>NC_132925.1:52580707-53830707 GCF_047675955.1 Chlorocebus sabaeus
TAAAAACACAAAAAATTAGCCAGGCATGGTGTCACATGCACCTGTAATCCTAGCTACTCAGGAGGCTGAGGCACAAGAATCGCTGAACCCAGGAGGCGGAGGTTGCAGTGAGCCGAGATCATGCCACTGCACTCCAGCCTCAGTGACAGAAGGAAACTCTGTCTCAAAAAAATAAAAACAAAGAAAGAAAGAGAGAGAGAAAGAAGTGCTTTTTTTACACCAGGGTTGCTAAACTGGAACTGCTACTGGCCATTTTGCCACCTTGAGGGGAAAACGTGCCTGAGTTCCTGCTTACATTGTGTGGGCTCCTGGATTGAGGCTTGCATGAAGCCAGAACTGGTCCTGAATATCTTGGTTACATGAGCCAATAAGCTGATTCTGGCCCAGCCAGGACACTTCAGTAGAGGGTGGCTGATTTTGTGCTCTGGGTGTGCTAGAGCTGACTTATATTAGCTAACGAGGTGAAGTGTTAAATATTTGAGAATTTCATGACTGATTGTTAAACTGTTGGTAGCTGGATATCAGCCATGGTCAGAATATTTATCCCATGGCTATCACAAAATGCCACAGATCAAGGCACATTTTCCTCCGTGGAGAATCAGTTTACCAGCAAATCACAGGCCCTGACCTTGGTTTCAATAGGTTCCAAAATGGGCAGCAAGAACAACTGCTGGCCAGGGTGGTGACTCATGTCTGTAATCCCGATACTTTGGGAGGCTGAAGCAGTAGGATTGCTTGAGGCCAAGTGTTCCAGACCAGCCTGGGCAATATAGTAAGATCCCGTCTCTACGAAAAATTTAGAAATTAGCCAAGTGTGGCTGTGCTTACCTACAGTCTTAGCTACTTGGGAGGCTGAGGTGGGAGTATAACTTGAGCCCAGGAGTTTGAGGCTGCAGTGAGCTGTGATTGTACCACTGTACTCCAGCCTGGGCAAGAGTAAGAACCTGGCTCTGAAAACAAAACAAACAAACAAACAAACAACAACAAAAAACCTCAAGAACAAAATAGAATGACTGTTAAACAACAACAACCAATATATATATTTCACTTCCTGGCACTTTCTCATCCATAATCTCATCTTGTCCCTCCAACAATGCTGTAAAGTAGAAGTTATTACTCATATCCTACAGGTAAGGAATCCAAGGCCTAGATAAATGCCTTCCTTGTAGTCAGGTGGCAGAGCTAAGAAATAAACTCAGGTCTTTGGACCCCGTGCTTAATGTTGTTTCCCTGACATCCTGTAGGAGGTGACTGGAATGTCAAAACAGGGTCTAAACAGCAATTTGGTCACTGGGTATGGAGAAGCTGTTTTTGTAGAAAGAGTGTTTTAACCACCTCTGAAGAGAGGTGGCCAATTAGGAAGGCAGTTGCACGGGGATCAGCAGTCACACTACATATTCAATCTGCTGAGAAAACACAGCATTGTTTCTAGGAAATTATATACCTCACATTTGTACAGAATTTTTTGGTTTTTAAAGCCTTTTCAAGTATGTTGCCTCTGCAGATAAACTCCTTTAAAATGTTTAGAAAGTCGGTCCCCGTGTAACAGACTGATTAACCAAAAACCCACCACCAGCATGCTTTTCCCTTCACTGCCTCTATTAAAATAGCCTGGAAAAGGCCGAGCGTGGTGGCTCATACCTGTAATCCCAGTACTTTGGGAGGCTGAGGTGGGCGGATCATTTGAGGTCAGGAGTTTGAAACCAGCCTGACCAACATGGTGAAACCCCCATCTCTACTAAAAATACAAAAAATCAGCCAGGCATGGTGGCGTGTGCCTGTTGTCCCATCTACTCGGGAGGCTAAGGCAGGAGAATCCCTTAGACCTGGAGGCAGAGGTTGCAGTGAGCCAAGATTGTGCCACTGCACTCCAGCCTGGGTGACAGAGTGAGTGAGACTCCATTTCAAAAAAAAAAAAATTTACTTTTGCTGCCTCAAGATGTGACCTAGTTCTGGCTATTGAGACTTATGCAAAAGTCTGCTTTCTTGATAAAAAATATTGTCTTTCCCCACTTCATCCTGCCTTGAGCAAGGATGTGATAGCTGGTGCTGCAGCAGCTATTTTGTAGCCATGAGGTGACAAGACAAAAAACTAAGCACAGCAGAGCAGAAAGACAGCAAAAGTATGGGTTCTCAATGGTATTATTGAGTCTGCACTGCACTGCTTCTTCTGAATCTTTTATGTGAGAAATATAAACCACTGTTACTTGAGCATCCTGTTACCTACAGTGGAAACATTCTAATATAATTAACGATTCTAGTTTGAGAAATGTATCATAGAGATCACCTGTAATAGGGAAAAACTGGAAACAGTCTAAATGTGCACAATAGGAGGTTGATGAAATAAATTGTATGGTGGCCATATATTGTATACTATTCAGTTATTGAAAAGTACATTGCAGACAAGCACTTCTCAAACTTGCGTTCTTAAACATGTACCTACAGACATTTTTCTGTGGGTGTATGTATATGTGCCTTTTTCTGAGAATATAATGTTTATCAGACTCTCAAAGGGGTTTCAAGAAAGTTGAAGAATCATTACAGGTTGAGCATCACAAGTCAGAAAACCCAAAATCTGAAATGCTCCAAAATCCTAAATATTCTGAGCACTGACATGACACTGAAAGGAAATGCTCACTGGAGCCTTATGGACTTGAATTTTTGGATTTGGGATGCTCAGCTGGTAGGTGTAATGCAAATATTCCAAAATCTGAAAAAAAAAATTAAAAATCCAAAACATGTTTGGTCCCAGGCATTTGGTATAAGGGATACTCAATCTGTATTAAAATTAATATTTGTAAACATAGAAAGATGTTCACAATATTTTGAGGGAACATAAGTTTATAAAAGAGTATGTACACCATTTTTCCATATTGGAAAAATTGCATATATGTTATCAATGTAAGCATGCATGGTAGTTGGGTAAAATACACAGAATGCATACTTGGGTGTCCAGAAAATAGCTTTATTTATTAATTTAAACTGAACTTATCTTAGGCTACTATATCACATGCCTGATGATTGTAGAAAACAAATTTGCAGCTCCAAGTAATTGAGATATTCCCTGATTTAAAGTGATCAATTCAGGCCAGGCATGGTGGCACACGCCTGTAATCCTAGCATTTTGGGAGGCCAGGTGGATTGCTTGAACTCAGAAGTTCGAGACTAGCTTGGGCAACATGGCGAAACCCCATCTCTAACAAAAAGTATACAAAAATTAGCCAGGCATGGTGGTGCATACCTGCAGTCCCAGCTACTTGGGAGGCTGAGATGGGAGGATCGCTTGAACCCAGGAGGTTGAGGCTGCAGTGAGCTGAGATTGTGCCACTGCGCTCCAGCCTAGGCAACAGAGCAAGACCCTGTCTCAAAACAATCAATCAATAAATGATCAGTTCAAAATCCTCCCATTTTCTGATCCTTCTCTGGGTGATTTTAGTTCTTCGGTGGACAGATGCATCATCCTAGAATCCAGAGCAGCAGCATCTGGTCCCTGTGCTGCTGCCTGTTCTTCCCTGGCCTCTACACCTTATCTTACCTGGTCCCCACCATGAAGCACTGGCATCTGCTGCTAATGTCTGCGGTCCTGCCCTGGCTGCCAGTTAAGCTGTCTATGCACTCCTGATTTATCTTGTCACAATTTATTCTCAGCTCGTTTGGTATCCATCATAGCGGTCCCTGAGAAATTTTTAGATGCTTTTCCACATCGGAAAGCATGCCTTCAGCCTTGCCCAAACAATGGCTACTTTGCCCTTCAATGTACCAGATTTGACATGGAGCAACTTTAATGAGCTTGCATCCTGGGAAGAAAGGTTCAAGTTCCTTCTGCTTTTGCATTCTCGCTAAACCTGCTTAGGACTCCCAATGTCCACTCCCACTTTCAGGTGTGGGGCAGAGCTCTGAGCCCCTTTTCAGAACCTAAGCAATGTGTCAGCTGTGGTCTCATCTGTCTCATTCTGCCTTCCCTCTCCAGACATTCCTACTTGTCTCTCTCTCTCTCTTTTTTTTTTTCTTTCTTTTTCATTCTGGGGTTTATCTTACAAACGCTGTGCTCTAAGTCTTCCACATTTGCTCTTTTATGTACCAAGTCAGGCTGTTGCAAATCTGGAGATAAACAATTTCTGTCAAAAAAAAAAAAAAAAAATCCTGGCTTTTGTGAATAAACAGTACTTTGGCTTCCAAACTTATGCCCATACTATAGGTTTTCAAGTCATTTTATGAGTAACTAAGAATTTGGCCTTTTGTTTTTCTATAGTCTTTATTGTCCTTATGGGCAGTACCTATAAAAGGCCTGAATGGTGGGTGTAAAACACAAAAGATTCAAGGTAACATGTGTTAGAAGGAAATAACCTCTTAATAATTCAAAATATTTTCCTTCTGCCTGTACAATGGAAAAGATCTGAAAAGATACATGATGAGGTGTTAGCAATTATGATCTTGGGATGCTGGGAGTATATTAAGGTAACAGTTATGGTGGAAATTACAGAGAACTCAACTAACAGTGTTTTAAAATAACAAGGGTTTATTCTTCTGGCACAATAAGTCAGGAGGTAAGCAGCTGCTGGTATTGGTTCAGCAACGCAGCATTGTCAGGGCCAGCATCTTTGCAGTTCCCTTGGTCTTTCCCCGAGGTCTCAAGATAGTTGCCACTCAACATGTTAAATCTCACATTCAAGGGGGAAGGGATGGCACCAATCCCATCTGTTCCTTTGAACTAGAAAAGCAAAGCCCTTACATTTTTATCTTATTGGCCAACACTAGGTCACATGGTCACCCCAGCTGCAAGGTAGGCTGGGAAAACCAGGGGCAGGTTGGCATTGGGTTAGCCAGTCAACCATGCCAAGCACAAAGGATATTTACATTGCTTTTCTTGTTTCTCTGTATCTTCTCATTTTTCTACTTTATTTTTGTTTTTAGAGACAGAGTCTTGCTCTGTCACCCAGGCTGGAGTGCAATGGCACAATCATAGCTCTCTGCAGTCTCTAACTCTTGACCTCAAGCGATCCTCTCACCTCAGCCTCCCAAGTAGCTAGGACTAGAGACATGAGCCACCACACCCAGCTAAATTTTTTTTTTAGAGATAGGGTCTCACTATCTTGCCCAGGCTGGTCTGGAACTCCTGGCCTTAGGTGATCCTCCTGACTTGGCCTTCCCAAAAATGCTGGGATTATAGGCGTGAACCACCACATCCCAAATTTTTCCACTTAAAAAATCATTTATTTATTTATTTTTTAGAGACAGGGTCTCATCTGTTGTCTAGACTGGAGTGTAGTAACATGATCACAGAATCATAGATCATAGCTCACTGCAGCCTCGAACTCCTGTCCTCAAGTGATCCTCATGCCTTGGCCTCCTAAAGTGCTAGCATTAGAAGTGTGAGCCACTGTGCCCAGTCTAATTTTTCCACTATTGACAAGTATTGTGTTTGTAAGTGCCAGATGTAATTAAATACTAATAAATAATACTCAGAAATGAAATATACAGCCTCATTTGATTCTCCCAACTCCTTGCCCTCTGTATAATCTTGCCCTCGTATTAGGAGAAGGTAAGGGTCATATGTCAAATGACTTTTCCAAGGCGCCTGCAAATTATTGACAATGCTCAACAAAGAATGCAGGTATCCAGACTCCATCCCCTGATGGAGGATACCAACTTGCTCTTAACTATCAGGAGGCTTCTAAATGAAATTTCAACATTAAGTTGATAGAGAGGCTAGAAAAATTAAGCACAAGCACCAAAGGCCCAGTTCCCACATTTCAAGCCCTATTGAGTCAGGTGCATTAAGCTAGTACTGACTGCCCTTCCCTCTCTGTGTCCCTCCTGCCTTCTCTGTTCTCTGTCCTTCATCCCCACATTCTCTGCCCAGCCCTTCCTTCTTGCCACCCTCAGCAAGGTGTCACTCAGTGGAAAGAGCTCCAGCTTTATCTTCATTTACACCAAAGTTTGATTCTGATTCTACCACTTACTACCCATGATACCTTCAGCAAGTTGTGTCAACTTTCTGGGCCTCAAACCCTTCATCTGTTCAATGAAAACATTATTACTTATCTCATAGGACTAACTGAATAATTTACATACCAGCCTATGTCCAAGCTTCTCACATGGTATTCAATGCCGGGTATGTGCTCAATCACAGTAAGAGTAACTGTCATGATACAGAAGCTCAACAATTTTTGAAATGGCAATCTCCATTATTATGCATTATTATTGCATTATGATGAATTCAGGCAAACAATAAGCCAAGGCAGAAGGTCACAACTCTGTTCTCTGTCAATCAAAGCAGTCATATGTATGGTGTCACTGTGGACTTAAAGCAAGTGGATTTATGAGCAATCTTTGAGTTCCCAATCCATTTGCCAAGTTTATAATAGTGTGTCGCTTCGAACACAGATGGTTGAATCATGGCTTTGACACTTACTAGCTGTGACCTTGGTCAAGTTACTTAAAGTCTCTGTATCACAGTTTGATATTTA
Organism: Chlorocebus sabaeus; assembly: GCF_047675955.1. NCBI lineage: Eukaryota > Metazoa > Chordata > Mammalia > Primates > Cercopithecidae > Chlorocebus > Chlorocebus sabaeus. The sequence goes on from NC_132925.1 coordinate 52,587,178, forward strand.
GAAAATGGGGATAAGACACTTGGACATGGGAAGGGGAACATCACACACTGGGGCCTATTATGGGGAGGGGGGAGGGATGGCATTGGGAGTTATAACTGATGTAAATGACGAGTTGATGGGTGCTGACGAGTTGATGGGTGCAGCACACCAACATGGCACATGTATACATATGTTATAAACCTGTACATTGTGCACATGTACCCTAGAACTTAAAGTATAATAGAAAGAAAGAAAGAAAGAAAGAAAGAAAGAAAGAAAGAAAGAAAGAAAGAAAGAAAGAAAGAAAGAAAGAAAGAAAGAGAAAGAAAGAAAAGAAAAAAGAAAGAAAGAAAAAGAAAGAAAGAAAGAAAATGGGGATAAGAGTACTTATAGTGTTGTGCAGATTCAATGAGTTAATATATGAAAAACACTGAACAATCCCTGATGCATCAAACATGTTACATACCTCTTTGCTGTTGTTATTATTATATTGTATTGAACACCTGCTATGTGCCTGAGGACATGAAGCTAGTTATGGGTGAAGCCAGGAGTTAAACTCACCACTATCTGATTTTGAATCAGCGCCCAAACCACTAACCTGCCTTCATTCACCATCTTTACCTACCCCCTTCCCCTCTCCCTCACAGTCCAACTCTTCCTTCATGTTCCTGGGATGCAGGTCCTTGTCTTGTCCCTGTCCATTCTTGCCATCCTTTATCATTACTTTCCCTTCTCTATCTTTTTCCCTCTGCCATGAGCCTGAAGATGAGGAGATGAGGACTGTCTATAACACTAGTTGTATTAGAGACCCAACTGCAGTGCCTTCAACACATTTTTATTTTTCTTCTCTTTCTCTTACATAAAAGAAGTCTGGAAGTGAGTAGTTCAGGGCAGATGTGGTAGCTCCATCATCAGGCAGTCTTGCTGACCTCATGGCTTCCATTGTCAGAATCACCTCATGGTGACAAGATTGGCGCTGTACTGCTAGCCATCACGTCTATATTCCAAGTAGTAGGAATGAGCAAGATTACAAGAGATGACTCTGCAAAGTCAATGCCATTTAGAGATCTTTCCTGGGAGCCCCAATCAAGTACTGTCATTTGGCCACTTATCTTCAGGGAAGACTAAGAAATAAAGTTTTTCATGTGGGTACATTGTCACTTTCCACCAAAACCAGAATCCTGGTATTAACGAAAAAGAAGGAGAATGGTTACTGAGCAATCAGCTGGCTATTAGTACTGTACTACCTTCAGAAAGAAGAAAAGGAAAGGCGAGGTGTGGTGGTACATACCTATGGTCGCAGCTACTTAGGAGGCTGAGGTGGGAAGATCACTTGAGCACAGGAGTTTGAGTCCAGCCTGGACAGTATAGCAAGATCCCATCTCTAAAGTTTTAAATTATATCTAAAGTTTTAAATTAAAATTGGCAGTAAAATAGAAAAGGAGAATAAATGTTGGGTAGGCAGCTAGCTATCTGTACTACACTCTCCCTGGAGTTCCTTCTGAGGATAATGCTGCACATGGTTGGGAATAATTCTTTGAGGAACTTAGGTAGGTGATAAAACATCTAAGAAGCATGGTCCAACATTTATGGAACTCTAAAATTAATCTCTTCTTTTTTGAGACACGTTCTTGCTCTGTCACCCAGCCTGGAGTGTATTGGCACTACCGTGGCTCACTGCTGCCTCAATCTCCTGAGCTCAATTAATCCTCCCCTCTCAGCCTCCCAAGTAGCTGGGACTACAAGCGTGTGCCATCACGCCTGGCTAGGTTTTGTATTTTTTGTAGAGATGGGGTTTCACCATGTTGGCCAGGCTGGTTTTGAACCCTGGGCTCAAGTGATATACCCGCCTCACCTTCCCAAAGTGCTGGGACTAGAGGTGTGAGCCACTGCTCCTGACCCTGAAACTCATCTTTTAGGAAGGAACATTCAGATTAACTGCAGGCCTTTTGTTTGCTGAATGTAGATACAAGTTTTAATATAGAGGTGTTTTGCTTGGACAACAGAAAGACTAAATACTGCCAAGAGTGCCAAGAGTCCTATTTATTTTTGTTCTTAACACCCAACAATTTTCGGCCTCTTCTCCAAATACTCTATTAACAAACATTTGAAGAAGAGTGGGTTGAAAGGATGCCAAATCATTAGCCTGCCTGGGATAATTATCAATACTTGTGCTCACTCATGTTCGTTTCTCCTTTTCCTCTCTCTCAGCACATAGGAAGGGTACACTGCCCAGCCCTCTTGCACTTATTTAGGGCTATGTGACCATCTAGCCAGCAGTAAGCAGAGGTGACACATTTTACTTCCAGGCCTAAGCATCCAAGAGCAATGTGGGTTCCTGTTGCTTCTCTCTTCTCCTGCTGTGGTGAAGGCAGAGGCCGAGATGGTAGAGCCACAAAACTGAAGCTGCCTGGGAGCCCTGAGTGTCAGCATGTGGAGACAGCTGCTCTGGGGTGTTGGATGGGGTCTCAGTGTACTTCAACCACTCAAGAAATAAAATTTTTTATAATAGCCCCAAAGTGAAACAACCCAAATATCCATCAATTGATAAATAAAAAAAATATTGTATATCCATACAATGGGTATTATTCAGCAATAAAAGGGAAAGAACTACTGATACGTGCTACAACATAAATGAAACTTGAGAACATTATACTCAGCAAAAGAAGCCAGACACAAAAGGCCACATATTCTATAATTTCAATTATATGAAATGTCCACAATAGGCAAGGACAGAGACAGAACGTAGATTAGTGGTTGCCTAGGGCTACGCTGGCAGAGGTAATAGGGAATGACTGTTAACCAGCACAGAGGTGTCTTTTTGGGGTGATAAAAATGGTCTAAAATTAGATAGTGGTGATGGGCGTACAACTCTGTGAATACACTAAGAGCCATTGGATCATACAATTTAAACGGGTGACTTTTATGATACATGAATTTTATCTAGTGTAGTTGTTTATCTAGTATAGTTGTTTAAAAAAAGAAACAAGTTTTTGTTGTGTTCAACCACTGAGATTTTAGGGCTAATTTTGTAATAGTGCAGCACAATCTGGTCTATCTTAGATAAATACTGCCCCAGGTGCCTGTATGTCCATAGTTAGCCTTGGCTATACTAAAAATATAGTACTATGGGAGTAGAGATCAGGGGTCAACTAACTCCACCTGGTGAATGGTGGAAGAAGTAACATCTGAGTTCTGTATCAAATAATAAGCAGTATAGCTCCCTCCTCCTCAGGAATGGATGCATGGATGGATGGATAGATGGATGGATAAGTGGACAGACAGACAGTATGAATAGCTTATGACAGGACATGGACTCATTGAAAGAAGATATTGCCGAAACTCCACCTAGTTAGACATGGCTAGAGTATGAGATATATATCATCCAAGACAGAAGAGGTGAGACAAGAAAGGGCTTTATGTTACGATATTCTTGCACTGCTATGAAGAAATACCGGAGACTGGGTAATTTATAAGAAAAGGGGTTTTATTGGCTCACAGTTCTGCAGGCTGTACAGGAAGCACGGCAGCATCTGCTTCTGGGGATGCCTCAGGAAGCTTCCAATGGTGGTGAAAAGCAAAGGGGGAGCGAGGCGTCTCACATGGCAAAAACAGGAGCAAGAGAGAGAGAGAGTGAGAGCGGAGGTGCCACACAATTTTAAGTAACCAGATCTCGTGAGAACTCACTGTCATGAAGGCAGCACCAAGCCATGAAGGATCCGCCCCCATGATCCAACACCTCCCACCAGGCCCCACCTCCAGCACTGGAGATTACAATTCAACACGAGATATGGATGGGCACAAATATCCAAACTATATCAGGCCTTGAATTCCCAGCCAAGGTGCTGGGACTTGATCCAGCCAGAGAAAGGAGTTTTGAAGGATTGTTATCAGATAGCTGGAGTGGCAATATGTGTATTTTAGATCATTCTGGCACCAGCATAAAGACCAGATTCATGTAAGTAAAACTCTGGGTCAGAAGGTGGGTAGCTTGGGCCTATCAGTCCATAAAAACTCCAGCTCCTATCAGCCAGAGAGTCCCTCTGCCTGGTACTCACTTCCCTCCCCTCAGACCTGGTCACCCCTTCTCATCCTTTGTATCTCAGCATCCAAGTCACTTCCTCAGAGAAGCCTGCCCTGGCTCCACAGGCAAGGGTGGGTCCCTCATCTTGTGCTTTTCTAATGTGCTGTCTGTCTAGCTTGCATCTCAACTGTAACTAATTAACCAGTGGTGAGATTGTTCATGTATCGTCCATCTCCCTCACTGGACTGCAGGCTCCTATGAACTGGACTTGTCTCTTTCACTGCTGTATCCTCACTGCCTAAACGGCATCTGGCCCATCACAGGTGCTCAGTAAATATTTGATGAATAAACCAAGTGAGTGTATATGTGAACTGGAAGATGAATCTGGAATGTTAATACCTGTCTGAAAGCTGAACTTTCTTCTCAAGGAAAAGAAAAGCATGAATTAAATTTCCATAGTAGCAGGGAGTGGGAAGAGCATAGGCTTCGGAGTCGGGCTAGTTCCATCATACCTCAGCTATGTGACCTAGAGCAAGTCACTTTCTTCCTCTGAAATTCAGGCTTTCGCCGCAAAATGGAGGCAATAACATTTATCTCATTCAATCAGAGTGTGCACAAAGCAGCTAGCAGTGTGTCATTCGAGAGTAAAGCCTCCATATGTGACAATAACAACAAAAACAGAGCACTATTTTATCATTTAATCCTGACAGTAATACTTTGAGGCTTATAACTCTGTGTTTCTCAAACTTGCCTGATTATAAGAATCACCCCAGGGGAATGTGGTACAAATACACATCCCCAGCCCCTCACCCTGGCATTCTCATTCAGCAAGACCAGGGTGAGGTCTCGTGAATCTAGAGTGTATCAGGCATTCCAGGTGATTGCTATGAGCAGGCAGGTTTGGGCACCATTATGACCCCCACTTTATTGATAAGGAGAGTGACTCTGCCCAGCGCTTCTTGCACACATCTTAACATGCAGGAGAGTCACCTGGGTCTTCACATCCAGTATGTCTGTGGTGGGGCCTGAGGTCCAGGATTTCCGACAAGCTTCCAGGTGGCATTGATGCAGCTAGCCTGAGGCCCACACGGAGCCGCCGCAGGGGCTGCCCTAGAGAGCCAGCTCACCCATCCTGAGGTACTCACACATTGGTGGCGGGCAAAAATGCCGATGCCTAGGTCCTACCCCAGAGATTCTGATGTAATTAGGGGCATGGCCTGGGCAGAGAACTTTTTAAAATATCCCCAGGTGATTCTACTATATAGGAAAGTTTGCAAACCACTGGTTTAGGTCAGAGTCATATAGTGCAAATCATAGAGCCAATAAATGGCCACGCTGCCATGTGAACCTATGTCTATCTGACCCCATAGCCGAGTATCTTGTGAGAGAGTAAACAAAACGGGAACTGATATTATTACTAGTGTTTTCATTATTGGTGGAAAGAGGGAGACCTCAAAAATAAGGCCAAAAGCCAGGTGCTTATGCCTGTAATCCCAGCACTTTGGGAGGCCGAGGCAGACAGATCATGAGGTTAAGAGATCGAGACCATCCTGGCCAACATGGTGAAACCCCATCTCTACTAAAAATACAAGAAGTAGCTGGACATGGTGGTGCGTGCCTGTAGTCCCAGCTACCTGGGAGGCTGAGGCAGGAGAATCACTTGAACCCAGGAGGTGGAGGTTGCAACGAGCCGAGATCGCACCACTGCACTCTAGCCTGGAGACAGAGCGACGGTCCATCTCAAAAAAATTAATAAATAAGGCCAAAGAACATCAAACTGGGGTCAGGATCTGGAAGTTACCATCACAGCTGGGCTGGGCCACCAGTACAAATAGGGCACAAAGAGAGAGATCCCTGCTCATTCTCGCAGCTGTAGGCACACAAAAGCAGGCAAACGTGGGTGTGCGCCACTTCCATCACTCGCTGGCTCCTCTCCAAATGGCATGAGCAGCTGCTGAGCCCTGCACTCACCTCACACCCACGCTCATAGCTTTTTGAAGATAGAGAAAAAAGCCAGGCAGTTCCAGCCCCAAAATTAGAGAGGCACAATTGGACAACCTTGAGAAAGCTACAGCAGCCCCTAACTCAATTTCTTAGCAATTATCCTAGCACTGTGTCTCCAAGGAATGAAGTCTGTGGCCTGATTCAGTAGAACACCAGACTTCCGGAGACAGACAAACACACTGCAACCACAAAATTCATTTGGAAGACTCAAAGCGGAGAAGGGATGTCAAAGAAGACTGGCTGTAATTTCAGAAGCCATAACAGGCACCACCTGACACAGATAATAAAAATAAGAGCTGTTAAGTATCAAGGGCCTGCCCTGTGCCAGACTCCATGCACTATCTCATTTAATCCTCATCAGCATCCCATGAAGTAGGTACTCCTGGCCCCTTGGAATAGGGAAGGGGATTCAAGTTCAAGTTCACAAGACAAGTGCAAAGGTCACACAGCTAGAAAGTAGCAGAGCTGGGGTTTGAACTCAACCCCAGCTTTTAAATACTTTGTATTTTGCTTCTCACTCTGTGTGACTGAGCCTCATATATCACTGCCTGCTTTGGCCTTTAAACAAAGGAAGAAATATTCTTCCTCTGACTGTGGAGTGTAATAATCGTTCCTACCGAGCCGAGGAGAAACAGAGCCCAGTTGTTTCTTGGTCCCTACCTCCATCTCTGCAAGTTCGCGCTCTGCAGCCATGCAAGGGACTGACTTTGAGATGGCTGGAGGGACCCAAAGAGAGAAACTAATGAATATGCTCGGCTTTGAAGGGTGCCAGCACCACAGAGTGAGGTTGCTCTGTGCTGGCTGGAATGTGTTTGTCTGTCTCTGGAGGTCTGCTGTCTTTGGTTTTTCATCAGAGCTTTATGCAGTTTTCCTGCGCCCCAGGGATCTGGAACCACAAGCCCTCTGTTCCAAAGGATTCATGCAGAAACAACTACAGGTGGAGCCATTTAATTGCCTATCTTTAAAAAAAAAAAAAGGCCAGGTGACATTTTGAACCAGCTGGCAGGGTTTTGTTCTAAAGAGCAGGACTGTTGTTAGCTCTTATTTCATCCCTCCACCCCAGGGCACAGCATGGTTCTGTGTCCTCCACCAAGGTGACTGCCAGGATTCAACATTATCTACATCCCCTGTCTGATCTCTGAAGCCTGAAAACCCTTTCAGGGAAGACAAAAGGTTTCATGCCATAATTAGGGATGAGGCTTCAAGGCCAAGAGTCACCACCAAGGCAAGGTGAGGTCTTTCCGGCCCATCAGCCAGCAAAGAGCTAGAATTATCAGGGATCCTGAGTCAGTCCTTCAGCAGCTCACAACTAGGAAGGTCGTGGTAAGGGCAACAGCCAGCAAAAAGCTGGGAGAAGTCTTCAGTTTCAGGCTTATAGCTTGCTAATATATTGGTGAGCCAGGAATTTTTTCCTTTTTTTTTTTTTTTAACTTGCAAGCTAATGAGGAAATCTCTTCCCTCAAATTCAAAGCTAACTCACAAGCTAGGGACTAACTGGGCACCATTGTGGATTTTGAGCTCTTTGGTTGACTTAGATTCATTTTGATCTGGAAACTACTTAGCTAGCAAGCTTACAAACAACTTGTTTGGCTGGGTGCGGTGGCTTGTGCCTGTAGTACCAGCTACTCAGGAGGCTGAGGTGGGAGGATCACTTGAGCCCAGGAGTTCTAGGCTGTAGTGCGCTATGCCAGTTGGGTGTCCATACTAAGTCTGGCATTGATATGGTGACCTCTCAGGAGTGGGGGACCACCAGGTTGCCTAAGGTGGGGTGAACCAGCCCAGGTGGGAAACAGAGCAGGTCAAAATTCCCATGCTGATCAGTAGTGGCATTGCCTTGTGAATAGCCAGTCCACTCTAGCCTGGGCAACATAGCAAGACCCCATCTCCAAAAACAAACAAAAAAACAAGTAAGTTGTTTGAGAGATCATCTTGATTTTAAAAAAATGATTTTGGCTACATAACCCAAACATTAATAATAAAAACTCTTCCCAGTTCTTTCTCTCCCTTTGTTTCTCACCAGGATTGGGTTGCAAAATGGTCATGTAATAGGAATAATAAGAACCAACCTTGACAGAGTATTTACCATTTGCCAGGCTCAGTTTCAAGGGTTTTACATGTATTACCTCACTTACTGTTTGCCACAGTTCTATGAAGCAGGTATTATTTTCCTCCCCAATTTGCATATTAAGAAACTGAGACACAGATGACAGGTAGCTTGTCCAAGGACATAGACAAGAAGAAGCCAACTCAGGATTTGAACCCAGGCAGTCTGATTCCAGAGCCCATACTCTCTTTACATTTTAATTATAAACATTTTATGGAAGAATAACAAACATACAGAAACATGTACAACTCGTAAGTATACAGTTCAAAGTATTTTCACAAATTGAACATAACCCAGTACAAAGGCTCATGAGGATCAAGAAAAAGAATGGTATCAGACCCCAGAAGTCCCTCCTGCTCAGTTCCAGTCCCTAATTCCTCACCTGGAGAACCATCCTGACTTATTACTTTTTAGAGACATGGTCTCACTGTATCACCGAGGCTGGAATGCAGTGGTGCAATCAGCTCACTGCAGCCTTGAACTCCTAGTTTCAAGTCATCCTCCTGCCTTGGCCTCCCAGAGCACTGGGATTACAGGCATGAGCCCTGGCGCTGCCAATCCTGACTTTTAATACCACAGCTCACTTTGCCTACTTCTAAACTTTATATAAATCTAATCCTACAATATGTACCCTTTTGTGTCTATCTTCTTTCCTCATAATCTTCATGCGATTCACCCATGCAGTTCCAAGAGGCAATAATGCACTCAATTTTATTGCTATGTAGTATTTCATTGTATGACTATCCCACAATTTTTCCATTCTACTTTTGGTGGAGATTTGGGTTATTTTTTGCTGGGCACCATTTCAAATAGTGCTGTGATTTGTCTTTTCATGCATATATGTGTGCATTTCCATTGGGCATCTATCTGGGAGCAGAATTGCCGGTTCATGTGGGATATGTATGTTCAACTTTCATAAATAGTTCCAAACACTTTTCACCAGAAGAATCTAAGGATTCCAGTTGCTCCACATCTTTGCCAACTCTTAGGTGTCTGCTGTTTTTATTTGAGCCATGCAGGTGGTTGTATAATAATATCATATTGTAGTTTTAACTTCATTCCCTCAAAGACTAGTGAAGTTGAGCCCATTCTTTTGAGGTTATTGCCCATTTTGATGTCTTCTTTGGTAAAGTTCTTGTTCTATCCTTTGGCTCATTTTCCTATTGAGTTTTGTGTTTTCTCTTGTTGATTTGTAGGAACTCTCTTAGTATTCTGGATATAAGTCCTCCAATAGACACATATATTGCAACTATATGCTACTTTGTAGATTTCCTCATCACTTTCTTCATAGATTTTAATAGAACAGAAGTGTTTTTTAACAACTATATTGAGATATAATTTATGTACCAATTTACCCACAGAAAATGCACAACTCAGTGGCTTTAGTATATTCACGGAGCTGTACAATCATCACCACAATCAATTTTAGAATATTTTCATCACTCCAAAAAGAACCTCCGTTCCCACTAGCAGTCACTTTCTATTTTCCCTCAAACCCATCCCTCCAACCCTATGCAATTACTCATCTGCTCACTGTAGCAGTTTTTAAATTTTAATGTAGTCTAATTTATCCATTTTTCCCATATAGTTTGTACATTGCGCGAGCTATTCAAGAAATACTTGCGTACTCCAAGGTCATGAAGATATTCCGCGCTGTTTTCTTATAAAACTATTATTGTTTTACCTCTCACATTGAGATCTACAATCCACTTGGAATTGCCTTTGTGAATATCCAATTGACTCTTCATCGTGTACTGAAAATAAGTCAGGTAACTATACATACAAAGGTGTGTTGCTGGCCTCTCTATGCTACTCTGTTGGTCTGCCTATCCTTGGACAAATACCACACTCTCTTAGCTACTATAGCTTTATATTACATCTTCACTTACATCTTCGTCTGACAGTGTAATTCCACCAGCTTTGTTCTTCAGGCTTGCTTTGGGTATTCTTAGCTCTTTTCCAAGCCTACCAATCTCCACCAAAATATCTGTTGGGATTTTTTTTTAATTGAGATTGCATTAAGATTATGAACAAATCTGGTGAGAAGAGTCATCTTTATAATAGACAGTCTTCCAAATGAAATATCTTTTATTTTTTTGGATATTCTTTAATTCCTCTAAATAATTTTTGTAGGTTTTCTTTCTTTTTTTTTTCTTTTTTTTTTTAATTATACTTTAAGTTCTAGGGTACATGTGCACAACGTGCAGCTTTGTTACATATGTATACATGTGCCCTGTTGACATGTTTTGTTTGATTTAGTCCTACAAATTTGATGTCCTTTATACCATTATGAATATTTTTTTAAATTTTTATGTTTTTGGTTTGTTGCCAGTATTGAGAAATAAAATGATTTCTGTATATTGACCTTGTATCCAATGACCTTGCTAAATTCACTTATTAATTTAATAGTTTTTGTATATATTCTTTTAGATGGTTTACATACACAATCATTATACAATATCAATAATTGATGACATATTTGTTGCTTCCTTTCTGATAACGAGGCCTCTTATTAATATTTATTGCTTTGGAGCTCATTTCTTAACTACTATGCTGCCATCAAAATTGCTATGCCGAACATCAAAGCTCTCTGTAGAGCCCTCTTCCTTCCCAAATCTGACAATTCCTAGGATCCACAGCAGGTATTCTTTACACTTGTTCATTATCAAAGGCTTTCTCGCCCAAAGGACAGAAAACCTGACTAAGTGGCATAAACAAATAGAAAATTTCTGTTTGTTTGTTGTTGTTTGCCTAGGGAGTTACCTACAGGAGAGTCTACATAAATGGCTGCTGTAGCTCCAGACATCACATCTACATTCAAGGCACAAAGGAGAAGAAAGTGGGTAAGGACCCTAGTTCTGGTCACGTGGTCTCTGCTAATTTCAAGGGAGCCTGGAAAAGTGGGACATGGAATTATCCCAGTTGACTCAGAGATCCATAATGTGGGCCAGACACAGTGCTTCTTTGCACAAAATGGCAGTTCAGTTAGCAAAGAAGGGGGAATGGTACTGGGTAGGCAGCTAGCAGGGCCTACGACAACACAAATAAATGTACCTCCTCCACAACAGGCTTCTGCCTGCTCTCTCTTGCATCCATTAAGTACCCTGTCCCCTCTGAACAACACTGCTTTCTGCTACAGTTGGAGGAGCCTCCAGGTGGTCAAGCTGCCCTGCGATGTAGCTGCCAAATTGAGCAAATGCTTCTTGTCTCCTTTCATGCTACCCTCGGTTAGAATTGTCACATCGTAGTGCCACTTGTGCCTAAAACATTAAAGTTTTTTTTGGTGAAACAGTTCACTTAACAGCTCTCTTCTTTGGTAGGACACCAGTGTCAGGGGCTGAGCCCAGAGTCAAGCAAGAACCTCCACACTGCACACACTGCCCCCATTGAGGACCAGAATTTAGCTATGCTAGGTGTCACCTTTCCTCAAGATGACTTCTTACCCAGTTAGGTACTAGTGCTCTAGTGAGCTGGGATTCTGATCTGAAGCTCCACTCAGGCTCAACCTGGGACCCTGGCTACACACATAAGTAAGCCCCAAACTAGGAAACCATTTTGGCCTCAGAGCACTTTAGAACTTGGATGACACAGCAGTTTTAAATTTTTTTTAGCTAGCTGGTAAATCAAGCAACCTAGAGTTTAGACCCAATCCTGGCACTTATTGGCTAATTATTGTTAGGAAATTTCATTCCCTTCACTGGGCCTCACGTTCTCCATCTGAAACCATAAAAGACTTGGACCATACGGCCTCTCATGGTCAGCCCAGCTCAACTCTTTTTAGAACCCACCCCATGAGAGCACGCAAGGGCACTCAGGATTTGTCCCTCAGTATTTGTCAGCTCAGATCCTGAGTATCAGAGCAGGAGATCCTAAGATCACCCCCCATCAAAGATGAGGAAACTAAGAAAGGTAAAGCAACTTGCCCAGGATTTGAACCCAGGTCTGTCTGACTCTATCTCAGGCTGTAGATCACCACAAGTAACATGTGGCTTCTACCAATACTAGTCCCACACTTCCTGAGAATGGTGCCTCTGGAGCCAGTTGTGCAAAGCCTTAGCTGTAGAGAAGATGCTCCTGCTTGTGGGTGGAGTTGAAAGAGCTCCCAGGTGAGGGCAGGGCTGTCATCCACCCACCCAGCCATCTGTCTGTCTGCAAGATTCCCCTGTTCTGCTAAGCACTCATTTTTGCCCTGCCTTTCCCTGTTATGGGCTTCATATTTTATGATTTCAATATAAATAATTTACCAGGAATCATCATTCCCTAGACTGCTCGGCCTGCTATAGAAATCTGACTGCTCAAATCTACAGCTGAATCCAACACAGGAAATACAAATACTCTTACCTGTAAGCATCCAGAACCAAGAAGGAAGGCAGCCCGCCACATTTGTACCCACATCATTCATTCGGTGGTGGATCTCAGGGCCTTCCACTCAGGAGACCTATACATAGACCCAAGTGGGTGCTTTCTCTTCACAGCGTCTCCAAGGGAGGCCATGTGCACATTCTAACAGCTGCACCTTGCAACCTTTTTGTGAGAACTTACATCTTATTTGCTGAGCTGCCGCAGTTTTCCCCCAAACACTCAACCTTTGGGAGGACAAATGGCAAAAAACAAGTGGGAGTATTTGGTTTATTGGCCATCCTCTGAGGCAAAGGCAGCCAGGATCCCAAATTGCTGACCTCTCCCTGCGCCATTCACTGCTGCAGGTTCCTGAGGGAGATTCGCAGAGATTCAGGCAATGCCTACCCCTTATTACTTTCTCGTCTCCTATTCAAATAAGCTTGGTGGTTTATATTGGAGCAGAAAGAACTCCTTTTACTCCTCTTGACTAACCTTTCAGCCAGTGTTCCTTAGTCTTCAGTAAAGGGCATTTTTTTTCTCAATCTGTCATGGACTGATACTTCTATAAAAATACAATAAAAATGAATTACTTGAAGAAATAAGAAAAAAATGACATACAAAGTCAAAGCTGAAATTTTCTATTAGATTCAACAGACATAAAATTACTCTGTCAAACTGCTATAAAAATGTCTAAACCACCTCAATTTCAATTTTTACCTCGTTGCAGGCCAGTTTCAAATAGTTTACTGGCAAGCACTGGTCCACAGCACATGATGGAATGGCACTTTGCCAGGCCGCAGAGGGCAAGTGTGTGATACATGTGCATACGACCCCACAACCCATCCCACAACCACAGCAGGCCATGCTAATTGATCAGAACATTTAGTCTTGAATGCGGCCCCAGATTCCTCCTCAGCACATGCCTCCACTCCCAAACTCAGACTGGGCATGCAAATGAAACCTATTATCCCTAGTTCCTTTTGTTCAGCCCCACACTCTAATCTTAGTTCTTCCAACACCTCAGAGCTGCTGTCCCGACCACCCACTATACCCCTCCTTTCTGCTCTATCCAATTTGGGTACTCTTCCAAGGGACTAGAGCCTGTGAGTCAGGGAGGCAGCCCTGGCCCTGGGTTCATTGGAGGTAAAAGGGAGAAGTGCAACCACGAAATTTCAAGGAAGGAAAAGGCCAGTAGAGTTCCCCCCTCCCCATCTAGTTCTACTTATGATCTCTTTATACCCCTCTAGTATTATGGCCTAATTGTGTGCTTTGAATCTTTTAGTAGAGATACCATCTGTAGAGCGCCTGTGATGCACTAGGCTTTATTTTCAGTGATTATTTTTGCTATCTCAATTCGTCACATAACACCTCTATGAAATAGCCATTATTATAACCCCATTTCAACAGTGGATGAAACTCAAAGAGAGAAAATAACTGCTCAAGTTCATGCAGTCATGAGCGATAGAGCTTGGATTCAAAAGGAGATCTGTCGCGTTTCCAAAGTCTGTCCTTTGGCACATCTCAAAAGAAGACATACACGCGGCCAACAAACATGAAAAAATGCTCAACATTATTAATCATTAGAGAAACGCAAATCAAAACCATAATGAGATGCCATCTCATGCCAGTCAGAATGGCCATTGTTAAAAAGTCAGAAAATAATGGATGTTGGCAAGGTTGCAGAGCAAAGGGAATGCTTATATGCCATTGGAGGGAATGTAAATTAGTTCAGCCACTGTGGAAAGCAATTTGGAGATTTCTCAAAGAACTTAATACAGAACTATTATTCAACCCAGCAGTTCCATTACTGGATATATATCCAAAGGAATATAAATCGTTCTACCAAAAAGATACATGCACTCAAGTTGATTGCAACACTATTCACAACAGCAATGACATAGAATCAACCTAGATGCCCATCAACGGTGGACTGGATAAAGAAAATGTGGTACATATAGACCATAGAATACTACAAAACCATAAAAAAGAAGAAAATCCTGTCCTTTGCAGCAACATGGATGTAGCTAGAGGCCATTATCCTAAGCAAATTAATGCAGGGAAAGAAAACCAAATACCACATGTTCTCACTTCTAAGTGGGAGCTAAACATTGAGTACAGATAGACACAAACGGGAATCATAGACACTGGAGCTTACGTGAGACTACCGTAGAGGGTGGGAGGAGGATGAGGATCAAAAAGCTACCTAGTGATCACTATGCTCACTACCTGGGTGATGAAATTATCTGTGCACCAAACCCCAGTGACACGCAATTTACTCATGCAAAGAAACTTGCACGTATATCCCCTGAACCTAAAATAAAAGTTGAAAAAGAACAAGAAGGCTGGGCACGGTGACTCAAGCCTGTAATCCCAGCACTCTGGGAGGCATGGCAGGCGGATCACCTGAGGTCAGCACCAACATGGAGAAACTCCATCTCTACTAAAACTACAAAATTAGCTGGGCGTGGTGGTGTGTGCCTGTAATCCCAGCTACTCAGGAGGCTGAGGCAGGAGAAACACTTGAACCCGGGAGGCAGAGGTTGCAGTCAGCCGAGATCACATCATTGCACTCCAGCCTGAGCAACAAGAGTGAAACTCCGTCTCAAAAAAAAAAAAAAAAGAAAAAGAAAAGACAGAAAGATTATTTGTATTGGTTTTTACCAAATTCTCATATTCATAGCCAACTTAGAGTTGTAATTGATGAATAAGTAGTTCCAACATAAATGGTGGTTGATTATTTTGTTACATTAATGAATAATATGAAAATAAAACAACAAAGATAGTTTTTTGGTGGAGAAAAACAAACCCAAAGTCTGTCCTGTAATCCGCTTTATCGTCTCTTACCTCCATCCAGACCCAGCGTTGGAATTGGGAAGACGAATTGGGAAGACAAGCTGGAGCTCCCTCTAGAGGTGACACGATGCAATCCAGTCGTCGTCAAATGGTACCGCGGTACCAGGAAAGGGAGGCAGCACTTCCCCTCCCCACCCCTAAATGGCAGTGAAGGGCAGACCAGCGATCAGCCCTAAGTCTTTGCCTTAAAGATCACACGTTAATGTGCACCGAGGAATTATCATGTCCACTCCCACAGTCCTTGAGTGTTGCTAAGGCATTTCATTGCCAGTATTTATTTGCCTCTCTAGGTCCCGGAATCTTGACATTTTAAGGTGGGAGGCTACAGAATGAACCTAAAATAACCGATGTAATGAGTTAGTATTTTATCAAAAGCATTGGCTGTAGAATTTACCCATCTGGCCTAAGCAATCTGGCCTCCTAGACAACTGCAGAAATAAATAAAACCAAATAAGAAAATGAGAATAACAACTGCTACTATTTATTGAGCTCCATATGCTGAGCACCATGATAAACAGTATATATATATATTTTATATATATATAAAATCCAAACACCATTCCTTTGCATTTCTTCACTGAAAAGAAAATTTTCATTCTTTGAGAGAGTGATTTTTTTCACAAGACCCTAAAGTCATTTTGGTATAGAGCAGATGAGAAAGGTGGGCTATCCATGGCTGTGTTTATGTAAAATGAAATGATGACTACGGAATAAGGAGAGCAATTTCCTGTGTGCCTCAGAAACTAGTTCTTAAGACTGCTAAAAAGGGGGCTCTGGATGATTTTGAACAGTGGCAGCCCTCCAAAAGGATATTTGTAGTTAAGGTGATTTTTTTCCTTTCCAAAAAAGCAGCACTTGTTTGTTTTCTGAATTGCAAAGGCCATTTATCTTTACTGTAGAAAGTAGAAAACAGAAAAGATTTTTTAAAAACCAGAAACATGAATTATTTGTAGTGTTACTGTTTTTGTTGTTTCTAGTTTTGTTGCTATTAAAATTATGCTGCAATGAATATTTTGTATTTACATATTTTTCGTACACCTCTGATTATTTGCTTAATACAAATTTTGAGAAATAGAATTTCTGGGTCAAAAAGTATGTATATCTTAAAAACTTTAAAACCTCATTGCAGGCCAGTTGCAGTGGCTTATGCTTGTAACCCCAGCAGTTTGGGAGGCTGAGGTGGGTGGATTGCTTGAGCCCAGAGTTCAAGACCAGCTAGAGCAACATGGTGAAACCCCATCTCTACTAAGACTACAAAAAATTAGCTGGATGTGATGGCACACGCCTGTAGTCCCAGCTACCTGGGAAGCTTATGTGGGAGGATCACCTTACACTGGCAGGTAGAGGCTGCAGTGAGCCGTGATGGCACCACTGCACTCTAGCCTGAGTGACAGAGTGAAAAACAAATTTAATTGCTATTGAAGGTAAAATATGCTCAGAAAAAAAAATTCATTGTGAAGTTAGTAAGTGAAAAATGTTATTTTAAGGTGAATGTTTTGATTATTAATAAGATGAAACTTTTATTTTTGAGATGGAATCTCACTCTGTTGCCTAGGCTGGAGTGCAGTGGCAAGATCTCTGCTCACTGTAACCTCCACCTCTCTGACTCAAGCGATTCTCCAAACAGCCTCCAGAGTAGCTGGGATTACCGGTGCCCGCAACCACGCCCAGCTAATTTTTGTATTTTTAGTGGAGACGGGGTTTTACCATATTGGCCAGGCTGGTCTCGAACTCCTGACCTCCAGTGATCTACCTGCCTCGGCTTCCCAAAGTACTGAGATTACAGGTATGAGCCACTGCACCCCACCAGATGGAATTTTTAATATATTTATTTGTTTTTTGTATTTATTCTTTTACGGGCTGCCTGTTCATGACTTTTGCTTATTTTCATATCTTTTAAATGTTTGTGTGAGGACTGCTTACGTACTAAAGAAACCAACCTTTGTATGTCATATATCTGCCTTCTCTCATTTGTCATTTGCTTTTCAATCTTTAATGGTTTTTTAAATTATATTTTTTTACTTTCATGGTAGTTGGATATATAAATCTCTTTCTCTACGGATCTGTCTTTGCTTGTATACTTTTAAAGGCCTTTCTCACATGGAGATAAATATTCACTAACGTAACTGCTTTGCAGGGAGCAACATGTTTTTGGATATGTTGTATAAACACTGGTGTATTGTTTTTAAAGGCTCAGTGCTTTATAGCCACACTTTTACATTTATTCACTTAATCCTTTTTTTTTTCAACCAACATCTAACGAGTACCCCTATTTGCCAAGCTCTATGCCAATAACTGAGGGTGCCAAGATGAATATTTTAAAAGCTCATAGATCAACCTGACCCTGTTTCAATTTGGCCAAGGCCAAACTTGGCCACCCAGGAAGCCACAGGGAAAGGGAGGATGTGGTGTAGCTCTCCTTCATCTCTTCTCCTTGGCTTCAGTCCGTCCCACAGTGTGGGTGCTTCCTGGGGTTCTATTCCAGGTCTTCTCTTCCTGTGACTTCTCACAAGATCCCTGGGTGATCGTCTCCAGTAATGGGTATATGTGGACCCCCATATCACCCTCTGAGCATCAGAGCTATATATGCTACCTTCATCTCCACCTGTGGCCCCCAAGCACCTCAAACTCAACACATCCCAAATAGAGCTCATCGCTGTACCCACCAGCCTCACCTCCCTGGTTCAGCTCCATAAACAGGCCCACTGTATATCCAACAATCAGCCAGCAACCTGAGGGTCACCCTTCGTCCTGGCCTCTCTATCCCCTGTTGCATCTAACCAATCACCAAACCTTGACGATTCTACCATTCTAATATAGTTCATCTCCAGCCACTTCTTTCCAAACCCACTACCACGACCTTACTCTGGGCCACTGTTGTCTTGCACCTGTGTTATTGTCCCAGCCTCCTGACTAAACTCCATGCTTTCTGTCTAGACCCTTGACAACCCATCTTCCACACAGCTGGCTAAGCGATCTTTCTCAAGAATGACTCTGACCATGTCACATCCCTCAAGACCCTTCAGTGTGTCTTCACTGGCCTCAGGATAAAGTCCATGCTCCTTAGCCTGCAAGACCCCTTATGATGGGACCCCTGCCAACTTATCTAGACTCATCTGTCTTAGTCCTCACCTGCCTTCCTTCCTCACTCCAACCACATGACTGCTCGCAGATCCCTTGTTCTTGCCCCCAGGGCTTTTCAAATGCTATTTTCTCTGCCTGGAACTCTCCCCACCAACCCCACATATTTACCTGGCTAACTCCTATTTATCCACAAGGCTCAGCTTAGGTATCACTTCCTCTGGGAAGCCTTATTTTAAATCCACTCTCACATCCAAGAGCTTAAGTACTCCTCTCTGTTCCTACAATCTCCCTTTTCACTTAACTTAAATAGTGTCCCATAATTGCATGTTTACCTGTCTTGTCTTCCTCTCTAGACTGTGGCATAGCTGCATGGGTTATACATGCACAACTCACAAGAGCTGTAAAGGGTGGCCCCTGGGGTTATCCAGTGTACACCCTACACGACTATACAGGGAAGCCCTAACTGTGACCTCTTTGAAGAGCAGGACTACATCTTGTTCACTCTCGTATAACATATGTGCTCAGAAAATATTTGTTAAATACATGGATGGATGGATGGATGGATCCATATAGAACTTTCTCCTTGGTCTCCATGTCTTCTGGCCAACAAGAGTCCACACCATTCATTATCCCTGTCATCTCCCATCTGCTCATCTCTAACCAATTCACCACCTCCCCTATCTTCCAAGCAAATGTCTTATGTCTGGGAGTTAGTCTTTTTTTTTGAGACAGAGTTTTGCTCCTGTTGCCCAGGCTGGAGTGCAATGGCACAATTTCGGTTCACCACAACCTCCGCCTCCCGGGTTCAAGCAATTCTCCTGCCTCAGCCTCCCGAGTAACTGGGATTACAGGCATATGCCACCATGCCCAGCTAATTTTGTATTTTTAGTAGAGACAGGGTTTCTCCGTGTTGAGACAGGCTGGTCTCAAACTCCCCATCTCAGGTGATCCAACCACCTTGGCCTCCCAAAGTGCTGGGGTTACAGGTGTGAGCCACCGCGCCTGGCCGGGAGCTAGTCTTTATATTGCTTAAAATTAAGACTCATTTCTGAGGGGGCGGAGCAAGATGGCCGAATAGGAACAGCTCCAGTCTCCAACTCCCAGCATGAGCGACACAGAAGACCGGTGATTTCTGCATTTTCAACTGAGGTACTGGGTTCATCTCACTGGGGAGTGCCGGAAGATCGGTGCTGGTCAGCTGCTGCAGCCCGACCAGCGAGAGCTGAAGCAGGGCGAGGCATTGCCTCACCTGGGAAGCGCAAGGGGGAAGGGAATCCCTTTTCCTAGCCAGGGGAACTAAGACACACAACACCTGGAAAATCGGGTAACTCCCACCCCAATACTGCGCTTTAAGCAAACAGGCACACCAGGAGATTATATCCCACACCTGGCCGGGAGGGTCCCACACCCACGGAGCCTCCCTCATTGCTAGCACAGCAGTCTGTGATCTACCGGCAAGGCAGCAGCAAGGCTGGGGGAGGGGCGCCCACCATTGCTGAGGCTTAAGTAGGTAAACAAAGCTGCTGGGAAGCTCGAACTGGGTGGAGCTCACAGCAGCTCAAGGAAACCTGCCTGTCTCTGTAGACTCCACCTCTGGGGACAGGGCACAGTAGACAATAACAAACGCAGCAGAAAGCTCTGCAGACGCAAACGACTCTGTCTGACAGCTTTGAAGAGAGCAGTGGATCTCCCAACACGGAGGTTGAGATCTGAGAAGGGACAGACTCCCTGCTCAAGTGGGTCCCTGACCCCTGAGTAGCCTAACTGGGAGACATCCCCCGCTAGGGGCAGTCTGACACCCCACACCTCACAGGGTGGAGTACACCCCTGAGAGGAAGCTTCCAAAGCAAGAATCAGACAGGTACACTCGCTGTTCAGAAATATTCTATCTTCTGCAGCCTCTGCTGCTGATACCCAGGCAAACAGGGTCTGGAGTGGACCTCAAGCAATCTCCAACAGACCTACAGCTGAGGGTCCTGACTGTTAGAAGGAAAACTATCAAACAGGAAGGACACCTACACCAAAACCCCATCAGTACATCACCATCATCAAAGACCAGAGGCAGATAAAACCACAAAGATGGGGAAAAAGCAGGGCAGAAAAGCTGGAAATTCAAAAAATAAGAGCGCATCTCCCCCGGCAAAGGAGCGCAGCTCATCGCCAGCAACGGATCAAAGCTGGACGGAGAATGACTTCGACGAGATGAGAGAAGAAGGCTTCAGTCCATCAAATTTCTCAGAGCTAAAGGAGGAATTACGTACCCAGCGCAAAGAAACTAAAAATCTTGAAAAAAAGTGGAAGAATTGATGGCTAGAGTAATTAATGCAGAGAAGGTCATAAACGAAATGAAAGAGATGAAAACCATGACACGAGAAATACGTGACAAATGCACAAGCTTCAGTAACCGACTCGATCAACTGGAAGAAAGAATGTCAGCGATTGAGGATCAAAGGAATGAAATGAAGCGAGAAGAGAAACCAAAAGAAAAAAGAAGAAAAAGAAATGAACAAAGCCTGCAAGAAGTATGGGATTATGTAAAAAGACCAAATCTACGTCTGATTGGGGTGCCTGAAAGTGAGGGGGAAAATGGAACCAAGTTGGAAAACACTCTTCAGGATATCATCCAGGAGAACTTCCCCAACCTAGTAGGGCAGGCCAACATTCAAATCCAGGAAATACAGAGAACGCCACAAAGATACCCCTCAAGAAGAGCAACTCCAAGACACATAATTGCCAGATTCACCAAAGTTGAAATGAAGGAAAAAATCTTAAGGGCAGCCAGAGAGAAAGGTCGGGTTACCCACAAAGGGAAGCCCATCAGACTAACAGCAGATCTCTCGGCAGAAACTCTTCAAGCCAGAAGAGAGTGGGGGCCAATATTCAACATTCTTAAAGAAAAGAATTTTAAACCCAGAATTTTATATCCAGCCAAACTAAGTTTCATAAGTGAAGGAGAAATAAAATCCTTTACAGATAAGCAAATGCTTAGAGATTTTGTCACCACTAGGCATGCCTTACAAGAGACCCTGAAGGAAGCACTAAACATAGAAAGGAACAACCAGTACCAGCCATTGCAAAAACATGCCAAAATGTAAAGACCATCAAGGCTAGGAAGAAACTGCATCAACTAACGAGCAAAATAACCAGTTAATATCATAATGGCAGGATCAAATTCACACATAACAATCTTAACCTTAAATGTAAATGGACTAAATGCTCCAATTAAAAGACACAGACTGGCAAACTGGATAAAGAGTCAAGACCCATCAGTCTGCTGTATTCAGGAGACCCATCTCACACGCAGAGACATACATAGGCTCAAAATAAAGGGATGGAGAAAGATTTACCAAGCAAATGGAGAACAAAAAAAAGCAGGGGTTGCAATACTAGTCTCTGATAAAACAGACTTTAAACCATCAAAGATCAAAAGAGACAAAGAAGGCCATTACATAATGGTAAAGGGATCAATTCAACAGGAAGAGCTAACTATCCTAAATATATATGCACCCAATACAGGAGCACCCAGATTCATAAAGCAAGTCCTTAGAGACTTACAAAGAGACTTAGACTCCCATACAATAATAATGGGAGACTTCAACACTCCACTGTCAACATTAGACAGATCAACGAGACAGAAAGTTAACAAGGATATCCAGGAATTGAACTCATCTCTGCAGCAAGCAGACCTAATAGACATCTATAGAACTCTCCACCCCAAATCAACAGAATATACATTCTTCTCAGCACCACATCGTACTTACTCCAAAATTGACCACGTAATTGGAAGTAAAGCACTCCTCAGCAAATGTACAAGAACAGAAATTATAACAAACTGTCTCTCAGACCACAGTGCAATCAAACTAGAACTCAGGACTAAGAAACTCAATCAAAACCGCTCAACTACATGGAAACTGAACAACCTGCTCCTGAATGACTACTGGGTACATAACAAAATGAAGGCAGAAATAAAGATGTTCTTTGAAACCAATGAGAACAAAGATACAACATACCAGAATCTCTGGGACACATTTAAAGCACTGTGTAGAGGGAAATTTATAGCACTAAATGCACACAAGAGAAAGCAGGAAAGATCTAAAATTGACACTCTAACATCGCAATTAAAAGAACTAGAGAAGCAAGAGCAAACACATTCGAAAGCTAGCAGAAGGCAAGAAATAACTAAGATCAGAGCAGAACTGAAGGAGATAGAGACACAAAAAACCCTCCAAAAAATCAATGAATCCAGGAGTTGGTTTTTTGAAAAGATCAACAAAATTGACAGACCACTAGCAAGACTAATAAAGAAGAAAAGAGAGAAGAATCAAATTGATGCAATTAAAAATGATAAAGGGGATATCACCACCGACCCCACAGAAATACAAACTACCATCAGAGAATACTATAAACACCTCTACACAAATAAACTGGAAAATCTAGAAGAAATGGATAATTTCCTGGACACTTACACTCTTCCAAGACTAAACCAGGAAGAAGTTGAATCCCTGAATAGACCAATAGCAGGCTCTGAAATTGAGGCAATAATTAATAGCCTACCAACCAAAAAAAGTCCAGGACCAGATGGATTCACAGCTGAATTCTACCAGAGGTACAAGGAGGAGTTGGTACCATTCCTTCTGAAACTATTCCAATCAATAGAAAAAGAGGGAATCCTCCCTAACTCATTTTATGAGGCCAACATCATCCTGATACCAAAACCTGGCAGAGACACAACAAAAAAAGAGAATTTTAGACCAATATCCCTGATGAACATCGATGCAAAAATCCTCAATAAAATCCTGGCAAACCGGATTCAGCAGCACATCAAAAAGCTTATCCACCATGATCAAGTGGGCTTCATCCCTGGGATGCAAGGCTGGTTCAACATTCGCAAATCAATAAACATAATCCAGCATATAAACAGAACCAAAGACAAGAACCACATGATTATCTCAATAGATGCAGAAAAGGCTTTTGACAAAATTCAACAGCCCTTCATGCTAAAAACACTCAATAAATTCGGTATTGATGGAACGTACCTCAAAATAATAAGAGCTATTTATGACAAACCCACAGCCAATATCATACTGAATGGGCAAAAACTGGAAAAATTCCCTTTGAAAACTGGCACAAGACAGGGATGCCCTCTCTCACCACTCCTATTCAACATAGTGTTGGAAGTTCTGGCTAGGGCAATCAGGCAAGAGAAAGAAATCAAGGGGATTCAGTTAGGAAAAGAAGAAGTCAAATTGTCCCTGTTTGCAGATGACATGATTGTATATTTAGAAAACCCCATTGTCTCAGCCCAAAATCTCCTTAAGCTGATAAGCAACTTCAGCAAAGTCTCAGGATACAAAATTAATGTGCAAAAATCACAAGCATTCTTATACACCAGTAACAGACAAACAGAGAGCCAAATCAGGAATGAACTTCCATTCACAATTGCTTCAAAGAGAATAAAATACCTAGGAATCCAACTTACAAGGGATGTAAAGGACCTCTTCAAGGAGAACTACAAACCACTGCTCAGTGAAATCAAAGAGGACACAAACAAATGGAAGAACATACCATGCTCATGGATAGGAAGAATCAATATCGTGAAAATGGCCATACTGCCCAAGGTAATTTATAGATTCAATGCCATCCCCATCAAGCTACCAATGAGCTTCTTCACAGAATTGGAAAAAACTGCTTTAAAGTTCATATGGAACCAAAAAAGAGCCCACATCTCCAAGACAATCCTAAGTCAAAAGAACAAAGCTGGAGGCATCATGCTACCTGACTTCAAACTATACTACAAGGCTACAGTAACCAAAACAGCATGGTACTGGTACCAAAACAGAGATATAGACCAATGAAACAGAACAGAGTCCTCAGAAATAATACCACACATCTACAGCCATCTGATCTTTGACAAACCTGAGAGAAACAAGAAATGGGGAAAGGATTCCCTATTTAATAAATGGTGCTGGGAAAATTGGCTAGCCATAAGTAGAAAGCTGAAACTGGATCCTTTCCTTACTCCTTATACGAAAATTAATTCAAGATGGATTAGAGACTTAAATGTTAGACCTAATACCATAAAAATCCTAGAGGAAAACCTAGGTAGTACCATTCAGGACATAGGCATGGGCAAAGACTTCATGTCTAAAACACCAAAAGCAACAGCAGCAAAAGCCAAAATTGACAAATGGGATCTCATTAAACTAAAGAGCTTCTGCACAGCAAAAGAAACTACCATCAGAGTGAACAGGCAACCTACAGAATGGGAGAAAATTTTTTGCAATCTACTCATCTGACAAAGGGCTAATATCCAGAACCTACAAAGAACTCAAACAAATTTACAAGAAAAAAAACAAACAACCCCATCAAAAAGTGGGCAAAGGATATGAACAGACATTTCTCAAAAGAAGACATTCATACAGCCAACAGACACATGAAAAAATGCTCATCATCACTGGCCATCAGAGAAATGCAAATCAAAACCACAATGAGATACCATCTCACACCAGTTAGAATGGCGATCATTAAAAAGTCAGGAAACGCCTGTAATCCCAGCACTTAGGGAGGCTGAGACGGGTGGATCACGAGGTCAGGAGATCGAGACCATCCTGGCTAACATGGTGAAACCCCGTCTCTACTAAAAATACAAAAAACTAGCCGGGCGAGGTGGCAGGCGCCTGTAGTCCCAGCTACTCCGGAGGCTGAGGCAGGAGAATGGCGGGAACCCGGGAGGCGGAGCTTGCAGTGAGCTGAGATCCGGCCACTGCACTCCAGCCCGGGCTACAGAGCAAGACTCCATCTCAAAAAAAAAAAAAAAAAAGTCAGGAAACAACAGGTGCTGGAGAGGATGTGGAGAAATAGGAACACTTTTACACTGTTGGTGGGATTGTAAACTAGTTCAACCATTATGGAAAACAGTATGGCGATTCCTCAAGGATCTAGAACTAGATGTACCATATGACCCAGCCATCCCATTACTGGGTATACACCCAAAGGATTATAAATTATGCTGCTATAAAGACACATGCACACGTATGTTTATTGCAGCACTATTCACAATAGCAAAGACTTGGAATCAACCCAAATGTCCATCAGTGACAGATTGGATTAAGAAAATGTGGCACATATACACCATGGAATACTATGCAGCCATAAAAAAGGATGAGTTTGTGTCCTTTGTAGGGACATGGATGCAGCTGGAAACCATCATTCTTAGCAAACTATCACAAGAACAGAAAACCAAACACCGCATGTTCTCACTCATAGGTGGGAACTGAACAATGAGATCACTTGGTCTCGGGAAGGGGAACATCACACACCGGGGCCTATCATGGGGAGGGGGGAGGGGGGAGGGATTGCATTGGGAGTTATACCTGATGTAAATGACGAGTTGATGGGTGCAGCACACCACCATGGCACAAGTATACATATGTAACAAACCTGCACGTTATGCACATGTACCCTACAACTTAAAGTATAATAATAATAAATAAATTTAAAAAAAAAAAAAGACTCATTTCCCTTTAACTGCTGCCCCAACTCCTAAGAGTCCCCTGAAGATTTGATCAGGAATGATTGATCACCAGGAATTATATAGATTTTCATCTCTGACATCATGAAAAGTTGACCAGGCTCTACTGGATTTCAGGGCATAGAAGATTTGAAGAGAAAATAGCTTAAATTTCCTTCCTTTCCCCTCTTCTCCTTTCGAACACTATTTAAAGAGAATTTGCCTTTGGAAAATTACAGAGATTTTTTTCTCTGCATCCTAAAGAGGAAAAAAAGACTTTATAAGAATAATAGCCAAGAGTCTGTGCCTAGCAAACATTTGAAGATATACTGTACAGATATGCCAAGTGAAAGAAGCCAGACTCAAAAGGCCAAATTTCATTTTATGATATGATATTGGCCTTTGATTTCTATGACATTTTTGAAAAGGCAAAACTATAAGATCAGAAAACAGTAAGTTGCCAGGCGTTGAGGGGTTGGGAAATTTGGGGGAAAGATACAACGGTTCTACATCTTGATTGTGGTGGTAGGTACACAATTGTATACATTTGTCAAAACTTACAGAACTATGCACTAAATAGGATGCACTTTACTATATGTAAATTATACTTTAATTTGAAAAATGAGAAGGTTGTACTATAAAGAAATTATTAACAATGTCAATGGGAAGCATGCAGAAGGTCACACATGACAAATCCAGTTCTGTTTGTTTCTTCTTGTTTTATATTTCTGGAAATCTACCGAGAAGTGTCAGTTTTTCCTCGCTCTTTTGACTGTTCTCTCTTTATCCTTCCTTTCTCTCAAACTAAAACAGACTTGGATGTTGAACTTGTTTTGCCAGTTCCCAGCTGAACCCTGGACAAATCACTCAACCTCTCTGAGTCTCAGTTTCTGGGTTTCCTTATCTGTAGGCTGGGGATAATCATACTCATCTCTCAGAAATGCGTGAATGCTAAAAAAGATGATGTAAGTAAAGGAAGGCACAGTGTCCTGGGAGACGCTGTAGTGTTTGCATAGCGCCACTTCATTCAGCCAGTCACCCACCCATTCTCTACTGATCATGTGACCAACTCACTGTGTTAAATGTCTACCAGTACCGTAGCAAACACTTTTATTTAAAGTTTCTTATTTAATCCTCCCAACCCCATGAAGAAACTAAAATTCAAAAATATCAGGTCAAGCGCAGCGGTTCATGCCTGTTATCCTAGCACTTTAGGAGGCTGAGGCAAGAGGATCGCTTGAGCCCAGCAGTTCAAGGCCAGCCTGGGCAATGTAGACAGACCCTGTCTCTACAAAAAATAATTTCAAAAAATTAGCCAGGCATGGCGGCACATGCTTGTAGTCCCAGCTATGTGGGAGGGTTGAAGTGGGAGGATCACTTGAGCCTGGGGGATAAAGGCTGTAGTGAGCCATGATCATGCCACTGCACTCCAGCCTGGGCAACAGAAGGAGACCCTGTCTGGAAAACAAAACAAAACAAAACAAAACAAAACAAAACTTAAATATCAGGTTGCACAGCCAGAAAAAGGAGTCAACAAGATGCAAATTTTTCTCAGTCCATCCACTCCTTCCTCAGGTGTCAGAAACTGTTTTTCCAGTGTTATCCCCTTTGGCCCTCATAAAAATCCTATGAGGCATGAAGTCTTATTCCTATTGTAGAGTTACAGAAACTGAGGAATTGTCCCTTGCCCAATGACACACAAAGCTAGTAAGTGACTTACTTGTACAGCCCCAGTCGAGTGTAGTCACTGCTAGCTGGTCCAGGTCAAGTCGCCAAGCACAGCATGTACCCTCTTTTGCCAACCCGAAATCTGGGCTGTCTGTGATGCACAGGAGCACACAGGATGTCAATGCACACAGGAAGAGGTTCTATCACTGCACCGAGAGGTAGAGGCAGCCGGAGTTTAAAAGCATCCTGATGCCGAGGCAGTGGGATTGCTTGAGGCCAGGAGTTCAAGACCAGCCTGGTCAACATGGTGAGACCCCACTTCTACAAAATATTGAAAAATTAGCTGGACATGGTGGCACACCCCTGTAGCACCAGCTACTCAGGAGGCTGAGGCAGAGGATCACTTGAGCGCAGAAGTTTGAGGCTGCAGTGAGCAGTCTCACACCACTGCATTCTACCCTGGACCACCGAGAGAGACCCTGTCTCCAAAAAAAAAAAAAAAAAAAAGAAGAAGAAAGAAAAAACAAAAGTAAAGAAAAACCTCCTGGCAGGTAAAGAATCTTCATATCCACGTAGGTTTCTCCAGTGTTTAGAGCGTGACCTTGAACCGGCTACTTCTACCTTCTGAGCTCAGTGTTTCTTACACATGCCTGTAGGAGCTGAGGTGGGGATTTAATGACGTGTATGCAAAAGCACCTAGTGCAAGGATGGGCCATAGTAGATGCTCAATAAAATGTAACCTTTATCTCCTTTCCCCTTCATAACACCTACCTTCCTAAGGCTCAGTACACCTGTGGGTAGGTGGTCATATTTACATCCCGCATTATGTGCAATGGGAGGCTCCAATCAACAGCACCTGGTGAGGTGACTGGACTGAAATGGGATCATCTTACACCTGTTTGTGTTCAAGTCAGAGACTGGGGAGAAGAACTCTAAAGAGAAAAGTTTACAGTGTTACACAAGAAGGTTGGGT
This sequence comes from Chlorocebus sabaeus, assembly GCF_047675955.1. NCBI lineage: Eukaryota > Metazoa > Chordata > Mammalia > Primates > Cercopithecidae > Chlorocebus > Chlorocebus sabaeus. The sequence goes on from NC_132925.1 coordinate 52,615,718, forward strand.
GCTCAGATCAAGACCCCATCTCCATCTCGGAAGGACTGGAAGTGTCCTTGGATATAGAAGTGGGAGTGGTTAGGTGTAGTTACCCTGTGCCCTGGACCATGTCGCTGGACAGGCACTGAGCCATTGGGGGGCACAGATGGGCATTGCTCCTGAAGGACTTTGCTGGGTGCTGTCGGAGGAAGTCCTCACTGCTCACCAGCAAGAGGAGACAGCACAGCCCTTAAAATGGAGGCTGGGAAGCCCCCAGACACGGACTCCTTCCCCAAATGCTCCCTGTTGCAGGTGGGACGGTATTAACACAGGTAGAAGCTGGCTGGTGTGCATTAGCTAACTCAGCTCCAGTCCAGGTGATCCCTTTAGATCCAAACCCACAAACTCTCCACCTCCTCATGCCCTCTCTGTCTGTCTGCTCCACTTTAGTGCAAAGAATCATTTTGTAGTTCTGAAGGCAAGCAGATTTGATCTGAGTCCTCAAATTTTTCTCCCAAATGTATTAAATACGCCCTGAGTTCTATTCATTCCCTTAGAAGCCCAGGCTTAAGAAACTCAAAGCCAGAAGCAGTGCCCGTTCCACTGCCAACACATCCCTTTTCTGGGATAATTTCTCCAGAATAATCTAGCAAAGTGGTTATCAAGGCGTGGTTCCTGGACTAGCAGCAACTGTTTCACCAGGGAATTTGTTACAAATGCAAGTTCTCAGAGCCCATGGCAGTCGGGCACTTGGGGAGTGAGACTCAGCAATGTATTTTAACCAGCCCTTCAGGGTTACTTAAAACTACTGCTTAGCTGATAACTAAGTGGTGAAGGGAGGTGGGCTGAGAAAGGTTCAAGGAGGAACAGAAAATACCAAGCGGAGGGCTGGACACAGTGGCTCATGCCTGTAATCCCAGCACTTTGGGAGGCTGAAGCTGGTGGATTGCTTGAGCCCAGCAGTTTGAAACCAGCCTGTGCGACATAGTGGGACCCCCATCTCTCCTAAAAATACAAAAATTTGGCCAGGGCCAGGCACAGTGGCTCATGCCTGTAATCCCAGCAATTTGGGAGGCTGAGGCGGGCAAATCGCATGAGGCCAGGAGTTCGAAACCAGCCTGACCAACATGGTCAAACACCATCTCTACAAAAAATACAAAAATCAGCCAAGCATGTTGGCTCATGCTTGTAATTCCAGCTACTCCGCAGGCTGAGACACAAGAATTGCTTGAAGCCTGGAGGTGGAGGTTGCATGAGCCAAGATCACGCCACTGCACTCCAGCCTGGACGGCAGACCGAGACTCTGTCTCAATGCAAAATAAAAATAAAAAATTAGCCAGACATGGCAGTGTGCATCTGTAGTCCCAGCTACTCAGGAGGCTGAGGTGGGAGGATCACTTGAACCTGGGAGGTTCAGGCTGCAGTGAGCTGAGATCACACCACTGCACTCCAGCCTGGGTGACAGGGTGAGATCCTGTCTCAAAACAAACAAACAAACAAACAAACAAAATGCAATGGGTAACAAAAATAGTTATTTTACATAAATTTTCCTGTCGTAAGAACAACTCATAGTTTAATATATTTTATGAGCAAGCATGTGTGACTGCTTACTATGTACCATGTATTAAACCAAGTGTTTGACCTGCAATGGTCAAGAAACTCTCATAATCCCCACTTTCCAGGTGAGGAAATTCAGGGTTTCTGGAGAGAGGATTAGGAATCTGCCTTTGGTTACACAGAAAGCAGTGGCGTTAACACTGGAATTTTAGCACTGGCTTTTAAAAAGTCAAGTTACATGGCCAAGCCCGGTGGCTCACACCTGTAATGCCAGCATTTTGGGAGGCCGAGTCCCCAAATGGTAGATCACTTGAGCCCAGGAGTTCGAGACCATCCTGGGTAACATAGAGACCCCAGTCTCTACAAAAAAGTAAAAAAATTAGCCAGATGTGGTGGTGTGCACCTATAGTCCCAGCTACTTAGAGGCTAAGGCGGGAGGATGGCTTGAGGCTGGGAGGTTGAAGCTGCAGTGAGCCATGATCACACCGCTGCCCTCCAGCCTGAGCAACACAGCAAGACCCTGTCTCAGAAATAAATAAATAAATATAAATAATTTAAAAATTGAAAAAATAAAAATAAATAAAACATCAAGTTACAAAACAGTCAATATTACGGAAAGTAACTGATATAGTTTGGATGTCCCCTGCAAATCTCATGTTGAGATGTAATTCCCAGTGTTGGAGGTGGGGCCTGGTGGGAGGTGTTTGGGTCATTAGGGCAAGTCCTTCACGGCTTGGTGCTGTCCTAACGATAGAGAGTGAGTTCTTACAAGATCTGATTACTGAAAGTGTGTGGCACCTCGCTCGCTCTCTCTGGCTCCTGCTCTGGTCATAGAACCTGCCTGCTCCCCCTTCACCTTCTGCCATGAGTAAAATCTCCCTGAGGCCTCCCCAGAAGCTGAGCAGATTCCAGCGCCATGCTTCCTGTACAGCCTCCCGAACTCCGAGCCGATTAAACCTCTTTTCTTTATAAATGACCCAGCCTCAGCTATTTCTTTATAGCAACACAGGAACGGACAAATGCAGTAGCCTTGCAGGCGACTTTTATTTTCTTCTTTGTATTTTTCTACATTTTCTGAATCTCTCCATGAAAATATGTTACTTTTTAATTAGAAAAAAATTGTTATTTTTTAGAAAGCTAATCTGTACATTATGGTTCCATATTGGTAAAACAAAATCCATAAAACATGTAATTGTATACACATGAATATATTTTTACATAAATAAATATATCAATAGTCATTTATTCACAAGAAAAAGACTAGAAGGCTCAGCATCAAAATGTTAGCAATGATTATCTCTGTGTGGTAGGGCTGTAAATGATTGTAATTCTCTTCTATTTGCTGTTCAGTATTCTCGCTAATAAACATGCATTAGAAAAAATTAGTAACTCAAGGCTTTCTGACTCCAACATGAGAATTCTCTCATAACAAACTGTCAGTGCTTGTTAAAAAGCTCCTTTTTTTCCAGTTTTTTAAAAATAATCTAGTCTTTTTTTTTTTGTATGTCACACACTGTGACTAACCATTTATCCCATGCCACGTCACCCAAGAAGGAGTCAAACCTTCTAACAAGGGACCTCCTGCAAAGCTGCCAGATGATATCACTGGTTCAGATTTTGCCTGCAATCATGTTTTTCTAAATAAAGACTACAAACACATTCTGCCTTTCACTAGGTAACAGATGAGCTCTTGCTAATTGCAATCCTCTCTTCTCTGAGTTGACTACATGTACACGAGAGGCAATGTTCCCTTCCTGGCTTCTTAAAGGATAATAGGGTCACACAGACTAGGCTTACATTCTGGCTATTTCCATTTATTTTATTATTATTATTATTATTATTATTATTATTATTATTATTATTATTTGAGATAGGGTCTTGCTCTGTTGCCCAGGCTAGAATACAGCTGGAATACAGTGGCATAATCATGGCTCACTGCAGTCTTGACCTCCAAGGCTCAAGCCATCCTTCCACCTTAGCCTCTCAAATAGCTGGGACCACAGGCGCATACCATCACATCCAGCTACTTTTTGTATTTTGTGTAGAGATGGGGGTCTCACTATGTTGCCCAGGCTGGTCTTGAACTCCTGAGTTCAAGCACTCCACCTGCCTTGGCCTCCCAAAGTGCTGGAACTACAAGGGTGAGCCACTATGACTGGCTTCCATTTCTTACTAATGCTGTTGACTTAAGGCAAAATACTTCATTCCTCTGAGCTTTAGTTTCCTCCTTTCTAAAATTAGAAAAAGTAATGAAGGGCGTTTAGGGTTGTTATAAGTTAACCAACAAGAAATTTCCTGAAGTGCCTGGCCCATAGTTGCTCTCCATCTTAGCTTCTTTCTTTCTTAAAGATTTGTATCAGGGCCGGGCGCGGTGGCTCACGCCTGTAATCCCAACGCTTTGGGACACCAAGGCAGGTGAATCACGAGGTTAGGAGTTCGAGATCAGCCTGGCCAATATGGTGAAACCCCATCTCTACTAAAAACACAGAAATTAGCCGGGCATGATAGTGCACACCTGTAGTCCCAGCTACTCGGGAGGCTGAGGCAGAAGAATCGCTTGAACCCAGGAGGGGGAGGTTGCACTGAGCCAAGATCATGCCATTGCACTCCAGCCTGGGAGACAAAGCGAGACTCCATCTCAAAAAAAAAGCAATGGGACTGGAGGGAGTGTCAGATTTCTAAGGTTGCTGTAACAAATTAACATAAACTTGGCAGCTTAAAGCAATGGAAATACATTCTGGAGGCCATAAGTCCAAGGTCAAGGTATCAGCAGGTTTAGTTGCTTTGGGTGCTCTGAAGGGGAGTCTGTTCTATGCCTCTCCTCGTGGCTGCTGGCAACCCTTGGGGCTTCAATCTCCAGTCTCTGCCTCTGTCTTCCTGTCTTGTCTCTGTGTCTCTGTCTCAAATCTCTCTCCCCTTTCTCTTATAATGACACCAATAATTGGATTCAGGGCATACTCTAATCCAGGATAAACTTGAGTTCCATAACTTAATTACATCTGCAAAGACCCCCTTTCCAAGTAAGGTCACATTCTGAGGCTTTGGGTAGACATCTCTTGGGGCGCCACCATTCAGCCCACTACAGATGGCTACTGCATATATGCCGTTGACGCCTTAGGGAAAGATCATGAAAAGTTGCTGGATCAATAGGCAATCAAAGTCCACGAACAAAGCCAAAGAACCTCCCAAAAATACAAAAGAGGCTCTCATCAACTTGGCAGGAAGCAGGGAGCCTAGGACCAGGTCCAGATGTCATAGTCAGAGTGGCCAAGCTCCAGAGTAGATGAAGTGTTCAATCAAGCTAGCTCTGAATGCCAAGGTCAGGCACTGGTTAAGAAAAAATGGGTCCCTGACACAGGATGGGGGAATGCAGTCCAGGACTCCTGAAGAAGCTCTGAATCAGCAGAAGTGGCCCAGTCCTCCTTATTAAGAACCAACACTCCCCGCCTTGCTTGAAAATAATGGAGATGGCCAGGCACAGTGGCTTACGCCTGTAATCCCAGCACTTTGGGAGGCCAAGGCAGGCGGATCACAAGGTCAGGAGTTCAAGATTAGCCTCGCCAACATGGTGAAACCCTCTCTACTAAAAATACAAAATTATCTGGGCATGGTGGCACATGCCTGTAATCCCAGCTACTCGGGAGTCTGAGGCAGGAGAACTGCTTGAACCCAGGAGGGAAAGGTTGCAGTGTGAGCTGAGATCGCGCCATTGCACTCCAGCCTGGGTAACGAAAGTGAAACTCCGTCTCAAAAAAAAGTAAAAAAGAAAAGAATAGAGAGACTTCTCCCCAAGACAACAGATGCTGTCCTCAGAATCTATCCCCACCTCCTCTACTGGCCACTAGGCCTCTAACTAGGTGACATTCTGGGCCTAGGCAGGAAGAAAAGGGACTGCATCCCCAAAGACTCTAAGACCTGGAGACCATGTGTCTGCAGGAGTCGGGGACACATGTAGGACTGGATTCAGAGGATTGCCTGATCAAGGGAGCTTATGACCAAGAACATAAGAATGCACTCAGGAGAGCCGACTGATTACTGAGCACACGCCCAAGACCCAGGAGTGAACACCCTGGCAAAGAACACCAGGAGATGGTGCAAAGTCTACCCTAGGGTGGTTCCCAAAAGCATGGGAAAAGTAGTGGCCCACACTAGGTGAAGTTGCAACTGTCATTGAAGACCACAGAAGAAGGGATCGAAATGCTCAAAGAGCTGGATCTGTATTAGCCAGGGTTCTCCAGAGAAACAGAATCAATAGGATGTGTGGGTGTGTTTGTGGGCAAGAATATGTATATTGCAGAGTCAATCAGAGAGAGATTGACTGATTATAAAGAATTGGCTCATGTGACCATGGTAGCTGTCAAGTCCTAAGATCCATGGTCAGCAAGCTAGAGACCCAAGAGGGCCAGTGGTGTCGTGGAATCCGAAAGCCAGCAGGCTTGAGACCCAGGAAGGGTCGATATTTCAGTTTGACTCCAAAGACAGGACAACAAGATCCACCAAAGGATTATGTTCCATGGGACAGCCTGGAAGATACACCGTCTGCGAAGACCATGAAGAATGGGCTAGTAAGAGGGGCATTGGCATCACTAAAAATTCAGCGATGGCTCTCCTCTATAGCAGGGACTGACAGGAGGAGGAGGCCAGTAAGAACCAGGCCCAGGCCAGGCATGGTGGCTCATGCATATAATCCCAGTACTTTGGGAGGCCGAGGTGGGCAGATCACTTGAGGTCAGGAGTTTGAGACTAGCCTGGTCAACATGGTTTAACTTTGTTTCTACTAAAAATACAAAAATTACCCAGGAGTGATGGCCCACACCTATAGTCCCAGCTACTCAGGAGGCTGAGACCCAAGAATCACTTGAACCCAGGAGGCGGAGGCTGCAGTGAGCCGAGTTCATGCCCCTGCACTCCAGCCTGGGTAACAGAGTAAGACTCCATCTCAAAAAAAAAAAAAAAAAAAGTACTAGGCTCAGTGATAGCAGTGGAGATGACAGGACCCCAAAACGATAGAGGCCAGGTAGTGGTGGCACGTGCTCACCGGAAGCCAGGTGGAGACAATTATCATAATGAACAGCAGCTGGAGTGGCAGCCAAGAGGGCTTGACCCACAGAGCTGGTTAATAGTGCACAATGGCCCAGGGCAAAATAGATGGGCAGCTGATACCATCACAGGAAACGAAGGAGCGATGAGCTGGAGGCTCAAGGCAATTGTCCCAAGAATAAGCACAATCCCTTGCTCAGTTCCAGACTGGCGCCAGTTTTTAGACCCAGAATTCAACCGAAAAGGAGGCTGGGTCCCCAGGAGGAAGGAGCCTGGCAAGCCCACGACCAGCATACATGGCAATGTTGCCCTCAGCCCTCCCCTAAAGGGACTTGTGAGCACTTACCCTGGTAACTTTCTCCGGGGAAAAGTGAATGCACACATATTTTGAGGACCATTAGGAGGTCTGAGCTGACATTGTTAACTGAAGTGTCAGGCTCCCCTGTTAGAGTGGGCGCACATGGAGACAGGGTGACAAATGGAGTCCTGACTCCAGAAACTGGGCAATGACTTCATCTGTTTTCAGAAGTCCTTCAGGATCCAGTTTTTGCTTCATCTCTTGCCACTTACTCCACAGAACCGAGCTACTTGCATTTCCGTAAGGCCTCAGCCCCATTCTTTCCCCCACTCTCTCTCTGTGTGCTACGGTTTGGATGTGGTTTGTTTGGCCCCCACCAAGTCTCATGTTCAATCTGACCTCCTGTGTTGGAGGTGGGGCCTGGTAGGAGGTGTTTGGATCATGGAGCAGATCCCTCATGAACGGCTTGGTGCCATCCTCACTGGAGGGAGGGAGTGTTTGATCTTAGTTCCTGAGAACCGGTTGTTGAAGGGCCTCTCTGTGTTCCTTTCTCACCAGGTGATCTGTACTCAGCGGCTCCCCTTCCCCTTCTGCCATGAGTGGAAGCAGCCTGAGGCCCTTGCCAGAAGCAGATGCTGGCGCCATGCTTCTTATACAGCCTGAAATGCTGTGAGCCAAATTAACCTTTTTTCTATATAAATTACCCAGCCTCAGGTCTTCCTTGATAGCAATGCAAATGGACTAGGCCTCTCTCTGCCCGGTGTCTCGTCTCCCTTATCCCTCTTCTATCTCTCTCCCATCTCTCCCTCTCTTCCTCTCTCCCACCACCCCGCTAAATCTCTCCCTGCATGTGGGGTCCCCTGGTCTGTCTCTCTGTTCCTCACCTCTATGTCCATCATCTCTTAGTCTCACTCTGCATCTCACCCACCCCAGGCCCCGTACAATCTTATTCATCAGGCTTGAATGTTCCTCTCTTCCCCTGCCCTTCTCCTAGCTAACTTCTCTTTGTGCTTCAAATAGAAATGTCTGTTTAACACAGGTGTCTCAGGAGTCACTTCTGAGACTCAGGGAAGTCTTCCTCATTCTTTCTGTGCCTGCTTCAACCACAACATAAACTGGACTCTGCTAAATAATCAGGACTCCCTCGATTCATCTATGGATTCAATGATCTCTATCAAATTTCAAGCTGGCTTCTTTGTAGAAATTGAAAAGTTGATTCTAAAATTCACATGGAAATTCAGGTAAGCCAGAATAGACAAAGGTACAGAAATCAAGGCAGTGTGGTGCTGGCATAAGGACGGACATATAGATCAATGGAATTGAATTGACAGTCCAGAAATAAACCCTTACATCTAAGGCCATTTGTTTTTGACAATGGTACCAGAGTAATTCAATGAAGAATAGTTTTTTCAATAAATGTTGCTAGGGCAACTTGCTATCTACTTGCAGAAGACTGAAGTTGAGACTCTACCTTACAATATACAAAAATTACCCCAAAATGGATCAAAGTCCAAAATGTAAGAGCTAAAACTGTAAGACTCTCAGATAAAAATTCTGGATAAAATTAAAAACCCTTTGCCAATGGAGAAATGCAAATTAAAGCCACAATGAGATACAACCTCACACCCACTATTACGGCTACCATTAAAAAGACAGATAGTAAGTAGGCTGTTTCCTCAAAAAAGTAAATATACAATTACCATATGATCCAGCAACTCCACTGCTGGGTATATACATTTTAAAAAAACTAAAAGCCAAAAGGATATTTGTACACCTATATTCATAGCAACACTATTCACAATTGCCAAAAGGTAGAAGCAACCCAGGTGTCCACTGAGAGATGAATATGGATAAACAAAATGTGGTCTCTGCATACAATGGAACACGATTCAGCCTAAAAACAGAAATTCCGACCCATGCTGCAACACAGATGAACTTTGACGACATTATGCTAAGTGAAATAAGCCAGTCACGAAAGAACAAATATTGTATGATTCCATTATTTGTGTACCCAGAGTAGTCAGATTCATAGAGACAGAAAGTTAGAATAGTGGTCACCAAGGGCTGGGGAGAGCCGGGAATAGTGAGTTGGTGTTTCATGAGTACAGAATTGTAGTTTGGGAAGATAAAAAAGTTCTGGAGATGGTTGTACAATACCGTGAATATACTTAATGCCACTGAACTGTACACATAAAAATGGTTAAAATGAGCTGGGTGCAGTGGGGCATGCCTGTAGTTCCAGCTACTCTGGAGGCTGAGATAGGAGCATTGCTTGAGCCAAGGAGTTCGAGGCCAGCCTGAGCAACATAGAGAGAACTCTTCTCTTTAAAAAGGCCGAGCATATTGGCTCATGCCTGTAATCCCAGCACTTTGGGAGGCTGAGGCGGAAGAATCATTGAGCCCAGGGGTTGAAGACTAAGCTGGGCAATAAAGTGAGATCTGCTTCTACAATCAATCAATTAATTAAATACATCAATTTTTTTTTTTTTCTGAGACAGGGTCTTGCTCTCTTTCCCAGGCTGAAGTGCAGTGGTGCAATCCTCCTACCTCAGCCTCCTGAGTAGCTGGGACCGCAGGGGTGCACCCCCATGCCTGGCTGATTTTTGTATTTTTTGTAGAGACAGGGTTTTGCCATGTTGCCCAGGCTGGTCTTGAACTCCTGAGCTCGAGCAATCCGCTAGCTTCAGCCTCTGAAAGTGCTGGGATTACAGGTATGAGCCATCGTGCCTGGCGAAAAATATATTTTTTAAACGGTTAAAATGGTAAATTTTATGTTACACATATTCTTACCATAACGATAAATAAAAGAATGTTTATAATTGCCTAAACTTACCACATCGTTAAGAAAAGATAGCATGTTGATCATTAAAGGTCAAACACTATGAAAGTCACTGGTGTTAAGTTTAGAGGAAGTGGGAGGCCCACACACCCCCTGTACCTCAGTGGTTTCATCTTGGGGTTGAGGATGGGTAAGACTGGATCCAGTACTCCTCCCAGCTTGGAGTCTCAGGACTCCTGCAGATGCCAAACATAATTTTTAAATTTCTCTGATTACTTGTAATATTTCCTAATAAAACTAATTATCTTACCTTCCAAAAGCTTTTCCAAAGCAATAAAAAGCATCAGGCTTCTCTCCTGTAGACTGGAATTATAGGACCTCAGGGTGGACTCACAGGTTATTAGTTACAATTTTTATAGAAGGGGGAGGGATGGGTTCAAGTCAGTTACGTAACAGCTACTGCTGGTGGTGAGGAGGGGACCTTGGCCATATAGGCTCACTGGAGAAGCACATCAGAGCCAGCAAAGGGGACAGCAGTTTGAACGTGGGCTGCAGCAGCTGCAGCTGGAGAAGAAGTAAAGGACGTCATAGCCATATGGGCACAGGTATTTGTGGTAGGGGCAAAAACAGCATAGCAGCTGAAGCAGTCACGCTTCCATGTTCTGCAACAACCAGCATCGGGCTCAGCAGCAGGAAGAGGAGAGGAGGAACATGGCACTCACTCCATGGCACCTGAGAAGACCAGAAAGTGATTCCTGACACTGTTGATTCCCTAAATTAGTGGTTCTCAAACTTTAGCATGTTTCAGAATCTCCTGCAGGGCTTACAGAGTGCCAGGCCCCAACCCCAGAGATTCCATTTCAATTGTCTGTGGTGGGAATAAGAGGATTTGCATCTAAAAGGTCCCAGGCAAGGCCCAATGCAGCTGGTTTGAGTACTACATTTTGAGAAAACCACTGCTGTACTGTATTGATCCAGATAGGCAGTGCTTTGCTACAGCAATAAATAAACTCCTAAATCTCAGAGGCTTAATGTCATAAAAGTTTATTTCTCACTCATATCTCAGTTCCATGCAGCTCAGATAATCTTCCCCCATACTGAACCTATGCCAACTTAACTGTGGAAGAGTAAGAACTCTCTTACTCCACAGAAAGAAAGTACTGGAAAAGAACACAAGATGTTTTTAAGAGCGATGCCCAGAAGAAGTTTACATCACTTCTCCCCAACCCTCTTGGTCAGATCTCAATCACAGGGACCCAACCTAACTGGGAAATGTAGTCTTCTTGGGTACCCAGAAAGAAGAAAACAGTGTGGTAAACACACATAATCTCTGTCACACCAACCCACTATCCATTTCCACCTTACTAGCAGATCTTGTTTTTGTCCAAGGTATTTACTCCACCTGTCCCATGCAGGGTGGGTAAGCTCTAGGAGAGGGTCTATTAGACTAAGATAGTCCACCTTGCCATTGATTGGTTCAAGTACCTAGGTTCAAGCCAATCAGTGCGTATCATTCTCTTGTCAACTATGATTGGTCCAGGGGTGTGCATGTGACCCAACCAGGCTGAAGGCAATTAGGAGGGTAGAGAGAGTTTTGTTCTATCCTACTGGACTTGGGTGAGGATGCATTTGCCACCAGCAACCATCTTGAGACCAACAAGCTAAGCCAGAGGAGGGTAGAACCTACAGATGAATACGAAAATAGAGCCAGAGCCCTGAACATTTTTCAAAATGTAGTCCTCAGAAACCTACTTTTTAGTTTATATTAAGTTACATTGAGTCCAGATCTCTTATATGTAGCAGAAAGTCACCAAATGGAAACATTTCTTAAAGTATAAGGGTGGGAACAGAAATACTTTCTTTGCTAGCCCTATGACTTTACTCTTACTTTATGGATTCTACACATGAAGAAATGGGGTTACATTCAATATATGCAACCAGAGTTGTTATGAGACCAGAGTCTCATCATAAAGTGCTGAAAGAAAAAACTGTCAATCTTGAATTCTATACCCAGCAAAAATATCCCTCAGAAATTAAGATGAGATAAAGACATTCTCAAATAACACAAAGAGAATTCATTACCAGAAAACCTGGTCTAAGAGAATTGCTTAAGGAATTTCTTCAGACAGAAGGGAATCATACCAGTAGGAAAACTGAGACATCAGGAATAAAGGAAGAGAAACCACATGATCATACCAATTTATGCAGAAAATGAATTTGACGAAATGCAATATCCATTCACAACTAAAATGTGCAGTTTCCTCAACCTGATAAATGAACATCTACAAAAAAACCTACAACTGACATCACACATAAGGTTTAGGGAGACTGAAAGCTTTCCCCCTAAGATCCAGAATAAAGCAAGAATGCCCTCTCACCACTTCTATTCAACTTTACACTGGAAGTCCTAGACAGTACAATAAGACAAGGAAATAAATATGAGTCACAGATGTTGAGAAGGAAGAAATAAAATTGGACCCATTCACAGATTACTTGATTTTTCTTTTGTTTGAGACAAGATCTCACTGTGTCACCCAGGCTAGAGTACAGTGGCGCCATCACAGCTTACTGTAGCCTTGACCTTCTAGACTCAAGTGATCCTCCCAAGTATCTGGGACTACAGCACGCACCACCACATTCAATTAATTTTTAAATTTCTCTGTAGGAATGGGGTCTTACTATGTTGCTCAGACTGGTCTCAAACTCCTGGGTTCAAGCAGTCTTCCTACCTCAGCTTCCCAAAGTGCTGGGATTACAGGCATGAACCACATGCCTGGCCTCTTAGTGATTTTTCTACATAGAAAATAAAGTTACTGGGAGTGGTGGCTCACACCTGTAATACCAGCACTTTGGGAGACTAAGGCAGGAGGATTGCTTGAGCCCAGGAGTTCAAGACCAGCCTGGGCAACATAGTGAGACCCCATCTCTACAAAAAAATTAAAAGAGCATGATGGTGCCTATCTGTAGTCCCAGCTACTCGGGAGGCTGAGATGGGAGGATCAGTTGAGCCTAGAAGGTCAAGGCTACAGTGAGCTGTGAGGGTACCACTGTACTCCAGACTCCAGACTGGGCAACAGAGTGAGACCCTGTCTAAAAAAAAAAAAAAAAAAAAAAAAAAGAAAGAAAGAAAGAAAGAAATGAAAAGGAAAAGAAAAATTACAAGGAAGCTACAAAAACTTTTGGAACTGATGAGTGAGCTTAGCACGGTTGTAGGATACAAGATAAACATACAAAAATCAAATTTATTTCTACATACTGGCAGTGAACAATTAGACAATGAAAAATTAAAGACAATGCCATTTACAAGAGTTTAAAAAACAAAACGAACAAAACTCTTAGGTAGAAATCTAACATAACATGTCCAGGATATGTATGCTGAAAACTACAAAACAGAATTTCAGCCTTAGCTGCACTGTGTAAAGAGCCTGGAAGTCATCACTCCCATCCATGCAACAAGGAAGAGGCTCAGCAAACCGAAAACCAGTGACTTTTTTTGAGCCCATTAAAGAACTGAAATCTCAGGACAAACTGTACCCGCTACCTGAAATCTGTAGAGACAGATGAATACAGAGTCACACCCGAGATCTGCTTCCCTGGAACAGAAGCTGCTGGAGTCATAAGGTTGTAGAAATTTTCAAACAGTAATTCTGATGAATTGCTAAAGGCCAAGAGTGGACTAGCATAGAGTGAGAAGCTCCTCTGGGCCACAGTCTTAGAGTGAGTTTTACTTTACCAGGTTCTCATGGTGAAGAGCCAGGAAAGATTTCCTCTTTGCTTCGGCAGGGGAAGGAGAAGAGTAACCATTGTAAAATAGCCCAGAGCATCGTGTATGGCGAAGGCTTACTCTCCAGGGGCCATTCAGAGCCTTATTCCACCTGGAAGAAGGGCCGCTCTCTGTCTCTAGCTTCATCACCCTTCCTGTCTCACCTAAAAGAGTAGAGGGAGAAACACGTGTGAAGGTCACAGCCTAGGCACACAGGCCCACTAAAAGACTGAGATTTGAGGGTTCGGGTACAGTGGCTCACGCCTGTCATCCCAGCACTTTGGGAGGCTGAGGCGGGCAGATCACTAGGTCAGGAGATTGAGACCATCCTGGATAACATGGTGAAACCCCATTTCTACTAAAAATACAAAAAATTAGCCAGGCGTGATGGCAGGCACCTGTAGTCCTAGCTACTCGGGAGGCTGAGGCAGGAGAATGGCTTGAACCCGGGAGGCAGAGATTGCAGTGAGCCGAGATCTCGCCACTGCACTCCAGCCTGGGTGACACAGCAAGACTCCTTCTCACTAAAAAAAAAAAAAAAAGACTGAAATTTGATCACGAGATTGTAGAACACTTCCCCTCTCCCACACCTTACCAGCATACTAACAGTGCTTTAGGATAATAATTGTCAATTACATCCAAAAGAGCTGCAAGATACAGACTTGATCTGAAGCGGGCAGGGTATCCAGCAAAGCCCAAAGACAACAGAGAAGAGAGAACCATGAAGGATGTGAAGCCTCTGGCAGCTACAGTTACAGCAGAAATGAAACACAGCCCAACTGCGAGCTAAATTAACATAAAAACCTCACTCTAAAGGCCTATATGCCTTAATTCACATTTTCTGACACAGTATGCCCTATTTTGACCAAAATGTTACAAGGCAAGCTAAAAGGCAAGCGGAAAACACAGTCTGAAGAACAAGCATTAGAACCAGACTCAACAAAGACGTTGGAATTACCAGATACGAAATTTAAAAGAAGTATGATTAATATGTGAAGGCCTCCAGTGGAAAATGTAGACAACAGACAAGAACAGATGAGTAATGCAAGCACAGAAACAGAAACTCTAAAAAGGAATAAAAAGAAAATGCTGCGAATGAAAAACACTGTAACAGAGATGAAGATGCCTTTGATAAGGCTCACTTGTAGACCGAACACAACCAAGGAAAGCATCAGTGACCTTGAATGTAGGTGAACAGAAACATACCAAACCCAAACACAAAGAGAAAAAAGAAAGGGAACTAAACAAAGAACAAAAGTTTCAAGAACTGTGGATCAATTTCAGCAGGTGAAATAGATGCACAATTAAAATTCTACAAGAATAAGTGGTTCCAAAGGGTAAACATAATTATTCATCTAACCCCATCTGATTCCTCCAGGAGCAAATATCATCTTGTTTTTGTGTGTACTTTCAGAAACACAGAAGGATGTAAATATAACTAAGAAAGAGACACACAACACAGGCCGGGCATGGTGGCTCATGCCTGTGATCCCAGAACTTTGGGAGGTCAAGGCGGGCGGATCACCTGAAGTCAGGAGTTTGAGACCAGCCTGACCAACATGCAGAAATCCTGTCTCTACTAAAAATACAAAATTAGCCGGGCCTGGTGGCGCATGCCTGCAATCTCAGCTACTCGGAAGGCTGAGGCAAGAGAATCGCTTGAACCCAGGAGGCGGAGATTGAGGTGAGCAGAAATTGTACCATTGCACTTTAGCCTGGGCAACAAGAGCAAAACTCCATCTCAAGAAAAAAAAAAAAAAAATCCATCACAAACACATATGCTTACTCTAGTCACACTGTCCTTTACTTTCCTCTTTTGATTTAATATATTCTGGAGATCAGTTCACATGAGGTCCTATAGAATTATGCATTCTTCCCTCAGTGACTCCATGGTACAGATGTGCTAGAGCTGAGTTAGCCACTCCTCTGATGGATTTAGATTTATTGACAGTATTTTGCTAATGCAAACCATGAATCGAAAGTTATAGTGCTCTTAGCAAATAAAACAATACAGAGATTGCATGGAACTTCTCTACAGTTGTCATTGTAGGTTGGAACTATTTGTTCTTTGCCTTTTTCCCACTTCACATCTTGTTTCTCTTTGTTGCTTTTCCCCTCCTTTTCTGCCTGCGCCCCCTACACACCTGTTCCTCCTGGTGAATTTCATTAGCTCTTCACCACCCATCAATCAAACCCCTGCTGGGAGCTTTCCCAGACTGCGCCTCCGTTCCTGGCTCTTCTCTCTCCGCACCTCCCCAGCAGCATTTTGCAAAACAGTTGTGCTGCTGTAGCCTAACTCTGACACTTAGCCGAACTCTGACAATTCGGTGACCTTTTTGCAGGGGGGCCTGAGTCTTGTTGATCTGTGTTTCCACCACACAGGTGCCAGGGCCTGTCAGAGAATTAGCATTCAAAAAATGTTGGCTGAGTGAGCGATGATGTCTTAGATTGATTTCTCCTGTAGAGCTCACCACAGGACAATTTATGTTTCCCATTTTGAGATTCATTTTATCTTTGCATTGGCAAATAATCCTATAGTGAACCCCTTTCTACCGCTGGCCTTTTTCTCCTTGGTTTTTGAAGCAATTTTACTGGGCCAAAGGGTATTGAATTATTTTTTCTTCCCACTTTGCCTTGCAAAATTGTGCATACTGGTGGTTTTTTTTGTTTTTTGTTTTTGTTTTTTAAATTGGGAGGCTGGTAAGAATCAGAATGATAATCAGAAAACCTCTGTGTCCGGAATTGGTTCCTTCTGGTGGGATCTTGGTCTCGCTGACTTCAAGAATGAAGCCTCGGAGCCTCAAGAGTTACAGTTCTTAAAGATGGTGTGTCTGGAGTTTGTTCCTTCAGATGTTCAGATGTGTCCGGAGTTTCCTCCTTCCCGTGGGTTCGTAGTCTCGCTGACTAAAGGAGTGAAGCCGCAGACCTTCGCGGTGAGTGTTACAGTTCTTAAAGGTGGCGCGACCGGAGTTGTTCGTTCCTCCCTCCCATGGGTTCGTGGTCTCGCTGACTTCAAGAGTGAAGCCGCAGACCTTTAGGGTGAATGTTACAGCAGACCCAAAAAGTGAGCAGCAGCAAGATTTATTGTGAAGAGTAAAAGAACAAAGCTTCCACAATGCGGAAGGGGACCCAACCGCTTACCTCTGCTGACTCAGGTAGCCAGCTGTTATTCCCTTATTTGGCCCCGCCCACATCCTGCTGATTGGTCCATTTTACAGAGTGCTGATTGGTCCATTTTAGAGAGGGCTGACTGGTCCACTTTACAGAGTGCTGATTGGTCCACTTTACAGAGTGCTGATTGGTGCGTCTACAAACCTTTAGCTAGACACAGATACTGATTGGTGTGTTTTTTTTTTTTTTTTTTTTTTTTTTTGAGACGGAGTCTGGCTCTGTCGCCCAGGCTGGAGTGCAGTGGCCGGATCTCAGCTCACTGCAAGCTCCGCCTCCCGGGTTCACGCCATTCTCCTGCCTCAGCCTCCCGAGTAGCTGGGACTACAGGCGCCGCCACCACACCCGGCTAGTTTTTTGTATTTTTTTAGTAGAGACGGGGTTTCACCGTGTTAGCCAGGATGGTCTCGATCTCCTGACCTCGTGATCCGCCCGTCTCGGCCTCCCAAAGTGCTGGGATTACAGGCTTGAGCCACCGCGCCCGGCCGATTGGTGTGTTTTTACAATCATCTAGCTAAACAGAAAAGTTCTGGAAGTCCCCACTCCACCCAGGAAGTTCAGCTGGCTTCAGCTCTCACCTTGACTTTCCTTCATGGTTTGTAATCGCCTCATGGGGTCTTCCTGCCCACTGCACAGACAAAACCAACTCATTGAGACTGTGGCATTGCAATAAAGAGTTTAACTGATGTGAGGCTGGCCATGCCACCTGGGAGACGGAGCTGCTACTCAAATCACTCTCCCTGAAAATGTGGAGGCTGGGGTTTCACCAGGGTAGTTTGGTGAGTGGGAGCTAGAGGAATGGGTGCTGCTGACTGGCTGGGGATGCAGTCATAGGGTTGTGGGAAAGGCTCCTTGTCCACTGAATCTGTTTCCAGGTGGGGCCACAGGACTGGTTGAGCCAACAGTCGGGGGTCCAGGCGGGACCATCCAGTTGTCAGAAATGCAAAAACCTGAAAGGATTTTTGGTTGAAATGAAAGGGTTGCATTTCAAAAGGCCAATATTAGGTTCTATGATAGTGAATTGGGAAACTTGCAAATCTTGTGACCTCCGGAATAATGACTGGTAGCCATTTAACTCAATTCTGAGCAGAATTCAGGTGGCCTTTCATCAGTTGGCTTCGAGGGTGGTGGGAACCAAGTGAGCAAGACAGCTGAGGCTTGGCCACACACACAGAAAGCACCGACCCTGTGTGGGATGACAGATGCTAGGACAAACGTGGGGACCTGATGTGACAGGCGTGGGAACAGCAGTGTCATGGTGATGTCTAATGGATAATTGTCAGCAAGTGCTGTCGGCCCTACTTTCAAGGGATGTCCAGGAGCCAGCCCTTCCCCCCACCCACTCCTGCTGCCACCCCTCTGGTCCTGCCACTGTCATCACTTGCCTGGATCCTTGCAGTGGCCTCTCTGGGCTCCCTCCACCCACCTGCTCCTGGGTCCCCGGCCCATGCAGCATCCAAAGGGCTCCAGTTCCCCATTGCATTCCTTCTCTGCTCAGAAGAGGCTTCCCTGCCAGTGTAAAAGGCAGAGTACTTCAGGGCCCTGTGCGAACTCCTGCTCCCTTGACCTCTGAGTCCTTGCCTCCTCTTACCCTCCACCAGCTCCCCTTCAGCCACACCAGCCTCCTGGCCATTCCCCCAACGATTCAGGCACCCTCGGACCTCCAGGCCTTTGCACTGGCTGAGCCCTCAGGCCAGGCCGGCTCTTCCCAGATGCGCACACGGCTCACTCACCCACTTCTTTTAAGCCTTTGCTTCCACTCTATCTAACACACCAACACCACCCACCCACCCCAGCTCGATCTTTCTCCTAAGCACATTTCCAGTTGAACACACAACATATAATCACTATTTACCACCATTATTGTCTGGCTTTCCTCACTGAAATCGGAACCCTGAAGACAGGAATTTTCTTGTTTTGTGCACTGTGGTAACTGCTCAGCAACTCGAACAGTGCCGGGCACATGGAGTAGAAGCTCAATAAGTATGTATTGAATAAATGAATGAATAGTGTTTGCTGAAAGAACCTTCACACTCGGGAATATTTTAAGTGTTGCTGCAATTCCCGACCAGCAAGATGCAGAGGAAAACCTTGAGAAGAGGACCCAGAGAAGGAAACCACAGTGTTTAGACACCAGCATCCAAAAGAGCGAAAATGCCAGCTCAGACCTGGAGCCTGGTCACGGAGGACAAAGGTCCTGACAAGGACTGTACCATGCAGAGGTCACTGCCCTCTCACTACCTGGGGTATGAGATTCTCCTTCATTCAACAATATTCTGATGAGACAGTCAATCTTATCCCTAACAGGAGGGACCAAGGCAAGGTGGTCTAGTCAGCCAGTAGGAATGAGTGACAACCACAGAGCCATGCCAGAATTAGAGGCCACGCAGGAGGTTCCACAAATGTACTTCCTTGGTGCTGAGACTACAAAGCCAAAGAAATGAGGCTTCTTGATTTGATTGCAGACTCAGCAAAAATGAACCTAATCCTGCTTCCCATGGCTAGATCGTGTCCTGGGGAGGCACCAGCGTTCAGCTTGGCCTGCTTCAGTATATAGTTTTTATCCCTGTGTGTGTTCTGTTGGGACTCTGTACATTTAGACATCTGTGCAGAGGGACTCGTGAGGAGACCAGTTTCCCTGGCAGGCCTAGATGTAGCGTATTCTGAGGCAGGAGGGGAATACAGGTGGAGCTGGATGTTCTTTCAGTCTCCCTGGCAGAGATCAAGGTCAGCTTGGCATAGCTTCTGCCGTGGCTGGCTCCCATGTGAGGGAGGGAGGCAGTTCCCAGAGCAGGAATTCCTTCCCTGGGGCTCCTTTCCTTGCAGGGGAAAAGTCAGCCATCCTCCCCTCTGTGCCTCTTGCACTAAAGCCCGTGAGCTGGGGAATCCGTGCCCCAGGGGCAAACCTCTGGGCTCTGGCTTAGCCCCACCCTGGGGAAACATTCACAGCCCCTGGTAAGAAAGCCCTGCTGCAGGAAGACTCTAGGGCAGGGCCCAGCTGCCGGGTCCTGGGCTGTTGGTGACAGTACCCCAGGCTCCAAACTCTCTGGGCCTGGGGGCAATTCCCTTCCTTGGTTACAACAGATTCCCACCCCACCCCACCCTACCACCCACGCCTGGGCAGGGAGGCATGGGGAGGTGGCAGGAGAGGGGAAGCAGGGGCCAGACAGGAGGAAGAGATGATGCCCTGGGCCAGATGGTCACCGCACCTGCTGAAGTGAGAAACTCTGGCTTCTCCCAGTAGAAACTTCAGGATCCCCAAAATTGGACCAGCAAATAAACTTAATAACAGTCACACCAACCTTCTGGAAACTCACAGTAGGCGTCCACTGCCCCTGTGGGTCCCCAGGACCCCTCTGCCTGTGGCCTCAGGGACCCAGTACTGCACTTCCAATGCTTTGCAGACACACCTCGGGCTTGAGTCCCATCTCACTGATTCCACAAATACTGATCTGTGGCCTACTGGGTGCGAGGCCTCTGTGGCTGTGGGGGAGGCAAGGTCCCTGCTCCAGTGGGAGTGACAGGTGTAAAACAGGATGACTACAGAACCTGGGAAGGGGGACAAAGCAGAGTACTGGGAAGTGGGTGGGCACAGGGCAGCCTGGGATGATGGGGGAAACAGCAAATCTTTGCCATCTGTTCCTGGCCAGACATAACTGGGGATGCTACCTGATCTCTCTTCAGCCTCAGTTTCCTCACCTGGACAGTGGAGCTGGAGCCACCCCCACTGCCAGACCCCACTCTCTGGGCTGCCTCTAGGAAGCACAGCCTGCTCAGGCCTCCTCCCCATCCCCGTGGCTGTCAGTCCCTCCTGAGAATGTCTCCACAAAAGGAGGCCGCTGGCTGTAGAGGGAGATGAACAACCCAAGGTTGCCCGGCCTGTGCCTAGGGCCCCATGGCTCCTGAGGCCTGGCCTCGGTGAACCCTGGAAGGGGCTTTCTCTGTGGGCTTTGCCTTGGTGCCTGGAGCCCCTTCACTATGGGCACCTCTCAGCATGATTAACACAGGCAGACAGGACCTGAAGGGGCCATTGGTCCTTCTGAAAATCCTCACCAGTCAGTGTGAGTGTGGGGAGACCATGCACAACGTGTGGGACTCTGCCCTGCACCCGCTCAGAGCCTCAGCCCTTCAGAGCCACTGGTAATGATTCGCTGTGGGGTCACCCTGATTCTTCTCTGAGGTGTCTTTTCCTTTCATTTGTTCTGAAAAACTTAGAGGATCACATGACTGCATGCCGCCTAAACTAGGCTGTGCACAGCCCGCGTTCTGTGCAAGGAGGGCACAAAGCAGCAGAGTGTCTGTGACCCACCTGCCACCTTTCCAATGCTACTACAAGATTTGCAAGAAACAGTCATTTATCAGGAGCCATCTTTATTAAAAACGATAAAATAGAGCAGGGCAGGGGAGAAGTGCTGCAGGCTCCCGTGTTGCTGAGCACACGGCAGTGTGGGCATCTCGTCAGGCTCCTCCCCAAAGCCATTGGTGTCCACTGTCAATGTTCTTGGACCTCAGGGCCTTTGTCCTCTCCAATCTAAATGCAGGGAGACATTTGACACGGACTCTCTCAGGTGTTTTGCAAAACAACAACAACAACAATAAAACATTCTCATTGACTCTGGTCACCCTGCTGTGCACTAGATGTCAAAACCTCTTCGTCCTGTCCAGACTTTGGTCCTTTGACCAACAACCTGCCCATTCCCTCCCTCTGCCACTCTTCTGCCCCTGGTCACCATCCATCTACTCACTATTTCTATGGGGTCTACTTTTTTAGATCAACACTTCTGGGACATCATGTGGAACTGGTCTCTGAGGTGGTGGAGATGCTAAGTAGCGGGATTTCCTTATTCCACGGTGCACACATCTATCGAATCCTCACATTGTACCCCATGAAGGAATACAAGCATGATTTGCCAATTAAAATAATACTAATAAAGACAGAATAAATGCAGTAAAATACAAGAAGTGCGGCTTCACCTCCCCACCTACTTGATTTTTGTCTTCAGTTGTGCAACTGTGTTGGGGCAATCTTATTACTCCTTTTCTTCGGTGGACGCCTGCAACAAAATCTTAACAGAATTGAAAGGTGCATCGTCTGGCAGCCCTGCGGCATCCCCAGCTTCTTGTTGGCGAGGCTGACATCACAGCCTCGGGCTACTCAGCTTGGACAACACTGGCTTCCTGCAGTGGTTGTCGCTGGGCCAGGGACATTTCTGGGTCTCTGCCCCTGCTGCTGGTGGTGTGGGTGCAGGGAGAGCCCACAGGGTCATGCTGGGGGGCTTTGCTAAAACTGTCTGGCTTCCTCTGCAGGCCGGCAGGGGCACTGGCGGGAACAGTGGTCTTCTGGTGAATGCTGAATATGGGACACGCTGGCTGGCTGTGAGCCTGCTTCAGTGGGAGAGGGAAGGTGGAAACTTCAGTGGATAGAGAAGGACAGGTGGGAAGGGACTGTGGTCTGATGGTGGACTGCTGCTTTTGTTTGCTCTAAAAGGAGGTAGGTGGCCACAGGATCGTGAAATGCTTTTTTTTTTTTCTTTTATTGGCACAGAGATGTTATTGGCCTGGAATCCTGGTCTTGGCCACCATGAGCTGGGTTGTTTGGGAGCTCTGGTATCCAGGAATGGCTCTTTGTATGTTGTCAGTGGCATCTCCTGGCCACAGTTCACTCACTGGTTCTTCATAACTTGTTTCAGTGGGGGCCACTCCCTGGGGTCTAGTGTTAGTAGCTTTTGAATGAGTCTTTCAAGTTGAAGGCGGAAAAGAATGGTGGGGCATGGTAGCTTTCTGTGAGAATTTTATTCTTGAGGTCCATCGTGTTCCCTGAATAGAAGGGCAGGGCCCCGGCCACCATATGGTAGAGGAGGACGCCGAGGCCCCATATGTCCGTGGCAGGGCTCTGGTACCCCCAGCCCAGGAAGAGTTCTGAGCAGGAATGGTGGGCTTCTGCCCTCACTTCTCGCCCTTCTTGGGCAGCCAAAAATTAAAAGTGGGAACAGCGGGCTCCCTTTGAGCCCTCTTTGGCTCCATGGGGAAGGTGGACTTTGTCAGATGGAGAAGAACAGGTGGGACCCCCAGGAGGAAGGGACTGTGCTCCAATGACGGAGCGCCTCCTCCTCTGCACTTCTCCTGCACCCCAGGATTAGGTACGTGGCCTCCAATGATGGAGCAGTTCCTCCACTGCACTTCTCCTGTACCCCAGGATTAGGTACGAGGCCATGGGATAATCATATGTGTATTTTTTGTGGGGGAGAATATTGATTCTGAGATGTGTGATGCTTGGAATCCCATGGCCACCATGACCAGGGTTATAGGGGACATAGGTGTCTAGGGTCTCTGTATGGTGTCAGCAGTGTCTTCTGGCCGGCACTGACCCAGGGGTCCCACATCAGCTGGTTTAGTGGGGGTCGCTCCCTGGGGTCGAGGCTGAGGAATTGTTTTACTAGTATTTCCAGTGGAAATGAACAAATAGGTGGGGAATCATACTGTCACATAGCCTGAGGCGGGAAGGGACCAGGGGTGGGACCCACGGAGGCTCTGAGAAAGGCCTGGGCCTCAGAAGATGGGGAAGCGGGAAGACCCACTTGGAGGCCTTCACAACCTTCACAGGCCAGAATTCGGTTTAGGTTTCAGAAAGGGGCTGGGTCCCTCACGCTCTTCTTGAGGCTACAGGGCTGCAGCTCCTTGGGCTCTTCCCACACAGACATGGTTCTGGGGCCCCGGCTACACAGACGCCCTTCTGATGGTTGTCGTCTGCAGCCAGGCAGGGGGTGTGGGCCGACCCGCCCCTTCCTTTGCCAAGTGGACAGATGAAGGGAGCCTGTGAGGGCAGGATTGCTGGATTGGAAATTGGACTTGGAGTATAATCCAAACGCCCCACGGACCCCGCCTCTTCTCTGGAGCTTGGCTTCAAGAAAACTGGGACAAGGGATGGCAAGACCAGCTCTCAGGACCCTTGCCCCTCCACCCCATGATGCTTTTAGATGGTTCTCAGGGGCCACCTTTTTCAGAAAGAATTCTCGGCTTATGGGAAAGTAAAGGGAGGAATCGTGCTTTGAATGGCACTTTGATCAGGCTCTAGACTAGGTGTTGGTTTGAAGGGGTTTGCTTTTCCTCCCACTTCATCCCCTGTCACAAAACCTTAGTCCTGGCTAGGCCGGGAGTGAGATTCCTGTTTCTAGATTTTCATCATTCTGTGTTGCACAGGAGGAGGTCTGGGGAAAAGGGGGACACATACTAGCAAGCATATAGAAGATTTATATGCACCAGGCTCTAGAGCAGCTGCTGAACTCTGGTCGAGCGGCCTCGGGTCTCCATAGAGATAGGGGCGGGGCCAGGTGGCAGTGACGCAGTGCGGGGCGTTGCTCCCAGTGGCCGACGAGTCAGAGCCTGGACTGGGAGGCAGAGTCAGAGACCCATAGGCACAGCCGAACCCCTGCGAACTTACCCAGTAGGGAGCTCAGGATCCCCAAGACTAGACAGGCAAATAAGCTTAGTGACAGTCCCACCAGCCTTCCCGAGAGTCACCGTAGGCGTCCACGGCCCCTGCGGATCCCTAGGCCTGCTCTATCAGGCGACCTTGGGGACGGACCCGAGGCTGCACTTCCAATGCTCTGCAGACACACCTCGGGCTTGAATCCCAGGGTCTCACTGATTCCACAGATATTGATTGAGGGCCTCCTGGGTGCCAGGGCTGTGTGGCTGTCAGGGAGGCAAGGTCCTTGTTCCAGTAGGGGTGACAGGTGTAAAACAGGACGACTTCAGAACCTGAGAATGGGGACAAAGCAGAGTACTGGGAAGTGGCTGGGTGGGTGTGGGGCAGCCTGGGACGGGGTAAACAGCAAATCTTTGCCTTCTGTTCCTGGCCAGATTTCATTGGGGATGCTACCTGATCTCTCTTCAGCTCAGTTTCCTCACCTGGACAGTGGAGCTGAACCCACCCCCCACTATCTGAGCCTGCTCTCTGGGCTGTCTTTAGGGAACCCGCCCTGCTCAGGCCTGCTCCCCACCCTCCATGGCTGTCAGTCCCCCAGGAGAAGAATGTCTGCCATATGGAGGCTGCTGGTAGCAAAGGATGATGAACAAGCCAAGGTTGCCCGGCCTGCATGCTGGCCCAGGTGGATACTTGAAGGGAGTTTCTCTGTTTGTGGGCTTTTGCCCTGGTGCCCTTCCCAATAGTCCCTTGACCCAGCCCAGCTCAATGGGCTGGAAGCCCTGGCTTCTGAAGAGGAGATGTCAAGCTCTAGCACAGGTCACAGCCAGAAACAATTCTTGCCTTATCAAATGATAGTAAAAGTCAGGCCTGGGAAGGTGCCCTCTCACAGGACGGCACTTCCAGAGGGGGCACAGCAGCAAGGTGGAGGGACAGACTCTGATGGGCCCTTGGGGAGCTCAAGCAGAACCCACAGGGGCCCTCTTTCTGGGGTACAAACTGGCATTGGGTGGCGGGAGATCCAGTATTGACACCTGAGGGACCTTCACCCCCAATGTGGATTTAAAGGACAGCAGCTCACTGGGGAGACAAGAGGCTCCACAACACTCCCGCCCTATCCTGAGACTGCTTCTTGCTACCTGGTCCTGCTCTTTATTGGGGAAGGAGAATCTTATCTGAATCAACAGTGGGCAGAGTCACCACATGCTTAAGGCTGGGCACACCTAGATGCCGGCCATGCACAAGGGTGGTGCCTTTTGGACCTTCCTCAGGGTCCTTAGGAACCCCCAAGGAAGCTCCCTGATGGGTGTTGATGGGCATCTGCACCCATAGATTCACTGCCTTACACAGAAACACCAGGTTCCTGGGAAGCTGGAACCTGCCTTATGAAAGCCCCCATTCCCATCACCCCCTCCATCCCTCGGGGCTGCTGCTGTGTCTTGCCATCAACCCCCTTCTGACCCCCAGGACGCCTGCCTCACCCAGAAGCACCCCTTCAACCTGGGCCTGGCTGAAGACCCACTCCTCCATCAGGCCTCTGAGGGGGATGGCTCCGTGCTGCTTTTAGCAAAAGGGGAAACCATTGCAGCAGAAAGGCCAATGCCGCACTAGACAGTCAGGAGCCCAGCAGCACAAGTGGCCCCCTAAGGCGTTTTGGGAACCACACCCCGCCACTGACCCCAGCACAGCCTGGTTCCCAGGGCTTCGGGATCCTCCTGGGAATGTCTCAGAAGGATTAACACAGGCAGTTGGGACCTCAAGGGGCGGCTGGTCCTTCTGAAAATGCTCACCAGGTAGTGTGATTGTGGGGAGACCATGCGCAATGTATGGGACTGCACCCGCTCAGAGCCTCAGCCCTTCAGAGCCACTGGTAATGATTTGCTGCAGGTGGGGTCACCCTGATTCTTCTCTGAGGTTTCCTTTCCTTTCAGGCTTTCTGTATGACAGCGAGAACCACATGACTGCATGCTGCCTAAACTAGGCTGTGCACAGCCCCTGTTCTGTGCAGGGAGGGTGCAAAGCAGCAGAGTGCCTGTGACCCACCTGCCACCTTTCCAATGCTACTACAAGATTTGTAAGAAACAGTCATTTATCAGGAACCATCTTTATTAAAAAAGATAAAATAGAGCAGGGCAGGGGAGAAGTGCTGCAGGCTCCCGTGTTGCTGGGCACACAGCAGTGTGGGCATCTCGCCCGGCTCTTCCCTGCAGCTGTTGGTGTCCACTGTCAGGTTTCAATGTTCTTGGACCTCAGAGCCTTTGTCCTCTCCAATCTAAATGCAGAGAGACACTTGACATGGACTCTCTCAGGTGTTTTGCAAAATGCAAGACACTCTCATTGACTCTGGTCACCCTGCTGTGCCCTAGATGTCAAAACCTCTTCCTCCTCCCTGAGACTTTGGTCCTTTGACCGACAACCCTCCCACCATTCCCTCCCTCTGCCGCTCTCTGGCCCCTGGTCACCATCCATCTACTTGCTACTTCTATGGGGTCAACGTTTTTAGATCAGCATTTCCGGGACATCGTGTGGAATTGGTCTCTGAGGTGGTGGAGATGCTAAGTAGCGGGATTTCCTCCTTCCACAGTGCACACATCTATCTAATCCTCACATTGTACCCCAGGAATGAATACAAGCATGATTTGCCAATTAAAATAATGCTACTAGACAGAATAAATATAGTAAAATGCAAGAAGTGTGGCTTGACCACCCCACCTACTTGATTTTTGTCTTCAGCCATGTAACTATGTTGGCTGATCTTATTCCTCCTTTTCTTTGCTGGACACAGGAAAAAACATTTTAATAAAGTGAAAAGGCATATCCTGGCAGCTCTGCAGCAGCACCAGCTTCTTGCTGGCTTGGCTGACGTCACAACCTTGGCTGCCCAGCTTGGAGGATGCTGGCTTTCTGCGATGGTTGTTGAGGCAGAAACGTTTCTGTGTCTCCACCACTGCTGCCGGTGCTCTGGGTGGAGGGGGAAGCCCCAGGGTCGTGCTGGGGGCCTTGTTTAGCCAGAGATGTATCTGGGTCTCCACCACTGCTGCTGGTGCTCTGGGTGGAGGGGGAAGCCCCAGGGTCATGCTGGGGGCCTTGTTTAGCCAGAGATGTTTCTGGGTCTCCACAACTGCTGCTGGTGCTCTGGGTGGAGGGAGAAGCCACAGGGTCATGCTGGGGCCTTGTTAAGCCAGAGATGTTTACAGATCACCACTGCTGCTGCTGGTGCTCAGGGTGGAGGCGGAAGCCACAGTGTCATGGGGAAGGCTTGCTGAGCCAGGGAGGTTTCTGCATCACCACCACTGCTGCTGCTGCTCTGGGTGGAGGGGGAGGCCACAGGGTCATGCTAGGGGGCTTGCTGAGCCAGGGAAGTTTCTGGGTCTCCACTGCTGCTGCTGCTGCTGCTCTGGGTGGAGGGGGAGGCCACAGGGTCATGCTGGGGGCTTGGTGAGCCAGGAAGGTTTCTGGGTCTCCACCACTGCTGCTGGAGCTCTGGATAGAGGAGGCCACAGTGTCATACTGGAAGGATTGGAGAACCAGGGAGGTTTTTGGTTCTGCACCACTGCTGCCGGTGCTCTGGGTGGAGGGAAAGGCCACAGGGTCATGCTGGGAAGCTTGTTGGGCCAGGGACATTTCTGGGACTCCACCACTGCTGCTGGTGCTCTAGGCGGAAAGGGACGCCACGGGCTCATGCTGGGGGGCTTGATTGAAGCTCTCTGGCTTCCTCTGCAGGCCGGCAGGTGCACTGGCCAGAAAGGGGCTCTTCTGCTGAATGTTGTGAGTCCGCTTCAGTGGGAGAAAAAAGGTGGAAACTTCAACAGATAGGGAAAAACAGTTGGGAACCCCAAAAGGAAGGGACTGTGGTCTGATAGTAAACTGCTTCTTTTGTTTTGTTTCTTCCGAAATAATGTAGGATGCCATGGGAAAACTGAATAATTCTCCTTTGATTGCCACAGATAGGTTCTCAGCCTGGAATCCCATGGCCACCAAGAGCTGGGTTGTTTTGGGGTTGAAGTGGTCTAGGATTTGTTCTTCATATATTGTCAGAGGCAACTCCTGGCCACTGTTCACCCACAGGTCCCTCACCACTTCTTCTAGTGCTGTCTGCTCCCTGGGGTCTATCTACTGTTAATAGTTTATTATTGAGGCTTTTTGAGACCTCAGGAAAAGTATACTGGGGAAAAATATCTTCCATTTTAACGTTTTGCCATGAAGACCCTAACACTGCATTAGCGGAAGGGCAGAACTTCGCCCACATGTGATGTAACGTTACTCCGAGGCTCCAAACGTCCATGGTGGGGCATTGGTAGCCCTGGCCCAGGAAGAGTTCTGGGGCTATGTAGGTAGGGGTAGGTGCCACAAAGGGCTGTCAGCTGCTGTCCCTCATGGAATGTGGTACCTAAGCCGAAGTTCGTGATCTTAATGTTACCGTCCTTAATGTTACCCAGCTGCGTGGGCTCTGGGGAAATGAAGGCAGGCGGTTTGCCTTCCCAGGACCTGCTGCAGGTGGGCACCCCTAAGGGAGGCAAGGGGACAGGACAAGTTCTCAGGAAACCTCTGCCCAGAGTTTGTTTTTTCCACTCTACAAGAAGCTATCAGTACCTACTATGTGCAACAGACAGAGCCCTACAGCCAAGTTTAGATATTAACCAGGAAAGCCAGGGGTCCGGTCTCCAGAGGACCCACCTCCCCTGTCTTGCAGGAGGGCTGAAGGAAAATGTTAGGCAATTCAACCTAGCAAACATTTACCCAATGCCAGCTGGGCCCAAAGTCCAGTGTCAGGCACAGAAGAGTCCAAAAAAATTTACTGATCCTAGTTCTGTCCTCCTAGTGCTGACCTTGACAAGCCACAGTAGAAAATGCCCTGTGCCCCAGGGCAGGGGCCACTGAAGAGCTGAGGGACACTGAAGGGAAGAACAAGTCCCACCTTGGGCAGCCAAGGAGGGCTCCCTGGAGGAGGGGACACCTGAGAGGCAATGCCAGAGGAAGCATGGCTTCTGAAAGCAGAGTTCAGGAGGGGAAGGTGCTCCAGGCAGAAGAGGCAGCATAAGGAAAGGTGAGGAGGAGGGGGGCATCTTTAGAGACCCTGAGCTAGTCCAGTTCTGCTGATGCAAGAGCCACGGGTGGGCCAGGAAATAGCTATGACAACACTGACTGGAGGTGGGCACTCTGCAGGTGGCTTCTGACCAAAAAGGCAGATCCCAGCCACGTGGGGAGAGCCCCCAATGTCCAGGAGGATGCAGCAGGAGACAGGCAGTGCATCCAGTGGGAAAGAGCTCAGGTGACAGAGTCAGACATCCTGGATCCCAGCCCCTGCTCAGCCACCCATGAGCTGTGTGACCATGGGCAAGTTACTGAAGCTCTCTGGGCCTCAGCTTCCTCATTTATATAGTGGGCCTCAGACCATTTATAAGCACAATAAGACGCTGTACTTACCAAGGGAATAGCACATTGCCTGACACCCAGGGGCAGCCATGTACCACAGTTTATTGAGCAATTATCTTTCTTGACACTCATCAATCTAGATAAGGCACATCCTTTCTGGGACTGCCAGACTCTAAAAGCTTCCAAGGGTCAAGTTCATCTTCACAGTGGAGCCTCTGACCAGAAAAGAGGTTGCAGGCTCAGAAAAAAAAGGGATGATGAAAATACTCATCAAAGTATTTCGGGGCGAAGAGGACCAAGTAGAAAGGATGACACCCTCATAGTGGGCAAGGAAGGGAGTTAACCATTTCCTTGCTGCAAAGGTTGGGCCTTGAGATGGGCTTCTAGTAAATGACCCAGTCTGTGGAGACCAGATGACGTCCTACTCTGGAACTGGCTGCAGGTGCCATCAATCCTTCAGGAGAGCGGGGAGTGTGAGAGGAAACCATCCAGGGTTGCTGGGATGTCCTGGCATGATGGTGGCCAGGGAAGGCCCAGAGCAGGCACCTCCCCAGTCCCGACATCCCCACCACCCACCTGGGGAGAACAGACGCACACTCAGGAAAGAAGTAACTTTAAAGGGGCTTCACTAGAACCACAAGGATGAGCCATAGCAAGTGCTGGCCAGGACATAGAGATGGTGGCACCTTCACACACTGCCCCTGGGAATCTGAAAAGGGGCAGCCACTTGGGAAAGCACCTGGCAGCTCCCAAACAGTTAAACACAGAGTTATCCTATGCCCCGGCAATTCCACTCCTACCCAAGAGACCGGAAACACACGTCCACATGTGAGTGCTCACAACACCATTATTCATAACCACCAAAATATGAAAACAACCCAAGGGTCCATCAAAGGATGACCAGAGAAGCAAAACGCAGTTGATCTCTGCAATGGAAAGTTATCTAGCAACACAAAGGAACAAAGTGTGGACACACGCAACAACAGAGATGAACTTTGAAAATGTGCTCAGTGAGAGACACCAGTCACAAAACACTGTACGCGTGGACGTATATGGCTGCATGCACCGTGCGATTCTATTCCCATGAAACGTCCAGAACAGGCAAATGCAAAGACACAGAAAGTAGATTCGTGGTTATCAGGGGCTGGAGAGAGGACAGAATGGGGAGTGAAGCAATGGGTATGGAGCTTCCTTTTGGGGTGATGAAAATGTTCTGAAACTGGATACTAGTGATGGTTGCACAGCTGTATGAATCTAACAAGAAATGCTGAATCGTATCCTTAAAATGGGTGGATTTCATGTGATATAAATGTCGATAAAAATAACCACCTATTTTTTAAAAAGTGACTTAAGGCAGGAAATAGAGTGGTCATGAACAGGGATTGCAAACTACAGCCCCTGGGCCAAATGTAGCCCCCCATCTCTATAAATAAAGTTTTATTAGAACACAGCCATACCCATTCATTTCCACATCATCTAAGGCTGCTTTAGTGGGACAACGGCAGAGCTGAATAGTTGCCACAGACACCATATGGCCAGGAAAGCCTACAATATTTACATCCAGCCTCCACAGAAGCTTGCCACCCTCTGCCCAGGAGGGAAAACTCTGGGGCCAGGCTTGGCTGCATATTAGCTCCACATCTGTTCTGTGTGTGTGTGCACACTCAGGTGAGTGTGTGGCTGTGTTCATTCTCTGTGCATCGTCCAGTCGCCATACAGGAAATGAGCTAGGGTGTGTGAAGTGCGTGCCCCTAAGAATGCCTGGCCGCAAGGTGGACTCAAACTTTGCTCATTCTGCTCCCAAGAACAGCTTATACTCCCCACAAACCCTGTAGACAGGATCCCATCACCTCCTGCACCACCCTTTCTTCAGCTTCCCTCTGCTTTGAGAAAAAAGGTGAATCCCACACTGACAGACAGGACCCTGTACACCCTGCATCTCACCCCACTCCATGCTTCAGTCTCCTCCAGAATAAAAGGACCTTCCCTGCCTGGCACACTGGCTCTAAGGTCTGGACCAGGAAGCAAAACCTGCCCCCAGAGCCCGAGCAGGAGGCACGGCCCCAGCCAGCCTCTCCCAGCCTCCCATTGTGACTGAGAATCTTGGCTTCCCCAAGATGTGCTGCACCAAGGACCAGCGCTGTGACCAGCAGGGTCTGGCTCCAGGGTCCGCCACAGCTCTGAGCACACAGGCCCTGCTGCAGGGACCCCTGAGCGCCAGGAGTGGCCATGGCTCGATGCTACCGTGGGCTTGGGGCCCACCTCACGGGTGGGTTCTGCCTCTTCAGCACCTCCGCCAGCAGCAACTTCACCTCCCTGACTGAAGCTGCCCTCCAGGGAACCTGCAGGGTTGGATGCCAGAGGAGTGGGAAACACAGAGAGGCCAGGTTCATAGTAGAGGGACGATCCAGCATGGGCTACAGAGGACAAACAGGCAGGGGGACGTCTTCACCCTCGGAGTCCAGGGCCTGGATCTTCAGCTCTATGAGGGAGTCCTCCAGGTAGAGCTCGCGGATGGTGGAGACAATCTGGATGTCATGGATGAGATCCACGATGGCATCACAGCGCAGGACCTGGCCTGTGGCTGGAGGAACCCCACGGAGAAGTCAGCACTGAAGACAGCACCTGCCCCTGGCTCCACCTCCAAGCCTTGCAGGCTTACCCTTTGGCAAAGACCACAGTGACCACCAGCTTCACCCTCAGAAGCCAAGCAGCTGCCTCGCACATGGCCCCACTAACAGTGAACAGGGACTACCAGAAAGGAAGGGCTGTGGGGGCCTTGTTACCATCTGGTCCAGCTTTTTAAATGCAGGGCACCAGCATTTAAAGCTGTGGGCAAAGAAAACTCCAGAAAAACTTAGTTTCATTCAGGGTATAACCATTCAGTGAAGTGACAAGGGTTATAGTATGATGAGTTCCATCCCAAAGACGAGAGCCCTGTCCCTTCACTGAGCTTAGGGATTACGCTGGTGGTTTTGTTTATTTTTGTTTCTTTTGAGATAGGGGCTCAATTTGTTGCCCAGGCTGGAGTGCAGTGGCTCCCGGGGTCAAATGATTCTCCTGCCTTGGCCTCCCTAGTATTTGGGACCACAGGCATGCATACACCACCATGTCTGGCTAATTTTTAAAAACTTTTTATAGAGTCAAGGTCTTGCTTTGTTGCCTAGGCTGGTCTTATACTCCTGGGCTCAAGTAATCCTCCTACCTTGGCCTCCCAAAGTGCTAGGATTACAGGTGTGAGCCATTGCGCCCAGCCTATGATGGTGTATTTATGTGATTATCAAGTATATTGTAGAAGGGGCGCATGGACACTCAAACAGATGTTTTTTACTCGCTCCATAAAAAGGTACGTAAATGGCATTACCTGGGGAATTCTGAAATGTAAGCATAGCAGCAGGATACAACATTTTTCTGACTCTTCTCCAGGTACTTGTGCATTGTTAACATTGTTTTGTTGGAAAGCAATACAGTCCCATGTATCAAAAACCTTACAAATAGGCTGAGCGAGGTGGCTTATGCCTGTAAGGGCACTCAGCCCTTACTGATGTCCTCTGCGAAGATGATGCTGGTGAGGCAGGCAGGCTGGGTCAGGCGGGCCTGCACCACCGCCTACTGGGAGCACTGCTGCCTGTCCAGGCCAAGCAGCTTGATAGTGGCCACCTCCGGCCGGGTGGACAACCTGCAGTAGAAGAAGACAGCATTTAGTCTCTGGAGCTGCACTGCAAGGCACAGCGGGGTCCAGACATCAGGCTGAGAAAGTAATCTCAGAATATCTGTTGGCTCACACAAGGCAATATAAATCTCAAGCCAAGGGTCCAAGAAAAACCAAGGAATCTGCCGCATCCTCCCTAAGCTCTCCAAATACCATTTGTCCTGAGAGAAACTTTTTTGACTCAAGTTCCCCACCAAGAACTGTGGAATTCCCCATGAACATTCAAAACACGAACAGGTTTAGAAAAGAAAAGCTATACTGACTTTTGGCCTGATTCCTGTGAAGTCCCCGGACCCCCATCTTTTGCAAAGTCCTGAGAAAACAGCAGCGGCAGGAGGTTGATGGTGATCCCATCCTGAGTGTTGTATTCTTCCAGTCCGTACAGCGCTTTCACAGGAAATGGAAAGTCACTGCGGAGAAAAACTAGAATCTGATGCTGCAGCTCAGGAATACGCAAGGCTACAGGGAAAACCACTAGAGCAAACCAATTTCAAATACAACATCATGGGGAGAAATTAGAAACAGAAGAACAGTGAAACTTTTAGGAATTTTGGAGCTAAGGGTGCAGGGGTGCTGGGGTTGGGAAGAAAGAAGCTGTGGGCCTGGGCAGCTGTGGCTGAGGTCAAGGGTATTCTGAAGTTTGTATCAGCTACTGACAGAATTGATGTAACTTCACCACTACAACCAAGCCAGCAGGTAAACAATACCTACCCTTCTGGAACAACACAGGAGTCCACTATGAAGGCATCCTGGAAATCATTGCAGATGGTATGCCCAACACGTTCCTTCAGGAAGCAAACAAACAAAAAGGGCAGTGCAGGGTGTACTTGCTGTAGAGCCCTAGATAAATTACTATTAACCTTTCTAAGTCTCAGTTCTCTCATTTCTAAAAAGGAAGTAACAATAAATATCTCATTATTGTGAAGTAGAAAAGAGATAGTGCATAAAAAGCACTTAGCACAAGGCCTAGCATAGAATAGGGCTCTCAGACAGATAGTAGCCATCATCATTAACAAAGTCAATCTCTTCTTTACTATTGTTATTAAGTGAAGGAAGCCTCAGAGAAGAGCCCTGAGACAGGGTAGGGCAGAAAAGCCTTTCGCAGTTAGAATTTAGGAGAGGTCACAGGATGATCTATTTTCACACTGCAACAGAAAGACCTGAAGAGTATAGTAAAGCAGTTCTCATGCTTTATTGCTTTAAGAAAAGACAATTGGCTTTACCAGGGCTTTTGGATCCAGCTTTTCTTGTTGGATCAGGTTGGCAAATTCATCATAGTAAAGTGCAGAGGCCTGAGGAGACTGCTCACTGCAGGAATGAACCAACTGCAACAAGGAGGTCACCTGGAGCAAAGAGGAAGAATGGTTTAAACCTTGGGCTGCCAATCCTTCCCAAACTCCATTCGCCCCATTCGAGACTGTTTTTTTCACTTTCTGATTTTACTGGCAAAGCTCTACTTCTCACTTGAAGTTTTCCTGAATGTTCTGACCCATCTGTCTCTTTCCGATATCATCCCTTTTCCAATCTGTCAGACACTGCAGCCAGATTAATTTTTCTAAAGCAAAGCTTTGATTTTTGCCATTTCCATGCTAAGAAACCCTTAAGGAATACCTCTGCCTAAAGAATGAAATAAAAATGTACTGTTTTGCATGCAAGGCTCTCTGTTTTCTCTCTCAACTAGCTTTTTCTTTTTTCCTTTTGAGATAAGAGTCTCGCTCTGTCGTCCAGGCTGGAGTATAGTGGTGCAATCTCGGCTCAAAGCAACCTCTACTTCCCGGATTCAAGAAATTCTCTTGTCCCAGCCTCCTGAGTAGCTGGGATTACAGGCGCCTGCCTCCATGCATGGGTAATTTTTTTGTACTTTCATTAGAGATGGGATTTCACCATGTTGGCCAGGCTGGTCTCAAACTGCTTACCTCAAGTGATCCTCCTGCCTCAGCCTCCCAAAGTACTGGGATTACAGGCAAGAGCCACCATGCCCTGCCTGAACTAGCTTTATGTCCCACTTTCCAGTTATACACTTATTTGTCCCCATGCTTCAACCAAAGTGTTATTCAATAGATATGGCACATCTTTCTTGCTAAGACTTTATAATTTAATTGGAGAGATTAAATGGATATAGAAATAAATGCAACCGACCTGGGAGTGGTGGCTCACCTCTGTAATCCCAGTGCTTTGGGAAGCTGAAGGGGGCGGATCACCTGAGATCAGGAGTTTGAGATCAGCCTGACCAACATGGCGAAACCCCGACATGGTGAAACCCTGTCTCTACTAAAAATACAAAAATTAGCTGGGCGTGATAGTGCATGCCTGTGATCCCAGCTCCTCGGAAGGCTGAGGCAGGAGAATCGCTTGAACCCGGGAGGCACCACTGCACTCTAGCCTGGGAGACAGAGTTGAGACTCCATCTCAAACAAAGTAAGTGCAACCCAAGCCAGTAGTTTCCAAGTATCATAAAATCACAAAGATAGGAGTTCAGGAAAACTTTTTTTTTTTGCCTTTTTTTGAGACAGTGTCTTGCTCTGTCGCCCAGGCTGGAGTGCAGTGGTGTGATCTCGGCTCACTGCAAGCTCCGCCTCCCGGGTTCAAGCAATTCTCTGCCTCAGCCACCCTAGCAGCTGGGATTACAGATGCCTGCCACCATGCCGGGCTAACTTTTTTTTTTATATATTTTATTATTTTTAGAGAAGAACTCACGTGTGTGCACTGCTCATCGCTCAGGTTGGCTCTCTCTTGGGTCAAACTAGATGATGCACTTCTAAAAGCAAATAATTTTAATTTCACTTTTGTAATATTTTATAACAATTGCCAATAAGTTTAAGTATTCTGACTTCCCTAGGGTACAGTAAAGATAAAAGTACATGAAGGGAGAAAAGAGTATTTATTTTGTCCATACAAAATACAGATTAGAGCAAAATATTGTTATCTTATATATATTTTTCTTTTCTCTTTTTTACTTTTTTTTTTTTTTTTGAGACAGAGTTTCGCTCTTGTTGCCCAGGCTGGAGTGCAATGGCGTGATCTCGGCTCACTGCAACCTCCGTCTCCCAGGTTCAAGCGATTCTCCTGCCTCAGCCTCCCGAGTAGCTGAGATTACCGGCATGTGCCACCACACCCAGTTAATTTTGTATTTTTAGTAGAGACTGGGTTTCTTCATGTTGGTCAGGCTGGTCTTGAACTCCTGACCTCAGGTGATCAGCTCACCTCGGCCTCACAAAGTGTTGGGATTACAGGCGTGAGCCACCGAGTCCAGCCTGCTCATTTCTCTTACAGTTGTAACATCTACCGTTAAAATGATGTCTATGCAATGTAACACTGTTAGCTGGCAAGATTAACTCATCTTAAACCACAGAAGTCAGAATCTCCATGTGTACCTGTCTGCTGCCATGATGCCAGCCATGGTGACGGCACCAAAAATCCCGAAGAGTTTGTACTTGAATACGGTGCTAGAGAGCTGCTTTCTTATCACCAAGTGCATGTTATCCTGCAGTGAGATAATGAAGAAAGATGGTAATGCTGGAATTGCACAGCAAAAGAAGGTATGGTATGGATATTGAGCCATGCAGCTAGACTATAAAGGGTTCTATCGTTTACTGTTTTTTGTTTTGTTTTGTTTTGTTTTTTTGAGACAGAGTTTCGCTCTTGTTGTCCAGGCTAGAGTGCAATGGCGCAATCTCGGCTCACTGCAACCTCCACCTCCTGGGTTCAAGTGGTTCTCCTCCCTCAACCTCCTGGGTAGCTGGGATGACAGGTGCCTGGTACTACACCTGGCTAATTTTGTATTTTTAGTAGAGACGCGGTTTTACCATGTTGGCCAGCGTGGTCTTGAACTCCTGACCTCAGGTGAACCACCCACCTCAGCCTTCCAAAGTGCTGAGATTATAGGGGTGAACCACCACACCCAGCCCTGTGTGTCTTTAGCAAGTCATTTCATCTCTCCAAGTTTTAATTTTTACATCTGTGAAATGGGGAAAGTTGTTTTAAGGATTAGAGGTAAATTATAAAAAAAATTCTAGAACAGTGTCTGGCATATGATAGACATTCAATAATAATAGCTTTTATTGTTATTATTTCTATAAGGATATGAAAATTATCAATGTTGATGACTGCTCAGCTAAAATAATGAATTATAATAAAATACTTAGGTACAGATTTAAACATGGAGGCAAGGCTAGCCGCAGTGGCTCATGCCTGTCATCCTAACACTTTGGGAGGCTGAGGCAGGTAGATTGCTTGAACCCAGGAGTTCAAGACCAGCCTGAGTAACATGGCAAAACCTCATCTCTATAGAAAACACAAAAATTAGCCAGCTGTGGTAGTGCATGCCTGTGGTCCCAGCTACTCGGAAGCTGGGGTGGGAGCATCACCTGAGCCTGGGAAGTCAAGAATACAGAGCCAAGATCACATCACTGTACTCTAGCCTGGGTGACAGAGCCAGACACTGTCTCAAAATAAAATAAAATAAATAAACATTGCTGAAAAACTAAAGACATAAGTAAACGGAAAGAGCTATTGTCTTTGTGGACTGGAAGACACTCAATATTGTTAAGATGACAATACCATTCAAAGTGATTCAGTGCAATCCTTATCAAAGTCCCACAACATGTTTTGCAGAAATAGAAAGATCCATACCAAAATTCACATGGAATTTCACGGGACCCCAAATTGCCAAAACCTTGAAAAAGAACAAAGTTGGAGGGCTCACACTTCCTGATTTCAATATTAATACAAAGCTACAGTAGTCAAAACAGTGTGGTGATGGCAGGACAGACACATAGACCAATGAAACAGAACACAGAGTTCAAAGATAAGCTTTCATATATGTGACAAATTGATTTTTGACAAGGGTTCCAAAATCATTTCAATGGTGAAAGGACCATCTTTTCAACAAATGGCACTGGAAAAACTGGATATCCATATGCAAAAGAATGAAGTTAAATCCTTAAAATACACTATACACAAAAATTAACTCAAAGTGGATCAAAGACCTGAATTTAAGAGCTAAAACTTTCTCTTAGAAGAAAATAAAAGAAAATCTTCATGACCTTGGATTTGGCAATGGTATCTTAAGCATGACAACCAAAAGGACAAGCAACACAGGAAAAAAAATTGATAGAGAGTGGGTCGTACAGCTTTGGAGTGGCAACCTTCGTGGCACCAGTGACGATAAAGAGAATTAAATATGGGTGATGTTGAGAAAGGCAAGAAGATTTTTGTTCAGAAGTGTGCCCAGTGCCACACGGTAGAAAAGGGAGGCAAGCACAAGACTGGGCCTAATCTCCATGGTCTCTTCGTGTGGAAGACAGGTCAGGCCATTGGATTCTCTTACACAGACGCCAAGAAGAACAAAGGCATCACCTGGGGACAGGATAAACTGATGGAATATTTGGAGAATCCCAAGAAGTACATCCCTGGAAGAAAAACGATCTTTGCCGGCATTAAGAAGGCAGAAAGGGCAGACTTGATAACTTATCTCAAAAGAGTTACTAATGAGTAATAGTTGGCCACTGCCTTATTTATTACAAAACAAATGTCTCATGACTTTTTTATGTGTTCCATACTTTAATAGATCTCATACACAGGAATTCAGATCATGAATGACTGACAAAATATTTTGTTGGGCAGTCGTGGTTTAAAACTAAGACTGGCTTGTGGTTAAATGAATATGTTGTTTTTGAATTTTAATAGTAATTCCAATTCAGTAAATGCTATCACTGTTTACCCCTTCTAAAGATAAGATGAGACTTCCTTAGCAATGTTCAACTTTTCACAAAGATGGTGAGTCCTATCTTAAAACTTAATGGAGGCCAGGTGCAGTAGCTTACACCTGTAATCCCAGCATTTTGGGAAGCCGAGGTGGGCAGATCACTTGAGGTCAAGAGTTCGGGACCAGCCTGGCCAACATCAGGTGAAACTCTGTCTCTACTAAAAATACAAAAATTAGCTAGGCATGGTGGTGGGCACCTGTAATCCCTGCTACTAGGGATGCTGAGACAGGAGAATTGCTTGAACCTAGAAGGCAGAGTTTGCAGTAAGCAGAGATCATGCCACTGCACTGTAGCCTGGGCGACAGCAAGACCCCGTCTCAAAACAAACAAACAAACAAAACAAAACAAAAAACTTAATGGAGATTGATTTTATATTTAGATTTATATAACTGGTTATATGAATATATTCAAATACTGAGGAAATTCCTTCACTGTCTTAGAACCAAGCAAGATTCACCTGTGTTTTGTGTTCATTTGCGTCTTAAAGGCAAGGGTTGGAGATAAATAAGGTAGCAATGTCTCGTTTATATTTTTGGCCTTAACTATGCCAATCTAATTAGAATTCCCTGTATTTAAAATGGTGCCTTTAACTTATTGAAAGGCATTTTAGTGTGGTTTATGTGTAATATCAAAGATTATTTAACACTTCTCACATTTTATACATGATCTATAAAGTCACATGCTTTTAAAATAGTAGCAAGTTAAACTTCACTCTTGAATTCTTTACAATCGAACTCAAACTAAGTTATAATTTAGGATTGTCTTTAAAGAGCCATTCAGAAACATAAAACTATAAAACTGCTGTGTATTTGTGATTGGGAATGGTGCTTTTGCCATCTTAAAAGGATTAAAGTAGAGGAGATATACACAAATTTTAACATTATGTGTGATCATAAGACTTAAGATAATTAAAAAGAAAACCACAGATGAAAAAAAATAGATAAGGCCAGGTGCAGTGGCTCACATCTGTAATCACAGCACTTTGGGAGGCCGAGGCAGGCAAATCACAAGGTCAAGAGATTGAGACCATCTTGGACAACATAGTGAAACCCCATTTCTACTAAAAATACAAAAATTAATTGGGCGTGGTAGCACGCACCTGTAGTCCCATCTACTCAGGAGGCTGAGGCAGGAGAATTGCTTGAACCCGGGAGGCGGAGGCTGCAGTGAGCTGAGATCGCGCCACTGCACTCCAGCCTGGGCGACAGAGCAAGATTCCATCTCAAAAAAAAAAAAGTAGATAAATTTGACTTTATTGAAACTAAATACTTTTGTGCATCAAAGGACACTATGAGGGGAGTGAAAACCCATAGAATGGGAGAAAATATTTGCAAATCATATATCTGATAAGAGATCAATATCCAGAATATACAAATAACTCCTATACCTCAACAACAGCAAAAACCCAGTTTAAAAATGGGCAAAGGGCTGAGCACAGTGGCTCGTGCCTGTAATGCCAGCACTTTCAGAGGCAGAGGCGGGTGGATCTCCTGAGCTCAAGAGTTTGAGACCAGCCTGGGTAACATGACGAAACCTCATGTCTACCAAAATTGCAAAAAATTAGCTGGGCACGGTGGTGCACGCACCTGTGGTCCCAGCTACTCAGGAGGCTGACATGGGAGGATCGCTTGAGCCTGGGAGGTGGAGGTTGCAGTGAGCCAAGATCACACCACTGCACTCCAATGTGTGTGACAGAGTGAGACCCCATCTCTAAAACAAAACAAACAAAAATGGGTAAACGACTTGAATAGACATTTCTACAAAAATATAGAAATGGCCAAGAAGTACGTGAAAAGATGCTTAACATCATTAGTCATTAGGAAATGCAAATCAAACCACAATGAGATACCACTTCGTACACATCGGGATAATTATAATTAAAAAATAGGGCCAAGCGACATGGCAGGTACCTGTTGTCCCAGGTACTCAGGAGGCTGAGGCGGGAAGACTGCTTGAGCCCAGGAGTTTGAGGCTGCAGTGAACTATGATCACACCACTGCACTGCAGCCTGGGTGACAGAGCAAGACCCTATCTAAAAATATATATTTTTTAAATTTATTAATAAATAAATTAGTTAATAAAAATTAAAACAAAATTTTTTAAGAATGGAAAATAAATGTTGGCAAGGATATGGAGAAATTGGAGCCTACATGCATTGTTGGTAGGAATGTAAAATTATGCAGCTGCTGTGGAAAGCAGTTTGGTGGTTCCTCTAAATGGTAAACATATGGTCATCATATGATCCAGCAATTCCACTCTTAGATATATATACCCTAAAGAACTGAAAACAGGGACTCAAATATTTGAACAAATCCATAGACAGAATGTGATTAGTGATTATTAGGAGGTGGGGACAGAAAGATGGCGAATTATTGCCTAATGGGCACAAAGTTTGTTTGGGATGATCAGAAAGTTCTAGAAAAGGATAGTGATAATGGTTGTATAACATTGTGAATATACTTACTGCTACTAAATTGTATCCTTAAAAACAATTTAAATGGTATATGTTATGTATATTTTATCAAAATTCAAAAATAAAATAAAATAGTGAAGTGGATTTTTTATTACTGATTTGAAGCAATCTCCAAAATAAACTGCTAAATGCAAAAGGTAATATGTAGAACAAGAAGGGAAAGGAAACTACAGGTAAATACATATTTGTAAATTCTCAACATCTCAGAAGGTTATAAAGTGATTGCCCCTGTGGGAGACAAACCAGGTGCCTACAGGACTGAGAAGTGAGATTTATTTTTCACTGGATACCCTTCTATATGTTTTGAATTTTATATGACACATGTATATTACCTAGTCCAGAATTTTTTTTAATTAAAAAAATGTGTTGACTGGAGACTCAAGAAAGGTGTGGCTGGGGGGAGATAAAAAATATACTGGTTGTTCAAAGTCACAGTCCAGTATGAATTACTGCCTTAAGATAGCACTAAAGATACAAACGAGTTACAAGTTATGATTCCAATCTAATCTCTTTTTATTTACTTATTTATTTTGAGATAGAGTCTCTGTTGCCCAGGCTGGAGTGCAGTTGGCACAATCATGGCTCACTGTAGCCTCAACTCCCTGGGCTCAATGGATCCTCCCACTTCAGCCTCCTGAGTAGCTAGGATTACGGGTGTGCCACCACACTTGGCTAATTTCTGTATGTTTCTGTAGAAACGGGTTTCACCATGGTGCCCAGGCTGGTCTCAGACTCCTGGACGCATGTGACTCGCCTGCCTTGGCCTCTCAAAGTGCTGGGATTACAGCCTGGCTTTTTCAGTGAATGGTGTCCACAAATGAAAGCAAGCCCACGTGAAGTTCACATTAGATGGAGATGTTTCTTAGGAAACAAGGCAATTCTGTGTCCCCACTGCACTCGGAACCTGAACAGTTTTATGGTTAGCTGATCACAGACCCATCTCTACCCTAATAAACAAAGCTTTTCGAGGGCAGAGGATCTAATATATCAGTGTCTGGCACAGAATAGGCACTTAATGTTTGTGGTAAGAACAAAAAAATGCTGGAACTATGGCTATGTACTCCATTTCCACTACTACACACAGGCAAATCTATCATTTGCTTGTGTTTTTTTTTTTTTTTCCCCAGCAAATTTCAAGTAAAGAGGTTTAAAAATATGAAATACTAAAAATACAAAAATTAGTCAGGTGTGGCGGCATGTGCCTGTAGTCCCAGCTACTCGGGAGGCTGAGGCAGGAGAATTGCTTGAACCCAGGAGGTGGAGGTTGCACTGAGCCAAGAGCATGCCACTGCACTCCAGTGCAGGTGACAGAGCTAGACTCCATATCACACACACACAAAAAAGTCCAGGTGCGGTGGCTCATGCCTGTAATCCCAGCACTTTGGGAGGCCGAGGCAGGCAGATCATGAGGTCAGGAGATCGAGACCATCCTGGCTAACATGGTGAAACCCCTTCTCTACTAAAAATACAAAAAAATTAGCTGGGCATGGTGGTGCATGCTACTCGGGAGGCTGAGGCAGGATAATCGTGTCAACCCAGGAGATGGAGGTTGCAGTGAGCCAAGATCATGCAAGGCACTCTAGCCTGGGCAACAGAGGGAGATTCCAAAAAAAAAAAACAAGAAAACAAATCTTCCCCAACATATTGCCTCTTACCTGGATGTGACTGCTGGCTTCATTCTGTTTGCTAAATGCCAGCATGCTGAGAGCATTGAAGAGTTTTCATATTTGCTGAGGAGATATGTTATCCAGATAATCTAAAATGCCCTGCAGAAAAGATGATGCCAACAATGAGGCTGGCAGCTAACATTTTTCCCTTAAAAATCAAAAAATTAAAATCCCTATAAGAGAGGCACACATATCAGATAGCCAGGTATCTAAAACTTTTTAGCTGCCTTAAAAGCTCAAGTTCTAAAAGCTATGCTCAGAGCCCAAAGGTTTGATAGACTGGAAATAAACTGAGAAACTCTTCCAGCTTTCTAAGTCTCTTATTATCAGAGACTAGGAACTATCAGGAAAGATAAAGTTATCCTCTTCACTCTAAACCACAATCCTGGGCTTTAGTCGTCTACTGCTTAGTCATTCTAATGCACCTCCCAGTTCTCGGTATTCCTTACCTCCACCTTTCCCCCTTTTTCAGTGAAAACAATATTCTACCAAAAGTTATGTCTTTACCCTACTCCTTGCCATATCATCCCTTCCCAGCTTCTACTCCATGAATTATTTCTCCTTTCTCTACAGATCTGGAAGGAGTCACAAGGAAACGATTGACTTTGTGACCGTGGGAAATGTCTCAGCTTTTCTCATCTGTAACATGGTGATAATAATAGCTATACTACCTTTCATGGTTTGTCTGAGGATAAAGTAATAAAACAGTTTTGTAAACTTCTAATTAATTTTGAAATTTTTCTATTTCTTCCTCTCTATTGAATCCTTTCTCTCAGCCTACAAGCAATCTCAAACCTCCTCATCTAAAAAACATCTCCCTTGCAACCAGTTTCTCTCTCAAGCTACTTATTCTCTCTTTGATGCTTCTCGACATTGACTCTGTTCCCCAAGTCTTCAAGTTACTGCTGTCTGACTTCCACCCTTATAATTCAATTAACACTGTTCTCTCAGAGGTTACCAGAGGTATCCTAATTGCCAAAGCCAATAGCCTCTGCTCCATCTTCAACCTCTACAGTGTCCAACACTGGAGATAAATCCCTCACTCTTGAAACTCATTCCTGGGCTTTTGCTACCTGACATCCTTCAAGCTCACATTATTCATCTTCTAGTTTTCTCATTTTCCTTCTACGGACATTTGCTTTCATCTGCCACTTAAACTTTAACCTTCTCAAAATGTCTATGCTCTTCTAAGCTTCTATGGTCTTCTGCCTCAAAATTGCCTCAGTAGAGCTCACATTTATATGGTTCCGAATACCCAAACTAAATCTTCCACCAAAGGGTGCCCCACAGAGTTCCAAACCAGAATTTCCAACTATCCACTAACCATCTACACATGGTTATCCCACAATGAACTCATCATACTTC
Organism: Chlorocebus sabaeus; assembly: GCF_047675955.1. NCBI lineage: Eukaryota > Metazoa > Chordata > Mammalia > Primates > Cercopithecidae > Chlorocebus > Chlorocebus sabaeus. The sequence continues at coordinate 52,660,080 of NC_132925.1, forward strand.
CTACAGAAGACGCACTCCCCTCCTGGTCTCAGGAAATGGCACAACCATTCACCTAGTTTCCTAAGATGAAAAACTCGGACCTAGTTTTCTTGTTTCTTATTGCCACATATTCTTAACAGTCACCAAGTCATGTTAATTCTAACACCAAATTGTCTCCTAAGCCATCATTTCTTCCACATTCCCATGACCAAAATCTGGCCCTTACTCTCACTCCCTTACCCTTTCAGTGGTCTCCAATCCGCCCATCACATAGCTACTGAGTTATCTCTGAATGCTGACCAGATTCGGTCAACTCTGTGTAAAAACTGCTAATAGCTCCCTATTGTCTAGAAAATAAAGTTGAAACTCTTTAGCATGTTGAGACTCTTTGCAATATGGGCCTGTCCTATGTCTTACCAACCTCGCCTCCCATCACTCTTCTCCATATATATCCTATTCTCCAGTCATGCTTGTTTGCTTCTCATTCCTCAGTCACACTATTGACTTGGGCACCAGTTTGCTTCTGCTCAATCTCTTCTCTGCCTAGAACGCACTTCCCATACTTTCTCTTGTCAGTCATTCCCATCCTTCAGCAATCACTCAAATCGTCTCTTTGAAGAATTCTCCAGCTTCCCAGGCTAAATTTAATTATTCTTGCTCTGTTGTATCTATAGCACTTTACCGAAGAATTCACCATGCTGTATTTATAGTAAATTGCTTAGGTGTCTTAGTCTTTAACATCAAAGGCAAGGACCTACTTTACATCCATGGCACCCAGAATAGAGCTTAGTCTGTGGGTTAGATATAAAAAAGTGTTTGCTGAATCAATTAACACATAGATAGAATAGTTACTTTTTATTTATATTACTTGCCCATTATTTCACCTCTGTCCCACCTCCTCCCACCAATTATAGTATTCGATATCTAAAGTACAAGAAGCCAATAAGATGCCTTTACAAAGACAGCATTCATCATCATAGCAGACGGGTTTAACACTACCAACTCTAGGAGGACATCTAACGCAGTATCAACTTCAGCTTCATTCCCACTGCAGATATGGGTCACTAAGGCACCAACCACTTCCTATACAGAGGAGAGTCAATAGGACAACGTAAAACAAAATATGGGATGGCCATTCTAAGAGAATTCACCCCCGGGGCCTCTCCAATCTCTACTTCATTAAAATCACAATCAACCCAATCCCATCATCTATCATCTAGTTTTCATTAATGTTGGCTTCAGGAGATTTAGGAACATGCCAGTGTAACTTTACCATCCTGTCTTGACCTATTTGCCATATTTTATCAGTGAGCACTACCTAAGCCCTCCTGATTTTGCTCTTTGGCATAGTTTTCCTCTTTCTTGTTCCCACATGGGTTAAATTTTACCCTTTAAGTTGAGGTTGTACGAGATCAGTTGAAATTTCTCAAAAAGATGGCACTCAAGGAGCTAAAAGCTTTAAAAGTTTTCTCTATATAGTGCAGGCTAGACTTGCATGTTTCCAAGCAAACATGGATCATGATAGTGTCTCTAAGACATTAAGAGGGTTCAAAAATGTCTTGGATGCCATTCTCCCTTTATACCATCACTCCATCATAGTCATAACAGAATTACATTCTCAACTGCAACAGCTACCTCATGTCAGCTGCAACTGTTGCTCTACCTTAAATTTAAAAAAAATTTTTTTTACAAATCTTTATTTTAAAAATTCCATTCAAATGCATTTTAACATTGTTAATAATAGGAAGAATATATGTAAAAATACAAAATAAGACACTGTTCTTTACTTGCTTTCATAAACATCTTCCACAAACACAGTCCTCCCTCTCTGGATATATGCTATTAAAATGTGTCTCGGCTGGGCACGATGGCTCATGCCTTTAATCCCAGCACTTTGGGAGGCTGAGGCGGGTGGATCACCTGAGGTCTGGAGTTCGAGACCAGCCTGGCCAACATGGTGAAACCCTGTCTCTACTAAAAATACAAAAAATTAGCCAGGCCTGGTGGTGCGCGCCTGTAATCCCAGCTACTCAGGAGGATGAGACAGGAGAATCGCTTGAATCCAGGAGGTGGAGGTTGTAGTGAGCCAAGACTGTGCCACTGCACTCTACCCTGGGCAACAAGAGCGAAACTGTGTCTCAACAACAACAACAACAACAACAACAACAACAAAGTGTCTCATGTTTTGACATAAACTGGTTCTGGATCTTAATTTCAGACAGAATTTTAGAGCTCAGAACAAAGAGTTAGATCCACCAGTCAAGTCTCTTCATTTCATCAAGGCTGGGACTAGGATTGAACTTTCCTGAGATCCAGTTCAGAGTTCCTTCCCCTTCAGTAAGGTCCAACCAACAAGAAATAAACATCAGATTATTTTCCCTTCCCCGTTCCCTCCTTGCCAAAATAAGTGTTTCAACATACCTGCTGGCAGTACGTGTCAAAAAACTTAAATGCATATTTGTATAGGAGACTGCCAAATGAAATTATACTCTGGTCTAGAGAGTGAAGCAAACTCTGAGCCAGCGACAGAATGGATGAACACATATCCTTAAGAACCTTGAGTGGGGAAGAGTAGAGAGAGAAAAGAAGCTATAAGAGGCAGTTAGTACACAAGCTAAGAGTTGCTTATCCTTTTGGAATGTCAGACCTCTCCTCCCTAACTCTCATTTTAACTTGAGAAATCTTAATCTTTGTTTTACACAGAATAATCCTTCACCATTCTGAGTTTTCTCTCAGCATCAATGGGATTCCACATTTGGATAATAATTGACCTTTAAGCTCAAAGAAGTTAAATTATAAGCCTAATAGTATGTTCCTGTCTGCTCAATTTGGCACTGGAGGCCAGATCTTCTAAATCCCAGTTTCCCCATGCAATCACACTACCCCCCAGGGATGCTCCACCTTGGTTATAATTTGAAGTTGGTCTATAAGATTCAATGCTAACTAAACTGATTTTTTTTTTTTAAGTTCAAGAAGAGAAGTGATCATGCTCTACCAATAACACAATATACATAGACATTAATGGACCCACAGTAAATAACTAGTTAATAAACATAGCTTCCTTACTGATACCACAATTTTTTTAAAAATCTTACATTTAGTACTCAGCTGGGTATAATGCTTTATTGGGGAAAATACAATGAAAAATTACATATGGTTTCTGCCCTCTAGAAAATTACAGCCCAAAACATATATCATTGGTAGAAATAAACACAGAAAGAACTGCAAGGTAAAATAATACAAACATTAAATCTATTCCTAAATATAAAATTTAAGACCCAATGAAGTATTCTCATTAGCTCCTAACCCAAACCCCAAACCACTGGCCCATCCAGTTTTCTAAGTTCTATACTATTAGTATCCTGAACATTCAGCCAGCAAAACACTATTCCCAGCTTATAAAATTCCAGTTTGAATAACTTACATTTCTAGAGGAATTATCACCTAAAGTCCACAGTTTTGAATGGCCAAAGAGTGATAGTTCAAGTAGGTTCATATTTACGTTTCTGCTAGTTTCTATAGGCGGGTCCTATTCCCTTCAAAGTTTTTATAAGCTACTTAGAATAGGATATGGAAGGTCAGTTTGGCAAAGTTGCAAACTGCACTGAGATAGACAATTAAAATAATTAATGCAAAAATAAAATTCAAAAATCTCAATGGGTTTGAACAATGGACTGAAACAAGATGAAATTTTACATGGGAACTGTAAAGCTTTCCGTTTTAGATTAAAGATCAATAGTCTCTGACACTTACTAAGTCATGAACAGAGAATGTACTCTGGAGCAGCTGTTCTTGAATGCAGCCTGATCGAATCTTATTTCTTAGCACCTTTCAATATACTTCTTTGTCTGAGTATTGCTGCTATAGATGATGAAAAGCATCACCAGGTCAAAAATCTATTGTCAATAAATATGCAATAATAGAAAAACAGTTAACAAATCAGTATATTTGCTACAATGAAACAGCAGCTTTCCCCCCATTAAAACACAGAATGGATGATACTCATTTGTTCCGCATACTCCCTTGGGGTTATCCACACTTTTCACAAAATCCAGAAATATTTTTCAGAGCAATAAAGTGCCACAACTATTAACCACTGGTATCTCTTAAGAATACATTGCTATATACATGAAAGTGATATTACTACAGAAGTAACTTTGGACATCTTCACATTTATTAAAAGAAAGATTCAATCACTTGCCAACTCCAGTATGTATTTTCACTATTACTAGGAAAATTACTTTGTGAAAAGTTGGAAAGACTATAAATGCCCATCAATGCGGGAAAGGTTCAATAAATTATGATGGAGTAATTTTAAATTTTGGAATATTACACAGTCATCAAAAAGAACAAGCCACGCTGGGCATGGTGGCTCATGCCTGTAATCCCAGCACTTTGGGAGGCTGATGTGGGCATATCACCTGAGGTCAGGAGTTTGAGACCAGCCTGGCCAACATGGTGAAACCCCATTTCTACTAAAAATACACACAAAAACATTAGCTGGTCATGGTGGCAGGTGCCTGTAATCCCAGCTACTCAGGAGGCTGAGGCAGGTGAATCACTTGAACCCCGGGAGGCAGAGGTTGCAGTGAGCCAAGATAGTGCCATTGCACTCTAGCCTGGGTGACACAGCAAGACTCTGTCTTAAAAAGAATTTTTAATTACAAAACTGAAAAAAAAAGAATAAGCTAGACCAGAGGTCTCCAACCCCTGGACCACGGAGTCCATGGTCTGCTAGGAACCAAGCTGCACAGGAGGAGGTGAGTGGCAGTCAAGTGGTCATTACCACCTGAGATCCACCTCCTGTCAGAATAGTGGCTGCATTAGATTCTCATGGGAGTGTGAACCCTATTGTGAACTGCACATGCACAGGATCTAGGCTGCACATTCCTTACGAGAATCTAAGTAGTGCCTGATGATCTAAGGTGGAACAGTATCATCCTGAAATCACGCCCCAACATGGTCTGTGGAAAAACTGTCTTCCATGAAACCAGTCCCTGGTGCCAAAAAGGTCAGGGACTGCTGAGACATACTATATTTTTTGACAGAGAAAGGACATTCCTGACATGAAGTGGAAAAAACAGCAACCTGCAAAAGGATAATCAGGCTAGGCATGGTGGCTCATGCCTATAATCCCACTGCTTTGGGAGGCTGAGAAGGGAGGATCGTTGAGCCCAGGAGGTGGAGGCAACAGTGAGCTATGATTATGCCACTGCACTCCAGCCTGGTGACAGAGTGAGACCCTGTCTCTTTAAACAACACCACCACCACCCATAATCATAGTTAAGATTCTGCTTTTATAAAAGCAATATATAAACCTACATATGTGTAGGCATAAGGGTATACCTGTACTTGTGCATAATTATAGCTTGTATATGAACAGAAAAAATTTGGAAGTATGATTATCTCTGAGGAATGGGACAGAGAGTGGAGAAAAACTGTATTTTTTACATCTGTAGATTTCTTGTGAGTTTTTCTCCACAATTAGCTTGTTTACCTACATTTAAAAAAGAAAAATATGATGACTGGGTGTGGTGGCTCAAGCCTATAATCCCAGCACTTTGGGAGGTCCAAGCAGGAGGATCACTTGAAGCTAAAAAGTTGAGACCAGCCTGGGCAACACACCAAGACCTCATCTCTATAAAAAATAAAAGAATTGGCTGGGTGTGGTGGCTCATACCTGTAATCCTAGCACTTTGAGAGGCCAATGCAGGTGGATCACCTGAGGTCAGGAGTTCGAGACCTGCGTGGCCAACATGGCAAAATCCTGTCTCTACTAGAAACACAAAACTTAGCTGGGCATGGTGGCAGGCACCTATAATCCCAGCTACTAGGGAGGCTGAGGCAGGATAATTGCTTCAACCCAGGGGACAGAGGTTGCAGTGAGCTGAGATTATGCCACTTCACTCCAGCCTGGGTGAAAGAGCAAAACTCTGTCTCAGAAAAAACAAAACAAAAAAAGAATTAGCAGGGCCTGGTGGTGCTTGCCTGTAGTCCCAGCTACTCTGAAGATTGAGATGGGAGGATCACTTGAACCCAGGAGTTTGAGGCTGCAGTGAGCTATGGTGCTGCCACTGTACTCCAACTTGGGTGACAGAGCAAGACCTGGTCTCTTAAAACAAAACAAAACAAAGAGAAAACGTTGAGAGTATATTCAGGGCAACTTGAGTCCATGCTTCTAGGAAAACAAACAAACAAACAAACAAACAAAAACAGTTAAAAAGGCAAGCAGGGCCTTTTATCCAAGATGGCCGAATAGGAACAGCTCCAGTCTGCAGCTCCCAGTGTGATCAACGCAGAAGATGGGTGATTTCTGCATTTCCAACTGAGGTACCTGGTTCATCTCATTGGGACTGGTTGGACAGTGGGTGCAGCCCATAGAGGGTGAGCCTAAGCAGGGTGGGGCGTCACCTCACCCAGGAAGCACAAGGGGTCTGGAGATTTCCCTTTAATAGCCAAGGGAAGCCACGACAAACTGTACCTGGAATATCAGGCAACTCACACCCAAATACTGTGCTTTTCCCGAGGTCTTAGCAACCGGCAGACAAAGAGATTATCTCCTGGGCCCAGCTTAGCAGGTCCCACGCCCATGGGCCTTGCTCACTGCTAGTGCAGCAGTCTGAGATCAAACTGCAAGGTGGCAGCCAGGCTGGGGGAGGGGTGTCTGCTATTGCTGAGGCTTGAGTAGGTAAAGCGGCTGGGAAGCTTAAACTGGGTGGACCCCACCACAGCTGAGCAAGGCCTAGCCCTCTATAGTCTCCACCTCTGTGGGCAGTGCATAGCTGAACAAAAGGCAGCAGACAACTTCTGCAGACTTAAACATCCCTGTCTGACAGCTCTGAAGAGAGCAGTAGTTCTCCCAGCATGGCGTTTGAGTTCTGTGAATGGACAGACTGCCTCCTCAAGTGAGTCCCTGACCCCTGTGTAGCCTAACTGGGAGACACCTCCCAGAAGGGGCCAATAGACTCCTCATATAGCCTGGTGCCCATCTGGGATGAAGCTTCCAAAGAAAGGATCAGGCAGCAATATTTGCTGTTCTGCAATATTTGCTGTTGTGTAGCCTCCACTGGTGATACCTAGGCAAACAGGATCTGGAATGGACCTCCAGCAAACTCCAACAGACCTGCACCTGAGGGACCCGACTGTTACAAGGAAAACTAACAAGCAGAAAGGAATAGCACCAACGTCAACAAAAAGGACATCTACACCAAAACCCCATTTGTAGGTCACCAACATCAAAGACCAAAGGTAGATAAAACCACAAAGATGGGGAGAAACCAGAGCAGAAAAGCTGAAAATTCTAAAAACCAGAGCGCCTCTTCTCCTCCAAAGGATTGCAGCTTCCCGCCAGCAACTGAACAAAGCTGGTTGGAGAATGACTTTGACGAGCTGACAGAAGTAAGCTTCAGAAGGTCAGTAATAACAAACTTCTCCTAGCTAAAGGAGATGTTTGAACCCATCCAAAGGAAGCTAAAAACCTTGAAAAACAGTTAGACAAATGGCTAACTAGAATAAACAGTGTGAAGAAGACCGTATATGATCTGATGGAGCTGAAAACCATGGCATGAGAACATGGTGACACATGCACAAGCTTCAATAGCTGATGTGATTGAGTGCAAGAAAGGGTATCAGTGATTGAAGATCAAATTAATAAAATAAAGCGAGAAGAGAAGTTTAGAGAAAAAAAGAGTAAAAAGAAATGCACAAAGCCTTCAAGAAATATGGGACTATGTGAAAAGACCAAATCTACATTTGATTGTTGTGCCTGAAAGTGACAGGGAGAATGAAACCAAGTTGGAAAACACTCTTCAGGATATCATCCAGGAGAACTTCCCCAACCTAGGAAGACAGGCCAACATTCGAATTCAGGAAATAGAGAGAACACCACAAAGATACTCCTCGAGAAGAACAACTCCAAGACGCCTAATTGTCAGATTTACCAAGGTTGAAATGAAGGAAAAAATGTTAAGGGCAGCCAGAGAGAAAGGTCAGGTTACCCACAAAGGGAAGCCAATCAGACTAACAGCGGATCTCTTGGCAGAAGCACTACAAGCCAGAAGAGAGTGGGAACCAGTATTCAACATTCTTAAAGAAAAGAATTTTCAACCCAGAATTTCATATCCAGCTAAACTAAGCTTCATCAGTGAAGGAGAAATAAAATCCTTTACAGACAAGCAAATGCTAGGAGATTTTGTCACCATCAGGCCTGCCGTACAAGAGCTCCTGAAGGAAACACTAAACATGGAAAGGAACAACCAGTACCAGCCACTGCAAAAACATGCCAAATTGTAAAGACCATCCATGCTATGAAGAAACTGCATCAATTAATGGGCAAAATAGCCAGCTAACATCATAATGACAACATCGAATTCACACATAACAATATTAACTGTAAATGTAAATGGGCTAAATGCCCCAATTAAAAGATACAGACTGGCAAACTGGATAAAGAGTCAAGACCGGGTGTGATTCCATCCTGCATGGCTGTTCTCTGTAGCAGTGTTTGTTTATCTCCGTCTGCCTTCTCTCCCACCTAAGTGCGTGCCGCCACCTGATGGAAGATTCGATGGACATGGACATGAGCCCCCTGAGGCCCCAGAACTATCTTTTCGGTTGTGAACTAAAGGCTGACAAAGATGATCACTTTAAGGTGGATAATGATGAAAATGAGCACAAGTTATCTTTAAGAACGGTCAGTTTAGGGGCTGGTACAAAGGATGAATTGCACATTGTTGAAGCAGAGGCAATGAATTACGAAGGTAGTCCAATTAAAGTAACACTGGCAACTTTGAAAATGTCTGTACGGCCAATGGTTTCCCTTGGGGGCTTTGAAATAACACCACCAGTGATCTTAAGGTTGAAGTGTGGTTCGGGGCCAGTGCATATTAGTGGACAGCACTTAGTAGCTGTGGAGGAAGATTCAGAGTCAGAAGATGAAGAGGAGGAGGACGTGAAACTCTTAAGTATATCTAGAAAGCAGTCTGCCCCTGGAGGTGGTAGCAAGTTTCCACAGAAAAGAGTAAAACTGCCAGGCGCGGTGGCTCACGCCTGTAATCCCAGCACTTTGGGAGGCCGAAGCCGGCGGATCACAAGGTCAGGAGATCGAGACCATGGTGAAACCCCGTCTCTACTAAAAAATAGAAAAAAAATTAGCCGGGCGCAGTGGCGGGCGCCTGTAGTCCCAGCTACTCGGGAGGCTGAGGTAGGAGAATGGCGTGAACCCGGGAGGCGGAGCTTGCAGTGAGCCGAGATTGCGCCACTGCACTCCAGCCTGGGGGACAGAGCGAGACTCCGTCTCAAAAAAAAAAAAGAGTAAAACTTGCTGCTGATGAAGATGATGATGATGATGAAGATGATGATGATGATGATTCTGATGATGAGGAAGCTGAAGAAAAAGCCCCAGTGAAGAAATCTATATGAGATACTCCAGCCAAAAATCCACAAAAGTCAAATCAGAATGGAAAAGACTCAAAACCATCATCAACACCAAGATCAAAAGGACAAGAATCCTTCAAAAAACAGGAAAAAACTCCTAAAACACCAAAGGAACCAGTTCCGTAGAAGACATTAAAGCAAAAATGCAAGCAAGTATAGAAAAAGCGCATTGAACAGCTCTGGGCACTACATGTAAATTAAGCCCAAAGATAGGGAGAAAGGAAAAGGAGGAACAAATATAGTCCATACTGAGTGTCATCAACAATCCAGACTGAAGTCTTCTATTTTAATCTCAATCCCCTTTTCTGATTTGCCACCCATGCCTCTTCAGGCTGGAAACAATCTCACTCTTGGTTCCCTAAAGCACTTTCTTCTGACTGCTGTGATACAGTGAAGCTTGCCCTTTGCTTTCTATTACTTGTGCATTTGCCTCACCTCTGACAATGTTTTAAATCGCCTTTGTATCTCCTCAGCTGCTCAATAAATATTTGAATGAATTAAAAAAAAAAAAAGTCACGACCCATCAGTGTGCTGTATTCAGGAGATCCATCTCACATGCAGAGACACACATTGGCTCAAAATAAAAGGATGGAGGAAGATCTACCAAGCAAATGGGAAAAAAAAAAAAAAAAAAAAAAAGCAGGGGTTGCAATTCTAGTCTCTGATAAAACAGACTTTAAACCAACAAAGATCAAAAGAGACACAGAAGGCCATTACATAATGGTAAAGGGATCAATCAACAAGAAGAGCTAACTATCCTAGATATATATGCACCCAATACAGGAGCACCCAGATTCATAAAGCAAGTCCTTAGAGACCTACAAAGAGACTTTGACTCCTACACAATAAGAATGGGAAACTTTAACACCCCACTGTCAATATTAGACAGATCAATGAGACAAAAGGTTAACAAGGATATCCAGGACCTGAACTCACCTCTGCACCAAGCAGACCTAATAGACATCTACAGAACTCTCTATCCCAAAAATCAACAGAATATACATTCTTCTCAGCACCACATAGCACTTATTCTAAAATTGACCACATAATTGGTAGTAAAACACTCCTCAGCAAATGTAAAAGAACAGAAACCACAACAAACTGTCTCTCAGACCACAGTGCAATCAAATTAGAACTCAGGATTAAGAAACTCACTCAAAACCACACAACTACGTGGAAACTGAACAACCTGCTCCTGAATTACTATTGGGTAAATAACAAAATGAAGGCAGAAATAAAGATGTTCCTTGAAACCAATGAGAACAAAGACACAACATACCAGAATCTCTAGGACACATTTAAAGCAGTGTGTAGAGGAAAATTTATAGCACTAAATGCCCACAAGAGAAGGCAGGAAAGGTCTAAAATCGACACCCTAATATTGCAATTAAAAGAACTAGAGAAGCAAGAACAAACAAATTCAAAAGCTAGCAGAAGGCAAGAAATAACTAACATCAGGGAAGAACTAAAGGAGATAGAGACACAAAAAACCCTTCAAAAAATCAATGAATCCAGGAGCTGGATTTTTGAAAAGATTAACAAAATTGATAGACTGCTAGTGAGACTAATAAAGAAGAAAAAAGAGAAGAATCAAATAGACCCAATAAAAAAAAATAATAAAGGGGATATCACCACCGATCATACAGAAATACAAACTACCATCAGAGAATACTATAAACACCTCTAGGCAAATAAACTAGAAAATGTAGAAGAAATGGATAAATTCCTGGACACATATACCCTCTCAAGAATAAACCAGGAAGAAGTTGAATCTCTGAATAGACCAATAACAGGCTCTGAAATTGAGGCAATAATTAATAGCCTACCAACCAAAAAAAAGTCCAGGACCAGAAGGATTCACAGCTGAATTCTACCAGGGGTACAAAGAGGAGCTGGTACCATTCCTTCTGAAACTATTCCAATCAATAGAAAAAGATGGACTCCTCCCTAACTCATTTTATAAGGACAGCGTCATCCTGATACCAAAGCCTAGCAGAGACACACACAAAAAAGGGAATTTTAGACCAATATCCCTGATGAACATTGATGCAAAAATCCTCAGTAAAATACTGGCAAACCAAATCCAGCAGCACATCTAAAAGCTTACCCACCACGATCAAGTCAGCTTCATCCCTGGGATGCAAGGCTGGTTCAACACTCGCAAATCAATAAACGTAATCCATCAGATAAACAGAACCAATGATAAAAACTGCATGATTATCCCAATAGATGCGGAAAAGGCCTTTGACAAAATTCAGCAGCCCTTCATGCTAAAAATGCTCAATAAACTAGGTATTGATGGGACGTATCTCAAAATAATAAGAGCTATTTATGACAAACCCACAGCCAATATCATACTGAATGGGCAAAAACTGGAAGCATTCCCTTTGAAAACCGGCACAAGACAGGGATGCCCTCTCTCACCACTCCTATTCAACATAGTGTTGGAGGTTCTGACCAGGGCAATTAGGCAAGAGAAAGAAAAAAAAGGTATTCAATTAGAAAAAGAGGAAGTCAAATTGTCCCTGTTTGCTGATGACATGATTGTATATTTAGAAAACCCCATCATCTCAGCCCAAAATCACCTTAAGCTGATAAGCAACTTCAGCAAAGTCTCAGGATACAAAATCAATGTGCAAAAATCACAAGCATTCCTATACACCAATAACAGACAAAGCCAAATCATGAGTGAACTCCCATTCAAAATTGCTACGAAGAGAATAAAATGCCTAGGAATCCAACTTACAAGGGATGTGAAGGACTTCTTCAAGGAGAACTACAAACCACTGCTCAACGAAATAAAAGAGGACACAAACAAATGGAAGAACATTCCATGCTCATGGATAGGAAGAATCAATATCATGAAAATGGTCATACTGCCCAAGGTAATTTATAGACTCAATGCCATCCCCATCAAGCTACCTATTACTTTCTTCACAGAGTTGGAAAAAACTACTTTAAAGTTCATATGGAACCAAACAAGAGCTCACATTGCCAAAAAAATCCTAAACAAAAAGAACAAATCTGGAGGCATCACGCTACCTGACTTCAAACTATACAAGTCTACAGTAACCAAAACAGCATGGTACTGGTACCAAAACAGAGATATAGACCAATGGAACAGAACAGAACCCTCAGAAATAACGCCACACATCTACAACCATCTGATCTTTGACAAACCTGACAAAAACAAGAAATGGGGAAAGGAGTCCCTATTTAATAAATGGTGCTGGGAAAACTGGCTAGCCATATGTAGAAAGCTGAAATTGGATCCCTTCCTTACACCTTATACAAAAATTAATTCAAGATGGATTTAAGACTTAAATGTTAGACCTAAAACCATAAAAACCCTAGAAGAAAACCTAGGCAATACCATTCAGGACATAGGCATGGGCAATGACTTCATGACTGAAATACCAAAAGCAACGGCAACAAAAGTCTAAATAGACAAACAGGATCTAATTAAACCAAAGATCTTCTGCACAGCAAAAGAAACTACCATCAGAGTGAACAGGCAACCTACAGAATGGGAGAAAATTTTTGCAATCTACCCATCTGACAAAGGGCTGATACCCAGAATCTACAAAGAACTCAAACAAATTCACAAGAAAAAATCAAACAACCCCATCAAAAAATAGGCAAAGGATATGAACAGACACTCCTCAAAAGAAGACACTTATGCAGCTAACCACATGAAAAAATGCTCAGCATCACTGGTCATCAGGGAAATGCAAATCAAAACCACAATGAGATACCATCTCACGCCAGTTAGAATGTCAATCATTAAAAAAGTCAGGAAACAACAGATGCTGGAGAGGATGTGGAGAAATACGAATGCTTTTACACCGTTGGTGGAAGTGTAAATTAGTTCAACCATTGTGGAAGACAGTGTGGCGATTCCTCAAGGATCTAGAACTAGAAATACCATTTGACCCAGAGGTCCCATTACTGGGTATATACCCAAAAGATTATAAATCATGCTACTATAAAGACACATGCACACGTATGTTTATTGCGGCACTATTCACAATAGCAAAGACTTGGAACCAACCCAAATGTCCATCAGTGATAGACTGGATTAAGAAAATGTGGCACATATACACCATGGAATACTATGCAGCCATAAAAAAGGATGAGTTCATGTCCTTTAGAAGGACATGGATGAAGCTGGAATCCATCATTCTGAGCAAACTATCACAAGGACAGAAAACCAAACACCACATGTTCTCACTTATAGGCTGGAACTGAACAACGAGAATACTAGGACACAGGACAGGGAACATTACACATTGGGGCCTGTCGGGGGCAGGGGCTGGGGAAGGGATAGAATTAGGAGAAACACCTAACATAAATGATGAGTTGATGGGTGCAGCAAACCAACATGGCACACGTATACCTATGTATCAAACCAGCACATTGTGCACATGTACTCTAGAACTTACAGTATAATAATAATAAAAAAGATATATTCCTTTTATCCTGGGACTTCTCTTTAAAAAATAGATCACATAACAGACCTTTTTCTAGTGCTTTCAAGAAGCATTCAAGTTTTCATATTTTCCAAGAAGCTAATTGGTCAATTCAACTCATCTTTGTAACCATAAATTTTATATGGTCATATTTATCAACATTCTCTAACATAATTTCTTTCTTTTATATTTTATAGAAATTATTTTCTTAGCCTGTGTTTGCATAAATATTCACCTGTGGTTTTCTCTTGTCAAAAAAAAAAAAAGGCAAGCAGGACACAAAAGAAAAAAAACAAAACAAATTTTACTACTTCTCTTAACTGAATGCCCTACTCCTTAGAACACCAAAATTGAGAGTCATTAGACTAGAATACAGTCATTAAAGATAGCAATGAAGACAATGAAGAAGTACATGGAGAAGAAAAAATGTTAAGAGAAAAAAGAAAACAAATTATATTTATACAATGATTACGAATATGTAAAAATAGTTATGCAGGTAGCCAAGGTGGTAAATTTATGTTTATCCAAAACCAAAAACAGTGTATTGGAGTATTTCGATATTTTTCACCATAAAAAATTACGAATTTTCATTGCTTTATTCAGCATCATGAAAGCTTTTAAGATAGTCATCCAAAAATTGGCTAACACAACAAAAATCCCACAAAACAGATTCCAACCAAAGAAAAATCTTTAAAGGCAACCAATCAGCACCTAAGGAACTCAATCATCTGGCTTTTTATTTTTTGAGATGGAGTCTTGCACTGTCGCCCAGGCTGGAGTGCAGTGGTGCATGCCACTAGGCCAGGCTAATTTTGTGTGTGTGTGTGTGTGTGTGTGTGTGTGTGTGTGTGTGTGTGTGTGTGTTTAGTAGAGACGGGTTTTCGCTACATTGGCCAGGCTGGTCTCAAACTCCTGACCTCAGACAATCCGCCTGCCTCAGCCTCCCAAAATGCTGGGATTATAGGCATGAGCCACTGTGCCCAGGCAATCATCTGGCTTTTTGATGGAAGATATTTCTAGAATTAATAAAGACATAAGATCCAGTACCATTGCCTTGACAGCGGACAGACTGATTTACTCCAGTCAGGTCTACATGGGCAAAGTAAAATAAAACATGGAATGCCATTATCTTGACAGTGGTGCTGGGTGGAAGGAAGGGCAATCAGGCAGATACATGGACCTGAGACTCAGGTGGTTATTTTCTTCATCTCATCAGTGGGGACTTGGCTTCTTTGACTGCATCTTGATATGCTTGGTTACACTGTTAGTATTTCCCCTTATGGATACTATAGACTTATTTTATAGCCAGAGTGAGTAGGGGCAGGCTATCTGGCCAGTCGCCCCCTCAGATTATCTTCCCCAGACAGCTAATGTTTAGTAGAGCAACTAGAGAAGAGAAGAAAAGAGTGACTGGAAGGAGGGGAAAGAAAGAAAGCGGGAAGGCAAGCTAGCCAACGTCATTACTTTTACGTCTGCAATACTGAAAATGCATAGTACATGAACATTACCTTGTGTTCAGACACTGAGGCAGTGTTTTCAATTGCCTGAAAAAACAAGAAACAGTCACAAAAACATTACGACACATCAGTGAAACACGTTTCACCTTACTCAGCAAGCCCTGTTATGTCATCCAAGAGCCAGTGTGTCCATATGGCAGCCATCAGCTATCATTTCCACTCGAATGACTTTTGAGATTTTTATTTCAATCTACCTCAGTTATACATCTGTCACTAATTGCCACTCATTTCCTCCTTGATAATCAAAGTTCCAAAGATCTCACCTTAATCCAGGCTTCTGAAATGGTTTTCTCATATCAAATAGCTGACTTTATTACACCAAAGAGGAGAATAACACAGCTCTGATGCTGCTTTCTTGATTTCCTGAGGAACTACAAGTAGCACAGAGGAAAAAAAATTACTCTTACCTACCAGAAAAGAACTTACAAGATCTGAGTTCCTGCTTAGAAGCCATGTACCCCTGGAGGAAATGACAACCCCACATATAAGATAGCTAATAAACTTGTACTGTAGTCTGTCTGGGATTGATCTGAATGGCTAAGAAAACATATAAACACATACACACTCACACACATATATGTAATTTGAAACACTGTACAATACTAGATGTAAATGTCATAGTAGTACCATTATTTGTAGTTGTAAGTATTAAGCTCTAACTCTGACTTTGGGATGTCAGAAAATTGTGACATCCTGTGTGAGAGAAAGGTGGCAATTATCCGTAAGCCCTTTACCTTGCTTGTTCTTTACTTTTCAACTTTACTTGGGAAGCCTGCAACCGTGATGGCAAAACACAATGTTGCAGATCCAGCTTCTCCCAAAGCTCAGAAATTACCTGCAGAAAGTAAATATTAGCTATGGTTTTCTGTTCATTCCTAGTGGGTAGGCACAGTCCAGTCTCTCAGCCATGACAATCTCCTGAAAGACTGAGGAAGAAAAAATTTTAAACGTTGTACAAGACATTCTGAAAAATAGCGTTGATTAGAATAGCTAATGCAATGTCATAGAATGTCAGACCCAAAATTTCAGAATTCTGTGAGGCACTACACAGAAAGAGTTAAATGTAACTTATAGCAGCTTATGAATCTGTTGAATAGCTCCATTCTCTTCGCTGAATGCTATCTGGGTTAGTCAGTATTCTCGGTTAGTCTGGGGACAGAGAAGAGCAATTGGGATTTATCAATTTAAGTCCCTTTATCTAGGTGTGATGGGAATGAAGAATGAGCTTATTGTCACGGGTAAATCCTCCAATCTAATAGATGACAACTTATCCATCACTGGCGAACCTAAAAATTAAAAGCACAAAAACTTAATACGTTTTCATATTGATATACCTCAATTTGTACTGAACTGTTAGGTAAAATTAGAAAAAAATCACTTCTCTCACTCAATTTTCCCACTTGTAATTTAGGAAAAAAAAAACTCTATATTTTTCCCCAAATTACCATCTTTTAGTTGTTAATACCGCAGCTTCATCAAAAACAGACAGACAATAAATGTGAAACAGAGCTATTATCTTACATTTAGAGCCTAAATTCTCAATTGGCTACAGTAAGGCAGAAAAAGTATTATTCCTATGGGAAGTAGGTACAATTCAGACAATATAGAAGATTTCTACTCAAAACTTACTGCTTAAAAACAGACCTGTGAATCTATCATAGAATAGCATCTGAAACTCATTGAGAAAAATAAAAAAAGAGAGATATCAAATATGATTCACTATGGTTTCAAAATGAAATATTCATTACACAAGATTTCTCCCAAGACAACAACTAGCACCTGTTCTGGGAGGTTGGAAAGTGGGCTCTGCTTCTGGAAAGCTGAGTCTTTCCTACCTTCAATAGGAATTTTGGGTCAAGTCGCAGGCTGGAAAGGACATCCAGGATTGGGACAGTGAGTGAAGTATTCTCCATCAGTAGGTCACTGTGAATGGTAGAAAAACAAAAAAGTTGTGTAATGGTTTGAACACAGCTGGGCAGACAATGACTTGTTTATAATATGTTTCTTTAAAAATTGTTTTGACTGCAAAAAATAATACATATTATAATAATGGCCGAGAATCTTCCAAACTAATGACAGACAACAGTCCAATGACAGAAAACCCTTAAAAGAAGTTGGGGAGTGGGTGAGAGAACACCTAACTATAGGAGAACAAGGATAAAATTATAGCTGATATCTTGTCAGAAATTAGGCAAACAAGAAGAAAGTGGAGTGAGGGATTTAAAGTGTTAAAAGAAAGCAACTCCAAAAGAAATCTAAATAGATGGAGAGACTGATATACCATCTTTATGGATCAGAAGACCCAATATAGTAAAGAAGTCAATTCTCTTCATATTTGTCTATAGATTTAACATTATTGCAGTAAAAATCCCAGAGGGATTATTGATAATATATACAAGCTGATTTTTTTTTTTAAAGGGAGCGGGGAGAGGCTGAAGCAAGAAGATCACTTGAGCCCTGGAATTCGAGATTGCTGTGAGCTACGATCGCACCTCTGAATTCTAGTCTGAGCAACAGAGCAAGACCTCATCTCTAAAAAAATAAAATGAATAAAAAATTATAACATCATTAAAAATAAAATGAAATATGGGAAAGGCAAAGGAACACGAATACAAAACAATTTTGAAAAATAATAAAATAGAAGCAATACCAATTTTAAGACTACTGAATTTTAAGACATTATAAATCTCCATTAATCTAGATGGTGTAGTACTGGCTGGGGGACAGAAATATAAATCAATGGAACAGAATAGAGAGTCCAGAAACACACCCACACAAAATATGACCAATTGCTTTCTCACAAAGGTATGAAGGCAATTCAATGGAGAATGATAAACTTTACAATAAATGGTGCTGGAAAAATTATCCATTTGCAAAAAAAATGAGCCTCAACCTAAACTGCACAACCTATATTACAACCTAAACTACACAGCCTGTATTACAACCTAAACTACACAACCTGTATTACAACCTAAACTACACAGCCTGTATTACAACCTAAACTATACAGCCTGTATTACAACCTAAACTACACAACCTGTATTACAACCTAAACTGCACAACCTGTATTACAACCTCAACTACACAACCTGTATTACAACCTCAACTACACAACCTGTATTACAACCTAAACTACACAGCCTACACAAAAATTAATTCAAAATGGATCATAGGTTTGTTTGTAAAACCTAAAATTATAGTTTTAAGAACATATGGGAGAAAAACTTTTGTGATCTACAGTTAGGCAGGGGGTGCATAGAGATGACACAAAAAGCATGGTTATTAGCAGGAAAATTTATCTCCCGTTGATAAATTGGACCTAATGAAAATTAAAAATGCATGTTTGCTCTGTGACAGACATTGTCAAGAGAATGAAAATATTGGCTACAGAGTGGGAGAAAGTATCTGTAAACAATATATCTGCCAAAGAATTGGTATCAAGAATAAAAAACTCCCAAAACTCAACATCAAGAAAACAAACAATCCTGACTGACAACAACAAAAGGAGCAAAAGATTTGAACAGATACTTCACCAAGGTGAATATACAGCCAGCCAATAAGCACATGAAAATATGTTCGACATTAGCAACTGTTAAGGAAATGCAAGTTAAAGGCACCATGAGATTCCACCTATTAGAATGGCTAAAATAACTGACAAAGGCAAATACGGGGGAGGCTGCAGGGCAACTAGAATGCTCAGCTACCGCTGCTGGAAATGCAAAACGGTCAGCCATGCCAGAAAGCAGTTCGCTGGTTTCTTATAAAATTAAATATGTGCCAAATGGTCCCGCACCCAAATCCTAGATATTTACCCTGGAGAAATGAAATCTTATGTTTATTAAAAAAATCATCTGGTGGCCAGGCACGATGGCTCACGCCTGTAATCCCAGCACTTTGGGAGGCTGAGGTGGGTAGATCATGAGGTCAGGAGTTCGAGACCAGCCTGACCAACACAATGAAACCCCATCTCTACTAAAAATACAAAAATTTGCCGGGTGTGGTGGCACACGCCTGTAATCCCAGCTACTCAGGAGGCTGAGGCAAGAGAATCGCTTGAACCCAGGAGGCAGAGGTTGCAGAGAGCTGAGATTGTGCAACTACACTCCAGCCTGGGTGACAGAGCGAGACTCTGTATCAGAAAAAAAATAATAATAAAAATTATTTGGCCGGGCATGGTGGTTCGTCTGTAATCCCAACACTTTGGGAGGCCAAGGTGGGCGGATCACTTGAGGTCGGGAGTTTGAGACGAGCCTGGCCAACATGGTGAAACCCCATCTCTACTACTAAAAAAAAAAAAAAAAAAAAGTACAAAAATTGGCCGGGTGTGGTGGCACATGCCTGTTGTCCGAGGTACTCTACTCAGGAGGCTGAGGCAGGAGAATTGCTTGAATCCGGCAGGCAGAGGTTGCAGTGAGCCAAACTGCACTCCAGCCTGGGCAACAGAGCAAGACTCTATCTCAAAAAACAAAAAACAAAACAAACAAATAAAATCCATGAATGTTTATAGCAGCCCTATTCGTAACCACCAAAAATTGGAAACAACCCAAATGTCCTTCAGCAAGTGAAGAGATAGACAAACTGGTACAGCAATCCAATCAAAAACTATGCAGCAATAAAAAGGAATAAACTATTGATGCATGCAGCAACTTAAATAAATCTCAAAAGCATTATGTTGAATGACAAAAGCCAGACTCAAAAGGTTACATATTCTATGACATTCCACAAAGGACAGAACTATAGTGACAAGATCAACGGTTGCCTGGGGTTGGGGCATGGGAGGGAGGATGGGACTACAAGAGGATAACACAGGGAGGTTTGGGGGAAGGGGGGTGAAGGAATTCTTTTATACCCTGATTGTAGTGGTATTCACATGAATCTACATGTATTAAAATTCACAGAACTATATACATCAACAGAAAGTCTATCTTGCTACATAATTTAAAAGCAAAAATAATATTATAATAATGGTACTTCTCTCATAGGACTTCGGTGTTTCATAAATAGAAGCTACTAACAGAGAGGTGTCTAGGGTGTTTTCCAATGCCAACCAACAATTCTCCAATTCTCCAGACACTAGCTGAGTATTCTACAATTTAATTCAATTCTGATGCTAACTACTTGGAGTTAGCACAGACCCCTCAGGTTAAGGGCTCAGTCTCACAAAACTGCACCTCCCCAACTTTAGATGCCAATTGCAAATAGTGGGTCTCCAGGTTATCCACTTTTCTGTCTAATTTGGCTACAAATCAAAGGCTCCCATGACCCTCTCCTCCAGCTTAATATTTTGCAATAACATCTCACAGAACTCAAGGAAACAACACTTACCAGCAAGATGAAGAGGTACACAGGGCAAAGTATGAGAAAGGAATGTGAGGCTTACATGCCCTCTCCTGGCACACCACCCTTCCAGCATCTTGATGTGTTTGCCAACCTAGAAGCTCATCAAATCTGTTGTTCAAGAGTTTTTATAGAGCATATCTCCAGTCCCACCTCCTTGCAGCAGTGAATTCTAAATTCGATCTTTTTGACCTCAAACCAACTTTTTGGATATTAGGGCCCCTGGAAGTCCAAGAGAGACATATTAAGCTTATTTGGTATGTTAAATCACACAAGTGGCCAGGCACAGTGGCTCACACCTGTAATCCCAGCATTTTGGGAGGCCGAGGTGGGTGGATGACTTGGGGTCAGGAGTTTGAAACCAGACTCACCAACATGCTGAAACCCAATCTCTACTAAAAATACAAAAATTAGCCAGGTGTGGTGGTGCACATCTGTAATCCAAACTATGGGGGGAGGTTGAGTCAGGAGAATTGCTTGCACCTGGGAGGCAGAGGTTGCAGTGAGCCAAGACTGCGCCACTGCACTCTAGCCTGGGTGAGAGAGCAAGACTCTGTCTCAAAAAAAAAAAAAAATGCTGTTTAACTTTCTCTGGGTTATATTTATATATGTGTGCTATTAATACATGTTTCAAAGTTGTTTAAGATTCCTAAAATTCTGAAATGTCTTAGTATTTGTCATCAGGAATAATTCTGATTATTATGCTTAATTGCAGTATGCCACAAAAACAATCAAATTTCCTTGACAATTGTGTCTTTAACCATGAATGTTGTCTTTCCTATCCACAATTACTGTTTTACTTTGATTCTCCTCAAAAGGTGGTTTATGATCAGCTACAGTCCAAAATGTGCTTCTTTTTAAAAAATCATAGAAAAGGCTCTGCCACAGACTTTTAAATGCAGATTTCTGATAACTTTAGCTGTCATATCAAAAGATTAGGAAAGAACTTCCAGGACTCTAACTAAAAGGCTGATGTGTTTATAAAGATTACTAACTCAACATCAAGCAGAACAAGGTTAATTACATTGAACTAAACTAATAAAACCTAAACTTATTTTTTCACAGCCTTTTTAAAAAAAAATTGCTAATCGTTTTAATATTTTGTTTTCAGAGTCAAAAAACTTTTTGTTTTAGCTATTCATAGCTTATAACAAATTGGGTAAAGTATACTTTTGTCAGCAAAATTTAAAATAGTTATCTTTCTCTTTACCTGGTTTATTTGGAATTTAGAAACTATTTGTGAGTATTCTTAATTTATGACAATATAGTTATTTATATAAGTTCAGTAAGAATCTGTTTTCTTTTGTAACATGACACAATTAGAGACACTGGTTATGTTACCAAGGCTTTGACTGGAATGATCTATTTTCAGATATGACCAGACTATGTTGAGGAATTGACATTGACTTTACAGAGTCAATAAAAAGCCCCTTGAAAAGATTGGCCTAGGTCAGGCATGATGGCTCACACCTGTAATCCTAGCACTTTGAAAGGCCAAAACGGGAGGATCACTTGAGGTCAAGTGTTCAAGATCAGCCTGGGCAACATGGCAAGACCTTGTCTCTCAAAAAAAAAAAAAAAAGCCAGGAGTGGTGGCAAACATGTTTAGTCCCACCTACTTCAGAGATTGAGGCAGAGAAATGCTTGAGCCTAGGAATTCAAGGCTGTAGTGAGCTATGCTCACCACTGCACTCAGCCTGTACAACAGAGGGAGGCCCTGTCTCAAACAAACAAACAAACAAACAAACGATTGGCCTGGTACCTTGTCTCCATAGTTTCTTTACAAGGTTCCTGACCTATGGTAAGTAAAGAATGTCACTTCTTAACAGGCCCAGGAAGCTCAAGATATTTTGGGACCCCAAAAAGAGAAGAATTCACCCAGGTGAAAGGTTTCATGGGTAAGTGGCAACTATCTGAGCTGGTGGCATGAGGGTAAGAAGACTTTACCAAGACAGTTGTAGGTAAAGAAAGGCAGATTTATTAGAGAAAGTTTGAAAGTACATTGCAAGGGAGCAACAGGCAGAATCAACAAGAGAGAAGCTGACTGCAAGGAAACAAAGACTTGCTGGAGATTTTATAGGATGGTTCTTTGCTGTGTACTGAAAAGGGCTTTGTGTAGTATTGATAACACCAAGGTTACAGTGAGCTAACTTGCAGGTGTCTGGTGATAAGTTGGGCACAGGAGGGCTACATGTCCTGGACCACAAAGAAAGGCAGACTCATAGCTTATCTGCTTTCTCCCTTTGCTTTCCCATGCTCCCAACAGCCTAACTCCTTTTCCCTAATTAGGACTTCACAAAAGGGTTACATATTCAGACCCTGGAGGTTTGGAAAGTGTCATTCTAAACACTTTCTAGGAAGTAAGTCTAGAAAGATTGTACCTAGAGTTTTGTCAGTTCTGGGTCTGAACAAAGACATCCTCAGAGTCCAAAGCATAGAAATTCTTGGCTTTTTACACCCACAAGTTATAATTGTAATTCATGTGTTGAGAAATTTCTCAATCTCTCTCTTAGGCTCTAGGATTCCCTGGTGCCTTCAGGCAAAAGAGATCCGTGAAAATTAGTCTTGATTGGTTTGGGACACTGAGATGTTTCTGGGACACCAAGGTGGTGCTTGGCACCAGCACTTCCTAAATTTATGCCACAGAATATGAATCCCAGAAGACACTGAGACAGAAGGTGGAGGGAGCGGGGGATGGAGGAAAACCTAGTCTGGGAGATTGGAAAATGCTACATGTTCTGCTTCTCTCTTGGAGATTCACAATGCTTATTAATATATTAATGCTCTGAGGAATCCCACATCAAAGAGCCTGGATTTTTCTTTTCCCAAACATTCTTCTCTCCTGTACTTAAATACGGATTAGGAAAAAAAAAAAAAAGAAGCATTAAAGCTATAGACAATTCTTAAGAGGGCTTTTTGAAAATATGGATTAGATGGATTAGATGAACCTTCTCCTAGTGAAAGTTAGCCTAACAAGGTTATTATTAAGGAATACAAAGACAACTGCTAGATAAATCAGAAGAATGAGGTCCAATATTCACTCGAGTAACCAGGTATTTATCTGTATTTGTAAGTGGCTCTCTAACATGTTTATTTCATTGGTATAAGCTTTCCAACAGAACCCTAAAGCGATTATATAGAACACTGGGGCTTCCTAATAGCCTCTAATTTCACAAGCCATAGTAATTTAAAAGACAGTGGATGAAGGGCCAGGAGCAGGGAGATTTCTACTGAAGAATACAAATGTGTTCCTGGCTACATTGCTTCTGCCTCTTCCTGGGGAAAGGCAAAATGCAAACAGGAATGTGATGGAAACTTCCAGCTGGTGGTTTTGCATTGCAGGAAGAAAACTGTTTGTGAACACGAAAATTGCTGATAATTGGGTGTGAACGCCTGGAAGGGAGACAAATGCAGAAACACTGCAGAATCTTTATTTCTATCAAGGGCTGAACTCTGCTGGTGGGTGTGCAAATTGGCACCAACTTTTGGAGGGGAATTTAGCAGCGTGCTGACATTCTGACCCAGCGATTACCCTCCTAGGAATCTATCTTATAGCAATACTTGTTCATGCACAAAAAATGTACAAGGATGCTCATGATAGCATTGTTTGCAGGTGTGAAAACTAGAAATACCCTACATCCATCAACAATAAAATGTTTAAACAGGCTGGGAGCGGTGGCTCATGCCTGTAATCCTAGCACTTTGGGAGGCCGAGGCAGCGCAGATCACTTGAGGTCAGGAGTTTGAGACCAGCCTGGCCAACATAGTGAAACCCCATCCCTACTAAAACTACAAAACTTAGCCAGGTGTGGTGGCAGGCACCTGTAATCTCAGCTACTCGGGAGGCTGAGGCAGGAGAATCACTTGGACTCGGATGGTGGAGGTTGCAGTGAGCCTAGATCGTGCCACTGTACTCCAGCCTGGGTGACAGAGCAAGACTTAGTTGCAAGGAAAAAAGGAACGAAGGAAGGAAGGAAGAGGGAAGGAGGGAAGGAAGGAAGGAGAGAGAGAGGGAGAGAGAGAGACAGGGAGAGGGAGGGAGGAAAAGAAAGAAAGAGAAGAAAGAAAGAAAAAGAAAAGGAAAGAAAGAAAGAGGGAAGGATGTGTTCAAACATTTTCTTTTAAACAAAAAATTTTAAACAAAATTATGGCATATCCATATTTTAGAATAATTTGCTACTAATACATGGAATAAGGGAAATCTATATATTCTGACACAGAACATTGTCCCCGATATGCTAAGTGCAAAAAAAAATTGCAAAATAGTATCTATCCTAGGAATCCACTTAAAATTGTTTTTAATGTTAATATATTCATAGAAAAATATATGAAGGAATATGTGCCAAAGATTACCAGTGGCTATTTCTGGGGCATGATGTATGTATTTCATAATGTTTACATTTTTATGAGCATGGATTACTTTTGCAAACAGGAAAAATCCAATGAAGATTAATTATTTCCCCAAGGGAAGGAAGCAAATAAAAAAGGAACCAGCTGGTGGAGAAAAGAGAGAGAGATCGGACTGTTACTGTGTCTACGTAGAAAGAAGTAGATATAGAGATTCCATTTTGTTCCGTATTAAGAAAAATTCTTCTGCCTTGAGATGCTGTTAATCTGTAACCCTAGCCCCAGCCCTGTGCTGGCAGAGACGTTTGCCGTGTTGACTCAAGGTTTAATGGACTCAGGGCTATGCAGAATGTGCTTTGTTAAACAACTGCTTGAAGGCAGTATGCTTGTTAAAAGTCATCACCACTCTCTAATCTCAAGTACCCAGGGACACAATACACTGTGGAAGGCCGCAGGGACCTCTGCCTAGGAAAGCCATGTATTGTCCAAGGTTTCTCCCCATGTGATAGTCTGAGATATGGCCTCGTGGGAAGGGAAAGACCTGACCATCCCCCAGCCCGACACCATAAAGGGTCTGTGCTGAGGAGGATTAGTAAAAGAGGAAGGTCTCTTTGCAGTTGAGATAAGAGGAAGAAGGCATCTGTCTCCTGTTCCAGTGGAATGTCTCGGTGTAAAACCCGATTGTATGTTCCATTTACTGAGATAGGAGAAAACCACCTTAGGGCTGGAGGTGAGACATGCTGGCAGCAATACTGCTCTTTAATGCACGAGATGTTTGTGTACATGCATATCAAAGCACAGCACCTTTTCTCAACCTTGTTTATGACACAGAGACCTTTGTTCACATGTTTTCCTGCTGACCCTCTCCCCACTATTACCCTATTGTCCTGCCACATCCCCCTCGCAGAGATGGTAGAAATAATGATCAATAAATACTGAGGGAACTCAGAGACCGGTGCAGTCCTCCGTATGCTGAGCACCAGTCCCCTCGGCTCACTTTTCTTTCTCTATACTTTGTCTCTGTGTCTCTTTCTTTTCTCATCTCGTTCCACCTGACGAGAAACACCCACAGGTGTGGAGGGGCTGTCCCCCTGCAAGCTGGTAATGGGATTTATTCACTGTCTTTGGGTGAGAGGTTTCAGTGTAATTCCACGGTGAGCGCACTCTGATTCCAGCACCCTAGGCAAGAGCGATCTGTAGTAAAAACAACGGAAGTGACCATGCCCACACCAGGGAACACAGACAAATGGCCTCTCTCCGCTCCCTTGCCCTGGTCTCCTGCTTGTTGCTGTGGCTACTGCTGCTGCTCCTGACCCTTGGCTGATGCCTGAGTTCCAGCTTTCTTCCCATTTCCTTCTCTCACCCTGCAAGCCACTGTAGAGGACACTTAAACATGGTAGTAAAGACCTTGGCCTTTAGAGGTAGGTAGCTGTAGGTTCAAACCCCGACTTCATCACTTTCCTGTGTGACTTCGGAACATTTACTGCTCCTTTTAGGACCTCTGTTTCCTCATATGAAAAATATCATCTTAGAGAACCTGCCTCAGAGGATCTTTGGAGTGATGAAAAGAAATAAGTATAAAAAGCCTGGGCATGGGTGGCTCACACCTGTAATCCCAGCACTTTGGGAGGCTGAGGTGGGCAAATCACTAGAGGTCAGGAGTTCAAGACCAGCTGGCCAACATAGTGAAACCCTATCTCTACTAAAAATGCAACCATTAGCCAGGCATGCTCGCTTCAACCCAGGAGGTGGAGGTCACAGTGAGCTGCGATCATGCCACTGCACTCCAGCCTGGGCAACAGAGCAAGACTCAGTCTCAAACAAAAACAAAAACAAAAAAAACCCAAAGAAGTAAAAATGTGCCTGGGCATAGTAAGTGCTTAATAATGACACCTATTATTATTATTATTGTCACTGAGTCCTATCATTTCTTTCTTAGTAGAATCTTTCCCATCTATCTTCTGCCTGATAAACTCCTACCCAGCTTCCAGGCCTGACTCAAAATGCCATCCCTGTGAAACCTCTTCTGGTCCCTTTCCCGAACACCCAGAACTGATTGACATTCCCATTGGAGGGACATTACACTCCCGCACTGCGCTGGGTACCTGGCTGCATTACCCAAATTCTACTCTGATTTGCAGGTCTGTCTCCTCTCCTCTATAGACCACGAGTTCCTGCAAAGCAGCAGGCAGCTCAGATCCCTTCATCTCATTGCAGGCCCAGAGTGTGAGTGCAAGTCATCATTTTTCCCAGTGACTTAATCCCATCCCTGCTTCTAAGACCTTGGCATAGCCGTTTCCACTTCACGGGGCAACTATGATAACAGCTGTCTGATTAGTCCCCCCTAATTCAGGCTAACGTGTGGATTAGGTAAGTCCCTGCTCAAAACCCTTCCAGGACAGAGCAGAATTTTTGAAAAAATCCCAGAGGTGGAGCCAGACCTGGGTTTAGCTCTAGTTTTGCCACCGGCTGATGTGATCCTAAGCACCTGGCTTTACCTCTCTAAGCCTTAGCTTGGCCATCGGTAAAACCAAGGCCCTCCTGCCACAGGGCACTCGAGGGGACTCAGTGAGAAGTGCATGTGAGGATGTGTCAACATTACCTGAATGTTAGTTATTAGTATCTATTATTTTTGAGAGGTAGTGTATATCGGGGAGGAAGGAGAGGGTAGCTGAAAAACTTTCTGTCCTGGAAGTCACACCACCTCCTGAATGGTAATCTTCAGCAAGTTTCTGTAGTCATACAAAAAAAAAGAGGAGCGCTCTAAGATTTTTCTACTCCTAGGATCCTGTTTCCTCCAGAAACTGCATTTGAAGCACTCTTTGTGAGACCAGTCCCCAAGGCAAGGGGGCAAAAACTCTTATCCACCCTTGAAATTAAATGCCAGTATCAGAGAACGTCTGTGCAGTCCTTTACCACGCACTCCCATATCCATCCTTGTATTTGAAAAGGGCTTTAACGCGAAGAAGTCTCGGCCAAATCTTGACGGGGGTATTCTCTACATGGTGGGACTGGGCATCATTTTAATTTTGTGCTTTTCTAAATCTTCGAAATCTGCAATTTTGGAACTAGAGAGATGATGGGTGCACAATATTGTGAAGGTACTAAATGCCACTACTCTGTCCATTTCAGAACGGCTAGTTCTATATTGAGTGTCGCCTCATTTAAAAGCTTTCAATACGCTCACCATTTATAGTAATTCTTTAAACCGTGGTTTGAAGAGAGAAGTACAGTCGATATCAAGGCTCACGGCCGCGGAGTCGGGTGACGCTTGGCTCCGCCCATTTGTCCCGGTCGCAACCGAGGCTGCCAGCCTGTAGAGCACTCCTCCGACCACGAGGGGACAATGCAGAGCCGTCACGTTCCCCACACTAAGGCGAGCACCGCCTCTTGCGTCTTGGAAGCGCGTGTGCGTGCGTGGGGCGTAGCAAGGGACGGAAGCTCGGCCGGCACGAGCGCCGCCCACGCCAGTCTAAGCCGGCTGTGTCTTGCAGCCGCTGATGTTCGTGGCCCAACGTCCCAATCCTTTCCCGTCCTTGCAGTCCCACCCCACACTCAGCCTTGCCTCCCTCGAGCCGGTCTCCGACTTCCATTTCCCACCCTAAACCGCCTACCCGGTTTCTGTTCCCCGCCCGGTTGTCCTCGGCTTACTGTGCTGAGGGTCCCCTGTCAGCCTCGACCCCATGGCGCTGCAGGCGCTGCAGAGCTCGGGGGTGACCTTCCGCAAGATCCTGTCTCACTTCCCGGAGGAGCTGAGTCTGGCTTTCGTCTACGGCTCCGGGGTGTACCGCCAGGCAGGGCCCAGTTCAGACCAGAAGGTGAGCCCGGGCAGTCCTCGTCAGCCCCACGACGGGGAACTGTCTGTTCTCACGAGTCCCGTTTTGCCCTCGATTCCTTCAGAGCCGGAGAGCTGCCTGTCCGCTCTGCACACTCCACTCGTCCACGAGCAGAGTGAACCATAGGTCTGCATTCCTAGTATAACGACAACGCGAGTTGAAGCGACGGTGTTGAAGGGTACTTAGGAATCCACGTGGGTCTAGAGCAGGAGAAGCAGTTAAGCATAAGGAAAAGTCGCTGCAGGAGCAAGTGGAAGAAAGGAAAGGAAATAGTTATCAGGTTCTTTCAGTGTTTTCAGTCGGGTGGACATCGGAATTTTCTGGGGAGCTTTTAAGAAAATCCTAATGCTCGGGTTCCGCCGATGGAGATTCTGATTTAATTGGTTTGGGATGCGGCCTGGGCTTCAGGAATTTAAGAAACGTCCCAGGTGATTCTAATACGCAGCCAAGTTTGTTGAGAGTCACCTCTATAAATGTAGGAGAAAATGCAAAATGATCTTCTGACTTCAGGAAATTGGCGGACTGGTTGTAGGGCCCGGGCAGGTGCAGTGAAAGTAACTAACAACAAAAGTTAGTGCGTGACCAGTATATTTACCCTCGCTCAGCACATTTAACAAGGGTCTGAGACTAGGCATTGTTACTTTTCAGAGTTGACTCAGCACAGCCTCATTAAGGGTACAGTTTTCCTTGTAGTTTGCAGAATTCAGTGTGCAGGTTTTAATTGGTTCCCCTGCATCTGGATACCTGACTGTAGTCTGTCTTCTGATTAACATCCTGCCTGTTCACTTCCTGGTGAGCCCATCTATGCTGTTGCTGGGATTTCTGTTTCCCACTTATACTACTATTTAATATTTTTCTTTAAATTGGCAGCATATGAGAAATTATAAGTTATTGTAGGCTAGTTATTTTTTCTGAATATACCTTAACGTAATTACACATTTTTAAAAAAAATGTTTATTCTATACTCGCCTCGCCACCAAATCTTAAGTGTCCCCAGTGGTCTGTAGAGTCACACTGTGGTAAACAGAGCAGGCGTTAGCCTCCTGATGGCGACCTCTGCATTCTGCCATGGAGGTTTTCCTTTGAGTAGACCTGGAACTTCTGCAAGACAAGGTCCTTCCTTCCCATTCCTTCACTTTTGATTCCTTACATTCAAGTGAACAAGTTGTAGATTCCAACACCTAAATCTCTCTCACATCAGTCCGCATCCTTAGCGCCTTAGCTAATATAATTTCATTTCTTACCTGGAATCTTGCCATGGCTTCAGATCTAATTCCCCCCACTCCCTTAGTCCCTCCTCTCTCCAGTCAGCTCTTCTGCAGGAAAATTTTCTAGTGTGGCAAACAGCCTCCCTTTCTGATCTCATCTCGCACCACATAAATGTGTTCTATTTCAGTCATATCTAACGGCAGCTTCCAGAACATGCCGGCTCCCATATCCACAGGGCACTTTCCTCCAACACGGCTCCCTACCCTTCCCTGTGCTTCCCCCAGTGCTTCCAGCAAGTCTGTTTAACTCACATGTCCTTCAAGACTCAGGTTTGTCATCTCTAGGAGAATTTCTCTTTCCTGTGCTCCTGATCTGATCCCCATTCTGAGTGCAGCTAGTACATTTTGCATTCCTCTGTGAAGTCAATGTAGTGATCATTTGTTTATTCTCTCCAGTAGACTCTGAGCTCTATACTTCTACCCTAGGGCCTGTCAGAGCTCATTATAAGTACTCAATGAGTGGTTGGTGAATGGGTAAGAGATAAAATAACTGACTTCCTTTTATAAAATATTTCATACAGTTTATCCAGATGGTGCTAATTTGATCTGGAAGAAGAGCGGAGCACATTTAGCTACATTTGTGAAAGGCAGTGTAGTGCAGTGGTACAGCACACACAATTTGGAGCCAGACCACTTAGGTCTGCCACTCACAAGCTCTGTGTCCTTGGGCGAAGAGCATCATCCCCTGTGAGTTGGTTTCTTGTAAAATTGAGATAATAGCAGTAGCTACCTTGTAGGGTTGTGGTGAGGATAAATGGAGTGACTGCGTATGTTATCCATAAAGTGTTTAAAGAATGCTGGCACAATAATACATGTTAAAGAAGTGTTTGGTATTATTACATTGATGAAAATGAAGCTCAAATTGGTTCCAGAGACTCGCTCACGTTTCTGATGACAGCACCAGGCCTTCTGACTATTGATCATAATTGCATAATATGTTAGAGCTTTTCCATGCTCTCTTGCTGCCTTTCTAGGAATTAATACTGAAATTATTGTCTTTTCTTCACTCCGCAGAATGCTATGCTGGACTTTGTGTTCACAGTAGATGACCCTGTCGCATGGCATTCAAAGAACCTGAAGAAAAATTGGAGACACTACTCTTTCCTAAAAGTTTTAGGGCCCAAGATGATCACATCCATCCAGAATAACTATGGCGCTGGAGTTTACTACAATTCATTGATCATGTGTGATGGCAGGGTAAGTGACTGCTGGCCTTTGTCTTAAGTTGGCTGGTTACTAACCTGGATGATGAGAGTGCCAGCTAAATATGTATGTTCTTGTAGTCAGGAAACATTCACACTCCTGCTGGACGTTGTTATGGTCAGGAAATAAGTATGTTTTTATAGTATGTATGTTCTTATAGTCAGGGAACATTCACACTCCTGCCAGACGTCTTGAACTTGGGGACAGAGCAGGGACGGGAGTCCTTCCTCATCTCCCATTAACTGTGATTGCAGTGTGAGGAGGTGGTTGGGTGTGACTGACTTTTTAAATTTTTTTTATTTTTTGAGACAGAGTTTTGCTCTTGTCGCCCAAGCTGGAGTGCAGTGGTGTGATCTTGGCTCACTGCAACCTCTGCCTTGTGGGTTCAAGTGATTCTCCTGCCTAAACCTCCCAGTTAGCTGGGATTACAGGTGTGTGCCACCTTTTAGTAGAGACAGGGCTTCACCATGTTGGCCAGGCTGGTCTCGAACTCCTGACCTCAGAAGATCTGCCCGCCTCAGCCTCCCAAAGTGTTGGGATTACAGGCGTGAGCCACTGAGCCCGACCAGACTGACTTTATTTTTTTTGTCTTTGTCCAAGTGGTTCTTAAGTTTTAGTGTGCATCAGAATCCCCTAGGTTGTGTGTCTGTTGGACACACAGATTGCTGGGTCCCACCCCTAGAGTTCTGATCACTAGGTCTTGGGTGGGGATTGAAGATTTGCATCCCCTAACATGCTTCCAAACAGGGCTGAAGCTGCTGGTCTGGAGCCATTGGTCTGGTCAGTGGGAGGAATAGGCAGGCCAATTTAGGGTCAGATTGGAGACTGATTTTATCTAGAAAGAGGGGCAGACACCCCCAGCAAGAAGTTGGAAGTGAAGAAGATAACACAGGTGATTGGGAGCATGTGTGTCAGGTGATAGACAGGAACCTCTTGGTGCTAGGAGATGGGTGGAATTTGACAGTGGGTGTTGGAGAGCATGTAAGTTGCATGGATTCCTTTCTGGTGGGTCATCTGACAGCAGGAACTTTGTTGAACTGTCTTTCAACTGAAGCATCCCAGTCTCCAAGAGGGCTGTCAAGAGCTAAGCAGAACCCCAACCTGCAAGGATCAGTAGGGGTCTAAATCAGATGCTTCCTAGAGCTTCCCTGGGCCGGGGATGACATACGGGTTTCACTTGCTGTGCCATCTCTGCCACTCATTGCTCAAAGCAGTCAAACTTTGACAGGCATCGAACCACCTGGAGATCCCATTTAATTGCAGATCCTGACTCAGTCTGAGATGGAACCTGAGATTCTGCTTTTTTTTTTCTTATTTTGAAACAGAGTC
Source organism: Chlorocebus sabaeus (assembly GCF_047675955.1). Taxonomy (NCBI): domain Eukaryota; kingdom Metazoa; phylum Chordata; class Mammalia; order Primates; family Cercopithecidae; genus Chlorocebus; species Chlorocebus sabaeus. Next base: position 52,692,800 of record NC_132925.1, read on the forward strand.
TGGCTCTGTCACCCAGGCTGGATTACAGTGGCGCCGTCTTGGCTCACTGCAACCTCTGCCTCCCGGGCTCAAGCCATCTACCCACCTCAGCCTCCCAAGTAGCTGGGACTACAGGCACCTACCACCATGCCTGGCTAATTGTTGTATTTTTTGTAGAGACAGGGTTTTGCCATGTTGCCCAGGCTGGTCTCAAACTCCTGATCCCAAACAATCTGACCGTCTTGGCATCCCACAGTACTGGGATTACAGGTGTGAGCCACCATGCCCCGCCAAGATTCTGCCTCTTTTTTTTTTTTTTTTTTTTTTTTTGAGATGGAGTTTTGCTCTTGTTGCCCAGGCTGGAGTGCAATGGTGCGATCTCCGCTCACTGCAACCTCCACCTCCCGGGTTCAAGCGATTCTCCTGCCTTAGCCTCCCGAGTAGCTGGGATTACAGCGCCCGCTACTGTAATCATGCCTGGCTAATTTTTTGTATTTTTAGTAGAGTGGGGTTTCACTGTGTTGACCAGGCTGTTTACGAACTCCTGACCTCAGGTCATCCACCCACCTTGGCCTCCCAAAGTGCTGGGATTATAGGCATGATTCTGCATTTGTTACAAGCTCCCAGGTGATGCCGGTGCCACTGGTCAAAGGCCCACGCTTTAAAGGGCGGGAGGTTGGAGTACTGACTTGAGAAGGATTTGAAGGTCTATCTGAACTTGGCTAGGGAGTGAGTGTTGTGATTGACTGGTGATGTCTGCATACCCCTTGGGCCATATATTTGCTTTTCTGGTTGAGTTCCAGCCCTGCTTTGCCTGTATTTTGCAGTTGAGGAAACTGAAGTTCAAAGAGAGGAAATGACTTCCGTAAGGTCATGCAACTAGTTTGCAACAGGTCCCCTGACTTGCAGGCCCATGGTGTTTCCGTTACCTCCCAGTGGTTACTTGACTGCAGCTAGAAGGGCTTTCTGCAGTGCTGCTGCTGGAGTTGGGGGGAAAAAGGCTGACACTCAGTACAGCCTTCTATATCCACTTGAGTCATGCAGAACACTTAGCTTTCTTCTTTCTCCACAGTTAATATTATGCCAAACCTATCTCTAATTAGTAATTTTCAAGCAATATTATAAGTTCCAGTAACCAAATGTTTGGGCATAATTATATGCCAAAAGACCATACTTTTTAGTTGACAATTTTTAGCTGCTTTTTATATATTTGCAGCTTGAGAAGGCTGTTTGGATACTGAAGTTCAGCAAAGTGGGTCTGAAGATACTTGTTTATGCAAATGGGACTTTGTAACCTGGGAAATCTACAGGATTTATGCAAATTATTATTGAAATGGGCTTAACTGTCCAGGCACGGCAGCTCATGCCTGTAATCCTAGCACTTTGGGAGGCCAAGGTGGGTGGATTGCTTGAGCCCAGGCGTTCAAGACCAGCCTGGGCAACATGGTGAAACCCTGTCTCTACAAAAAATACAAAAATTAGTCGGGCATGATGATGCATGCCTGTGGTTCCAGCTACTCTGGAGACTGAGGTGGGAGGATCACTGGAGCCCAGGGAGTTCAGGGCTGCAGTGAGCCAAAATCATGCCACTGCACTCCAGCATGGGCAACAGAGTGAGACTCTGTCTCAAAAAAAAAAAAAAAAAAAAAAAAAGAAATGGGCTGAACTGTAATTTCTTGTTTTAGCGTGAATAAAGAAGTTTTATTTTTGGATGTTGCTTTGTAATTACAGAAGTGTTTGAAACAGTCAATAGCAAAGGAGAAATTCACTATGTAAACGATGTCAGTGAAAACTTCTAATTAAAGGAAAATTTCTTGTACTTTGTAATGAAAAGAGCATTGGAAGACCAGACTGCAGTTCTGGGACCTAGTTTTGACTCTGCTACTACTGGTGCCACCTTGAGCATGTCATTTGTTCTCTCTGAGCTTTAGGTTTTTTATTTCTCAAATGAGGAACATGAACTAAATTATCACTTCTCAAACTGTCTTTGGGGAAGGACCAGTGTTTTTTACTCCCAATCCACTGAGGACCAATACCTGATAGCATCTAAGAGCCGTTCTATCTTTAACATCACATGGACCTAAGTTGAAATAGTGGTCATCTTGTAATTGCCTGGTGGGTTCTTCCTGCCTATTGCATGGACAGGCACTGTGACTGTGGTATTGCAGTAAAGAGTTTAATTAGGCCAGGCGCGGTGGCTCACGCCTGTAATCCCAGCACTTTGGGAGGCCGAGGTGGGCAAATCACTAGAGGTCAGGAGTTCGAGACCAGCCTGGCCAACATAATGAAACCCTGTCTCTACTAGAAATACAAAAAATTAGCCAGACGTGGTACCATGCACCTGTAATCCCAGCTACTCAAGAGGCTGAGGTGCAAGAATGGCTTAAACCCGGGAGGCAGAAGTTGCGGTGAGCTGAGATTGTGCCACTGCGCTCCAGGTGACAGAGTGAGATTCCATCTCAAAAAAAAAAAGAGTTTAATTAACATTAATGTGAGGCTGGGCACACAGGAGAACTGGCGTTGTCACTCAAATCACTCTCCCTGAAAGCTCGGAAGTTAGGGTTTTTGAAGGATAGTTTGGTGAGCAGGGGACTAGGGAATGGGTACTGCTGATTGGTTGGGGATGCGATCATACAGGTGTGGAAAACAGTCCTCATGGGTGGAGTGGGCCTTTTGGTGGGGGAGGGACAACAGGACCAATTGAATGTTGAGTCATGGTGGTTCTGGGTGGGGTCAGTCAGTTGCCAGAATGCAAATGTCTGAAAACATCTCAAAAGACCAATCTTAGGTTCTCCAGTAGTGATGTTATCTATAGGATTAATTGGAGAACTCACAAGTCTTGTGACCTCTGAACACATGTCTCCTGAGCAGTAAGACATCATAGAAGCTATGCCAACATTTTAGCAGAATTCAGGCTCTTCCCATAACCCTAATCTTGTGGACTTTCATTAGTTTTACAAAGGTGATTTCAGCTCTGGACTGGGGAGGGGAACAGTTTTAGGGAGGGACTATTGTCATACTTGCTTCAAAATTAAACTATAAACTATATTCCTCCCCATTGGTTGGCTTGACCTACGCCCAGGCATGAGCTTGGATAGCCAGCCTGTGAGGCTGGCAGCAAGATGGAGTCAGCCATGCTGGACTTCTCTTACTGTTATAATCTTGTGAAGGCAGTTTCAACCTCGCCTCAGATACCCTAGCGGCCAAATCAGTCTTGGGCACTAAACCTCTCGAAGGTTTTGGTGGAGATGTGTGTTTTCACCAGGCAGGTGTTTTGAGTGGCTTTGGAATCAAAGTACTGCTCTGATCAAGAATTTTATGTATTTCCTTATATTTTGTACTTGTATAAGCAATATCATGGTATTTTACTCCTTTTTGTGCCATTTTTCCCTTCAGCTTATCAAATATGGAGTTATTAGCACTAATATTCTGATTGAAGATCTCCTCAACTGGAATAACTTATACATTGCTGGACGACTCCAAAAACCGGTAAGTGTTTTACAGGCTACACAGTTAGGGATGCCTTTCCTCTCTGAGCCTAACCTTGCTTTGATCATTGTGATTGCAGTGAGATGGAACTCTGGAAATAGAAATGAGTTACTGACTCTTCCTATTCCCTATAAAATTTATTGCCAAATAATATCCACATATTCTCTTGTGATATTGTGATATAAGAAGAAATATGTATTTGGTTTTTTCCCTTGGGCTCCTGGTTCAGAGGTCCTAAAACCCTTGGAATATCTGAGTGATAGGGATGAGAGTGTCTTTTATTATTCATAACAAGTTCCTTTCAGTCATATCTGAGTTTATACTATTGAAGTGACTCTTGATGGGCCCCTAGACAGATTCAGGATAGGGTTGGTTGCCAGGGAGCCAGCCATGTGATGAGAGACTGGACCTTTCAGGCCCGCCACTCCCACCTTCACAGAGGGAAGAAGGGCTGGAGATTGGGCCAATCACCAATGGCCAGTGATTTAATCAGTCATGCATAGGCAGTGGAACTTCCATAAAAAAACAAAGGGGTTCTGACAACTTCTGGGTTGGTAAGCACATCAAGGTGCTGGGAGGGTGGTGTGCCCAGAGATGTCGTGGAGCTCCACACCCTTCTGCTACCCCGTATCTTACCAAGCATCTCTTCCATTCGGGAGTTCTGAGTTGTGTCCTTTATAATAACCAAGTGCATGCAAGTGAAGTGCCTTCCTGGCTGGGCACGGTGGCTCATACCTGTAATCCCAGGACTTTGGGAGGCCAAGGTGGGTGGATCATTTGAGGTCAGGAGTTCAAGACCAGCGTGGTCAACGTGGTGAAATTCCATCTCTACTAAAAATACAAAAAAGTTAGCTGGCCGTGGTGGTGCATGCCTGCAACCCCGGCTACTGGGGGAGGCTGAGGCAGAAGAATCACGTGAACCTGGGAGATGGAAATTGCAATGAGCCGAGATCATGCCACTGCACCCCAGCCTGGGTGACAGAGTGAGACTCTGTCTAAAAAAAATAAAAAATGCCTTCCTGAGCTCTGTGAGCCATTCTAGCAAATTATGAAGCCAGAGGAAAGGGGAAGTAGCCCCTATCCCTTTCTAGTAAACAATCCTTGTACAGGCCACCTGGACTTGTGATTGGTGTCTGAAGTTGGGGAGGCTTGTGGAACTGAGCCCGTAGCCTGTGGGATCTGACTCTGACTCCAGGTAGCTAGGGTCAGAATCGAATTTAGTTGTAGGACAGTCAGTTGGTGTCTGGAGGGCTGGATAATTGGTTGGTGTGACACCCATATTTGGAGTCAGAAGTGCTGGGAGTAGAAGCCGGGTCGCAGTCCACTCTCCCTCCTGCTGCCCTCCCACTCAAGATTCTCCAGTGACTGCATTGGGCTGCAAGTTGACTCATTTGGGCTGGGGGAGGGTGGCAGAGGAGGTGCCTAGTGCCTCAGTGGAGCCTTCCTCAGCAGTACCCAGTCACCTTGTCTCCTAGGACATGTACCACTGAGGCACTGTTTGTCCACTGATGCATCCCAAGGGCAGTGCCTGGATCGTGGGATGCTTCAGTAACCTTTGAGTAAATGAATGCACCAAGTAGTTATTCCAAGGGACTGGTGTTCCCATCCCTTTTATTATCTTTCTCAGGCCGGTGGTGATGCCTTCTCTATTGTCTTAGCTCTTTTGGGACACAGGTAGAGGAGGCTATGGGGAGTAGACTTCTCCTTGGGCTTTAGTAGAAACAGGAAACAAACACAAAACAGGAAAAAAAAAGTGGGAGAGAACTTAAACTTTTAACAAGTATTTGCAATATCACCTTTCTTCTTTTTTTTTTTTTATTTTTCAGATAATCAGTCTGTGTTCTGAGAAGGGGTCTTTCCACAGTTTGAGAACTATGTTAAACAGTTACAGTTGCTAATCTCACACTTCCTACTATAAGGAAGATTTTCATTGTGTGTGAGAGGGTCCCAGGCTCCACAAGAGGGCGATGGATTGTTCTCGAGTGTCTCCCCCGACAGCGATGTGCTGCTTCTATAGCTGTCTACGGGAAAAATGACAGATTTCCATAGCCTTAGCTCACTGATTTGTGTCATAAACATCTCTTTATTGATGTGCATGGGCTGTCAGGATTCTCCTGCCTTACACCTGGGCTTACAGTTTTGTAGTATAGCTCCTTAAAATGTCCAGAAACACTTGATCCGGGCAGGGGTTACACAGGTATATGCATGGACAAATTTATCAAACTGTACCCTTAAGATCTGTGCACTTCACGGTAACTTTTACTTTAATTAAAAACATTTTTAAAGTCCAGAAATGATAGGCTTACTGAAATTTCATATCTATACAGATAAATTTCTCATTTCTAAGTTGGATGACTAGTAAAGCTCATAATTGAGCAATTGGAAATTTGTAAATATTTTATTTCCAAGGGTTTTTTTTTTTTTTTTTTTTTTTAATATGCAAGAGATGGGCCAGGCACGGAGGCTCACACCTGTAATCTCAGCACTTTGGGAGGCCGAGGTGAGTGGATCACTTGAGCTCAGGAGTTTGAGACCAGCCTGGCCATCATAGTGAAACCCCGTCTCTTCTAAAAATACAAAAGTTAGTCGGGCATGGTGGCGCATGCTGGTAATCCCAGCCATTAAGGAGGCTGAGGCAGGAGAACCACTTGAACCCAGAAAGTGGAGGTTGCAGTGAGCTGAAATTGCACTACTGCACTCCAGCCTGGGTGACAAAGCGAGACTCTGTCTCAAAACAAACAAAAACAAAATATATAGCTTGATGGACATCAAATTAGAAGCCTTGAGTCATATTCAGTCCTGCCACCCATTAGCTGTTACATAAACTTGGGCATCTTGTTTTATCTTTCTGAACTTCAGTTAATTTATCTGTGGAATAAAGGTCCACAAAGGTGTTGAAAATTGGAAGCAGGGCCAGGTGCCGTGACTCATGCCTGTAATCCTAGCATTTTGAGAGGCTGAGGCAGACAGATCACTTGAGGCAAGGAGTTCGAGAACAGCCTGGACAACATGGAAAAACCCCATCTCTACTAAAAATACAATAATTAATTGGGGGTTGCGGCATGCCCCTGTAATTCCAACTACTCGGGCTGCTGAGGCAGGAGAATCGCTGGAACCTGGGAGGCAGAGGTGAGCTGAGATTGTGCTGTTGCACTCTGCACTCCAGCCTAGGTGACAGAGTGAGACGTAGTCTCAGAAAAAAAAAAAAAAGAAAAGGAGTATTGCAAGCAGGGTAGTAGTGCTGGGAAGAACGCAGTGTTTCAGAATCCAACAGATGTAGGGTTAGGATCCCAGCTCTGATGCTTGCTAATATTGTGACCCTGCACCACTGGCAGTCTCCCTAAGCCTCAGGGTGTTTGCATCTGTAGATGAGTCTGATGGCGCTGACCTCAGAGGGTTCTGAAATGCCTGGTACTTAGTAGACACTCAGAAAATGGTCTTTCCCTTCTCTCTGTGCCTTTGCTTATCTCAGTTATTTTGAGATAGAAATTGAATGTTAAAATGTTATATTATTCTTTGCATTATACTTTATGTTTAGAATATTTCAAAATTTTTAAAAAGTCTTTAGAAACCAGAAATGCCATGAAATCTCAGAATGTAAGCACTGGAAATGACCTCAGGTTTTATCTAACTGTTATATCCTTGTAAAACAAAAACAGCAATTCAAGACAAGTAGTAGCAACCATGCTCATATCATGCAAAACTCTGCATTTCTCAGCTGACTTGGAGAAGAAAATGTTACTGATAGCAATGATTATTTTCTAAGGCTTTTTGTGCTTCTAGCACAAGAAAATTAGGGTATCATAAAATCATTTGAAAGTGTTGAACATATTTTTTTTAATTGAGAATGATAAATGGGCAAATTAACTCTCTCTTCCACCTTGCTCCCAGTTTTCAACATGTGGAAATCACTGTTAACCAGAATGATAAAAATTTTTAAACAAACTACCACTTATAATGATAATGATTTTAAACAAACTGCCACCTCTAGGTGGCAGCAAGTATTAATCAGACTTGATAAACAAATCTAATGAAAAGAGGGTGGTAGTATTTTGGACAAGAAAGTTGGGTAAATATCTTAAGAAAGAATTATGAGAATATGAGTATGAATTCTTTATCTTTATGTGTTTTAAAAGGAGTCACATTAAATTATGTTGTCTAAAGCCCCAGAATTGTCTTGCATCTTACAAATTGAAATATAATTTCTCAATCACTAACAATTTAAGTCTTTAAAAGGAATATAGACCAGGCGCGGTGGCTCACACCTGTAATCCTAGTACTTTGGGAGGCCGAGGTCGGGGAATCACCTGAGGTCAGGAGTTCAAGACCAGCCTGGCCAACATGGCGAAACCCCATTTCTACTAAATAATGGAAAAATTAGCCAGGCATGGTGGTGCACACCTGTAATCTCAGCTACTAGGGAGGCTGAGTCAGGAGAATCACTTGAACCCAGGAGGTGGAGGTTGCAGTGAGTTAAGATCATGCCACTGCACTCCAACCTGAGTGACAGAGCAAGACCCTGTCTCCAAATATATATATGAGTATCTTGCTTAAAAAGATGGACTTTCTGGGAAAAGTTGAGTGTAAGTTAAATTTTTATCATACTTTACCATTAACTTATCTCATAATTGATGTAATACCCTAATTTTATTTTCAGTACAACCTTAAGTTTCTGAGTTTGTTAATATTTTCCCAAGTAAAAAACCATGGAATTTAAAGTGTTTAATATAGCATTGTGACCAATCTTTTTTTAAGCCAAGAAACCTCTCAAGTAATAATTAATAGTTACTTTCCTAGTTAACATAATTTTGGATATTTGTATTTTACATTGTTTTTAGTGTATAGATAATTGTGCTTGAGTTTTTAAGGCATTTATATTGACATGCAGTGGTTTTTTTGCCACCTTGTTAAGAGGATTTTAATTTATTTAATGTATTCGTTGCAATATATTTTGCCTTTTAGTAATGTAGCTTTATTTAATTTTAATTTTATTTTTGCGACAGGGTGTTGCTTTGTCACTCAGGCTGAAGTGGAGTGCCATGAACACAGTTTACTCAACCTCCCGGGTTCAACCAATCCTCCCATCTCAGCCTCCTGAATAGCTGGAACTGTAGGCACATGCCACCATGCCCAGCTAATTTTTGTATTTTTTTTTTTTGTGAAGATGGGGTTTTGCCATGTTGCCCACATTGGTCTTGAACTCCTTGGCTGAAGGGATCCACCTGCCTCAACCTCTCAAAGTGCTAGGATTACAGGCGTGAGCCCCCATGTATGGCCTATTTTTTAATAACAGCTTTGTTGAGATAAAATTCACATACCATACAGCTCAACCATTTAAAGAGTACAATTCAGTGATTTTTACTATATTCACAGAGTGCAACCATCACCGTATTGTAGCTTTATTGATTAATTTTTTTGTGTGGGTAGAAAAACCCCCAGTGGTATAAAAGATCCCTAAATTGGGAGTTGGAAAACCTGGCTTACTAATTCTGGCTCTGCCCTGCTATAAGCAAATGTTTGGGCTGCTAGCGTTTGAAATGCACAGATTGAGCCATTCATTTCTTTATTCAAAAGACAACTGTTTCTTCTCTGTGTATGCCAAAGGAATTTTTTGAAATGATACCATGTTGCTTGTCCTCAAAGAGCCCAGAGTCCAGCAGGTAGATATTGAGTAAGGTTTCATCCAGCTGTAATGTTCAGTGTTTCTTCTTCATCCTTAAGCAATGAGTATTTAGAAGAGTTAAACCCCCTGGTCGTTTGGAATGGAACAGTTCTGGTGGACGGTTGAGTATTTGAACAGTAGGTAGGGCTGTGGTCTTTGTGATTAAAATTTCACTCTTTGCAATTCAAGTAATCTCTCCTTGTGACAGTTTTAGAGGAGCCCACATGTGACTTTCTCTTTTTTCCTGTCTTGAAAGGTACTCACAAATCTCTCCTTTGAACGTCCCTTTAAGCAATGCCCCTTTCTCTCCAGTAAAGATTTTCCTCCCTGGCAGTCGTGCTAATGTTATCTATGCAGTTCAGGTTGGGGCATTCCCAGTAAGATACAAACAGCTATTCACAAATCTGAGCACTTTCTTCTTTTCCCAGGCCTCTCTGGCAGTGTCCCAAGAGTTCACTGGCTTTTCACTCTGAACAACAAATAACAGTGCTGCTGAGACAAGTTCCTAGTTCACCTTTCGTTGAAGAACCAGATCAGCACAGTAGCAGAATCTTCCGAATTGACATTTTTCCTTTGAGTAAGGATGCTTTTATTTTCACCCTCTTAACCTTAAATAGCAGACTGCTTTCTTACAGTCTAGGTAGAACAACTTCCTTGGAGAACAAGTGGTATTTTGTTAACGAGGAAAATTTCCCCAAACTTTTCTTTGCATCTTTGAGTTGTTAGCGTCTCAAAATAGCTCCTAATTTCACTGGGTTTCTAACCCATCAAAAACAGAGGTGAAGGATTATTGAGAAGGATGTGTGATGAATGGGGATGAAGAATGGGAATGTGGAAGTAAAGAGACATCACAGAGTTGTGGAAAGAGCACTGGGTGAATCCTGGGACTGGATCCCGATCCAGTTTGCCACTAGTCTCTTGGAGAAATCGTTTAACCCCCTCTGGGCCTAAGTTTTCTGTCAGTAAGAGGGGGCAGTTGCCCTCCTAGATTAATAATTCAGTATGGAATACAGCCATCCCTCGGTGTCTATGGGGATTGGTTTTAGGACCCCACCCTCAGATTCACATCTCTGATATAAAATGGCCTAGTATTAACATATAACCTATGCACATCCTCCTGTGTATTTTAGAGCATCTCTAGATGACTGGTAATACCTAATACTGTGCTTAGACATCACGTCATTCACCTGCCTTCAACATACTAATTGGCCTGTGGCGGCAAATTCTACGTTTGCTTTTTGGAAGTTTGTGGATTTTTTTTTTTTTTTTTTCCCTGAATGTTTCCCATCTGTGATTGGTTGAATCCATGGGTGCAGGACCCACGGATATGAAAAACCAGCTGTATAAGGTTTAGGAAAGTTATTCAAGGAATAAGCATAGGTGTTTTTATAGGACCTTAAAATTTGTTTTAATCATCTTTCAAGGTAAGTTAACCAGAGTAGAACCATAAATCAGTGCATGAGAATAATTCAGAATATTCAGAGCTGAATTTGCCAAGTAAAAGGGTGTGGTCCTGATTTTTGTTGCCAATTCATTATGCAACTGTAGGCAAGTCATGTTCCTGGCTGGTCATGGGTTACTCTCTGCAGATGATTGCAGTAATGCTGAACTCACCTAAGGGCTGAAAGGCTTAATTAAGGTCCATTAAGTCCTCAGAATTGTAAGGGAGTAGGGGGTAGTATTGAATCAAGTGGCGTACCTACCGTATATGATGTTTGTATGTTATAAATATTCCCTTAGAAAAAAGTAGGGAAAAAAGGTAAAAGAATTTAGATTCTGAAGCCTGATTGATAAAATAGTAGTTATGTGTTTTATAATGCTGTTTTTCACAATTAGAAGAGAGGAAACTATGCCTTGGGATACTGCAGCATTCTCCTCTTTCTTTGCTTTCTGATATTTATTTTGCAGTTTCTCATAGTGTATCTTTTATGTGCCATCTTAATTTTGTCAAAAATTATCTGTATTTGATGAACAAAAGGCAACTTATGCCCTGTTTTCTAGAATAGGTGAAAAATGTGTCAATAGTACCAAATGATTTAGAGATGGTAGATACATTTTAGACATATGGGAGTCTTTATTAGGGACTTCTAGACCCTTTCCTTTGTGTAGAAAGTCAGTCAGAAACAGTATGATGTTTTAAAAAGATTATGGTGGGAGTGTAAATTGGTATAACCACTCTGAAGAGCAATTTGACAGCAGTAAGTGTACACCTTAAAGCAGTAATTCTCAAAATGTGGTCCCTGGGCATTAAGAACATGTTAGAAATGTACATTTTTCAGCCCTCACCCAGGCCTCCTGAAACAGAGCTCTGGGAGTTGCATCCGATAATACACATTTTAACAAGTCCTCCAGGTGATGCTAATGCTAGCTAAAGATGAGAACCCCTGGCCCAGAGAAACTCTTGCCTTGTGCACTGAGAAGCGCACACAAGGAAGCTCATTTCACTGAAGGGTTTGTGTGCAGTAACTCACTTGATCTTTCTAGCAGCCTTATGAGCTTGATTCTGTTATTTACCCCATTTTACTGATAAGGAATTATGCCCATAGTCACAGAGCTAGTAAGAGATGGAGTTGGGATTTGAACACATCTCTTAACTACAGTGCAGTCTTTAAAAGTAAGAATCTTAACTACAGTGCAGACTGGAGCTCTTAGTATTTTTTTTTTTTTTTTTTTTTTTTGAGACAGAGTCTCACTGTGTCTTTCAGGCTGGCGTGCAGTGTCATGATCATGGCTTACTGCAACCCACTGCAGCCTTAACCACCTGGACTGAAGCTGTCTTCCTACCTCAAACTCCTGAGTATCTGGGACCACACTTGTGCATCACTATGCCTGGCTAGGTGTTTGTTTTTTTGGTTTTTGTTTTATAGAGATGGGGTCTTACTGTGTTGCCCAGGCTGGTCTCATGCTTTGGCCTCCCAAAGTGCTGAGATTACAGGTGTGAGCCACCACACCCAGTCACTCTTTGTATTTTAATGGATTTGCGGAAAGTCTCAGATGGAAGCTTCTACTCTGTATTGAGGAGAAAATTTCTTTCCGAGCAAAGCAGTTGCTAGTATTCTAGGCACTTTACATTTATTATTATAGTCAATCTTTGTGACAGTTCTTTGATGCAAATCATTTGCCCAAACTCACATAGCTGGTAAGTACCTGGACTTGAGCCCATACCTATCTCTAAAATCCATTCTTTTTCTACTGTAGCTAGTTTTCTTTCATTTTTCCTTAGTCAAGTTCAAAATCAATGTATCTAGAAATAGTGAAATAGAGCATGAACTTCCTATGTTAGATGTGGTCCAAGATTATAGGTGAGGTCTAAATAAAGAGGTAAAATGCCTCTGTCGACTAAAAAATTAAGTGATGATAGTGAGATTATAAATTTAAAAATATTAAAGTTTCCAAAGGACTTTTACTCTTTTTCTAAACCTATGATGCATTTCCTCATGTAAGAAGAATATTTGTTTTCTTTGGCATTTTGATCCTTTCCTGTGTCATGATTTCTTTGACCTTGGCATAAAACAAGGAGATTCTGGGATTACTTATTAGAGGAACAATTTTGTGTCACCTGAACCAATATTCCAAGATCTTCAGTGGGAAGAGTTTGAGATAGTTCCAGTGCATGTGTAACCCATGCTTGAGCAATGCTTTTCTTCCCAATGTTCTGCCTCTTTCAGGTGAAAATTATCTCAATGAATGAGGATGTCACTCTTAGATCAGCCCTTGATAGAAATCTGAAGAGTGCTGTGACCACTGCTTTCCTCATGCTCCCCGAAAGCTTTTCTGAAGAAGACCTCTTCATAGAGATTGCCGGACTTTCCTATTCAGGTTAGTATGGTTGCTGCCCAGATGTTCTGCAAGGAAGAGATTTATATCTGAAGACTGCAGATATCCTATTCTCACTCGGCACTGGAGCTGCTACAGTCTTAGTTGTAAATCACATCACCTCATGTGGTTCCGGCACTAACCGCGTGATTTGCCTCCCTACCTCCCAGGTCCCCTCTCCACATCTCCATGCCTGTTGTCCCAGGGTAATTTTGTTGTTGTTGTTAATTTTTATTTTGAAGTAATTTCAAACTTAGAGAAAAGTTTCAAGAATAATACAGAAAACTCCCTAGGCCCTTTTCCCAGATTCACCAGTTTTAGCATTTCACCATATTTATTTTCTCATTCTTTCTGTATCAGTGGTTTTCAAACTTTAGCATGTATCTGAGCAACCAGGAAGTCTCAGGTTAAAACACAGACTCCTGGGTCCTACCCCAGACAGTTGATTTAATAGGTTTGAAGACGGGCCCAAGAATTTTTATTTTTAGAAACAAGTTCCCAAGTGATGCTCATGCCCCTCCAGGGGTCCCACTTTGAGAACCACTGTTTTCTCCATATGTGTAAACATACTATATATATGTATTTTTTCTAAACCGTTTGGGAGTAAGTCACACATATTATGTCCCAAACTGAGAGGGTAGAGCCCCTGGCCCCTCACCCTCACTGCAACCAGAGGAGCCCCCATCTATCTGTTTACTGTAGTAAGGTTCCGTGTAAGATTTCATTTACAAAACAAGTGGTCTGCTACTTTTTTTAAAGTCTGAAAACCACCATCTTAAATAAATATAATCTTTCCTGATTTTTAAGTGTAAGTCAAAGAACTTTATGCTTAGAACATTGGAAAAGCAGTTTAGTCTCTGAATCCCAGTACAGACAAATAAGATTTCATGGAAATTTAAGAGACCTTAGAGGTTTTGTTCTTCCATTCTTCCCTAAATTCATCTACCATGACTACGGCTGTATTTGCAACACTGTAGAGAAAGGCACCGAAGCGCCTTTTTCTCTGGGTGCTTCCAGCTTCACCTGGCAGCCTCCCTGCCTTCCAACAAAAGACATAGGGGCAAAGAGTGGCGTGGCCCCGTGCCAGAATGAGCAGGCCACATGCACTGTGTGAGCAAAGGGAGTCACTTTATTAGAGTGATTCCCTTCCCACACTCCCCTGTGAAAAATGATGGAACGGAAGCCTTTTATGAAAGCTGACTTGGTGGGAGAAGATGCAGGACTGTTCTCTGCTCTGCTCCTACCACTACCAGTCCTCCATTTCTTCCCGTCTAGTCAACATCTTCATAGTGTTGGATGGATTCTGGGAGTTCCTTCTAAATCCTGAACATTACTAAGGAAATTTACCAAATTTCTTTTTGAGCTGCTTTCACCTCTTTGAAGACTCCTGAGTTAGCCTTCAAGCTGCTACCAATTTTAGCTGATTTTTGCTGGAACTAGAAGAGAGTAATGAGGGTAGAAAATGGCATGGGCTCTGTAGGTAGATCTCTTTCATAGGTATGAGACCTACCCCAGGCAAAGTGTTGAAAGGCACATTTTCTTCCTGACTTTCATAGGCTTCTGAGAACCCAGTGTCCTAGAATTGATCGGTTTCTATCCCTTGGCAAACCACCGAAATCTCCCAAGCCCTGAGAATATGCCAAAATTCATATTGTCTGCTAATCTCATTTTTATTTATAGCTTTGACATTGTCCATCTTTTTCTAGTTGTGAGATTATGTATGGTCCCTAATCTGTGAAGTTCAGTATTTTTCCTAGGAGTGTGCAGGAGAAGGAACAGAAAAACCTTGTCTGTCTATGTTGTTGGACAAGTGCCTGGTAGTAATTACTTCGGCAGAGGCGAGATCGGTATTACTTGTAGCAATAACAATCCTTTACATTTTATACAGTATTTAAGGACTACTTTAACTGCCCTGAGGTCAGTATTATTCTAAATGATGGGTGAGAAAAGAGTAGGTGGAGGATGAGAAGCTGCGAACTGGGAAGGAGAAAGCTTTATCTTTTCTTCTTTTTTATTTTTATTATTTTTCCTCCACCCACCTCCTTTTTCTCTCTCTCTCTCTCTTTTCTTTTTTAAGACTGATTCCTAACCCAGCCAGGTGTGGTGGCCCTGTAATCCCAGCAGTTTGAGAGGCCAAGGCAGGCAGATCACTTGAGGTCAGGAGTTCAAGACCAGCCTGGCCAACATGGTGAAATTCCATCTCTACTAAAAATACAAAAATTAGTCAGCCGTGGTGGTACATGCCTGTAATCCCAGCTACTTGAGAGGTTGAGGCAGGAGAATCACTTGAACTGGCGAGGTGGAGGTTGCAGTGAGCTGAGATCATGCCAGTGCACTCCAGCCTAGGTGACACAGTGAGACTATGTCTTGTGTCTCAAAAAAAAAAAAAGCAAGAAAGCTTTCTAACCCTTTAGTTTTTCTTAGAAGTTAGCATTTAAATGAACAGGAAAGGAGCACCAAATGCATTTTAAAGGGTCACCCTGAACTTTGTCATGTAAGTACAACTATTAAAATGACAATTTTAGACAGTGGTCCTTGGTTTAATATTTATTAAGCAAAACAACATTTCATACCCTAAAGAACTGCAGGTGGAATTTCTGCTCTAAGGAGCTTCACATTAATAGCATGCAGTCACAGTGAGTCAGTGGTAGACTTGAAAAACAACACGTGTGAAAAAGGCAAGAAGGGTGTGAAAGAACATGATGTGTTTAGAGAGAAAGCAGTAGATTGATGTGACTGAAGTCTGTGGCTTAATGGCAGGGAAAATAGCATTTATTATTGGGTGCCATGGACTACTCTCAGTACTTTAAATTTGATAACTAGTTTAATTCTCACAACAACCTTTTGATTTGGGTGCTGTATCATTGCCCCATTTTACAGATGAGAAAACTGAGGCCTAGAGTGGTTCCCTGTCTAAGGTCACTCATCTGGTGCATGATGGACTAGTTTGAATACCAACTTTCTAAAGGTATTTGAACCTTTCTTTCTTGTGTGCGGTTTTGTTTTTCATTATTTTATTTCCTGAAACACAAGCTTGAACCTTTCTGAGCCCCCAGTTTTCTTATTTGTAAAACAGAGATAACTGTCTCACAAAGAAATTTTCAATGAGATAATACATATAATAGCTTCCAACATCTGTTTTTTTTTTTTTTTTTTTTGAGACAAGGTTTCGCTCTGTTGCCCACCCTAGAGTGCAGTGGTGAGATCACAGCTCACTGCAGCCTCGACCTCCGGGGCCAAGCAACCCTCCCACCTCAGACTGCCAAGTAGCTGGGACCACAGGTGCACGCCACCACAGCTGGCTAATTTTATTTATTTTGTGTAGAGACAGGGTCTCCCTATGTGCCTTGGCTGGTCTGGAACTCCTGAGCTCAAACAATCCTCCCGCCTCGGCCCCCCGTCCCCGAGTGCTGGGATTATAGGTGTGGGCCACTGCGCCCTCCAGTGGCTGCCTCCAGTATGTTACCTCATTAATAGTGTTCCAAAAATGATTGCTGTTATTATTATTTTTATGGATTATTGTTGGTCACATGGGTTTTCCTCAGGTTGAGACACTGTTGTTTGCTCAATCATCCAGTGATTGATAGACACTTAGGTTAGCTCCATTTATCACTGTTTTATTAGTAACACTGCTGTGAATCACTTTGTACAGATTACTTTCGTTGGGGAAGGGGCAAAGGAGTCACCGACTTCCTTGGATGTGTTCTCCAAAGTGGAATTAATGTTGTCAGCTGTAAAAATTATAAAACTTCTTACACAGACAAATAATGCCTGTCAAAATTTGCGGGGTGCTGTGGCTCACACCTGTAATCCCACCTGCCAGGCTGCAGTGAACTATGATCACACCACTGCACTCTAGCCTGGGCAACAGAGCCAGACCCTGTTTCTTAAATTAAAAAAAATTAGCTGGGTACTTAGATGGGTTGAAACTTGACAGCTGGTTAAGGTCCTCAAGGGATGAAAAACACCTTCAGGCACTCTCCTATGAGAGAGAGAATGGGCTTCTTTCATTGCCAGATTGTCTGAACACAGCCTCAGCTACTTCTAGGAATAAGATGAAGCAGTGAGGAAGTTGCCAGTTGAGTGATTCTTGGGGAAAAAAATTTAACAATTAGTGCCAGCTCTCTAAAGTGTGGATTCTGGATTCTGGTAGAAGCCAGTAAAGAAACGTTTTCTCTGGAGTGGAAGCTAGTAAGATTTATTCTGTGGCGATGAAGCCATCTGAAACCTTACAAGCAGTGTGGTTGGATCGGCGTATGGGAGCTGACTGCCTCAGGACTTTAGAACCCTGCTTCTCTGTGCCTCAGCCGGAACTCAGGGTACTCAGTAGTCACTTGCCAATTTCTGAGAACACAGCACTCCTGAAGGGATAGAAAGCATGAATAATACCCAACCTTTTTAGACTAGTACCCTGTGTCAGGTATTGTAACATTCATTCAGTCCCTGAAATTTACAAACTAGTTGTTATTGCTTCCATTTTTCATTTGAGGATACTGATGCCCAGAGAAGTTGAGTGGCTTGCCCTGAGTCTCATAGCTCGTAATTGCCCAGCTAGCATTTGAACCCAGGCAGTCTTCTTCCTGGAATGCTTGCTCTTAACCCTTTACTGTTCTGAAAGGTCTGTGGTGGTGGGCGTCACTCCTGGTTCACACTTGGGTCAGTCCTTCCCCAGGACCCACTGGGTCACACCTCCCTCCTCACCCCACCCCACCCCAGTGGGCCTCAGCTCTGGCTTATCATAGAGGCCTTCCCTGACCCCCACTGCAACTCCACCACTCCCTGTGTCTTTCCCTGTTTTTGTTTTTCCCAAAGCAGGTTCCATAGTCGGCTACACTGTATCTTATTGTTGGTTGATTGGTTGATCTTTGGTCTTTGTTCCACTACTGAGGATGTGGAGGGAAGGAATTTTTGTCTTGTTTTGCTCCTTCTGTTTGCATGCTTCCAATAGTACGTTACATGTACTAGGTGCTCAGTAAATATTTGATGAGTAGATTATATTGCTTCCTTCCTGAACCAATATAGTGAACCTGATCCTCCCTATTGCTCCCTACTTTTGTATTTTCTAATGTATAGAAAAAGAAGGCTGGGCATGGTGGCTCATGCCTGTAATCCCAGCGCTTTGGGAGGTGGAGGCAGACAGATCACTCAGTCAGGAGTTTGAGAGCAGCCTGGCCAACATGATGAAACCCCATCTCTACTAAAAATACAGAATTAGCCTAGTGAGGTGGAGGTTGCAGTGAGCCGAGATGGTGCCACTGCACTCCAGCCTGGCAACAGAGCGAGACTATCTCAAAAAAAAAAAAAAAAAAAAAATTAGCCAGGTGTGGTGGCACGCGTCTGTAGTCCCAGCTACTAGGGAGGCTGAGGCAGGAGAATTGCTTGAACCCAGGAAACAGAGGTTGCAGTGAGCTGAGATCATGCCACTGCACTCTAGCCTGGGTAACAGAGTGAGACTGTCTCAAAAAAAAAAAAAAAAAGAAAGTGAAAAGGCAGCTAACAAAATGGAAGAAAATATTTACAAATCATGTAACTGATAAGGGACTAGTATCCAGAATATGTAAAGAATTTTTAAAATATAATGGAAAGGCCGGGCACAGTGGCTCATGCCTGTAATCCCAACACTTTGGGAGGCCAAGGCTGGTGGATCACTTGAGGTCAGGAGTTCAAGACCAGGCTGGCCAACATGGTGAAACCCTGCCTCTACTGAAAATACAAAACATTAGTTGTGTGTGGTGGTGTGCAGCTGTAATCCCAGTTACTTGGGAAGCTGAGGCAGGAGAATAGCTTGACCCCAGGAGGTGGAGGTTGCAGTGACCCGAAATCATGCCACTGCACTCCAGCCTGGGCAACAGAGCAGGACTCTGTCTCAAAAAAAACAAAACAACCACAACAACAGAACAATGAAAAGACAACCCAGTTTAAAAACAAGAGAAGGATTTGAATAGCCATTTCTTCAGAAAAGGTATTCAAATGGCCAGTAAGCACATGAAAAGTTGTTCAACATCACAGGTATTAGGGAAATGGAAATACCAGTCCAAATCACAGAGACGCCATTGTACACCTGCTACAATGGCTGTAATAAAAAAGAAAGGCAAGAACAAGTGTTGAGAATGTGGAGAAATTGGGACCCTCATACACTGCTGATAAGATTGTAAAGTGGTACAGCTGCTTTAGAAAAAAGCTTGGCGGTTCCTCCAAATGTGAAACATAGTTACCATATGACCCAGCAGTCCTACTCCTGTATATCTACTATGAGAAATGAAAACATATGTCCACACAAAAACTGGTACATAGCAGCATTATTCATAATGAATCACCCAAAAGTGGAAATAACACAAATGTTCATCAACTGAGAAATGGATAAATAAAATTGGTGCATCTGTATATTACTTAACCATAAGCAGGAGTGAAGTACTGATAAATACTACCGTGTGATGACCCTTGAAAACATTTTGCTAAGGTTATAAAAATAACCCCCAGATAGTATATGATTCAATGTGTATAAAATGTCCAGAATAGGCAAATCTGTGGCGAGAAAGTAGATTAGATCCAACCTGGATCTCCATTGTCTAGCACAGCTCCTGGTACTTTGTAGCCAGCCAAATATTCACTGAACCAAAATGACAGCAATGTTTCAGTTCGGGCTGGGGATAAGGAGTGAAGGGAGATGGGGAGTGATCACTTAGCAGTATGGGGTTTCTTGGGGGGAGGCTGGAATATTCTAATATTAGATTGGGCAGATGATTGTCCAACTTTGGTAAATAGAATTTAAAATACTGAATTATTTACTTTAAATGGATGAATTACGTGGTATGTGAATTATATCTGAAAAACAGTCATGAAAATGATTATTATTTTGCCATATCAATATCCAGTTTGGGCTGCAGTCCTTAAACACTACCACATAAAAATCTGCACTGAAATGATCTTTTTTTCATACCCTTTGCTGCCTGAGGTAGAGCCTATATCTGGACAGGTTGAGTATCCTTTATCTGAAATACTTGGGGCCAGAAGTATTTTGGATTTTGTAATTTTTGAGATTTTAGAATGTTTGCACATATACAATGAGATATCTTGGGGACGGCCCAAGTCTAAACATGAAGTTCATTTATGTTTCATATACACCTCATACACATCGCCTGAAAGTGATTTTATATGATATATTTTTTTTTTTTTAATTTTTTTTTTTTTTTTGAGACGGAGTCTCGCTCTGTCGCCCAGGCTGGAGTGCAGTGGCGCAATCTCGGCTCACTGCAAGCTCCGCCTCCCGGGTTCACGCCATTCTCCTACCTCAGCCTCCCAAGTAGCTGGGACTACAGGCGCCCGCCACTGCGCCCGGCTAATTTTTTTCTATTTTTTAGTAGAGACGGGGTTTCACCATGGTCTCGATCTCCTGACCTTGTGATCCGCCCGCCTCGGCCTATGTGCGACTCACTGCATGAGGTCAGGTGTGGAATTTTCAACTTGTGGTGTCATGCCAGTGCTCAAAGGGTTTCAGGTTAGGGGGCATTTTGCATTTCCGGTGTTCAGATTAGGGTTGCCCAGCCTGGATCTCCATTGCCTAGCACAGCTCCTGGTACTTTGTAGCCACTCAGATATTCACTGAACTGAAATGGCAGCAGTCTTGCAGTTAGTTCAAAGGGAGAAAAGTTAGCTGGTAATTATCTCCAAGACCCACTGCTTCCTCTACCCTCCATCCTTCAACTATGCTATATACATATCATAAGTAGTATCTGTTTTATTGCTTAAAAAGCATTCTCTAATACCTTAACTCTGGGTTCCCCAACCCTTGGGAACCCCCTGTTAGGAACCAGGATGCACCGTGGGAGGTGAGTGGTAGGCGAGCTTCATTTGTATTGACATCCAATCTCCGTCACTTGCATTACTGCCTGAGCTCCACCTCCTGTCAGATCAGCAGCTGCGTTGGATTCTTATAGGAGTGCAATCCCTATTTGAACTGGTATGTGAGGAATCTAGGTTCCTGGCTTTTTCTAAGAATCAAATGCCTGATCTGTCACTGTCTCCCATCACCCCCAGAGGGACTGTCTAGTTGCAGGAAAATAATCTCAGGGCTCCCACTGATTCTATATTATGGTGAGTTGTATAATTCTTTCATTATATATTACAATGTAATAATAAAGTGCACAATAAATGTAATGTGCTTGAGTCATCCTGAAACCACTGTCCCCTGGACCCACATCCATGGAAAAATTGTCTTCCACAAAACCTGTTCCTGGTGCCAAAAAGTTTGGGGACCGCTGCCCTAACTCATTAAATCTGAAAGCAACTTTGTAAGGTTACTATGATTGTTAAGCCATTTTACAGAGAAGGAAACTGACTCAGAAAGTTTAAGTAACTTAACCTCAGTCACCCTGGGACGTTGCCAGACTTGAAAGCCAGGGCCTTGCCGCTGTACTCGGCAGCCCTTCACATCTGCACACTTGTAATGAGGTCCCTGACTGCTGGCTGCATGCCTGAGTCACAGGGAAGGCCACCTACAGGTGGCTTACAGGCCTTGGAGTTTGTATCATTTCAAGGTCAAGGAGAAATTATCCTTTTGGATGCCTGTTGTACTGTACTGGCAGTTCTAGAGGCATAAAATAAAGTCAGCAGTCAGTTTTAATCCATTGCTGTTGTTTTGTTGCAAACAAATCTCCGAAGGTAAGAAAAATTGATTGTTATGATCAGATGCTGGTTCATGCTGTGCCCATGATTTTATTCATTTTGTTCTGAAGAAATGAGTCATAAGCCCATTTGCTTCCTATCCCCTGTGGCTGAGCTAGTTCAGCTGCACAGCAGTGAGAGAAATTCAGTTCTGCACACATTTATTGATGTGTGTGTCCCCTATGCCAGGCAGTGCACAAGGAGCTGATGCAGACATAAAAAAGCCCCAGTCCTTGTTCTCCGAGAGCCTGGAGTATTTTCTAGGTCCTTTAATCATGGCATGCAATTGTTCTTTTAGGGGGAGGATTAGGATTGTAAAACATAATCTTGATATTTTAAAATGGTAAATCCTTCTCTCGGAAAGTGACTTTAAAATTGAGGAACTTTTTGTTTGTGGAATGTACAGAAAGAAGGAATGACACAAATATTTAGAACTCAACAGTTTTAGAAACTGATCTTTCACTTCAGGGCCAGCCTTGTTAGAGTCAGCATTTGATGACATTTCATGTCTTCAAAGATAATGGAATCCATTTTTATACACATAAGGATTTACACAAGTTGAAAGTTAACTCAGCCACCGCTCCATTCACATTTGTCAAGTCATCTTTGCATCTCATGAATTTGTTTTAAAATGCTAGAAAGTAATATGCCAACATTATAGAAGTGAGGGAAATGGAGGGAAATTATAAGAGTAAAATCATCACCTAAAATGTCACTGCCCTAATACCGAGAGGCAGTTGGACCTGGGGCATGTTACCTTTTCACCTCCATCTCCTCATCTGTAAAACTGAGAATAACAGTACCTATTTTATGGATCTTTGCCATGACCAAATGAGATAGCATATTAAAGCACACATACAAAAACCCACAATAAATGCATTTTATTAGAGCAAAAGTAAGCATTTTTATATAGCCCCTTTGTCCTGTTTTTCTCATTTTTTATGAAGTTTTTTTTTTTGTTTTGGTATGCTTAAAAAAAAAAAATTATATAGAGACAGGGCCTTGCTATGTTCCAGCCCAGGCTGGTCTCAAACTCCTGAGCTCAAACGTTCCCCCAGCCTTGGCCTCCCAAAGTGCTAGGACTACAGATGTGAGCCACCACTCCGGGCCTGTTATACTTTTGTATCTTTGTTTCTTACTGCATATTATTAAATGATCACTTTCCATCTTCTTGGGTGTGATTACTGTCCGTGATAGTAACAGTATGCCATCATAGTGCATCCTTTCCCCTGTTGTTGGACATTTGGGATGCTTTCAATATTATAAATAGTGCTTCAGTGAGCAATTTTATATATGTAGTGTATTTTCGTGGGAAACCTTAAGCAGGTTTCTTAATCTCTGTCTTTGTTGCCTTGTATGTGAATGGGGATAGAATCCTATCTACCTGAGAGGAGAGCTGTGTGTATGAAATGAAGCAATACCACAACGCACTTGGCACAGTGGCTAGTATTTACCAGATGCTCAGTAAACGTTACCTCTTACTCTGTGTTTCTGGCTTATTTCTTTAGGCTTGGTCCAGAGATGGGGTGTCTTGCTTCAGTGCTTTCCGGAAGAATTTTAGCAGTTTATACTGTCAATAGCAATATGTGAAAGGACTGATTTCTCAACCTCCTTATTATCAGTTATCCCAGGTTTTAATTATCTAACAACTCTCTTTCCCTTCAAAATAATAGTGAAAAAATCAAGGTCATCCATATTTGAGCAGATTGTTAGGACTAGGACTCACTTCTGCTCACTCACCTGAACAGTCAGACCCCCCGTACACCAAGGTTAGGTTCCGGAGGCTCTTTGGAAGTCTGTTTGTTTTTGTTTTTGTTTTGCTTTTTTTTTGAGACGGAGTCTCGCTCTGTGGCGCGATCTTGGCTCACTGTAAGCTCCACCTCCCGGGTTCCTGCCATTCTCCTCCCTCAGCCTTCCGAGTAGCTGGGACTACAGGTGCCCGCCACCATGCCCAGCTAATTTTTTTGTGTTTTTTAGTAGAGATGGGGTTTCACCATGTTAGCCAGGATGGTTTCGATCTCCTAACCTCATGATCCACCTGCCTTGCCTCCCAAAGTGCTGGGATTACAGGTGTGAGCCACCGCACCCGGCCTGGAGGTCTGTTTTTCTAAGCTTGCAGTCCCCAGTTGCATTCCACCAAATTGTAGTGTAAATTGGTCCTTTGAAGCTTAAAACCTAGCATATTTTATTCCTTACTCAATGAAGTACATATTGTCGGTCTTCTTTGTATTTTTACTTTTTCTAAAACAAGCCAACAATTTGCACTAGGAAAATCCACTGTGGCAAGTAATGACCTCTATGATCCCTTCCCCTCTCCAGAAAAAAGAAATTGGCAAGGGTAACCATATGTCCTGGTTTGCTCAGTTTATACTTGTCCTAGTGTAATTATTTATAGCAATCCCTTCACCCTCAGAAGTGACCTAGTTTGGATGATAAATTATATCGTCATCCTAGCCCCAGGAGATTCCTCAGCAGCTGGAGTATCTGCCTACACTTGCCACCCCTCCACTCCCCCTGACAAATTGCTCTCTCCAACAAAGGATTCAGCCACATTGCTTTCAGCATGCTTGACTCAGAAGGTTCTGCGTGTGTCCAGCCTCTTCTGATTTCGCATTAGCTCAGTAGGCATGCACTCAAGCGTATCCACTTTCCCGTTCCTTTCTCCTCCATCTTGCCGATGGTTGTCAGTGGCATTGGCGGGGCACTTTTCTTTTGATTCAGAAATGTTTTTGTCTTTCAGAATTACTTGTTTTACAGCTCAATTCATCCCATAGGCAAATGTAACATCTTCGTTTCTCATCACTTGCAGTTTAACAAGTTCTATCTGTTTTCAATTTCATCTTCAATGCAAACCTCCTTTTATAGAACCTTTAAGCCTTATTTTGCCATTGTAAAATACGATAAGATTAATTATATTCATAAAGTACCTCAAAAGCCCTCATAAGCATACAGGTCAACCATGAGGAAGCAATGGCAAGGACAAGTCTGCAGTGATGGTGCACAGCTCCTGTCTCCCTCGTTGGCCACAGGCAGAGTTTGACCCATGAGACAGGACTTTGTAGGTGCAGAAGTGTCTGCATTGGAAAAACTAAAACAAGTTAACTACTCGCTTGTGATTACCTTCTGAACCTAAGTAACTGTAAATTTAACTGGCATAAAGGGCTTTGTGATTTGAGAGACCCTGTTTTCCTCCAAACAAGAGCTCACATTTCTTGGGTAAAGTGCCCACATTTTGAGGAGGAAAAACAAGTGTTTTGATGAGGGATCCTGCCAGAGTGAACCCATGCAGTATCAGTGTGGGGAGTGTCATTCATAGGTCAGAGTGTGGATTCTTAATGGAAGATGTGTTTATCTCTTTGTTTTAACTAGGTGACTTTCGGATGGTGGTTGGAGAGGATAAAACAAAAGTGCTGAATATTGTGAAGCCCAATATAGCCCACTTTCGAGAGCTCTATGGCAGCATACTACAGGAGAATCCTCAAGTGGTGTATAAAAGCCAGCAAGGCCAGCTGGAGGTAAACTGTATGTGGAAAATAGCTTGCATTGTTTCTAAGACAAGGGCTATTTGCAGGAAGAAAGTCAGGGGTAGAACAGCATGACTGGTGTGAGAACATTTATAGTTCAAAAAGTAAGTACTGTATGTAAACATAGGCTTCTGTGTATCTGGAATAATGCTAAGAGGTAACAGACTAGTAATAAGAGGCTGCCTTTGGAGAAGGGAACTAGGGGCAGAAGTGGGAGAGGGACTTACTTTCACCATGTGTATCTTTTTTGCCATTGGAAAATCTTACCATGTCTATTAATTACCAGTCAAAACAAGTGAAAATAAACTTTTAGATCACTCTCATTCCATCCCCAGACCCATGTAGCTCCCCAGAGGTAACTGTACTGACAGTTTGGGGTTTTGTTTTTTGTTTGTTTGTTTGTTTTCTTTTTTGGGGACAGGGTCTGACTCTGTTGCCCAGGCTGGAGTGCAGTGGCACGATCTCGGCTTACTGCAGCCTCAACACCCCTCAGCCTGGGATCAAGCCACCCTCCCACCTCAGCCTCCTGAGTAGCTGGGACTACAGGTGCATGCCACCACGCCTGACCAATTTTTGTATTTTTTTGTAGAGACAGGGTTTTGCCATGTTGCACAGGCTGGTCTCAAACTCCTGAGTTCAAGCAGTTTGCCCGCCCCAGCCTTCAAAAGTGCTGGGATTATAGAGATGAGCTGCTGCACCCAGCCTGCTGTCTGTTCTTCCACATCTTTTCACATGTACTTTTGTGTATGTTTGCATGCATGTATCAAGAGGTTCGGTTTTGTTACACATTAATGGGCTCATATATATTCAAAATTCTCTTCTTTCCCCACTTGTTATGTTTATTACGTCTGGGAATTTTTCTTTTCGATGTATCAAAACTTTCTTTTTTTTTTTTTTTTGAGACGGAGTCTGGCTCTGTCGCCCAGGCGGGAGTGCTGTGGCCGGATCTCAGCTCACTGCAAGCTCCGCCTCCCGGGTTCACGCCATTCTCCTGCCTCAGCCTCCCGAGTAGCTGGGACTACGGGCGCCCGCCACGGCGCCTGGCTAGTTTTTTGTATTTTTTTAGGAGAGACGGGGTTTCACCATGCTAGCCAGGATGGTCTCGATCTCCTGACCTTGTGATCCACCCGTCTCGGCCTCCCAAAGTGCTGGGATTACAGGCTTGAGCCACCGCGCCCGGCCAAAACTTTCTTATCAAGGTGTTGTTTAAATTAATATTAAGTGTTTGTTTGAAAATAAAAACCAGGGTGGGCCACAGGTTTTTGTTTTTTTTTTCCGTTAATGTAAAGAACACTGTATTTTTCTTCGTTTATGCTCTTCTCCCTCCACATAATAGGGGCAACTAACATGTAATGAGTAATAGAGTAACGGAATTTCTAGAGCTAAAAAGGAAATTTTAAAAAATAGGAATTAGTTTTAAAATAAGAAAAGAATAGAGAGTGACATATGAAATGTGAGAATACCCACCACTCAGTTTAACAGATTTTGCCACATTTGGTTCAGGTTGAGGTTTTTTGTTTTATGCATGCACATGGTTTAAAAGCCAAATGATACCTCAAGTTTATAACAAAAAGAGCAGTTCCTTCCCACATTCTCAGCCCTGCTACCAGGGGCAGCTGCTTTTGTCTCTATAGCTAATTTTTCCCATATTCACTACCATGTTCTAAATAATATGCTTTGACTATTATTTCTTGATTTTTTTTTCAATCTTATACTTTATGTTTGCCATCCTGTAAGATGGGGACTTTTTTACTGTCTTACACTACCCCATCAATTCATATACCAATACACACACTCACACACATGCACTTAGCACACACAATCTCTTCCCCTCCTACCTCATGCCCTCATGCTTCACTTAAAGTTATTTCATGTTTTTGGTTAGGTTAATATTCAATATTTATTTTATTCTGACAGCCTTTTCTTTATTGATGAGCTGTGGCATTATGAAGTTCCCTTTCCTGTACATCTTTGTTTCTCCTGGAGTTAATAGTTGTCTTATTTTTTCAGTTGCTTAGGTCAATCATCCTCAAACTCTGACAGATCTGTAAAACTCTTCCCATTATAGACAAATTTATTGGGTATTTTCCATTTCTTGTTTTTCATAGAAATGTTTTTCCTGGAGCCCCCTGCCCTGTTCCTTTCTCGGCTGGTTGTTTTCTAGCCCACTGCACAGCTGCTCTCCTCTACCTTCCTTTCATTATCACCCCGAGAATTCCCTTTGCCTCCCCTATGCTAGTTTTTGGTTTTGTGGGTCTTGCATTTTCCTCTTCCATGGTTTACACTCTGATATTAGTGAAGTTTGTCTTTTATTACCTTCTTAAAGGGTGTGAGGGAGGTACATTTTTGAGACCATATACCTCTGAAAATTCTACCCTCCCTTTGATGGATAGTATTGGCTAGATATCAAATTCTAGGGTGGAAATAATTTTCCCTCTTTATTTATATCTGCTTTCCATTCATTATTCAGTCACTTGGTTCCTTCCTTCCTTCCTTCCTTCCTTCCTTCCTTCCTTCCTTCCGTCCTTCCTTATGTCCTTCCGTCCTTCCTTCTGTCCTTCCCTTCCTTCCCTCCCTTCCCTTCCCTTCCCTTCCCTTCCCTTCCCTCCCTCCCTCCCTCCCTCCCTCCCTCCCTCCCTTCCTCCCTCCCTTCCTTCCTTCCTTCCTTCCTTCCTTCCTTCCTTCCTTCCTTCCTTCCTTCCTTCCTTCCTTCCTTCCTTCCTCGGTTGCCCAGGCTACAGTGGAGTGGCACAGTCCTGGCTGGCTGGCTTGCTTCCTTCCTTCCTTCCTTCCTTCCTTCCTTCCTTCCTTCCTTCCTTCCTCCCTCCCTCCCTCCCTCCCTCCCTCAGTTGCCCAGGCTACAGTGGAGTGGCACAGTCCTGGCTGGCTGGCTTCCTTCCTTCCTTCCTTCCTTCCTTCCTTCCTTCCTTCCTTCCTTCCTTCCTTCCTTCCTTCCCTCCCTCCCTCCCTCCCTCCCTCCCTCCTCGGTTGCCCAGGCTACAGTAGAGTGGCACAGTCCTGGCTCACTGCAACCTCAAACTCCCAAGCTCAAATGACTCTCCCACCTCAACCTCCTGAGTAACTGGGACTACAGGCATGCACCACCACGCCCGAGTGGTTTTTGTATTTTCAGTAGAAACAGGGTTTCACCATATTGCCCAGGCTAGTCTCGAATCCTGGGCTCAAGCCATCCTCCCACCTTGGTCTTCCAAAGTATTGGGTTAACTGGTGTGAATCACTGCGCCCAGCCTCAGTGGGTCTTTTCTATCTGGAATTTTATAAGCTTCAATTCTAAAGAATTTTTTTTATTATTTCTGTAATTATTTTTCATACCCATATTCTTAGTTTGTTCTTCCTGGGATTCCTGGAAGAATCCAGGAATCCCAGGAGGTGGGTGGTTGCTAGTTAGGTGGTTGCTAGACCTCCTGGTTTAACCCTTTTTCCTCTCTCTCTCTCCCCCCCGTCTCTTTGTTTATTAAATTTAGCTTTATGGGAGAATTTTTCTGATTGGTTTTGTAACACTTCTACTGAATTTTTAATTTTCCCAAAATGTTCTTTCTTATAGCATCCTGTTTTTGTATTATGGATGCATTATTTTCTCCTGATCTCTTTAATGATCTTTATTATAGCATTTGAAGATTTTTGTCTTGTTCTCTCACATTGTTTCTTTCTCTTAGTTCCTCTTGTCTGTTTATACTGTAGTCTGTTATGTTAGAAGCCTTCAAATGTCTGAATTTCCTTCCTGCCCTATTTTTTAAATTAATTAATGAATTAATTAATTTGGCAGGGGGTTTCACTCTGTCACCTAGGCTACAGTGTAGTGGCATGATCATAGTTCACTGCAGCCTTGAACTCTTGCATTCAAGTGATCCTCCCACCTCAGCCCCTTGAGGAGCTGGGACTATAGGCCCATGCCACTGTGCCCAACTGGTTTTTTTTATATATATGTATATACATATATTTGTACCCATATGATCTGAGACATTAACTTTTTTTTTTGTAGAGACAGGGTCTCACTTTGTTGCCCTGGCTGGTCTCGAACTCCTAGGCTCAAGCAATCCTCCCGCCTTGGCCTCCCAAAGTACTGGGATTACAGGCAAGAGCCACTGTGCCTGGCTCTGGCCTGTTTTTAAAGAATGAGGCACTAAAATGCAGACTGGAAGTTCTTTGTGGTATATCAGGCTTGTCAACTGGTGGGCTTGACTATAGGATTATGAGGCAAAGACCTAGCTATTTTGTTTTGTTTTGTTTTGTTTTTTTTGAGATGGAGTCTCTCTCTGTCGCCCAGGCTGGAGTACAGTGACGCGATCTCAGCTCACTGCAACCTCCGCCTCCTAAGTTCAAGCGATTCTTCAATCGGGAGCCTCCCAAATAGCTGGAACTACAGGCATGTGCCATCACACCCAGCTAATTTTTGTATTTTTAGTAGCGACGGGATTTCACCATGTTGGCCAAGCCAGTCTTGAACTCCTGACCTAAGCAATCTGCCTGCTTCGGCCTCCTAAATTGCTGGGATTACTGGTGTGAGCCACTGCACCTGGCCAAGGACCTGGCTGTTTTATTGGAGGATCTCAAATATCAGTGTCTGTAGAATTTCTCCAGAGATCTTCTATTCTCTGGCTAGAGGACAGGAAAGTATAATGTGTCTGTCTACCAACTTTCTAGAAACTGAGCAAGGGAAAAGGACTAGGAATTTTCTCCAACTGTGAAGATAAAGGTATCCAGAATCCTCCCTACGGCCTATAAAAGTCTGCGTGATCTAGTTTCGCATTGGTTTCTTTTCCCAGGAAATTTACAAGAATAAGATTGGGGGACTGAGTTACAGCTCCCAGTGCTGTATCTGGACTTGAGACTGCAACTGAGACTCATCATCTCCCACCTCTGCTACTCATCCAGATTCCCTTCACCTTCATCCGTCACTTCTGCTTATTTTGACAGGGTGGTCCAGACCGTCATCTCAGAGGAGTCTGGAGGACCCTGGCCACCACATTTGTCCTCTTACCATAAAAATTGGGCAAGGGGTCCTCTAAGAGATGTGTATCAGCACCCCAGCTCCTGATGACCAGGGCCAGTTACTTCTGCCAGTGTAGTGACTCATTGCCTTGTCTGCTGGACTTATGGCATGGGATTCTAAATGGATTGGGTGGCAGTCGTAACTTTAAAAAGTTAATGGGATGCTTACTGTGTCCTCTGGTAGAACCATCCCTTCTTTGGGAATTGGGACCTCTAGACCCACAGACCTAGAGCTGTGGTGATAGGAAACAAAATGTTCCCAAGTGGGTCCCTGGGAATGATAAGGTCACTTCTCCTTCTACCCTTGGTTGCCAGGCCCATGTCTTCTGCCAGTTGGGAATATAGTACTGTGTAATGGTGATTGATTCTGGATGTGTAGCACAGCCCATCCTCGCAGGACAGTGTCTTCAAGCTGTGCCTCTGCTCTGCGTTGACACATAAAATCTGCCTTACCCCTGCATCTTTTAGGTCTTCAGGTGGTGCCCATCTCTGCCATTCCTCCTGGGATATGGTTTTATTTTTTCTTTACTGTTTTGGCGACAGGGAGAGAATGGCAGCTTCACGCCTCTAATCCCAGCATTTTGGGAGGCCGAGGTGGGTGGATCACTTGAGGCCAGGCATTCAAGACTAGCCTGGCCAACATGGCGAAACCCCGTCTCTACTAAAAATACGAAAATTAGCCAGGCATGGTGGTATGCGCCTGTAATCCCAGCTACTCGGGAGGCCGAGGCATGAGAATCACTTGAGCCTGGGAGATGGAGATTGCAGCGAACTGAGATCGTACCACTGCACTCCAGCCTGGGCAACACAGCGAGACTCTGTCTCAAAAAAAATAGTAATAACAAAACAAAATATTAGCTTTATTGATGAATACTTCTATACCATAAAAGCTAGTGTTTATAGTATATTCATAGAGCTGCACAGCCATCACCACAATGTAATTGAAGAATATGTCTGTCACTCCATACCCATTAGCAGTCCCCAGCTCTCCCCTCCCCCAGGAAACCACTAATCCACTTTCTGTCTCTGTAGATTTGTCTGTTCTGGACAGTTCATATGAAAGGAATCATACAATATCAGGTTTTTTCCATATCTATCTGCTTTTTTCTTAAGTTGACATTTAATAATTGTATCCATGTCTGCTTTTAAAATGCAATTTCACTTTCACAATTTAGCTGAATGCTTTCACTTTCATATTTTCATGAGAATTAGTGTAAGGAAAATGAGAATTTACCAAATTTTTAAACCATGTCACCTGATATTTTATCTTTACACACATGCTTTCAAGTGAAAATTCCAGTGCATTATTTTCCTGAAGAGAAAGCAGTGGCAAATACTACTTTCTAATTTTTTTATATGTCACTCAAGCCATTGGAAGCTTCATAGGTAAAGCATAAGTGAAATATAAGTTTATTCTAACTAATCCCAATATGTGGCCTCAAAACATAAGCCCATAAATGTCATTTCTAAGATTAGTTTATATAAATACTCAAATTTGTTGTCATTTTTGTAGCCAAAGCTAAGTAGAGGATGGGTCCTGTGAATTTAGAACCATCCTAGTGATAAATGTCAAATATTTAGGTAAAAACCTAAATATTTACCCCTCTACCTTTACGGAGCCATTAAATAATAACATTTTCTCCTGCTTTGCATAGATTTTTATAGGCAAAACTAGAAAATTCAGGTATTTGGTATGTACTTTTTTTTTGAGACTGTCTTGCTCTTGTCACCCAGGCTGTAGTGCAGTGGCACAGTCACCGCTCGTCATATCCTCAACTTCCCAGGCTCAAATGATCCTCCCAACCTCAGCCTCCCAAGTAGACAGAACTATAGGCTTGCACCACCATGTCTGGCTATTTTTTTTTTTTCATAGAGCTGGATATCTCACACTTTTGCTAGGGCTGATCTTGAATTTTTGGGCTCAAGCAATTCTCTCACCTCAGCCTCCCAAACTGTTGGGATTACAGGTGTGAACCTGCGCACCTGGCCCATGTGGTATATAGTTAATAAATATTTATTCAATTTTAAAAATGGTAGAGTGAGTAGATTCTAATTAAGAAAGTTGGTCATATCTGTAAACTCTAAGCCTAAAATGTAATACATTCATCTGATTTTTTCTTACTGTTCTCTTAATTGAAGTTAAAACCTAAATATTTGTGAAAAGGATACAAGACAGATTCTTCCTTGGGAAATAACGTGATGAGCTATTGAGGGCGGTGTTACTGGTTCTGCACTTGGCAGGAAATCAACGTTTACAAGATTTTTAAAAATTCATTCCATGAGGCACAGTGTATGAAACTGAGAGTTAGGAAAGCTAGGTCTGGCCTCAGCTCTGTGGCTAACTTTTGATTCAAGGGTTTCTGAGTAAAGTCTGACACATAGTTTTACATGTTTTATTTATACATTTATCTTCAGCATCTTAACATCTTAATGTGTTTTAGAATACTTTAGGAACCAAAGCCACTGGCATAGTAGCTGTAGGACAACTAAGTTGTATTGATTCAGTTACTCATTTCCTTATTGTTTTTTGAGTAACTACTGTGTGCCGGGGATTAAAAGTGAGTAAGATTAGTTTCTGTCATCAGTGTGTTCCTACAGTTTGCGAAATACAGCATACTAAAAGGCCTTACAGGCAGGAGACACAATTCAGATCCCACTCACTCTCATTGATGGTGTGATCAGGGCATGTCAGTCTCCCTGCATTTGAAATGGGAGGGGTCATCTCAGTGCCCGGATTTGACGTGGCCTCCATGAGTGTCAACTGCAGCACCACTTCCTTTGACTGCTGGATTTAAGACAAATATAAATTTTAAAACCAAAAGTCAAAAATTGATCCTTGAGAGTGGCTTCTATTCTTAGGTAGAAATGGAATATTATAGGACAAGAATTATCCTTTTTGAAGGGACTTAGACTCCTGAACTGAACCCATTCAGTTTCGGAAAACAGAGTCTCCTTAGCGTGCTGCCTCGCCAGGGGTGTGGGTGCATATATGTCTTTGTGATTTTGAAAGAGAAGCCTTGTGTCTGTGAGTATTTGTAGAATTTAAAGCACTTCCATAGACATTGTCTTTGTTCCCCGCTTCAGATAGATAAAAGCCCAGAAGGACAGTTCACTCAGCTGATGACATTGCCCAAAAGCTTACAGCAACAGATACATCATATTATGGACTCTCCTGGGAAAAACAGAGATGTGGAAGAAACTTTATTTCAAGTGGCTCATGATCCCGACTGTGGAGATGTGGTGCGACTAGGTACGTTTATGAATTTGAGGTTGAGGAAATGCCAGCCTTGGGAAAAAGCGGACTTTGTGATTGGGACATACTATTTCTTCCTTTTTGTTTAGTGAAATAGATTGCCTCTCAGAAGAAGAAAGCACTAAAAGTTTGAGGGTTTTTCTAAATCTGAATTTTTACTTGTTTGAAGTAACATGGTGAAAATACTTCTATTTTTAAATTCCTGGATCCTAAATCACTGTCAAAGGGAGAAACAATGTTTCTTTTGGTTTCTAGAGCACAACTTCTAGAATTTATTTAAAAGATATGTCTGTGTTCTTTCTGGTGGTCTGAGAAAAGAGATTGGTGGCATTTTTTTGTGCTTTTATAACATCGAGAACACAGCTTTCCTCAATCAACTCCATTTGATGCGTCTCATACAGTGTTCAGTGCATTCCCTCAGACATGGCCCACGTTCCACAGCATTTTCCCCAGCACTGCCCTAATGTTTATCCAAAACTCTGAACCCAGGCCAGGTGCAATAGCTCATGCCTGTAATCCCAACACTTTAGGAAGTCCAGGAGGGAGAATCACTTGAGGCTAGGAATTTGAGACCAGCTTGGGCAACAGAGCAAGACCCTGTCTCTGCAAAAATTTAAAAAGTAGCTGGGCATGGTGGCACATGCCTATAGTCTCTGCTAACTTGGGAGTCTGAGGTAGGAGGATCGCTTGAGCAGTTGGAGGCTGCAGTGAGCTAGGATCATACCACTACACTCCAGGCTGGGCAGTAGAGCAGTCCTTATCTCTTAAAAAAATAATAATAATAATAATTTTTTAAAAATCCTGAACCTGATCTTCAGACACTAACTTCCCTTTAAGGTGCTAAAGGTAATTTATGAGATCAGTCAATCAAGAAATATTTATAAAATTGAGAATGAGTCCCTCTGTCAATTGAGTGCATTCTCCTGTTTTCATTCAGTAAATGTGTACTGAGGTGCCAGATAGAATTTACGGAAATGCTTTGCTGAGACCATCACACTGCAGTGGAACATGAGCTGCAGCAAGTGCTCCACTCCCACTCTCCGCCTGGGCCTGACTAGGTTTGCACTGGGTCACCAGCTCCCCATCCTGAAGATAGCTCTGTGTGAGGCACACTGTTGTTTGTTTGAACGTGATCCTGGCAACAGTGTGATCTGGGCTGTCTCTTTGAGGGGAGTGAAACTTGTTCCTCACTGTGGAATCCGTATGTGTATTTTCAGAATGAAAGTTTTTCTCGTAGATGTAATCATTTGGTTTTTATCTTTTCATGTTATGCAATTGAGAACCAGAAATCTCAGGCAGATTTAAGTCATAAAACCTTAAATCTGACCCTTTGAGGGTCAGCTAACCCACCCCCTTGTTTTAAGGGGAGGAGGTGCAGAACTATTCGGTCATCGGCTTGGACCCACACAGCCGGGTGGCGCCGCGGCTGGCTGCTCTGGTCTCCTGGCCCTCAATTCCAGTGCCCTTTTCACTGTCACTGTGACAGCAGGACAGAGATAGATTTGGTGGTTTGATTGGCTGACTAGAAAGAATATTTAGTTTCAAATTTTAAAACTGTTAAGATGACTAACATCTGTTTTGGGTTTTTTGGTCTCCTTTTTGTTTTTATCTCACAGGGCTTTCAGCAATCGTGAGACCTTCTAGTATAAGACAGAGCACCAAAGGCATTTTTACTGCTGGTAAGAGCTTTAGAAATCCATGTATAACATACCTGCTGACTAAAGCTTTGTCTCTTTTAAGTGCTTGTGAAATGCTGAGCTTTGATGGCCATAAACTGGGATATTGCAGTAAGGTACAAACAGGCATAACAGCAGCAGAATCTGGTGGTCTAACAACGTCAGACCATTGGCAGTGCTGTTGGAAGCTTTACTACCCTTCTGAATTTTCCGAGATACGTCCTGTGTGCAGGGTTTTTTCCTCATGTTGTTTTATTTATCAGAGTTACAGATGTATAGGATTGCAAAAACAGCAGCACCTGTGCTCCCTCTCTTCCCCTTCTCTGAGACAACTGCTTCCATCTTAGTGTGTTATTTTTGTTTTCACTGCCATTTCTCTAAATGGTGAGTTTTCCTTGCTCCTTCTGTACGTTTCAACTTTAGTATCATCTATTGACTTCTCTCTATGGGAGGTTAGAATTCAACTCTGGCACCCACCCTCATCAAATGTACTCACCCTCCCATCCCTCTGTCCTCCTAATATAGTTGTCTCGTGGCTTTGGCTAGTTTTCAGTTTGATGATATGGTGAGCCACATAGTACACCTTTCCTTCCCTGCACAATGTTCTCTCATGGAGAGTGTCTTCACTGTCCCCTGTAGGGGGTCCCTCATTTCTTGTATCTCATGTCTTTCACTTGCTTGGTGCACACTCTCATTTTGGTAAAGCACACTCTCCAGTAATTACCTGAGAAAGGGAACATGGAAGGCACATTTGGAGACCATGTATGTCTGAAAGTCTTTTTTGTCTGCCCTCACCCATAATTAATACTTAGACTGGGTATAGATTAGAAATCACTTTCCTTTAAAATTTTGAGATCATTGCTGCATTTATCTTTTACTTCTAGGATTGTTGTCTATGTCTAAAGCCAATCTGATTCTTAATACTTTGTATATGTTATTTCTGGAAGCATGTTAGGTCTTTATTTTTCCCCAGTGCTCTGAATTCTCTCAGTGATGTGCTTTAATGCGAGTCTGTTACCTGTTTCACCAGGAACTCATTGCCCTTTCTGTTGGGAAACTCAGAATATAAGCGTATAAGAAAATGTTTTAAATTTTTTCTTTAATTTTGTCCCATCTGTTTTCTCTGTTCTCTTTCTGGAACTCCTTATATTCAAATATTGGATCTCTTAGATTAGTCCTTTGGTTTTTGTCTTCTATTTTTTATCTATTTGTTCTTTTGCTCTGCTTTGGGAGATTTTCTCGAATTTCTCAACTTTAGCTTCCAACCCTTCTGTTGAGTGTTTATAATTTCCAGGAACTCTCTCTTTTCTTGTTCTCTGAATGCTCCCGTTTTTTGCATCCTATTCTTGTTTTATGGCCTAAATATTTGACATCTCTTTGGAGGACAAAGTGGCTGTATCAATTCATTGTCCCACAAGCAGAGTAGGAGAATACTCTTTTCTTCCCATTTTTTCCAACATTTGGCATCATCAAGTGATTGATTGACTTTTCTGGTTCAGGCTTTCTCTGTGCAAGCATCCATTGAGCATCTCTCATGTGCCAGCCGCTCGGGATACAAAATTGAACACAGTGCTGAATTAGTCTGTTCTCACGCTGCTAATAAAGACATACCTGAGATTGAGTAATTTATAAAGGAAAGAGATTTAATTGATTCACAGTTCCACATGGCTGGGGAGGCCTCAGAATCATGGCAGAAGGTGAATGAGGAGCAAAGTCATGTCTTACATGGTGGCAGGCAAGAGAGCGTGTGCAGGGGAGCTCCCTTTTATAGAACCATCAGATCTCACGACACTTAATCACTATCATGAGAACAGTACAGGAAAGACCTGCCTCCATGATTCAATTACCTCCCACCGGGTCCCTCCCACGATGTGGGGATTATTACAATTCAGGGTGAGATTTGGGTGGGAACACAGAGCCAAATCATATCAAATGCTATACTGCCTTCCAGAGGCTTATAATCTAGAAGGGAAAAGAGACATGCTAACAGAAATTTGTGAGAGAGGGAGAAATAGCACAGAGGTAGCCCAAAAAGGGGAGTCATCTTTCAACCTAATTCCGATCCCTGAGTTTGAGATTGCTGGGGAGCTGGTGTGGTCACACCTCTCAGTGTCTCATAGCCCAACTGCACCGCTCTGAGCATTTGGCCCTTAAGGACCGTGTTGCCCTCCTGAATCACTGGAAAGATTCAACCACGGCCAGGTGTGGTGGCTCACACTTATAATCCCAGCACTTTGGGAGGCCAGGGTGGGAGGATTGCTTGGGCTCAAGAGTTCAAGACCAGCCTGGGCAACACAGCAAGACCCTGTCTCTTTAAAAATAATAAAAATAGGCCAGATGCAGTGGCTCACACCTATAATTCTAGCACTTTGGGAGGCCAAGGCAGGAGGATCACTTGAGTCCTGGAGTTCGAGATCAGCCTGGGCAACATGGTGGAACCCCATCTCTACAAAAAATATGAAAAATAGGCCAGGTGTGGTGGCTCATGCCTGTAATCCTAGTACCTTGGGAGGCCGAGACAGGCGGATTATCTGAGCCCAGGAGTTTGAGATCAGCCTGGGCAACATAGTGAAACCCTGTCTCTACTAAAGTACAAAAAATTAGCCGGGTGTGGTGGTGCATGCCTGTAGTCCCAGCTTCGAAAGGCTGAGGCAGGAGAATTGCTTGAACCTGGCAGGCGGAAGTTGCAGTGAGACAAGATTGTGCCACTACACTCTGGCCTGGGCGACAGAGTGAGACTTTGTCTCAAAAAAAAAAAAAAGTGCTGGGCATGGTGGTGCGCACCCGTAGTAGTCCTGAGCCCTGGATGTCGGGGCGGCATTGAGCTGAGAACGCGCCACTGCACTTCAGTCTGGGTGACAGAGTGAGACCCTGTCTCAAAAAAAAATTATAATAATAAAAATATTGTATAAATTAAAAAGTTTCAACAAAGACAGTAGCACTTGCATCACATCTACTGAACTAAATATTTTCCTACCATTTGGGTGCATGGCTTTGCATTTCCAGTTAAGATATTCATTTAATCTATGTTCCTGCTAGTTTACTCTGGCAACACTGAAGATGAAGTACTTTTGTTTGTTTGGGTGATTCATGCTGTTAATCTGAATTTTACATGATTGCCTCTCCCTTGCCGTGATCCTCCTTGGGTGAGGCTTAATTATTTGTTTTGTTTTTGGCGTCGCATGCTGTAAGGAATTATTGGAATTATTAGAATTATTGCTAATTATTTTTCAGTTGTGACGATGGTGGTGGTATGGAGCATTTTTTTAAAAATCCCTTTCTTTTAGAAATGCATACTAAAATAATTCCAGATGCAGTGATATGTTGTCTGGGATTTGCTTCCAAATAAAACATGGCAGAGGGCAGTGGGTAATGGGTAGATGACACAAGATTGGCCATGAGCTGATACATTGTCAAAGCTGGGTAAAGATGCATGGGGCTGTTTTATACTCTTCTGTCTGTGATTTAAGTTTGAATTTTTCTCTAATAAAAGACTGAAAAAGATCTTGACACCTTCAACCTGAAATGAACCTTTGGTCCTCTTTCCACTCATTATTTCTATTCACCAGCAGAGGGCAGTTGGTCACAGAACCCACAGCTCAGCTGTCCTTGTGGCCCTGGAGTGCTGATGCTGCTTCCCCTGAGTGCTTACCGCTTGCTTCCCCTTCCCTTTTTTTTTCTTTTTAATTTTTAAAATGTTTAAGGAATACAAGTGCATTTTTCTTACATGGTAAAGTCTGGGCTTTTAGTGTACCCATCATCGCCCAAATAGTGAACATCGTGCCCAATAGGTAATTTTCCAACCCTCACCTCCTCCCACCCTCACACTTTTTATAGTCACCAGTGTCATTCTATTCTGTATGCTCATGCATACACATTGTTTAGCTACCACTTAAAGTGAGAACATGTTGATACTTGAA
The DNA here is from genome assembly GCF_047675955.1 of Chlorocebus sabaeus. NCBI lineage: Eukaryota > Metazoa > Chordata > Mammalia > Primates > Cercopithecidae > Chlorocebus > Chlorocebus sabaeus. The sequence goes on from NC_132925.1 coordinate 52,731,796, forward strand.
TTTCTGTTTGAGTTATTTCACTTAGAATCATGGCCTCCAGTTCTACCCATCTTGCTGCAAAAGACATGATTTCATTCTTTGTTATGACTAAGTAGTATTCAAAGTGAGATATAGATACAGATATACACACAATTTTGTTATCCAGTCCTCCATTGATGGACACTTAGGTTAATTCCATATTATTGGTATTGTGACTAGTGCTACAGTAAACATACAAGTGTTTTTCTTGTTGTTGTTGTTGTTGTTGTTTGATATAATGATTTCTTTTCCTTTGGGTATATACACAGTAATGGGATTGCTAGATCAAAGGTTAATTCTATGTTTAGTTCTTTAAGACATCTCCATCCTGTTTTCCATAAAGGTTGTACTAATTTAGATTCCCTTCAACAGTGTATAAAGCATTCCCTTTTCTCCACATCTGCACCAACATCTGTTTGTTGTTTTTTGTTTTTTTGTGAAACAGAGCAACAGCCTCGCTCTGTTGCTCGGGCTGGAGTATAGTGGCATGATCTCAGCTCACTGCAACCTTCACCTCCTGGGTTCAAGCGATTCACCCCCCTCAGCCTCCCGAGTAGCTGGGATTACAAGCATGTGCCACCACACTCGGCTAATTTTTGTATTTTTAGTAGACACGGAGTTTCACCATGTTGGCCAGGCTAGTCTCAAACGCCTGGCCTCAAGTGATCCACCCACTTCAGCGTCCAAATTGCTGGGATTACAGACATGAGCCACCATGCCCGGCCTCAACATCTGTTGTTTTTTTGTCTTTTCAGTAATAGCCATTCTGACTGGTATAAGGTGGTATTTCATTGTAGTTTTAATTTGCATTTCTCTTGCGATAAGTGATGTTGAGCATTTTTTTTTTCATGTTTGTTGGTAGTTCGCATGTCTTCTTTTGAAAAAATGTCTGTTGATGTCCTTTCCCCACTTTTTAATGAAGTTATTTTTTTTTTTTCCTTGTTGAGTTGTTTGAGTTCCTTATAGATTCTGGATATTAGCCTTTGTTGGATACCTTTTTTCCTTGTTGAGTTGTTTGAGTTCCTTATAGATTCTGGATATTAGCCTTTGTTGGATACCTTCTTTTGCAAATATTTTTATCCCATTTTGTAGGTTGTCTTTTGGTGCTCTGTTGATTGTTTCTTTTGCTATGCAAAGGCTTTTTAGTTTAAGTCCCATTTATCTATTTTGTTTTGTGTTTGCTTTCGAGGACTTGATCATAAATTATTTGTCTAGGCCAATGTCCAGAAGAATTTTCCTAGGTTTTCTTCTAGGATTTTTATAGTTTCAGGTCATTTTTCTTCTAGGACTTTGTAGTTTCAGGTCATACATTTTAAGTTAATTTTTTTATATGGAGAGAAGTTTGTGTCCAGTTTCATTCTTCTGCCTATGGCTATGCAGTTTCCCCAGTACCATTTATGGAATAGAGTATTTTTCCCTATGTGTATTTTTGTTGACTTTGTCAAGGATCAGTTGGTTGTAGGTATGTGGCTTTATTTTTGGGTTGTCTAATCTGTGTGTCTGTTTTTATTTATTTATTTATTTTTAGTTTTTTTTTGAGATGGAGTTCCACTCTTGTTGCCCAGGCTGGAGTGCAGTGGCACAATCTCAGCTCACTGCAACCCCCACCTCCTGGGTTCAAGCGATTCTTCAGCCTCAGCCTCCCGAGTAGCTAGAATTACAGGCACCCACCACTATGCCCGGCTAATTTTTATATTTTTAGTAGAGACGGGGTTTCACCATGTTGGCCAGGCTGGTCTCAAACTCCTGACCCCAGATCATCCACCTGCTTCGGTCTCCCAAAGTGCAGGGATTACAAGCATGAGCCACCGCGCCCAGCCGTGTGTCTGTTTTTATTTCAGTACTGTGCTGTTTTGGTTGCTATAGCCTTGTAGTATAATTTTAAGCCAGATAATGTGATGCCCTTGTTCTTTTTGCTCAGAATTGCTTTGGCTATTTGGAATTTTTTTTTTTTTGGTTCCCTATAAATTTTAGGATTTTTTTTTCTGATGCTATGAATAATGCTATTGGTAATTTGATAGGGATTGTGTTGAATCTGTAGATTGCTTTGCACAGTATGATCATTTTAACAATATTTATTCTTCCAGTCCATGAGTATGGGATGTTTTTCCTTTTTTGTGTACCATGTACAATTTCCTTCATCAGCATTTTGCAGTTCTCCTTATAGAGATCTTTCACCTCCTTGGTTAACTGTATTCCTGGGTTGTCTTTCTTCTTTAGTTGTCACTATTATAAATGGGATTGCTTTCTAGATTTGGTCTTCAGCTAGATTGTTATTGATGTACAGAAGTGCTATAGATTTCTATATGTTAATTTTACATTCTGAAACTCTACTGATTTCATTTATCAAATCTAAGAGTTTTCTGGTGGAGTCTTTATGGTGTCCTAGATGTAAGATAATATCATCAGTGATAGGAATAATTTGACTTCTTCTTTTCCCATATGTATACCTTTTTTTTTTTTTTTTGGAGACAGAGTCTCACTCTGTTGCCCAGGCTGGAGTGCAGGTGCAGTGGCATGATCTCGGCTCACCACAACCTCCGCCTCCCGGGTTCAAGCAATTTTCCTCCCTCAGCTTCTCGACTAGCTGGGACTACAGGTGTGTGCAACCATGCCCGGCTAATTTTTATATTTTTAGTAGAGACAGAGTTATACTATGTTGGCCAGGCTGGTCTTGAACTCCTGACCTCATGATCCGCCCGCCTCAGCCTCCCAAAGTGCTGGGATTACAAGCGTGAGCTACCGTGTCTGGCCTCCATATGGATACTTTTTACTTTTTCACTTGCCCAGTTGTTCTTGTGAGAACTTCCAGTATTACGTTGTATAACAATGGTAAAAGTGGGCATGTTTGTCTTGTTCTAGTTCTTAGAGGGAGTGCTTTCAACTTTTCCCTATCAAGTATGATGTTAGGTGTGGTTTTGTCATATATGACCTTTATTATGTTGAGGTATGTTCCTTCTATGCCCAATTTGTTGAGGACTTTTTTATCAGGAAAGGATGCTGAACTTTATTGAATGCTTTTTTTTTTTTTTTTTTTTTTTTGGAGACAGAGTCTTGCTCTGTCGCCCAGGCTAGGGTGCAGTGGCACAATCTCAGCTCACAGCAACCTCTGCCTCCTGGGTTCAAGCAATTCTACTGCCTCAGCCTCCCAAGTAGCTGGGACTACAGGCACACATCACCACACCTGGCTAATTTTTGTATTTTTAGTAAAATCGGAGTTTCACCATGTTGGCCAAGCTGGTCTTGAACTCCTGATCTCAAGTGATCTGCCCACCTTGGCCTCCCAAAGTGCTCGGATTACAGGCGTGAGTCACTGTGCCCAGCCTATTGAATGCTTTCTCTGCATCTATTTAGATGATCATATGGTTTTTGCCCTTAATTCTGTTTATGTGATGTATCACATTTATTGATTTGTATATATTGAACCATCCTTGCTTCCCTGGGGCGAATCCCGCCTAATCATAATATATTCTCTTTTTGATGTGCTGTTGGATTTAATTTGTTAGTATTTCGTTGAGGATTTTTGTGTCTGTGTTCATCAGAGATATTGGTCTATCGTTTTCTATTTTGGTGGTGGTGTGTCCTTGTCTGGTTTTGGTACCAAGGTGATACCGGCCTCATAGAATGAGTTAGGGAGAATTCCCTCCTTGATCTTTTTAGAATAGTTTCAGGAGGATTGGTATTCATTCTTTCTGTGTTTGGTAGAGTTTAGCTATGAATCCATCTGGTCCTGGGCTGCTTCTTGTTGTTGGGAGATTTTTATTAGTGATTCAGTCTTGCTACTACATTTCTGGTCTTTTCAGATACTCTGTTTCTTCCTGGTTCAGTCTTGGAGATTGTGTTTCCATGAATTTTATCAATTTCCTTTAGGTTTTCTAGTTTGTGGGCATCTAGGTGTTTATAATATTCTCTGATGAGCTTTTGTATGTCTATAGTATCGGTTGTAATGTCTCCTTTTTCATTTCTGATTGTGTTTATTTGTATCTCTTCTTGTCTTATATCTTGTTTATTTTTATCTCTCTTGTCTTCTTAGTCTTAGCTAGTGGCTTATCAATTTTGTGTATCTTTCAAAGAACCAACTTTTTTTTTCTTTTTTTTTTTTTTTTTTTTGAGTCGGGGTTTGGCTCTGTCACCCAGGCTAGAGTGGCACAATCATGGCTTACTATAATATTTGCCTCCCAGGCTTAAGTGATCCTTCCACCTCAGCCTCCTGAGTAGCTGGGAACTACAGTGCACACTACCACGCCTGGCTAACTTTTGTATTTTTTGTCGTGATGGGATTTTGCCACATTGCCCTGGCTGGTTTTGAACTCCTAGAATTGCGATCCGCCTGCCTCAGCCTTCCAAAGTGCAGGGATTACAGGCATGAGCCACTGCACCTGGTCCCAGCTTTTCATTTTGTTGATCCTTTGTATTGTTTTTTGGTCTCTATTTTATTTAGTTTTGCTCTGATCTTCGTTATTTCTTTTCTTCTGCTAACTTTGGGTTTAGTTCTTTTTTTTCTTTTTGCTTGAGGTACGGCATTAGGTTGTTAATTTGTGATCTTCTTGCTTTTTCATGTAGACATGTAATGCTATAAGCATTGGTAGTGCCTCTTAGCACTGCTTTTGCCGCATCCCACTGGCTTTGGTATGTTGTGTTTTCATTTTTATTTGTTTCAAAAAATTTTTAAGGTCGGGCATGGTGGCTCATGCCTGTAATCCCAGCACTTTGGGAGTCTGAGATGGGTGGATTGCTTGAGCCTAGGAGTTTGAAACCAGCCTGGGCAACATGGAAAAACCCCATTTCTACAAAAAATTAGCTGTGCATGGTCGTATGTGCCTGTAGTCCCAGCTACTCAGGAGGCTGAGGCAGGAGGATCACTTGAGCCAAAGGAGTTTAAGGCTACAGTGAGTCATGATTGCGCCACTGCACTCCAGCTTGGGTGACACAATGAGATCCTGTCTCAGGGGAAAAAATCTTCATTGACCCAGTGATTAAGTGATTATTTAGGGGCATGTTGTTTAATTTCCATGTATTTGTATCGTTTCTCAAGTTCCTCTTATGTTGATTTCTAGCTTTATTCTACTATTGTCTGAGAAAATACTTGATTTTGATTTTTAAAAATTTGTTAAGACTTGTTTTGTAGCCTAACATGTGATCTGTCTTGAAGAATGTTTCTCCTTCTTCTTCTTCTTTTTTTTTTTTTCTTTGTTGAGACAGGGTCTTGCTCTGTTGCCCAGGGTCGCAGTGCAGTGGTGTTATCATGGCTTACTCTAGCATTGACCTCCTATTACTAAGCAGTCCTCCCACCTCAGCCTCCTGAGTAGCTGGGACCACAGGCACATACCACCATGCCTGACTACATTCATTTTTATTATTATTTTTTGTAGAGACAGAGTCTCCCTATATAGCCTATGCTTGAAGAATGTTTTATGTGCTGATGAAATGAATGTATCTTCTATGGATGTTGGGAAGAATGTTCTGTAAACGTCTGTTAAGTCTGTTTGGTCTAAAGTCCAGTATCTTCTATGGATGTTGGGAAGAATGTTCTGTAAATGTCTGTTAAGTCTGTTTGGTCTAAAGTCCAGTGTTTCTTTGTTAATTTTTTGTCTCGATGGTCTGTATAGTGCTATGAGTGGAATGTTGAAGTCCCCCACTATTATTGTATTGCTATCTGTCTCTTTCTTTAGAGCTAGTAATATTTGTTTTGTGAATTTGGGTGCTCATATGTTGGGTGCATATATATTTAGGATTTCCTATATATACCCCTTGGTGAACTGATACCTTTATTGTTATATAATGACATTCTTAGTCTTTTTTTTTTTTTTTTTTAACTGTTTTTGATTTAGCAGTGAGTCCACACATGCTTGTGTCTTTGTGATAGAGTGATTTATACTCCTTTGGGTGTGTACTCCAGTAATGGGATTGCTGGATCAAATGGCAGTTCTCTTTTTAGGTTTTTGAGGAATTGGTACATTGTCTTCCACAATGGTTGAACTAATTTACACCCCTGCCAGCAGTGTATAAACATTCCTTTTTCTCCACAACCTCACCAGCATCTGTTGTTTCTTGACTTAATAACAGTCATTCTGACTGCTGTGAGATGGAATCTCATTGTGATTTTGATTTACATTCCTCTAGTTATCAGTCATGTTGAGCTTTTTTTCCTGTGATTGTTGGCTGCATGTATGTCTTTCTTTGAAAAGTGGCTGTTCGTGTCCTTTGCCCACTTCTTAATGGGGTCTTTTTTTTCTTATAAATTTGTTTAGGTTCCTTATAGATGCTGGATATAAGGCCTTTGTCAGACGCATAGTTTGCAAAATTTTCTCCCATTTTGTAGGTTGTCTGTTCAGTCTGTTCTTCACTGTCTTGTTCTTTTGCTGTGCAGAAGCTCTTTAGTTTAATTAGATCCCATTTTAAATTTTTGCTTTTGTTGTAATTGCTTTTGGCATCTTTGTCATGAAATCTTCCTGTTCTTCTGTCCAGAATGGTATTGCCTAAGTTGTCTTCCAGGGTTTTTATAGCTTTCCATTTAAGTCTTTAATCCATCTTGACTTAATTTTTATATATGGTACAAGGAAGGGGTCCAGTTTCAATCTTCGGCATATGGCTAACCAGTTATCCCAGCAACATTTATTGAATAGGGAGTTCTTTCCCCATTGCTTGTTTTTGCCTGCTTTGTCAAAGATCAGGTGATTGTAGTTGTGCAACCTTATTTCTGGGTTTCTGTTCTGTTCCATTGGTCTATGTGTTTTGCTACCAGTACCATGCTGTTTTGGTAACTGTAGCCCTGTAGTTATAGTTTGAAGTCGGGTAGCATGAGGCCTCCAGCTTTGTTCTTTTTGCTTAGGATTGCCTTGGCTATTCGGGCTTTTTTGGTTCCATATGAATTTTTAAATAGTTTTTTTCTAGTTCTGTGAAGAATGTCATTGGTAGTTTAATAGGAGTAGCATTGAATCTGTAAATTGCTTTAGGCAGTATGACCATTTTAACAGTACTGATCCTATCTATGAGCATGGAATAGTTTTCCATTTGTTGGCATCATCTCTGATTTCTTTGAGCAGTGTTTTGTAGTTCTCCTTGAAGAGATCTTTCACCTCCCTGGTTAGCTGTATTCCTTTTTGTGGCAGTTGTGAATGGGGTTGAGTTCTTTTTTTTTTTTTTGAGACAGAGTCTGGCTCGGTTGCCCAGGCTGGAGTGCAGTGGCCGGATCTCAGCTCACTGCAAGCTCCACCTCCCAGGTTTTTGCCATTCTCCTGCCTCAGCCTCCCGAGTAGCTGGGACTACAGGCGCCCACCACTTCACCTGGCTAGTTTTTGTATTTTTTAGTAGAGACGGGGTTTCACCGTGTTAGCCAGGATGGTCTCGATCTCCTGACCTCGTGATCCACCCGTCTCGACCTCCCAAAGTGCTGGGATTGGGGTTGAGTTCTTAATTGGCTCTTGGCTTGACTGTTGTTGGTGTATTGGAATGCTAGTGATTTTTGCACATTGATTTTTTTATCCTGAGACTTTACTGAAGTTGTTTATTAGCCAAAGGAGCTTTTGGGCTGAGATCCACCTTGCTCCTTACGAGTTCTTTTGTCATCATAGCTGTTGTTCTGCCTTACTTTTGCTAGCTCCTTCTCCCCAAAATTTCTCAAGTTCTGCCTCTGTTCAGTTTTTCAGCCAGCTCATATGTCATCTGTAGGATGAGAAAACCCTAGCATATTTGGTTTAGTTTGTATTCTTTTCTAGCCATTATCCCTCCTCCCCTGTGCAACCTCCTACTCATAAATGGGATAAAAAGGAAGATTGGTCTTCCCCTTAGCCAACCGATACAAAGGTCAAATTCAGTTAAATTCCAGGAATCCACTTAGGGAAGGAGCTAAGCTTGGAGTCAGAGGATAGGGTTTTGGGGTTCTGATTATTCGTTTCTTCACTCTATGACTATGGTATGGTATTCTCTCTTCTGTGAGGTGGTGGGAATACTAATACCCAACTCACAAGGTGTTCCGAGGCTTACATGAGGGCATCCAGGGTGTTATCCAGAGGTGCTTTATATATATTTAGATGAAAGTAGATCTAAATTTCGCTCTACTCCTACGAAACATGGAAGCCAGGCATCTATAACCAGCGTGGAGGACTGCCCTGCCTAGTAAACCGTGTTGGATAACAATGGCACTATGTCCTCAATGCAGTCTGACTGATGCTCTGTCCTTACTAGTTCCCTTGAAATTCCCTGACCATCACATACACTCCTGTTCAAATATGAGTAGAGAATTGCTTCCAAAACCAAACACTGTTTTTCTTTTCCTTTAGCCTGGGAGTTGATTATTTAGCAAATCACTGTAATTTCCCTTAGACTGTGCTGCTAGTAGAATAAGATCATTCTCATCAGATCACCAACTGAAGCCAGCCGGCTTAGGAGTACCAAAAGATTATTTAGCCTCCTAAAACTTGTCTGCTCCTCCTTTCATGGTAGCAACACATGACCTCACATCTCAAACTGGCAACAACAGACCAGCTAAGCAAACTGCATATTCTAGCAGCAGCCTTTTATAAGGTATCTAACCCAAGTGGAGAGAAGTGGAACTGTCTGAGTACTCTGGTATGGGAACAGGTAGGTGAGAAATGGGGGAGTTTAGTGATCAGATGGAGAGAGAAGCAGGGGCCAAACAAAGACTTTAAAAGCCATGTCTTTAAGGAGTTCAGGGTTTCTGTTGAGGGCAGAGGGAAGTCACCATAGGACTGCAGAAAGACTGGTGTAGTTAGAGGATGGAGATCAAATGGAAGGACAGTAAAGCTATTGCTAGGGAGACTGAGTAGATATGGCTGCAGCCAGTCAGCTGAGGAGTTACAGCAGCCTGAACACAGGTCATTGCAGTTCAGACAGGAAAAGATTCGCTGTGTTTAGAAGGGAACACGACTGGGTCTTGGTGACTAAAGGGATATGGGACATGAAGGAGGAGTCAGAACTAACTCCCAGGTTTTGGGCCTGTGAAGCAGTAGAGCCATTCATTCCCTGAGCAGAGAGGGAGGTTGGGTGAGGATGATGAGTTTAATTTTTAAATCTTATTTTTTCCCACCTGACTTTGTGGTCAATCAGAATTAACTCTGGGGACAAATACCTGTTTACCTCTCTAGCTTCAAAAGATTCAGCTAAACTAAATTAACAAGACAGGTTCAGTCTTGCTCCTAAAAGGCATGCCTCAGTTGTTCCTTACCACCCTTTTCCGGGAACACAGTAGAACGGATTAGTCATCATCCTCTGCTTCTGATTTCTTATAACTGAAGCATTTCTTCCGTTTGTTGGTGCCTATATATTTTAATTAGAAGAACACTCGTGCTCTGATGCTGATTTGCTTATCACTTCAGCCTACAAGTTCTTAAAATAAGTTGTACTTTGGCCTCAGAAGAGATTTTCTTTGTAGGTATATCTGCTTATGGTTGGAAATGAATTGGAAGGTTGTTTTGGGGATACTAATTTTATCGAAAGTCTGAAACGTAAAATTATGGAAAGGTAGAGCTCTTTCACAGCCTAGCCGTATTTCTACCTCACATTGTTTCCTGGAGAGTTTGTCTGTCAGTAGACCCATCTGTTTTAAGATCACACAGGGAGTTCATAGTCTTACATGTGTATTAACTTTGCTGTGGGTCATGTGAAACAAGCTGGAAATAGAAGAGAAACCTTAGGAGCCATATAGTGACATAGTTTTCTGCATGCTTCTAAAACAAAATCCTGACTTTAGATACTAACCAGAATTCGTAATGACTAGTTTTAGGTAAATAAGGATCTCTGTACAGGGGATGCATCTAAAGAGATGTTGCGCCTTTATCCATTGGGGAAGGAGTGAGCAGAATTCTTAAATCATCATCCTTTCCTGTAGAAAGAGTAAGCTTAATGTAATGTGGGCACAGTGGCTCACACCTGTAATCCTAGCACTTTGGGAGGCTAAGGTGGAAGGATGGCTTGAGGCCAAGGGTTCAACACCAGCCTGGGCAACAAAGCAAGACCCCATCTCTATAAAAATAAAATAAAATGAGCTAGGCATGGTGGCACATACCTGTAGCCCCAGCTACTCAGGAAAATGAGGAGAGAGCATCTCTCGAGCCCAGAAGGTCGAGGCTCCAGTGAGCTTTGATCATGCCACTGCACTCCAACCTAGGCGACAGAGCGAGACCCTGTCTCTTTTAAAAACAAAAAAAAAAATTGAAGAAAGTAAGCTTAAGGTAGACCGAGTAGAAGTCTATGGATTGTGGACTCTGCGAGGGCGGAGACCGTAGCTGTTGTCCATACCAGTATCCCTAGCAACTAGTTCAGTGTCTTGCTTATATAGGTGCTCAATAAATATTTGTTCTATGTGTGACTGAATAAATGAAAGATTCTAAATTTTCTGGTAGTCGGAAATATGTCCATATATACAGAAAAGTGCAAAAATCATAAATCTGATGAATTTTCACAAAGGGAACACCTCATAGACCTAGTGCCCAGGTGAAGAAATACAGTCATGCCAGTCCCCAGTGCCCCTCACGCCTGTCACAGATATTGCTTCTCCGAGAGTAAGCACCAGCCTGACTCCCAGTGCCACGGTTCTGTTTTACCCATTTTTGAACCATGTATAAGCATGTCCTCTTGTGTCTTTCCCTGTTCATTTATAACATAGTGAGATCCATCGTGTTGGGAGTAGCAGTGGTTCATTTCTGCTCAGTGCACTGTTCTGCTGTGTGAATATACCGCAATTTATCCATTCTACTATTGATGGATACTTGGGTTCTTCCCGCTTGGGACTATTACAAGTAGTGCTGCTGTGGGTATTTTTGTACCTGTCTTTTGGTGGGTGTATGTATGCGTTCCTGTCAGGTATGTGCCGAGGGGTAGAATTCCTGGATGATAAAGCGTGTGACTGTTCAGCCTTAGTAGAAACTGCTAAACAATTGTCCATATTTATACTGGCACTAGCAGAGTTTCTGTTATAGCACCTCCCTGAATACTTGTATAGGTCTTTTTCATTTTAGGCACTCTAGTGAGTGACTAGTGGTACCTATTGGGCTTTTAATTCACATTTTCCTCATGACTGAGGAAGTTGAGCATTTTTCATTTTGTTTATTTGGATATGCTCTTTTGTGAAGCATCTATTGTAGTCTTTTGCTCATTTTCCTACTGAGTTGTCTGTTTTGCTTACTGAATTCTTTCTGTAGTCGGGGCACAACTCCATTGTTGGATACATGTGATGCCAAAATCCCTTACTCTGTGACTTGTCATTTCACTCTCTTTTTTTTTTTTTTTTTTGAGATGGAGGCTTGCTCTGTCACCAGGCTGGAGTACAATGGCATGATCTCGGCTCACTGCAACCTCCACTTGCCGGGCTCAAGCGATTCTCCTGCCCCAGCCTCCCAAGTAGCTGGGACTACAGGCACGTGCCACCACGCCCAGCTAATTTTTTGTATTTTAGTAGAGATGGGACGGGGTTTCACCATGTTGGCCAGGATGGTCTTTGATCTCCTGACCTTTGTGGTCTGCCCACCTCGGCATCCGTAAGTGTTGGGATTGCAGCCATAAGCCATGTCATTTTATTCTCTTAATGGTGTCTTTTGGTGAAAAGAAATTCATAATTTCGTGTAGTCCAATTTATCCATTTTGTCTTCTATATGTTTGGCAGTTTCTTGTGTCTTGTTTAGAAAAGTTTTGCCTATTTCAAAATCATGAAATTTAAGTTTTCCACCTTTGTTGAAATTGTCATATTAAGGCAGAAAAGACTTCATTCTTATCTGTTGGTTCTTAGCCTTTTGCAAGTCCAGGATCCCTCTGAAAATCTGACTAGAACTCTGGATGCCCTGCACAGAAGTGCACATATGCACACACACAGCAGATTTTCCTGCAGCGTTAGGGAGTTCACAGACACTCAGACTTATCTATGGACCCCTTGTTAGAGAACCCCTCATCTGTTCCAACCGTCATTTTACAGATAAGGAAACTGAGGCCCAGGCAATGGCCACCGTTAGTTTGTGGCCCACCTGGGACTAGAGTCCAGGTCTCTTGACTCCGATTCTAGTGCTCCTTCTAACAGATTTCCCTGCTGCAGTCTTTCTGAAAATGTCTCACTGGCAGAACCATAAAAGGGAGAATGTTTTAGTCAAGGGAGATTTCTGTCCACTAGCAGCAAAAAAAAATGACTACATGGTGACACTCTTCTACTTTATGTATTTACCTTAAATGTTTAAGCTCCAAGGAACTCTTTTTGAAGTTGAGCTGGGAATTATGGCCCATGCATCCTCCTCTAGCTGTGACTCAGTGCCCTGGGGTTGCTCTATGAACCTTTCCATGTACAACTACCTGTATTCCGCTTGGTCTTTTGGTTGGTTCTGGCTGGAATTTTAAAAAGCACCTTATGTAATAAGCTTCTAGTCTCAATGCTCAAGTGGGTGGGGTTTACCAGAGTGGTTGCTCCAGGGAGAAAATTTAAAGGGGTGGAGGCAGGGAAAGGAACTCTGAGTTCGTTGGCTAGGTTATGTTGGTTTGCAAGTAGTCAACTGTTAGACAGACGAAGCTAGAGTATCTAGAAGTATTCATTAATGATTTTACTGCTCCCCTGCCACTGTCTGCAGTCATCTTTTCCAAGGCTCTAAGTGGACTAGGCGGTTTACAGGTAATAGGGCCAGATATTTTCAAGCCATCACTCAAACCCAGTGCTAGGCATGTCCAGAGCGAAACCTGTTACCTTGTCAGCACGCTCACCAAAGTGCACTGCCAGAGGTGTGCACTTCACACACATAGCACAGATCACAGTTTTTTGTGTCTCACAGTGAAAAAGACTGTTCGTATCTTTGGGCCACACCCTGAAACACAAACTGAATGATCTCACCCTCAACACAAAGGAAGTCGAGTCCATAATAGCTTCCACAAATAGGGTACTCTTAGATCTGACAAATAACACCCATTTATTTTATCCCATTTTACTTCTTTCCCCTATGCCGCCGGAGAGCCTTTCTCCAGTTTCATCACACACTCGTGACTAAGTAGATGGAGGTGCTAGGGGGCCAGCTGTCCAAATGAGGCACATTTGTCCTGTCATTTCGAAAGCTTTTACAGAGCACCTGCTGTGTTCTGGGTCCTGTACTAGGTGACAGGGCCGCCTAGGTGAACAGGACAAGGTCCCTGTCCTCAGGAAGCTCCCAGTCCGGGCAGAGGCGTGGGAGAATCAGCCCACACGTACTGCACAGTGTGTCGAGTGAGCACAGATGCTGTGGGGCCACCCTGTGGGTCTAGGGAAGCACTTCCTAGAGAAGACATCTAAACAGGGGTTCCAAGTCAGCGAGGCAGAAAGTGATGGGAACAGCATTTGTCATAGGCAGACAGGTGGCTTTCACAGTGGCAGAGAGACCGTGAGCTGGGGATTGGAATTTAGGCCTGAGAGAGAGAGAACGGGGACCCACTGGCATACAGAGTCTTATCCTTGTCCTGCCTTTTTGAAAGAGCTAAATTCAGAGGTTGCCAATATGTTCATAACTCAAAAGGATCACTTATCCCAATAACTTAGGAACCGTTGGCATCCATATCCCTAAATCGGAAAATGCTGAAATCAGAATCATTTCCCCCTACACTGATGACAGTGACCTTTCATCACTTTCAGCACCCTGGTCTCCTAGAGCCACTGGCCAGCCCTCACTGCCCTCTTCCAGAGACACGTCTCTGCTCAGGATGTCACTGAAACTGAGCATCTTCTCAACAAGCCTCCATTTTCTTACTTTCTCATCTTTTCTCTTTTAGGCATGAAGAAGTCAGTGATTTATAGTTCACTAAAACTGCACAAAATGTGGAAAGGGTGGCTGAGGAAAACATCCTGATTTTGCTTACTTTTATATATGTTATGTATAGATGAATAAAGTGATCCTTTTTGACAGAACAGTGTTTGTTACTTTGACCCATTGCTTGAATTCGAAATACACTGGTTTGTATAATACTTGGTTTTTTAAATGTATGCATCAGACATGTACCCAGTTGGGACCCAAATATGTTAGAAGGCTTAGCATCAGAAGAAAAGAACCCTCTGCATGTTCAAAGCCACGTGGGTCCTGCAGAATAGCTTTGCCTGTGGCCTGCATTCTGTAGGTACATGAGAGTCAGATATGACAAATTGCATGTATGCTGTGAACACGCAGCCCAGGAAACGTACAGGGTGGGGAAGCATGGCTTTCTCTGCCTGGCTTGTTATGTCTCTAGTCTCCATCCTGTTCACTTGTTTTTTTTCCAGCAAGGACTTGCAAGTGTCACATCAACATTTCCCTGGATCTAGGCTTTTTGTGTTTTTCTTTGTTCTCCACTAAAGTGTATGGGAGTGACTTGGGTAAGGAGCCTGGGACAGACATCTTGCAGAGCCTACCTTATTGTAACAGTTAGGACGTATTTGGGCAACAGGAAGCCCACCACAGAGTGCCTTGAACAGCAAAGGACAGAATCATGCGCCCCAGTTTCTCTCCATCTCTCTGCCCTCTGCCCTCTGCAGTGTTAGCATCGTGCTGAGGCTGGTTTTATTCTGTCATGAGAGCAGCTTCAAGGGCTATGTGCTTCCAAATCACAACTGGGAGCCACAGAGAAGACTCCTTTCAGATGGCCTCTTAGAAAAGCAGGAAACCTTCCCAACAGCCCCTAGCAAGCCTCTGTTTGGTTTCATGGACGCTGATTGGGTGACACGCCCATCCCAGAGCCCGTAAATGGACAAAGAATGGAACTAAGCTGATAGGCTCAGGCCTGAGCCACCAGCCTCAGCCCAAGAGGTAACTTCCCTCCCCTCGGGCTCACAGGCTTCAGAGAAGGAGTAGATACTTAAATGGGCAATTGAGGAGGAAGGGCTGTTGGGAAGCAACCGCCTCTTCCCACCTCATCCACCTTACAAGCCATGTGAATCTATTTGATTGAACCTCAGCTTGTGTTTTTTTCCTTCAAATTGTCTTTGTCCCGCCTCACACTCTGTATTTCCATTGCCAAGTATTCTGGTGCAGTCCTGTAGGGTCTCTTGTACATTTGAACAATCCCTTGTCTACTTATTTTTTGTTTACTATTGGATTCAGCTCATTCCAACCCATGGCATAGTGAAGAGTGCAGACTTCAGATTCAGCCAAACTGAGTTACATCTCATCCCCACTACTGACCAGCTATGTGGTTTTGGGCAAGTTATTGAGCCTCTGAATAGTTTTACCGTCTGTGAGATGGAAATAACATTACAAACCTCTTCGAGTTGTGCTGGTCTGTGCACTCACGAACCTGTAGAACGCGTAGGGTAGTGCCTGTGCCTAGCATTGAGCAAATGATTGTTGCTGCTGTGGTTCCTTTGTATTATTGGTTTTGTTATTGTTTTCTTTTTCTTTTCTTCTTTTTTTTTTTTTGAGATGGAGTTTCGCTCTTGTTACCCAGGCTGAAATGCAGTGGCGTGATCTTGGCTCACTGCAACCTCCGCCTCCTGGGTTCAAGCGATTCTCCTGCTTCAGCCTCCCAAGTAGCTGGGATTACAGGTGCCCGCCACCACGCCCAGCTAATTTTTTCTATTTTTAGTAGAGACAGGGTTTCATCATGTTGGCCAGACTGGTCTTGAACTCCTGACCTCAGGTGATCCACCCGCCTCAGCCTCCCAAAGTGCTGAGATTACAGGCGTGAGCCACTGCGCTTGGCCTGTTATTTTCTTCTATAAGCCTTTTTGTTTATTTGTGTAAGTCTTTTCCTTAAGAACGCAAAGTAGACTGGGCAAGGTGGCTTATGCTTGGAATCCCAGCACTTCGGAAGGCTAAGGCTGGAGAGTTGCTTGAGCCCAGGAATTCAAGAGCAGCCTGGGCAACATAGCGAGAGCATATCACTACAAAAAGTTTCTTAATAATTAGCTAGATGTGGTGGCGCATGACTGTGGTCCCAGCCACTTGGGAGGGAGGATCACTTGAGCCCAGGAGGTCAAGGCTGCAGTGACCTGTGATTGTGCCACTGTATTCCAGCCTTGGCGACAAAATGGATTCTGCACTGGTTATGTGTGATAAGAATTTTTCCTCGGCCTATTCAAGACCCACTATAATCTGGCTTTATTTTATTTTATTTTAACTTCTGTCCTCTGTATCTGATAGAGCTTTTTATATTCCCAAAGTAGATACTTTGGGAATATATGTGAGTAACATTGCTGGGGCTTGAACCTTGGCCTCCAGACTCTGGTGTAGTGCCTTTTCTAACACAGCCTGCAGCTTTCACAAATGATAAATACTTGTGTCTTTGTGTTCCACTGCCTGTAGATGTATTCTTCCTTTTCCTCAATTTAAGTGATTCGTCAAAAAGGCATATGAGGAGGAGAGGTAAGACTTTCTCTGAGGAAAGTGGAACTCTTCGGGAGTAAGTAGCTCTTCTCATTCCAGAAGGCCCAAGAAAGAAATGTATTTTGGTGTCACACCTAGCGTTGGTTCTCAACTCTTTCCAGCTGTGTCCTTGGTCAAGTTGCTTAACCTTTCTGAAACTCAGTTTCTATGTCCACGATGTAGGTATTCTTATACCCATGTGTCAGGTTTGGTGTTAGAATTAAATGACATAACATGTAGATCACCTAACGTGGTTCTTGGCACGTCATGATAGTATCTCTGCTATGCAGTTCAGATGGTGAGTTTAGATGGCATGGGATAGTCCCTCATATATTAGTCAGTCTAGCCAAGAAAATGGAAACAACCCTAAGTATAT
Source organism: Chlorocebus sabaeus (assembly GCF_047675955.1). NCBI lineage: Eukaryota > Metazoa > Chordata > Mammalia > Primates > Cercopithecidae > Chlorocebus > Chlorocebus sabaeus. The sequence goes on from NC_132925.1 coordinate 52,748,482, forward strand.
CAAATAGAAGGAATTTAATGTAGGGAATTTGTTACAAAGATGTTGGGAGGCCTGGGAAACAAAAAAGAAGGGGTACCCTGGAGGAGGAAGAAGGGATGATGTGCGGAGAATCTGCACATCAGGATGCTGTTAGCAGCCCTGTACTGGAAGTTACAAGCCCACACCTGCTGCTGTGTTGCTGGAGATGTTCCCTATAGCGGTTTCAAAATACATTCACAAATTCTTTGGCCCTCCTCCTAGCGGTAGCATTCATTTTCCCTCCTTGAATATGGGCAGGCCTTAGTGACTTGCTTCTCATAGATAGAATATAACAGATGAGATCTCTGTGACTTCCAAGGCTAGGTCCTAAAAGGTGACACAACTTCCACCCAGCTCTCTCTCAGGACACTTGGCTTGGAACCCAGCCGCCATGTTGAGAGGGTGCCCAGGCCACTGGGAGAGGCCACATGTAGGTGTTCTGACTGATGTCTAGCATCAGTTGCCAGACAAGTGAGTGAGCAAGGCTTTAAAATAGCTCCAACCCCAGCCACTCTGATTGTGACAGAACAAGAGAGCCCAACAGGACCTGCCTAGCCAAGCCCAGTCAGCTTTTGGAAGTCTGAGGGAGAATAAGAAAATGATCATTGTCATTTAAAGTCATTGAGTTGTCCAGGCGTGGTGGCTCACATGTGTCATCCCAGCACTTTGGGAGGCTGAGGTGGGAGAATCGCTTGAGCCCAGGAGTTCGAGACCAGCTTAGGCAACATAGTGAGACCTCCACATCTCTACAAAAACTTTAAAATGTGGTAGCACACACCTGTATCCCCAGCTACTCAGGAGGTTGAGGTGGGAGGATTGCTTGAGCCTAGAAGGTTGAGGCTGCAGTGAGCTGTGATTATGCCACTGCACAACCTAGTCAAGAAAAATGGAAACAACTCTAAGTATAATAAATAGAAGGGGCTGGCCACAGTGGCTCACGCTTATAATCCCAGCGCTTTGGGAGGCTGAGGTGGGTGGATCATGAGGTCAGGAGTTCGAGACCAGCCTGGACAACATGGTAAAACCCCATCTCTACTAAAAATACAAAAATTACCCTGGCATGGTGTCACACGCCTGTAATCCCAGCTACTCGAGAGGCTGAGGCAGGAGAATTGCTTGAACCTGGGAGGTGGAGGTTGCAGTGAGCCAAGATTGTGCCACTGCATTCCAGCCTGAGTGACAGAGCGAGATTCTGTCTCAAAAAATAATAATAAAGTAAATAGAAGGAATTTAATATAGGAAATTTGTTACAAAGATGTTGGGAGGGCTGGCAAACAAAAAAGAAAGGGGTACACTGGAGGAGGAAGAAGGGATGATGTGCAGAGAAGCTGTGCATCAGGAAGCTGCTGACATCCCCAGGCTGGAACCTACAAGCCCACACCAGCCTGGGCACCAGAGTGAGACCCTGTCTCTCAAAAAGATTAAAGTCATTAAGTTTTCAGAAGACTTGTACACAGCATTAGATACTGTGTACAAGTCCTCTGAAAACTTATGCCCTTGTCACTGCTAGAGCTGCCAGAGTCACCACCACTGCCCAGATGCCACTTGGGCCAGGCACGGTGGCTAACGCCTGTAATCACAACACTTTGGGAGGCCAAGGTGGGCAAATTGCTTGAGTTCAGGAGTTTGAGGCCAGCCTGGGCAACATAGTGAGACCTCATCTCTACAAAAAGTAAACAAAAAATTAGTGGTGCGCACCCGTGGTCCCAGCTACTTGGGAGGCTGAGATGGAAGAATCACCTGAACCCCAGGAGATCAAGGCTGCAGTGAGCGGAGATCACGCTACTGCACTCCAGCCCAGGCGAGAGAGTGAGACTCTGACTGAAAAAACAACAGTCTGGGCGCGGTGGCTCACGCCTGTAATCCCAGCACTTTGGGAGGCCAAGGTAGGTGGATCACGAGGTCAAGAGATCGAGACCATCCTGGCTAACATGGTGAAACCCCGTCTCTACTAAAAATACAAAAATTAGCTGGGCATGGTGGCGCGTGCCTGTAGTCCCAGCTACTTGGGAGGCTGAGGCAGGAGAATCACTTGAACCAGGGAGGCGGAGGTTGCAGTGAGCTAAGATTGCGCCACTGCACTCCAGCCTGGTGACAGAGCAAGACTCCATCTCAAAACAAAACAAAACAAAAACCAAAACCAGATGCTGCTTGACAACCACCAGTAACTGCTGCTGCAGTTGGAATCAAACCCAGGAACTTCTGTTCCTCCTACCTTCTGGTCTGGCACTATGGTCTCCAATCAGCAAAACCTAATAGAAAGCCAGTGGTGAGAAAGCCTGGGCAACAGTTTGCAGACTCCTACCCCAGCAGTAGAGAGTGGAGTACAGAGGAATGGCTGAGCTTGCCAGAGAAACACCTGCCTGTGGTGACAGCATCCAGATCCACCCTTCAATCATATGTAAATTTCCATACACCAGCAGCAGCTTCCTGCTTCCACCCACCATGATGCAGCTATCCTTTGTACAAAAGAAAATGTTCTCGAATGAGCCAGGGGTGGTGGCAGGCACCTGTAATCCTAGCTATTTGGGAGGCTGAGGCAGGAGAATCACTTGAACCCAGAAGGCGGAAGTTGCAGTGAGCCATGATTATGCCACTGCACTCCAGCCTGGGGGACACAGCAAGACTCCTTCTCCTCAAAAACCAAAAAAAAAAAAAAGAGAGAGAAAATGTTCTCACTTTTCTGGCAGGAAAGAGCAAACCAAGTCCCTACAGTTACTGTATTCATCTCTGGGTGATGTTAATGCCTCTTTTAATTAGAATCCCAACTGGATATTGTATAATTTAGAAACTAGCTTATAATGTTAACCACCACCCACTCTCCTTATAGAAAATAGGTGAAGGGAAGGGGTTAAAGACACCCGCGTGCCTGTCTGAGTGTGTATATACACATTACCACGCAAGGAAGAAAATATGCCTACCTTTTTTGTTTTGGTTTTGGTTTGGTTTGATTTGGTTTTTGAGACAGAGTCTTACTCTGTTGCCCAGACTGGAGTGCAGTGGCATGATCTTGGCTCACTGCAACCTCCACCTCCCAGGTTCCAGCGATTCTCCCACCTCAGCCCCCTGAGTAGCTGGGATTACAGGCTCACACCACCACACCTGGCTAATTTTTTGTATTGTTAGTAGAGACAGGGTTTCACCATGTTGACTAGGCTGGTCTCGAACTCCTGAACTCAAGTGATCTGCCCTCCTCGGCCTCCCAAAGTGCCGGAATTACAGGCATGAGCCACTGTTTCATTTTTTAAAAAGGTTATGATATCACAGTAGATACGGCATCTTTCTCCTTTTACCCATTCGGTGTTCCTATTTCCCTCAGCCTGTACTTCATTTGGGCAGAGTTCCTTACCTGGTTGGGGCCCAGATCTCCACTACTGAAGCTGTCCCTATGGGTCCTGTCTGTATTGGGTTGTTGTAGTCTTTAACTTTTATTAAACTTGGCTCCACGTTTTACATTTTGAGCAGTGAGAATTTGACAGTGCCTACTATTCGGAGCAATGTTTCTTGTATTAACTCATTCATCTTTACACAACCCAATAAGGCAAGTACTATTATTATTCTAACTTTACAAATCAGGAAACAGGCTCAAAGAGGTTAAGTAACTTGTCCAGAGTCACACAGCTAGTTAAGGGGTAGAACCAGGATTCAAGCCCCTGTTTGAATGGTCTGAATCCAGTCTCAGTGCTCTTAACCACTGCTCAGTCACCACAGACAGGTGTTTCTCTATACCATCCCACAGCTGAGCACACGACAGGTGCTCAGTAAATGGTAGCTGTTATTGTTGATATTACTGCTATTTGATAACTGTCTCTTGGAGTTATGAATCTTATACTCATAAAAATAACCAGTTGACTAAACAATGCCTGGCAAATGACATCATCCTGATTTGTGGCTAGAATTCCTTCAAACACTGTTTCAGAATTTACAACTATCTCGTGAAAAGTGTGATTCCTAAGACAGAGCTTGTCTCCAGGTTGCTTTGCCCTGGCTTCTAATCAGAACATTTCCCTTTGTTAGCCAGGTGACCTGGAAAAAGCTTTGGATTTGGTGACCAAAGGCACGTGGTCAGACCCCCCAGGTCAGCTCCGTCACAGATCAGCCAGGTGATGTTGGGCTTTATGGTTGAGCCAGGTGATGTTTGAAGCTGATGGTTGAGTTTTCTCACTGTGCTCCAAAATCATCAGTCCCTGGGAGACTGGAGAAAAAGTGGTTTGGCAAAACCATAAATGCAAGAGAACCCAACACTGATGAGCTGCCTCTGATCACAACTATAATATCAAAGCCCAAGTGACCCCCACATGAGAGCCAAAATAGCCATGTGCTCAGTGAGATTCTTTTATACTCTGGCACATGAGCAGGACTTTAGGAAGGAGAAGCTCTTCTCCAGCACCCTCGGGGTTGCTGAGGGTCTCCATGGCCAGAGGCCTGGCTTGCAGCTCCAGCTGAATCATGGATCCTTACTCCTTTGAGGCTCTCCATGACAGTGAGGCTTCAGGCCCCAAGTCCCACCTGAGCCCTGTCCCTCCAAAACACCCTCAGTGAGCTAGAGGACACACAGGACTGAATCTCATCAGACACACTGCATTAGACTAAGGGCAGCTGCTCATCGACCCAGGCACTCTGTCCCACCAAAAAATCACTGAACTTCTTGAACCCACAGAAAGGTCCATGCCCCAAGCTCCAACCATGTGGTGAGGAGTAAAGTAGTAAACTAAAGTTTCACAGGCACAGGCCAGTATCTGTGAAAGTACTTTGACCTAGTAGATAGTATAAAAATGGAGAAAGCCTAAGATTTACAGAAGGCCTATGATTTATGGAAGGTGTGATACATAAACAGCCTGACTTAAGCCTTATCCTACTCCTACAACATAGATACATGCCACTTTTTTTTTTTTTTTTTTTGAGACAGGGTCTCATTCTGTCACCCAGGCCAGAGTGTAGTAGCATGAGCTCAGCTTACTGCAGCCGTGACTTCCTGGGCTCAGGCTGTCCTCCCAGCTTAGCCTCCCAAGTAACTGCGACTATGGGCAGACATCACCACCCCTGGCTAATTTTTTGTGTTTTTAGTAGAGATGGGGTTTCACCATGTTGCCTAGGCTGGTCTTGAACTACTGGGCTCAAGTGATCCGTCCACCTTGGCCTCTTAAAGTGCCGGAACTACAGGCGTGAGCCACCACACCTGGCCCAACTTTAAAAAAAATTTTTTACAACCAAGAAAATAGGATTACAGAGGGTAATCTAGCCCCATAGTGGGGTTTGAATTCAGTTCTGTATGACTCAAAAATCCATTCACTTTCCAGTATCACACCCCATCTTTGGGCCATGCCTGCAAGATGAGAGTTACTCTCTCCGTGTGGACCCAGGTGATCTGACCCGTGATTATTCTCAGCCGTCACTGGCCATGCAGCTAAAGACACCTGGGGTCGTTTCTCTTTTTTCTGTTCCTTCTGAGATGAAGTGGGACCATAGAATATTCCTTCCTAGAATGAGCTACATCTGAAGAGATGATACATGCATGATATGTCAGAATTAATAAGCAACTTAAAAACCATCTAAACTCCTTCACCTTACCGGTGGGATGAGTCAGCCCAGGCAGGCTGTGACTTCCAAGGTCATATCAATTTGTTGACAGCCGGGACGAAAACCTGGGTCTCTTATTTTTGAAATGGAGTCTCACTTTTTCACCCAGGCTGGAGTACAGTGGTATGATCTTGGCTCACTGCAACCTCCACCTCCCAGGTTCAAGCAATTCTCCTGCCTCAGCCTCCTGAGTAGCTGAGATTACAGATGTGCACCACCACACCCGGATAATTTTTGTATTTTTAGTAGATGTGGGGTTTCACCGTGTTGGCGAGGCTGCTCTCGAACTCCTGACCTCAGGTGATCTGCCAGCCTTGGCCTCCCAAAGTGCTGGGATTGCAGGCGTGAGCCACCGCGCCTGACCGGGGTCTCTTACTTTTTACTTAATTCCCCTTTCGCTTCAGCATGCTGTTCTACCCACCCCACATATGGGTAAATTATAACAGGGCTAAGAGCTTCAGTAGCATTTCTGAGATCAGGAAGAACAAAACGTCTGAACCCATCATTCTTTCCAAACACTGCAGGACATCTGCCTAAATTTAGCTCCAAACTCTAACTTGAATTTCATTGTCCCCAACTCCTTCTTGGATAACTGGCCTACTGTGACAGCTGAGCTACAGATATGAGAAAGTCCCTGAAATTCCAGGTTGTGGTGCGTTACATAGAAGAGGATGACAGGATGTGGCAGATGAAAAGCAGAAGAAGTCTAAAGGCTATTCCCAGCGAGGAGGCTTTAGTTCAGCTGGTATTAGTTGAATTACAGGAATAAGATGTTCCCAGGAAGTGTTGGTTGGGGGAGATGGGATATGCCAAGATGACTGTGCTGTGGTGCTGCCTCAGTGAGCTTACAGAGAAGGTAAAATCCACCCTCATAATGCAAGGTGAGAAGCAATCAGTGCTGTGAACAGAAGTTCATTCATTCATTGATTTAGTCAAATATTTAACAAAAATGTAATAAATGCCTTCTGCATACCAAGAGCTGGAGCCCTGGAGAGTTGTCCCAATTCGAAAGATCTTACAGTGCAGAAAAGTAAATTGTGAATTAGATTTCTCTGATAAGTACTTAATTATAGGGGTAACTGTGAGGTGCTATAGAGATACCTCAAGGTGACAGCAAACTGGTTGAGCCATTACAGTGTGCCAGGCACTCTTCTAAGCACTTTCTATATATTTATTCATGTAATCCTCACCACAGCCTTACGTAACAGGGACTCTTATTATTCCCTATTATATGCATGAGGAAACAGAGGCATAGAAAACTAACAGGGCAGCCTGAATCCAAAACCGGGCCATCAGGTTCCAAAGTCCTCTCTCTTAACCTCTTGACTAAACTGTCTTTCAGTCACTTGGTGTTCTCCCAGTCTGGAGGGAAGCAGCAAGTGATGTCCAGCCTGTTACTTTAAGAACAAATAGGGGTTGGCCAGGCGCAGTGGCTCACTCCTGTAATCCCAGTACTTTGGGAGGCCGAGGCGGGCAGATCATGAGGTCAGGGGATCGAGACCATCCTGGCTAACATGGTGAAACCCTGTCTCTACTAAAAATACAAAAAATTAGCCGGCGTGGTGACAGACGCCTGTAGTCCCAGCTACTCGGGAGGCTGAGGCAGGAGAATGGCATCTTAAAAAAAAAAAAAAAAAAGATCAAGTAGGGGTTAGCCAGAGGAGAAGGAAGAGTATTCCAGACATAGGAATGTGGATATTCAAAAGCCCTAAATGAAGAGATCACAGTGTGTTGAGGGAACTAAAGTTAGCTCAAGAAGAATAAAGTGCCAGACATATACTGTGAGGCTGGAGAAATGACTGAGGCCAGATCATGAAAGGTCTTACAATTCTTGTTAGTCTGTTCACTGTTATCCCCAGAGCAATGGAGAGCCAGCCAGGAATTTTTGAGCTGGAGACTGACAAAAGTGGATTTGCATTTTATAAACATCAGTGTGGCTACACTATGGAGAATGGACTAGAAAGGGGAAGACTGTAGTCATCCAGTTGAGAGATGATGGTGGTCCAGGGCAGGATCACTGAGAATGGACCAAAAGGGACAGATTGAAGTGATGTCTAGGAAGTGAACTCAGTACAACTTGATGACTGACTATGGAGAAGGGCTTGCCAAGGCTCCTGCTGGCACAAATGGGAGAATGGTGTGCCTGTTTCCTCAGCTGGGGATCCAGGAGGAGCACATATTTGTGGATAGCAGGCGGATGGTGATGAATTCAGGTCTGAACATGCTGCATTTGGAATGTCTGTGGGAGATGTTGAGTAAACAGTTGGCTCCCCAGGTCTGGAGCTGGAAATGGAAATGTGAGCATTGGTAGCTAATAGATGGTGATTAAAGACACTGTGGGAGTGAATGAGGTTCTCTCAGGAAGTCTGTGGAGTACAAAGAGAAGAGAGCCAAGGGCGTACCAACAACAGACACCAGCACGAAGAGAACAAACAAACCCGAGAGGTAATCAGAGGAAAGCACGGAGAGCAGGGTCAGGTCCCACAGGAGATGGATGGTGACTGTACAGTTGGGACATTCGTCCCCTCCAAATCTCATGTTGAACTTGAATCCTCAGTGTTGGAGGTGGGGCCCGGTGAGAGGTGCGTTGGTCATGGGACTGGCTCCTCATGAAGAGCTTCGCCATTCTCAGTGGGGTGAGGGAGTTCTCACTCTTCCTTCCTGCGTGACCTGGCGCCTTCCTCCTCCTCTCTTTGCTCTGCCTTTAATTTGTAAAGAGTAAAGGTTTATTTGGCTCATGATTCTGATGGCTGGAAAGTTCAAGATTGGGCATCTGCATCTGGTGAGGGCCTCACGCTGCCCCCACTCATGGCAGACGGGGAAGGGGAACCCATGTGTAGAGATCACATGGCCCGAGAGACAGCCAGCAGAGGTGGGTGCCAGGCTCTCACAGGAACTAATAGAGTGAGCACTCACCACTGAGGGAGGGCATTAATCTATTCATTAGGATCTGCCCCCATGACCCAAACACCTCCTACTAGGCCCCATTTCCAATGCTGGGCAGCAAATTTCAATATTAGCTTTGGAGGGGACAAACCTCCAAACCGTGGCAGAGCAGACACCATCAAAAAAGTGAAAGGCTAACCTAAAGAATGGGAAAAAATATTTGTAAATCAATGTATCTGATAAGGTGCTTATAACTAGGATGTAAAGACAACCATATTAAAAATAGGCAAAGGATCTGAACACACACTTCTCCAAAAAAGATATACAAATGGCCAATAAACACACGAGAAGGTGCTCAACATCACTCATCGTCAGGGAAATGCAAATCAAATCAGAGCGAGATACCACCTCACACCCATGAGGAAGGCTAAATAAAAAAGACACATAGGCATTTTCCGATGTTTTTTCCAAAAAAGAGATTAAAGGAGAAAAAAGAAAAGGGACAAAAAAGCAAGTGTTATTTTACAAAGACGTGAAGACAGTGGAGCCCTCGTGCGCTGCTAGTGGGAATGTGAAGTGGGGCAGTTGCCGAGGAAGACTGTCAGTTCCTCAAGTGGTTAAATATAGAGTTCCTAGGACACGGAGGCGGGCCATTGCTTGAGTCCAGGAGTTTGAGACTGGGCAACATAGCAAGACCCTGTGTCTACAAAAAATTTAAAAATGATCTGGGTTTGGTGTGTGTGCCTGTAGCCCCAGCTACTTGAGAGGCTGAGGCGGGAGGATCACTTAACAAGCCTAGGAGTTGGAGGCTGCAGTGAGCTGTGATCGCACCACTGCACTCCAGCCTGGGTGACGACAGAAAGAGACCCTGTCTCTAAAAATGAAAAAAAAAACCCCATAGAGTTCTCATGTGACCCAGAAATTCTACTCCCAGGTATATATACCCAAGAGAAATGAAAATATATGTCCACACAAGAACTGGACAATGGACTGTTAACCGACAATGAAAAAGAGTGAAATACTGATGCAGACTACGACCGGACGAGCCCGGAAAGCATGATGCCAAGCGGAAGAAGCCTCACGCAAAAGGCCACATACTGTACGATTTCACTTACATGAAATGGCAGAATAGCCAGATACACTGAGGCAGGATGTAGATTCGCGGCTGCTGAGGGCTGGAGGTGGGTAATGGGGGGCTTGGGAGTGAAGGTGAGAATTGGGAAGTTTTCTTTTTAGGTTAATGGGAGTGTTCTAAAACTGTATGAAGACAGCGCAACTCTATAAATACAAATACTGAATTTACACTTTTTTTGTTTTTTGAGATGGCGTCTCGTTCCCTCACCCAGGCTAGAGTGCAGTAGCAGGATCTCGGCTCACTGCAGCCTCCACCTCCTGGGTTCACGCCATTCTCCTGCCTCCGCCTCCCAAGTAGCTGGGATTACAGGTGCCCGCCACCACACCCGGCTAATTTTTGTATTTTTAGTAGAGACAGAGTTTCACCATGTTGGCCAGGCTGGTCTCGAACTCTGGATTGCAAGTGATCCACCTGGGATTACAGGCATCAGCCACTGCACCCGGCCTGCTGAATTGTACACTTTTAACGGCTGAATTCTATGGTATGTAAATTATATCTCAATGAAGCTGTTAGAAACTTTTTCAATGCTGCTTCTTGGTTGGTGAAAACATTAATCCTGACATCATGTAGTAGTACCTCAACTCCTTTTTGGAAATGCCCAAACCCTTTTTTAGCTAGATTAGCTCTAAATGAAGAAGTAAAAGCTCAAATGGTTACCTTTTTTTCTCTTCCAGCTTTATTGAGGTATTAAAAAAAACGTATTTAAGGTGTATAATCTCATGATTTGATGTATGTATACATTGTGAAAAGATCACCACAATCAAGTTAATTGGCATACCCGTCCCCTCACATAGTTACTGTTTTTGTCTGTGTGGTGAGAACACTTAGGAGCTACTCTCTTAGCAAATTTCAAGTAGACAATACATTATTTTTAACTGTAGTCACCATGCTGTACATTAGATCCCCAGAACTGAATGTTTGTACCCTTTCACCAAAATCTTCCCATTCCAGCTGACCCTGGGAACTACGATTCTACTGTGTTTATGAGTTTGATACTTTCAGATTCCACATGGAAGTGAGACCACACCGTCTTCGCCTTTCCGTATCTGGTTTATTTTACTAAGCATAATGTCTCCAATGTTTCATCCATGTTGTCGCAAATGGCAAGATTTCTTTCTTTTTTATGGTAAAATAATGTTTGCAAGCTCCTTGACTTACAATAGGGCTACGTCCCCATAAATTCATCGTAAAGTCGAAAGAGCGTTAAGTCCTGGATGGTCTGTCTGTGCAGTCATGTGTCACTTAATGGCAGGGATACCCTCTGAGAAATGCGTTGTCAGGCAATTTTCTTCTCATGTGAGCATCACAGAGTGCACTTACACAAACCGAGATGGCGTAACCTACCACTGCACACCTCGGCTACATGAGCTGGCTTACTGCTGTGAGGCCACAAACCTGTACAGCAGGTTACTGTGCTGAATACCGAGGCAGTTGTAACACAGTGGTGAGCATTGTGTGTCTAGACATGTCCACGCATAGCAAAGGTACAGTAAGTCAGGCACAGTGGTCCACATCTGTAGTCCCACTACTTTGGAGGCTGAAGCAGAAGGATTGCTTCAGTTCATGAATTCAAGGCCAGCCTGGGCAACATGGTGAGACCCTGTCTCTAAAAACACATTTAAAAATGGCTGGGCACGGTGGCTCACACCTGTAATCCCAGCACTTTGGGAGGCCGAGGTGAGCGGATCACGAGGTCAGGAGATCGAGACCATCCTGGCTAACACGGTGAAACCCCGTCTCTACTAAAAAAAAAACAAAAAATTAGCCAGGCGTGGTGGCGGCCGCTTGCAGTCCCAGCTACTCAGGAGGCTGAGGCAGGAGAATGGCATGAACCTGGGAGGCGGAGCTTGCAGTGAGCCGAGATCGTGCTACAGAACTCCAGCCTGGGTGACAGAGCAAAACTCCGTCTCAAAAACTAAATTAATTAATTAAATAAATTAAAAAATAAAAAATCTATTTCTAGAAAAATTACCAACCAAAAGAAAAACATTTGCAAACAGGTGGAAGACAAGTGTAGAATGTACTGATTTCATGGGGACACTGAAATTCTAATCTTACACACACACACACTTCTCTTAAAAAAGAAACAGTTCAGTAAGAATACAGTATTATAATCTTACAGGACCACTGTTGTGTCTGTGGTCCATCACTGAAACATCGTTATGCAGTGCATGGCTGTATATATACATAAACACACACCCCACATGTTCTTGATCTGTTCATCTGTCAACAGACGCTTAGGCTGTTTCCATATCTTGGCTATTATGAATAATGCTACACAAACGGTTATCTTTAGGATCAAATGGGACGATAGAGATGGTCACACCTAGCTCACATTAGCTCAGTAAATAGTTATTAGATCTGAATCTGAGTTAAGTTACTTCCACCAGCGCAGTGGCATGACTTTATTTAAACTCAGCACACACATCTCTCTAGATCTATAACCATTTGCACACAAGTGTTGGAGACATGACTGCAGAATGGCTACCTTGGTCCTGGCCACCTTGGTGAAACTGTAACACTGTCCTGAAAGACATAGTTGAAGGGTAAGTTGTTCACATGGGTTTTGGAAATCACCAGGGTGGTGGCAGGGAATGTGACAGGAAGAGGGGTGACTAGGCCCCCAAGCCTGGCAAACGTGGGGGCTGACCAGTGGTCATTCAGTGATAGTGATAAGGACAGTATTCTGGCTTATGGCTGGAACCTTGCTATGGTCTGAATTTTGTGTGTCCCGCAACCAAAAAGAAAATTCCTGTGTTGAAATACTTTCATGACAAAAATAATGCATCTTAATATTAAAAAAGGCCAGGCGTGGTGACTCATGCCTGTAATCCCAGCACTTTGGGAGGCCTAGATGGGTGGATCACGAGGTCAGGAGTTCAAGACCAGCCTGGCCAAGATGGTGAAACCCCATCTCTACTAAAAATACAAAAAATTAGCCGGATACGGTGGCAAGCACCTGTAATCCCAGCTACTTGGGAGGCTGAGGGCAGGAGAATTGCTTGAACCCGGGGGGCGGAGATTGCAGTAAGCCGAGATCATGTCACTGCACTCCAGCGTGGGTAACAGAGCAAGACTCCATCTCAAAAAAAAAATAAAAAATAAAAAATGCTTTCAAGGTGATGGTATTAGGAGATGAAGATTTGGGAGTTTATTAGGTCATGAGGGCAGATTAGGACCCTATCAACAAGACCCAGGGAGATCCTTTCTTCCTTCTTCTGTGTGAGGTTGCAATGAGAGGTGACCATCTATGAACCAGAAAGCCCTCACTAGACACTGAATCTGCCAATGCCTTGATCTCAGACTTCCCAGCCTCCAGACTGAGAAATACACTTCTGTTGTTTATAAGCCACCCAGTCTATGGCATTTTGTTATAGCAACCCAAACAGACCAAGACAAACCTCCCAGGGAGAGCAGTACGGCCCAGGGCAGTCTTGGGAGCCAGGGGATTGCAGGCAGTGGCTGGGGCCTGTGACATGAGGCTGTTTTACGGAAAGTGCTCCCTCTTCTGCCCAACTTGGGCTAGCCTGGCCATCTAGGTAACAGTCCCTCTGGCACTCAGTCACTGCTCTTGTTGGCAGTGTGGAGAGCCTGCCTGTCAGCTTGGTTTGATGGAGAACTTTCCAGGTGCCCATAGAAAGGGGCAGAGCACCTTTCTGATTCCCAAGGAAGCAAAGAAAGCAACTTTCGTTCTAAGGTGTTGAGAGAGCTCTCCATGGCTCTGTTTTGTCCAGGAAGTTTTCCTATGCACAAAGTGTGCGTTCATAGAGTCAGAGAACAAGAGTGCTCAAACCTGTTTTAGGTGGCAGAACACCTGGAAATTATAGCTTCCTTTGCATAAGATGATGAAACACTGACTTTTCTTTTTTGTTTGTTTGGTTTGTTTTTTTTGAGACGGAGTCTTGCTCTGTCTCCCAGGCTGGAGTGCAGTAGCATGATCTTGGCTCACTGCAGCCTCCGCCTCCCGGGTTCAAGCGATTCTCCTGCCTCAGGCTCCCAAGTAACTGGGATTACACACCCTGCTAATTTTTGTATTTTTAGTAAAGATGAGGTTTCGCCATGTTGGCCAGGCTGTTCTCCAACTCCTGACCTCAGGTGATCCACCCACCTCAGCTTCCCAAAGTGCTGGGATTACAGGCATGAGCCACCGCACCCGGCCAACACTGACTTTTTTTTTGAAATGGAGTTTCGCTCTTGTTGCCCAGGCTGGAGTGCAATGGCGTGATGGCTCACCGCAACCTCCGCCTCTTGGGTTTAAGCGATTCTCCTGCCTCAGACTCCCCAGTGGCTGGGACTACAGGCATGCACCACCACGCCCAGCTAATTTTGTATTTTTTTAGTAGAGACAGGATTTCTCCATGTTGCTCAGGCTGATCTCGAACTCCTGAGCTCAGGTGATCCACCCGCCTTGGCCTCCCAAAGTACTGGGATTACAGGTGTGAGCTACCGCACCTGGCCCCCAACACTGACTTTTCTATTTCTCATTGTATGAACCACAGTTTAGCTCAGAACACATTGATGGATTTAGCATCTAGGTTGGGCAAGAAACGTTCTGCTTAATTAAATGTGCATACTGTTATAAATTAATCAAATCACAGCTATAAGCCTACTGGCTCATGGAGAAAACAAGCTGTTAAGCTACTCAGGGTCAAGTTTCCAAGTGTCTCTTGGAAACTGCTTGTTTGCCAACAGGTCTGGATGTTTTGCTAGTACGTGATGGTAGTCATCAAAGAAAATGCTGGTGTGGGGCTGGGCACGGTGGCTCACGCCTGTAATCCTAGCACTTTAGGAAGCCAGGGCAGGAGGACTGTTTGAGACCAGGAGTTCAAGACCAACCTGCCAAAATATCGAGACCGCACTTCTATTTTTAAAATTTTATAAAAAATTAAAAATAAAATGTTGGGAGAAAAATAGTTCAGGAAGTGCTAGTGATTAACTGGCTTTTTTTTTTTTTTTCTAAAGCAAATCAAAAACAAACCATACTTGGGGGCTTTGGAATCAGAAAGACCTGGGTTTGGCCAGGGGCGGTGGCTCACACCTGTAATCCAAGCACTTTAGGAGGCTGAGGCAGGTAGATCACTTGAGGTTAGGAGTTTGAGACCAGCCTGGCCTATATGGTGAAACCCCGACTCTACTGAAAATATAAAAATTAGCTGGATGTGGTGGTGTGTGCCTGTAATCCCGGCTACTCGGGAGGATGAGGCAGGAGATTCACTTGTACCCAGGAGGCGGAGGTTGCAGTGAGCTGAGATGGCACCACTGCACTCCAACCTGGGCAACAGAGCTAGACTCCATCTCAAAAAAAAAAAAAAAAAAAGAGAGAGAGAAAGAAAGACCTGAGTTTGAATCAGGAGTATGAGCTGTGTGATAGTAGGCAAGTAACTTAATCTCTTGGAACCTGCCTCCTGGTCTTTAACATGGAGATGATAAAGACCCTACTTGGCAGAATGATTCTCAAGATTAGCATCAATGTATGTAAAGCCTCTGGCACAGGGCCTCGCCCTGAATAGGAGACTTAAGAAAGGACAGGACAACTCTATGAAAAACATTATGGAGATTTCTCAAAGAACTAAAAATAGAACTACCGTTAGACTTCAATCCCATTACTGGGTCTCTACCCAAAGGGAAAGACATCTGCACTCGTGTTTATGACAGCACTCTTTACAATAGCACAGATACAGTGTCCATCAACCAAGGACTGAATAAAGAAAATGTGATGCACACACACCATGGATCTACTCAGCCATAAAAAAAGAATGAAATCACGTCTTTTGCAGCAACATGGAACTGGAGGCCATTATCCTAAGTGAAATAACTCAGAAACAGCCAGATACTGCTTGTTCTCACTTGTGACAGCTAAAAGATGGGTACACGTGAACATACAGAGTAGAAAAACAGACAGAGGGCCGGGTGCGGTGGCTGACGCCTGTAATCTCAGCGCTTTCGGAGGCCGAGGTGGGCGGATCATGAGGTCAGGAGATCGAGACCATCCTGGCTACCACGGTGAAACCCTGTCTCTACTAAAAATACAAAACATTAGTTGGGCAAGGTGGCAGGCGCCTGTAGTACCAGCTAGTCGGGAGGCTGAGGCAGGAGAATGGTGTGAACCCAGGAGGCGGAGCTTGCAGTGAACTGAGATCGTGCCACTGCACTCCAGCCTGGGCAACAGAGCGAGACTCCATCTCAAAAAAAACAAGAAAAGAGAAAAGAAAAAGAAAAACAGACACTGAAGACTATAAAAAGTGGGAGGGGAGGGGATTGGAGAATCACCTATTGAGTACAATGTTCACTATTTGGGTGATGATGGGTACACTAAAAGCCCAGACTTCACCACTACGCATATACACATGTAAGAAATATGCACTTGTACCTCCTAAATATATAAACTTTTTTAAAATTAAAAATAAACAGGCTGGGCGCGGTGGCTCAAGCCTGTAATCCCAGCACTTTGGGAGGCCGAGGCGGGTCGATCACCTGAGGTCAGGAGTTTGATACCAGCCTGGCAAACATGGTGAAACCCCGTCTCTACTAAAAATACAAAATTAGCTGGGCGTGGTGGCGGCCTGTAATCCCAGCTACTTGGGAGGCTGAGACAGGAGAATTGCTTGAACCTGGAAGGTGGAGGTTGCAGTGAGCGGAGATCGCGCCACTGCACTCCAGCCTGGGCGACAAAGAGCGAAACATCGTCTCAAAAATAAACAAATTGCACCACTGCACTCCAGCCTAGGCGACAAAGAGCAAAACTCCATCTCAAAAATAAACAAATAATCCGTCTCAAAAATAAATAAACAAACAAATGAGGCAACAGACTCTGAAAAGAGCCCAAAGTCATCCAGCAGGTTTGCTGTGGGCCAGGCATAGAATCCCAAATTCGAGTAGCCTCCTCACTGTGCTGTGCTGTTCTCTTCTGCAAACCCAGGGCCTTTCTAAACACCCAGCCTGTCCCTGGAGGCCACAGGTTATTGCATGTGTTCTCTTCTCTTTTGATAGCCAGCCAAGAAGAGGGAACGCAGGGTGACTCACCAGGTAAGCCAGTCCCCCGTCCCTAGTGACTCTTCCTGTTCAAGGAAGCATCTTTTGTGTTTCATGTTCTTTTTATTCCTCCCACTGTGGCTGTGCTCTGCTCAGATAATTCATAATGGGGGTACTTGTTGCTGCCTGAGGCCGCAGCTTAAGATGCTGACATTGAGACCACCTAAAGCAGGGAGGGACCTGGGTCCTTAGCCTAGAGAGAGCTGCAGGGGAGAAGGGTGGACCAGCTGCCCGCCTCAGGGCTGCAGAGAGCAGGTCTGGGCAGAGAGGAGGGAACTGGGAGTGAAGGGGGTACATGTAGCCACTTGTCTGCAAGTCTGGCCTGGCCCTCCAGCCCTCTTGGGAGGGACACCTGGGACTAGGGGGAGGCAGGAGCTACACAAAAGAGGACCTTAGAGATGGTGCATAGTTTTCACCATCTTGAAGACTCTTTGTTATTTAACACATGCCTCCCCTACCCCCATGCTTGAAGGATGTTGGTAGGCTGTCGCTGTACTTCTGTTCCTGCTCTAAGCGTGCTCTGTTCACGCCCAACACACCTTCCTGGTATGTGGCTCAGCCGGTCTCAGCTGCCAGCCAATCGTTCCTGACCTTCCTATTATGTCACCAGCAGCCAATCAGAGCTTCGGATCAGCACGCGCTCAGCAGTGTTACTACCCGGAGTTGACAGAATCGTAGCCGAGAGCAAAGAGCATTTTAAATGGCTTTCTGAAAGCCAAAAATGCTTGCGAGTCGACCTCATTACTACTTTGGGAGAAATCCCAGTTGAGAACCAGTGATCAAACCTGCCCCCTTTATTTTGCCCAGCGAGGGGAGGGGGCTTGGCCAGAGAGGTGCAGGAGTTGTTAGAGAGGCTGGACCAGACGCCCGGTCAGCTGCCCTCCAGGGTAGCGGTAGTGCGTGTTTTTATGGCGCCACTCCTGTACTCCTGAACTTTCTCTGTGTCTCCACCCCACACTGACTGATAAGCAGTCTACGCATGGATGCCAATTCTGCAAATTCTGCAGCAGAGATGGAGAAAGAGTCTGTGCAGCCCCAGAGAGGCCAGAAGAGGCACCTGCTTCTCGCTTTCCAGCTCCTGGCGTGGGGGACAAACCACATGTCTCCCCTGTGGATTCTATGAGATTGAACCAATTCTTCTTTACGTCAATTACCTGGAATCAAGTTTTCTTATGTTGCAGACCAAATGAGGCTTTTCCAAGACTTTCTACCTTGTTTTCTAGGCTTCTCCTTGCCTGGGCGTGTGAGTTCCTTGGCAGGATTGTCACAGATGGCTGCAGTGGCTGTGAGTGATGCTCCTTGCCTGACTAGGTGCTCTGCCTACTTTGTAGGAAATGCGAGCTGGGCCGTGAGGAGTGTAGTCACACTTTCCAGCACAGCCGAGGTAGAGGACCTGACTCCTCTTGAGGCTGAAAGATACTCTCTGCCTCGGTCGCCCTTCCCTCACCCCATTCTGATTTACTTCATTCATGAGAGAACTTCCGCCTAGTCAGTGGTCTCCTTGCCTTCACTCCCACCTTCGTCTAATATAGGAGTCAGTAAATGATGGTCCTCAGGACAGATCCATACCCCCTGGCTTTGTACATACATGTGTATTAGAACACAGCCATGTTCTTTCATTTAAGTATTGTCTCATGTCTGCTTTCACACTACAGCAGCAGAGTTGAGAAGTTGTGACAAAGACTGTATGGTCCACAAGGCCACAATTATTTACCCTTTGGCCTGCTGACCCCTTAATCCATCCACCTGGCTGCCTCCGAGTGATCTCTTAAACCTCAGATCGAACCACACCACTCTTCTGCTTACAAAAAAAAAAAAAAAAAAATCTCTTGGGAGGCCAAAGCAGACGGATCACTTGAGGTTAGGAGTTCAAGACAAGTCTGGCCAACATGGTGAAACCTCATCTCTACTAAAAATAGAAAAATTAGCTGTGCGTGGTGGCACACACCTGTAATCCCAGCTACTCAGGAGGCTGATGCAGGAGAATCACTTGAACCCGGCAGGTAGAGGTTGCAGTGAGCCAAGATCATGCCACAGCACTCCAGCCTGGGCGCAGAGTGAGACTGTCTCTAAATGGATGCTCCTTAGTGAGGCTTTTCATGACCTGGCCGACTCCCTTCCACTCCTCCCCTCCACCCTCTGTCTCTGCTCACCCTCGGCTCTCACATCCTCAGCTGTGCCCTTGACCAGGCCATGCCTGATGGCTAGAATGTCCTTCTCCTTTCACCGTCTGTCAAATGTCTGAATATCTCTTAAGACCAAATTCAAATGTCACCTCCTCTTGCGCCCCTCCTAGATGCCTACCTGAATTACCTGCCCCCTCCTCTGTGCTCCTAAGCTCTGTGGGTAGATAACCATCTGTGACTGCAATGACATGTTTAGGTGTTTCTCTCTCCCATTAGACAGTGAGCTACTAGAAATCAGGAACCTTGCCTCATTGCCTTTTCTGCCCTGCCAGGAATGGAGCTGAACCATTTGGATAAGTCAGAAGCAGACTTTTATAAAAGTGCCAGGAACTTGACTATAACATCTTGTCGATGCCATTTCTGATAATCGACTAACTGGTTTCTCCTTGTCTAAATTTCCTGGTGTCTGGAATAGCATAGGTACTTGGAAAATGAATGAGTATGTAATTGCATAAAACATATATTTTCCTTCTATTCTAACATAAAATTCTGGGAAATACCTTGTCATATTCACTTTATCATCAAGTACATTCAAGACTTTAAAAAGGATTTGGCTGGGTGCAGTGGCTCACGCCTGTAATCCAAACACTTTGGGAAGCTAAGGCAGGAGGATTACTTGAACCCAGGAGTTCGAGATCAGCCTGGGCAATATAGGGAGACCCCATCTCTACGAATAAATATTAAAATTAGCTTAGTATGGCATATGCGTGTAGTCCCAGCTACTCAGGAGACAGAGATAAGAGGATTGCTTGAGCCCTGGAGGCAGAGGTTGCAGTGACCTGAGGTTGTGCCACTGCACTCCAGCCAGGCTACAGAATGAAACCCCATCTCAAAAAAAAAAAGGCCGGGCGCGATGGCTCAAGCCTGTAATCCCAGCACTTTGGGAGGCCGAGACGGGCGGATCACGAGGTCAGGAGATCGAGACCATCCTGGCTAACACGGTGAAACCCCGTCTCTACTAAAAAAATACAAAAAACTAGCCGGGCGAGGTGGCGGGCGCCTGTAGTCCCAGCTACTCGGGAGGCTGAGGCAGGAGAATGGCGTGAACCCGGGAGGCGGAGCTTGCAGTGAGCCGAGATCCGGTCACTGCACTCCAGCCCGGGCGACAGAGCAAGACTCCGTCTCAAAAAAAAAAAAAAAAAAAAAAAAAGCTTTCTACCTCCATCCAGAGAAGATATGCAAATGGCCAATAAGCACATAAAAAGATGCTCAACATCATTAGCCATCAGAGCAGTGCAGATAAAAGCAACAGTAAGACGCCACTTCACACC
This sequence comes from Chlorocebus sabaeus, assembly GCF_047675955.1. Taxonomy (NCBI): domain Eukaryota; kingdom Metazoa; phylum Chordata; class Mammalia; order Primates; family Cercopithecidae; genus Chlorocebus; species Chlorocebus sabaeus. Next base: position 52,768,590 of record NC_132925.1, read on the forward strand.
TATTCACCCCCATAGGTGTGAAGTGGCGTCTTACTGTGGCTTTGATTTGCACCCATTTTGATCTATAATCAAAATCTATAATCAAAAGGACAGATGGCCAGGCGCGGTGGCTCACATCGCTCACGTCTGTAATCCCAGCACTTTGGGAGGCTGAGGCGGGCGGATCACGAGGTCAGGAGTTCGAGATCAGCCTGACCAACATGGTGAAACCCCATCTCTACTAAAAATTCAAAAATTAGCCAGGTATGGTGGCGGACGCCTGTAATCCCAGGAACTCAGGTGGCTGAGGCAGGAGAATCACTTGAAACCGGGAGGTGGAGGTTGCAGTGAGCTGAGATTGCACCACTGTACTCTAGCCTGGGCGACAGAGCAAGACTATGTCTCAAAAAAAAAAAAAAAAAAAAAAACAAAAACCAGACAACATGTTGACAAGGATGGGGAGTAAGTGGAACCCTCATACATTGTTGGTGGGGATGTAACATAGTAAAGCTACTCCACCTTTAACTGGGTAAAGGTGACATGGGATCACTATCATTTATTACAACTCCATGTGAATCTACAATGGTCTCAAAATAAAAAACTTAATTTAAAAACATACTCTAGGCCAGACGCAGTGGCTCGCACCTGTAATCCCACACTTTAGGAGGTCGAGGCAGAAAGTTCCCTTCAGGCCAGGAGTTTGAGACCAGCCTGGGCAAAAAGTGAGACCCTCATCTCTCCAAAAAATTTTTAAAATTCGCTAGATGTGGTAGTGCACACATCTGGTCCCAGCTACAAGGAGGCTGAGGCAGGAGAATTCCTTGAGCCCAGGAGATCGGGCTGCAGTGAGCCATTTGTACCACGGCACTCCAACCTGAGTGACAGAGTGAAACTCTGTCTCAAAAAATAAAAATGAAAACATCTGGCCTGAAGAAAATAATAAAATGAAATAAATAAATAAAAATAAAAACGTACTCTACCTCTTTTCTGTACTTCTCCTTCTAAAATAAGAATTTCCCAGCTGGGTACGGTGGCTCACACCTGTATTCCCAGCACTTTGGGAGGCCAAGATGGGCTGATTGATTGAGTCCAGAAGTTGAAGACAAGCCTGGGCAACATAGCAAGAACCCTGTCTCTACAAAAAAAGTAGAAAAAATTCACCGAGCATGGTGCACGCCTGTAGCCCCAGCTACCTGGGAGTCTGAGGTGGGAGGATCACCTGAGCCTGAGAGGTTGAGGCTGTAGTGAGCCGTGGTCCTCACTCTGCACTCCAGCCTGGGTGACAGAGTGAGATCCTATCTCAAAACAAACCAACAACAAAAGAAGAATTTCCCAGGAGTAGCGTTTCTGTATTCTTTAAATGATGTTGCTATTTGGTGGCATTGTTTTATTTGTCAGGAATCCTAGGCCTACCCTGTGGACTCTGTGAGTCTCTCAAGAGCTGACCAAAGTTTTGGATGGAGCAAAAATCTTTATTGACTCCAGGCCGAGTGCGGTGGCTCACGCCTGTAATCCCAGCACCTTAAAGGCTGAGGTGGGTGGATCACATGAGGCCAGGAGTTCGAGACCAGCCTGGCTAACATGGCGAAACCCAATCTCTACTAAAAATAGAAAAATTAGCCGGGTGTGGTGGTGCACATCTGTAATCCCAGCTACTTGGGAGACTGAGGCAGGAGAATCACTTGAACCTGGAAGGCAGAGCTTGCAGTGAGCTGAGATGACACCACTGCACTCCAGCCTGGGTGACAGAATGAGACTCCATCTCAAAAATAAAAATAAAAAAATTACTCTAGAAGGTGAAAAGATAACCATAATAATATCATTAACAAATGTTTAAATGTCTCTAAAATATGGCCTTATATCAAATAGCTGCAACTCAATTCTCACATGTCTGTATGTGTGTGTTACACGTATAGACTGCATGTTTAATATGGGGTATCCTGAGGATTCGAAACTGGAAATGACGTGGTGTTGAATCCTGCCTTTACCACTTGTAGCTCTGTGGCTTTGGAGAAGTTTTCTTATTTGAGTCTCAATTTTATTATATATTGAAAGAACATTGTAGTATTTGCTCCATAGTGGTGGTGTGGCAATTAAAATTACATGAATTCCTGATTCATGTGAAAGCTCAGTAAGTACCTGCCCCATAGTAAGGGCTCAGCTAGAGGTGGCTATTGTGATGATGAAATACCGAGGATGGCGGTGACGGGTATTTCTGGTTGACTGTCAGCGTGGTGGTAGTAAGAGCCTGGAACCCAGTGAGTCCCTGGGTCCACTTGATCATGGGTTTGTACTTAACCAGAGCCGGAGAAAAGGCTTATATTGTCAGTTCTTCTGGAGGAAAAACAGAAGGAAGAGAACAAAGGCTTGGTTTCATTGGAGGCGCAACTGAATATTATTTTAAATGAAAGCTACAAAAACAGTGTGGAAAAACCACAGGAAGGGCGAGGCCAACTAAGGTTTGCATCGTGAGGTCAGCTGGTGGTTGACTGAGTCACAAAGCATTTTATACAAATCGTGATCTGACAATGACTATTTTCCTGGCTAAAACTCAGGAAAACTGAGTTTCAAAAGCAATTGTAAAAATATGTGTGACTTGTGGTATTTTATATATGAAAAGGTTTGTATATAACTTATATCAAATTTGGTTATACATTTACCTAGCTGTCTTTATTGAAAAAGAGTAAGATTACATGACATCGCGACCTTGCTGGTTAACCTGAGCCTTCAGGTTGTGTGGCCTTCGGGATACGGGTCTGGGAGCTCTGCAAACATGTGTCAGGGTCTGGCTCTTCACAAGGCACTGGGAATGCAAAGCAGTCCCTGTTCCGAGGCACACACAGCATTGCACTTATAAAATTTAACAGAATGGGGCTGGGCGCCGTGGCTCACACCTGTAATCCCAGCACTTTGGGAGGCTGAAGCAGGAGCATCACTTGAGCCCAGGACTTCAAGACCAGCCTAGGCAACACAGTGAGACCCTGTCTCTACAAACAATTACCCGGGCATGGTGGCGTGCACCTGTAGTCCAAGCTACTCGGGAGGCTGAGGTGGGAGGATCGCTTGAGCCTGGGAGGTTGAGCCTTCAGTGAACTGAGGTCATGCCACTTCACCCCAGCGTGGGCAACAGAGTTAGACCCTGTCTCAACAACAACAACAAAAGTAACAAAACAAAACGAAAGACAAGAGACACGTAATAAATAAAAGTCAGTGACCTGCGAATGCTTTATATATTATTCAAAGATAATATTGAAACAAAAATAACTATGAAGGTCATCTTCATGTTTCTGGCACTTGAAAATTAGTGTATAGCAGTGATGTATTAGGCAACAGAAAGCTTAGAAATGGAAAGAAAGATCTGGGTTTGGGTACAGGCTCTGCCCTTTATCCATTGTGTGACTTTCGCCAGGTCACTTAACCTCTCTGCTTCGGTTTCATCATGGGTTAAAAAATGAACGATAACACCCAGGTAATTGGTTTGGTATAAAATTGAGATGAGTTGAGTGTTATTGAAATATAAAGTAATATTATGGGAAATCACTGTGAATTTTCTTAGTTGGAGGCTGCTTATAGATAACCCAAGATCACAGAATTGCATTATGTCAAGATGTGTTTGTTTTTCACATTTTAGGCCAAAATTAAAGAGAGAAGTAAAATTCCAGATCACACTCCTTCAGACCACTGCATGAGCTTCATTTATCAATTTCCCCATCTTTTTTCTTTCAAAAGCTTTAAGGGACTGGGTGTGGTGGCTCACACCTGTAATCCCAGCACTTTGGGAGGCCAGGGTGGGAGTATCACCTGAGCCCAGAAGTTCAAGACCAGCCTGGGCAAAATAGTAAGATCTCGTCTCTACAGATAAATTTTTAAAAATCAACTCGGCATGGTGGCACATGCCTGTAGTACCAGCCACACAGTGGCCTGAGGCAAGAGGATAATTGAGCCCAAGGGGTCAAGGCTGCAGTGAGCCATGATGAGACCACTGCACTCCAGCATGGGTGACAGGTAGACCTTGTCTCAAAAAAAAGGTAGAGGATGGCTTTAGGATTTCCAGTTGGCAAAAGAGAAATCTGTGTCTACACTGGGAGGGCAAATGATTATCAAAATCAATTTCTTTTATTTATTTATTTATTTTTAGACAGAGCTTTGCTCTTGTTGCCCCTGCTGGAGTGCAGTGGTGCGATCTTGGCTCACTGCAACCTCCGCCTTCCAGGTTCAAGTGATTCTCCTGCATACCCAGGCATGTGCCACTGCCCAGCTAATTTTTTGTATTTTTAGTAGAGATGGTTTTTCACCATGTTGGCCAGGCTGGTCTCGAACTCCTGACCTCAGGTGATCCACCTGCCTCGGCCTCCCAAAGTGCTGGGGTTTCAGGAGTGACCCACCGTGCCCAACCTCAAAATCAATTTCTTAAAAGGTTGTACAGAAAGGTCAGACCCATGAGAGAGAGAGTTCTTTGGTCATGATGTTTGTTATGGGCACAGGAAGGCCAGCATAGGGAGAGTCAGGAGTTCCCTTACCTTGCACATCTAAATAGAGGGATACTGTGCTAGACTTAGGGGGAAAAAAAGGATGAGAGAGTTATGGTAAATCTAGAAGACAGTAGTGGGAGTCTAAGTTGAAGTTACTCCACAAATAATAACTGAGCACATATTTTATGCCAGAGCTTGTGCAAGGCAGTGGGGATGGGAAAATGTAAATGGTTGTATTCATCCATTGGTGTTCTAGGTAAGAGGACTTGGTGTCAGTAGACTGAGGTTCAAATCCTGGCTCTGCCACGTGACCCATGGCTCTGGGGAACTGGTGGTGTCAGCAGCGTAGACAGTTGTAATTCCATGTAATACGTGCACTAGCAAAGGTCTGTGCAGGCCGTGTGGGAAGCTCAGGGCAAGATAGTTTCTTAAGATTATGCTTCCAGGGTTTCCCTTTTCCAAATATATGAAATGACAGATAAATGATACAAAGAGACAGAAAAAAAACCCCACCATACTGAAACATGTAATACATGTCTCCATGGAGTAATGACAAAGACACATGAGTGACAAATGGGCCTGCAGGGCTCCGGGTGGAGACGCAAGAATTGGGTTTTTACGCAGTGACAGGCATGGCAAGGGCACCAAGCAAAGTGCAAGAACAACTCAGACCTCCTGCATCAAACGGGGGCCTGGGGAAGGGTCTCTTTCTCCTTTTTTTTCTTTTCTTTTTTTTTTTTCTTGAGACAGAGTCACGCTTTGTCGCCCAGGCTGGAGTGCGATGGCGTGATCTCGGCTCACTGCAACCTCTACCTTCCGGGTTCAAGTGATTCTCCTGCCTCAGCCTTCTGAACAGCTGGGATTACAGGTGCCCGCCACCACACCCGGCTAATTTTTGTATTTTTAGTAGAGATGGGGTTTCACCATGTTGGTCAGGCTGGTCTTGAACTCCTGACCTCGGGTGATCCACCCGCTTTGGCCTCCCAGAGTGCTGGGATTACAGGTGTGAGCCACTGCGCCAGGAAAGGAAAGGGTCTCCTTATTCAAATACGCACATGCACGTGCACAGATACCTTGCATCTGTGAAAGGAAGCTAAGAAATCTGCAGCTGGCAGCTATTTGGACCTATGGCTTATAAACATATGTTTTTCGGGAGACAGAGAAACCGAGACTTGGGCCAGTCTTTGCAGTGATCTGGGGCCTGGAACTACATTTCCCCTCTATGAGTGGAGAGCCCAGGCACCAACAGAAACTCAGTTCTGGACTAGGAGCCAGAGGGGCTGGATGGAGGCAGCTAGAAACTGCTAGACAGGAAAGAGGGAGTGCAGCAGAGAGACTGCAGTGGTCAAGAGGGGAAAAGTGCCCTCAAGAAGACTGAGCAAACCAAAATCCCAAAGTCTATTAGGAAAATCAATGATAATAAGATACAGAATGAAACAAAATCAACAATCAAGAAGAGATGAATTCATTCCAGGTAAAATGAAAATGAAACAACCTGAATTTAAGATGACTTGATCGAGCGTGGTGGCTCACATCTGTAATCCCAGCACTTTGGGAGGCCAAGGCAGGTGGATCACTTGAGGCCAGGAGTTCGAGACCAGCCTGGCTAACATGGTGAAACCCCATGCCAACTAAAAATACAAAAATTAGCCAGGTTTGGTGGCGGGCCCCTGTAGTCCCAGCTACTCAGGAGGCTGAGGCACGAGAATTGCTTTAGCCCAGGAGGTGGCGGTTACAGTAAGCCAAGATTGCACCACCGCACTCCAGGCTGGGCAACAGAGCAAGGGCCTATCTCAAAAAAAACAAAACAAAAAAACTGTATTTGTGGTCCTCTAAGGGATAGAAGAAGGAATAGCATCATCATCCATTTCTTTTAAAAGGTCAAAATATTAGAAAATTAAAATGAGAAGAAATGAGAAAAGCAAATGCTGAAAATGAAAAATAAAATTATTAACAACTAAATGTTTATGAAGAAGTGAATGAAGCAACTGATTCGGCTTGAAGAGAGCTCAAGAGGAAATGTTGAATTAGAACTTTAAGGATTCTAGGAGGCCTCCAGGGAGAGCGCACCTTGGCAAGTCCTGGAAGATTAGCCTAACTGGCCATGGGGTCAGTGTCAGCAGTGGCGGTAGATTGGCCTCCAGGCTTTGGGAAGCATAGACTATCACTTGCATCATAGGGAAGAAAACAAGTTTGACAGGTAAGCTAATGTGTTTCCTTAAAGGAAAAAAGCTTCCTGAGAGGGCAGCTACTTGCCCATCCAGAATGATGACAATAGATGTGTTCTGGAAATATTATTATTAGGTCTGTTCACTTTGTGTGGGTTTTCTACTCAGGAATGTTTTCTTTCTCTTTTTTTTTTTTTTTTTTTTTTGAGATGGAGTTTCATTCTTGTCCCCCAGGCTGGAGTGCAATGGCGTGATCTCAGCTCGCTGCAACCTCTGCCTCCTGGGTTCAAGCGATTCTCCTGCCTCAGCCTCCCAAATAGCTGGGACTACAGGCACGTGCCACCACATGATTTTCATATTTTTAGTAGAGACGGAGTTTCACCACGTTGGCCAGGCTAGTCTCGAACTCCTGATCTCAAGTGATCCACCCACCTCAGCCTCCCAAAGTGCTAGAATTACAGGCGTGAGCCACCATGCCCAGCCAGGAATGTTTTCTTAAACCTGATTTATAGGCCGGGCGCGGTGGCTCAAGCCTGTAATCCCAGCACTTTGGGAGGCCGAGACGGGCGGATCACGAGGTCAGGAGATCGAGACCATCCTGGCTAACACAGTGAAACCCCGTCTCTACTAAAAAATACAAAAAACTAGCCGGGCGAGGTGGCGGGCGCCTGTAGTGCCAGCTACTCGGGAGGCTGAGGCAGGAGAATGGCGTGAACCCGGGAGGTGGAGCTTGCAGTGAGCTGAGATCCGGCCACTGCACTCCAGCCTGGGCAAAAGAGCCAGACTCCGCCTAAAAAAAAAAAAAAAAAAAAAAACCTGATTTATAGAATTTGGTTTTCATCTAGATGCTAAAACCTGGAAGGTGGAGGAACTGGGGTGGGGTGGGAGGAATTCATATGTACTGAGCACTTGCTTTCTGTATGCATTCCCATTCATCCACACATGGGCTGTGGAAGGCACGAGTCTTTATTCCAGTGTTACACCTGAGGACATCAGGGTCCTAAAAGGTCGAGGGAGTTCTCTCAGGAGGTGCTGGGGTAGGAGTTTGAGCCCATGTCTGCCTGGCCCAATGCCCTTTCCACTCTACCACTTCCAAGCAGAGTTGGCGTCTCGTTTACAGGGCCTTGTGCAGTGCCTGGCACATGAGAGATGCTTACTATTAAGCATCTAGGTGTTTCCTAAAAGAATGGATGTGCCATTGATCACCCGCTAAGCTCCTAGATGGCGATCACTCCTTTCACGTGAGCAGTACGGAGTAGGGCTGAGTAGTGCCGAGCACATGCAGGTGAGTCTCTGACAAATTTTTTTATGAAAAAGATGAAAAATAATTGACTTTTTAGCATTATATTCTTTAATCTCCCCAGATCCCATTAATTATTGCTCTTAAATAATTAATTATATTTAGCATTATATTCTTTAATCTCCCCAGATCCCATTAATTATTGCTCTTAAATAATTAATTATATTTAGCATTATATTCTTTAATCTCCCCAGATCCCATTAATTATTGCTCTTAAATAATTAATTATATTTAGCATTATATTCTTTAATCTCCCCAGATCCCATTAATTATTGCTCTTAAATAATTAATTATATTTAGCATTATATTCTTTAATCTCCCCAGATCCCATTAATTTAAGAGCAATAATTAATGGGATCTGGGGAGATTAAAGAATATAATGCTCTTTCTTTAAGAGCAATGATTAATGGGATTTGGGGGAGATTAAAGAATATAATGGTAAATTATATTTCTCAGGCTGGGCGAGGTGGCTCACACCTGTAATTCCAGCACTATGGGAGGCTGAGGCGGGTGGATCACCTGAGATCAGGAGTTCAAGACCAGCCTGACCAACATGGTGAAACTCCATCTCTACTAAGAATACAAAAATTAGATAGGCGTGGTGGTACATGACTGTAATCCCAGTTATTTGGGAGGCTGAGGCAGGAGAATCACTTGAACCTGGGAGGCGGGGGTTGCAATGAGCTGAGATCAGGCCACTGCACTCCAGCCTGGGCAACACAACAAGATTCCTTCTCAAAAACAAAAACAAAATTAAAAACTAAAAATACACACATCCAGCCGAGGTGAAGTAGCTCAGGCCTGTAACCCCAGCACTTTGGGAGACCGAGGTGGGCGGATCACCCGAGGTCAGGAATTTGAGACAGCCTGACCAACATGGTGAAACCCCATCTCTACTAAAAAGACAAAAATTAACTGGGCGTGTTGGCATGTGCCTGTCATCCCAGCTACTCAGGAGGCTGAGGCGGGAGAATCACTTGAACCTGGGAGGCGGAGGTTGCAGTGAGCCGAGATCCTTCCACTGCACTCCAGCCTGGGCAACAGAACGAGACTCTGTCTCAAACAAACAAACAAAAGCACCCCACAGATCTGATCATGTTGCTCCCAACTTAAAATTCTGGAATGTCTCCATTGCCCTTCAAAAACAAAATGTCCCAGAACCCTTAACAGCTCACCTCGGCCTCCAGCAATGTGTCCTAGCAGCTCCCACTCACCTTGAGATGCGGGTTCTCTAACCTCCAGACAACTGGGATCATCTCCATTCCTGGGGCTTTGCTGTCTGCTGCCACCACTCGCGCTGTTCTTTCCTTCTTTCACCCGACTGACTCCTACTTAACCTGCTGGCTCAGCTTAGACATTAGTTCCTCTGGGAAGCATCCTCTGCCCTCCCAAGACTGAATGGGGGCCCCAGACTTACACTTCATGGCTCTCTGTAACTCTCCTTTATAAAAACTCCCAGTACCACTTGGTTTCTTCAGTGTGTCCCTTCCCTGCTGGACTCAGTTTCTAAACAACGAGGACCCTGCCATTCTTTCACCAATGCCTCCTAAGCAGCTGCTCAGGGAACAGGATTGGAAAGAGGCTCTCAGTGCCTACATGTTTGCTGCATGAATGATTGTCACCCTGCACTGATGTGGTGACATGGCCAGTGATTGAGGGGAAGTGACACAGAATTGCTTCTAAATCACAGAATCAGAGCAAAGATTAAAGCACCAGGATAAGTTACAAAGCATTGTCATTTTGCTGTCTGTGGCCGGCAGTTCATTAGGCCCACTGGGGCCTGGTTTCCACGCGGGGAATAAACAAGGTGACATCATGGTGACGCACTCCCAGGGGATTGTGCAAGTGTGCCAGCTCTGTTTGCTGGTTGGAAGAGCTGTGTGTGGTCTCGTGGGCTGCTAATCATCTTTGTAGGGCTTATGATTCTGCAGCTCTCCAGGGACAGGTGACAAATGTCAGTCTCTAAGTTCCTCTGACCTCTGCGTAATTCTCGGACTCTACCCTGCCTTCCTGGGGAGACGGCCTCCCCTGGACTCACAGAGTTCCAACAGTGCTCTCGTTCCCTGGTTTTCAAACTCTGAGTCCACTCAGAATTTCCCCTCACTCAGCTTTCAACATAACAGCGAACATTTCTCAAGCACTTTACAGTTTGTAAAATGTTTCCACTTATTCTGTCTCATGTGAGCGTGGATCTTACCATGCTCATGGAAAGAAGAAGAAAGAATGAAGACTGTGTAATTTCTATGCACACAGATTCAACTCAGTGACCCAGACAGGTTATTTAACCCCTCTGTGCCTCAGTTATCTGTACAATGGGATAATAATAGGAATGATGGCATGAGATGTTTGCAAAAGTTAATTAAATTAACACAAGTACTCAGCTAGAATAGTTCCCAGCCCATATGTAATCACTAAGTGGTAACAATTTTTATTACTGTTATTACTATATAGTATCCTTTGTGACAGGAAATAGAGTCCATTTGAAAGAACATGGGCTTTGGACTCTGGAAGACTGGGGTTTTTTTTTTCTTTTTCTTTTTCTTTTTTTTTGAGATGCAATTTCGCTCTTCCTGTTTCACTCAGCTTGTTGCACAGGCTGGAGTGCAATGGTGTAATCTCAGCTCACCACAACCTCTGCCTCCCAGGTTCAAGCAATTCTCCTGCCTCAGCCTACCAAGTAACTGGAATTACAGGTATGTGCCACCACGCCCAGCTAATTTTGTATTTTTAGTATAGACAGGGTTTCTCCATGTTGGTCAGGCTGGTCTTGAACTCCCAGCCTCAGGTGATCAGCCTGCCTCGGCCTCCTAAAGTACTGGGGTTACAACCGTGAGCCACCACACCTGGCCCTGGAAGACCAGATTTCTATCTTGGCTCTATCAGTCCTGGCTGTTTAATCTCAGCAAGGTTATTTAACTTCTCAGAGTCTCAATTTGCTCATATATAAGATAGTGATTAATACAACTAACCTCAAAGAGTCATTGTGAGTATTAACTGAGAGACTATCTGGAAAACACCTTGTGAAGATCAGGCACAGAGTGGACCCCCAGTAAATGACAGGTCCTGCCTATTCCTCTGCATGGCCAGCGCATCAGTTCCAATGCATAAGAAAAGAGAATTACACTCAGGATAAGTAAGGGTGGTCATGGAAGAGGAGAAAAGGCAGTGCCACCAGACACTTGGTAGCTTCCAACAAATGGTAGCTGTTCAGTGACTCTAGAATTGAAAACCATTAATTGAATGCCTCAAGGGCAGAGAAGGCGTGCTAACATTTATTGAGCACCTACTATGTGCAGAGCACTTTATATAAGTCATTTGAGCCTCAAATAGCCCTGGAAGAAACTCCATTTCACTCATAGTAAGATGGACACAGTGGTTGCTGAAGTCTTAAAGGGAGTGCAGAGGAAAGCTGGAATTCTAATCCAGGACTGTGTGATGCCTAAGCATGTTTTGCAACCCATTAAATAATACTCATCCATGCTAACATCAGTCAGGGGACGAACAGACGACAGGCAGGAGAAAGCTCAGGGAGGAAGTGCTTTATGGGGTGAAATTATTGCAGACAGTGAGAACAGCATGGCATGTGTGGACCCTAAGGAGTGTAAGAGCTGGTTCTGGGAGTGGTGAGAGGGTGAGGCTGGAGAGGTGTGTGGGAGGAGAGCAGAGCCTGGCAGGGCCTTTGTGGCACTGTGAGCTTGGAGGGGGGGATATGTTGCCAGGCATATATGGCCATAGTGCTGGCCATCCAGTGCACGTGGGTCACAGCCAAGGGCACGTGAAATGCCTTTCTTTTTAGGTTCAAGCTGGACATCCCCACCTGACAGTACACAGAATGTTCAGAGTGTTCAGCGGCGGTTCTCGTGTGAATTCCTTTCCCCAGCTCCTTAACAGGAATGCGTTCTCTGACACCAGTGCTTGGACCACCGTACCATCCTCCCACAGTCCGTCAGAAACAAAGCCTCTGGTCTTGTTCACCTCTTCTTTCTCTCTTGCAACAGGCCTTCCTCAATCCCTTTAGTCCTTCCACATTCTTCCCCACAAGCCGACTCATCCTAGTTTCTTCCTGGACCCCTTGTGAGAGGGTCCCATGCCAGTGCCTGCGGGACTGGGAGAGACATCTGCACATCACAGACTCTTCTCAAAGCCCAGATAGTGGCCTTGGATGCAGAAAGACTGTGTGTGTTAGGCTGAGTCTCCTCTCTGCTTCTACCCTGAGTCCCATGCCTGAGTCTACCCTTTGTTATCCAGGCTTTGGTGTCTGCCAAAGTCAGGAAGAGCAGGATGGGGGAAAGAGGGGAGGCCTGTATTTGAGGGCAGGGGCTCTGATTAGGGGGCTGCTACAGCTCCCTAGGGAAGAGCTGTGGTCATCAGTTCGGGATCCTAGAAGGAAGCACAGTGAGGAAAAGAGAGATCTGAAGAAAAGAGAGATCTGAAGAAGGAAGGGCAAGGGGCGAGGAGACCGATGTCGAGATAAAGGGGGCATGGCCAGATGCCACTGAGTGCTTCAGGCTGCAGCAAGGAGACCAGATTCATTCTCAGTGCAAGGGGTGGCCTCGTGTTCTTCTCACATCCTTGTCCATGTCTGTGAATTTTGCTGGCTGCTGTTTCTCCACCTGCTCCTAAGTGCTACTGTTCTCCCAGCTCCTCTCATTCTACCTGCAGGAATCTTGGTTACTTTCAGGTGGAACCGAGGCCCCCTGCTCCTCAGCTATGGACTCAGATATCAAACACTGGCAGGACCCTCTGTCTGTATATCCTGTGCGTTCCTCAAAACTTGTGCAAAGCCACCCAGCCTCATCTCTGTCAATCTCCTCCACTCCCTGTGTCTCCAGCTCAGCTACCAACACGACCCGCTACCCAGGCATCTAATCTAGAAATCCAAGTGTCACTGTGATTTCCCCCACTCCTCACCAACTACTGCCAATGCATTACCAATTCTTTTTTTAAATTTTTTTATTATTTTTTTAGGCAGGGTCTCGCTCTATAACCCAGGCTGGAGTGCAGTGGTGCAATCATGGCTTACTGCAGCCTCAACCTCCTGGATTAAAGTGATCCTCCCACCTCAGCCTCTTGAGTAGCTGGTGCAAGCCATCATGTCTGGCTGATTTTTTAAAAAACTTTTGTAAAGAAGGGGTTTCTTTATGTTGCCCAGGTTGGTTTTGAACTCCTGGGCTTAAGTGATCCTCCTGCCTTGAACTCCCAAAAATGCTGGGATTACAAACATGAGCCACTGCATCCAACCACCAATTCTTTTTAACCTCTGAAACATTTCTCAGATCTCTCTCTCTCTTTTTTTTTTTTTTAGACAGAGTCTTGCTCTGTCACCCAGGCTAGAGCGCAGTGGCGTGATCTGCTCTGTCACCCAGGCTAGAGCGCAGTGGCGTGATCTGCTCTGTCACCCAGGCTAGAGCGCAGTGACGTGATCTTCTGCCTCCCTGGCTCAAGTGATTCTCCTGCCTCAGCCTGCCAAGTAACTGGGATCACAGGCATGAGCCACCATCCCCAGCTAATTTTCTGTAGTTTTAGTAGAGATGGGGTTTCACCACGCTGGCCAGGCTGGTCTCGAACTCCTGACCTCAGGTGATCCACTTGCCTCGGCCTCCCAAAGTGCTGGGATTATAGGCGTGAGCCACTGCGCCTGGCCTATTTTTTTTTTGGATACAGAGTCTTGCTCTGTCACCCAGGCTGGGGTGCAGTGGTGCATTCTTGGCTCAATGCATTCTTTGCCTCCTAGGCTCAAATGATCTTCTCACTTCAGCCTCCCAAGTAGCTGGGACTACAAGGCCACACCACCATGCCCCACTATTTATTTATTTTGTATTTTTATTAGAGATGGAGGTCTCACCATGTTGCCCAGGCTGGTCTTGAACTCCTGGGCTCAAGTGATCCTCCAGCGTCAGCCTCCCGAAGTGCTGGGATTGCAGGTGTGAGCCACTGTGCCGACCAGGGCAGCCAGTGTTGATTATCCTATCTAAGACAGCTCTCCATTCCCCCATCACTTCATCCTGATTGACTTTCTCCATTTCTCCTATCAGCTTTATCCTGATAGTTGACAGCACTCTCTGAAGCCCGTTGAACATGTACTTACTTAGTTGTCTCTCTCAACATCCCCCACTATGGTATAAGCTTCATAAGGGCCAGGCATGGTGGCTCACACCTATAATTTCAGCAGTTTGGGAGGCTAAGGCAGGACGATCGCTAGGGCCCAGGAGTTCAAGACCAGCCTGGGCAACATAGCAAGACCCTATCTCTACAAAAAATTAAAAAATAAAAATTAACCAGCCATGGTGGCATGCACCTGTAGCACCTGTAGTCCCAGTTACTAGGAAGGGTGAGGTGAGAGGGTCACTAGAGCCCAGCAATTGGAGGCTGCAGTGAGCTATGATTGTGTGGCTGCACTCAAGCCTGGGTGACAGAAAGCAAGACCCTGTCTCAAAAAAAAAAAAAAAAAGGCTTTATAAGAACAATTGAGAGGTGAAGTCAGCTGGAATTCCTGGGTTAAGTGGGGACTTGGAGAACTTTTGTGTCTTACAAGAGGATTGTAAAATGCACCAATCAGCACTCTGTAACTAGGATTGTAAAATACACCAATCAGTGCTCTGTGGCTAGCTAGAGGTTTGTAAAATGGACCAATCAGCACTCTGTAAAATGGACCAATCAGCAGGATGTGGGCAGGGACAAATAAGGGAATAAAAACTGGCCACTGCAGCCAGCAGTGGCAACCAGCTGGGGTTCCCTTCCACTCTGTGGAAGCTTTGTTCTTTCACTTTTCACAATAAATTTTGCTGCTGCTCATTCTTTCGGTCCGTGCCACCTTTGAGAGCTGTAATGCTCACCACGAAGGTCCGTGGCTTCATTCTTGAAGTCAGCAAGACCATGAAACCACCAAGGAAGAAACTCCGGACACACCACCTTTAAGAACTGTAACAAGGCCGGGCACGGTGGCTCAAGCCTGTAATCCCAGCACTTTGGGAGGCCGAGACGGGCGGATCACGAGGTCAGGAGATCGAGACCATCCTGGCTAACACGGTGAAACCCCGTCTCTACTAAAAATTACAAAAAAAAAAACCAAAAAACAAAACAAAACAAAACAAAAAAAAAACCAAAAAACTAGCCGGGCGGGGTGGCAGGCGCCTGTAGTCCCAGCTACTCAGGAGTCTGAGGCGGGAGAATGGCGTGAACCTGGGAGGCGGAGCTTGCAGTGAGCTGAGATCTGGCCACTGCACTCCAGCCCGGGCAACAGAGCCAAGACTCCGTCTCAAAAAAAAAAAAAAGAACTGTAACACCACAAAGGTCCACAGCTTCATTCTTGAAGTCAGCGAGACCACAAACCCACCAGAAGGAACAAACTCCGGACACACAATGACCTTGTTTTGTTCATCTCTGAGTGCTCAGCACCTGCCTGAGTGCCCAGCACATACTCAGTAAATACCTGCATAGTGGACCACGAGAGGGTGATGCCACAGAAGCCTAGTGGTTCCCAGTTGGAGCTACTTGCATCAAAGTCACCCAGGACTCTCTGCAAGTGAACAGACACCTGAACCCTACCCCAATCTCATACCCATTAATCTGAACCCCCTGGCCATGGATAAGTGCAAAATTCTCCACATTAACACAGCCAGGGTCAAGAACTATTAAAGTAGAGAATTTCAAGAAGGATCAGCAGTGGCAAATGCGGCAGGGAGTTTCACAATCTAAGACCTGAACAATGTCCAGACTTGACACACTTCGGGAGTAAGCTGGTCAGTTCAAGGTAAGGAGGATGCAGCTCTGGAGGAAATACACTGGTGGCTCTCCGTGGTTGGCCCCATCTTCTGCCAACAGTGCCCTGGTTGTCCTCAGAGAGATTCATTCTCTATCATTCTCAACCATGAGGTTCGGTAGGCCTGGTCCCAGCAGGGCAGGTTCTGACTGGCCACGACAATGGGGTTAACTCCCAAGGCATTTGGCTCAGTGCTATTCATGTGACCAAATCAGAGCTAAGGATGTCCAAGAAGGTGCTTCTTGGGCTCATAAGTAAAAGTCTTGGCTAGGCGCAGTGGTTCATGCCTGTAACCCCAGCTCTTTGGGAGGCGGGCAGATCACTTGAGGTCAGGAGTTCGACACCAGACTGGCCAACATGGTGAAACCCCGTCTCTGTTGAAAATACAAAAATTAGCCAGGTGTGGTGGCGCACACCTATAATCCCAGCTACTCGGGAGGCTGAGGCAGGAGAATTACTTGAACCCGGGAGGCAGAGGTTGTAGTGATCTGAGATCGTGCCACTGCGCTCCAGCCTGGGCAATAGAGTGAGACTGTCTCAAAAAAAAAAAAAAAAAAAAAAAGTATCTTCTATAAGCTCCTGGAAAGGACTCTTCCTCTTCCTCCAGGCATTGTGGGATGAGAGTGTGCACCCTGGACCTGTGGTCAACATTGTGCTCCCTGGACGATGTCTTTTTTTTTTTTTTTTTTTTTTTGAGACAGAGTTTCGCTCTTGTTTCCCAGGCTGGAGTGCAATGGCGTGATCTTGACTCACCACAACCTCTGCCTCCCGGGTTCAAGCTATTCTCCTGCCTCAGCCTCCCAAGTAGCTGGGATTACAGGCATGCACCACCATGCCTGGCTTATTTTGTATTTTCAGTAGAGACAGGGCTTCTCCATGTGGGTCAGGCTGGTCTCGAACTCCTGACCTCAGGTGATCCGCCTGCCTCGGCCTCCCAAAATGTGAGATTACAGGCGTGAGCCACTGCGCCTGGCGACGATCTCTTATTGTCCAGGCTAGACATCATCTAGCCTGGCACTGCTAGATAAAGCCCTCCAGAAGGGAGAGAGAGGGAGAGAGGCACGGAGGCCTGGAGACAGAAGCGAACCCCATCTAGAGCAAGTTCCCTCTGAACATGCCAGTTCCATGCATTAATAAAGCCTCCTTATGAATGAAAAAGAATCCTGACCAATAAAACTGTTGTCAACCTGTGCACCTGGTGAGTTGAGGATGGACTGGACTTTGGCTTGTGGACACCTAGGCTCTCAAACAGATTTTATTGAGCTAGGATGTGAATCCAAGCCACAAGACTTCAGCCACCAGAATGATGTCAGTATTCTCGAGATCTGTCATAGCAGTCAATATTTCAGAGGAAGCTGGGCGCAGTGGCTCACACCTGCAATCCCAGAGTTTGGGTAGGCTGAGGTAAGAGAATTGCTTGAGCCCAGGAGTTCAAGACCATCCTGGGCAACATAGTGAGGCCCTATCTCCACAAAAAAATTTAAAAATTAGCCTCGCATGGTGGTGTGCGCCTGTAGTCCCTTCTACTCAAGAAGCTTAGGCGGGAGGATCCCTTGAGCCCAGAAGTTCGAGGCTACAGTCAGTGAGCCATGATCACACCACTGCACTTCAGCCTGGGCAACAGAGAAAGGTCCTGTCCCTCAAAGGTTAGAACCTGAGGGTTACTGTAGAGGGTTAGTCCTGAGCCTAAAGTAGGCTCAATTCGGGAAAGTGAATATTTCACAATGGCCCCAGTCCAGAGAAACCTTGTTAGAAATAGACACTCCACGAAGCCTTTGGTTCACGAGTACACATGCGTGCGGAGATGTTCCGGTATCCAAATGGCCACAGTGGGTCTCACTAACCAAAGGCAGCTCTGCCATCCCTAGAAGCCAACACGTGAACAAGCAGACCCAGCGGATCTCAAGCCACTGCCGGTGTGAATGAGCCCTCCCTTCCGCTTCATATCCGGGTGTCCTGCATCTGTTTCTCATTGCCTGTTGTGTTTGTGTACTTATGCTCTGATTCATAGTAACTTCATGGTATGGAATTGATTTGTGTTGAACGCAACTAAATAAAAACAAGTAATGAAAGAAAGAGAAAAAAAAGTCAGTCAACAGAGCCTGAGCAACTCTAGTACTGAACAATGGACTGACTTCCCCATGTCTCACTCGTGTAGGTTGGTGTTGCACAGAATTTGGGGGCTCTCCTGGGGACCCTGATCACTGTAAAGCACAGGAAATAGGCTTTGGTGGCCAGGACCCAAGGATTATGAATACAAGACTCCAGTGTCCAGTTTTGTAGTCAAATGATTATGGACTCTAGAGATACCTTCAGGTTCAAGTCCTGGTTCCACCACTTACTGCTATGTGACAGGGAAGTAATTTAACAAATCTGAGCCTCTTTGCTCAACTGTAAACATGAGTGCAATAAAAATCCACTTCTAACAGGGCGCAGTGGCTCATGCCTGTAATCCCAGCACTTTGGGAGGCCGAGGTGGGCAGATCACTTGAGGTCAGGAGTTCGAGACCAGCCTGGTCAATATGGGAAAACCCCATCTCTACTAAAAATACAAAAATTAGCCAGGCGTGGTGGTGCACGCCTGTAATCCCAGCTATTTGAGAGGCTGAGGCAGGAGAATCACTTGAACCCAGGAGGCAGAGTTTGCAGTGAGCCAAGATGGTACCACTGCACTCCAGCCTGGGTGACAGAGTGAGACTCCATCTCAAAAAAAAAAAAAAAAAACCACTCCCTAGGGTGTTGAGGGTTAAATGATAACACACATGGGAAAGTTCCAAGCAAGACCCCCTGGGACCTCCAGGCTCTCATACGGTGGTAACAAAATGGTTGTCACAGATACAAATCGCACGTTCTCCACCACACCACCCACATGACCCCTCTGGTAGCGCCCACAGAAAGGAAAGCTCTCAAAAATGTCAGTTTCTGTTCCTTTTTTTCTCTCTGTTATTTCACTGCTGCATTTAAGAGTATAAAAAACAGGCCCGGCGTGGTGGCTCATGCCTGTAATCCCAGCACTTGGGGAGGCCAAGGCAGGTGGATCACCTGAGTTCAGGAGTTGGAAACCAGCTGGCTAACATGGCGAAACCCCATCTCTACTAAAAATACAAAAATTAGCCAGGCATGGTGGCGTGCGCCTGAAGTCCCAGCTACTCGGGAAGCTGAGGCAGGAGAATTGCTTGGACTTGGGAGGCAGAGGCTACAGTGAGCTGAGATTATACCACTGCACTCCAGCCTGGGCGGCAGAGTGAGGCTCCGTCTCATAAATAAATAAAGTTCTACCACACATCTTTGTAGTCTGTTTCTCCTAAGCCCTATTAAAGTGACCACTGATCTAATATCTATCACCACAGATTAGATTTGTCTTTTCTAGAGTCTAATATCTATCACCACAGACTAGATTTGTCTTTTCTAGAATTTCTAGATATAGATGGAATCATACAGCATGGGCCTGGCACGGTGGCTCATGCCTGTAGTCCTGGTGCATTGGGAGGTCGAGGCAGGAGGATCACTTGAGCCCACGGGTTCAAAAGCAGCCTAGCAACATAGTGAGACCCTGTCTCTACAAAAAATACAAAAAATTAGCTGGGCATGGTGGTGTGCACCTGTCGTCCTAGCTACTCCGGAGGCTGAGGCAGCTCATTTGAGGCTACATTGAGCTGTGATTGTACCACTGCACTCCAACGTGGGCAACAGAGAGAGACTCTGCCTTAAAAATAAATAAATAAATAGGAATCCTAGAATATATAGCCTCTGATATGTTTTTTTCCCCCAGCATGGTGTGTTTGAGATTCACCCTTGTTGTGTGTATCAGTAGTTCCTTTATTGCTCAGTAGTATTTCATTGTAGGAATATTTCCCAATTCATTTATCTCTTTACCTATTGATGGACATTTAACTTATTTTCAGCTTTTGGCTCTTATTGGTAAAGCTGCTCTGACATTTGTGTACAAGTCTTCTAGTAACATTCCATTTCTCTTGGGTAAATACCTCACTGTAGACTTGTGGCGTTATATGGTAAGTGTATGTTTAAATTTTTAAATGTTTATAAAAAGTGCCAAACAGTATATGAGAGTTCCAATTTCTTCACGTTTGTCAACACTTGGTGTTGTCAGGCTTTTTTACTTTTAGCCATTTCGGTGAATATGATGTGGTAACTAATTGTAGTTTACCGCCAACATTTAAAAAATTCTGGTAAAATAGGTATAACTTCAAATTTAGCATCTTGATCATTTTTCAGTGTACAGTTCGGTGGCGTTAAATACATTCACCCAGCTATGCCCGCATCACCACCATGTATCCACAGATCCTTCTTCCTCTTGCAAATCTAAACTCTGTGCCCATTAAATGATAACTTCCCATTTCCTCTTCCCACAGCTCCTGGCAAACACTATTCTACTTTCTGTCTCTCTGAATTTGACTGCTCTAGGTACTGCATAGATGTGGAAATATACAGTATTTGTTTTTTCTTTTTTTGTGACTAGTTTATTTCACTTGGCATAATGTCCTCAAGGTTCATCCATGTTGTAGCCTGTGTCAGAGTTTGCTTCCTTTTTAAGATAGAATAATATTCCATGGTATGCATAGACCAATTTTTTTATTCATTCATTTATCAATGAGCATTTGCTTTTCTTCCACCTTTTGGCTATGGTGAATAATGCTTCTATGAGCATGGATATACTAATATCTCTTTGAGTTCCCCTTTTATTTATTTATTTTTTGAGACAGGGTCTCACTCTGTTGTCCAAGTTGGAGTGCAGTGGCACGACCATGGCTCACTGCGCCCTAGACCTCCTGTGCTCAAGTGATCCTCCAGCCTCAGCCTCCTGAGTGGCTGGGACTACAGGTGTGCACCACTACACCTGGCTAATTTTAAAAAATTATTTGTAGACTGGGTGTGGTGGCTCATGCCTGTAATCCCAGCACTTTGGGAGGCCGAGGTGGGCAGATCACCTGAGTTCAGGAGTTGGAGACCAGCCTGGCCAATATGGTGCAACCCTGTCTCTACTAAAAATACAAAAATTAACTGAGCGTGGTGGTGGGCACCTGTAATCCCAGCTACTTGGGCGGCCAAGGCGGGAGAATCACTTGAACCTGGGAGGTGGAGGTTGCAGTGAGCCGAGATCGCACCACTATACTCCAGCCTGGGTGACAGAGCAAGACTCCATCTCAAAAAAAAAAAAAAAAAAAAAAAAATTACTTGTAGAGATGAGGTCTTGCAGTGTTGCTCAGTCTGGTTTTGAACTTCTGGACTCAAGGAATCCTCTTGCCTTGGCCGCCCAAAGTATTGGGATTCCAGGCGTGAGCCACCATGCCCAACCTATTTTCTGTTTCCCTTTTATTTCTTTTTCTTTTTTTCTTTCTTTTCTTTTCTTCTTTTCTCTTCTTTTCCTTCTTTCTTTTCTTTTTTCTCTTCCTTCTTTCTTTTTTTTTTCTGAGACAGAGTCTTGCTGTTTTGCCTAGGCTGGAGTACAGTGGCGGGATCTCAGCTCACTGTAACCTCTGCCTCCTGGGTTCAAGTGAATCTCACACCTTAGCCTCCCGAGTAGCTGGGGTTACAGGCGTGCATCACCATGCCTGGCTAATATTTCTTTTTTTAGTAGAAATAAGGTTTTACCACGTTGGCCAGGCTGGTCTCAAACTCCTGACATCATGTGATCCACCGGCCTCAGCCCCACAAAGTGCTGGGATTACAGGTGTGAGCCACTGTGCCTGGCCGCCACTAACTTTTAAACTGTGCTTCTCTTAGAAGTGTTATTCCTGGCCAGGCATGGTGGCTCACGCCTGTAATCCTAGCTCTTTGGGAGGCTGAGGTGGGTGGATCACCTGAGGTCAGGAGTTCGAGACCAGCCTGGCCAACATGGTGAAATCCCGTCTCTACTAAAAATACAAAAATTAGCTGGGCATGGTAGCGGGTGCCTGTAATCCCAGTTACTTGGGAGGCTGAAACAGGAGAATCACTTGAACCCAGGAGGTGAAGGCTGCAGTGAGCTGAGATTGCACCATTGCACTCCAGCCTGGGCAACAGAGCAAAAACTCTGTCTCAAAAAAAAAAAAAAAAAAAAAATTTCAAGTGTTATTCCATTTATAGATGAGGGGACTATAGTGCAGAGTGAGAAGGCAACCATAATAGCACTGGCTATGGTTGTACTGGCTTGTTCTTATCTCATCAGTGATAAAGACGAGCAATTAGTTCATTTGGGGATGGATTGAACATATACTGAGGGCAATGGAAGGGTGACAGAGGCTGGAGATACTAGGTCTGCAGTTCCATGAGGGAGGCAGGTAAGTGAAGAGGCTCCAGTGTGCCACGGGAAGCACCTGATGTCCTAAGGTACTTCCGGGAAACTGAAAGCAGTGCTGTATAGTGGGAGCACTGGGTGTAAGAGTGGCCAGAAGTGAGGCGATGGAGGGAGGCTGGTTAGAGCTCTCAGTTGTGAACAGCAGAATCCACTCCAGCTTATATAGGCAGAAAATAAATTTATAGAAGATAATTAGGGGCCAGGTGGGGTGGCTCACACCTGTAATCCCAGTACTTTGAGAGGTCAAGACGGGTGGATCACTTGATGTCAGGAGTTCGAGACCAGCCTGGCCAACATGGTGAAACCCCGTCTCTGCTAAAAATACAAAAGTTGACCAGGCATGGTGGTGGGCGCCTATAATCCCAGCTACTTGGAAGGCTGAGGCACGAGAATCATTTAAACCCTGGAGGCAGAGGTTGTAGTGACCCAAGATTGCGCAACTACACTCCAGCCTGGGCAACAGAGCGAGACTTCCTTTCAAAAAAAAAAAAAAAAAAAAGGAGTATTAGGTAGTTTATATCTCTGAGAGGTCCAGAGAATTGGGTTTAGAGGACCATGAGACCAGAAACAATGCCCAAACCACCCCACAGGACTTTCAGCAAAGACTCCACTGCCACCACTCTGCTGGTATAGACCCTGAAGCTCACTGGCTTCAGCGACATGGACACACAAACCCCCATTATTGCTGATGCCCAAAAGCTGGTGGCCTCTGCTCTCATCCTTGTCTTCAAATGGATTCTCTGGAGTGCCTGCTTCCTCATGCTGCTCACTTCTGCACAAAATCTTGCATGCCCGTGTCTGGTTGGGGGGCCTACACTCCCCAGATGTAAGGGAAGTCAGGAAAATGAGTTTTTCTGGCTTTAGTCTTCAGTAGGCAGCATTTGTAAGGGAGAGAGCTCCCCAGTCACAGGAAGAGGTTCGTGGGTCGCTGGGCACACTGGCTCATGCCTGCAGTCCCAGCACTATGGGAGGCCAAGGCAGAAAGATCACTTGTGTACTGGAATTCGAGACCAGCCTGGGCAACATGGCAAGACCCCTGTCTCTACCAAAAAAAAAAAAAAAAAATTGTTTTAATTAGCCAGGTGTGGTGGTACACACCTGTAGTCACCACTACTCAGGAGGCTGAGATAGGATGATTGCTTGAGCCCAGGAGTTAAAGGTTGTAGTGAACTATGATCATGCCACTGCACTCCAGTGCAACAGAGCAAGACCCTATCTCAGGAAAAGAAAAAAAAAAGGCAAGCAGTGGGCATGTTCACATAAAAACTTGTACACAAATGTTCATAGCAGTTTGATTTGCAATAGCCAGCAAGTGGAAATGGTGCCGGTGTCTGTGAGCACGTGAGTGGTTAAACAAACTGCGGTCCTTCCACCCCATGGAGGATTCCTACGCCATAAAAGGCAAGGCCTACTGATGCATGTAACAACTGGGATGAATCTTCAAGGAATTAGGCCAAGCAAAAGAAGCCAGTCCTATAAGGTTGCACACTGTATGATTCCATTCATATAACATTTTGAAATGGCAACAATTTAGGAATGGAAAACAGATTGGTGGTCGTCAGGGGTCTGGGATGAGGAGAGAGGGCACAGAGGGCGGGGAGGGGAGTGGGGTTACAAAGGGACACTCCAAGGGATTTTGGTGATGGAAATGTTCTGAGTCTTGACTGTGAAATTGGATATATGGGCCTACACACATGAATTAAATACACACATGCACTCTTATGGTCTAAATGTGTGTGTTCCTCTAAAATTCATATGGTAGACCCCCCTTATTTACTTCCCAAGGTCACTATTAAATGGAAAATCCCATATCCTTTAAATTGATTGCTGTTCTGAGCAGCATGATGGAATTTTGTGCCGTTCTGCTCAGGACGTGAATAATCCCTTTGTCCAGCATATCCACGCTGCAGACACTCCCTGCCCATTAGTCATCTAGTAGCCATCTGGGTTATCAGATTGACTATCAGTGCCTGTGTTCAAGTAACCCTTATTTTACTTAATAATGACCTTAAGCACCAGAGTAGCGATGTTGTCAATTTGGATATTCCAAAGAGAAGCCACTTAAGTGACAAGGTGAAACTTCCCAACATAATAAAGAAAGAACCAAAAAATCATATGCTGAAATTGCTAAGATCTATGGTAAAAACAAATTTTCTCCCCATGAAATTGTGGACAAGGAAAAAGAAATTCGTGCTAGTTTTGCTTTTGCACCTCAGACCGCAAAAGTTATGGCCACAGTGAATGATAAGTGCTTAGTTAGTGGGTGGAAGACATGAAGAGGAATGTGTTCTGATTGCCATGGTTTCAGGCATCCTCTGGGGGTCTTGGGACGTATCCTCTGAAGATAAGGGAATAACTTCGTCCCCAAGGTGATGGTTTTAAGAGATAGGGACTTTAGGACGTGACTGAGTCATGAGGAGTCCACTTTTCATGAACGGGATTCAGTGCCCTCGTGGGAGAGCTTAAAGGAGTGAATTCAGCCTTCTTGTCCTTCCACCTTCTGCTGTGTGGGGATGCAGCAACAGGGCGCCATCTTGGAAACAGCAGCCCACACCAGACACCAGTGCCAGAGCCCTGATTTTTTTTTTTTTTTTTTTTTTTTTTTTTTTTGAGACGGAGTCTCGCTCTGTCCTAGGCTAGAGTGCAATGGTGTGATCTCGGCTCACTGCAACATTTGCCTCCCAGGTTCAAGCTATTCTCCTGCCTCAGCCTCCTGAGTAGCTGAGATTACAGGCATGCGCCACCACGCCTGGCTAATTTTTGTATTTTTAGTAGAGATGGGGTTTCACCATGTTGGCCCGGCTGGTCTTGAACTCCTGACCTCATGATCCACCCACCTCGGCCTCCCAAAGTGCTGGGATTACAGGGGTGAGCCACCGTGCTCAGCCTGGAGCCCTGATATTTGACTTCTGCCTCCAGGACTGTAAGAAATGAATTTCTGTTCTTTAGAAATTACTGGTCAGGCCGGGCGGGTGGATCACCTAAGGTTAGGAGTTCGAGATCAGCCTGGCCAACATGGTGCAACCCCATCTCTACTAAAAATACAAAAATTAGCCAAGCATGGTGGTGGGCGCCTCTAATCTCAGCTACTCGAGAGGCTTGAACCTCTCGAGGAGGCGGAGGTTGCAGTGAGCCAAGATCGCACCACTGCACTCTAACCTGGGCAACAAGAGCAAAACTCCATCTCAAAAAAAAAAAAAAAAAGAAATTACCAGTCTAAGGTATTTTGTCATAGCGGCACAAAAGGACTAGGACACACACATGCACAAACATGCATATACACATACATGAATTCAAGTAAAACTGGGGAAAACTAACATTGGCGGATTGTGTCAATGGCAACATCCTGCTTGTGCTGCTGTACTAGGGTTGTGCGAGATGTTTCCATTGGGGCAGATGATACAGAGGGTACATGGGACCCCTCTGTATCATCTATTATAACCGCCTATGAATCTGCAATTATATCCACTTAAAAAAGAAAGAAAAAGCAGTGAGAAGCTGGAAGACACTAGGGATTTGGGACTTTATTTTAAGAGCTGTGAGCAACTATTGAGGGCTTTTCAGCAGTAATGACGCACGTCTTCATTTCACACCTATTTTCTGTCCAATGGTGGGTCTAAGTTAAAACTATGACATTTTAATTTAAAATAAAATGTAAAAGATCTGGGGTGGGTTTTTTTGTTGTTGTTGTTGTTGTTTTTTGCCTTATGTGGTTTTCCAAAGTCTCCAAGAAAGCAATTTTAGGCCCAATACATGAGCTCCGATTCCTCTTGCAGCAGAAATAATAAGGAAGGATTCATTCTTTCATTCCTTCCAAAAACATGCATGAAGCATCTGCTATGGGTCAGGCTCTGTGCCAGGCACTGGATTCTGCAGTGAATAAAACACAGTGTTGTCCCTAAGACTATGTTATTAGAAGCTGGGAGAAAAAAACAATGGCTCCAATAAGAAAGGGATTTATTTGAGTCTCTGGGAACCTGTAGTCTGGGGATAAAGGTGCAATGAGCGTACAACATCCTGAATATTCAGTATCCTCATATTTTTGCTCCATCCTTAACATGTCTTTTTTTTTTTTTTTTTTTTTTTTGAGGTGGAGTCTTGCTCTGTCACCCAGGCTGGAGTGCAGCGGTGTTATCTTGGCTCACTGCAACCTCTGCCTCCCAGGTTCAAGCAAGTCTCCCTTCTCAGCCACCCGAGTATCTGGGATTATAGGTGTGTGCCACCACACCTGGCTAATTTTTGTATTTTTAGTAGGGACAGGGTTTCACCATGTTGGCCAGGCTGGTCTCGAACTCCTGGCCTCAAGTGATCTGCACACCTTGGCCTCCCAAAGTGCTGGGATTACAGGTGTGAGCCAACATGCCCAGCCCTTAACACATCTTCTATCCTTAAGTTCACTGTGTAGTTGCAAGGTGGCCATGGCATGTCCACTCACTATAAGGAGGCAGGAGGGAAGAGCCAGCCCCTGGGAGCTGGAGCCATCAGCTTCTGTTCACATCTCATTACCCATAACTTAGTCACATGACTATTCCTGTCTGCAAGGGAGCTGGGAAATCCAAATTCTCTGGTTAAGGCAAGGGGAGAGTGGATATGGATTGGTCACTAGCTGCTGCAAACACAAGGACCTTATCATCTAGGGGAGGAGGCAAGAATGTAACTCTGGTGACAGTATAGCCTGGTAACTGTGGTAGTAATAGAAGGGTAACATAAAAGTTGCAGAGCCACAGATTCAGCCTTAAGCAATCAGGGAAGGGTTCAAAGAGGAGAGACTTTTTGAAGAAATGCCCAGTAGAGGGAACTGCCTTGCATACATCAAAGCATAGAGGCATAAAAGGGTTTGTCATGTTGGAGAAATGAGAAAGTAGAGTCTAATGTTGCTGGAGCAGAAGGTGCTTTCAGGAGTGATGGGAGAAGGGGCCAAAAGGCAGGCTGGGCCCAGAACTGGCAGCACTGGATGCACAGCATCACTCCATTCCCAGGGAATTCTGTGGATGATCCTCCCCAAAAAACAAATCCCACTTTTCCCCTACTTGAAAACTTCTGTCCATCCCCTATTTCTTATACCTGTGGTTCTCACAATGGGGTTTCCTGACCAGCAGGAGACATGGCAGAAATGCAAATGCAGATTCTCAGGCCTCATCCCACACATACTCAGTGGGTGGTGGCACCCAGCAGCCTGTGTTTCGGCAAGCCCCCGCTTGACCCTGACGCAGGCTGAAGTTTGAGAATTACTGCGTTCTAAGACCGAGTCCTAATTACTTTCTCATGATTTCTGAAACTGGAGTTTACAAACGTACTCTTAGGAAATTATGGTTTTCTATGAGTTGTTTTAAAAAATTAATATTTTTGATGTTCTTTTAAAAGTGGACTTGTTCAAGTCTGGACAACCTTTTCATCTAATTTCAGGCTCTGCTTTTGCCTTTGTGTTTACAATGGCATTGGGGCCACCTGGAACAGTTTTAATTGTCCTAGCTAAATGACATACGAGCAGCAGCAGTTTTCATGTGTGAGTAACGTGCAGTGTGAAGTGTGCACAGTGGTTTGAATGGAGAAGAAAGGTGGAAGAGTTACGTTGTCAAATGGCCCATAGTAATAAGAAAACCACAGGAACCCAGCAGCGAGTCAGTTCCAGATCTCCATTTGGAACAGCTATTTAGTTTCACAAAACCACATCATCTGTCATATCAAGTTAATATTGTTAATTTCAACATTGCTGACTTTGTGGTATTGCTTGTGTTTTGCCTGCAAATATGTTTGTGTTTTATAGCTGCTTAAAAGCTACAAGCCTCTAAAGAGCTTATATTTGGTTTGATGATATACATATTTGAGTTACATGATAACAAAAATAATGTAAGCTGGCCGGGCGTGGTGGCTCACGCCTGTAATCCCAGCACTTTGGGAGGCTGAGGCGGGCGGATCACCTAAGGTCAGGAGTGCGAGACCAGCCTGACCAACATGAAGAAACCCCATCTCTACTAAAAATACAAAATTAGCTGGGGGTGGTGGTTGGCGCCTGTAATCCCAGCTACTCTGGAGGCTGGGGCAGGAGAATCGCTTGAACCCGGGAGGCAGAGGTTGCAGTGAGCTGAGATCGTGCTATTGCACTCTAGCCTGGGCAACAACAGTAAAACTCTGTCTCAAAATAATAATAATAATAATAATAATGTAAGCCAACAGGAATTTCTGTTCTTTAATGTGGGGGGTAGAGGGGTGGGCATCTGCAAATTACTTAAGATTAAGCCAGGGTTCTGGGTTACAGACAACAGGAACGGTCTCTGGTTAAGGTAAGCAGAAACGGAGCCCACTGGCTGGCTGTTGGGTGACTGAAGAACAGATGGGAAGGCTGGAGAACCAGTCTGAGAAAGTGGTCAGGAGCTAGAGGAAGTGGCCAGGTCTGCCCTGGGAGCCATCTGGTGGAGACGGACTCCTGACTCTCCCCATACTGCAGCCTGGGCACTGCCATTCCCGGACCCTTGATGTTGCCACCACCAAGCCTTCGAATCATCCCCTCAAGAGTTCTGGTCCTGGGCAGGTGCATCCAGTTGGCTGAGCCTGTGTCCTAGCCCTAGGGAGGGATTATCCAGCTCCCTTTGGCTTCTGTAGACCAACTCCACAGAAGAACTTCCCCTAAATAGGAAGAGTGGCCAGACGCTTGGGAGCCAAACCCACACCAATATTCACTCTACACCCTCTCGTATAAAACAGAAAACGGGACCAGTTCCAGGGATGTCAGCATTAAATGAGATAAGCTGGTGAGCAGCCACTCTGACGTCCTGCCTACACATTCATGGTAATTGCTGGAGCAGGGTGCGCCAAAGCCCCACTGTGATCAAGAGCAGCGATAAAAGACCCAGACGCCATCCTTGGTATTTTTGTTTCGTGACCCTCACTACAGTGGGCCTATCAGGAGGAATTGCCCAAGGTAACCTAACAGAAACCATGAGAAACTGTGTCTTCCTTGATGTAAACCTGCTGCTTCTGACATTTATCAAAACAAGCTAATAAAAGGCATCTTGCTCAGATTTTGGAGTTGAAATTGAGAAAACAGAGTATTTATCATTATAGCACTATTACGTTCCCATCCTCCTGGGCTAATCACATGGTTGGTTTTGCTCAGAACATGAGCGACAGGAAGCGCCTGCCCAGGTCTCTGATAGCACTTGCTAAAAATGCTTCCCTGCTGTGCGCACATGTGGCTGCAATTAACTGTGAAGAAAACTGCTGCACGAGGAGAGACTGTGTATTCTGTACTCCACCTTATGAGACAGTTACCCTTTCTTATTTGGGCTGCAAATCCTCCACTTTGAAGGTGTTTCATTTTGGAAACTACTCAGGAAGTTCCTGATATTGTGCATTGCTTTCTTTGGAGAGATTTCTGCACGAGGAAATAGGTTTGTTTTTCTCCCTCCTTCTCCAGTTACAAGAAGGTCTTGGAGAAAACCCCTTTGCTTTGGCTACTGCATGATATTCACCCCCTGCCTCTCTGATCTCAGTCCCTAACCCCATTTGGATCTCTCATTCCCACCCCACTGCAGCCACACTGGGCCCCTGCGTGGTTTGGAAACATGCTGGGTACTCCCCTGCCTCTGGGCCTATGCACCTGCTGTGCCCTCGCCTGGCACATCACATTCTTCCCTCATTATATACACGTGCTTTGCTCCCTCAACTTCCTTCACGTTGCTGCTCAAACGTTGCCTTATTATAGATGTCTTTCTGTTTCTACTAATTCCACCCTTGACTTCCCAGGCAGTTTCTCATTAATCCTGCTCCATTATTCTCTAGGGCACCTGATTCACTACATATTTACTTTCTTTTTTGTTTTCTTTTTGAAATAAGGTATCACTTTGTCACCCAGGCTGGAGTGCAGTGACACGAACACAGCTCACTGCAGCCTCCACCTCCCGGGCTCAAATGATCCTCCTGCCTCAGCCCCACCACAAGTAGCTGGGACTATAGGTGCCCACCACCACACCCGGCTAATCTTTTGTATTTTTTGCAGAGATGGGGTTTTGTCATGTTGCCCAGGCTAGTCTCAAACTCCTGAGCTTAAGTGATCTGCCTGCCTCAGCCCATATTTACTTTTCAAAAGAATTAAAAAAATTTTTTTAGAGACAAGATCTCACTCTGTCACCCAGGATGGAATGCAGTGGCACAATCATAACTCACTGCAGACTCAAATTCCTGGGCTCAAGTAATCCTCCTGCTGCAGCCTCCAGAGTAGCTGGGACTACAGGCATGCACCACCATGCCTGGCTGACTTCTTAATTTTTTGTAGAGGCAGGGTCTCACTTTGTTGCTCAGCTGGTCTTGAACTCCTGGCCTCAAGTGATCCTCCCTTCTCAGCCTCCCAAAGTGCTAGGATTACAGGTGTGAGCCACCATGCCTGAGTCATATTTTCTGTTTCTTTTTCTTTTTTTTGAGACGGAGTCTTGCTCTGTCACCCAGGCTGGAGTGCAGTGGCACGATCTTGGCTCACTGCAAGCTCTGCCTCCTGGGTTCACGCCATTCTCCTGCCTCAGCCTCCTGAGTAGCTGGGACTACAGGCGCCCGCTGCCACGCCCGGCTAATTTTTTTTTTTTTTTTTTTTTTTTGTATTTTTAGTAAAGACGGGGTTTCACCGTGTTAACCAGGATGGTCTTGATCTCCTGACCTCGTGATCCACCCGCCTCGGCCTCCCAAAGTGCTGGTAACAGCTACTCACAGGTGTGAGCCACCACGCCCGGCCCATATTTGCTTTTTAATGTGTTATTATCTGTCTTTTCCTACTAGAATGAAGTCTTAATTAGGCAGAGACTAGATCTTCTTCCCTGCTAATCGTGAGTGCCCAGCTCCTACTAGAATGAAGTCTTAATTAGGCAGAGACTAGATCTTCTTCCCTGCTAATCGTGAGTGCCCAGCACATAGTAAACACTCAATGAACTATGTGTTGAATGAGTGGCTAAATGTAACAGAGCTATCATTTAGTGAGTAACAGAATTACAAACATTATTTCTAACAGAGAGTGAATACATCGGTGTAATTAATACAACACTCAGGGTCAAAGGCAGTGAAGGGCCCATACGACTGTAAGAGGAGCTGGCAGGATCAGAAGCCACTGGGTGAAGGGGAAAATGCACATTTAAGTCTTTAGTCTGGACCCCACCTCTGTATCCGTCTCATATATCCAGTTTCCCTCCCAATGTCTCCTTTCGGATGTCTCTCAGACAGCTCACACAACGTGCAAAATGGAACTCTTGGTTCTACCCCAAGAATAATTCTGCCCCTCCCCCAACTTCCCATTTTGGTTAAGGATCACCTTTCATCTCTCCTCAGGCCAAAAGCCAAGTTGTCATCCCGGGTGCCTTGCATTCCTTCCAGAAGGTTTGCTGACAGAGATGACCAGCTGGCCACCAAAGGCCCGTGTTCTCTTTCCACAGAGCCGGTGATGGGAAGTGGCTGCCCACCCAGGGACTACATTTCCTAGTCCACCTTCATTCAGTGAGGCCACATGACTGGTTCTCACCAATGAAATATAAAGTGTTGTGTGCCACAACCTGACCCACATAATGAGGGAGCACGTGTGCCTTCTCCATGCTCTTTCTCCATCTGCTTGCTGGCTAAAGAGGATCTTGCAATGAACTCTGGGGCCCCAGAGGCTGGCAGAGGCACAAGACAAAAGGATCTTGGGTCCCTGAGTCGCTGCTTGGAGGAGAGTCACTTGCTCTTCCAGAATACATGTTTGGACTTGTAAAGGAAAATTTAAAAATCTCAGGACCCCCCCACATTCCTTGTAAGGGAAGGTTAGGCCTGGCTGCTGAGTCACGCAACACCCCCTTCCCGATGAATAGCTGTTACTAGCATTATGCCTCAGCCAGGTCCCTGCAGAAGGGTAAAAGGCCTCAGGCATCTATCTGTGCCCCACCGACAGTCTATTCTCCACACAGCCATCAGAGAGCTCTTTTAAGAATTCACATAGGCTTGGCGCGGTGGCTCATGCCTGTAATCCCAGCACTTTGGGAGGCCAAGGTGGGCAGATCATTTGAGGTCAGGAGTTCAAGACCAGCCTGGCCAATACGGTGAAACCCCACCTCTACCAAAAATACAAAAATTAGCTGGGCATGGTGGCAGGCGCCTGTAGTCCCCGCTACTTGGGAGGCTGAGGCAGGAGAAATGCCTGAACCCAGGAAGTGGAGGTTGCAGTGAGCCAAGATTGTACCACTGCATTCCAGCCTGGACGACGGAGCAAGATTCCAACTCAAAAAAAAAAAAAAAAAAAAAGGAAAAAAGAGAAAAAACCTCACATCACGTTACCCTAATTCCTAACCTCCCTCGAGTGGCTTTTGGCATGCAGAATAAAG
The DNA here is from genome assembly GCF_047675955.1 of Chlorocebus sabaeus. Lineage (NCBI taxonomy): Eukaryota > Metazoa > Chordata > Mammalia > Primates > Cercopithecidae > Chlorocebus > Chlorocebus sabaeus. The sequence continues at coordinate 52,800,906 of NC_132925.1, forward strand.
TCAGGGCTCCTTACCACAGCCGGACCACTTCCCAGATTTTCCTTGAATTTGTCCCCCCAGCCCCTATTTCCTATGGTCCAGCCACCCAGGCCTTCCCTCCATCCCTCCATCATGGTGACTGTGTTCCTGTCCCAGAGTCTTTGTGCTTGCTATTCTTTCTCCTGGAAATCTTTTTACCCTAGATTATGGCATGGCTGTCTCCTTGTCATCATTCAGGACTCAGCTCAAATGGCACCTCCTCAGAGAGGCCCTCCCTGATCACCCTACTGGAGTGATGCTATTCCGATGCCACAACCCGTCACCCTGTATTTCATTGCTCTGTTTTATTTTCTCCATATCACTTGTCATTATTTTAAATGGTCTTTTTTCACTATTCTGAATGATCTCTTTTATGTTATCTTAACTTACATGACTTAAATTATGTTTCCTGGCTAACAGTCTCTCTCCCCACCTCTTCCCCAACACCTCCCTGTTAGAGGAGAAGCTCCATGAGAGTGAAACCTTACTTGTCTTACTGACAGTTGTAACATCAACATCTAGAATGTAAATGGCAAACAGATGGCGCTCTAGACAGAAGGAAGGCAGGGAGGGAGAGAGAGATGGAAGAAGGGAGGGAGAAAAGAAAGAAGAAAGGCAGGGAGGGAGGAAGGAGGAAGGGAGGGAGGAAGGAAGTGGGAGAGGGAAAGAAAGACAGCAGGGAGGAAGGGAGGGAGGAAGGAATGAAGGAACGAAGGAAGGAAGGAAAAAGGGAAGAAGAGAGCAAAAAAAGGGATGGAGGAAGAAAGAGAGGAAGGAAGAAAGGGAGACATGGAGGAAGGAAGAATTGCCCTAATGGGCCAAGAGTGGTGGCTCACGCCTGTAATCCCAGCACTTTGGGAGACCAAGGTGGGCGGATCACCTGAAGTCAGGAGTTTGAGACTAGCCAGGGCAACACGGCGAAATCCCGTCTCCACTAAAAATACAAAAATTAGCCTGGCATGGTGATGCGCGCCTGTAATACCAGCCACTTGGGAGGCTGAGGCATGAGAATCGCTTGAACCCAGGAGGCAGAGGTTGCAGTGAGCTGAGATCATGCTTCAGCCTGGGCAACAGAGTGAGACTCCATCTCAAAAACAAAACCAAAAAAAAAAAAAAACCCCAAAAAAACTGCCCTAATTAGATTGAGACCCCTCACAGTGTAACCTCAGGAGTCACATAAAGTCCCTGGGGAGAGGAGTGAGGGGGCAGGGGAAAGACACATGGGAGCCAGACTGGGCATCACTGTGGCTTTTGCAGCAGCCTCAAAGATCTAGAAATGACATTAGCCACTGCCATGGGGCATCAGCTTGCTATTCTTTGGAAGGCCTCTCTCCCACTCTGGAAATAAAAACAAACACATCCTTGCTCTCCTTTCCTCCCGTCTGTACTAAAATCTCATTTACTTGGGACCCAAACCCATTTCCCTTATTGCTCTAAGGAGGAGAAGGTTTCGTTTTGGTCTAAAGTAGCAGGGCACTTTACTTTTCCGAGTCTTTTATTACTACTATTAATTTTTTTTAGAGACAGGGTCTCTGTCACCCAGGTTGGACTGCAGGGGCACCATCATGGCTCACCGCAGCCTCGACCTCCTGGGCTCAAATGATCCTCCTGTCTCAGCTTCCCAAATAGCTGGGACTACAGACACATGCCACTGTGCCCTGTGGAATTCAAGATTTTAATGCCTCTATGTCCTGGAAAGATGATGATGCCTCCTTATATATGTAATTTAGAAGGATATTAAACTGTCAAATAGTCTAAAGAAGATTTGATTTCACCCAAGATGACTAATCTGGTCATTTAGTTATATATATCAAATTATTTCAAAAATCATTTTGTACATTGCAGTGCCCTGCATACAGACATAGCCTGCTTGCTGGGTAATCCGGCAGCGCTACATGCAGTGGGGGCACATATGACTTTGACCTGGGACCCACTTTCACCGATTATATGGCTGTTCTAATGCAAACACGCACTTTTCTAAGTAGGAGTCATCCCCGTCATATAGGTGAGGAAATAGAGGCCTGGGCAGGTAGGACCCAGGTTTGAACTCAGGTCCGTCCAATACCAACGTATCAGCAACTTTCCTGTGCCAGGGGCTTCCCACCCTTTGGTAAACATGGTGCTGACATTCAAACCCCAGCAAATTCCAGCTCCATGTGGTGGTGCAGAGAGGATGGGAAACCAAGAGGAAACGTTTCCCTTCAGAGTGGAAGCACTTTTGTAAGAAAGTAGATACAATTTTTTCTTTTTTTCTTTTCTTTTCTTTTTTTTTTTGAGATGGAGTCTCACACTGTCACCCAGGCTGGAGTGCTATGGCATGATCTTGGCTCACTGCAACCTCCGCCTCCCGGGTTCAAGCGATTCTATTGTCTCAGCCTCCTGAGTAGCTGGGATTACAGGTGCCCACTACCACGCCCAGCTAATTTTTTGTATTTTTAGTACAGATGGGGTTTCACTCTGCTGGCCAGGCTGGTCTTGAACTCCTGACCTCGTGATCCACCCGCCTCGGCCTCCCAAAATGTTGGGATTACAGGTGTGAGCCACTGCGCCCAGGCAACTTTTTTTTTTTTTTTTTGGGATGAAGTCTCACTCTGTCACCCAGGCTAGAGTGCAGTGGTGTGATCTTGGCTCACTGCATCCTGCCTCCCAGGTTCAAGCGATTCTCCGCCTCAGCCTCCAGAGCAGCTGGGACTACAGGTGTGCACTACCACACCTGGATAATTTTTGTATTTTTAGTAGCGATGGGGTTTTGCCATGTTGGCCAGGTTGGTCTTGAACTCCTGACCTCAGGTGATCCACCCATGTTGCATCTTAAAGGGCTGCGATTACAAACTTGAGCCATCATGCCCCAAAGTGCTGGGATTACAGGCTTGGGCCACTGCACCCTGCCAAATGCAATTATTTGTTTAGATTCTCCAAAAGTCTTTTCTGGGTGAACTTAGTGGTATTATTGAAAGACTGTTCAATGAGAAGTTGGACCAGCTCGTTTGCATCCTGGTGTTACTGCTCATGCAAATGTCCTACCTTCTCTGAGCCCCTGTTTTCTCATCTGTATAATGGGACAGTCTTCATAGAATCACACTGCATTAAATGAGAACGTTCAACACTGCACACACTTGGCACCCAATAACCTTGTCCTTCCTTCCTCCTTCCCTCCCTCCCACCTTCCTTCCTTCCTTCCTCCCTTCCTTCCTCTTTCACTTCCTTCCTTCCTCCTTCCCTCCTCCTTCCTTCCTCTTCCCCTCCCTCCCTCCTTCCTTCCTTCTTCCTTCCTTCCTCCCTCTCTCCTTCCTTCCTTCCTCCTTCCCTCCCTCCCTCCCTTCGTTCCTTCCTCCTTCTCTCCCTCCCTCCTTCCTTCCTTCCTCCCTCCCTCCTTCTTCCTTCGTTCCTTCCTCCTTCTCTCCCTCCCTCCTTCCTTCCTTCCTTCCTCCCTCCCTCCTTCTTCCTTCCTTCCTCCCTCCCTCCTTTTTCCTTCCTTCCTTCCTTATTATTTTAGATTATTTCTTATTCTTTCCTCTGTCCCTGAAATAAGATCATTTTGGTTTTCCACTGAGTACTTTGGTTCCCAGAAAAGTAGAAATGCAACTGTTCTCATACTATGATAAAAGTAAGAAGTTATTGCTAGAAGGGATTTTTAGAGCTCCTCCACCAAAAATGGCAAACATCTGGTTCACTCATTCTTTTCTTTTCTTTTTCTTTTTTTTTTTTTTTTTTCGAGACAGAGTCGCCCAGGCTGGAGTGCGGTGGCACAATCTCAGCTCACTGCAAACTCCACCTCCCAGGTTCAAGCAATTCTCCTGCCTCAGCCTCCCAAGTAGCTGGGATTACAGGCACATTCCACCATGCCTGGCTAATTTTTGTATTTTTAGTAGAGATGGAGTTTCACTATGTTGGCCAGGCTGGTCTTGAACTCCTGACCTCAAGTGATCCTCCCGCCTCAGCCTCCCAAAGTGCTGGGATTACAGGCATGAGCCACTGCACCCGGCCAGGTTCATTCATTCTTATTCCCTGCCCATAGCAGACATTAATAATCAATCTTGACACTTTGTCACTAAGCCTCAACTGTGCTGCCAGAGCCCTTCTCAAGAGAGGGCTCCAGGCAGAGCATGTGCTCAAAAGGAAACCTGTTTGCCAAACCTGATCTGGTCTCAGCTCCCCACAGAGGGGGAGAACCTGGAAGATGCAGAGGTATAGAATAACTCACTTTGTCACCTAGAGAGGGGTCTGAACTAGAACCCACATCTTCTGATTCCTCAGTGCTTTTTTGGAACAAGTTGGAGTGAAGAGAAGAAAACAGGAGAGATTCATGAAAGTACATCATAAGCAAAGGGATATGGAGTAGAAAAACACATTTTCCACAGCCAGGTTAGTGCAATGAGGGGAATAGTAGAAGTCTATATGTACTACGAGCAGTTCAGATTGGCAGCTGTTGATATTCCCCTTATTTGCCCCTTAGAAGTATGACATGGGAGGACAAACTAGAATATAAACTACTTATTGGCAATTGGCGTGGAAGGGAAAAATTTTTTTAAACCATTCACCCATTGAAGAGCCTTAAGAAATCGTTAACTGATGAACTGAACTCCTTAACTCCTTCCACAAGTGGCACTGGTTGTGGCCATCTTAGAGCCAGTCCACCCCACGCCTGCATGGACCATGTTGCTCATCACTGGACTGTGCTTGACTTCACTGACCCTTATGGGTGTGTGGCTTCCAGGGAGATCAGCTGGCGATCATTTCTATGGATTAGTGGAAAGGGAATAATCAGGTTGGGCGAGGTGGCTCACGCTTGTAGTCCCAGCACTTTGGGAGGCTGAGGCGGGATGATTGCTCGAGCCCAGGAGTTCAAGACCAGCCTGGGCAACACAGTGAAACCCCATCTCTACTAAAAATACAAAAAAGTTAGCTGGGCATGGTAGTGTATGCCTGTAGTCCCAGCTACTTAGGAGGCTGAGGTGGGAGAATCACCTGAGCCCGGGAGGTTGAGGCTGTAGTGAGCTGAGATTGCATCACTTCACTCCAGCCTGGGTGACAGAGTGAGAAGAAGAAGAAGGAGGAAGAGGAGGAAGAGAAGAAGAAAATAAAGGAGGAGGAGGAGAAGGAGGAGGAGAAGGGGGAGGAAGAAAAGAAGGAGGAGGAGAAGAAGGAGGAGGGGGAGGAGAAGGAGGAGAGGGAGGAGAAGGAGGAGAAGGAGGAGGGAGAAAAAGAGGGAAGAGAAGAAGGAGGGAGGAGAAGAGGAGAGAGGAGAAGAGGGGGGAGGAGGAGGAGGAGCAGGAGGAGGAAGCATAAGAGGAAGAGGAAGAAGAGGAAAAAGGAGGAGGAAGAGGAAGAAGAAGAGGAAGAAGAAAGAGAAGAATCAGATTCTTTGAGCAATTTGAACTATGAAGATATGGAAGGAGGCAGTTACCTATGGGGGCAAAAGCTAAAAGGAGTAATAGAGATAGTAATAAGGGAGCCAAAGCTGTGAGGAAAGTCCTTGGCAGAGAGATGAGAAAGAACTAGATTGAGGAAGACGCACAAAGAAACAGAGTGAAAGGGAAACAGAAGATGTGTAGTCTGTGGGTGAGAGCACAACACAGCCACAACGTGTCCTTCCAGACTGCACTTTTTTTCCTTTTCCTTTTTACAATGTTTTGCTGTGAAACAGGGCTGGGTGCGGTGGCTCACACCTGTAATCCCAGCACATTGGGAGTTACAGGTGGAGAATCACCTGAGTCCGGGAGGTGACCGAGGATCACTTGAGGTCAGGAGTTCGAGACCAGCTTGGTCAATATGGTGAAACCCCGTCTCTGCTAAAAATACAAAACTTAGCTGGGCGTGCTGGCAGGTGCCTGCTATCTTAGCTACTTAGGAGGCTGAGGCAGGAGAACTGCTTGAACCTGGGAGGTGGTGGTTGCAGTGAGCTGAGATTATGCCACTGCACTCCAGCCTAGGTGACAGAGTGAGACTCCATCTCAGAAAAATAAATAAATAAAATAAAAATAAAAAATAGGCCAGGTGTGGTGGCTCATGCCTGTAATCCCAGCACTTTGGGAACCTGAGGCGGGTTGATCACCTGAGGTCAGGAGTTTGAGACTAGCCTGGGTAACATGGTAAAACCCCATCTCTACTAAAAATACAAAATTAGCTGGGATGGTGGTGCATGCCTGTGATCCCAGCTACTCGGGAGGCTGAGGAAGGAGAATCGCTTGAATCCGGGAGGTGGAAGTTACAGTGAGCCGAGATTGTGCCACTGCACTCCAGCCTGGGCCACAGAGTGAGACTCCATCTCAAAAATAAATAAAAAAACAAAAATAAAATAAAATAAAATGTTTATTATGAAACAATCCAAACATGTAAGAGCAGATAGAGTCCCATCCCCCACTGAGGGACTACCTCAACACCCCTCTCTGCACCTATCACTCAGCTTCAACAACGATCAACTCTGGGCCAATCTTGTGTCTTTGCTACCTCCACTCAGACAACCCCTTGATTATTTTGTTTTTAAAATACACTTCTGGCACATTTATAAAATCCTTGGGTTGAAATATATTCTCATCAGTGGTCTATGTACAGCCTACCTTTATTTATTAGCGACTTAAGTAGTATTATTTTCTTTTTGATTTGCCCAGTTTTGTTCCTTATACATTTTTTTAAACTTGTGGTAAAATATACATAACATAAATTGTACCACTTTAACCATTTTGAAGTGTTTAGTTCAGTATGGCATTAAGTACATTCACACTACTGTACAACCAACACTTAAGAAGTTTTTTTTTTTTTTTTTTTTTTGAGACAGGGTCTCACTCTGTCACCCAGGCTGGAATGTAGTGGTGTCAACAGAGATCACTGTAGCCTCAACCTCCTGGACTCAGGTGATCCTCCCACCTCAGCCTCCCAAGTAGCTGGGACTACAGGGATGTGCCACCACGCCCAGCTAATTTTTGGATTTTTTGTAGAGATGGGGTTTCGCCATGTTGCCCAGGCTGGTCTCAAACTCCTGAGCTCAAGAAATGCACCCGCCTTGGCCTCCCAAAGTGCTGGGAATATAGGCATGAGCCACTGTGCCTGGCCTAAGGAGTTATTTTTAATAAAGAACCTGTGAACCTACCAAGCTGGGACCTAGACAATAGGGTTTAACCAAATGGTTTTCTCCCATCTGATCCCATGCCTGCCCCCACCCCTACCCAGGTATAATCCTGGCATCATCATCCCCTCAATTTTTTTTTTTTTTTTGAGACTCAGCTCTGTCACCCAGGCTGGAGTACAGTGGCGTGATCTCGACTCACTGCAACCTCTGCCTCCTGGGTTCAAGTGATTCTCCTGACTCAGCCTCCTGAGTAGCTGGGACTACAGGTGCGTGCCACCATGCCCAGCTAATTTTTTGTTTTTTGTTTTGAGATGGAGTCTCACTCTGTCATCCAGGCTGGACTGCAATGGCGTGATCTCAGTTCATTGCAGCCTCCCAGGTTCAAGCAATTCTCCTGACTCAGTCTCCTGAGTAGCTGGGATTACAGGAGCGTGCCACCACATCTGGCTAATTTTTGTATTTTTAGTGAAGACAGGGTTTCACCATGTTGGCCAAGCTAGGCTTTAACTCCTGACCTCGTCATTCGCCCACCTTGGCCTCCCAAGTGCTGGGATTACAGGTGTGAGCCACCATGCCTGGCCATTTTTTTTTTTTTTTTTTTTTTTTTTTTTTTTGTATTTTTAGTAGAGATGGGCTTCGCCATGTTGGCCAGGCTGGCCCTGACTTATTTTTTGTATCATTTTATTGCAGATATATGTACTGCTAAAAATTATTTTTAATTTTATTTTTAACATTACAAATAGAGTATTAGGCTGTATGTAATCTTTTGGGACTTAATTTTTTCAGTTAATATTGTCAAGATGCACCTGTATGGTTGGCAGGTCACTGTAAGTCATTTTAATTTAGGTTACTGTATAATATTCTATGTATCTGCCATGTTCGACTTCCAGTTCCCCTAGAACTTTACAACAACCCCCTTTTTCTTTTTTTTTCTTTTTTTTTTTTTTGAGATGGAGTCTCGCTCTGTCACCCAGGCTGGAGTGTAGTGGAGTGATCTCGGCTCACTGCAAGCTCCGCCTCTGGGGTTCAGGCCATTCTCCTGCCTCAGCCTCCTGAGTAGCTGGTACTACAGGCACCCACCACCACGTCTGGCTAATTTTTTGTATTTTTAGTAGAGATGGGGTTTCACCATGTTAGCCAGGATGATCTCAATCTCCTGACCTCATGATCTGCCCACCTCAGCCTCCCAAAGTGCTGGGATTACAGGCACGAGCCACCACGCCCGGCCCAACAACCCCCTTTTCTTACAGTGGTAACTTGAGTGTGTCTCTCCTTTGCACAACTAAAAGAGACAAGACTAAAAGGACCAGGCTTAGATATTGCCAGAACTAAGTCATGCTAATGCTGATGTAAGGCAGAGAGTGAGATTAATCCTTGCAAAGGCCGAAGAATGGTCACATCTATGAGAAAAGGTCCTCCGTCCCCATGATTTATCTGCCGAGTAAGGTTCACTACAAGCAGTGATGGAAATTAAAGAGGCAGCTTTGGGACCTCCACACTGACCCAAAATGGAAATCATTTAGCAGCAAGCAAATGGCAATGTTGTCATAAAGATCAAATGAGATAATAATATGTGGGAACACTTTGTAAACCTTGGGCCATCTTTATAAATATGCAGTTGTACTATTATTGTTATCCTTATTCATTTGCATTGTCTGGGCATTTCATTTTCCTGTTTATAAGGTGCCCAGCTGTACTGGATATAATTCAGAGGAGAAGGAAGATATGAATATTTATTAAACATCCCTGCAAAGACTTGAACCCTGCACCGGCTCTTCGAAGTAAGAAGCATTATCTCTGTTTTACAGATGAGAAAACTGAGGTTTGATAACTTGCCCCAAATCCTATAACAAATAGAGGCAGAGTTTGGATTCAAATTCTGTCTGAATCTAAAACCCTTTTTCTGTCTTACCATATTTCCTGGAATCTGCCCAGGCAGCCCTCATTTCTTCCTCATTCCCTGTCTGAGTTTGGCAGGATGAATCTCATATTTACAGTCTTTCTCAGGATTTCTCTTTTCTTAGTCCGAGACTACTGATGGACTAAAACAGAGTCTATGTAAGAATATCTTTGGGAAGACTGGGAACCTTCCGAGCTTTAATCTGTGTATTTTAATCCAGGAATCAGGAAAGCCAGGGGGCGTGTCTATGCCTAGGTTGACTTGTCAGTTGGGTTGTCCCATCTCCAGGGGCCCTGTATGGACTGGAGGAGAGTACATTTCACAAGGGGCCCCAAGATTCGGGCAACACCTCCACCAGCTTTAGGTAAACCATTTAATCTGACTGAAACATGGAACTATGCATACCTGTCTTTGCATATCCAACAGGGGCTAAGATCCGGTGAGACACCGTGCTGTTCCTTGATACGATCAGATGAGGCAACAGATGGGAAAACAGTTTGAAAACTGCAAAGCATTTTCTTTTTTCCAGCACGAATGTAAGCTGGTATTTGTTTTCATTGTTATCATTCCCTTTCAGCAAAGCCCTCTCCCAGGGAAAGCCCTTACAGTAGGGGCTCCTAATAATGACTGAGGTTTGAGAACAGCCAGAAGGCAAGCAACATGAAGCCTTTTAAAGCAAACCAGAGGAAGTCCAGTCTCTATTTATTTTATGAAGTTAGCGGCTGGATATGTTAAGCAAATGTTTTCTTAATTGTGGCAGTACAAGAAAACAATAGGGCAAGGGTTGCTGGGGATGGCGGGGGGCGGGTATCAGGCCTCTATCCCCCGACCCCCACCACCAAATCCCCAGAGAAAGACAGGAAAAAATTAAAGACAGGCCTTGTCTTTTCGTGGTCACATGTCTGCCCTGCTGCTGTAATAAGAACCTGCGCCAATTAGAAACGTTTTACCCCCTCCTCCCTGCCCCTCCCCGGGCACATTTCAGAGTAGGCCGGGTTGTGGACGCCAGGAGTTTGCCAAACACAGCAAACACTGGTGTGTGAGCGGCTGAAGGGGACTCTTTCCACTCCGATCTCCCTCCCTCCCAGCCTGTTTTGATTTACTAGGACTTCCTCCTCCGGGCGAGGCGGGGGAAGGACGCCGCCGAGCGCCTGGAGTTGTGCGCGTGTGCGTGTGCTAGTGCGAGTGTGAAGTGCAGCGCTGGAGTGCAACATGCTGTAATGGGAGAAAACCGAGCGGCGTCGGAGCGCCCTGGACCGCCGCGGCCGTTCTGAGCGCAGTGGCGCTGAGCAGCCCCTCCCGGAGCCGGTGTGACCTGTCCCTTCAGGTGCGTGGCCGTCGGCCCGTCGGGGAGCGCGGCTCGGGCATGCGGGTGCCGAGAGGGGGCGACGGGGCCCGGGAGGCGGGGGACGGCGGGTGCGCCGCGTTCCGCGGGTGAGCGGGTGTGGACGGCGACCCGGCGCGGGCGGGTGGTGCACCCTTCCCTGGCTGCTCGGCGAGCCGGGGGAAGCGGAGGGCGGCGTGGGTGCCGCAGGTTCGGTTGAACTCCGGGCACTTGGCGGGCTGTGTGTGGCGGGAAGGGCAGCAGGTCCTCGGGACGGGTCTGGTTGGACTGTGAACGTCGGCGTCCCGTGCGCTGTCTCCCGGGAGCGGGGACCTACTGTGCGCGCGTGGGGAGCGCGGCGGGCATCTGGGCGCGCACAAAATGTGCGTTTGTGTTTGTACATTTGCACGGAGCTGTGTCCCCTGGCGGGGCCTCGGGGGCCGGGGGCGTGCGAGATGCCGTGTCCACAGCAGTGTGCGCCATGTCCACGCGCCCTGCCCGCTGGCGCCTCTCGGGAGCGCCCGCCCCGGCAAACCTCACTGCCCCAGCGCGCCGGCATCGGCCGGGGAGGTGCGAGCTGGCACCGGGCGCGCAGCTGGCGGGGGAGGGAAAGCGGCCGCTCCCGGCCGCGGGAGGCCCCGCCCCTGTCTCCCTCCCGGCTCACCTGGGCTCAGCCCCCACCTGCTCCGTGGGGGGCGTGACCGAGGGCGTGGCCTGGCTGGCCTGGCGGAGCCCTGCTCAGGGTGGGCGGTGTCTCATTCCAGGGATTCCTCGCGCTCTCGCGCTCGCTTCTGCCTGCCCGGCCCGCGCGTGCGTGTGCGTGTGCGTGTTTGGCGGGGGCCCGTGCGGGGGCTCGGGCGCGAGCGCGCCTGTGCGTCTGCGCGCCCTTGGGGTGCGCCCCGCGTGCCCAGGTCCCGTCCCCGCCCCTGGGTCCCCCGCAGGGCCAGGCCGGCCCGAGGCGGGCGCGCCCAGAGCCGCCGGGCGGTGAGTGCGGTTGACCCGGTCGGCGGGGCGGGACCCGGGCTGGGCGAGGGCTGGCCTGAGGGGGCCCTTGGGGTGGGCTGTCGGAGCAGAACCGGGATGCCCTGCGGGAGGGAAGAGGTGGCGGGTCCTCGCCGGGCTGCTCGGGAGGCGCCGATGGGAGCGGAAGAGCCTAGGCTCCCGGAGGACGTCCTGGGAGTCGGAGGCGCGGGGCGGGCGAGGAGGCCCGCGCCCGGCATCCCCGCGGTCCCCGCTGGCCTCAGGGAAGGCTGTGATGTGGGCTGCGGGAAGGCGCATCGTCTTCTTCGTGTGCTTCCTGCCCCCTCCCCAAAACAGGACTGCACACTCTCCCTGCACCCAGTGCAGGCCTCGCCGAAGAGCACAGGGCTGTTCGCTTTTTGTTTTGCTTGAAGTCTGCTTTGATTCCTCACCCTGAGACATTTAACTGTCTTAGGTTATGAAGACAGTGCTTGCTAGGGCTAATAGTATTTATGTACGTTGCTGGCATGTGTTCATCTGTTTAAGTTAGATGATTAAAAAATCGGTTTCACTTTGATCGTTGGTGCTGTATGTTTGCTAGTTGTAGTCCCTTCTCTGTGATTAATAAGAACCAGCAGCCTGGCGCGGGAGGGTAGGGGTGTTGGGGAAGTGGAGGCGGCTCTACTGGGATTTATCAACAGCTGGTTGCCCCTCTATTTGAAAGGCACTGTCTCCCAGTTTGTGGAGTTTTACTATCTTGTTCTATGCCCAAGCCTACCTCGACTCAGAAGGAGTCTGGCAGTTGTTTCCTCTAAATAGTCAAAGACAAAAAAAAAATATTAATTTGCCTATTAGGATTTGAAGGTCAGTTTTGCATACCATGTTAGCATACCAAACTTTAACTCTTTCTCTTCTCGCTGAGTCCACGGACTTGTACTGTTCATTGTTTCCTGCTTGCATCTAATGAAGAGTCTGCGCATGACTGGGAGGGGAGTAGAGTGGGCAGTTTAAGGAGACCTTTGGGGTTGGAGCAGTAAGGCTGTCCCTGTGGTGTGATCTTGGGACAAGTTATTTATTATCTCTAAGTCCCAATGCTCTCAATTTAAATAAAGGGTTTAGAAATACTTGATTCAGAAGTTTCTTGTCTTACACTCAAGACAGTTTTGAATTTTTTCTTGTATTTCCTGTTACATCTGGCCTGAAAAATCATCTCTCCCACGGTGGAAATGATGTAAACCTTCAATTCGTTGTTTAACTTTGGCAAAATTTTAATCCCAGGCTAATTTCCCCTGCCACCGTTTTTTCACACTTCTGGGCAGCCTGCCTTTGCTTTCCATTTGGAAGGGAATGCTAACTAATTTTTATGTTGACTAAAACAATACAATTAAGAAGATAATTCTGCTATAAATAACTATGAACTACATTCCAAAACTGTGAATGTTGTAGTAAAAACAGCTCTGGGTTATTATTTCTGGAGACTTGAGTTCTAGTCCTAGATGTCACCCACTAGCTTTATGACCAGAAATAAGTTACTCGTACTCAAACTTTGTGTTTTATTTTCCTTTGTAAAAGGGTGATAATATCAATTCCAATACATCACAGAGTTTCGGGAATTACAGAGAATAATGTGCTTTGGAAGTATTTTGTGTTATTTATAAAAACTCTTTGAAGCTTTGAAAGACCTACATAAACACAGTCGTTACTGCTGTCCCCCAACTGATTTAAAATTATAACTTTATCTGAAGATTTTAACACTTCTTACAGACATAATTATGTAAAAACTTTCACTTTTAAATATTCTGGGCGGGCACAGTGTCTCACATTTGTAATCCCAGCACTTTGGGAGGCTGAGGTAAGAGGATCGCTTGAGGCCAGGAGTTCCAGACCAGCCTGGACAACAAAGAGACTCCAGGCTCCCAACTGTACCAAAAAAAAAAAAAAAAAGAAAAATAAATAAATAAATAAATAAATTCTGCAGTGGGAAATTCCTTTTAACCCCTTATGGAGGCAGCCTTGTTACCAGTCTCTGGTGGTTGCCAAAACAAATCCAAAGGGAGATTTTATTTCGTGTCTCTTCTAGGTATCTCTCTTGGAGAGTTTTGCTGTGCAGCTTTTAATTTGCCTTAGTAAAATAATGACTAGGTTAACAATAAAAGTTGTTTTGTAACTTTGAACATAACAAAAGTACTAAAAGTTGTAAGTTCAGGAGGGAAAAATCAAATACACAGGAAAATTTTAATGTCACTGAAATTGTGACAGTGTGGTGATTTTAACATACCAATGTGTCTGCTTATTGCCTGTGTGAGATGACCTGTTGCAGCTATGAGAACCTGGTGAAAGAGAAAGTTTTTTGTTTGTGTGCATGAAGAAATTTCCTGGAGGTATGTTAACTGAGGCTCATTTGTGCTTCTTTCAGGGAGCTCATCTAAAGCTAATGAAGCTATGGGTGGGTGTTTAATAGAACAGTAAAGTGAATGCTGCTAATCTGTAGCATTTAGGATCTCTCCACATTAACCCCCCCGCCAAAAAGAAACCTAATACTGTAAGAACTAGATTGCAAATTTATTTTATTTTATTATTTTTTTATTATTTTTATTTTTATTTTTTTTGAGGTGGAGTCTTACTCTGTCCCCCAAGCTGGAGAGCAGTGGCTCGATCTCGGCTCACTGCAACTTCCACCTTCCTGTTTCAAGTGATTCTCCTGCCTCAGCCTCCGGAGTAGCTGGGACTACAGGCCTGCGCCCCAACACCTGGCTAATTTTTGTATTTTTAGTAGATACAGGGTTTCACCATGTTGGCCAGGCTGGTCTCAAACTCTTGACCTCAGGTGATCCACTTGCCTAGGCCTCCCAAAGTGCTGGGGTTACAGGCGTGAGCCACCGCACCCTGCCCATTTTTGTGCTTTTCGTTGGGGATTTTGCTGTTTACAGTGGCCCCCAAGTATGGTCCTAAATTGCTGTCTAATATTCCTCAGCCAAGAAGGCTGTGATGAGCCTCATGGAGAAAATATATATGTTAGATGAGCTTCATTCAGGCTTGAGTTACGGTGCTGTTGGCCTTGAGTTCAACATTAATTAATCAACAATAGGTATTAAAAAAGGTGTCTTTAAACAGAAACATACATAAAACAAGGTTGTGTTTTGATCAGTTTGCAAAAATGTGACCAGAAGCTGGAAGGAATCTCACTTTTATTTCCCCTAGGAATGGTGGTTCAATATTCAGTAATTCAGTGTTCGCAGAGATTTTATAGAACACAACTACTATGAATAACAAGAACTAGGTCAGGCACAGTGGCTCACACCTGTAATCCCAGCACTTTGGGAGGCCGAGGCAGGTGGATCACCTGAGGTCAGGAGTTTGAGACCAGCCTACCCAACATGGTGAAACCCTGTCTCTACTGAAAATACAAAAATTAGCCGGGCATGGTGGCAGGCACCTGTAATCCCAGCTACTGGGGAGGCTAGGTCAGGAGAATGGCTTGAACCCGAAAAGCGGAGGTTGCAGTGAGCTGAGATTGCACCATTGCACCCCAGCCTGGGTGACAGATCAAGGCTCTGTCTCAAAGAAAAAAGAGGACTGATAAAATTTACTGACAGTGATAACTACAGTGCTACAGTGCTACCTAATGTTGCACTGTGGCATGAATTAGATGTCTTTATGTAGACTTTAATAGGCTGAGAGCTGAGATTTGATTTTGGAACAATGGAGAGTTAGACCTGGGCTGTTCTGGGAAGCTTGCTAACTTGGGCTGTGATGCAAATTCATCTTTTATTCTTGGGAGTAATAGGTCCCTAAGAATATGTGTCACTTTAGCACTTGTGAATAGGAAATACTAACTATTCAAATAAGTATTCGAATTTTAAGTATTCAAATAAAATAAATGCAAGAGCAGGCTTATCCAGAGTAAACTAAAAATGCCAAAGAGTTTCTGTTATTTCATATGCCTTGCTGTATAAGGCTGAGGTCTTGAATATGAAGAGAGAGAGATTCATAATACCCTAAAATGAGAAAGGAAAGCATGGTTCATCGTTTTTTTTTGTATTTTTATTTATTTATTTTATTTTATTTTTTGTATTTTTAGTAGAAATGGGATTTCACCATGTAGGCCAGGCTGGTCTTGAACCTCTGGCCTCAAGTGATCCACCTGGCTTGGCCTCCCAAAGTGCTGGGATTGCAGGTGTGAGCTACCGTGCCTGGCCTCATTTTGCTCTGGGCTGACAACAATGTTGAAAAATGTTGGGAATTGGTGGTCTGCTCAGAAAGTTCAGACTGATTTTTATTTGTCCCCCTTAGATAGAGTGGTTTCAGTGTGGGCCCACCATATAGTCACTTTCCATGGGACACTTTAAGGAGATGGGTGGACTTCAGCCAGCAGTAAGAATTTTGCACCAGCATCAGGCAGCATTGCATACGACCATGAAATGTGTTGTAATGTAAGTTGGGTTTTGCAGCCCAGAGCCTGTATAGATGTCCCTCACTGGGTACATGATCAACTTTCATGCAGTCTGTGCGTTTGCATAGTTTACACTGATATCAAACTGTATTGCAATAACTGAGGATTTTTGTCACTGTGTGGTGGCACTATCTGCTAGCTCCCGTTGCCAGGGTAGTGGTGATGACTAAATATCGTACCCCTGCCCTCCTGCAGGGCTGAGAAGTCCCACAGACTCAAGCCCTGAGCCATGTTAGCATCAGGAAACCTCCAGTGGTTGAGCAGAGCATTCATTCAGGGTTTCCATCCAGAGTGTTAGCCCTTTATTTGGTCTGAGTTAATGGGGGTCTCACTTTCTGTTCAGGTCATGGGAGGGGGAGGCACCTAAGGTTACCTCTTCCTGCTATACAGCCTCCAGCCTACATTGGAGGGTAAGAGATTGATGGCTGCCTAGCCTGTAGACTTGCCTCCTGCAGAGGTTTCACAGGAGGGCTGCTAAGCCCTATGGAAAAGGTGTGATCTGGGTCTCACACTTGAGGTTGGCAGGTACCTGAAAAAATCTTAATTAGGGATTTTATGCAGATACATATATTTTATGTATATATACACACACACAGTTCTTAGGAAGTAGACGTAGAACATGCAGATGTATTGTTCAAATATTAGAACGTTTGGCCTTCTAATGAACGTTCAGGAGTGATCATGTGTAGAAGTAAGGAATTTGACGCAAGCAGAAGCAGCCGAGTTCTTCTGGCATTGATGCTTCAACTTACAGCAGCGTGAGTCAGTTATACCTGCTTGGGACATGCCTCGATGAGGAAAGCTGGAATAGCAAAGGATCCGTCTGTTCATGCTCTTTCTTTGATAATATGACTAGTGAGAGAATATTTTGAATAAGGGCTGGCTTCTATTTAGAAAGGTAACATACAATTTAAGGTTGTGAATTTCAAGCACCAACGTGAAATTCTAAAAATGTTCTCACTGAACCTTAACAGTAAGCCATTGGAGCTTGACCACAAGTCTTCCTGAGCATGGCGAAGTCGACATCATCCTTCTTGCTACTGTACCTATTCTTGGTTCCCAGAGTCCTCAGGGCTTTTGCTTGACTCCTCTGTAGCTGTGGCCCCAGAAACCACTATATCTTGGTAGTTTGTTGCCGGTGTCGTTGTTGGCCACAGTCTCAGCATCAATTGACCTGGTGTGACAGTCTTCTTTTCTTACTTGCCTTGGTTACTATTAATGTGACTCCATGCCTACCTCTGTTAGAAGAATGTCAAATATACCATAGTTTGCGTGTTCCCGAGAGGTGAGGGCTTGCTTCCCCTTGCTCGCTGTTGAAACGGTCACATTATTGCCTGATAGGTATCTCAAGGTGTAGGGGAAAGAGTACAGGGCTAGAAGTCATGGTTGCCAATGCAAGGTTTGCTTTGATCTAGGCTAAATAATTGTGCTTGTCACTAAAACCTCTTTAGCGTGATCAACTTAGGAATAGTAAAAATAGCATTGGAGGGAGAATTGAGAGACTTGAATTCTGGTCTTAGTTGCTTCAGGAAGTCACTTACATTCTTGGTGCCTCAGTTTTTCTTTTTTTTTAAATCTGTAGAAGAAAAATAATAATCGTATTTGGCCATTTGGCCCAAGTAATAATTTGATTGTGAGAATCCAATGAGGTCATTTATGTGAATGTATTTTGAAAACGTGTATGCTATACACCTGGAAGATGGTGGTGGTAGACTAAAAAAATTTGTTTTTCTCTTTAGTTTATAAGGCATTTTCAGTTATGTCGTTTAATCCACATGATAAGCTTGTGATCATCTGAAGTTAGTTAGGCAGTGTTTTTTACTGTTTTCTTTAAGGAGGAAACTAGGGCCTGGAGAGGGTAAATGACTGGCCCACACACTTAGTGTTGGACATCTAGGGCAAATCTTAGAGCAAAATAGGCTTTCAGGGATTGTTGACTGAATGAGTGAAAGATTTAAAGTAGGACTCAAACTTGGGCTCTCTGATGCTAAAGTCCTGGCTCTGTTGACTTAACAGATGGTAAAGTGCGAGAAGAAAAAAGGATGACTCAAATGAGAGATATTTTTAGCAAAAAGAGCAGAGAGGGATGGTCTGAGAATGGGATGTTAACAGGAAGAATATGTGCTGCACGAAGTTGGTGGGGCATCACTGGACACTCTGGGGAGGAGAAAGAGGTGGAGGATTTAAAACCGTGAAACTGTGCTTGCATGTCGCCACCAGAATCTGGTGACATTTGATCTGGTTCTCATTTCAGTTTTCCTTCTCACTGAGCCAGCCAGCCAGCGTATCACCCAGTGTCATCCGTATTTGGTGTATGGTGCTCAAGGGCAGGGAGTGTACTTTTCCTTTTTTGTAACGTCTAAATACAGTGTTTTAATAGAGGAGATACCCAATAAATACCTCTAAATTCTTTTTTTTTTTTTTTTTGAGACAGGGTCTCCCTCTGTCACCCAGGCTGGAGTACAGTGGCGTGATCTCAGTTCATTGCAGCTTCAAGTTCCCAGGCTCAAGCCATCCTTCTGCCTCAGCCTCCCAAGTAGCTGGGACTACAGGCGTATGCCACTATACCTGGCTATTTTTTTTTTTTTTTTTGAGACGGAGTCTTGCTCTGCCTCCCAGGCTAGAGTGCAGTGGCGCGATCTTGGCTCACTGCCAACTCCGCCTCCCGGGTTCACGCCATTCTCCTGCCTCAGCCTCTGGAGTAGCTGGGACTACCAGGCGCCTACCACCACGCCTGGCTAATTTTTTTGTATTTTTAGTAGAGATAGATTTTCACTGTGTTAGCCAGGATGGTCTTGATCTCCTGACCTCGTGATCCGCCCGCCTCGGCCTCCCAAAGTGTTGGGATTACAGGCGTGAGCCAACGCGCCTGGTCTATTTTTTTTTTTGGATACAGAGTCTTGCTCTGTCACCCAGGCTGGGGTGCAGTGGCACAATCTCGGCTCACTACAAGCTCTGCCTCCCGGGTTCATGTGATTCTCCTGCCTCAGCCTCCCGAGTAGCTGGGACTACAGGCGCCCGCCACCAGGACCGGCTAATTTTTTGTACTGTAAGTCGAGATGGGATTTCACTATGTTAGCCAGGATGGTCTTCATCTCCTGACCTTGTGATCTGCCCGCCTCAGCCTCCCAAAATGTTGGGATTACAGGCGTGAGCCACCAAGCCCGGCCAATTTTTGTATTTTTTGTTGGGACAAGGTTTTGCCATGTTGCCCAGGCTGGTCTCAAACTCCTGGGCTTAGGTAATCTGCCCACCTCAGCCTCCCAAAGTGCTGGAATTACAGGCATGAACCACTGTGCCCGGCCACCTCTAAATTCTTTTTTTTTTTTTTTTTTTTTTTGAGATGGAGTCTTACTCTGTTGCTCAGGCTGAGTACAATGGTGCGATCTCAGCTTACTGCAACTTCCACCTCCCGGGTTTAAGTGATTCTCCTGCCTCAGCCTCCTGAGTAGCTGGGATTACAGGTGCTCACCACCATACCCAGCTAATTTTTGTATTTTTAGTGGAGACGGGGTTTTACCAAGTTGGCCAGGCTGGTTTCGAACTCCTGACATCAAGTGATCTGCCTGCCTTGGCCTCCCAAAGTACTGGGATTATAGGCATGAGCCATGGCGCCCGGCCACATCTCTAAATTCTTGATGGCCAAGAAGTACACCCCATGCCATGGTGTGATAGTTCATACTTTTGGGTTTGTCCTACCATTGTATATTATTAGCTGAGACCAAGTTGGTTTTAGCTCAGGGAGTGGTCCTGGGGAGGCCAGAGTTTGGGCTCATGATGTAACAGGGCCAACAAAAATTAGGGTATTTTCTTGTGTGCATCTGGAAGTTGGAGAGGCCAGCAGGTGTTTCAGGTTAGTGATGTCTGTCTGTTTCTGACTTTTGACCCTTTACTGTGTGTGGCAGGAACACTGGGCAATTTGAATGTGATTCTTCCCATGCTCACCCCCCTGGCCTCCACATCTAGAAAAGGTAGTTGCTCCATGTTCTCGTACTCTTACCTAAAGTATATCATATCTAGCCACTGCCATGGGACAGACATGGAGTGAACATGCCTGGTGCTGTAGCTTTTATTGTGCAAATCTTCTTGGAAAACTTCCATAACATATCTTAGGAGTTGTGTTCCCTTGCTTGAAAAGCAATATAATCTAATATACCCCACAGTGCTGTTCCCAAGTGATCTGATTTGGATGTTTATCCCCTCCAAATGTTACATGGAAATGTGATCCTCAGTGTTGGAGGTGGGTCCTGGCGGGAGAGGTTGGATCATGGGAGTGATCCCTCATGAATGGTTTAGTGCCATCCCCTTGGTGATGGCTGAGTTCTCTGGTAGTTCGTGGGAGATCTGGTTGTTTAAAAGAATGTGGCACCTTCTTTCCTCTCTTGCTCCTGCCCTTGCCATGTGATGTGCTGGCTTCTGCTTTGCCTTCCATTATGATTGGAAGCTTCCTGAGGTCTCACCAGTAACTGAGCAGATGCTGGCGCCATGCTTACACAGTCTACTGTTAGCCAGTTAACTTTTCTTATAAATTACCCAGCTTCAGGTATTACTTTATAGTGACACAAAACGGACTAACACACCAAGATAGGTACTCGTGTCCCCTTGTTGACTAAAAAGGGACAGTTCTTTGTGGAAGGCCAAAAAATGGCTGTCAGATTTATAGCTGAGCTTGCCATTAGCACTGAATGCCCCCAAGTGTTTGTAGCTTTAAAATTGGTACCTCTTCTTCCCTAATTCTCAACCTTTAGCTATTTGGAAGAACATATTAATTGAGGCTAAGGGAGTGTGAGGAAAGGCATGTGGACTGGCAGAGAAAATATGTGACCATTACCTGAAAAAAAAATCCACAACAAAATATATGTCTATTCATGATGAATTATGTTCACATTTGACAACCATGAAAAAGATGAATGGATAGACCAGAAACTGGTTTGCAGTGCAGTGGAGCACACAGTATACTTTGTATCTGTTTTTTTTTTTTTTTAAAGACAGAGTCTCGCACTGTTGCCCGGGCTAGAGTGCAATGGTGCGATCTCAGCTCACTGCGCCCTCCGCCTCTCAGGTTCAAGCGATTCTTCTGCCTCAGCCTCCCGAGTAGCTGGGATTACAGGTACCCAACACCATGCTTGGCTAATTTCTTGTATTTTTAGAAGAGACGGGGTTTCACTAGGTTGGCCAGGCTGGTCTTGAACTCCTGAGCTTGTGATCTGCCCGCCTTGGCCTCCCAAAGTGCTGGGATTACAGGCATGAGCCACTGCACCTGGCCCTCTGTATCTTTTTCTAGAGCCACACTCCTCTCACTTAAATGGTGTTATGTTCCAGGTGTCAGCATTTCAATGGATGATGATTTTTTTTTTTTCTGAGATGGAATCTCACTCTGTTGCCCAGGCTGGAGTGTGCTATCCCAATCTTGGCTCACTGCAACCTCCGCCTCCCAGGTTCAAGCAGTTCTCCTGCCTCAGCCTCCTGAGTAGCTGGGATTACCAGTGCCATCACCACCATACCTGGCTAATTTTTGTATTTTTAGTAGAGACTGGGTTTCACCATGTTGTTGAGGCTGGTCTCAAACCCCCGACCTCAAGTGATCCGCCTGCCTTGGCCTCCCAAAGTGCTGGGATTACAAGTGTGAGCCACCATGCCTGGTCCTCAATGGATTATTTTTGTTTTTGTTTTTTGTTTTTTTTTTTTTTTTGAGACGGAGTCTCGCTCTGTCGCCCAGGCTGGAGTGCAGTGGCGCAATCTCGGCTCACTGCAAGCTCCGCCTCCCGGGTTCACGCCATTCTCCTACCTCAGCCTCCCGAGTAGCTGGGACTACAGGCGCCCGCCACTGCGCCCGGCTAATTTTTTTCTATTTTTTAGTAGAGACGGGGTTTCACCATGGTCTCGATCTCCTGACCTTGTGATCCGCCCGCCTCGGCCTCCCAAAGTGCTGGGATTACAGGCGTGAGCCACCGCGCCCGGCTATTTTTGGTTATCACTATATCCTAATGCAAAAACTACCAGAGAAATAAGACATTATTGGGATAGACCTAGATTTGTTTTTCAGATGCAGCATAATTTTTTTTGTGCAAGGTAGAGTATAATTTATGGTTCATAAAGGAAATAAAATAAACTTGTCACCCCCCTGCTTAAAGCTTTTTGGGCCATTCCAGGACTTCTCACAGACTTAAAATAAAATCTCAGCATTGCAGGCCCTCCAGACACACGTGACCTGGCCCCATGTTGCCCACCTCAGGTCTCCCTTTTGCTGACTTCAGGGCAGCCACCCTGGCTGCTCCCCACATCACCTGCCCAGCTTTTGTGTCTTGGTCTCAGCACGTGCTGCTGTCTCCCACCTTCCCCCACCCTCTCTGCTCTTTCTGAGGCTAATTCCTCTCATTCTTTAGGTCTCAACTTCCTTTCATCTCTTCAGCGAAATCTTTCCAGATCACGCTAGCTAAAGTAGTGGACTGTGCCCTGTCATTTTCAGTACATTTACTGTCATTTGCGATTTTTGTAATATATTTGCATATGTTTGGGCAAATAATTATTTTAATACCTATATTAAGGCCCATTCACTTCTCAGAAAACCGTATGAGGAAGGTAATATTAATATCCCCATTTTCCAGATGAGGAAATAGACACACAGAGTTTGTCATTTCTCAGGGTCACATAGATTGGAAGTGGTTTACCTGGATTCATATTAATCCTGATGCTAATTTGATGCTGAAATAATCATGATGCTGATCTGCCTCTCAATGTGGTGTGATCCTCCATCTAATACTGTAGCCATGGTTTTTCCTCCCACATTATCAATATGTTTTATTGGGTTTATTTAGTGCTGGGAGGATAGGATGTATATAAGACATAAAAGTCAGAAGACTTTTTGTTTGTTTTTTAGAAATGGGGTCTCACCCTGTCACTCAGGCTGGAGTGCAGTGGTGTGATCATAGCTCACTGCAGCATCGACCTCCTGGCTTCAAGGCAGCCTCCCACCTCAGCCTCCTGAGTAGCTGGGACTATAGGTGTACGTACATCCCTGTGCCCGGCTAATTTTTTAATCTTTTGTAGAAATGATTAAATTTCTAAATTTCTCTGTTGCTCAGGCTGGTCTGGAACTCCTGGGCCCAAGGGACCCTCCTGCCTTGGCCTCTTAAAGCACTGGGATTATGGGGCTGAGCTACCATACCCGCCTGGAAGACTTTTTTTTTTTTTTTTTTAATAACTGTTATCTTCCACCTTTGCTTTGTTCTTCTGTGGCTAGATAACGCTTGGTCTCCGTCCCTCTTTTCCCATCTGTATTGTCCTTATCTCACACCTGCTTCCTACAGAAGCCTCACTAAACTGGTCCACCTCCAGTAACTTCTGGAGTCACCCTCTCCAGTCAAACCATCCTACACAGAACTTCTTTTTCTTTTTCTTCTTCTTCTTCTTCTTTTTTTTTTTTTTTTTTTTTTTTTGAGGCAGGATCTGGCTCTGTTGCCCAGGCTGGAGTGCAGTGGTGCAGTTACGGCTCACTGCAGCCTCAAGCCTCCATGCTCAAGTGATCTTCCCACCTCAGCTCCCTGAGTAGCTGGGACCATAGGCCCATGCCACCACTTCCAGCTCATTTTTTATTTTTTAAATTTTTTTGTAGAAATAGGGTCTCACTATGTTGCCCAGGCTGTTCTCCAACTGCTGAGCTCAAGCAATTCTTCTGCTTCTGCCTCCTAAAGTGCTGGGACTATAGGCGTGAGCCACGTGCCTAGACTCATGGAACTTCTAAACTAAAATAGTGTGAACATCATGTCACGGGCCAGCTCAGGGACAGATGATGACAACTGCCTGTTACCTATGACATTAAGTATAAACCTGAAGGCCAGCTGTCAGCTCTTTCCTAAGGCCACCCGCATCAGGCTCACCTGAATTTAGCTTCTGCTGCTTCTTAACGTGGATTTTCACTTCTAACCAGGCAGGTCTGGCCACCTGTCCCAGGTGCTCATTCCTGCCCTTGTGCCTTTCCTCAGACTGTTGACTCAGGATGACCGCACTGGGGATAAGACAGGGTCCTTGTACCCGGGAAGTATACAGAAACACAGTGTGATCCAGGAAGGTAAGGGAGGCCAGAGAGGAGAGTGACTGCGGGCAACCGGGAAAGGAAACTTTCCAAGTGGCTTTCTGAAACACACACATATCCACAAACCACCCCCAAACAAAAAATAGATGTGCACAAGGCAAACACATTAGCTGACATTGATCTCTTTTATCACACAATACCCATTTTAGTTTTAAATCATATTTAGTCTTTGATTATCCCCTTTTTAATTTTGCCTGTCATTATCCTATCCTATAAACTTTAGTTTCTGAACAAGAGCATGACTCCTTGAAAGCAGAGATCTATCTTCTGTTTCTCCTTAACCTTTCCTGGGCACTTTGCTGAGCTTAGAATAATTGTATAATAAACATTGGTTGATTTCATTAATAAGGTTGCAGCAGATGGCAGGTGCCTTGTGGATGAACGTTTAACCCCCATGTCTTATCCACCTACTTCGAATGTAATTTGCTTGGGGGTTTAGGAGGTTTAGGATTTCATAGCATCTGTATAAACCTAAATGTCTAATCTTCCCACTGTGCTAGAATTCTGGGTCTACCTTATATCATTTGATGCTTTTATGCTTTGATATTTTGTTTCTGTGCGTACTTTATATAATCTAGGATGTGTATTAATCTATTTAGGTCTAGAATTTTGAAAGCATCGTCCTTTAACTTAATGAGGTAAAATTAATTTAGAGAATTATAAGTCTAAATGCTGTATTATTGCAGAGTAGGATGCTTATCAGCAGTTACTACCCCTAATCACAAGACCCTTTTTTTGTTTTTTGAGACGAAGTCTAGCTCTGTCACCCAGGCTGGAGTGCAGTGGCGTGGTCTCAGCTCGCTGCCAGCTCCGTCTCCCGGGTTCATGCCATTCTCCTGCCTCAGCCTCCCCAATAGCTGGGACTACAGGCATCTGCCACCACGCCTGGCTAATTTTTTGTATTTTTAGTAGAGACACGGTTTCACCGTGTTAGCCAGGATGGTCTCGACCAAATCACAAAATTTTAAACCCAGATCTTTCCTGAATAGGAAACTGGCTTGGGTGAAGAGAATATTACCTAGTTCTTGGGAGTTCAGCAAATTTTTTTTCTGTCAATTCCAGACCCTTGTTGGTTTTCTCCATTGTTGAACAAGTTCACAAATCCTTCCTCTCAGGAGATGGTCTTTTCTGTTCTACAAAGATCAGGAATGTGAGCACTATTAGGTTTCCCTCTTAGACCTCTGCTTTTACCCATTCTCCCTTCTCTGAAAAAGAAGACGTGTGCGTGGTTTAGGAGGTCGTTGCCTCCCCGCCACTCTTAGTCTTCTATGACCCTCCCCTCCCCTCTCTGCCTGCCAAGCTCAGTGAGCTCCGCCTCTCCGTTTTCCTGCGTCCCCGCGGCTCCCGTGCCCTTGCCCCTCGCTGCCCTCTGCGTGCCAGTCCACGCCTTTGGCTTTCCCGTTGTCCGCCCTGTGCTCAGCTTCCCGAGCTCTACTCCGTTCCATGTGGTGCCGCCAGGATAACTTGCCCAGAACGCATGGACGGCTAAGCCACTTTTCTGCTCAGACGGAGTTTTCAGTGGCTTCTTAATGCATGTCAAGCGCGGGTCCCGTCAAAGCCCTCAGTCCTTCCACGATGTGGTCCCAGTCTAAATTCCCATCCTTGTCGCTTACTTTCTCTCCCCGTTTCACTCTTGTAGGCGATTTGGGCAGCATGTTGTTAAACCGATTCTGCTTCTGTTTTTCCCTTCTGGGGGAGGAACTTTCCTATTCGTTCTTCAAAGGCTCCGCTCAAGTTCTGTTTTCTTCACAAAGGCTTTCAGAATTCATCTGTATTTCTGTAGGACTTTGTTTCTAGCACTGTTTTGACGCTTGGCACATTTTGCCCTAACCCAATATTTCCCCAGGTGTTCCCTGAGATGCGTTTCAGGTTAAAAATGGCTCATGACGTCTACGAGGTTTCGCGTGTGCAGGCAGGGCTTTCTGTCCCCACAACGGGAGATTAAAGGCACGGGGAGGAAAACACGCTGCTTAGCTGGGTTTACGCCAGGCTTCCTCAACCTTATTTACCATAGAAAAACTTTTTTTCTCACAGAATATGAACACCCAGTGCAGAATGCTTTGGAAGAATGCTGCCTTAAGCTAGATGTCTTGGTGGCCTGTCTCCCATGCAGATTGGAAGCTCCTGCTTATTTTTCCTGCCTGGAGCTTCTCCTAGATATTTAATGTTTAATTAATGAAGTCATATTGCATGATCAGGGATCGATGTTTCTTTTTTTCCTTTCCTTTTCTTTTTCTTTTTTTTTTTTTTTGAGACAGAGTTTCACTTTTGTTGCCCAGGCTGGAGTGCAATGGCTCAATCTCGGCTCACTGCAGCCTCTGCCTCCTGGGTTTTCCTGCCTCAGCCTCCGGATTAGCTGGGATTACAAGCATGGGCCACCATGCCCGGCTAATTTTTTTTGTATTTTTAGTAGAGATGGGGTTTCTCCATGTTGTTCAGGCTGGTCTTGAACTCCTGACCTCAGGTGACCCGCCCATCTCGGCCTCCCAAAGTGCTGGGATTAGAGACGTGAGCCACCGCGCCCAGCCTAATTTTTTGTAATTTTAATAGAGATGGGGTTTCACCGTGTTTGCCAGGCTACTCTTGAACTCCTGACCTCAAGTGATCCGCCCGCCTTGGCCTCCCAAAGTGCTGGGATTACAGGCGTGAGCTACCTTGCATGGCGGATCAATGTTTCCTTGGAGGCCTGAGGTATGACTATTACAAAGAAAAGCTGGTCTGCCACATGTTGTGACCGGTGCATACGTAGTAGGTACTCCATAAGTGTTGAAGAATGCTGGATAAATTCCAAGTGTCTGTAAAGTGGCACAGTTAAGGAGTTGTTTTTCTCAGTTGGTGAGCTAGTAGGGTGTGTGTGCCAGTAACCGTGTGTGTGTGTGTTTAAATAACCCAGAAAAGGGAAACTGGGCAAAAGCATTCTGGTTTTCCAGGGCTTTCCTCCAACTTTAAATCTTTTGCTGTTTTAACTTTTATAGTATGCTGTAATTTAAGGAAACAATGAAAATCCAGTCTTATTAAAAAACATGATGCTAGATAAATTGATGATAGGTGGTGATTGTGTACTATTATACAAAACGTGACATTTTAACATAAAGATTCTTATTGGACTTAAAATATCATTTAACCTACCAGTGGGATTCTCACACAGCTTTCCATGAGTATGTGGTGTGTCTTAAGCTGCACCTCTGTTAAGCTGCGTCACCACCTCACTGGTAGTGATGCGGTGTTCATAGAGCAGCCTTTGTTCTGAAAACCTTTCTTTTATTGGGCATGTCTATACAGGCATGTTATGCATACACATAAACATAAGCACCAAATAACATGGGCATGAATATTCACAATATCCCTTCTTTTAGTTCCTACATCAGCTGCTTCCTGGAGTTGGCAAAGTTTAGCTTAGTAGACTAAATGGAATTTAACCCTTTTCTCTCTCCCTGAACCAAGCCCATCCTGTTTCTTCATGTGGGAAGAATTTCATCCTTAGAAGAATGATTTGCATTTGGTTGAGGACTCATTCTGTTAATGACTAGGATTCTAAGAGTCTTTTGAATTCTGTTTAAATTATTTTTTCCCCTTTTATTTTTTCCTTCTAGGCTCCAACCAGGAATGGAGACGCCATTGGATGTTTTGTCCAGGGCAGCATCTCTGGTGCATGCTGATGACGAAAAACGTAAGTGAGGAGTCTATTATAAAATAGCTTAAGTGCTTTATTGATCCCTTGTCTCCTGCTCCATAACAAAATTACATGCTTCTCTACGTGGTTTTCTGGCTATTTGCTGTTAATTTTGGTGGTTTTCCTTAGAGATAACAGCTTCACATCCTCATTTGTATTTTCAAGAACCTGTAAATCTTTTAACTGGCATTTAACTATGGATACTGTTTTTTTTTTTTTTTTTGAGATGGGATCATGATGTGTGATTCAGGCTGGTGTCAAACTCCTGGACTCAAGTATGGGTACTGGTATTTAACTGGTATTTTGTTTTATTTATTTATTTATTTGAGATGGAGTCTTACTCTGTTACCCACACTAGATTGCAGTGTTGCAGTCTCAGCTCACTGCAACCTCCATCTCTCAGGTTCAAGTGATTCTCCTGCCTCAGCCTCCCAAGTAGCTGGGATTACAGGTGCCTGCCACCATGCCCAGCTAATTTTTTTGTGTTTTTAGTAGAGACGGGGTTTCACCATGTTGGCCAGGCTGGTCTCGAACTCCTGACCTCAAATGATCCATCCACCTCAGCCTCCCAAAGTGCTGGGATTACAGACGTGAGCCACCATGCCTGGCCTTAATTGGTATTTTAACTTTGTATGCTAGAGTTTGAACTGGTAACTGTAGGTCGTTCCTTCCTTCTCAGGTGACTGTCAGTGATCTGGAATGAAGATACTCCTTATGTGTCTCAGATGCTGAGATAAATATGTGTTAGTTGATAGACTAATTGACTAGTAGAGAGCTAGAGATGGAAAAAATCATCGAATGTCATTTATGTCATTGGAATTGTACAGTATGTGTCATAATGGAAAACAGTCATGCAAATTATGTTTGCATTGCTGAGAAAAAGCAAATACTGGGAGAAAAAAATGTTCATTAGTGTAGTTTGAGGGATGGGTGAAAGGAACAATATTGGAAGATTATTCTACAACATTTTAAAGTGATTTTCCTGCTCATCCAACAATATATTTATTTTTAAATGTTCTTGTTCAAAGTTACGGTTACTTGCTAAACAGTATTGTAAGAATTACTGTTTCATGTAGGAACAGTTCTTTTTCTAAGTACTAAAATATTAATAACAACGAAAAATTTAGGTTGAGATTTTGTACATTATAAGTTCTCAAAGATGAGCTCCTTCCAGTTTAGTCCTTCATGGATTGGCAGACAGCAAGTGCATGTCCTTAAAATCTGAGGTCTGCCTCTCTACTGGCTGTTAGACTTTTATTTTTCTAAGCTTCAGTTTTCTCATTGGTAACATGGAGCAACAATACCTACTTACAAAGTGTTCATGAGGATTAATGGGCTGTGGTGTGTACTGAGCTTATGAATTAGCTTTTGATCCTGGTTGGGGCTGCCTTGCCCTCTCTCCTGGCACATTGTTGGCTTCTGATAGTGCTTCTCCCAGTCTTCTGTATTAACACGTGTGTTAGTCCATTGACATTGCTGTAAAGGAATACCTGAGACTGGGTGATTTATTAAGAAAAGAAGTTTAATTGGCTCATGGTGCTGTAGGCTGTCCAAGCATGGCACCAGTGTCTGCTTAGCTTCTGGGGTGGCCTCAGAGAGCTTTACTCCTGGCAGAAGGAGACGGAGAGCAGGCATGTCGTATGTGAGAGGAGGGGCAAGAAAGAGGAAGAGTTGCCAGGCTCTGTTAAACAACCAGCTCTTGAGTGAACTAATAAAGTGAGAACTCACTCATCACTGTGCCATTCATGAGGGATTCACCCCACATGACCCAAACACCTCCCACTAGGCCTTGCTTCCAACGTTGGGGATCACATTCTAACATGAGATCTGGAGGAGACAAATATCCAAACCTTATCACCATGCGTCTGTGTCTTCCTACCCTCCCACCACCACCCCTACAAGATCATCATTCTACCAGTGACTGGTTGAGGTAGCTAGTAAGGTTTTTTCAACCTCTTGTATAATTCACACTTACTTAGCTTTTGATTGTTGTGAGAATATAACCACCTGATGGTGAGGTATAATTATCCCTTACTAAAGAAGTTGAAGTTGAAGGATATTAAGTGGGAATCTGAGGAATTGGAGCTCGGCACAGCTCAGGCTGAAGGCTTTTTATCTAAACAACAACAAAACTCCTTTATTCCTCTAAGATTGCAATACATTATGATATTCTACAATTGGATAGCACCTATCTCCAGCGCTGTCAACCAACCTGTGTCGGGGATGTCTTCTGAGCTCATTGCTGTCTTCACCTACCCAGGCTTGGCAGTGCCCCTCCTAAACTGTGGTACCTAAGCAAGGATTTTTCTATGTGATCTGATGAGGATTCGGAGGACATTGTGTCCAGGCCTACCACCAGCTTGGTTCTGGCTCAGGAGTTCTTGGTGGTGAAGGGAGAAAAAGGGGTGGGGTGGGCTGTTGCCAGGGCAGGGAGCAGTCACTGTAAGACTGTAGGGAGCAGTGAGGATGCTGGAGAAGTGGCTGACTTGAATAGCTATTTGCAAACTTTGTTGAATACCAATATAGTTAGTTTAGAAGTTTTTATATAAGGTAGTAGTTTGAATTTCTCTCTTTTACAATGCCCAACTTTAGTTAGGATCAATAAAACAAAATACTGTTTATACAATGAAAAATAGAAATAATGACCTCAGGGTAACCCTTTGTGTCTTTGAGTGGGGAGAGTAAAGACTTTCTTCTCTTCTCTTTTGATCATTCTGTTCCAGTTGAAGGCCTATCTCGTTTTCAATTTAGTGAGTGATGATTGAACCCTTACGTATGAGGGGCAGATAAAGATAAAGAAGGGGCAGTCCCTGCCTTCATGGGACTCATGAATACGTTTGTGTGCAGACTCTTGTGGCTGTAAAATGTATAGAAGCGGGGACAAGCACAGTTGGTAATGTAGATGCAAGACTCCCTTTGGAACCTATGGTTTGGGAGAGCTGTTTTTGGAGAAACAAAATGATACTGCTAAGGGAGAAAGGAACTCTTAACAGCCCATTGGTGTTTTTGAAGAATGAGAATAAATTCCCATGTAAGGCTCTAACAAATCAGAGAATAGTCTCATTCTCCTTTTTTTAAATTTTTTTTTTGAGATGGGACTTGCTGTGTCACCTAGGCTGGAGTGCATTAGTGTGATCTCAGCTCATTGCAACCTCTGCCTTCCAGGCTCAAGTAATCTTCCTGCCTTAGCCTCCTGAGTAGCTGAGATTGCAGGCATGTACCACCACACCTGGCTAATTTTTCTTTTTCTTTTTCTTTTTTTTGTAGAGATGGGGTTTCATCATGTTGCCCAGGCTGGTCTCAAACTCCTGGCCTCCAGCAGTCCACCAGCCTTGGCCTCCCAAACTGCTGTGATTACAGGTGTGAGCTACCATGCCTAGCCGAACATTCTTTTGATTCTAATGACTCCAGCTGCTTTAGGGATGGGCTGGCATAATTCTAGAATCCCTGTGTCATGGTTTCAACTTCTTAGGGTCATTTTTTACATTTGAGTAAGAGGAAAACAGTTCAAAGCTGTCTTTAATTATTATTAACATTTGTGGGAGACTTTTCTTACTGTTGTGTTCTGTGTACCACTCTCAAGTATGCAGAACTTGAAAACCAGGCGTTGTATTTTCTTACCTAATTCGTTAATTATGTGTTATTATGTAAGTGTGTGAAAAGTCAAAAAATTTATAGACAAAGTTGAACATTAGGTTTCAGTGTCTTTCAGTTGATTTCTTAGACTTATTTGGGCTGGTTCAGCCTGACTCAGCTTTCTCTGCCCTACATTAATTCTATTTTAGCTTTTGTTGTAAATTGCTCTCAGACTTTAGGGGAGGTTAACATTCTCCTCAACACTTTAAAAAAGCCTTGTGAATGTAATCTGATTTGGGCCTCTTATTACAAACAGAAAAATGTTCTACTACTTGAGATCAGTTTCCCAACTCATCAAGGTGACCTAAATGATTCTCTTTTCCTTTGCTCCTGGAGAACTGAAAACTTGGGCATTTTTGAGGATGTTATTGTTTCAGCATTTTGAAGGGAACAGTACCTATTATGACTTGAGTCTGTAATACCGATAGTATTAAGGCTTCAGTGTGTCTACTAGTGGAGAATAAAAGAAATACCTCAATAGTATACTGTAGAGCTAAAATAAATAGTAAAATGGTGGTTTTGTAGTAACACAATAGTCACTTATCTGGATGGCCTAGAAGGGATAAATTTACTTAAAATAATATTTCCACTGCTCATGAGACATTGATGTAATCAGTGTCTAGGGTAACCCTGTAAGGTACTGAATGGAAATACAACTTGAGATTGGTGTTTTTCCTTGTGCTTGAGGAACCTCTCCTTTCAATGGTTGGTGATACTGGTGCTGGGAAGTCCCAACTTTTTGCCAGCTGGTTTTTTTTGGGGACAGAGTCTCGCTCTGTCGCCCAGGCTGGAATGCAGTGGTGTGATCACGGCTCACTGCAATCTCTGTCTCCCGGGTTCAAATGATTCTTGTGCCTCAGCTTGCTGAATAACTGGGACTACAGGCATATGTCACCATGCCCAGCTAATTTTTTGTGTTTTTGTAGAGGCGGGGTTTTACCATGTTGCCCAAGCTGGTCTTGAACTCCTGAGCTCAGGCAATCCACCCGCCTTGACCTCCCAAAGTGCTAGGATTACAGGTGTAAGCCACTGTGCCAGCCTCCAGCTGTTTCTTAACAGGGTAAATTGATGAAAATGGGAGGGCAAGGTGCTTGGTGCTAATGTATAAAACAACACCTTGGCATGTCTTTAACATGATATTCCATTTTATTGCAGTGTTTACAAAATCGTTATGTTTGGTTACTGTATCTTCTAATTTTAAGATCTAATTGCATCCGCTGACTTCCTCACTTAGATTAAAATAATTTTAAATTAAAACTTTGAGGGTTTTGGTGGAGAAGATAGTGCTTTTGAATGAATATGCAGATGATCAGAAAGGCTGGACGGAGCTGGTATGAGTGATGTGGCAAGGACAGCAGCTTTTGCAGGGGTTGCATTTGCATCTGCCCCAAGAAATTCACTAATTCCTTATTTGGAGATGATTATTGAAGGTTGACTAATTGATGAAACATTGATTACCATAATCCTTTCAAGTAAGCATTCCTAAGAGCCCAAGCTTTTATTATCATGGGGACACATGGCCCCCTTATATGGAATATGTTGATATTTCTAGGTTGTAGTCGATATTTGCCTTAAAAAAGGAAAGCAAACCAGATCCGATTAATGATAATGTAATGTTTAGTTGCACTTATATACTGTTTTCTCTGATTGATTTCTTTCCTCAAGATCATGATGACTTCTGGTCAGCTTGTGCATCAACCAAGTGAACCTCTTAATGGGATTTGCTCCTGTGACTAGTTCAGCTGGGCCCACTCCTGATTTTTCTGTCTCTTTCTCTCTCCTTTTCTCTCAGCATCTAATACTGTGGCTTTTGAATATTGTTGACTGTGGCACACAGTGAAAAAGCATTTTAGGCTGAGCATGGTGGCTCATGCCTGTAATGCCAGCACTTTGGCAGGCTGAGGAGGGAGGACTGCTTGAGCCCAGGAGTTTGAGACTAGCCTGGGAAAAATAGGAAGACCTCATCTCTCCAAAAAGAAAAAAAAAAAAAAATTAGCTGGGTTTGGTGGTGTGTGCCTATAGTCCCATCTACTCCAGAGGCTGAGGCAGGAGGATGGCTTGAGCCCAGGAGTTGAAGGCTGCAGTGAGCTATGATTGCGCCACTACCCTCAGGCCTGGGCCACAGAGCAAGACCCTGTCTCAAAAAAGCCATTTCATATTGCGACCTTCATATATGTATACTGAGATAACCAATCCAGAAGTTATAAGAGACAGTACTGGCTCATGTGGTGGCTTACACCTCTAATCCCAGCACTTTGGGAGACCAAGGTGGGAGGGTCACTTGAGCCCAGGAGTTTTGAGACCAGCATAGGCAACAAAATGAGACCCCCATCTCTATAAAAAAATTTAAAAATAGGCGGGCGTGGGTGGCACATACCCGGCGGGGTCCCAGCTACTCAGGAGGCTGAGGTGGGAGGATGACCTGAGCCTGGGAACACTAGCTTGCAGTGAGCTATGATGGTGCCACTGCGCTCCAGCCTAGGCCACAGAGTGAGACCCTGTCTCTAAAATATGTTTAAAAAAATAAAAAGAGGAGACAATGGTTACCCTTACTTTGCACAGTGCAGTTTGATGTGTCTTTTCTGGTCTGCACTCTATTTAAATAGAAGTTGAGTCATGGCTCCTTACATTGATTTTAGGATCCGCTAATGCATTGGAACCCACTGTTTGAAAAAACATGATTTGGTTTACATCTCCTTCGTGGGATAAACTTACTCCTGGCTTCTCTGTTGTATGTACTGGGATGATCTGACTGCTACATGGGCCATGAAAATAAAAGGAGCCAGTAATATTCAGACATGCTGGAGTAGATCAGCATCTACAAGGCAGACTTGATTGAGGCATGGCACAGCAAAGGGGCAGGCATGCCCCAGAGCACAGGAGGGAGACAAATAGGTTTCACCAAAGGGAGTGACCATTTTCTAGAGTACTGACTTGAAAACCCGGGAATAATATAGGCTTAGAATAGGGAGGAACTGCCTCTAATGGAGTAGTTGTGTTTGCTTGTGATCAGAGTGCCAAGTCCTCTGGTGCCGTGGAAAGAGAACAACATACTGATGTCATTCCTGCCCATTCCCCCTGGAGTCTTGGTGTTAAGTCTGGTTTTCCCTTCGTGAGGGAAAGAGCACTGTATTCTTGCTTTGTAGCAACTGTGTGTGCAACTCTGGGAGAATTTCTTCAGGAAAGCCCAGACGGGAAGTGCAGTTGTTGTTTTGTTGTCTCTGTCTGTCTGTTTCTCTGTGTATTTTGAGGACTCCTGGTTTTGTAAAGTTGCACTTTAGAAAAGTTAGGTCTAAAAATAATGCTCAATATAACATGGCCTTTGTTTCCTTTTTGTGCCAACTCTTCTGTAGTGTTCATTAAGGACTTCTTCGGTGATCATTTCTGATAATTTGGAGGCTTATCTGATCACTGCGTCAGTGAGTTTTACTTTAATATCCTAAAATACCAGAGGGTTGTGCCATGCATTTTCATCCATAAGAGTGGCTTGCTGCTATCCGCAATCCTCAGAGAGGAGACGGGGTACTTGCAGGCATTCTGACAAAGCCTTCTCAGGTGCCTCTGACATCAGGTCCCTTTTCCCACACGAGTCACTGGTCTAATGGTACTCCTAGGGGAGCTCTGGATCTGAATATTTAAGTACAATCCCTCTAGTTATGAGAAGCTGTAGTTCTTTGGCTACCACATGTCCTTTAACCAGATTCACCAGTTGTTTGTATCTCCCCCTATTTCCTTCATGCACATGTTCTCTCTGTCTTTTTGTACATGTGTTATATGTATACATATGTATATATATACACACACACAGGTATGTATATATGTTTGCATATTATTTTTCCTGAGATCTATGAGAGTAAGTGGGCAGTATCATTCCTCCTTACTCCTAAAGAATTCAGTGTGCATTTCTTAAGAATGAGAACATTCCTGGGCCGGGTACGGTGGCTCACACCTGTAATCCCAGCACTCCGGGAGGCCTTGGTGGGTGGATCACGAGGTCAGGAGTTTGAGACCAGCCTGGCCAAGATGGTGAAACACCGTCTCTACTAAAAATACAAAAATTAGCCGGCCGTGGTGGCGGGTGCCTGTAATCCCAGCTACTCGGGAGGCTGAAGCAGGGAATTGCTTGAACCTGGGAGGCAGAGTTTGCAGTGCGCCGAGATTGCACCACTGCACTCCAGCCTAGGCAACAGAGTGAGATTCCATTTCAAAAAAAAAGAATGAGAACATTCCCTTACATAAGTACAATATGATTATCTTTATTATGTTACTTGAATATATAAAGCACAAAAATGGACCTGGCCCTTATGCTTACAACTTCCTAACTACAGTACACATTTATAGATTAAATATAGCCAATAAAAGCTAGCCATGACACAGTAGATGAAGATCTGCTACAACCAAGCCTCTGTTCCACGACTGTGGCATCTGCTGCCAGCCTGCCGGATTTGATTCTGTAATGTTAGCCTACCTGTCATGCCACTTGCCCTTTAATGCAATTTCCCTTCCACTTTCATCCTGCAAACTCTTGTAAAATTTTTCATCATACAGATTGTGGTGACATACTTTGACTATTTGTTAGTGCAAATGCCTCAGTTTCATATTGGGTTTGTCTCTGTCCTTTTTTCTTTCTTTTATTTTGAGACAGTGTCTCACTGTTGCCCAGGCTGGAGTACAGTGGCGCAATCTTGGCTTACTGCAACCTCTGCCTTACAGATTCAAGCAATTCTCCTGACTCAGCCTCCCCAGTAGCTGGGACTATGGGCACTGGCCACCATGCTCAGCTAATTTTTGTATTTTTTAGTAAAGACAGGGTTTCACCATGTTGGCCAGGGTGGTCTTGAACTCCTAACCTCAAGTGATCCACCCGCCTTGGCCTCCCAAAGTGCTGGGATTACAGGCGTGAGCTGCCACGACTGACCCCTTTTTTCATTAGACTGGAAAAATACAAACAGTCACTGAAATTGTATAGCAATACTTGGTGACATAATAGCTAGCCATCTGATTCAGAGGATGCTTATGTCAAATTTTAAAAAAGATTCTCTATGAAATAATGAAAGTAAAAATTTCTCATGAACTCCTGAGCGTTTGTCTGGGGACTCAGTTTAAGGATTACAGTATCATCTCATCCAGCTCTCAGAACACCCCTATTAAGTAGGTGCTATAATTAGTCCCATTTTATAGATAAGGAAACCGAGGTTTATAGGGCTTCTGTAGTTTGCCCAAGTACACTTAGCTGGTTGTGGCAGTGCTGAGAATTGAACAGAAGCAGCCTGGCTGTGAAACTTAAGCCCATAATTCTCTGCTATCTGTCTGCCCAGAGGACGGGAAAGACTTTTCTGCTGATTGAAAAAAAAAACTAAAATAAAACTCCTCTATACTACCTTTGCTAATCTATCAGTAAAGAGATTTTCATTTGGAAAAGGCTTCCTAGCCAATAAAATAGCATTTCCAAAATATTAACTAGCTATAACCAGCCGTACATTCAGGACGTGTGGTGGCATGTGCTCGGGGACTGTCCTTCGTCCCCCGTTCATGGCTCTGCCATCTTGTGTGTGTGATGGCTCAGGTGCGCACTGTCACAGGACTCCCCTTCATATGTGTGGAGTTTTCTTTCCCAGTAAGTACCTCAGCTAACTGAACATAGCAGGTGAAAAGGGCTGCTTTACCAGGTAACGAGAGCCCACTTTGCCAAAGCGTTTAATTAGAAACAAGATAACCCTTGTTCAGAGGCAACATAGAAGGGATTGTCATAGGGAAGGTGGCCAGACTTGAAGGATGACCTAAGATGCTGTGAGTCTATAGGAGATCCTTGCCTGTTGAAGGCGAGAATCCTGCTCCCTTCTGCTTTTGTATTCCAAGCATCTACCATTTGGTGCACATGGTGGGCATTTAGTAAACATTTATTGGTAATGAAGTAGCCCCTGGAGGGAGACTTACCTCTAAGGAATTAATTTATTAAACACTAGCAGAAATGACTCATTTTAATGATCACTGTTACTATTAATAATACACAAATTCCAAGGAATACTATTTCTATTTTGATAATACTTTGTAGTTTACAAAACATTTTCATTTACTTTTTTTTTTTTTGAGACAGGGTCTCGCTGTGTTGCCCAGGCTGGAGTGCAGTGGCACAATCTTGGCTCACTGCAAGCTCCGCCTCCCAGGGCTCAAGTGATCCTCCCACCTCAGCCTCTTGAGTAGCTGGAACCACAGGTGCACACCACCACACCCAGCTAATTTTTTGTATTTTTGGTGGAGACGGTCTCGCCATGTCTCCTGGGTTGGTCTTGAGCTCCTGTGCTCAAGCAATCCGCTGCCTCAGCCTCTCAAAAGTGCTTGGATTACAGGTGTGAGACCCTGCGCCTGGCCTATTTTCATTACTTCTTAGAGCAAGAGCCTTTGCAGTAGACTGGGTGGGGGAGGTATCAGAGGAAAAATTAAGAGAAGAAAAATTAGGAGAAACTGGATGACTAATGCAAGATTAAAGTAAAATAAACATCTCCCCCCGCCCAAAAAAAAACAACCAACCCAAACAAACCTCTGTCTTCTTTCCTCCTTTGGTGCTGGGGCACTGAATTGTGCATTGCTGCTGGGGTCATCAGAACAGTAGTTCCCAGGTGAGTGCTGGCAGCTGTGGATAGTGGAGTGTTTCAGGCACCACAGGGGAGCACTCCTCCTCTGACTGGACCATGTTCCTAAGCTCCCCTTAGTTTTAAAATAAGCACTGATATGACTGTCCTTTCTAAAGGTTGGCACTTTCAGTTACTTCCCTTTTGTGAACAATGACATCAAAAAAAAATCATCTCCCAGTAGTCTATTCTAATTCAAAAAGCTTCATAAAACATCAGGTGGGTTAGTGTTAGGTGCTTATTTAAGCCATTCTCTAGATGGGGGTATCCAGGGCTAGACATTGGCCTTTAATCAGAAGGGCTGCCCTCCGGAGACAGCTACTACCAGTGTCTGTGCTATTTTTATGGTTTTATATCAGATCAAATTAGCATAATAAATGTTAGAAATTGGATATCCACTGGTGAAAATAACATGCCTTGTTAATTAGCATAATGGATGCTGAAAATAGATTCTTCCACTGAATAGCTCTTTAGACACTCGAGGAGGGTGACTGTTTCCTTTAAACAATGTTCCACAATCCTTAGAGATCCATATTTTCCTTCAGTGCACATAAAAGTGTTATGGACGGTTAATGTCATTTGCAATTCAATTTAACATATCAGAGTGAAGAATTTTTGGATGAAATGGTTCTTTTTTTTTTTTTTTTTTTCATTTGACGCACTTCTCCCTCCCCATCATCTCTTCTCTCTGCATCTTGAGAGTCACTGCCCCAGTCAGTATCTGGTGTGAACATCTCCAGTGCAGTCAACCATCCTGTGTCGGGGATGTCTTCTGAGCTCATTGCTGTCTTCACCTATTCAGGCTTGGCAGTGTCCCTCCTAAAATGTGGTACCTAAACAATGATTTTTCCGTGTGATCTGATGAGAATTAGGAGGACATTGTGTCCAGGCCTACCACCAGCTTGGATCTGGCTCAGGAGTTCTTGGGGATGAAGAGAGAGAAAGGGGTGGGGCAGGCTGGTGCCAGGGCAGGGAGCAGCCACTGTAAGATTGTAGGGAGCAGTGAGGACTGAAGGCCCGTAACTCCTGTCTAAGGGGCAGCCACCACTCAGCTCCGGCCACTGTTGTCCACGAGCTGATTGTGCCTGTCATTTCCAGGCATCACCTTGGGAGCTTGAAATCAGCCGTGATGGGAATATTTACACCATGGCAAAGGCTATACAGGTCAGGGGCTTTTGCTTTTGTTTTTCTTCTATAGAGAACCAGTTGTTAACATTTACCAGCACACCACTGGCTCCAGCTTATGATTTCCCATAGGAATGTGGGGCTGGATTTGTCAACTTTTCTAGTTACTCAAGACAAACTGGAAACCTGGATTTTTCTGTAAGACTTCCAGATTTTTAAAATTCCTTGTGAGTGAGACGATAGTCCTCTTGCCAGGATTGGTCAGGTAAGTATCTATCTAGTATGTGCTTTTTGTTCTAGTCTCAATACTTCCATTAGTAAAACCAAAAATAACAGTAGATTTAAAAAAAAAAACTCTTTCAGCTACTCTCCCTCCCTCACCATACTTGTGAATTACTGTAGCAATTCTCTAAGAGCTGAAAAGGTAGGATGTAACATGACACCATCTTCTACATCTGTCATTATCTCTGTGTGGAAATTAATTTAGATATGTGTGTAGTTTTTTCCCATTCAGATTTTCTGTTTTTAAAAGACAAAGTCCCCATCTTTTCTTTGTATTTTTTTGCTTTCTTGAAGATTTATGTTATACATTTATTGACTTGGCATCTGATGTGCATATAACGTGTAGAAGCAATATATTTGGGGTTTATACTTTTATAGAAATCAACTCAAGTTTGAAAAATCAAACTTGGCCGGGCGTGGTGGCTCAAGCCTGTAATCCCAGCACTTTGGGAGGCCGAGACGGGTGGATCACGAGGTCAGGAGATCGAGACCATCCTGGCTAACATGGTGAAACCCCATCTCTACTAAAAAATACAAAAAACTAGCCGGGCGAGGTGGTGCGCGCTTGTAGTCCCAGCTACTGGGGAGGCTGAGGCAGGAGAATGGCGTGAACCCGGGAGGCGGAGCTTGCAGTGAGCCGAGATCTGGCCACTGCACTCCATCCTGGGCAACAGAGCGAGACTCCATCTCAAAAAAAAAAAAAAAAAAAAAGAAAAATCAAACTTACATCCTTAGTGGCTTTAGATTTATTGTAACTGCCTTTTTATTGGATCAAACTTTTGATTCCTTGTAAATAAATAAATCTTTACATTTGAAATCTGGTGAAGTATCATTTGTTCTTCTAGGACTGCCTGTCTCATCAAACCTTACATATATGTGATTTTTTTCTCTCTTTGGAAAATGTTGCTTAAATGTCTTTTCTTTTGTGGACCTTACCTTGTTTAACTAGACTGCAGTTACTTTTAAAATGAATTCAAGAGGCCGAAAGTCTGTTCTGTTCACTAGCAAGCAGAATGAAGAGGAATAGTTTTCAGTTCCCTAACAAAGTACTAGTTTAGGGTGCTTCGAATAAAGCATTTTAAATTAGAAAAAAATTAGGCATTCAGGAGGACAATCTGGATTTTTAGAGTAAAATGGCAGACTGAACACATGCATCCAGCTTCCCTCTTGCCAAAAATATTTTTAAATAACAAAAGGTGAATATTTTAAAACATATGTAACAGTATTAGAAAATTTGAAAGGATGCTACCCCTAGTAAACTAAAAGTTATGAAGAATTCCTGGAAGACTGAAAACAGATGGTATTATATTGACAAAAGGAAAACAAAAACAAAACAATTGTAACTCAAAACACAGGTGCAGAAGAAAAGGGGGGAATTAAGAGCTGAGTTTACAGTGACTAACAACCACCAACAGGAAGGGGTCCTAGAGTAATATTTAGGAAATCAAAGCGTTACATTTATACAATGGTCTCTGGCTAAAAACTGAGAACTGTGTCTGGGGAGGGATCCTTGAGTGGGTGTTGGGGCGTGAGAAAGAAGCCGAGCAGAGCGTCAGATCCCTGTGGGCTCCCGCAATAACAAGGGTCCTGGGAAGGAAGTGTAGGCTCTCTAGCAGGCAGTGTCTGTGAATGTCCTTCACCACTGGAGGAGAGACTGT
Organism: Chlorocebus sabaeus; assembly: GCF_047675955.1. Classification (NCBI taxonomy): domain Eukaryota; kingdom Metazoa; phylum Chordata; class Mammalia; order Primates; family Cercopithecidae; genus Chlorocebus; species Chlorocebus sabaeus. The sequence goes on from NC_132925.1 coordinate 52,841,731, forward strand.
TTGGGAGATTTGGTGTTTGTCCCCCACTCTGCCTCCCTGCTTGTCTACTTGTATACCTTAAAGCAAAGCCCATCAATGGACACTTTCTGTCATCTTACACAGAGCCTGCAGATAGCTGGCCTTCCCCAGGAGAGCGTTAATACCAGACAGGAAACATGCGGCGGTTTCTCTTGTTGATTGGCCCAGTCTTTTATTCCAAAGTGTGAATGCACATCAAAGGATCACCAGACATTTGAGGAGAATAAATAGTATGAAAGAAAAGGCCCAGAGTAAGCAGACTTTGGGGAGCATAGCAGAAGCTAAAAACATGTTAGTCAGTAGCTTCAAGGAGATTTGAGCTACTATATAATAAATCTAAGTAGCCTGCTGTGAAAAAAGATCATTTAGCACAACAAAGTTCATGGATATTAAAAATGTGATGATCAAACTTAAAAGGTTAACTAGGTTGGCTTGAGAAGCAAATAGAATTAAAGACAAAATTAGCGATATGGAAGATAGATAGCAAAACACTGCAGAAAGATCAAAAAGTCAGAGATGGGAAGTAGGAAAAGGAAAGGAACAGGCATGGAGATCAACCCGAGTCTTAACATGCATCAGATGTATGTTCTGGTGGGCTAAGGCCAAGAAACAATGAGAAGAAGATGCATTTATTAGAAAAATGGGAAGTAAGTGAACCAAAGGAACACCCTCCACTACAACAAGACAAACCCAAAGCAAAAAGAAGAAAACTTTTTCCCTCTGTTTTCAGTTAGAACATTTTTTCATTGTACTGAAATTTTGTATTTTTTGACCAGTATCTCCTCAATCCCTCCAAAAGAAAAATAATTGATCTCTACTTTTATCTTTTTTTTTTTTTTTGAGATGGAGTCTCGCTCAGTCCCCAGGCTGGAGTGCAGTGTCATGATATTGGCTCACTGCAACCTCCCTGTGGCTCCCAGATTCAGGCAATTCTCCTGCTGTAGCCTCCTGAGTAGCTGGGATTACAGGCACCCACTATCATGCCCGGCTAATTTTTGTATTTTTGTAGAGACGGGGTTTCACCATGTTGACCAGGGTGGTCTTGAACTCCTGACCTCAGGTGATCCACCCGCCTTGGCCTCCCAAAGTGCTGGGATTACAGGCATAAGCCACCATGCCCAGTCTACTTTTATCTTTATAAATGAAGATAAACCAATAAACCTAAAAAATATAACCAAAAACTGACAACCAAAAACTGTTTTCTAAAATAGAACAATAAATTAAACAAACCTTAACCTGAATTCATTAAGAAAAAGAAGAAGAAAGTGTGTAATTACAGAACGTTAGAAACAAGAAAAGGGACATTACTGTATATATAGATGAGAATACTATACAAATATATGCACACGTGACCAAAAAATGAAAAATATAGATGAAATAGATGATTCTGTTTGAATCAGAAAGAGGTTGAAAACCTAAATTGGTCAATAATGGTAAAAATTTAACAAGTAGTCAGAGATGTGAGGCCCATATGGTTTTATAGGTGAATTTTGCCAAATCTTAAAGAAACAGATTTCCCTATGTTATAAGACTGTTTTATAGTATAGCACACTTTCTAATTCTTTCTGTGAGGCTAATATAACATGATACTAAAGCTAAATAAAACACAAAGTGTATGTATATAAAATCAAGTACATAGATATGAGAGTACAAAGTTAAATAAAATTTCAGGCTAGCAGTTATATTGAAAGAGTAACATATCCCATGTGCAAGTAAGCTATTTACATCACAAAAATGCAAGGATGTTTCAATAATAGTAACTTTTGTAATGTAATAAATTATATTACTTTAATAGATTAAAGGAAAAGTTCATGTATTTATGACAAGTCTAAAAAAGTATTTCATGAAATTCAGCACCTATTTATGATAAAAACTCTTAGTAAGATGTAAATCAAAAGAAACTGTCTTTAATTGATAAAATATATCTGATAGAAACTTACAATGAATATGTTTAATGGTGGAACAAATTAAGTTAGGAGCAAGACACAACTCAAGTAGCATTGAACTTGACGTTCTAGCTAGTGATTTTTTTTAAAAAAGGGATATATAAAAACTGAAAAGATATAGGAAAAACTATAATTTTCAGGTGTCATAATAGTCTACCAGAAAATCATAACAATAAATGGGGGAAAACCTCCTAGGACTAATTAGAGACTTAAGTAAGGCAGCTGGTTGTAAGAGTGATATGTAAAAATCAATATTATCGGCCGGGCGCGGTGGCTCAAGCCTGTAATCCCAGCACTTTGGGAGGCCGAGACGGGCGGATCACGAGGTCAGGAGATCGAGACCATCCTGGCTAATACAGTGAAACCCCGTCTCTACTAAAAAATACAAAAAAAATAGCCGGGTGAGGTGGCGGGCGCCTGTAGTCCCAGCTATAGGGAGGCTGAGGCAGGAGAATGGCACAAACCCAGGAGGCGGAGCTTGCAGTGAGCTGCGATCCGGCCACTGCACTCCAGCCTGGGCGACAGCGCGAGACTCCCTCTCAAAAAAAAAAAAAAAAAAAAAAAAAAAAAATCAATATTATCTCTGTTCACTTGAAATAACCAGTTAGAAATTATCTCAGAAGTCTCAGGGCTGGATACAGTGCCTCACACCTGTAATCCCAGCACTGTGGGAGGCTGAGGTGGGAAGATTGCTTAAAGCCAGGAGTTTGACACCAGCCTGGGTAACATAGCAAGAGCCACATCTCTTAAAAAACAAAACAAATAAAACAAAAAAACATGTTAAGACCTTTGTGAATAAATCATAAAACTACTGAAATAGAAATATAGGCATTTCTACATAGGAAAATTCAGTCAAAGATGTCAGTTACATTCAAATTAATCTATACATTGAATATATCCTAATTGGAATATCAAAAGTATTATTTTTAATTGATAAGCTGATTCTGAAGTTTACCTGAAAATTTTTGAAAGAAAAGAGGCGGGGAGGGAAGGCAGTTGCTTGCTTGTTTTAATAACAGACATTAAAACACTTTATAAATTTTATTACTATGAAGTAGTTGGAATGGGATAATACTGACATAGGGATAATTACAGCAGTATTTCTTAAACTTTTTTGGGCGACAAATCCATGGTAACAAATGTATTTTACAACTCAGCCAACTCTACACACACACACACACACACACACACAAATTTCATGGGGTATACAGCAGTATTTCTTAAACTTTTTTGGGCGACAAATCCATGGTAACAAATGTATTTTACAACTCAGCCAACTCTACACACACACACACACACACAAATTTCATGGGGTAGTACTTTACTATGTTAGAAGTATTCTATTTTCTATCCTATTCTACTTCATTAGACGATAACAACAATAATGGTGGTTATAATCTTTTTCTTTTTCTTTTTTTTTTTTTTTTGAGACGGAGTCTCGCTCTGTCTCCCAGGCTGGAGTGCAGTGACGCAATCTGCGCTCACTGCAAGCTCCGCCTCCCGGGTTCCGGCCATTCTCCTGCCTCAGCCTCCTGAGTAGCTGGGACTACAGGCGCCCGCCACCGCGCCTGGCTAATTTTTTGTATTTTTAGTAGAGACGGGGTTTCACCGTGGTCTCGATCTCTTGACCTTGTGATCCTCCCGCCTCGGCCTCCCAAAGCGCTGGGATTATAGGCAGGAGCCACCGCGCCCGGCCAATCTTTTTCAACTGATTTTAGGAACCACCAATGGATTGTGCCTTATTGTTTGAAAAATGCTGAGATAGAATAAATGAAACAGAATGGAGCTCAGAAACATGTATATACATGAGATATAGGAATTTATATATCATAGGGACAAAATTCAAAATCCACGGAGGAAGAATGAATGATTAAAAAATTGTTTTTTATTGTGATGAAATACACATAACATGAAATTTACCATCTTAACCATTTTAAGCATACAGTTCAGTGGTATTAAATACATGTGATGGGCAACCATCACCACCACTCATCCATAGCTCTTTTCATTGTGTAAAACTGAAACTCTACATCCCTTGAACACATAACTCCCCATTTCCCCATTTACCAGCCCCTGGCAACCACCGTTCCACTCTGTCTAGGAATGTGACTATTCTGGGTACTTCATACATGTGGAATCATATAGCATTTGACTTTTTGTGACTGACTTATTTCATTTACTATAATATCCTCAAGGTTCATCCATATTGTAGCATGTATCAGAATTTCCTCCATTTATAGGATGAAATAATATTCCATTGTATGTATAGGCCACTGTTCATTTATCTGTGGATGGACAGATGAACAGACCCAAGTGAATAATGCTGCTATGAACATGAGTGTGCAAATATTTTTTTTGAGAGCTGCTTTCAATTCTTTTCGGTATACCCCCAGAAGCAGAGCTGCTGGATCATATGGAAATTTTTTAAACATTTTTTGATCAACTGCCCTCCTGTTTTCCATAGAGACTGGACCATTTTACATTCCCATACACAAGGGTTCCAATTTCTCCACATCCTCACCAACATTTGTTATTTTGTTTTTTAAACAGCAGCCATCCTAGTAAGTGTGAGGTGGTATCTCATTGTTTTGATTTGTATTTGCCTAATGATTAGTGATGTTGAGCATCTTTTCATGTGCCTGTTGGCTATTTGTATATCTAATTTGGAAAAATGACTGTTTAAGTCCTTTGCCCATTTAAAAAAACTTTTTTTTTTTTTTTGAGATAGAGTCTTGCTCTGTCACCCAAGCTAGAGTGCACAGTGCGATCATAGCTCACCACAGCCTTGACCTCCTGCTTTGCCCATTTTTGAGTTGTTTGTCTTTCTGTTGTTGAGTTGTAACAATTCTTTATTCTGGCTACTAGACTCTCATCAGATGAAGGATTTGCAAATATTTTCTCCCATTTTGTAGCTTATCTTTTCACATTTCTGGGTATATACCCAAAGGAATATAAATCATTTTACCATAAAGACACATGTGAATGTTCATTGCAGCTCTGTTCACAATAACAAAGACTTGGAATCAGCCTAACTGTGCATCAGTGACAGATTGCATAAAGAAAATGTGGCCGGGCGTGGTGGCTCACACCTGTAATCCCAGCACTTTGGGAGGCCAAGGCAGGCAGATCACAAGGTCAGGAGTTCGAGACCAGCCTGACCAACATGATGAAACCCTCTCTCTACTAAAAATGCAAAAATTAGCCAGCTGTGGAGGCACATGCCTGTAATCCCAGCTACTCAGGAGGCTGAGGCACGAGAATCGCTTGAACCCGGGAGGTGGAGGTTGCAGTAAGCCAAGATCGCGCCACTGCACTCCAGCCTAGGCGACCGAGCGAGACTCTGTCTCAAAAAAAAAAAAAAAAAAAAGTGGCACATATACACCATGGAATACTACGCAGCCACAAAAAAGCACGAGATCATGTCTTTTGCAGGAACATAGATGGAGCTGGAGGCTGTCATCCTTAGTAAACTAACACAGGAACAGAAAACCAAATACCTCACATTCTCACTTATAAGTGGAAGCTAAATGATGAGAACTTATGACACAAAGAGGCAAATAACAGATACTGGGGCCTACTTGAGGATGGAAGGTGGGTGGAGGGAGAGGATTAGAAAAAATAACTATTGAGGACTTGGCTTAGTGCCTGAGTGACAAAATAATCTGTACTACAAACCCCTGTGACAGAAGTTCACCTGTAGAACAAACCTGCATATTTTTTCTTAAACTTAAAAAAATCACAAAAAACTCAAAAAGCAAACGGAAAATAAAACCAAAAGGAATTCCAAATGAAAATAGAAATTTTACTTTTCTGTTTACACACACACACACACACACACACACAAACACACAGAAAAAGGTTGAAATAGTTGGCCAATTATTTGGAAGAAAGTTATGTTAGGTACCAGGCATGGTGGCTCACACCTGTAATCCCAGCACTTTGAGAGGCCGAGGTGGTCCAAAGCTTGAGCTCAGGAGTTCGAGCCCAGCCTGGGCAACATGGCAAAACCCTGTCTCCTACAAAAGATAAAAAAATTAGCTGGGCATGGTGGTGCATGCCTGTGGTCCCAGCTACTTGGGAGGCTGAAGTGGGAGGATCGCTTGAGTCTGGGAGTTCAAGGCTGCAGTGAGCCATGATCAGGCCACTGCATTCCATCCTGGGTGACAAAGTGAGGTCCTGTCTTTTTTTCAAGGAAAAAAAAAAAAAAAGGTTTTTTACTTCATGGTAAATTTGTTAGCATAAATTTCCATCCCAAAAGCTCTCCAAACTAAATTTCATATGGATTAAAGAACTTAACCATATATTTAAAAGTTCATATTCTTCATATATATTATAATAACAAACCTGTAGTAGGGAAGTCCTTCCTTTTTTTTTTTTTTTTTTTTTTTGAGACAGGGTCTCACTCTCACCCAGATTGGAGTGCAGTGGTGTGATCTCAGCTCACTGCAACCTCCACCTCCTAGGTTTAAGCAATTGTCCTGTCTCAGCCACCCGAGTAGCTGGGACTACAGGTGTGTGCCACCAGGCCCGGCTGATTTTTGAATTTTTAGTAGAGATGGGGTGTTACCATGTTGGCCAGGCTGGTGTCAAACTCCTGACCTCAAGTGATCCGCCTGCCTTGGCCTCCCAAAGTTCTGGGATTGGAGGTGTGATCCATCACACCTGGCTGGGAAGTCCTTAAGTAAGACTAATACCCAGAAGTTAAAAAGTAAAACCTTTAGAATATATAGAATTTAAAATTTTCTGTTACAGGATACCATAATTAAAAGTAAGAGTGGAGTTATTTTTACAAGGTTGAGGTTTTTTGTTTTGTTTTGTTTTGTTTTGTTTTTCCTCTGTCGCCCAGGCTGGAGTGCAGTGGTGCAATCTCGGCTCTCTGCAAACTCTGCCTTCTGAGTTGAAGCGATTCTCCTGTCTTAGCCTCTGGAGTAGCTGAGATTACAGGCATGCACTACCACGCCTGACTAATTTTTGTATTTTTAGTAGACACAGGGTTTCATCATGTTGGCCAGGCTGGTCTCGAACTTCTGACCTCAGGTTATCACATCACATTTTCTTTATCCACTCATCGATTGATGAGCACTGAAGTTGATTCAGTATCTTTGCAATTGTGAATTGTGTTGTGATAAGCGTACACATGCAGGTGACTTTTTAATGTAAGGACTTCTTTTCCTTTGGGTAGATAACCCAGTAGTGGGATTGCTGGATTGAATGGTAGATCTACTTTTAGTTCTTTGAGAAATCTCCATACTGCTTTCCATAGAGGTTGTACTAATTTATTATCCCACCAGTATAGTTTAAGTGTTCCCTTTTCACCATGTCTGTGCCAACATTTGTTGTTTCCTGACTTTTTAATAAATGGCCATTCTGATTGGGGTAAGGTCGTATCTCATGTGGTTTGTTTTTATTTTTTTGAGACAGTCTCGCTCTGTTGTGACCTTGGCTCACTGCAACCTTGGCTTCTCAGGTTCAAGCAATTATTCTGCCTCAGCCTCCTGAGTAGCTGGCATTACAGGCGCCCGCTACCACGCTCAGCTGGTTTTTGTATTTTCACCGTGTTGGCCAGTTGGTCTTGAACTCCTGACCTCAGGTGCTCTGCCCGCCTCAGCCTCCAAAAGTTCCGTGATTACAGATGTGAGCCACCACGCCTGGCCTTTCATGTGGTTTAATTTGTCCCACTTGCGGGAGACTTCTGCTTCCCTTTGAAGACTTCCATGCAGAAGATGCTAATTTAGGCCTGTAAAGGAATGGATAGGACCTTGATTGTCCTCTTGTTCAATCTCCCTTTTTATGCAGGGGTGCCCTTTGCAAGATTCCTGACATTTGACTTCTATCCTCTGCTTGGATGTAAGAGATGGAGAGTTTGTTACTTCACTAAACTGTCCATTGTTAAACAGTTTTAGGAGTTGGACAAGTTCAATTATGCAGAAATCTACATCCTTGTAACTACTTCTGGTATTCTTCCAATTTCCATCCCGATTGAAAGGAGGCATTTCAGTACCATCAGAGAAAGTTATATTCTTCGTTGGAGAAAGTCTTACTCTGTCACACAAGCTGGAGTGCAATTGTGAGATCTTGGCTCATTGCAACCTCCACCTCCCGGGCTCAAGTGATTCTCCTGTCACAGCCTTCCGAGTAGCTGGGATTACAGGCGCCCACCACACCTGGCTTTTATATATATATATATATTTATATAAAATTTTTTTTTTTGAGACAGAGTCTTGTACTGTCACCTGGGCTGGAGTGCAGTGGTGCGATCTCAGCTCACTGCAACCTCCATCTCCCGGGTTCAAGCTATTCTCCTGCCTCAGCCTCCCAAGTAGCTGGGATTACAGGTGCCCGCCACCACACCCAGCTAATTTTTTGTATTTGTAGTAGAGATGGGGTTTCACCATGTTGTCCAGGCTGGTCTTAAACTCCTGACCTCAAGTGATCTGCCTGCCTCAGCCTCCCAAAGTGCCAAGATTACAGGCGTGAGCCACCACACCCAGCCACACCTGGCTAATTTTTGTAATTTTAGTAGAGACAGGGTTTCGCCTTGTTGTTCAGACTGGTCTCGAACTCCTGACCTCAAGTGATCTACCCACTTGGCGTCCCAAAGTGCTGGGATTACAGGTGTGAGCCACTGTGCCTGGCCTAAATCCCTTATCATGTCTAACTGTGTTCCACTTTATCTTTATCCCTTGGAGATGTGGCCACACCTGGCCTTTGTCATGTCGCCCATTTCCCTCACGCTGTTATGGCTGTCGCCCTGTTTCAGGACCTCTGCAGCAGCTGCGCTCTGCCTGAAATGCTCTTCTCGAATCTGACTTGCTGGCTCCTTCGCATTCCACCCTTAGCGTGTGTCCCCCTGGGCTGCATCCGACACTCATGAGCCCCTTCCTTCATTAAAAAGATACTACAAATTACATTTTTACAACCACATTGGTATACAGATGAAATATTAATACTATATAATAAAACTTTCTTCATCCTAATAGTTCATGTTTTTTCTTCTGAGATTGTGGAAACAAACAATTTTCATGGGCCCCAAAAGTGCCGTGGGCCTGAGGCCCCGTGCCCATGGTGCCTGGTGGAAAGGCAGCTCCTCCATGAACTGCCAGGCTGGATCACAGCGGACTCCCAACGCCGAGCCTACTTAGTGCTGTGTTCGCAGTGTCTAGAGCACAACCAGGCTCCTGAATGAATGAATGAAGAAAGACACACTGGGCTCTGAGTGAAGCATTCTCCTCTGACCAAAGGACATAGGACACTGTATTTTCTTACATTGTTTCAACTTTGATTAAGCTATTATTATACATATAGCACCTGCCCGTTGAAGAAAGCCTGATAAATTCAGAGAAAATGGGAAGAAAAAAACCTCATGATCCCATCCTTCAGAATCTCTCTATTACCGTTTGCCTTGCTTCTTTTCATCTTCCCTGCATCCTTTCTTGTTTCTTGTGCTCATTGTGAGATGCTGGGTACATTTTAAAATATTCTTTCCATTTAACAAAATGTAAGCATTCTGTAATGTTAGGACATCTTCCTGAATACCTTAATGGTTCTATGATGTATGTACCCAGTGCATCAGCCAAAACGGATGCTCTTTTAGGTTTGAATTTTAGAATTCTTTCTAATTTTTCTCTTTTATACCGAATACTGCAATGAACATCTTTTATTCAGAAAGCTGCTACATTCCTATCCCCTGTTTTGGGTTATTTCCTTATAGAGTTTCCAGAAGTGAATTACTAGGTCTGAGAATGTGTGCATGCTTTTATTCCTACTTCCATCCTGGCTGTCCTAAGCCTTTCTTTCTTTCTGTCTTTTGAACTATTCTCTAGTTCTTTTTTTTTTTTTTTTTTTTTTTTGAGACGGAGTCTCGCTCTGTCACCTAGGCTGGAGTGCAGTGGCCGGATCTCAGCTCACTGCAAGCTTCGCCTCCTGGGTTTACGCCATTCTCCTGCCTCAGCCTCCCGAGTAGCTGGGACTACAGGCGCCCGCCACCTCGCCCGGCTAGTTTTTTTTTTGTATTTTTTAGTAGAGACGGGGTTTCACTGTGTTAGCCAGGATGGTCTCGATCTCCTGACCTCGTGATCCGCCCGTCTCGGCCTCCCAAAGTACTAGGATTACAGGCTTGAGCCACCGCGCCCAGCCTATTCTCTAGTTCTTATATTTTTCACATATAGTTGGATTTTCAGTTAAATAATCTTTCGATGAATGGAATTTACAGCTTATCATTTTCTACGTATTGTTTCTCATGTTGGTTAGTTTATTATGTCCAATGTTTATACCCAAGTGGGTATAACATTCTTGAGGGTAGAATCACACGTTCTCAGTTTTTTCCTAGTGCCCAGCACAGTCTAGAGCTCATAGTAGGTATTGGTTTTGGTTGATTGGTTAAGAAAAAGAGAATTTTAGAAAGGGAGCTAATTCTGGGAAAGATGATAAACCTTTATCACTATCAGATCGGGTTGTCATTCCTAGAAATATGATTTGGAATGTATTTAGAAAGAACAATTATGAACCCCATGGGAACAGCACATTTCTGAGGGAGGGAAGGCAGAGACCCATAGAAAGAGAAGGGAAGGGGGGTGTGGGGGCGGGGGAGTGGGAGGCTCCCACTGAAATAGCGTAGGCAGCTTCACCGCGGGGATTACGCCACCCACCCATTCACTCAACAGATACTCACCCCGTGCACGTGCCACACCAGGTGCCATGCTAAGTGCTGAGGTGGGAAGCATCACCTCTGCTTTGTAGGGCTCGTAGCTTGCCTGTGGTCTCACAGCAAGTCGGTGGCAGAGACGGGATGGGAAATCAGGCCTGGCTGACTTCCTAGCAGGTGTCCGTTCCACTATGCCACGTGAGTGTGGGTGGACACTAAGTGCACTGTCTGGAGTGAGTCGTGCACGTTTTACTCAGAGTGTTACTCAGGAACTTGGCATCAGTGTGAGAAAAGAGTGGCTGAATGGTGTGCACTGAGATGGTGTGCGATGTCCTCCCTCTGTCCTCCCGCTGCCCTCCTGGCATTCGCCTTAGTGTGTTACTGGACCTTTTGTTGTGGTGCTACTGGTCTCCCACACAGCCCTGTGATCATCTCGATTTCCTCAGCCAAGAATAATGCGGCTTTTGACCTTCCAGAGTATCTTTGTGTAGTACTTATTTAAAATGTTAAATGGAATATAATTATTTCTCTGAGTAGATGTAAATTTGGTGGTGTCTGGGGACAGTGATGACCATGCTGCTGTGGAAAATAGCTCGGGGTTGTAATAATAGGGAGTACAGTCAGGCTTTGCATAGCAGGGATACTCCTGAGAATGCGTCCTTAGGCGCTTGTGTCATGTGTGAACATCACAGAGTGTGCTTGATAAACCCAGGCTCACAGCCCACTGCACTCAGCCCACTGCACACCTAGGCTATGTGGGATCTCCTGTTGCATCTGGGCTACAAACCCCTGTGGCACGCGACTGCACGGAATACTGTGGGCAGTTTGAACACGGTGATGAGTATTTGTGTATCTAAACACAGAAAAGTTACAGTAAAAATACAGTATAAAAGATAAGCATTGAGATACTCGTACAGGGCACTTACCATGACTGGAAGTTGCACTGGGTGAGTAGTGAGTGGTGAGTGAATGGGAGGGCCAAGGACAGTACTGTGCCCTATGACTCTGCAAACACTGCACACGTAGGCTACACTAACTTTAACAATGTATTTCTCTCTTCAACAATAAATTACTAACCTTAGGTTACTGTAGTTTTAACTTTATAAACTTTAAAAAAAAAACTTTTTGACTCATAATAATACTTAGCTTAAAACCAAACACATTGTACAGCTGGACAAAAATATTCTCTTTATAGTCTCATTCTATAAACATTTTTCTTCTTTTTTTTGAGACAGTCTCGCTCTGTTGCCCAGGCTGGAGTGCAGTGGCGCAATCTCGGCTCACTGCAACCGCCAACTCCCAGGTTCAAGCAGTTCTGCTTCAGCCTCCCGAGTAACTGGGATTACAGGCACATGCTACCACGCCTGGCTAATTTTTGTATTTTTAGTAGAGATGGGGTTTCACCATGCTGGCCAGGCTTGTCTTGATCTCCTGACCTCGTGATCCGCCCACTTTGGCCTCCCAAAGTGCTGGGATTACAGGTGTGAGCTACCGTGCCCGGCTCTGTAAACATTTTTCTACTACATTTTTTTTTTTAATTTTTACTTTTAAAACTTTTTTTGTTAAAAACTCAGGCACAAACACATTATCCTGGACAAGGGTCAGGATTCTCAATATCACTGTTTTGCACCTCCACATCTGTCCCACTGGAAGGTCTTCAGGGGCAGTAACTGCATGAAGCCATCACCTCCTGTGATAACAATGCCTTCTTCTGGACACCTTCTGAGGGACCTGCCTGGGGCTGTTTCATAGTTAACTTTAAAAAATACATGTAAGTAGAAGGAGTGTACCCTAAAGGAGTGATTAAAAAGTACAGTAAATATATAAGCCAATAACAGGGTCATTTATTATCATTATTATTATATACTGCACGTAATTGTATCTGCCAGACTTTTGTATGACTGGCAGCGCAGGTGTGTTTCCACCAGTATCACCTCAAACACGCAAGGCGTTGCACAACATTATGATGGCTGTGATGTCAGTAGGCGATAGGAATTTTTTAGCTCTTTATAGCCTTATGGAACCACCGTGGCAAATGCCGTCTGTCATTGACTGAAACGTTGCTATGCAGGGCATGACTGTACTTACAAAATGAGATGGCATTTCTTAGGAACATTCCTTTGCTATGAGTTGTTTTTAAAATTAATGTACTTAAAGTTTTTTTAATCATAAAAAAATTTCCGACATAAACAAAGAGGGAGAACATATGTATGTTGCCCAGGCTGTAGTGCCATGGCGCGATCGTGGCTCACTGCAGTCTCGACCTCCTGGACTCAAGCAATTGAGGGAAAATATTTTAATGAATGGCTGTATATCCCTCACCTAAGCAAAAGCCACTTTAAAGGAAAGGAATGTTGCTGCCACGAGCAGCATTCCTGCAGAAAGGTCATTAGGTCAGAATTACTACTCTGTGTTCTAGAGGGAATATACCATGACACTAAGAATTTAGCTGTGGGTCAGAGGCATTTTATGTGGTGTCAGTCAAACTAGGGAGCCTTGGGCTGGGTGCAGAGGCTCACGCCTGTAATCCCAGCACTTTGGGAGGCTGAGGCAGATACATCATTTTAGGTCAGGAGTTTGAGACCAGCCTGGCCAATATAGTGAAATCCCATCTGTATGAAAAATACAACAAATTAGCCAGATGTGGTGGTGCCTGCCCATAGTCCCAGCTACTTGGGAGGCTGAGGCACAAGAATCACTTGAACCCGGGAGGTGGGAGGTTGCACTGATCTGAGATGGTGCTACTGCACTCTAGCCTGGGCGACAGAGTGAGACTCTGTTGCCTCAGAAACAAAAAGCAAACTAGGGAGCCTCTATTCTTGAGGGCTAAAATCTGAGAATGATGGCGTCTATTGAAGCTAGCCCAGGAGTTACTCATTTAGACTGTAAAGCAATATGGCTACCCATTAACTGATTTTTTTTTTTTTTTTTTTTTTTTTAAAAGACAAAGTCTTGCTCTGTCGCCAGGCTGGATGGGGTACAGTGGTGCGATCTCAGCTCACTGCAACCTCCGCCTCCCGGGTTCAAGCGATTCCCCTGCTTCAGCCTCCCAAGTAGCTGGGACTACAGGTGCGTGCCACCACGCCTGGCTAATTTTTTGTATTTTAGTAGAGACGAGGTTTTCCCGTAATCCACCCACCTCAGCCTCACAAAGTGCTGGGATTACAGGTGTGAGCCACCAGGCCTGGCCTAACTGAAATTTTAAAACATGGTTACTTGTATGTTCTAGTTTTTGTTCATATGCGCTACAGCACTTCTGAAAATTTGCAATCTGGGCTGGGTGTGGTGGCTCACACCTGTGATCTCAGCACTTTGGGAGGCCAAGGTGGGTGGATCACTTGAGCCCAGGAGTTTGAGACCACCATGGGCAACATGGTGAGACCTCATGTTTTCCCAAAAAAAAAAATTAGCTGGGTGTGGTGGTACATGCCTGTAGTTCCATCTACTCAGGAGGCTGAAGTGGGAGGACCACTTGCCTGGGAGGTTGAGGCTGCGGTGAACCGTGATCACACCACTGCTCTCCAGCCTGGACGACAGAGTGAGACCCTGTCTCAAAAAAAAAAAAAAAAAAAAAAAAAAAAATTGCAGTCTGCTCTTTTAAAAAATATTACAAATTATACCCACACTCACTTATGGGAGTAGCAGTTGGCACACTGCTCATACCATTAACTCAGTAGTTCTCCTTTTAGGAATGCATGCTAAGAAAATCATCTGAGATTTGCACAGTGATCCTTTCTGTGGTATTGTGAAATACTGAATACAACCAAAATATTTAACAATAAAACTGCATCTATAGTATGATAGTAACTCTGCTGTAAGCGCATGTGTTGCATAGTAAAAAGGTATAACAATTTTAGCTGTAGTTGTCTCTTAGTGGTAGAATTATGCATGGCTTTTATTTTTTAATTTTTTCTATATTAAAAAATTTAATGAATAGATTAAATACACAGTTATCAAATGCTTTAAACCATTTTACAGTGCTACTGTGGCTGCATAATATTATGTGGAGTTGATGTAATATAATTTGCTTATTAATCTGTTACCCTTTTTATTAAGTAGGCTGCTTATAAATAATTGTTGTAGATAGTGACTATTTTTTAATATTATTTTTCTTCTTTTCAGTGATTTCCTAATTCCAGGCAGATTACTGAATAAAATAGTAACACTTCTTAAATGTTTTTTATATTTATATGCAAACTTTTTATATTTATATCCAAATATATTCAAACAGTTCTAAATGGTTTGAAACAATTTATCATGCCACAAAATAGTTACAGTTGTATTAATTTCACCTGTATGGGATATTGGCCTTTTTTTTTTTCTTCAAGATTTGTGATTCAATAGATAAAATATTATACTTCAGCACCATGTTCTTTTATATTTCTTTAATTATTAAGTCAGACCAATAGCCTATAGGTGGTGTAAAATTATTTTTAAATTATACATATCCATGGGATTTCTGAACTGCTCATAATCCTTGGCTCTCTGTGGTTTTTGGAGGTCACATATGGTGTGTAACTAAGATAAAATGCAAGTAAAGAATGAAATATGATAAAGTAAATTAGATTCTCTTGAAGGCAAAGTATGTCTTTATGTAAGGCAAGCAGACATTTTTGTATGAGGGTAAAGTGTGAGAGTAAAATGTAAGAAAGACACCCAAATTGGTCGGGTGCGGTGGTTCATGCCTGTAATCCCAGCACTTTTTGAGGCCGAGGGGAGTGGATCATGAGGTTGGGCGATTGAGACCATCCTGGCTAGCATGGTGAAACCCCATCTCTATTAAAAAATACAAAAAATTAGCCAAGCTTGGTGGCGGGCACCTGTAGTCCCAGCTACTTGGGAGGCTGAGGCAGGAGAATGGCATGAACCCGGGAGGTGGAACTTGCAGTGAGCTGAGACCTCGCCACTGCCCTCCAGCCTGGGCGACAGAGCGAGACTCCGTCTCAAAAAAGAAAAACACCTAAATTAAGTCAGAACATCTCTTATTGAGCCCACCATTAATTTAGTTAACTGAACAGTTTGTTTTATTGAATTGGATATTTCAACTCTATTGGGTATAGCTTATAAATTACGTTAGTTGGAAATTATTAACTAAACGATGTATATTGCCTAATCTTTTAAGAAAGGCATCTAAAAAGAATGAAGTTTGTTATCTCTGAGCAGGTTTGCAGATGTTAGACAAGTGAGTTCTCCATATCTAAGTAACAGCATTGTTAAGGTGAGCTTCTATAAAGGTCTATAGAGTGGATAACTTATATATTACACTTTTATATTTTTTCTTTCTCCCTGGGGTTTTACATTTGTGTAAAACATTTTATTTGTTTAAAAGCATCTGAGCAAACACATCTGAGTTGGTTTATGGGCAGAGGAGTCCATGAAGTTAGACAAGCCCCTCACTGCCCTAGGACCCCTCAATGTTGTAAGCACATCACGCATAGTTCATGCCTGTTCTGGCCTATGTTGCATTTTTTTTACTTTTTATTTTTATTTTTCGAGACAGTGGCTTGCTCTATCCCCCAGGCTGGAGTGCAGTGAGTGGCGCAGTCTTGGCTCACTGCAACCTCCGTCCCCCAGGTTCAAGCAATTCTCATGCCTCAGCCTCCCAAGTAGCTGGGATTACAGGCGTGAGCCACTGTGCCCAGCCTGTGTTGCATTTTGATTAAAACTGAAAAGATGGTTGGAAGGAATTTGGAAGTCCCTTGGATTTGATCATTTAGTAGTGGATGAGATGTATCAGTTCACATCATTGAGGGAGAATATGCTCTTTAAAACTACACTTTCTGAATGTCAAAGATCGTCGTTCCAATTGTATTCCTTAGTCTCATGTCTTTTTCCTACATCTTTCCATTTTCCCCCCTTATTACTTTCTTCTCCTCTTGTTCACTTATCTTTCTCCCCTTCCTTTTTCAATTTGGAAAAACCTTTAAAATAGGAAATAAATACAGAAGAGCATAACCCCCAACGTTCATCTCTCCCCGGGTGTCCCGTTTCACGTTTGTCCTCTTTGCCTTTTTAATCTGTGTTTCTGTTATTTCCTTCACATTTCCAGGTTTCTGTTTTATCTCACAGAATCCTGCAGTGGACACGTGTATAGGTGTAAAAGGGTGGCAGGCCTGGGTTTGGAGTTTCATGTCTGCCACGCAAAGCCGTGTGACAGTGGGGAAATTAACCTAGCTGACTCTCAGTTTCCCCATCTTTAAAATTCCCATAATAGCAGCTAATCATTGCTAATCTCCAGGGTTATTGTAGACTTTAAATGAGATGCTGCCTGTGCACTGCTTAGCACAGTGACTGCACAGAGTAACTCTTGGGGATTGTGTCTGGGCTCTCAGCTGCAGTTCTGTGTCTGGGACACACGTGGGTACCATGCTGGGATCCCTCTTCACGTTCGTTCTGGGGATTCCTTCACTTTTCTCTCATGTGTCTCATGTCGTCCTCTTTCTGGGGTCACTCTTCCATGCTGGAAGAGCTTATCCTGACAGAGTGTGTGGAAGATAAATTTTGAGATACTGCAGATAACATCTTTATTCTCCATTCTCATTGGATTGATAGGCTGAGTGTAGAATTCCCAGTTGTAGATTTTTCTTCAGGGTTTTGGAGGCGAGCTCCATTGCCTTCTGGCTTTGTGTTACCATTGGGAAACGTGAAACCATTCTGATTTCTTCTTCTTTTTTTTTTTTTTTTTTTTTTTTGAGACAAAGTCTTGTTCTGTCACCCAGGCTGAAGTGCAGTGGCGCGATCTCAGCTCACTGCAACCTCCACTTCCGGGTTCAAGTGATTCTCCTGCCTCAGCCTCCTGAGTTGCTGGGATTATAGGTGCCACTACCACGCCTGGCTACTTTTGTATTTTTAGTAGAGACAGGGTTTCACCATGTTGCTCAGGCTGGTTTCGAACTCCTGACCTCAAGTGATCCACCTGCCTTGGCCTCCCAAAGTGCTAGGATTACATGCTTGAGCCACCGCACCTGGCCATTCTGATTTCGTATCTGCTAGTGTGTGACCAGTTTTTTCTCTCTGGAAACTGTTGGGGTCATCTGTTTGTCCCTAGTGTTCTGAAATTTCACAATGCCGTGACTTGGGGGTTCAAAAGAAAAAGCAGCTATTATATTGGGCACTCAGTAAACCCCTTCAGTCTACTAACTCATTCCTGGGGGAAATTTCTTAGATTTCACTGATCAATTTTCGTATCTTGGCTTCCTTTCTTTTCTTCTGGCAATTTTACTTTTCAGTTTTGGACCTCCCGGACTAGTCTGCTTCCCTGCCTTTCCCCCTTTTTCCCTTCTGGACTCGTTCTGCTTTTGGTAGATTTTTCTCAACTTGATTTTCTAATCCTTCCATCAATTATCTTCAGAACTTCTGCTATTGTGTTTTTTGTTTTCTAGAACTATTAAAAAAGTCACACCCTGTTTTATGGATACTGTAATTCTGAGATACTTTGTATATACATATATGTATATATATATTTTAGTTTTCTTCTTGTATAGTCTCTGTGTCCTCTGATTTGCTTTTCTGGTTTAACTTGGTCTCTATCTTCCACATTAGTAGCTTTCCTCAGGTATCTGGTTGTCTGCTTGTGATTAAGGGCAGGGAAGATTCCTGAATTCAAAAAAGGGGATGTGCAAAGCTTATATTCTGAGCCCCAGTGTCGGGTGATCTCTGAGGGCTGACTGTTGGTGGAACCCCCAGTCCTGTGGCTGGGTCTCTTGTTGTGGACTGGTCAGGTTTCTAGAGCTCCCTGAAGTCTGGAAGCTGGGTTTGAATCGTGCGATATCTGCCCTTTCTTTTTCAAATAAGATAGAGAGTTCAGTGTTCTCGTTTTCCTTTTGTAGAATTTTTTATTAGTAGCTTCTTAGGTACATGTTTATAAATAGAGACCTTTTATTTTTCATAATTGGCTGTCTCTGCCTTCTGTAGATTATTAGAAAATGCACAAGTGAAGAAGCCGGGAGAATCTTTTCCGTAGCATTATACATTTGCATTGTAGCATTTTTATAGAAGAAAAGCAAATTACTGGTTCTCTGTGTCCTCACCTGTACAATGAATGGGCTGGAGAAAGCTGTTTGAAAGTCCTTGCTATGCTAAGAATTTTAGCAAAGTCTCTGCAAGGGGACAAGACAGCTCAGGATGAGTATGTCATTACCTTGCAGAAGTTTGACAGATGATCTTTGTACAAGTTTTGACTTGGAAAGCTGCATCTGTGCTGGAAAACTCATGGGGAATTGTGAAGAATTTGCCAGGGATATTGCTCCAGGGATGGTAAATGAGAATGAAGATATTTTTAAACATAAGAAAATACTAAGATAGTAGAATTTGCAACAGGATTAAAAAAACAACAACTAAATAGAAGCATATGCGTTCTTCTTGAGCTATTTTAACTCTACGAGTACAGTGTTCAACAATCAAGTTACTTCTCAGGTGTCTGTAAGATTTTTGCATCCTGAATTCATTTGAAATTGACCTTCTGTACTTAAATTCCAGTTTTGTAGTTAACTAGCATTTTTGCTTTGCAAGGGACTCATCCTTGTTATCTTTATAGGATGATGATTTGAAGTAACCACAAAATTTCTTGTTGGTTTCCTAATTCCCCAACTCTTCTGCATGATCCTGTGTGCCACTGGGAATCTGAGCGAATTTAGAAAAATTATTCCACTTTGCAGGAGATAAACAAATGGAGAAAGGAGTTGCATCTACCTGGCAAGCAGCAGAGCGTTGACAGCTTTGTGACTCAGCTTAATGACAGGCAAGGAGGAAGTGAGAACTGAACAAGGAAGAAGTTAGTAAAAAAATAATAATAGAGTGGTGAATATCTAGAATTTTAACTAGAATTTTAGGCAAATATGCTATTCTTTTTTTAAAAAATGCAAGGCATTTTGAAAACCTATTTTTAAGAGATGTGTGGCTTGGATCCTGGGCTTTGAGCCCAGGGTCTGGCTTCATGGAATTTTCCCAGTTGAAGTTGTTATTTAAAAAAAAAAAAAAAAAAAAAAAGTGAATTTTTAGATCATGTATCTTCAGAATAAGTCCCTTTAGGAAGCATATTGCTGCCTGGCGTATACAGTTGACCCTTGAGCAACGTGTTTGATCTGCGAGGGTCCACCTACGCTTATGGGGATGTTTTCAAAGCATATCAAGAATAGAGTATTTGTGGGATGTGAAACCCTTGACTTTTCATACAGGTAGGCTCTGCAGGGCGGACTGCAGAACTTGAGTATGCACGGATTTTGGTACGCCTGGGGGTCCTGGGACCGATCCCCGGCGAATACTGAGGGACAACTGTGTTCTCTACCTCTGCTACTTACATGTGGCCCACAGCGTCACCTGGGAACTTGTTAGAAATGCACAATCGTAGTCCTTGCTGCAGAACTGATGACTGAGAATACGCATTTTGACAAAATCCCTGAGTCCTGTGCACTCAAAAATTGGAGACATTCAGGTCTGCACCATGGTAAAAATGTTTTTTTTGATTTTCACATTTTCTTAATTGACCTGGCAAAATAGTATTGCAAAGAAAAGTGTGGTATGTTTATCTAAAGCCTCGTTACTTTATGAAAACACTGTTTATGCTTGAGGCCTGACTGTGGTCTTAAGGATGGGGGCAGCTGCTGCCGATTCTCCTTAATCCACCACCCTCTCCTTTTTTTTTAATTTATTTTTGAGACGGAGTCTCTGTCGCCCAGGCTGGAGTGCAATGGCACGATCTCAGCTCATTGCAACCTCTGCCTCCCGGCTTCAAGCAATTCTTCTGCCTCAGCCTCCTGAGTAGCTGGGATTACAGGCATACGCCACCATGCCTGGCTAATTTTGTATTTTTAGTAGAGGTGGGGTTTCACCATGTTGGCCAGGCTGGTCTCAAACTCCTGACCTCAGGTGATGCGCCCACCTGAGCTTCCCAAAGTGCTAGGATTGCAGGCGTGAGCCACCGTGCCTGGCTCACCACTCTCTCTTTTATGTGGCAGGTACTCATTAATATCCAGGCAGCTCATTTAATATCCAGGCAGGATACTGCTCTCTCAATCAGTGGGTTCCAAAGACGGTGTGGAAAGTCAGTATAGACATTTATTTATTTTTGTCTTAAAAAAAGAAAGTGAGCCTCACTAATGTTTACTGTAGCTATATTGGTTATATGACTTATACATAATGCAAAAATGAAGGCATATTTAGGATAGGAGTGTTGAAAATGTTTAATGGTGGGTGGCTTGATTCAATCAAATCTTTAGAGTTGCGTGCATACCTCCCAGAAGGGCTGCTGGGACGCAGGTGAGTTGGCATGTTCTCTCCTCTCTGGAGATGAAGACATTGAAAGTGGGTAGCATTTTAAACTGGAAGGAACCTCAGCTTTCCTTTTAAGGAACTGAGGTCCAGACAATAGAAGTACTTTCCTGAGGCTGTAACATTTGGGATTAGGACAGAGGTTTTCCAACGTAGACTTCAGTTTTCTTTCCATTATTTATTTTGCTTTTGAATGTCTTCCAGGGAACACTGAAGGTGCCTCAAGTGCCAAGTTGTGGGAAGGGGGTAGAAAAAGGGAGGATGATAGGGAAGACTTATGGTAGCCCATCCACATCTGAATAGTCTTGCTTTTTTTTGTTTTAGAAACAGACATGTTCCCTGCACCCTCCTCCCATACATAATACTTTCTTGAAAACATGTATGATTGTCTTAACAGAAGATTTACCTGCCGGAAGAGGGATTCTGTTTCATTTTACCGAAGCATGGCAGAATTGAAACATTGAAAAGAGTGTTATTCTAGCTGGGTGTGGTGGCTCAAGCCTGTAATCCTAGCACTTTGGGAGGCCAAGGCAAGAAGATCACTTGAGGCCAGGAGTCTTGCCCTATCTCTACAAAAAAATTAAAAAATTAGCAGTACATGGTGGTGTGTGCCCTGTAGTCCCAGCTACTCAGGAGGCTGAGATGGGAGGATTGCTTGGGACCAGGAGGTCGAGGCTATAATGAGTTGTGATCACACCACTGTACTCCAGCCTGGGCTACAGAGAGAGACCCTGTGTCTATAAAATGAAAAAAAAAAAAAAAAAAAAAAAAAAAAAAAAAAAAAAAGAATGGTACTCTAATTCCTTACTCTAGAATAAAAATATTAGAGTGAGGCTGTCACTGTGCAAGACATTTTTGGAGTTGCCTTCAGTCATAAAATGTACCAAAATAATCAGTTCTATTAATATTTAAAGTTTGTTTTAGAATAGCAGTTGCATTGCCCATCTTCATCACCCTCTTACATCATTTATTAGACTGTTGCCAAAATTCTAATTATACTGTCAAAGGATATTGTCCACTGTTTAAATGAATGTCATTAAAAAAGAAGGTCTTAGACTTTAGAGGAAAACTTTCTTCTTTTTTTAGAGGCGGGGTCTTACTCTGTCGCACAGGCTGGAGTGCAGTGGCATCATAGCTCATCACAACCTTGAACTCCTGGGCTCAAGTGATCCCCCTGGCTTTCTCCTGAGCTGGGAGTACAGGCTCTCACCACCACACCGGCTTTCGAGGAAAATTTAAAGATTTCCAAAGGAAGCATTTTGAACAGAGACAAAATTCTATCTCTGAGTTGTATTTTTAAGAATGTTTAATTAAACGCTATTTATTCTAAGCCATGTGGCTAGGTGCCACGTATACAAGGATGAAGGATCTACGGTTCTGCCCCTGAGGCTCACACTGCCCAGCAGAGGAGAAAAAGACATTTAAATATGAATCACAGTCTAGGGCTGCAGCCTTTGCTGTGTTAGAGGACGAGCGGAAGCCCAGAGTAAGGAGGATGATTTCAGCCTGGTTGGTACTGAGTTGGAAACAGCATGAACCCTGGCATGAAGTCTGTGAAATGTGTGGATGTACTTGGAGAAGGGTGAAGACAGCAGTGTGGGTAGAACACAGGTGATGGGGTGGTTGGTGGGCGATGAGTTCTGAGGTCAGTTTCCCTCTGAGAAGGTAAACTCCATGAGAGCAGGGCTATCAGACAAGTTCACAGCTGTCTTCTCCAAACCTGCAAGAGAGCCTGGCGTGTGAGCAGGTGGTCAACACATGCTGATTGACTTAATGGGAAGATTGTGGCAATTAAATGATGAAGATCCTTCACTTTCTGCAAAGGCTTGGACTTTATCCTGTGGCCATTTAAGGTTTCTGATGACACGTTGAGATGGGTTTTCAAAAGGTAACTCTGGCCGTGGGATAGGCCTGTCCTTCTCAAACGTTTACCTGGAGAGCTTGTTAAATGAAGATTCCTGGGCCCCAAAGAGTCTGGCTCAGTAGGTCTGAGATAGGGCTTGTTCGTTTGCATTTGTGACAAGCTCCCAGCTGCCGCTGCTGCTGCACTTTTAGTAGCAAGGAGAAGAAGGGATTGGATCGTTTAAATAAACAAATTTCCAGAAGCAACAGTAAGCATGATGCATTTAGAAACGGTGGTTACCCTAGCAGGCATCTCAGAAGATGAGGGCACAGTTGTTTTGATGTTTGAAATTCTGTCTCCCTTCAAAATACTACTCTTGGGGTTTGTTTGCTTTTTTTTTTTTTTTGATTTATATCTTGAAGAAATTAGTTGTTTCCTGTGGCTTGAAGATAGGAATTTGAGGCTGGGTTTGTGGCTCACATCTGTAATCCCAGCACTTTGGGAGGCCAAGGCAGGCAGATCACTTGAGACCAGGAGTTCGAGACCAGCCTGGGCAACATGGTGAAACCTGGTCTCTACAAAGAAATACAAAAATTAGCCAGGTGTGGTGGTGTGTGTCTGTAATCCCACCTAGTTGGGAGGCAGAGGCAGGAGAAATGCTTGAACCTGGGAGGTGGAGGTTACAGTGAGCTGAGATCGCACCACTGCACTCCAGCCTGCACAATAGAGTGAGACCCCATCTCAAGAAAGAAAAAAAGAAAAAAAGAAGAAGATAGAAATTTGAGACCCTCATGAAATGAGTCAGAAAAATTCTCTATTTGTAAGGAACCTTTGTTAGTTGTAGAATAGAGAAAATGTAACCCAAGGGTTAATGATACCGGGGGAGTTTTAAAGGAAGCACCTTTTGAAGAAATTTTGAAGAAATTTGCTGGCTTTGGTGGTTGGTCACGTTCCATGGTTTTCTACATATGTGTTTTATATCAAACAAATGTTTATTGAGGCCTTTTTATGGGCAGCACCTGTACACTACACAGAAGTTATGTAAAGGTAAATTCATTAGGTCCTAAATGGTGATATAGCCTAATAGGTAAGATAAAACATGCAGATAAATGGTATATGATAAATGATCATAGCATATACTATATGTCAATATGTAACTAGTATATGTCACGTTTTACCTAATATAAAGGTACCTAATATAAAGGTAGAAAGTAACATGCTAAAGAGGTGAAACAGGTAACATGTATGAACGTTCAGAAGGAAAGATCAGGACAGATCATTGCAAAACTCAGCAATCGTATTTTGCTCCATGTTAACCTATGGAATGAACCCAAGCTCTGTAACCCATCACTCAGTCATAACCCCCTGGCTTTAGCCAAAGAGATGGGAAGATTGGAGTCTCAGTGTAGAGCTTTGTGAGTTTGAGATGTGGCAGGATATTAACTAGTAGTATCAAGGATGTAATTCGAATTCTCAAACTGTGTAAAGAGTCAGGCCAGAGATAGAAATTTATGGGGTCTTTTCTTTGAAGAGATTGTTGCTGGAAGTGATTGAGATTGCTGAGTGAAAGACTGTAAAGAGAGAAGAAAAGGCATATGAGGCTAGGTCTTTGGAGAAGATCTGTATTAAGGTGTGTGGAATGAGGCAGTGGAGTCAGGAAGGAGGCTGGAGGTGGGGGAACCTGAGAGCAGGCGCCGCAGATGGGAGAGCGCATGCACACGGGAGTGGAGGGGAGTACATAGGATGGTTGTAGCGTTCGTGTTTTGTAAGTAACAACTTATTACAGTGAATTTCTTTGTAAGGCTGGTGTTTTAAGGAGCCTTAGACGCCTGTAGGTTTTCAGGTCCTTAGAGATGCCCTTTTAGTGTTTACACAAAGTCTTTGGCTCTGGATTTCCAAGCGTGTGTCCAGTGTGAGTAGTAATTATGCCCAGATATACATTTGTCTTTTATGGAGCCCGGAAAGTTTACAGTCATCCTTGATTCTGTTTCTCTCACATCTCAAACTGTCTGCTAGCAAATTCTGTTTGGTCTACCTTCAGATCTATCCCACATCTGACCACTTTTTGCCATCACTCTGACTAGCACCCTAGGCCACAGATAGCTGCTTTCCCGTTTCTGACTCCATCTGCTTTTTCTCCGTTCTCCACTTTGGTTCTGGAGTGGGCCTTTAAAATGGGAACTCAGATTCTGGCCCTGCTCTGTTCAGAAGCCCTCCAGTGGCTTCCCGTCTCATGCAGAGATAAGAACTGTGGCTCTTCCAGGACCTCGAAGTCACGCTGGCCTCCTCCTGCCTTGGGAGGACTGTGGCTCTTCCAGGACCTCTAAGTCACGCTGGCCTCCTGCCTTGGGGCCTTTGCATGTGCTTTCCCGCAGCACAGAATGAGCTTTCTTCAAATATCCTGGCGGATTGTGTCCTCCCTTCCTGTCTTCACTCAGAGGCACCTTCTCAGAGCAGCCTTCCTTGTCTGTTGCCCCTACCTGTGCCTTGCTTGCACTTTCCTGCTTTTTTTCCCTGATTTCTCTCATTTGTCTTTCACATGCACTAGAATGTGCAACTCATGAAAGGAGGGAGTTTTGTCTAATTTTGTTGACTATGGAATCTCCAGTGTCTAGAACGGTGCCTGGCACCTGGGAGGTGATCAGTAAATATATGGGGAATGAATGAGTGCTGTCACAGCCTCTCCTGGCCGTGGTGTTCTGTGGAGACTTTGTCAGGCGCCTTCAGGCATGGTCAGGACTTGACTTCCTTTGCAGCGAGCAATGCTGGATGCCCTCTTCCGCCACAGCTGCTCAGCAGGCTCTTTCTGCCACTCCAGAGTCACTCGGCCTCAGGCTACGGCTGGCAGCACAGTGTGAAGTGGCTTTGGCGAAGCTGCAGGTGGATGAAGGCGTGCTGGGATTTCATTATGGGGTACTTTTTAGAGTAGATTAAGATGTTCAAATTGCTTTCATTTTGGTGAGCAGCATTTGGAACTTTATTTTGGAATTAATCAAATTGATTTAGAAATTAACTAGAGACATTTAAGACAATCTCTAGTAGTTGCTGCTGCACTCCAGCCTGGGCGATAGAGCCAGACTTTGTCTCAAAAAAAAAAAAAAAAAAAAAAAAAAAGATAGAAAAAAGAAAATCGGGACACCTGGTTACTAGTTACTGGTATGAATTGGCTGAAGATCATGGCGTTCTGGATGAATTTTTACTCTTTGTCATATGTATTAAGGCACTAATTACACAATTTTAAAAAAGATCTATAAAACATATTTTCTAGTTACTATAGCTCTTACGTGTCCCCATATTCAGGGCAAATAGGGAATTTGGTAGTACCTGTTCGTAAGTGTAGGACTTCTGGAATATTCAAGAATGTAAATGGTGTTATTAGATAGAGGTTTAATAAATGGTGTTATTAGATCCAGGTTTCATGGGTGACCCCTTACTGCACAGTCCCACGTTATTCAGCCCGGGTTCTCCAGCCCTAGTCCCCAGATTCTACTCTCAGCCGCCGTCCCTGCCAGCTCCAAGGCTGAAGTAAACTATTCACAGAGTTTAGAACTGAAAATCCCTGAGTAGCTGGGATTACAGACGTACACCAGCATGCCTGGCTGATTTTTGTGTTTTTAGTAGAGATTTGGCCAGGCTGGTCTAGAACTCCTGACCTCAGGTGATCCTCCTACCTTGGCCTCCCAAAATTCTGGGGTTACAGGTGTGAGCCTCCACGCCCAGCCTGCATTTCTTTTTATCTTACATTGTATTAGGTTGGTGCAAAAGTAATTGTGTTTTTTGCCATTACTTTTAATAAAACGTAAAAAGAAATGACAAATGTGTTTTCTTATAGCATAGATAAATTAAATCCCATCATTTTGCTTACTTCAGAAATAAGGTTATGTAAATAAAGTATGTAATAACAGAACCGTCCAAAACTTTCAATGTGTACAGCAATGGAATTCTTTTTTTTTTTTTTTTTTTTTTTGAGGTGGAGTCTTACTCTGTTGCCCAGGCTGGAGTGCAGTGGCATGATCTCGGCTTACTGCAACCACTGCCTTCCAGGTTCCAGTGATTCTCCCACCTCAGCCTCCCAAGTAGCTGGGATTACAGGCAGCCACCACCATGCCTGGCTAATTTTTGTATTTTTAGTAGAGACGGGGTTTCGCCATGTTGGCCAGGCTGGTCTCAAACTCCTGAACTTCAGGTGATCTGCCCACCTCAGCCTCCCTAAGTGCTGGGATCGCAGGTGTGAGCCACCGTGCCTTGCCTAGAATTCTTACAGTTAAATATTGCTGTTTTAATTTTGAAATCTTGAATCTTGGATGAATTTGTTCTGATTTTCACTTCTGTTTTCTTTAGCTTTAAACCCCAACTTATTCTGTATCCTGGACTTCAAACTTTGTTTTTATTGTACCACTTCCCCGGCCCCACTAAAAAGGAACCTGTAGGGACTGTTCAGGAGTGTCCATCACTGTAGAGTCGGGTCTGATTTCTGTCTGGCTTGTTCTCATCCTCCAGCGCCCTTTATCTTTTCACTTGTATATTCTACTGCTTTCTACTTTGAAAAACTCTCTGCTTCAGTAAACTCCTGGTTCGTGTTGTTTTCATAGCCTGATCACCTTTTACTCTGCTGTCTTGCTTTTCCAACTTTTACTCCTCCCCTCTCTGAAACCTCCTAACTACTCCGAGTAAACCCTAATAATCTTTCCTTTATATTTCCAAAATAATTTTATTTCCTAGTTTATGTTATAAAATGTGTTTAAAAAAAGAAAACTCGGTTTGTGAAGAAAGTCCCTCCCAACTCAAGTTCCTAGTTTTTCTGAGGTAATCACTGTTGTTTATTTTGTAGCCTTCTCCTGCTTTTCATGTCACAGTCACAAAATGGCTGCCTTATCTCCAGGCATCACATTTGCATTCCAGGCAGTAACACAAGGAGAGAGAAAATGAGATATCATGAGCCGTATCTGGTCTTTTTTAATTAAGAAAAGCAAAAACTTTCCCAGAAGCTCAAAGCAGGCTTTTCTGTTCCTGTCTCATTGGTCAGATCTGTATTACATGGCACTCCTAGTTAGGAGAAATTCCGGAATAGAGAGCATTCAGCTTTCTCAGTCCCTCTAGTGGAGGCAGTGGGAGAAGGGAATTGGGAGTACGTTTTGAGTTTGCCATTGGATTGTGCCTACTGCACATAAAATGTTTTCATATTGGATTTTGATTTTGATAAATCCATTTTATAATAAGCCACCTCACTACATTTTCCTGTTTTGAATAATTTTTCAGTTGTTTGCCTTCCCAATGTATTGTTTTACAATTATGAACATTTTGCTTTTTTCATTTTAGTTGTTCTTAAATGTATCAAGAAGCTTTCAGTTGCCGGTAATGGAAAACCTATTCGAATGAATTTTTTTAAATAAAAGGAATTTAGTGATTCACATAGCTGAAAAGTCTGAAGGTCTGATGGGCTTCGGGTGCAGTTTGATTCAGAGGATCGTGGTGTTCTCAGGTTCTGGCTTCATTTCTCTTGTGGTTTTCTTGGTATGTGGCCTTGTCTTTGGGCTAACTTCCACCGTGGTAGCAGATGGCGACATCGTGTTAGCCAGGGAGAATGTCTCTTCTGATAGCTTTCTTGGGCTTTGTTCCAGAAAGTCTGCAGCTAACGTCTATGAGTCATGTGCTCATTCTTGAGCCAATCGCTGTGATTTTCTGGAATCTGTCCTCCATATATTTGGCTGTGTTTCCATCAGTGTCTCTGCTTCCTTTATTGCTATTAATGTGGCATCCGTTTCCGGGATTGCTTCATTCTTCTATTTCTTCCCTGAACTTTGCTGTCTTTTAATCTCCCCTTATTGTCCTGTTTCTTATTTGAGTTCCTGTTTCAGGGAGGTTATGCCTATTTTTTAACGCCTCATAGAGAAATATTGGTTCAGGCTGGGCGCAGTGGCTCACACCTGTAATTTCAGCACTTTGGGAGGCCGAGGCGGGTGGATCACCTGA
This sequence comes from Chlorocebus sabaeus, assembly GCF_047675955.1. Taxonomy (NCBI): domain Eukaryota; kingdom Metazoa; phylum Chordata; class Mammalia; order Primates; family Cercopithecidae; genus Chlorocebus; species Chlorocebus sabaeus. The sequence continues at coordinate 52,870,424 of NC_132925.1, forward strand.
GGTCAGGAGTTGGAGACCAGCCTGGCCAACATTTCGAAACCCCATCTCTACTAAAAACACAAAAATGAGCTGGGTGTGGTGGCGGACACCTGTAGTCCCAGCTACTCAGGAGGCTGAGGCAGGAGAATCACTTGAACCCTGGAGGCAAAGGTTGCAGTGAGCCAAGATCATGCCACTGCACTCCAGTCTGGGCAATAGAATAAGACTTCCTTTCATAAATAAATAATAAATAAATAAATAAATGGAGAAATGTTGGTTCATAACTTTCCAGTTCTTTCCAGCATAATCTCTCTGGTTTTCTGGTGTGTCTTCATTGACCTGTTCTTGGCAATGTTCCTTTCCTTCCTTTGTCCTGTACCTTATTTGCATCGTCTGTGATGGAGCCTTTCTCACGATCACTCCGTTTTCAATGTGGATGGTTCTTTCTGGGTTACCAGCCTGCTGAGTGGTTGTGACTGGGAGGAGCTGGGGTGGAGTGCGGGGGTACTGGCAACCTGCATTGCAGTCCGCCGCCTCAGAGAGCTTTCTTTCCAGCCCTCCATCCTGAGGGCATTTCTCCTCTCTAGGACAGAAGGAATTTTGACTGCTGCTCACACTTTGTGTTTGAATCGATCAACAAGCAGGGTAGGGTTCGGTTTTGTAAAGAATTTTGGCTATGATAATCCTATAATTCAGCCCCACGGCCACCCTGATGACACTGAAATGCGTCATGGGCTGCTTTGGTTGCTGTTTGGTATTAGTCTTTTTCTCGATCTATTGGAAATACAAGGCCGAAATGAAAGTTCAGTTAACATAAAGTTTAAGAATCTTTTCTTTGGATCCCAAAGTTATTTAATTTTTTAATTTTTAGGGCTAAATTTAAATGATTTTTCCACTGGGGTTCCACATGCTTCCAGTACTTGGAAGCATGAGAAGTGTATATGTTGAGTTTATGCCCAAGTTCCCATAGATAATCTTTGAAACCTGTAACATTTACAATATTAAAAACAAAACAAAACAAAACAAACAACAGCAAAAAACCCCTACCATACTGGGACAGAGATGTGCTGAAACTTAGAAAGTAAAACTAAAATTTTGAAACTGGGTGACTTCATGATTTGAAGAACAGTGTACTTTATAGAACAAAGGAAAGGATTTTCATAGCGAGTGGGAATCCAACAGAAAGGGTGGAAGCCGGCATTGACGATGTGTCTGCTAGCACAGCTAGCACTGGGCTGCGTTTCAGAATAAACAAGCGAAGGCCTTTGCCCTCAGGAGCTCTTGGTTTGGTCTACAGGGGAGATAAAGCCATGCGTGATTATGGTAGGCCGTATTAAATGCCATGAGAAAAGTGGTAAGATCAAAGGAGAATGGTCAGGCTGTATCATTATCCATATTTTTTGAAGATGCAGAAGTGGATCAGAGAGATTCTGTAACACACCCAAACTCACACAGCCAGTCCATGGCAGAACCAAGATCGGAACCTGCTTCTAGCTAACTGCTGGCTGGCAGGATGGGAAGTTTTAAATAGTTTTACAGTTTACGGAACTCTTGTTCTTAGTAATCAGTTAGAATTCACTTAATCTGCTCATGCAATAATCAATAGGTTATAGCAAATACTTTATTTTGTTTGTGTCTAATGAGGTACTGTGTTTAGAATGCCTTGTTCCTCAATCCTGCTTTGAGATTTTGTTCTTTTAAGGGCCCAGGCCAATGCCACTTTCTTTATGAAACCCATACCTAAGTCCCTTCAAAGTAGGATTTGAGGCTGGGCACAGTGGCTCACACCTGTAGTCCCAGCACTTTGGGAGGCCAAGGCGGGCAGATCACCCAAGGTCGGGAGTTCGAGACCAGCCTGGCCAACATGGAGAAACCCCGTCTCTACTAAAAATACAAAATTAGCTGGGCGTGGTGGTGCATGCCTTTAATTCCAGCTGCTCGGGAGGCTGAGGCAGAAGAATTGCTTGAACCCGGGAGGTGGAGGTTGCCGTGAGCCGACATCGCGCCATTGCACTCCAGCCTGGGCAATAAGAGCGAAACTCTGTCTCAATAAAAGAGAAAAAAAAAAAAAAAGAATACAGGATTTCTCCTGCCTCTGCCTTTTTTTGTTTGTTTGTAGGTCTTATGTTCCGCTCTCCGTGATGTGCTCTTCAAGGACAGGGACCATGCCTTACTCATCTTTGGATCCCAATCCCTTCTGGACCAGTGGAGTGCGATCTTCATTAATGTGGCACTCTATTCATGTTGTTTGAATGCCTTGCTTGCCATATATCTAGGGTCCCAGACACAAGTAAATAGTTCTTAGAAGCATGGAAATTGTATATATATTGGGTTTAACTTCTAGGTGTTCACCTATATCATGACTCTGGGCAGGATAGTTGTGCCTGAGGCCTGGAGGTGTTCTATGTGTGTGGTGTTAGGGACATACGTTGGATGTCTCTGCTTCTGGGCTCAGCAACATTCTTCTCTCAATAAAAACAATTCTAGATGGTGTACTTTGTGTAGTGTCTTCTATGAGCAGCTGATAGGACTTTTTGACTCTTCAAAATACCTTTGCATTCATTGATTCAGTGCATTTTATAAGTGCATATCTGACAAATTATTTTGACTATTTTCTTTCTTCAGTATTAACTAAATGTGCATTTATGAGTGAGAATTTAGGGAATGGATTTTCTCATTCATGAAGAATTATGTGCCACATGCTGGATGGATAAAAGGAAAGATCCAGGAGTAGTTCATGTATTCTGTTTCCTCTGTGTCATTCCTAGTTTGTAAAATTGTCAGCTGGCTCTTTAATTAATCATGATATTAAAACAGCAGACATATTGCAGTGATCTGTCCGAAGATGATTGGAAGGTGTCAGGCCCTGTGTCTGGTTAAATATTAGGAAGAAGGCTTGTGTTTTACAGGTCAGCTTTCCAAGATACAGTATGTTGGTGTACCTTTCCTTCATGGTTCCAGACCAAACTAGAAATGTTCTAGCTTGTACTTTGGAAGCAGTTGTGCCTTGAGAGCAGCTGTAAATAAAATATGGTAGTTTGATTATTGCTTTAGGGGGTAGACAGTCCTGAATGTGCAGGTGCAATGCTGTTTTTTCTTGTGTTTCTCTTCCTCTTAAAAGCTTGTTTTAGCCAAGCGTGGTGGCTCATGTCTGCAATCTCAACACTTTGGGAGGCCAAGGCAGGTGGGTCGCTTGAGCCCGGGAGTTCCAGTCCAGCCTGGGCAATGCAGCCAGACACAATCTCTACAGAAAATACAAAAATTAGCCGGGTGTGGTGGTGCACACCTGTAGTCCCAGCTACTCTGGAGACTGAGAGGTTGGAGGATCGCTTAAGTCCGGAGGTTGAGGCTGCAGTGAGCCGTGTTCACACCACTGCACTACAGCCTGGGCAACACAGCAAGACCCTGTCTCAAAAACAAAAACAAACTAACAAAAAACTTGTTTTACTGAGAAAATAGAGAAGAGAGAGCTGGAAGAATCATTTATGTAGATACCATGTAAATTGGCATCACTGCATCTAGGATCATAATTTTCTTTATGGCAGCCTGTACTGCAGGGCACAGGCATTCTCTAATCTTAATCCTTGAATAATCAGTTTCGAGGAACACTGCTAGCCATTCCAAAGTAATAGGATTACACGTGAAACTTACGGGTGAAGCGGTTAGTCTCTTTAACCCCCTCTAGTAACCCTCACCTGGCACTAGTGACACCAGGAGTTTTAGATCTCTTCATTTTATGGAAGAAAAAGCCAGAGTCCTGCTAGTTAGCAGCTGTCTTGCATCAGTGTTCTCTCCAGAGACACAGAGAACTTTGGGTTAGTTAAGTTCTCTCACCATTGTTCACTGTAACTGTTATTGTTAATTCAGACCAGTAGGAAAATGAGCCAAACAGTATTCTTCATGGTCATTGTATGATTAAAATGTCTCTTTTTAATTTTTTTGTCTTGGGAGGTGAAGCTCTCATTTGCTTGCCACATTTGTAAGAAAAACAGCATAAACCCAGGAGCCAACCCTCCTAGAAATAGCAGTTACCGTTGTGTATTCTATACAACATGACATTCTGTCTTGAGATTGCAGTGAGAGTGGTGGCCTGTGGTTGGGTGGGGAGGAGTCATGAGGGAAAAGAGGAATGATCAGAGCCATTGGACTTAAGGGCTCAGGCAGACACCACAGAGGCTGCCGAGAAGGACATCCAGGCTTAGAGAGGTGGAATCACTTGATGAAGCTTGCATGGCAAGCGAGGCTTATGGCCTGGGAACTGGATTTTTCTGACTGTATCCAGTGCTCTTTTTGCTAGAAAGCAGTGTGAAGAGTACAGATGGCTCAGCTTGGGAGGCCCGTCACTGCTCTCAGCTCCAGGCCAGCCTTCCTCTCTTCCCTGCTGCCTACTCCTGGCCTCCTGGCAGACGCTCTTAGGACAGTCCTCGCCTCCTCAGGGCAGTCCTTCCTTCCCAGACCCCCTCTTCTCTTTCCTGGCATCTGATTCCCTGACCAGGGCCGTGCTTTGTTGTTGCTGGGGTCACAGTCGTCTTGCGTCTCTGAGAGCCTGGATTGTGGCTAGTCCTCAGAGCCTGGCTAGAAACCTAGTTCTTTCTCAAAGCCATCCCTGGTTCTCACATGGAGCTTTGAAGTGACTCCCAATGCTTACCTGGCTTGCTATGCGAGTGGCCTGCTTTGCTGTGGTGAGAACTTGGGGTGTGCTCTCCCTCCCCTCGAGAATGCGACACTACACCCTGTCAGACCCTATAGGAGTTACTGACCTCAGCTACTGCACTCCAGTGGACATCTCAGCTCTGGAGTTTGACAGATACGTTGAGGGCTTAGCCACGGCAGGCTAGGCTCTGCCAGCCACTTCTGCAAAGATCCCAAGCTCAGGCGCTTCCAGCCTGTTAGCCTTCCAGCCTAAAGGCCCTGCCAATACCAGCACCCCTGGGAACTCCTCTAGCCTTCGAGGGCCTTATATGTCGCCGCGGATCCCTCCCTGTGTTGGACACCATCTCTTAAGAGAACCACTCATATAAAAGGTACACCTCAAACTTAATCAGATGTCACTTTCCGCAGAGGCCTGCTTCCATCCTAAGTGAGCAACTGGACTTTAATATTTGGGAAGCACTCCCTGTGTGGTGAGTGGACCTCGTCTGTCGTGTGTGTTCCCTGTGAGGCCTGTTCTCATTATTCCCCCCTCCTTAGGGATCATGAGCCTTTGTATGGCAATAGACAGTGTGCTTCAGGAAATCATACTTTGATCATCTCTTTATTGTAACCACGGAGAGCATCACAAAGCTGTGCACATGCGCTCCCTCCTGACTTCCTTCGGTCTTCAGTTCGCTCCTTCTCTTAGGCTTCTCACTTTCCTCTGTTCCCAGCTTAGATTCTGGAGCTCTCCCTTCCCATTTGTTCTTTCAAGAAATGTTTAGTAGTCACCTACCAGTGCCAGGCTTTGTGTTAGGTGCTGGGGAAACAATGAGAAGGCAAAACAGCACAGCTCTGAATGGGAGGGAGATGGCCGTTCATCAGAGGAGCACACACAGGCCTGAAATGACACCTGCTTGTGTCCTCCAAGGGGAGGCTCCTATGCAGTGAGGGGAGTCACTAGAAGCCCCCCACCGCCAGCCGGAATCAGCCACAAACTAGAAACCCCATTATTTCCTCTGGCAAATGCTGTCTCTTCTCAGGACCCCTTAGCCCCCGCACTCCCCGACAGGAAACCCTGCCTTGTCCATTTCTGGGCTCACTGCAGTCGTGTTGGTAGGTTTATCCATTTAAAGTCCTATTCCAGCTACTGGGTGTTGATCATTTAAGAAGATAAGCTGAGAATGGGGGTGGGGGGTTTCGTTTGCCCCTTCCGTTTAAAGCAGATGGGAATTGTTTAAATACAAATGACCAGGTGGTGCCATCCCGGTGGGAAGGAAGCCAGGCTGTTTTTAGGTGGGCTCGCATCGCCCCCTAGTCCTGCCCACGAGCAACTAACTCTTTGGGATGTTGAACTCTGGTGGGTATGCAAAGCAGCCAAGTGCCCTCCTCAGTTCAGTCCAGAATCTCCAGGGTAGTGGTCCTGACCCCTAAGGGGAGGGGAGCTTGCAAAAATTACATGGGGAGCTATTTTCAAATGATACTGCTAAGTGTAGTTATTTCCTGGGTGTACATTCAAAATTCATCTACTGCAGATTTACCAAATTCTCCTCCTGGACACCCATGGCTTTCAAAACCTCCTGGGTGATTGTAACGCATGGCCACGGTTCAGAACTGCTCTAATAGTGCGTGGGTTTCTGTTGGCCCTAATAATGCCAATGGCCTCACAAATAGAAGCCTCAAATAGAAGATCCAAAGGAGGACAAGGTAATGCTGGCAAACTCATCCTTGGAAAAATTCAATTGTTTGCATTTCAAAAATAGTTTTGTGGTATTGTCCATTATTTGATTTAATTGAATGTTTTTCAGTGAAATACGTTTATTCTAGTTTATGTTACTAAATATAGTTGTATTGGTGATGAAATAAAATCTAAACCACCTGCTTGTGTTGTGAAGAGTCTGTCTTCTCTCACTGGGGTTTCAGGCCGGTAGTTAATCCAGGACATGCTAACTGTTGAGTGCCTGCTCTTACAGGCGTTAGGCATAGACAAAGAAAAATATGGTACGGGTTTCATTTCAAAGAGATCACAGTGTGATGAGGAAGGTGGATTTGCTGAAAAATTTTAAGATACTTACAGGTGCGGGTTAATAATCTTAACATTGCAAATGATCTTTTTCTCATACCTCATTTTATTTGCCTGCCTTTTGCAAAGCTAATAAGGTAAAATTCATGCCTTGCGAGTTAACAGTAATTGTGGACTCTAAAAACTCCCCTTATTTTTAGTTAAAAGTAAGACCCTGGGTGTCGTGGAAAATCACAGCTTCTGGTCCCAGCTCTGCTGCTCTTTGCATGAGTTGAGAGGAGCCAAGGAGCTTACCTGGTATCTGTTTCCTCATCTGTGAAACTGGTGGTAGCACCTCTGCATTGTTGCAAGCACTGAGAAAGCAACAGGATATATGCAGAAGAACCTAGCACTGTGCCATGGACCGTGGTACTTAGTGTCCTTTGTTGTCTTTCTATCCCCTCGACTCTAGGAAAAATAACATTTTAAGACAATAGGACATTGACCTCTTGAGCAGTATCAGAGAACAATGATTTGGCTAAGGAGAAAATGCCCAATAATGATTTGCTTGATTTGGGTTTCTTGATTTATGGCATTATTGTCACTTTTGCCAAATAATGCTTTGTTGTTGTGGTGGTGGTGGGGTGTCCTGTGCATTGTAAGATGTTTGGCAGCATCCCTGGCTGCCACTAGATGTTAATAACACCCCCAAATTTGAAATAACCAGACATTGCCAGATGTCTCCTGAGGGAGCAAATCTCCTTGGTTGGGAGACTCTGGCTGGGGCCCTTCCCTCTCTGTTGTCTGGGGTGAATTCTATGCCTCTGCCTGCTACAAGTGTCGCAGAGTTCTTACTATCCATTAGAGAAGTGCAAAGTCAAGTCATAGTGTGGCTGCTCCATACCTACCAGAATAACAGGAATGAAAGAGTTGGAAAACTGTTGGCAAGGATGTGGAGCAACTTGAAATCTCATACCCTGCTGGTGGGAGTATAAATGGGTACTACTGCTGTGGAAAACTATTTGGCAATATTTACTTAAGCTGAACATACACTTCCTTTTTTTTTTTTTTTTTTTTTTTTGAGACGGAGTCTCGCTGTGTTGCCCGGGCTGGAGTGCAGTGGCGCGATCTCAGCTCACTGCAAGCTCTGCCTCCTGGATTCACGCCATTCTCCTGCCTCGGCCTCCCAAGTAGCCAGGACTACAGGTGCCCGCCACTGCGCCCGGCTAATTTTTTGTATTTTTAGTAGAGACGGGGTTTCACCATGGTCTCGATCTCCTGACCTTGTGATCCACCCACCTCGGCCTCCCAAAGTGTTGGGATTACAGGCGTGAGCCACCGCGCCTGGCTGAACATACACTTTCTACATATCTGCTCCTGAGTACATGTGCAACAGAAATGTATTCAGAGGCTGACAAGAGACACATACTAGAATATTCATAGCAGCACTATTTATAATAACCCCCATGTAGAAACTACCTAAATGCCCATCAGTGGTGGTAGAATGAAGGACCTGTGATATATTGGAGTAATGGAGTACTAGACAGCAGTGCAAATGAATGCTAGGTAACTGCACATAAAAATAATGCTACCACTCATAAACAATGTGGAGTGAAGGAATCCAGCCACAAGAGTAGCTACCATACGATTCTCTTTCTATAAAGCGGTCAATCCGATCTACGTTCTTAAAGGTTAGGATAGTAAGTTACCCTATGGGAAGAGGAATGGGTGGAAGAGGGAAGAGGGAATGGGTGGAGGTGGGGTACATTAAAATTCTCCCTATTAAAATAACAGCCATGGTTTGTCTTTCTTGGACGGCACCCTAACTGGTTGGAAGGATGACTCTGGAGGTGCTTAGCGCGCTGCATAATGAGTGAAGCACTGCGCAGTCAGACTGACCTGTGAAATGAAGTTGCGTCACACATTGGGGTTAGCAGCAAACTCAGCCTTTCAAATGTTGAATATTTGGGACATTTTCTCCAGTTCTTCTCGTATTTTTCCATGGAAGTCAGTTCTAGTCAATCTTGCAGGAATGCATCTATGGATAATTATGATTTGCTACAAAGTGAGTATCAGAATAGCGTTTTAGTTGTGAATGTTCTTTGAATGGGACTTACTGAACCTAAATTGGTTGTAGTAGTGAAAATCACTAATCATGTATGTTTGCAAGAAAGTATTTGTATTATCAAACATATAAGACAGTAGTTGTAAAACTAGCAAGTTAAAGTGTTTTGCAAGAGATTTCTCTTTTCTTGGGGATGCTAATCTAATTAAATTCCCTTCCCTCACACTGATTTATTTAAAACACCATCCTTATCCTGTAATCCTAGCACTTTGGGAGGCTGAGGTGGGCAGATCACTTGAGGTCAGGAGTTCTAGACCAACCTGGCCAACATGGTGAAACCCTGTCTCTACTAAAAATACAGAAATTACCTGGGCGTGGTGACACACGCCTGTAATCCCAGCTACTTTGGAGGCTGAGGCAGGAGAATTGCTTGAACCTGGGGGGCAGAAGTTGCGGTGAGCAGACATCGTGCCACTGCACTCCAGCCTGGGCAACAGAGTGAGACTATGTCAGAAAAACAAAACAAGCAAAAAACACCATTCCCAGTCTGCACTTTTTAGGATTATTAATGTTAAATTTATGTTAAAGGCATATTTCCTATTTAATCATTTGATATCAATTTAATTGGTTTTGTATTTTGTTTTAACTTTTGCAGAGTTGAGTAAGAATTAAATTATTTGTTAAAAGATATTTTCTATGACTTTTAATATTAAATAAAATAAGATTTATTTTTGTATTTGAAATATAATGCACATCAGGCAAGAAATAGCACAAATTCTGCAGTTTGCTTTTTCAAAATGGTCTTTGTAATTTAAAGTTCACCCCTAGAGGGTGCTGTTGTATTGAAAATTTAAATTTGATCTGAAACCCCATTTAAAGTTTTTGAAAAGTGCATTAATGTGTGTTAAAATCTTATTACAGAGAATGATCAGTCTCTACTTAATAGAAGTTGAGTGTGTTTTAACTTACAAATGGTAGTATTTTATCAATAATAAAATCTAAGACATAGTTTAATCATACTTGCTTTTGTGAAAAATTCCACAAAATACTGTCATTTAAAAAAATCATCCTTGAGCAACCCCAAGTTGTATAAACACTATTTTATGATATATTTAGGAATTCTTCACTTATAAGAAAGTAACAACAAAGGGAGCTTATTAGATATTTGGTTTATGTGTTTTTTGTTTTTTTTTTTTTTTTTTTTAAGTCAGCTACTCCCTGGTACTGTACGTCATTGATATTTAAGGCATTTGAAGTTTGTTTTGTTTTGGTTTCTTCTTTAATTCAGCAGCTTAGCTGTTGACCTACTGTGTACAAAGCAGTCTTTATAATATGGTAGGGGACCGACACAGAAACTGTCTCATAGTCTGTTTTGTTTTAGGAAGAAGTGTAGAATAAACCTAAAATAATGCAGGATGAAGAAGAGATTAATCCTAGCTAATGGTTCTTAGGGGGGGTAATTCAGCTAGGCCTTAAGGGAATTTGCATTCTAAACAGTGTTTAAAAGAAAAGAAAGTTTAGTTTCTTAAGTCTTCTTTTTTACCACTAAATGCTAGGTTTTACCTTAAACATTTTTCTTTTTTCTTTTTTTTTTTTTTTTGAGTCGGAGTCTCGCTCTATTGCTCAGACTGGAGTGCAATGGTGCAATCTTGGCTCAATACAACCTCCGCCTCCCAGGTTCAAGCAGTTCTCCTGCCTTAGCCTCCCAAGTAGCTGTGATTATAGGCACCTGCCACCACACCTGGCTAATTTTTTTGTATTTGGTAGAGATGGGGTTTCACTATGCTAGTCAGGCTAGTCCCGAACTCCTGACCTCTGGTGATCCACCCCACCCGCCCTCTCAAAGTGTTGGGATTACAGGTGTGAGCCACCACACCCTGCCCCTTAAACCCTTTTCTATGCTTTCCTTCTTACAACCTTATCTTAGTAATTAAGATAAGTAGATTACGAAGCAAAATATGTTGACCAATGTAGTGTTTTACAAACACCACCATCATCATCATCATTACTGTTCTTAGTACACTGAGGAATGTGCCGGTAAATTGTGACTGACCTAGAGATCCTCTGAAACATGACATTTTTGCATCTCCAACTTATTGTTTAACTGATGCTTTAGCTCAAGGAATAGTCAAACTTATTTTCTTGTTATTAGTAAGGTCTGTTTTGAATATTATTTATATCAGGTTAAAGTGTGTGTGTGTGTGTTTCTACATGTAGTAAGAAGAGGAAAAAAGCACTTTAAAATGAAAGCATTAACTAAATATCCAACTTACTTGAAACCCTGGGAGGAAGAGCACAACTGAATCCAGTGGGGAAACCAAATAGCACAGTAGGGTTACTCATATTTTCTAGTATGATATTTGGAGATGTTATGTTAGACTTAACATTGAAACTTTCCCCACTCTTCAGGTGCTCAAATGAAAGCATTTTATTTTAAATAAATGTCTGGGGAGTGATTTTGATCATTTGGCTTTTCTTTCCCCAGGCTGATATTAAATAGAAGATTATTTGGCTTTTATTACGCAGCTCGCCGTTTTGGTGATCTATTCTAAAGTGGTAGTCAAACCTCTAGCAAATTAAACAGATCAGCCTAGTAATTAGCTTGGGCTTTCTTTTATCGTCATATTGCCATTATTCCACAAAGATGCTGAGACACAACCATAATTAACATTTATAAAGCACTTATTGGGCCAGGCGTGGTGGCTCACGCCAGTAATCCCAGCACTTTGGGAGGCCGAGGCGGGTGGATGGCTTGAGGCCAGGAGTTCAAGACCAGCCCGGGCAACATAACGAGAACCTGTCTCTACAAAAAATGATTTAAAAAAAAAATTAGCTGGATACGGTGGCATGCACCTGTGGTCCCACTGAGGTGGAGGATCACTTGAGCCTGGGAAGTCAAGGCTGCAGTGAGCTGTGATTGAGCCACTGCACTCTAGCCTGGGCAACAGAGGGAGACCCTGTTTCAAAAAACTGAATCAAACCAAACCAAACCAAACCAAGTTGAGCACTTATTATGTGCTGTTGGGGAGTTTCACACTAAGGACTGAGGCTTAGCTTTCCTTCCCTCTAGAAGCTTATGGTCTAGTTTGGGGGAATTGGTACTGACATATGGTATAATTAGTAAACAGTAGAAGATAAAAAGCACCTGCACGAGTCTATAAGCTCTGCAAGTTTAGAGCCGTCTCAGTCGACTTTGCTCTTTGAGACAGATACCCCATCTTAAACATCTTTGAATCTTCCAAAGTTGTAAAGAAATGTTTGGATTCTTATTAACTTGTTAAACTCCAATCAAAAGGGGGTATCATGAGATATGTAAGCTATAATAAGATATACATATCCATTGCTTATGTCTCACCAGGGAATATTATTGTGTTGCTGCTTTTTAAAAATCAAGAACTTTCCTTATCCGCACCTTCATTATAGGAAGAATAAACTATTTGTAGGCTAGTTAGAAATTCAGGAAAATGTAAAAAATGCCCACCATTCAAAGATGGGCACTGTTAACATTTTGGAATACTTTCCAGTCTTTTTAATGTATACTTTTTTCTATATATATGTATGTACTCATAAATACATTAGCAAAGTTGGTGAATAATGTGAATTAGTTTTATATCCCATTTTTATTGTTTTCAGTTAACAAATGTAGTACTATCACACAGTATATAGCATAGCATTTCCTTATGTCATTATAGATTATTGAAGGTGTTGTAATGGCCGCCTAATATTCTGTCATCGATAAGCCACAGTTTTAATGCATCCTATTATTTTTGGACTTTAGGTTTTCAGGTTTTCATTTTACACATAGCAGTATGATAAGCATTTTTATGAAACTCTTCAAATCTTACTATTTTCTTAAGACAGAAGTCTAGAAGTAGAGTCCAATGCAAGGACAAAGGCGTGGACATTTTTCATAAAACAGTCCAGTGTGTGTCAGCCTGCTTTATAGGCAGGCGTTATGTGTTTATGCTGCATTAGCAGTGAGCAAAGGTTCCAACGGCATCCTGTTGCACCAGCAATAAATAAGATTGAAAAAGTCTTTTTGTTAAATTGGTAGATGGAAAATCACTTAATTTCTTAAAATTTATATTTCTTTATTAGTAAGGTTGAATAGTTTTTCAAAAATGTGTTGGCCATTTGTTTCTCATGCTCTTTACTCAAAAAATGTTTATTCTGATCAAGTGGTTTTTCAATTTTTTTCCTTTGCTCTATTATTTTTAAATGTTCTTTATATACCAAGAATATTTATCCTTCACTGTAATATATGATACAAATATATTCTTCTGTTTCGTGTTTTTGCCTCTACTTGGTTTTGGTGTTTTTAGATGTGTAAAAGCATAAAATCTGTATACTAAATCAAATTCTACAATTTCCTTGGTGGCTTCTGTCTTTGATTAAAAATTTTATTTCTGGCTTAGCAAATGTTTTCCTATTCCACATCAGATAGTGTGAACATATCCTTATAGTTTTGTAAGTTTTTGCAGCAAAAACCTTACTTTAAAAGCATCTAAATCATCTTTAAAACATTTGGGATTTATTTCGATGTACAGTATAAGGCGAAGTGCTATTTGGCTTCTTTTCTCAGTAATGCTTGTTTTGTAATCCACTTCTTCCCCATTGGCCTGGATTTCTGATTCCTATATACACAGTATCTGTCTGGTCCTACCTAGTCTGTACCCAGTAACGCTCCAAAAATGTTCTTTGCTTTTATGTTTTAAATATTTGGTAGATCAAACGTATTCATTCTTAAAAAAAGAAATAGCTTTTCCCATCTCATTTGTGTGTGTGGATAAAATTTAGACCCATATTTCCAATTCCCTACAAAACTATCCTGTTGGTACTTTAATTATAAATATATTAGCCTATGAATGAATCTGAGAAGGATTGATATTTTTTAGTATTTGTTTTTTTTTTTTTTTTTTTTTAAATGGATGAGTTGATTGTACCCTGAAGTACAATCAGAATCTACATGGTGTTTCTTAAAGGCAATGACCTGTGGTCTCCAAGAGATGTTGACAGCCACCTAATGACGTCGAGTAAGATAATCCAGTGTGTGCTGGAAGTAGCGATGGGGAAATGAAGAATCTGCCTTTTAGATGTTTGATTTTATTCAGCTGATATTTATTGATGGCCTACTACGTGCCAGGCTTCTGCCAGACTGACCTTGAAAAGGTGAGGCAGGCATAGTCCTTGCTCCGAAGGTCTAGACTTGGCTAGGAACGAAGCACATATAAGGTGCGGGTTGAGCATCCTAATCCAAAAATCTGAAATGAAAAATGCTCCAAAATCCAAACAGTTTTGAGTGCTGATACAACATTCAAGTGAAACGCTCATATTGGAGAATTTCAGATTTCAGACTTTAAAAGTCTGATTAGAGATGTTCAACTGGTAAGTATAATGCAAATATTCCAAAAACCAAGAAGGTCCGAAATCCAAAACACTTATGGTCCAGGTATTTTGGATAAGGACTACTTATCCTGTAAAAGGATAGCTTGGAGTAGCGTGTGAGGAGATGGTCGGACAGGGTCCCAGGGAGGTTTCACAGGACAGGAGGGGCTTTCTGACAAGTCTCAAGGAAGAGAGGATGTTTGCTGAGTAGACAGGCTGGGAAAGAAGAGACGTCTTGCACACTGAGAAGCGAACTGATGTGATTTGTGGAATAATTAACTGCAGGTCATCCAGTGTGCTTGAAACTAAGGTGAAAGTTGTCGGGCTGGGATGGAAAGGCCTAGAGTCGGTCCAGGAGGCGCTCCCAGCCTGCAGAGGCTGGCTATTGTAGCTGGCCCCTCTGGAGCACAAGCTTCTCTGTGAAACCAGGTTTGTTTTATTTCCCCCCAAGACTTTGTTGCAGACTGATAGTTTATAAAATGTAATGCAATAATTAGAAAATAACTGAAAACTACAGCCCTCTAATTGCTTTAATATTAAGATTAGAGAGACATAAAATTAGTCTGTCAAATTGCTATAGAAGTTTTAAATGTTCATTCTTAGTTTCTGTATCTAGCTTTTGGGGACTAGGAACACCTGGTGCTCGAACCCCTCTGGATCACACTTGGGTAGCACCGTGCTAGCCTCCCGGATCAGCGGGAAAGACGTGGTGGCTGTTGGCTGGGAATATTACAACAGTCAAGGTAGAGCTGTGAGACAGTGTCCATGAAAATGGTTGCCACCCGGAGCCTGAGAACTGCTATTGTAAATGATGCTGAGTCACTAAAGGGAAGTTACCAAATATTTGATTCATTTTCTACAATGGTATTGTTTGAATCATGTGCTTAAATCACTATTAAAAAAAAAAAAACCTCTTCATGTCAAAATAAGTGAATAAAACAAAATATCTTAAGGCAGGGTTTTGTTTTTTTTTCCTTCCCAGATGAAAGCAATGGTTCTCAACCTTGACTGCATACTGGAATCACCTGGGACTTTAGAAGCTAATGCTGCTGGTTCCCACCCCCTCAGATGAGTTTGGGATGCAACCTCAGCATCAAGATTTTTAAAAGCTCCCCCTGGTTCTAATGTGCAGTCACCTCTCTCCCATGTGGGATATTCTAATGATGGATAAAGTTTTCTGATTGAGAATTTATGTAAAAACATAGCATAGTAAGAGTACTCCAAAACTATCAGTTGAATTTAAATCTGATACCTGATATTGTTTGTTTTCAGTGCAATGATCTTGTGTATACTGGATGTTATGAGTTTTAAGTTTTCTTAAACCCTCCCTACCAAATACCATTAAGTATTTTAATTACAATTGATAGGATACATATCTTTCACTATAGCATATTACATGTAATATAGCATCAATAAATATTCTTATAAATGAAAGCTTGTGAAATCTTGATTCCCCTTTTACTTACTTCCCCTGATGTCACCCCAGTGATTACTGTTGGAGCAATGATGGCAACAGTATTTGGATGTCATATGAATTTCCAAATAAGTTTTTTTTTTTTTTTTTTTTTGAGACGGAGTCTTGTTCTGTCACCCAGGCTGGAGTGCAGTGGCACAATCTTGGCTCACTGCAGCCTCTGCCTCCCGGGTTCAAACAATTCTCCTGCCTCAGCCTCCCGAGTAGCTGGGATTACAGGCACATGCCACTACGCCCAGCTAATTTTTGTATTTTTAGTAGAGACAGGGTTTCACCATGTTGGCCAGGCTGTTCTCAAACTCCTGACCTCAAGTGATCTGCCCGTCTCAGCCTCCCGAAGTGCTGGGATTACAGGCATGAGCCACCGCGTCTGGACTCCCAAGTAGGATTTCATTAGAACACTTTGCCATGAGTATGTCTAATAAATCCAATGCAACTATTGCTGGATTTTTAACATACAACTCCTTCAAATTATTTATTCAAATATTATTTTAGAATATTAAATATATATTTTTAGAATATTCATTCAAATGTTTAGAGTTTTTTTTTTCTATTTTGTTAACATATTCTTCATGTGCTGAAAACTGAACATTCAGTGGTTCACTCATTAAGTAAACAGTTTCTGGGCACCTAAACTTGGTTGTGCTAGGCACTGGGTAATGAAAGTTTAAGCCCCGAGTCCTAACAATAGCAAATAGCACAGCTGCATGCCACTAGCTTCTTATACACAGGTGGGTGTCATAGATGCCAAATGAAAATAATTTTACCCTTTCCTTCTATAATTTGAAGTATATTTTCAGTTTCTGATATTATAGCCTTATTTGCTTAAACACTCTTCCACCTCTTCTCCCCTCCTTGTCTCACACTGTTGCCCAGGCTGGAGTGCCATGGCACGATCTTGGCTCACTGCATCCTCCTCCTCCCAGGTTCAAACAATTCTCCCACCTCAGCCTCCTGAGTAGCTGGGATTACAGGTGCGCACTACCACGCCAGGCTAATTTTTGTATTTTTAGTAGAGATGGGGTTTCACCATGCTGGCCAGGCTGGTCTCGAACTCCTGACCTCAAGTTATCTGCCTGCTTCGACTGGGATTACAGGTGTGAACCACTACACCCGGCCGCCTCTTTTTTTTTTTTTTTAAAATAAAGTTATAACATTAGGAGGGAAAAAACACTTTAAAAGTAGTTCTGTCAACTATTTTGGGGGCTGTGGGCCAGTCATTTAATCCATCTGAACCTCAGTTTCCTCTGCTGTGAAAGGGTGATACCCTCCCTGCCCTGTCCATCTCAGTTGTTATGGGGATTATGGAAGAAGTTATATGTAACGTTAACGTAAGAAATTTAAATATCCAGCTAAAGTGTAAATGGACATTATAAAACAATCTTTAAAAGAAACAAAGAAACGATATATATATGGCTTATGCATCACTAGCACTTCGGGTTTCTGAAGCCCCAACGTGAAATTTCACGAAAGTTGCATTCCATGGAAGTTTGCTTCCATGATGAATTTTTTACTTTGTACTCAGCTCCTGAAAAAGAAACTTCCTGGGTTTTTTTTTTTCCTCCTACGGTTTTGCAGCGGCCGGGCTGCTTCCTGTCAAGAGCCACTCTGCCAAGCCCCCGTCTCTAGAGTCTCTCCCCCTCCCCTTTCTCTTTCTTTCCAACACTTGCTACATTGAGAGGCTGATCCTGTGCAGAAGCCCTCCCTGCCTCTGCCGCGCGGCGCAGTGAGCATGCTCGGCCTCCTGCGGGAAGAGGAAGCGGCCGCATAGGAGTCATGCCAAGCATAGCCCGCATGTCAGCGCTGCCGGCTTGCAGCGGGCTGTGAGCGGGGCCGGCGCCGCTTTGTCCTAGGAAACGGGCTGCGCGTTTCTCTTTTTCACTCTTTTCCATTTCCAGGAAGGACTTGTAAGGACTTCTGAAACGCTCTTTTCATACTCGATCGGGGATACAGTACATACACCGTCTACCAGTAAGCCCTTGAAGGGTTTCGTGTGAGCTCGATTTTTTGTGCCTGGGTTTTTTTTTTTAAACTTTTGCATACTTTGTTTTGATAGTCTGAGGCTGGGCCTCTGCCTTTGTGAAGTTGAAGAGCCAGGAGCTACTCA
Organism: Chlorocebus sabaeus; assembly: GCF_047675955.1. Taxonomy (NCBI): domain Eukaryota; kingdom Metazoa; phylum Chordata; class Mammalia; order Primates; family Cercopithecidae; genus Chlorocebus; species Chlorocebus sabaeus. The sequence goes on from NC_132925.1 coordinate 52,888,068, forward strand.
GCAACAATTCATTTTTGAAACTTAACTCTTTTGGGGCGAAAGCAAAGAGCTGGTTTTCTTTGCTAGCCCAATAAATGCTATTTATGAAGATGGACCTGTTGAACTATCAGTACTTGGACAAGATGAACAACAATATCGGCATTCTGTGCTATGAAGGTAGATGTCCTGCTGTAGAATTACTGCCCGTTGCTCGTCCCGGCCACTCCTCCTCAGTGTGCTGGGTGCCTGCCTTCTAAGCCCTGCTGTCCTTCTCGGGGCTGTAGGGCGCTTGAAAGGCCGGCGTTTCTTAGGTTCGGTTCGGCACCGAGTGTGTTCGGATCTCAGGCTGCGGGGGGCGGTGGAGGGGGCTGGACGGGGAGGCGGTGAAGTAGAAGCCCTTCAAAGTTTGTTTTGTGCTTGCAACGTACTCGCGCTTTACATTTTTAACTCTTTAAAATGTATGTCTTTTTGATTTCCGTTAATGTTGTCTTTAGGGGAAGGACTTGTAGGACGCCGGTAAAAGTTGAGCCTCTGTTTGGGGGAGGGGCTGGTAAGGATTGCACCGTCTACTGTACCCCGTTGTGGGCCACAGCGCCCTGCAGCTCACGGAGGGGGAGCCAAAGTTACAGCGAGTTTCTGTGCTCGCGAGTGAGTGTCCCAAACAGCTGAGAATGTCGCTCTCCCGCGTGGGGCTGGAAGGGCACCGTGTCAACGAGCACAGGCCGGCTCTTTGTCTCGCTGGCGCTTCCTGTGCAGCCCGGGGAGCGCTGGCATTGGGGGGTGTTCCTCGCGCTCTGCTCCCTGTGGGAGCGATTACACAACACCCCGACCCCCAGCCTGCCCTGAAAAAGAGAAAGCCGCGCTCAATTCTAATTTATTACCTCCTACTGCCCGCGAGGTGCTTCCCCCACTGTCTTGTATTTCAAGCTGTCTCTGGTAGCAGTAAGAGAAAAATCTGTTTCTTAAGCTGTTGGAACATCCTCTACGTGCGATTTGAAAAAGTGGCAATGGCCTGGGTCTGCCGCCGAGAGGCATCTCCGGGGGAGTTCGGCCTGGCAGGAAGTGTATTTTTTGTTGTAACCACACACACATCCGGGACTCTTCTCTTTCTCATTCAGCAGAAGCAGTTTCCATTTTTTCTCCAATGATACACGGGACATTTCTCTTGAAAAAGAAAACAGTTACAAAAACTTGGGAGGGTAATTCACTTGTAATTTTTAGTCTAAAAACTTCAGGCCTGTTTCCTAATCAGTTGAAAACTTACCCTTTCAAGAATATTTTTCCCCTTCAAGGAAAAAAAAACCCTAATTCGTGTTGTTTTTTAAAACTCTGGATAAGGATCTCATATTTAACGTTTCTTGAAAAGGGTATTTGTTTTTCTTTACTCCTACTAGTTCTTGCTATGAGAATTTTGGTGAATTGCTTTCTTTGCATCTGATGTATTAAGTAACATCTTGCTTCTGAACTCACTTTAAAAAGGTAGACGACTTTAGAAAGCCATAAGCAGCCATTGCTGGGCTTGTTTCCTGTGACATTCACACATTGCAGTCAGGGTTTTGTTTTTGTTGTTTTTTTTAACCATCCCCCACTTCCCCCAACAAGAAAGAAAAACTTTTGAGGCAATTTCTGTTGTATTGTCTTTGCCAACAAGTAATATGATATTTTAAAAACAAAACATAATGGCCTAAGAGAGAAATATAAGATTGTAGGGAAATTGATACCAGATACCAGATTAATTTTTCCCGTCTCCGATTGGTGAGGACCCGCTAGCTTATGGACAGCCAGCCCAGGACGAGTTGTTGTGTAGCACGCAACACACAGGAAACTAGAGTGCTCTGCTCTCTTCTCTTCTCTTCTCTTCTCTTCTCTTCTCTTCTCTTCTCTTCTCTTCTCTTCTCTTCTCGTCTCCCTCGGTATTTGGGAGGAAGAAACTTTGATTTTGAAAGTTGAGTAGCTATATGGGATAATGGACTAAAGTCTGTTTGGTTTAAACATCTGCTCCTATTTTCCTTATTATGAGAGTTAACATTATTTTAACACCAGAATAAATACAGAGGAAATGAAGGAAAGCACAGCAAAATTTGAGTGGTGTTTATAGTGAATTGTTGATGTCCTAGTGGTTTTCTCAGTGTAAACACTGCACACATCTGGTCTGAACTCCAGAGGGTGTTTTGAAGATGGGCATAAATCATACAGGGGATTTTTTCGTAAGAAAAGTTGGAAAGATTATGGTTCTTTTAAATCCAACACTTGGACTTGGAGAATATTCGTTTTAAACATATCAGCTCCCTAGCATTCCAGGGAAGTTGTTTGGAAAATGGAATGTACTGTCGGTAGGCAACATTTGATTTCATTTAGGGCACGGTCAAGTTTCATGCCCCTTAAGAATAAGGGACAAATTAATTTTTTGACATTTTAGTTTTAAAAATTAAGATGCGGATGGTTAATTATTCTTACCAGCTAAATTATACCATATTCCTTAGTTGTATGAGATACAGCTCTACTCAAAAATAAACCATGTGTCTGTGTGTTGTTTTTTTTTTTTTTTTGAGACGAAGTCTTACTTTTGTCCCCCAAGCTGGAGTGCAATGGCGCGATCTCAGCTCACTGTAACCTCTGCCTCCCGGGTTCTAGTGATTCTCCTGCCTCAGCCTCCTGAGTAGCTGGGATTACAGGTGCCTGCCACCACGCCCGGCCCATTTTTGTATTTTTAGTAGAGATGGGTTTCACCATGTTGGCCAGGCTGGTTTCGAACTCCTGACCTCAGGTGATCCGCCTGCCTCAGCCTCCCAAAGTGCTGGAATTACAGGCGTGAGCCACTGCCCTCAGCCTGTGCCATCTTTCTTAAATCTCTCTTGTGACTTAATACGCAAATAGATCTTTTTAGCTGTTTACCTTATAGCATACAAGGTCTTCCTTCCTGACTGACTCCATATTGCTTAGATGTGGACTCCCTCCTTGGTAACTGCTTCCTGGCTCCTGCCCTCCACCATAGTTGTCTGCAAGAATAATTGAAAAGAGAATAAAGGGAAAAAGTTAACCACAATTAGCAGGTTTCTGGTGGGAGAAGAAGTTAGGCAGAGGGCCGGAAGAATCGAAGTCTGGCTAACTTCTGGGAGCTAACTAATTACCTTCACTAATGATGAGCAGATTAGCAGAACTGTGCTTGTGCTAATGTGTTCAGAACCTCATGGCTTATTACTACCATACTCAGCAATTAACCACTGCATCATTCATCACCCCACTGAATGCTCAAATGATACCCACTTGAAGCCCAGTTTTGCCTCTGTCTCCATGAAAAGGTCATAGGCCAACCCCAGCCCTCATTTTTTCCCCCTCCTCTGAACACCTGAGAACACCTTGCTGGAGTGGCGAAAGCCTCATGAAGGCAAAGCGTTCTCTCTTGGTGACCGTTGCATCCCTGAATCCTAGCACAGGGTCTGAGTGGGCTCTCAGGAAGTGGCTTAGAATGAAGACTGACTCAAAAAAATCAGCGCAATCTCTCAGTGGCAGCTGTAGTTGCTACTGTATAATTTAACACTTGATTATATACTGCCTTGTATTCTCTAATTATCTAATTATTGCAGAGCTATCCAGGGCCTCAGACATCATCTAATACCTTTGCCTTGTTTTCACCAAGGAAAGTGAGGCTCAGAGAGGTAAACTCTTTTTCAGAAAGTTTATTTAGTTTATTTAGAAAGTTTCTGGCAGGATTGAATTGAGTTTTGACTCTTTTATGAATCTCCTATGCCGTACTGCCTCTCCAGAATTATTTCATGTCTTTTTTTTTTGAGACAGAGTTTTGCTCTGTTGCCCAGACTAGAGTGCAGTGGTGCCATCTCCACTCACTGCAACCTCTGGCTCCCGGGTTCTAGTGATTCTCCTGCCTCAGCCTCCCTAGTAGCTGGGATTACAGGTGCCCTGCACCATGACCAGATAATTTTTGTATTTTTAGTAGAGACGGGGTTTCACCATGTTGGCCAGGCTGGTCTCGAACTCCTGACCTCAGGTGATCTGCCTGCCTTGGCCTCCCAAAGTGCTAGGATTACAGGCGTGAGCCACTGCGCCCGGCTTATTTCATGTCTTATCTCCTCATTAGCTCCGTGATGTTAGGATAACACCCTGTCCTGGGTGCCCTCACGGCCTAACACGGGGATAACACCCTGGATTACAGTGCACAGTCGAGCCTCTCCTGCTTCTCCTTGCTCTGAAGCCAGTTGCTGGTCCAAATTCCCAGGCTGTTGTGATGTTGGGGAAAGGGTAGGTGAGATACCTCTGAGTGACCAGCCTCGCTGGAAGGTGCTCTTTGTGCTGCTCTGGCACTGGTCTTGCTTTCCTTTTGTCTGCCTATGCAGAGGAGGAGGCCTGCGTGGATGCCAGCCCCAGAGCCAGTCCCCAGGGAGCAGGGACAGGTTAGACTACGGGCTTTCCTCAAGATGGCTGTTGCTGCACTGACATCATCCCTGGGGCTGAGACCTGCGCTTGCCAAACGTGCCCTGGCTGGCTGGGGCTTTACACTGCTGGTAGCGATACTTTAATTATGGGTTAAGAGCCATTAGTGTGTAATTTGGTGGAAGAATTCTCTCCTTTTAATTTAATAGCGTGATTTATATTGGGAGAAAGTAGGAATACATTGCATCTGTGATCCTCTCAAAGCTTAAGAGGGAATTATTCCAACTTCACGTTTTAGAACGGTTCATTGTTTTACACACAGTTATTCCTTGTTTCATCACAGGCAACTTTTAAATTAATTTTCTGGAATGGAAGGGAAGAGGCACACTGGAGAGTTGCTGAGTTCAGGGAGACCCTGTGATCTTTTGTTTTCCGCCAGTCTAACCACCAGTGGTTGAGTGGAGTCCTGGCTTCATTGTTCTTTGTCTAATGAGCTCAGGCATCAGGAAACTTAGGAGGCTTGGGTAGGTGAAAAGGCCATAGCACAGGGCCATTTCATACCCTCTCCTGGTCCCCAGCCCTGCATATCAAGTGACGAGCTCTTGATCTGGGATGTGTTCTGAGGTAGAACATCTGTAACTGTTTTGCTGTGGAAAGTCATTTTACTTTAGCTTTTTACTTGCAGGAAAGGGTCGGCAGTGGGGGCGGGTGGGGGCTAGGGAGGAAGAGGGAGACAGAGAGAGAAAGAAACTAGGAGGAGCTTGAGTAGTAAAACATGCCCAGGTGAGCCCAGGAGCTCTGCGAGAGAGCTGGCGTGGCTGGTGTCTTTCTCCTAATTACAGTTTGTGAAGTAAGATGTGATTATACCCTCCTTCCTTCCAGCTCCCACCCTTGTTTCTCAACCCCCTTCTTGAAAGATTATTGTACTTGGCTGTTTCTCTCTTGGAGCCTACACTTGGCTCCTTCTGGAGGCCAGGTTTGTCTTCCTCCCTCCTTCCTTCCCTATTGTCTGCGTGGCCTTGTATTCCTAGGGTGCCTGGATGTGTTGCTGTGAAGATTTTTTAAAACATGCGGTAAAGATAGAAAGCAATCCTCCTTGGCAAGTGAGGAGATTCCAAACTTCTCAATATAGTTTAGTTCTCCCTGTGAGGATGTTGCAGAAAACTGGATTTTTTCAGGAGGAAATTAGATCCAGATTTAGCACTTATGCATGTACACAAATATATAAAAACAGTTGGACCAGGGAATGTTTCTGGCGATCTTTGTCATCTCAAAGTATCTGACGTTTATTCAGTGGCGGTTTCTATTTAGTGGTATTTATTATTGCACATTTAAGCTCATGGCAACTATTTTTTAAGACTTACTCTGTAACACATTTGTAGTCCAAAACAGGTTTCTCTCCATCTTTTATTTTTTAATGAACTCGTGTCATTTTCCACCCCCTGACTTCTCAACAAAATCCTAACCATGACTGCTTATTTTTAAAAGCAGGGCCTGAAAATGGTATTACTTTGCTTCATTTGCTCTTTTTTCCTTTCTGAATGTTACATGTTCTGTATGTTCGAAGGAATTATTTTTGTCACGTTGCTTTGCTGTCTTGCCTTTTTTTGCATTTTTTAAAATTCTGTAGATTGTTTTAATTTCAAGGTATGTATAGAACATGTTTTAATCCTATCAATGTAAATCATGACTAGTTGAAAGAATGTTTATTTACTCTAAATAAAATAGAAAACCTATTAAAAGTCCTCTTTAATGTGTTGCTATGCATAGGGTCTTTCCAAACTCTTAACATTTTACTCGTTTGTTTGCAAAGTCTGTAAACATGACAAACTGAAATATATTTAGCAAGTGATTACAGAAAACTTAGTACTAGTACCATTTTGTTATCCCAAATCCATTCTGTTATTAAACATTTATGGAATGCCTATACTCTACTAAGGAATGTATTAGGGATCAATCTCTCATCATGTTTTATAACGAAATATACATACAGAAAAGTGCATAAAGATGTGTTTTTTATGTTTAGAGAAATGAACAACTGGGTGACTATGGCCAGGTCAGGAAATAATAAATTGCCCCTTCCAGGTATTATCTTTTGATCAGATCCTTCCCAACCCCAAGAGATCACCACAATTGTACCTTGCTTTTCTTTATACCTTTACTACCATGTGTATAATTCTAAACAAATTCTAGCTTTTTTTTTTTTTTAACCCTGTATAATGGGATTTCTGTATGCCTTCTTTTGTATCTTTTTTGGTGAGATCTTTTAAAGTAGTACACACATCCTGAGAGGTTTTTTATTTTTTCCATGTGAAGCCAGTATCTCTTCGAGTGTGAGAACTCTTGGCTGTGGGATATACAGACATTATATACAGATAATAAATGTCCCAGCCTCCCTTCTCATTCATCTGCAGCTCCACTGTTTATTAAACAGAGTTGGTGATACTTTGGGAAGAACTTTTTTTTTCAGTTAGTATTTTGTTCACATTCTTCACCACCTGTTGAAGCCCTCCCACCATCCATGGTGTAATGGAAAATTAGGAGAAAATTCTGCACAGTTTTGGAGAATGCAACATGGGGGACACTTCTGGAGATAGATAGCTTACTTAGGGTCTGAACAGCGACTTTCTTTCTGCATTAATAAGCAATTTGCTTAAAGGCTGAGACGTGTTACAAGTCAACTTTGTTGCTGAGCCAGGTTTCTTTGGATCTTAATCCAGGGACTTTTGGATACATAGAAAAAGCTTAAATTGCTCCAGTATCCAAACAGTACCCTATATTGCATAGAGATGGCTGTTACAGAGCAGCACGTTTCTGAAACAATACTCTGCATTATGCACCATCTAAAATTGTGAATGAAAAAGAATTACTCATGTATTGCTCTTGATTTTTATTTTATATCTGTTTTGCATGAAAATAGTTGACTGTTAATTCTTCCTGGCTAATGATTTGATTTTAATAGAGTGAATTCCAGACTTTAATGGTTTGATGCAGATGTGCTCTGCCAAGCAATTTAGCAAAGTTGTTTACACTACCCATAATCCAGCTGGAAGACTCTATACTTCTTCCCTGATAACAGTTAACAGAGTGATGAGTGCAAGTTTCTGGACATTTTCCCCTTTGAAAATAAACGCATCTTCCATTATGTGGCACACTACTATTAAAGTGACAAGAGATTAATGTAAAATTTTAGTTTAATGTCAGCTGTTTTGTTTTTTTTTTTATTTTCCCATTTTCTTCCATTCTTACTAGGCAAGTCTTTTTAAACTATTGTTTTTCTGATGAGCCACCGATAAGCTATTGGCTGACCCCAGAAAGAACCTTTGTTTTATTTTCCTGCTGAAAAGTTATGACCTCTTTGCTAATGCTTAAAATCACCCATGAGAATGATCTGGTTCACTTTTTAAGGAATATGTAATAGCAGCTGTGCCAGGCTTTAAGTTCTACTGAGTAGAGGGTAAAGGGAATGGAAAATAGCTGTCATTCTCAGTATAAACCTTATGTGCAGTTTTCTAGCACAGCTCTGCTGAATTCAAAATTCTGAGCAGTGACCACCAGTTTCTGGAGACCAGGCTGGGAGGCTTTTTTCTGTTAGAGGCTTCGTACCAATAAAAGAGGGCTGATACTAGTAGGGGACAAGGTAAAGTTCCAGAACTCACAGTGGACATCAAGCATTGCGCTCTTTGTGTTTGATACAGTACATATAGTATTTGGTTCTATATTTTGTCCAATAAAGAGAGAGTGAGTAGGAGAGGACCTTCTTGTAGAGGTGGAAGAATCCGCTCTACATCTCCTTTAAGGAGAAACTAAAAGAACCGCATGTTGCTTCCCTGCCTGGAAGCTCTTCTGAATTCGTCACCATTCATGTTTCTTCCTTCAGGGGCAATGAAGGCAGTTTGTTCTGTTGGTGCTCACAGATCTCTTTCTGTTCTGATACCCTCCTCTTCCTCTCCTGCTTCTTTCTCTTCATCATGTGCTCCTATACAAGTCTCTCCCAACTTTAAAACAAAAACAAACCCTTCCCTAAATCTTGTGTTTGTTCCAGCCATTAGATTGTATGGTCTTTGCCATCCACGTTATTGGAAGAAGGCCAACTCACCTCTGCTCCCTTTCTGCCCTTTCCTTCTTAATCTGCTGTCCTCTAATTTCTGCTCTGACAACTCATTTGAATTTGTTTCAGACACGGTCACTAAATGATATCCTAGTGGCAAGTTCAATCTTTTTTAGTCTTTACCTTAATCTCTTTATGCCATGCAGTACCGACTTTTTCCAGATTCTTAAATTCTTGCCTCCCTTTGCTCAAATACAGAGTCCTGGCCAGGGGTGGTTGCTCATGCCTGTAATCCCAGCACTTTGGGAGACTGAGGCAGGCAGATTGCTGAGCTCAGGAGTTTGAGACTAGCCTGGCCAATGTGGTGAAACCCCGCCTCTACTAAAAATATAAAAATTAGTAGAGCATGCTGGTGCGCGCCTGTAATCCCAGATGCTCGGGAGGCTAAGGCACTTGAACCCCGGGAGGCGGAGGTTGCAGTGAGCCGAGATCGCCCCACCGCACTCTGGCCTGGGCAGCACAGCATATGGTGAGCAACGCCAATCAACAGGGGCTTGATGGAGCTCCTGGGGGTGAGTAGGCGGGCATAAAAGGGTGATGCAGGCTGATGAGCACTAAAAACAAACTTTTGTCGCAGTTTGAGAATGGACTGGAAGGGAATAAGAGATGAAACAGTAATAGGAGAGGATGTGAACCTGTTGCACTGGCTTAGGCAAGAGATAGGGGCAAGCCAAATTCTGGCGGTGGCCACAGAGGAGAGCAGTGGATAGATGTATGAGATCCTTAGGGAGGAGCCTGGCAGGGCTTGGTGATGGATTGAACAGCGGATGAGGGAGAGGACATAGGAGACACTACGGGTGCCTCCCAGGTTTCCAGCTTGTACAAGCGGATGGGTGGTGCTGCCATCTGCAGAGACAGGAAACACAGGAAGAGGACTAGGTTCTGGGGTGAGATCATAGGCTTAGCTTCGGCTGTGTTGAGTTTGAAGGCTCTTTGAGATTTCGAAGAAGAGAGAAATATTAGAAAGTTGGGTATCTGGTTCTAGAGCTCAGGAGAGGCTGCTGCTGGAGATATTGGATAGAGAATACTTGAAGCTTTGAGTGAACATGGTCACCTAGGGGCAAAGGGTAGAATAGGTTGAAGAGGTCCTAGGAACTCCTCTCTTACTAGGTCTCCGTTAGTTTTCCTCTTAATTGCTAAAATAATCTCTAAACTGTTCTCTGCCTCTAATCTCATCTCCTTCTAGGTTTGCATCTGTAATACTACCAGAATATCATTGCTTACCTCTTCAGCCTTACTTTGCATGTTCCCTCACACCCTGCAGTCCACATAACGTGAAACTGCTTCCTGCGAGTAAGCCTTTCTGCCTCTATCTGAAATCTCCCTGCTCCTTTCTCGTGGCTTCTATTAGTCCCTCAAGGGCAACGGCTTTTTCTGGAAAGTGACCCTCCTCTCCTCTGCCTTCTTTTCTTCTTTTTTTTTTTTTTTTTGAGACAGTGTCTTGCTCTGTTACCAGGCTGGAGTGCAGTGGTGTGATCTCGGCTCACTGCAACCTCTGCCTCCCAGGTTCAAGCGATTCTCCTGCCTCAGCCTCCTGAGTCGCTGGGACTACAGGTGCTTGCCACCACACCCAGCTAATTTTTTGTATTTTTAGTAGAGATGGGATTTCACCGTGTTGGCCAGGATGGTCTCGATCTCTTGACCTCGTGATCTGCCCGCCCCGGCCTCCCAAAGTGCTGGGATTACAGGCACGAGCCACCGCTCCCTGCTCTCCTCTGCCTTCTTGGAGGGATTAGGTATTTGTATTTTCATGGCATGCTGGCATATTTCTGCCATGGAATTTATCTTGCTGTGTTACCTCCCTTCTCTGGCTTACTCTAATTTCTGGGAGGGCTAGGATTTTGTCTTGCAACTCCTCGTTCTTCACACCAGGCAAGTGTTGTCTCCTTATGAATGAATCTCCTCCAGTGTCTTTTCACTAAAGATAAACATTGCAATTGTGTGACTAGCCCAAGGATACTCAGCTAGTTGGTGCTACAAGTGAGTTTCTTAATTCTTAGAATACTGTTCTTAGAGGCAGGAAAGATAGCTGGAAGAAGGAGGAATATTAATAAGAGGGGAAGAGAGACAGAAAAAATCTTTAGGACTTAGCTTCTGTAGGAAAACTTTTGAAGTTGGCTGCTTGATTACAGAGAGCTGCCCTTGTTCGTCTTGCTTTCTGGTTACTTGACTTTGGACAGTCTGCTAAATGAACTGATCACTGATGGGAAAATATTTAATACCCATTATGTGCCAGGAACTGTTTTATATGCTGGGGATATGGCTGCTAGCAAAACAGACAGCAAGATCCCTGACTTTATGGAGTGTATGTTTCAGCAGGGGAGACAGATGAGCAACAGGTAAATAAAGAAGATAATTACAGGTTATGAAGAGTCTTATGCCAGGTTGATGTCTGTTAGCTGATTTACTGTTCAGAGTGACTATATCCAAACATGAAAAGGAACTGCTTTTATTTTCAAACTTCAGAGTATAAATTTGAGAGGATGATTTATTTTCCCCATGGTCTTGTGAAGGATTTTAAAGTACATTAAGGAAACCTGTAGAAAATTTCTTTGGAATCTTAGGAGTGTGGGATTTTTTTTTCCTTGGTCTGTTAACTATGGCCGGAGAGTCGGACTGCCTCACTCCATTGTATCTGTCACTATACTGGGAACCAGCATTTATTGAAGTATTATTAGCCTTTTTTAAAAAGAAAGATTAAATGGTTCGTCTTGGGTCTTAATAGGAATGAAATATATGCAAAATTTTTAAATTCAGTGAATTTTATTTTTATTTATTTATTTTTGAGACAGAGTGTTGCTCTGTCACCCAGGCTGGAGTGCAGTGGCACGATCTCGGCTCATTGCAACCTCCGCCTCCTGGGTTCAAGCCATTCTCCTGCCTCAGCCTCCCAAGTAGCTAGGACTACAGGTGTGTGCCACCACATACGGCTGATTTTTGTATTTTTAGTAAGATGGGGTTTCACTGTGTTGTCTGGACTGGTCTTGAACTCCTGACCTCAGGCGATCTGCCTGCCCAAAGTGCTGGGATGACAGGTGTGAGCCACTGCGCCCGGCCAAGTTCAGTGAATTTTAAAAGGCTTAAGAAATTGATGGATTAGTTGTATGTTCTGAAAATACTCTGGTCAGACCTAATGCTGCCCTGAATAGGACAGACACTATAGCACTCCAAGGGGGATTTCTGATTATGAGCTCTGACCTCATGATAGTGGAGTACTTAGCGAGGGCTAGATAAAATGCAAACCTTGGGCTTAACTGGGATAATGGACTGGGGTTTTCCACCTGTTCTGTTTTCTTTCTTCCTTTATTTTTGTTGAGGCATAATTAATTATGATGAACTTCTAAGGGTATAGCTTCATGAATTTTTTCCCCCTATGTTTTGTCAAACATAAAATTAGATCAAGTTAGATTTTTAAGTGTTTCCCATACGTACAAGAGGAGAGTTCATGGACTGGGAGACCTCAAACCCAAAAATGTCACAGTCTCAGTTTTACAGCAGTTACAGTACAGTTTAGAGCATAAAGGAGGAATGATTTGACGTTTTTTGTGAATGGCTGTTATGTATATATCCTGAAGTCAGACAGCTGTTCAAGCTGATTTGTTGTTAACTGATGGGTTTGATCCTTATCAAACCTTATTTTTGTCCTTATCTACTGATAAGGACAAAAAACTCAGATTTGTGTTTCTTTTATATTTAGGTTTAGTGTTTGGGGAAATCAGGATGACTTAAGTTTTGGTTATGAGTGGTTGGCCTTAGGCTGTCTAAACTGTGGCCTCCATTATTCTGTATTTATTGTTAACAATCTTTTTGATTTGGGCTGACTACCCAGATCAAGAGGGAGAACATTCTTATTACCCCTGAGTCTCCTCGAGCTTCCTTACCAGTCATTACGCACATCCCCCAAAGAGAACCAATGTTTTGGCTTCTGTAGTCATAGATTAGGTTGGCCTGGTCTTGAACGTCATATAAAGTAATTTGGATCCAGCTTCTTGTGCCGAACATTGTGTTTCTGAGATTCATGCATGCTGCTGGAGTAGTTTGTTCTTTGGCATTGTCGTCTTACGAGTATACCACAATTTGCTTATCTCTTCTAAACTTGATGGATGATGTTTTAAGTTTCTGGTTTTGAACTGTAATGAATGAAGTTGCTCCGAATTTTTTATTGTGGTCAAGTATATATATAACATAAAACGTATTATTTTAACCATTTTAAGATGTACACTTCATTGTATAGTCTCTGAATATTTTTATGCAAGCTTTTTGTGGACATATGTGGTCATTTCTTTTGGGTAAATACTTAGGAGTAGAATTGCTGGATTATTGGGTATGTTTAACTTTTTAAGAAACTGCACAACTGTTTTCCAAAGTGGTTATAACATCTTACTCTTCTACCAGCAGTGTATAAGCATTTCAGGAACTCTACATCTTTATTTATTTATTTTTTATTTTTGAGATGGAGTTTCACTCTTGTTGCCCAGACTGGAGTGTAGTGGTGTGATCTCGGCTCACTGCAACCTCCGCCTCCTGGGTTCAAGTGATTCTCTTCTCTCACCCTCCCCAGTAGCTGGGATTACAGGTGCCCACCACCACGCCCGGCTAATTTTTTTGTATTTTTAGTAGAGCTGGGGTCACACGATGTTGGACAGGCTGGTCTCAAACTCCTGACTTCAGGTGATCCACCTGCCTCGGCCTCCCAAAGTGCTGGGGTTACAGATATGAGCCACCACGCCTGGCCAGGAACTCTACATCTTTACCAATAATTGATATTGCCAGCTTTTAAAGTTTCAGTTCTGGTGGGGATTTATGGACAGTATTAAGGTGTTGCTCATTGTTAACTTGTAATTCATTACTTATTGGAATGCCTATCATGACACTGTTGATTGGTACTATGTGAAAAAAAAGATACATTCCGTACTTTTGGCAAGTTTATTGTCTAAATTAGAGGTTGGAGTATGTATATTTCTTGCCTAATTTCATGGCAGAGGTAGTGATTTTGGTATTGTCAGGGGAGGGGTTGTTTTTCCAAATGGGTAAATCTAAGCCATGGAAACCAGCAGGCAGCCAGATTGAAGGATGTGAAAAAACACCAACGTGGCACAGAAGACTCTTTTTTGAGAACACTTTCCTTTAGCTTAGCGTAGCTTTGCTTTATTTCTTATTTGGTAGTGATTCATCCAACCACTGGCCTGTTAAAATAAAGCTCAAGGATTAAGCTCTCTTAGCTCCAATTTGATTTATCTTCTGGTTTGCCAACCATTCCCTCTTTAGATTCTTTTAGTTTTTCTCCCATTTGGAATGCCCTTTCTACTCCTTTCCAGCTTTGTGGATTTTTTTTTTTTTTTTTTGAGACGGGTCTCGCTCTGTAGCCCAGGCTAGAGTGCAGCGATCTCAGCTCACTGCAACCTCCGCCTCTGCCTCCCACGTTCAAGTGATTCTCCTACCTCAGCCTCCCGAGTAGGTGGTATCACAGGCGCGTGCCACCACACCCGGCTAATTTTTTGTATTTTTTAGTTTCACTGTGTTGGCCAGGCTGGTCTTGAACTCCTGATCTCAGGTGAACCACCCACCTCTGCCTCCCAAAGTGCTGGGTTTACAGGCATGAACCACCAAGCCCCGCCCCAGCTATGTGGATTCTATGTATCTTTCAAGGTGTAGCCCAACCTGTTTTATGGAACTTTACCTGGAAGATTTTATAGGCAGGAATTGCACCTTAACCCTTTTTTTTTTTAAATCTACATGTTTTGGGAAGAATGTCTCTTCTTCCTGTCTGCTTTTCTTTTTGAATACCAAAGAAATATAGAGAATTGTAGAAAATTTTAAAAACACAGACATGTATAAAGAATAGGAAAAGATTGGCCACACCCCAGAAAAAACCATATTGCACTATTGATTTCAGTCTTTTGTCCTGAGTATATATAATTTAACACAACCAAAATCATAGTGTGCTTAAAATTTTATATTCTGAATTTTATTTTGTTCAGTATTGTGAAAATTGGCTGTGGTTTTGAAATTCTACAAAAAAATCATTGATGTCTGCTTATTCCTAAAGCTATGGCATCATTTATGCAAACACCTCTCTGTAGTTGGTCATTAAGGGTATTTCCTATATTTGAAAGGTCTTAATGGATTATGGAAGTGTCTGTTGTACTGCATGCTAATCAGCATACTTTCCCCAAACTCTTTGGCAATTGTTTGGTCCAAAGTAGTATCTCATATTTAAATTTAAAGTTATTAGTGGTGAGATTTATTTCTTTTTTTCTTTTTTTGAGACGGAGTCTTGCCCTGTGGCCCAGGCTGGAGTGCAGTGGCGCGATCTGGCGCCATTCTCCTGCCTCAGCCTCCCGAGTGGCTGGGACTACAGGCGCCCGCACCTCGCCCGGCTGATTTTTTGTATTTTTAGTAGAGACGGGGTTTCACCGTGTTAGCCAGGATGGTCTCGATCTCCTGACCTCGTAATCTGCCCTCCTTGGCCTCCCAAAGTGCTGGGATTACAGGCGTGAGCAACCGCACCCGGCCGAGATTGATTAATTTTTTAATGCTTATTAACTTTTCTTTTTTGTGAAAACATTTAAACTTTTTTTGATAAATTTATTTTTTAGTCGACACACTGTATCTATTTCTAGAGTACAATTTGATGTTTCTTTTCTTTTTTTGTTTGAGACCGAGTTTCATCTTGTTGCTCAGGCTGGAGTACAATGGCACGATCTCGGCTCACTGCAACCTCCGCCTCCCAGGTTCAAGCAGTTCTCCTGCCTCAGCCTCCCAAGTAGCTGGGATCACAGGCATGCACCACCATGCTCGGCTAATTTTGTATTTTTAGTAGAGACAGGGTTTCTCCATTTTGGTTAGGCTGATCTTGAACTCCCAACCTCAGGTGATCTGCCCACCTCGGCCTCCCAAAGTGCTGGGATTACAGGCATGAGCCACCGCACTGGGCCAATTCAATGTTTCAATACATATTTATGCTGTATAATGATTCAGTCAGGGTAGTGCTTGTATTCATTACCTTATCATTTATTTGTGGTGAGGGCCTTCAAAAGTCTGTCATATATAGCTATTTTAGAATATGCAATATTTTACTGTTAACCATAGTAATCCTCCTATGCACTAGAATGGCAGAATTTATTCCTCCTATCTAAAGTAACTTTTGTACTTTAACCTTTTAAAATGTCAGTGCCTAGCAAGATGCTTTGTCTTCTTTCAATGTGTGATACGTTTATATCATCCTCTTTTGAATTTCTGTTGAGTTTATAGTCTATAATATACATTTGGCAGTTATATCACCTTGTATTTTATTGTCTTTAATGTAAATGTGACTGATGAAAAGCAAACAAATGTAACAACCTACACATCTAAATAGGTAAAGTGTTGAAGCCTGCCTTCAAAGTAGTTACCTTGGAAAATTACACATTTAACCCAATACTGTGATGATGATCCTATTCTCAGAACATTGATTTTTGTTTATTTATTTATTTTTTTGAGATGAAGTTTCACTCTTGTCACCCAGGCTGGAGTGCAGTGGCATCATCTCAGCTCACTGCAACCTCTGCCTCCTGGGTCAAGCTCAAGCGATTCACCTCCCTCAGCCTCCTGGGTAGCTGGGATTACAGGCGCCTGCCACCACACCCGGCTAACCCACGCCCAGCAAATTTTTGTTTTTTTAGTAGAGACAGGGTTTCACCATGTTGACCAGGCTGGTCTCGAATTCCTGACCTTAGGTGATCCAACCGCCTCAGCCTCCCAGAGTGCTGGGATTATAGGCGTGAGCCACTGCGCCCAGGCACATTGATGGTTTTCTAAACAGTGGCCAGTAATTTAAAAACCAAGATAGAGAGAGAGAAAAAAAAACAGACAGAGAGAGTGTGTGTGTGTGTGTAAAACAAACACAGTGCTTACTCCTTGCCACACTTCTATGGAAGTATGCCTATGAAGTGAAGAGCTAGTTTTTTCTCTGTCATTCTGAAGCCAGTTTCAGAAGTGGAGTTTGAAAATGCCTTTTAATCAGTGGCAATTTTATTTGGAATAGGGTCAAGTCATTCTAGTATGACTACTTTTAAGTGATAACACTCATTTGCGTGTTTGCCAAAAAATAAATAATCCAGTTTCACTGCCCCCCCTGCCTCAGCCACCCCATCTAAAGTACAAATTCCTTGAGGGCAAGATATCTACCATCTCTTGTGCATCCCCTCTACCATTAGCACTTCCTGTATCGTGCGCGTGATTTGAGATCCTAGAGCCCTTACTTTAAAGGCTGAGACAATTTTGGTTATCATGCTAGGAAGACTGGCTTTGCCTTCCTAGTCTTTGTCTTCCTTTGTTCAGCTTTGCAAACCCATTTATATCACATGGAGTAACTGGCTGTTTGGGAAGTTTCAGGCAACTGTTCTTTACTTCATTTTATGGATGATGTGATACCCATTTTGTCTGTAAGGGCTTTCTGTGGAATGAATGCCCCATTCTCATTGAAGAGATGGGATAACCATAGCTCTTAGCCACCACAATGTGTTCAGAGCACTGTTCAGGGAATATTCATGGTACCTTCAAATATTACTGCCTTTAAAAGTAATGAAATCTCCAGCTCTGCCAGATCTTTTGTGTCATGAGAAAAAACCAAAACAACTTAGTGCCTGCCCATCCAGGGCTTATCTTTGAAGTAACAAGAGGAGAATGAAAGACTTGAAGAAAAGAGTGGCACTGGGATACATTTCCACCCACACAGGTACTTGTTTTGTTTTGACTTTGTGTGGTCTGTTTATGTGCGTGCAGTGTATTTTTTTGGAAAGGTTATGTCTTTGAGTTCAAAATAATTTCCTTTCCGTATTTGATTCAGCTTCCGTATTTGGTTACCACTGCAGTGGTGACAGTTGCTTGACTAATTTTTGCAATGCCCAGGGCTCGTTGAGATTCTTGGAAAGATGAAAAACCACCATATTTACTCTCTCCAATGTTGGCTCTGTTTCTGCTATAGCTTTTAAAAGATGATAGTTTCTTTTTTTAAGTTAATATTTTTAACAGCTTTGCTGAGATATAATTCATATACCATGTAATTCATTCATTTAAAGTATAAAATTTAATGGTACTTAATATATTCACAGAGTTGTACAGTTATCACTATGATTGAAGTTTAGAACATTTTCATCACTCCCAAAAGAAACCTTGACCCATTTCACTCTCCATTCCCCCTGTCCTCCTGGTCCCTGGCAGCCACAGATCTACTTTCTGTCTCTCTATATAGATCTGCTTATTCTGGGCATTTCATATAAATGAAATAATACAATATTTGGTCTTTTGTTACTTCATTCCTTTTTATTGCAGAATAGTAGTTCCTTGTATGGCTGTACCACATTTTATTTACCAAAAAAAAGTTTTTAAAGAAGCAGTATTAGCTCCTGGATAAAGGTTGGTTTGAGCAGTTATACAGACTACAATGCCTTCTTCACTAATCTTAAGCTATGAAAAAGGAAGAGAAAAACATGCCATTTTCTTTGTTGATTTGCACTTGAACCCCAGCAAAATGTCATGGTCCTAACCCTCTGGTGTAACCTGTGTGGAGCAGTAGCATGGTTTATTTTTAGAATCTGAGTGACATTTTCTGTTTGGTAATCTGTCTGATTTCAGATGGAGCTATAGATAGGGATATAGATAAAATTTGGCATTTTCAAACTTGTACTTCCAAAGACTTTAGAACCAAATGTCACTCAGCTGAAACCATAATGAATTATAAACTACGTGTTCTAGAGTTTTGTTGTCACAGAGTCAGATAAGATGCCAAATGCTAGCAATACTATTTAGGAGGCCTACTCTTAGGATTTAAAAGAAGTGGACTGCCAGAGATGAATTATGTGACACAAATGCTAACATGTAGTTATTATGAGTGATCCATTCTGTCATGAGGTAGCCCTTGAAAAACAATCTGGGACAAAAGAACAAGCCTCTGGCACTGCTGAATTTTTGGAGAGAAAAACCTTTAGAAGTTAGCATGTGATTCTTTCTGGACATGTTCATTGCCTTATTTCTTCTTTTGCAAATATTTTGTAAATATTGATGAAGCGAAATGAGATGTTTGAGAAGGCAGATCCTCAGATCCCCTAAAGAGCATTGTCAGTTATGTTGAGCTATTCCTACCCCATCCCTCTATTTACCTGCGACAGCCTCTCAGAGCGTGATCATGGTGGCTTTGTGGTGGTTTTAAATGTAATCGTGAGAAGCTAGCTGAGAGAATGCTAGCAGTGTTCCTTCGGATCAAGTTGAGACTAGCTGGTACAGTTAAGCTTAAGTTTCTTTTTGTTTCCTTCCTTGCCCCTCTCATTTTTCTATACTTTGAGAAATTTATAGATTGGTAGTTAAGGACTATCTTTGCAGGCCTAATTCAAAGCTTTTGGGGAATGAGTTGTTTTGTTGGGCAAAAGACAAATAGGAAGTATAGGACTGTATGCCTTATAGGAATAGAAGGCAGCAGATAGTATAGCTATTTTCTATATGGGGAAACTGAGGCACGGGAGGGTCACTTAATGAACTCCCTGATCTCTAAAGAGGCAAACATCAAAAAAAAAATTAGAGAAATACGCCATTGTTTGAAAATAGAGGTGAGCCCTCCTAAAGCTGGTCTTGAGCTGTTTCATGTGTTAGTGTTGGCAGGAGGTAACCAGGACGGCCTAAATCTTGCTTTCTGAAACTCGTTCATCAAGCATTTCCTGAGTGGTTGTGAGCACTGAGATACGTCATCAGTTCTCCCTTGTGCCACGTCACTGCTGGCATGTCCTTAGAAATGTCTGATGTGGTACTGGCTGATCTTGGTATTGATCAGTTGTAAAAGTGGAAGAGGCATGAGAAGAGACACCTCCTTGGGGCATGCTAAAATTACATATCTTGGGGGTTCCTGGGCAACTTTCTGTTAGGACTGGAGCCAGGCCCAGGAATATGCATTTTAAGTAAGTCTCTTAGGTGATTCTGACATAGGTCATCCAGGAACTCACTTTGGAAAGCATTGTACTAGACAGTGAAATAGGAGTGGCTGGATGAAAAACAATAAGGAAAATTTGCCCTGGTGCCGTGGCTCATGCCTGTAATCCCAGCACTTTGGGAGACAGAGGTGAGAGGATCACTTGAGCCCAGGACTTCGAGACCATCCTGGGCAACATGGTGAAACCCCATCTCTACAAAAACTACAAAAAATTAACCAAGCATGGTGGAGGGCACTTGTAGTCCCATCTACTCAGGAGGCTGAGGTGGGAGGATCACTTGAGCCTGGGAGGTTGAGGCTGCAATGAATCAGGATGGCACCCACTGCACTCCAACCTAGGTGACAGAGATCCTGACTCAAAAAAAAAAAAATTTCCACAGATTGGTGAAATTAAACTGAGAACCACTTTTGCTTTACATAGGAGCTCAGTAGAGCCTTTAAATCATGACCAGACTTAATTTACTATCTAATTTTCAGAAATACATTTGTCACATGCAGACAGTTACACCTAGATAGTTGTAGAAATTTTCAGCATTCCCAACTTACAGAAAATCCTGAGAGAAAGAATATACAGCTGACCCTTGAACAATACCATCTGAACTTCGAGGGTCCACTTCGACTCAGGATTTTTTTCAGCCATTTGCAGACAGAAAATACTGCAGGATGTGAAACCCATGTGTATAGAGGGCCAGCTTCTCCTATGAGTGGACTTTGAGACTTGGGTATGTGTGGATTTTGGCATCGGTGGGATTCCTGGAACCAATCCCCTGAGTATATATACCAAAGGATGACTGATTTCTCTTTAGTATACAACACCTAATTTTAACTCTGCTGAAAATGAAATCCTTTGCTGCTTCTATTCAATAGGCTCTTCCTTCTGTTCATTCCAACCAGTCGACAGAGCCTTGATGTGATTCCAGCGGATAACCTGTTAACTTAGTGAGGGGACTTGATTCGGTGTGGGTTCCTGCGGACGCCAGGATTTGGATATGTATGAGGTGACATCACTTTCTCCTCTGTCACCACCATGGGAATCCATAACTAAAAGGTGGATGGTGAGTAGCCATCCACCTTTGACAAGAAAGGTTGATACCTCAGCTATTTAAGATACTTGCTCAAATACCAAGTGTGTAAGTAAATGGGTAATTCCAAGCTGGAACAGCCCAAGGAAGCATAAGAAAGGAAATACAAGAGCCTTTCCAGGCTTCAGTTCTCAGTCCAGCAGATGGAAGCCTCTCAGTTACATGAGCTCACATCTGTCTCTCTGATTTGACAGAGCTCGTGCCATAAAAACTGGAATTGCTAATTCTGTAATCCTTCGAAAGCATGATTGAAGTGAGACTGACAAAGAGCTACACCCTAAAGGTTAATGGCACAGAGAGAATAAGGGGTCTGGAGAACTAATCATGAAATATAAATGTCAGTGGCTGCAAACCACTCATCCATTTAATTGACTAGAAGTTAATATAGTCTTGTAGACTCCAAATTAAAATGTTTCAGTTTTGCTTTATTTCTTCATTACTCTAGTCCCCATTGACCTTGTGTGCAGACCAAAACAATTGAGGGGCATTCTAGCATGGGAGCAGTTTTAACAATCATTGTCAGCATGGCTTTAAAGAAAATAGGTTGGCCAAACACATGTTAGGTTCTGCCATCTAGTAATAATATGATTTTTTTTTTTAAACCATAAAATAAGGCATTGGGAAGACAGATTGAATTTCTGAAATGCCAGAATGTCAGTGGTAAATATCACTGTTACTTATTACGCAGGAGTTTGCTACCCAGCTGTAGGTGGTGGGTATTCTTCAGTCATAGGCTGACCTGTCAAGATACAGGATGGGAAAATTATGGCATTTAGAAGAACATTTGTAATCAAATTCATAAACTTTCTTAAAGAGGTAAGGTGAAGGTTAGGTTTCTATAAAGTTTTCTAGTTGGTATCTCTGAAGGCTGTAGGTAACTATAATAATAGATTTGAAGGAAAAGACAACTCACAGAATGGGAAAATATTTTTTGTAAATCATGTCTCTGAGAAGGGACCTGTATTAAGAATATGTATAGAACTCTTACAGCGCAGCAATACAAAGGCAGATAATCCTATTTAAAAACGGGCAAAGGATTTGAAAAGACAATTCTCCAAAGAAGATAAATGGCCAACAATTGCAGAAAAATGTGCTCATGCATCATTAATCATTAGGAAAATGAAAATCAGAACCTCAGTGAGATCCGCCTACTATGGATGGTTGAAATAAAAAAGACAATAACAAGTGTTGGTGAGGATGTGGAGAAACTGGAATGCCTCATGCGTTGCTGGTGGGAATGTAAAATGGTGTAGCTGTTTTGGAAACAGTTTGGCAGTTGCTCAAAATGTTAAGCATAGAGTTACCATTTGACCCAGCAATTCTACTCCTAGGTACATACTGGATAATTGAAAACAGCCCTGTAAAAATCTGTCCACAAATGTCCATAGAAGTATTATTTATAATAGCTAAAAAGTAGAAGCAATCCAAATGCCCATCAACTGATGAATGGATAAAATGTGGTCTATCCATACAATGAAATATTACTTGGCAATATAAAGAAATATAGTACTGACATATGTTACAACATGGATGAACTTTTAAAACATTATGAGTGAAAGAACCAGACACAAAAGACACCAAATCATTATATGATTGAGTTTATATGAGATGTCTGGAATCAGCAAGTCTATAGAGACAGAAAGTAGGTTAGTGGCATTGGAGAGAGGAAAATATGGGGAGTGACTGCTAATGGGTATGGGTTTCTTTTGGGGGTGAAGATATGTCCTAAAATTAGATCATGGTGATGTTGCACAACCCCAGTTATAAACACATTGAGTCAGACACTTTAATGGGTGAATTATATGCATGTGAATTATATGTCAATAAAGCTATTATAAAAGTTGGAGACTTAATGTGGAGAATATTGTTGCTCCATTCATTCCATTATTTGCAGAGTTCTTTGTGTGTGTGTGCATTTGCTTACATTAAAATATTGTGGAAAGTATTAGCTCAATTATAAACCTTACTAATGGTACCTGTCAGTCATTCAGAGAACACCTGAGTGCCAGACTTTGTGTCTGGTGGTAAGGGGCATTCACTGCAGCTCCCTGGACACCCCACTCAGGGCCCTTCTTGAGGAGCTGACAATCTGGAATTGTTGGTTTCTTTAGGATCAGTACTAGCTATCTTACAAGAAGCAAACTAACATTCTCTGTGTATATTCAGATGATCTTTACAGAGGATGATGTGTGCACACAGGGTGGGACAGTCGGGTCCTGAGGGCGAGAGGGAAGGAGAGGATGGAATTCCAGGTGGAGGTGGTCAGCAAGGGCCCAGGACAGACATGGCCAAGGGGAGTTGTGAATTTGTGGCTGTCCAGCTTGAATGTTGTCATTGTTGCCAAATAGTCCGCGAAATAAGTCCCAGCTCTTTATTTAGCGTGGCTCAGTAGAAAAGGTAGCTCTGGAATTTCCATAGAGGAGGAGAGTTTTGGTGGTGGCAGGTCTGATTGGAAGAGGTGCAAGCAAAGGTTTTACGTATGATCAATGTTTACTTGAGGGGCCCTGGGGTGCTCACGCCTTTGGATGACCAGGCTCACCCTGCCCCCCAGCACCTCTTGCTGCTCTTTCACCCTTGCCCTCACCCTGCTAGCTTAGGGGTGCTGTGCTGTCACCCCCTCAGGCTGTGCCGACCCTGCAGGATTTTGTTCACGGGTACACTCCTGCTGAGCCTTCACCATCTGCTCTATGAAACCTCTCTGAGTGGTATAGGAGTTGGAGACGTGGTCCCTGGAGCCAGACCTTCGGGTGTAAATCCAGTCTTTCCTGTTTCTAGCTGTGACCTTGGGCAAGTTGCTGAGTTACTTTTGGTGACCATTTCCTCCTGAAAATGAAACTAATGATAGTGCCTACTTCACAGGTAAATAGGAGTATGAAATGAATTCACATATACAAAGTTTCTAGAGCATCTCTTCTCAGTGTTACCCAACATCCTGATTACTAATTTGCCGGGGGGTGGCACTCTGTCTTCTCTTTCTCTGCTCTTTGCAGGTGCTGCTGTCACTAACAAGAAACTGTAGGGAGGAAAAACCCAGTCAATTCCCTGAAAAGTCTCCAGTATGACTAGAAGAGTAGATAAGATTGTTGCATGTGTTCAAGTCATTCTAGGGACTCTGTCTTAGAAGATTAGATGCATGTTGGTTCCTACAGAGGAAAAAGAAAAGAAAGGAGATTCCAGTTAATGACTTGAGGCCCCTTACAATGTAACATCTTTGCTGCCCAAAGGGTCCTCTGTCTGCAGAGGTTGTATGTGTGGGTGGGAGGGCACTGTGCAGGGGTGAATGGGGGTAGAATAAGGGAAACATTGTGTAATCATCAATTGGCCTGATTTTTCTGACCTTCCTTCCCCAGCCCTATGGTAGCTCTAGACCAGCTCTAACCCCAAAGTCTTAAGTTTGACTGCCCTTCCATGTCAGCACACCAAGTGTTCTGCGTTAGCCCACCAGGGAAGTGAGACTGCTGCATCCATGGTCTCTCAAAATTAAGCTTCATTGCATGACACACCCTAGGGCATAAGGAAAAACTGTTAACATGTGGATTCTGCACTGCTTAGAGATGCCAGCTTCTTCAACAGTTCTTGGACCTCATTATTTTATATTCTGCAAGTGTAGATGTGATGTATGTCACTTGATATTTTTGGGTTACCCACTCTTCCTTATATCCAGTAGGAAAGCATTTAAATGCATGTTTGTCACTATGTTTCTATTTTTCGTGATTTGTATAAAGATGAATGGCTCTAGGAATGTCATCTAGTCCATTAAGCCACAGCCTGCCTCTCTGATCCCTGAACGCTTGCTGTCAGCTCACCCGAGCTCAGCTGTACCTTTGAAGTGCAGGGCAAGCCTTTCATCTTCCATCATTTTCACTTAATGACAGCCCGGCCTTTGATCAGCTCAGTTTTCCTCTTTCTTTGGCTTCATAATAAGTCACTTGGAGCTAAGGAGAGATCTGAAGTAGGCTCAGAAACGGCCACAACTTTTCTAAGCACAATAGTTGATTGGCCTTTATATCTTAAGTAAATATACCAAAGGGAGTCAGCCCTTCCTGGCTTCTCATTGATAAAATTTGCTCACTGGGTAATGTAAACGTAAAGAGAGAGGTCGGGAGGACAGAAAGAAATAGAAATAAAAAGTAAGCAACATCCCCATCCCCCAGTATTTTCAGTTAATTAATTTGGGGGAACCTTCACCTTCACACTCGAGTAGAAAACTTCTCGGCATCATGGGGATGATTTCGTTTAGGAAACACTTTAAATTTTACATGCTAATGGAATATTTGTTTTCAGGTTAAATTGTATGACTTTTTTCCTTTATTATTTAAT
The DNA here is from genome assembly GCF_047675955.1 of Chlorocebus sabaeus. NCBI lineage: Eukaryota > Metazoa > Chordata > Mammalia > Primates > Cercopithecidae > Chlorocebus > Chlorocebus sabaeus. Next base: position 52,912,915 of record NC_132925.1, read on the forward strand.
AGTCTCTTTTCTTGGAGCTTGGTACGGAAACAAAAAGTCCTTGATAGCATATAATTTTTGCATAAGGATCTTACAGTTTCCAATTAACATTAAAATCTGTGGAATAAGTCTGCAATCGCCCTTTAAAAAGCAGCTCACAGGTTTACCTAGTCTTTGGTTATGCCGAACACCATTATTAAGCCATTTTTTTAAAGAAAGAAATACATTTTGGTATTTAATTACTTACCCATGTATGAAATTAGCTGTTTGACTCTCCAGTAACTCTCTAATAAATATTTTAATACTTTCTCAAGCTAGTCACATACTTACAGACTTCAGTTCTAACAGCCTCTTAGTTTTTTATTGGATAATACAGACATCTTTTAATAATAGCTTACATAAACTATAATTATTGAGTAAAATTTATCTGTAAAAGCACTCTACAATATACTGTATACTATGAACAACCTAACATATCTGTATATTAGCCTGACACCAATTTAATGAAGGATGATGATTTGTTTTAGAATTGATTTATTTTAATATAGGTAGATTTCATTGGAGTCAGTTTTTAAAAATCAGTATTCAGATTTTTCCTTTTGTATGCATTATTATTTGACTGTTTGATGTTCTTCACAACTCAGATTTTAGGAAATGTCTGTTAAATAGATGTTGGTTAATCATGGATAAATGGAAGCTCTTAGCACAACCCCCGCCATCTAACAGTAGACATCTAAATTGTTTAAAGAGAATGAGTATACTGACAATTTTCTCCAAGAATAAAAATGGAATCTTATTAGGATATAAAAATGTCACCTGACAGTGATTAAAATGTAAATATGGGCGGTTAATCAGACTTTGTTAGATCAACCTGTGGAACTTAAAATATGGAGTTCTAGCACTAACGCACTCTTTCTTTTCCCTGTTACATATTGATCAGCTAGGGAACAAGTGTAGCTTCCTGGCTTGTTCATCTCATAGTTTCTCAATTTATATCAAGGAAGGATCAACATTGAGAGAGTTATCACGAAGAAGCTGAGGCTGGCCTGTTTTGGAAAGATCCGGTGAATGTATTAATACTAGCTGGAATACCAGCTCTCTGATCTTCCCTTAAAATGTGTCTTCAACCTGCCTCTTCTCCATCCTCACTGACAGGAACACTGTTGAAGCTTCCTCACCTAACGCTTGCGTCCCTGCCCTGCTCCCTGGCTCAGGTGTGTGCACCCGTCTGGCACGGTGTGTGAGAGCACCCCTCACGGAAGCCTCCCGGCAGCTGTGTCAATGCTTACAGTGGCTCCCTGTCAGTGACCCGACTCGCCAGGTCTCAGCTGTTCACCTGTGTTCAGAGCCCTTTATTATCTGACCCACCTCTCTGTATCCAGCCTTAAGTCTGAAGAAACAAACCCATTGTTCTGGTCCCATTGCTCTCACACAAAGGTGGCATCATTCCCGCTCTCTGCCTTGCCTCATACTCATGTACCTGCCTGGAATGCTCATACCCATCATTTCCAAGTGTCCAAATCCTGCCCGTTTTTCAAATCCCACTCCTATTCGAGTTAGAATTATTGTCGTCCTCATAAAATGTGTGTGGCATCGCCCTCTTTTCTTTAAAATGAAAAGTTCATCTCTTTTTTATTTCAAATTAATTATTATTTTTAAACTTTCCCCATTTTAATTCCTACTATGATAAACGTTGGTAGATTAACCTACATAACCAAAAGCTCTTTGGGGGTCCTCAATATTCGATTGGTAACAGCTTTATTGAGATATGACTAATATACCATGCAATTCACTTATTTCAAGAGCATCTGATTTATTTTGGCATTTATAATGTTCAGTCCTTACAGTTCCTTATCTCCATAACTTATCACTCCCACTAGAACTAAAATTCCTTGAGGCAAAGACCAGATCTCAAACATCTGTGTGTTTTCCTTATTTCCTGGAGTAGTCCTACAAACATCCCAGGCACAACAACGCCTGTGAATGAACCACATCCTCTGATTTTTTTCTGCCAGTCCTAAATTGTATACATTCTTTAGACGGGACTGGATTCAACAATGAGCCTCTTAAATAAGGGTTCCACGTCCGTGTGTCCGTTTCTGGGGTGATGTGGCAGGGACACAAGTCCCACTTCACTATCATTTTGGGATGAGGACTGTCTCAATAAGAGCATGGGTGGGAGCATTTATGAAAGAACATAGCAAAGGACAAGGACAGGGCTTATCCCTGGAGCCTGCTCTAGGGAAGGAAAGGAGGCCCTAGGGAATGAGCTGAGTCTAGGAAGTGGCCTGAAGGCTTCCAGCCTTGTGAAAATGTTTATAAATAGTATCGCAGTTAAGCGATAGGATTAAGAGCCATAATGCAGGATACTTGTAAATGTTTTCAGACACTGAAGACCAAGGAACACTTACTGCTGAGGAAGAGCTTGAAGAGGTGGGACTTGCACCCTAGACCAGACCTGAAAGTGAAGGACTGTTCCAGGCAGGCGGGAGGGGAGGTGGGAGGCATCCCCTGCAGTGCAGACCGTAGGAGCAGTGGAGTCTGAGGGGAGGGGGAGAGACGAGAGAGATGGGTAAGGCTGGAGAGAGAGAGTGAGATGGGCTGATCAGGTTGAGGCATTTGAGCCTTTACTCCAGCAATCCAATCAATCAGGGACCCCGATCTCTCATGGTGGGAGGCAGGGTGGCCATGTTGGAAGACTTTCTTTCAGCCCCAGGGGTGAGGTGATGTGAGAAGGAAGAACACAAAGGATGCAGTTCGGCCTAATAGCTTTTATTTGCCTGAACCATACGGGTCCCTCATTCAACAAATATTTGCTAAGCACCTGCTTTATTCCAGGCAAAGCATAAGCTACTCCTGATTGTATTGTCTGTTTTAATGTCTTTTGTATGAAAATGTGTCCCCAATTGGACTTCAGCTGAATTGTAACTGGAGACCCTGTGTTTAATCCAGCTTAGCTCTGCACTCTCAAATTGCAAATAAAAGGTACGTAATAAATGACTATGGGAAATAAAAATAATAGAAAAACAAAACCCAAACAAAAAAATGAGTATGTGATTGAGTGGCAGTGACAGGATTCACACCCCCTAACTGTTACTACAAAAGGGAGGAGCTTACTTGTTTCTAACGGAGCGGTCTGTGTGTACCGCAGGCTCAGCTTCCCCAGCGATGGGAGGTGCGGTGCAGTGCGGTGGGAGCGCACAGTATCACCTGGATAGTATTCTTGCCAAAAAGATTTAATTTAACTCAGATATAATCATAAGGAAATGATTAGGCCACCAAAATTTGTAGGGACAGCTCATTGGTCTGCATTATTTAAAAACATCAATGTTGGCCGGGCGCGGTGGCTCAAGCCTGTAATCCCAGCACTTTGGGAGGCCGAGACGGGCGGATCACGAGGTCAGAAGATCGAGACCATCCTGGCTAACACGGTGAAACCCCGTCTCTACTAAAACTACAAAAAAAAAACTAGCCGGGCGAGGTGGCGGGCGCCTGTAGTCCCAGCTACTCGGGAGGCTGAGGCAGGAGAATGGCATGAACCCGGGAGGCGGAGCTTGCAGTGAGCTGAGATCCGGCCACTGCACTCCAGCCTGGACGACAGAGCGAGACTCCGTCTCAAAAAAAAAAAAACAAAAAAAACATCAATGTCACGAAAGAGAAGAGAATGCCTTTAGATGAAAGGAGATTGAAGAGACATGACACTTCACTGAGCAGCATATGATCCTTAATTAATCAAGTTCTCCCCTAACCCTCCCTGCCACCAAAAAGAGACAGTTCAGTTGGGGAAGTTGGAATGTGAACTGGACATTAGATAATGACAATATGTCAACTTTAACTTTGTTGAGTGTGATAATGGTATTGTGGCTCTGAAGGAGAATATCCCTGTTCTTAAGTATTTATGGGTGAAATAAGATGTCTCCCACTTATTAACACTTTCAAAAATCATAGCAAGAAAACGTGTATGCATGTAGCTAAAACAAACTGAAAAAAAATGGTATGGTAGGTGAATCAAGGTAAAGAGAATGGGATGTTCTTGTTCTCATTCAACTCTTTGGGTAGCTTTACAATTTTTTGAAATTAAAAGTTGGAAAAATTACAGTGATTTACTTGGGCACTTAGCTGTTTCAGCAGTAAGGTTTACGGAAGCTGACTTTAAGTTACTGGCTTTACCCGTCTTCAGGGTTGTCAGGCCCTTGAATGGTGTGCGTGCCCAAGTCCCTAATGCTGCTTCCACTGTGTCAGGACTGAGACATCTTTGAACTTCGCATCCTATTTTAATCCTTGGAAAACCAGCATATTTAGCAATAGTAAGGAATACAGTGAGTTAATGAATTTTCGTGGGATACCTGAATGGCTGACTAAGATAGCTGAATGGCTGACTAAGATAGCACTCTGTATGCCAGTGAGAAATCTGAACTGGTTTCCGGGACCACCATCTTACTCCTCAGGGTCTGGACTGGAACCTACTGCAGAGAGCAAGATCTCCTGTTTGGCAGTAGCACACACGATGGTATTGCTGAGAAACGAGTAGTTTTTGAGTTGAAGCCAGCAGCACATGTCACATGGGATGCTGCCAGGCAGCTCAGCCCAGGTAGATGGCACCAAAAGGGGTGCTCTTGGGGCTGAGGCTGACAAGAGGCACTCAAGTCGGGTTTTGAAAGTGCAGATGAGTATGCATTGGCAGAGAGGGCTTCTGCACACATTCTAGGGAGGGAGAAAGGTGCATGGAAGAAAGCCTGTAAGTCCAGAGTGTGTGTGGGGAGGCGGCGGCCCCATGCCGAGTATCGCTCTGAGCCTGTGTGGGTTCACACTGCCATTTTCACACATGTGGAAACAGTCATAGAAAGTCAGGCAGCCGCGCCGAGATCGTGTAGCCGGCTCCTGGCGGAGCAGATTCGGAGGACCCACTGACTCGTGTTCTCAGGCAGTGTCTTCTGACCCCTTCCACTGGCTGGTGCTGACTGTATTCGAGAAGGGGGCCTCTTATGAGTAGGAAGAAGGACAGTTAGAGGTTTCCTTTGTTCAGCCATCTTATCCTTCAGATGGGAATTGCACCAACAGATGGAATCCAACCAACAGTGTAATAAATAAATTGCCTGTTCTGGGCTGGCCTTTCTATAAATTCTCATTGATTCGCATAGAAATCCCTCACGGTAGTTGAATAGAGGCTCAAGAGAGATGAAGAGACTGCTAAGATCATACATTTTTCTGACTCCACAGTCCGCTTTCTACTGTTTCTCTGTCACTGACCCAGAGATACAGAAATGAATGAGCTGCTCCGTGCCTCCCAGAACAGTATCCGGGACAGTGTGTGATGTATTACAGAGAAGAGCAGCACGTGGCGAATTCTTCCATTAGGCAGCCTGTGGGCAGGGCCATTCTAGAGGTACAGAGTGTTATGGGAGATCAGAAGAGGGAAAGTTTAGTTTTCCATTTTCTCTCTGCACTTCCAAGACTGTGCCTTTTTTCCTCCTCTAGTGGTCAGTGACTGATTCCAGGACTCAACCATCTCAGGGCCTGTGGCAAAGTCGTACCCTCTGGAACGCCCTCCAATTAAACAATGTTTTGAAAATGCAGATAGTAGCATATGACCTTCGGTGCTTAACCTGTCACGTGGCACAGGGCTTGCAGACAGAAATTTTTTGAGTATTTTTACCAAAACACTTAAATTTTAAAGAGGTCATACCATTACCAGCTTAATCCCTCTGTTTCGTGGCAACCAGAGTCCCTCTGGAGGCTTGGCTCAACTGCTGAAGAGGTTTAAACAAGCCTTTTTTTTTTTTTTTTTTTGCTTACCCTCATCCAGCTACTCCTTCTAAACATTTATAAGCTCTACCAGGGAGGAAATTGAGCCCCTAGCAAAGTGCCTGATTCCAATACCATCTGCTAACAATTTACTTTCATAACTCTCCTCCTTCTCATTAACAGTAAAATGTTACAAAAGTAGATTTGCAAGTAAATACAGTGCAGAATTTCTGCCAGGCTTTAAGAGCCTTTTCCATTAAGGAGGACTGTGCGCTTGGTGTTAAAGGTTCTGAGCTGGCTTTGTCTCCTTGAGGTTCACTGGTGATGTGTCGGGGCCATGTCAGCGCATGTGACCCTTTGGACCGCTGTTGTAATATTCAGGCGGATGGCAGTCCTCAGCCTGCACGAGCACGGCCACAGCAGAGCTCACGCTCTAAGCGGGACTGCACTTCCCTAGTTTACTCAGAGGCCTCTGAGGCTGCCTGAGAGCCAGAGTCTAGGGAATGGAGGACCAAGAATAGAAGGTAGGTGTCATTACTAAGTCTGCATCAGGAAACCAGGGAAGTGGATGAGTGTTTGATCTTTTTTGTTTGTTTTGTGTTTGATCTTTTTGAATCTTACGATTTACAAAGCTAAAACCCAGCCTCAAACCTAGATCGGCTGATCTTCAGGCTGTTTGTGTTGTGTTACACACCAGAGTTTTCTTCAAGCTGAAATGATATGTATAGTAAGACATTAGTTTGACCCCACTTATTCAGTGTTCACTCCACGGAGGTTGCAGTATTACATAATCTGTCAAGATACAGTTCAGTTGTAAACTAAATCCAACAGGGTAAATGAGACAGCAGGGACTTTTATTAGCCCTGAAAATAATAAAATGATTTTTAAGCAGTATAGAACTTGCTGATTAAATGAATAACAATGTGTGGATGTGATAACAAGTTTTAATTTAAAGTATTTTTAGTGCTTTTTGGTATTCAGAGAACTTCAGTTTATTAAAAAAACACTTTAGTGTATATTCACAATGGATGTTGAGAATTATAGACAGAATTTCTTTGGAATTCTTTTATCTTTTCTCCTCAGCCCCTGTAAAATTATAGCTATTAATATTTAAAACCAGAGGCGCCAGCAGACACCATCCGTCGTGCACCAGCATCATCAGTCCTGTCTGGGAGCAGGTCCCACCCCAGACCCACTGCCTCCCCATCCAAAGGAGGCCCCAACCTGATCGGTGAACACAAACCTAGTCCTCCTCACTTACAGGCAAGCAGAAGAGTTACTGGGAGGTCCAGGTTCCTCTGGCTAGTGCAGGGCAGATGATCACCAAGTCAGAGGGCCAGGCCGCAGCTGTACACATCCCCCGTGCCCAGCCAGGAAACCCATTCTCCTCCCTTGCCAGCCCATGTGTTTGTTTCCTCCTGTGCTCAGGTGGTTCTGGTCTGGAAGCGGCATCTGTACGTTAACAGTTGCTTTCTTCTCAGTCGGTCCCACTATGTTAGGTCAGACAGATGGGACAGTGGCAGCTGTTCATCCTTGGTGTCAGAACCAGGTGTCAGTCCTGTCCTCTCTTCTTTCCTCTCTGGATTAGTTTCCTGGGGCTGCCAGAATAAAATTCCGCAGACTGTGTGGTTTAAACAACAGAAATGTATTAACTCATTGGTCCTGGAGGCTGGAAGTCTGAGATCAGAGAGTCAGCGGGCTTATTTCTCTGGCAGGCTGTCTCCTTGGCTTGCAGATGGCCGCCTTCTCTTCTCCCATGTCCTCGCATGGTGGCCCTTCTGTAATGTGTCTTTGTCCTAATCTCTTGTTAGAGAGACAACAGTCAGATTGGATTAATGACCTCATTTCACCTTAATTACCTCTTTAAAGTCTCTGTCTTCAAATACAGCCATGTTCTCTGCGGTACTGGGGTTTAGAACTTTCACGTGTTAATTCCAGGGGTGGGCACGGTTCAGCCGATAAGCTCCTCTTCCTCCCACCCCCTCCCCCTCTTGTCCACCTTCCTCCCTCTTCAACTGTCTTCCTCCCATTTATTTTCCTCAACCAGTGAAGCATCTTGCACACCTAGAAAGATTATGGAAGTTGGGGAGTCTAAATCCCAGGTTTCTACTTCCAGTGCTTCCATTAATCAGCTTTGCGACCTTGGGAAAGTCACTTAATTCTTGAAATACTAGTTTCCTCGGCCGCACGGCAAGCGCTCTTCTTCCCCGCCTCCCTCACGGGGCTGCATTAAGAAAAGTCAGAACAATAGATAATGTTGCAATATGCTTGTAAAATAAAATACACTCAGAGAAGATACAGGAAGGCTTCTACAAAGTATAGTGTGTATGAAATGATTTAGATTCCTTGAAATTCTAGTGAAGATGGCTTATATTTCACTTCTACCAGTTTTATTCTGCTGTTGTTATCCTTAACTATATTATTAGCAGCCCAAGATAGAAGCTGTACTCTCTCAACACAATCTCATCTTTGCTCTTAAAAAAAAGAATAGAGCTGCTCACAGCAAGCCGAGTCCAGGGTGTGGACCCTGCACAGCCCTTCCCAGCCCAGTCGGCTCCCCGAGGCAAGGTGGGGCTGAGAGGTGCTTTGTGTTGCCACCCAAGGGCTGGGGGAATCACAGGCGATCCTTGCGCTTGAGCAGACAGCACGTCACGGCCTTTATCTGCTGGCTCGCATTGCAAAGGCCGTCCTATAAAAAAAGAAAAAAGGGAGCCAGAATGGGACTAGCCACAAGTTGAACAATTTGAAGGAGACTGAATTCACGGTGTCTTCTCCCCAGCTGCTCGACCGTGAGACAAAGAAGTATTATTTGAAAGAGAGTGAGTAAGGCCTGGCTGCTGGGGCTTCTGCCCTGCACAGTGACGAGAGGGTGAGATGTGAGAGGGCCGTGGAATGTGGGAGCTGGGTCCTCTTACCAGGGTGCCCTCTTGCCAGGACATGATGTCAGTCGGTTGCCATGGGCTGTGGTCAGCCTGAAGGAGACACATCAGTGCAGTGCAGCTGGCTTGGCCGACTGAGCTATGGTTTTGCTTCTTTGATTTGGGTTCAAACATGATAAAGGGGCTGGGAAGGGGGCTGAACATAAAGCCTTAGACACAGTGGAGATTTAAATTTTGGACTTAAACTCTGTTCGGCAAGGCATAGAGATCTTTGTCAAAAATCTATCCCTAAAAGTTACAGCAAGATACATTTGAGTATAGTTTACCCTCTCCTTCTCCATAAAGACATTCTCATTTCACCCCGTGCTGTTGGTCTAATCTCCAGAAAATGCCCATAAATACCATTATTTTGATTAATTGCTCGGAGCCCTGCCATCACCTTCTGTGCAGCCTACACCCCAGTCTGGCGATGGGCCCACACAGTTGGTGAAGGGCCATGTGGCCGAGACCCGGGTTCCCATGCTAACGCAGCCTTACCCCGGGAGAATCCATTAATCCCCCTGAAACCCAATCACTCGCCCCATCTCTGTATTGAAGGTCATGGCCTTGATTGTTCTGTTCTATGAAAATCGAATCTGCATTTGGTGGACCAGATTCTGTTTGTCTCAGGTTTCAGCTGGCTACAATTTTCTTGTAGTATTCGAATAAATGAATGGAGCTGGAACTTTTGAGAACTAGAAGAGTCTTTGTTTTTTTTTTTAATGAAATCTCCCTTAATCATGAGATGCTAATAATTAGCTAATCTCAAAAAATTTTGTTAGTTGATTGCTTTGTTGAATCTGCTTTTTCTACCACTATGTAAAGTGTGTTCTGTAAAAGTTTGGAAAGTATTTCTTGATTAGCAGTAAAAGGAAACTTAACTTTAGAAGATATATCTATTATGTAAGACGTAGTCCATTAGAGCCAAAAGTAGGCTGTCAAGTTGATCTAATCAAAACACTTAATTTTATAAGTAAACAGAGGTTAGGCCAGGCTCAGTGGCTCAGGCCTGTAATCCCAGCACTTTGGGAGGCCAAGGCGGGTAGATAACTTGAGGTCAGGAGTTCTAGACTACCCTGGCCAACATGGTGAAACTCCATCTCTACTAAAAAATAATAATAAAAAAAAATTAACTGAGCATGGTGGCACATGCTTGTAGTCCCAGCTACACTCAGGAGGCTGAGGCAGGAGAATCACTTGAACTCAGGAGGCAGAGGTTGCAGTGAACCAAGATCTTGCCACTGCACTCCAGTCTGGGCGACAGAGTGAGACTCCATCTCCAAAAAAGAAAAAGAATGGAGGTTGAAGAGACCAGTGCTATTTTGAAGCCTCTGGAGTTTGGTTCTGTGTGAATCAGTATTTTATGTCCCACTGAAAAAGAAGCAATCTTGGCTGTTAATATATGCCAATTATTTGTAAGATAAACTTCAGTCTTAGCAATATGAAAATGTAGGAAATAGTCTTAGAATCTTTGAGATACGGTAATAACAGGATTACACAATGGGGTTATATTTTCCATGGTTCCTCCCTGTGCTCCTCCCCTCTTTCCATTCTGACTTTGAAAGCAGAATTTTCTTGCGATATTTTATCAAAATCACATTATAACACAGCATAAAGCGAGGTGATTGTCTTTTTTTCATCTCTCTCTGTTAAACTTCTCTGCCATTGAAATAAACATGCTGATTCTTGTGAAATCTTAGGCCAAAATCTTTGCTTATCTTCTTTGGGGAAATTTGAAGGAATATTTTTGATCCATACATTAGAACTGCCACCATGACAAAAAACCACAGAAGTTAATTTTGTATATATTAGGCATTTTTCTTCATTTTATTTAGGCATTTTTCTAACGTGTGCCTAGATGAAATTATCTTCATGTAAAAGGCCGAATACATTTAAAAAATAAAACTTCTTTAGTTGTCATTGGGAATTTGAAAGAAGTAAAACGGACAGTTGTAGTGAAGCCAACTTGTAAGGCTTAAAATACGGGGTTACTCAACTCAAATATTCCTTCTGTTTATTCTTGAAAAAGAAAGATAATCTTTTCTCCTTTTTCAATTGCCAGACCATTGTGAAATTTAGAATACACGTTAGGACCAGAGGAAAAGGCCTCTTGCGCTCCCAAGATAAGTTCCTTTTGGTGTAAGTACTTTTGCCTCCCACCCTTGTGGTCAGGGTCTGTATACATTTCACCATTTATTCTTGTGACAGTACTTTGCACAGCCTTCAGCGTGTCACAGGCACTCGACATACTGATTAAAAGCTGAACTGCCGCTTTATAGGATCTGATGCATCTAAGAGCCCAAGTCACCTCAAGTGGTTCACTGAATTGATTTTTTTTAGCTTAATAAATAATGTTTTAAAAATTATTTGACTTTAATATTGTAGGGAGATGTAACTATAACAAAAGGTTTGTTTTTATTCCAGGGAAAATTCATGAATGCCTGTTCTTAATTGTTTAATAGTTTAGTGTGAAAAGCCTGAGAGAAAAAAGAATCTAATGATATTGGAGCCTTATACTGCTTATAAATATATTCTTATTTTGGAGGAGGAAGAGGTAACATTTCTACTGAGACATAATTCACATACTATACAATTCACCCATTTAAAGTCTATAGTACACTTCAGTGGTTTTTAGTATATTTAGAGTTATGCAACTTTTATCACAATCAATTTTAGAAGGTTTTTGTCATTCCCCAGAGAAACCTGGCACCCATGAACTGTCACCTCCCATTCCCCCTTCTCCCAGCCTCCAGCACCCACTCACCTGCTTTCTGCCCGTGAGCCTCTCTCTTCTGACATTTCATAGAAATGGAATCAGACAGTATGTGACCTTTTGTGTCTGCTTTCCTTCACTCAGCATACTGTTTTCTAGGTTCATCTGTGCCGTGGCTGAATCAGTATCTTATTTCTTTTTATAGCTGCATAATATTTCATCATGGATATTTCATTTTTTACATCTGTTAGTTGATGGACATTTCGGTGGTTTCCACTATTTGGCTATTTTAATAATGCTGCTATGAACATACATGTATAAGCTTTTGTGTGGACATGTTTTCATTTCTCTTGGTTATGTACCCAGGACTAGAATTGCTAGGTTATATGGTAATTCTATGTTTCATCAGTTGAGGAGCTGTCAGATTGTTTTCCACCGTGGCCATGCTGTGTCTGGAGTTGGTTCCTTCCGGTGGGTTCTTGGTTTCGCTGACTTCAAGAATGAAGCTGCAGACCTTCGTGGTGAGTGTTACAGCTCTTAAAGGTGGCACAGACCCAAAGAGTGAGCAGCAGCAAGATTTATTGTGAAGAGCGAAAGAACAAAGCTTCCACAGCATGGAAGGGGACCTGAATGGGTTGCTGCTGCTGGCTGGGGTGGCCAGCTTTTATTCCCTTATTTGTCCCTGCCTATGTGCTGCTGATTGGTCCATTTTACAGAGTTCTGATTGGTCCATTTTACAGAGAACTGATTGGCGCATTTTACATACCTCTAGCTAGCCACAGAGCGCTGATTGGTGCATTTTACAATCCTCTTGTAAGACACAAAAGTTCTCCAAGTCCCCACCCCACCCACAAGTCCAGCTGGCTTCACCTCTCAATGCCACTTTACAATTCCACCAGCAGTGTACACCTGTCCCAACTTCTCCACATCCTTGCTAACACTTTTGTATTCTGTCTTTTGATCATAACCATCCTAATGGGTGTTAGTGGCATCTCTTTGTGGTATTGATTCGCATTTCCTTGATGGCTGACGATGTTGGACATCTGATATGGTTTGGCGGTGTTCCCACCCAGTCTCATCTTGAATTGTAGCTCCCCTAATTCCCACATGTTGTGGGAGGGACCCAGTGGCCCATAGCAGAATCATGGGGGCAGTTTCCCCAATACTGTTCCTGTGGTAGTCTTACAAGATCTGATGGTTTCATAAGGGAAAACCCCTTTCTCTCATTCGTATTCTCTCGTCTGCCACCATGTAAGACATGATTTTCGGCTTTCTCCATGATTGTGAGGCCTCCCCAGGCATGTGGAACTGTGAATCCATTAAGTCTCTTTTTCTTTATAAATTACCCAGTCTCGGGTATGTCTTTTATCAGCAGCGTGAGAACAGATTAATACAGTATCTTTCCATGTGCTTATTGGCTATTTTCATATCTTCTCTTGGGAAATGCCTATTTAAATCCTTTTCTGTTTTTTGTTATCTTTTTAATTGTTGTAAGAGTTCTTCATATATTTTTAAATAGATCTTTTAACACTCCTTATTCTGTAGCACCTTTATCTTTAACATATCCTAAAGCTCTGTAAACTGCCCGCCCTATCGCCTTGCCTCATTGATTCAGTAGGTCAGTATTCACTGATCACCTACTGTGTGGAGGTGGTGTGCTCTGCACTCTCAGGTTTATTCAATGAATTAAATGCCACCTGCTTCCAGAAGCACAAAATAAAGTAGGGAGCGAAGCACCAGAGTGATAAGTTTCTATAGATGTTCAGAGGAAGAGGAGATGACTTTCAGCTGGAGGAATCAAGGACAGCCTGATGGAGGAGGCATTTTAAGTGGTTTTGCAGGATGCATGAACTTAAATGAGATTTGGGGAAGAACAAGTTCTCTGTGGAATGTTGATGAGTCTAGTTTAACTTTTTGGGCTGAAATTTTTAGGGCTCATAAAGAGGAATACTAGGAACAGATTGGCGGTGGGGGGCAGGGGGCAGGGGCGGGGTTGGGGGGGTATTGAAAGCAGCTCTGCTGGGTTTCCATCTCAGAGACTGAGATGCATTAAATGACAGAAAAGCCTGTAGTTAAACTCCTGTGAAAGTTGTTCAATCTCACGGTTGCCAAATTTATTTGACCCCAGGGTCACCCTTGTTTTTTCCGATGAATAACATCTGAGGCACATACCTCGAGTTTTGCTGTCTTAGTTCACCATTACACAAGTAACAGTTTCTTAGTAAATGTTGGTTAGTTGGTTGGTCACTTGTTGATCATACAATTGCATCAGTAATTCTAAGAGTTGGAAAGAACATGACACATTAGCTAGTCTAGCCCCTCGTTGTACGGAGGGAGACCCAGAGAGGGGAAGCACATGCCCACATTCACCCCGTGCTAAATAAAGGAAGAGTCAAGATTGCAATGCACGTGTCTTTTCTCCTAGACCAAATGTTTGCTTCGGTTTTACTAAAATAATTTTAACCCACCACACATACAACTGTTACCACTCCTGTCTAAAATACAAGTGTTGGGTTAGGGCCATCTACGGAGGGGCCCCAAAGATGCATAAAGGCACATAATTGAACGGACCTGTCGCTGACCTTCTGTGCAGATTCTTTTCCTTTGCTCTAAGCCTTGTGTAAGGCTGCCCAGTCTTACGATGAGGCGTTGTCTGATTGCAGAGGCCATGGGTTCTTGCCTCCAGCTAACCTGTTAACTGGTGGATCCTGGGTAAGTCACACTATGTTTTGGGGGCACAGCTTCTTCATCCATCAAATGAGGCAAAGTGTGTTTCCCGCGGTCCTTCCAGCGCCAGCAAAGTGAGATGCTGAAGTGCTACAGCACACATTTACCACTGTCTCAAGGGGACCTGGTGGAGGCTTCTGTCACAGTCCCTGGTGAAGGATACCTGGAGTGCCTTCATGAGGCCTGTAGCTCCAGCCCCAGTCCCACCCCCAAATCTCCAGTGTTTTCTGAGGATTCTTGTGGAATTTTTTTCTATGTTAGACATCAGTGATTTAGTCTTAAAGATAAGCAGTGCATCCGTTGGATGAACTTAAAAATGCAAACAAGCACGAGAATTTTTACTAGGTTGGAAACTGGGGAAGGGAGTGGGAATGTTGTTCTTAACCCAAGGGTTTTGCTTTGCACGTCACAGTGTATGCTGGTGGAATGAGTGATGGCTCCTTTTTTGGAGTGATTTCAGTCTGTTGCTGTAGTGGTTGTTTTCCATAGCAACCCCTGTTGCTACACAGCTGGCATCTAATGAAATGATGACCACAGCTTGGGGGTCCAAGCCCGAGGACTCCTCATCCTCTCGCATCCTGCCAGGGGTATTGAGAAACCCTGGGTGGAGAGGAGGGTCAGCTGGTACCATTTTGATGAGGGTTGATTTGCAGTTGCTGCGTTCCTGGGGGTATCATCAGGGCTTCCCAGAAAGTTAGCTGGGTTTGGGCTTCTGAAGCTTTCCCATGGAACACCCTCTTCTCTCTTTGTGGAGGAGGAAGTATCACAAGATAATTAGAAAGGATATTTTTCTAATTTATGAAAGTATAAAGATGAGCACTGCTTTTTTTGTTTTTTAAAATGAAAAGTTACTAAATAGCGAGTATAGGCCAACCAACATCATATTGAATTTCTGAGTGTGGCAGGCCAGCGTAGGGCCTGTGTTTTAGGTATCTCATTTAAAATGGAAAGTTCCAGTTTGCTTTGGGGCCAGAATCCTTAAAAGAAATCCTGGCTGGAGGTGTATTATGGGTCACTGTATGTTTGCTAGTTTATATCTTGCTGACTAAATTGGCCAAGTTTTTATTTTTCCTGGTAAATATTCAGAGGGTTTTTCCTCACTGCTTTCTCCAACAAAATCATATTTGTCATATGTGTATGAAGTAAATGCCTGTTGACACTGTCCACACATCTGTGATGATATGAAAATTAGTGGTGGCAAACAAAGATCCCTTTTCTTAGGTACCACAAGGCCTCAGATGAAGTTGACTTTATCCTCGTATTACTCTCAAATTGTGACCAAATGGAAACAAAATTGGTCAGGTCCAAGAGACCAAAATGTACAGTACAACAAAAGGGTTATTTGTGAAAAATTTAGGTGCTCCCCCCATGTGACTTAGAAAGTTTGACGTTTTCTCTTAATCGTTCGTCGTTATAAAGTTTAGAAGGTACACAACCTTTATTACTATGAAAGGCTATGCTTATTTTAATTCACACTGAGGCACAAAGTGATTGCCTAGTACAAAACCTTTTAAAATAGTAATGAAACACACCAAGATGTAAATCAAATGGAAATTTGGACCCTAATTTGATTGCCTAACTTCGAAACATGTTTCAGAACTGCACCGACCTACATATTATGCTTGTGATAAGTTATATGCTGAAGTTTTGTGCTGATAATATTTTAATGTGCAATTTTTAGTGTACTATAAGAATTAAAAGTTTATTTCCCATTAAACGATGTATTTATATTTCTTTTAACTTTAGGGGCAAATGTGTGAACTATTAGCCCATAAACTTTCCTCATTCTTTTAAAATAAATTAAATACCAAGACTATAATAAAAAAACAGAACAAGCAGGAAAAGTGAGTTGGGCATAATGGTTTCATGAATGCAGTGAGGTCATTCTCCTGTCCATATCGAGTGGAATACCCATACGTGAAAAGACCGTTGGTATTTTAAATTAACTTTTGAAATTGTTTACAGCAAATGCTTTGGTGTTTTAAATTAACTTTTGAAATTGTTTACAGCAAATGCTTTTTGCCTCCCCCTCTGCTATTTTACTGCAACTTTTTATTTTAAACTCTACCCTAAAGAGTGATTGTGCTAGAAAACTACGTTGATGTAAAATGTTTCATGGTTGGCAGCTAACCGCACTCAAACCGTGTTCAGAGGATGGCAGGCGGCCCCGTCCCATTGCCAAAAACTTTCCACTGGGAGTAGTTTTGCAAGGGGCTGGCTGGGCGGGCGGGGAGCCTGGGGGACTGAGATGGGGGCCTTTCTCCTGCTTGGTGACTACATCATCTCTCTCTGCGTAGGTGAAGCTGCTCTCAGGGGAGAACCCAGAATGCAGACCCTGCCGGTGGCCTCTGCCCTCAGCAGTCACCGCACTGGCCCTCCCCCGATCAGCCCCAGCAAGAGGAAGTTCAGCATGGAGCCAGGTGACGAGGACCTAGACTGTGACAACGACCACGTCTCCAAGATGAGTCGCATCTTCAGCCCCCATCTGTGAGTTCCTCTGTTCTTATTTTGGCTGAAGGGTGCTCCGTGCTGGGGCCCTATTTGTTTTGCAACTTTGTGCTAATTCTGATGTTATCATTTACATACTTTATTTGAAAAGGATATTATTTACAAAAATACTGCTCATCTGCCAAGAAGAAGGTAGTAAACTCATTCTGATAACTCGTGGTGAGATGGGAAGTCTGACTTCCCTCCAGCCTACTTGTAGGACCTGTCGCCTGTTAAACGCCATAGAAGTTAACGTCTCCTTAGAGCTTCTGCGAGTAGTCGAGTAGTCGTCTGCTAAGCTTCGCTTTTTTTGCCTGTACATATTGATTGTTTTTAGGGGAATCAACATTTAGTGAATGTCATTATGCACCAGACAAACAGAAGGGAAGCTCAGCACCTTTTTGACTGAGCAGACGTCGGTGACGTTCTTACTCAGGAGTCTAGGATTGTACACACGGAGAAGCGTTCGTCCCTCCTTACATGCCCCTGGTACAAACTTGGGACCCTCCCATCAAGGGAAGCCAGCTTCCTATGCTCATGACAAGGTGCCACTCATCACATCCAGCCAGTCCTTGATCTGCCACTGACACTGTCTACCTTCTTGACACGAATTGCTTCAACTCTTTGGGCCTCAGTTTTGTCATTTGTGAAACACAGGTTGAAACTACAGGTCTCTGAATCTGTGCGACGTCACTGTGTTTCCATTGGAAAAGCCTCCCGCTTCCATGCACCCAGCTTCTCCCCTTTGCACTCTCCTCATGGCACACGCCCTCCTCGCAAAGGGAGAGGCTTCTCCCCAGTTTTCAGGACTTGGAGACACCCCACCAGCTGCCCAGAGAGTCTGCGGGGACAGTGGTGAAGGCAGTTGGTGTTCTCGGGAGTTATCTTGCCAATCCTGGCAAGGTTGCACTGAGTATCCCAGGGAGTAGCTTTGCGTGTACAGGTACAGAGGTCCTCCTCCTTCCCCCTTCCCAAGCGTTCACTCCAGCATGAGTCAGTGTTTCCTCATTATTCAAGATGCTCCAATTCCTGAGGGCACTGCTGTTTCCCCACAGGAAGGTAGAGCAGGGAGTGCTCCTCCTTGGAGGCAGAGCTTCCGCAGAGAGGTGGCCCAGCTCCCGCCTCTGCTGCCTCAGCTCCAGCGTCCTTGCATTCCACTCGTTCCAGTCAGCTTGGACTGTTGTGTTCAGTCATAAGACACTGACAGAGGTATTTATCCTCAAATAAATCACTGCAGTGTTAGTCAGAGGCTGAGCCTGCAGTCTGGAGCCCTGGAATTTGCTACCATCAGGAATCCAGCAGGAAGGCCCTGCAAACAATGCACTCCGCAGGCAGGGCTCGCTTAACTCCTGGGTGCTCAGCTGTTGCAGTTCATCCTTGTATTCCTACGAATTTCTTGTTCTTTCCCATCCGCTTTTCCCAAACCCAAATAAGAGCATTTGGTCTTTTTTTTTTTTTTCTTTCTTTCTTTTCATAAGTAAGAAAGGGGAAGGCAGCCTGCGGATGAACATGCCTTAATTTAAATCCTGATTCTGCCACACAACAGCTGTGAGGCTTTGGACAAGTCACTTAATTTAGTTGGGCCTAGTATCCTTGACAGTGATGTCCTTGTCATTGGACAATGACAATGATAATAGTTAATGTATAGAGCTATTATGAGGACTAGAGTTAAAATATGCAAGGAACTTGGCACAGTATAGCACTTAGTTGATGGGAGCTGTTATTTTTATTCCATTGTTCAGATATTGGTTATGATGATAAAGAATAAGAATATATATATATGTATATGTGGTGGATTTAATGTTTGATAGTATGTGCCTTTTAGTTAGAATTCCTGGATTCAAATCCCACTTTCTTTATCTTTCATCGCAGATAATATTAATTCCTTCCTCATAGGATTACTGTAAGGACTTAAGTATGGTGCCTGGCAGATAGTAAGTATTCAGCTTTAGTCATTGTTAATATTATTATAATATTAAAATGTTCAGAAAATGATTTTGTGGCTAGGCGCAGTGGCTCACACACCTGTAATCCTAGCACTTTCGGAGGCCGAGGCGGGTGGATCACCTGAGGCCAGGAGTTCGAGACCAGCCTAGACAACATGGCGAAACCCCATCTCTACTAAAAATACAAAAAACTAGCAGGGTGTGGTGGTGCATGCCTGTCATCCCAGCTACTTTGGAGAATGAGGCATGAGAATTGCTTGAACCTGGGAGGTGGAGGTTGCAGTGAGCCGACTTGAGACTCTTTAAAAAAAAAAAAAAAAGAAAAAATAATTTTGTAGCTCTCTTGGTGGCTACAAATAAGACCTTGATGTATGAGTCTGTGATGACACTATAAATAATTTTAAGTGTAAATAATAGAATCACCAAATTTTATGTGCAAGTCACAATTGACATTATTATGCAAAGTTTTAGGAAAATAGAAACAGGAGTGACTCCGTCTCTCAGACTCCCTTAAACCAGCCAGGTGGCTCCCCCCTCATTTTTTTTTATTGTGGCATAAAATATATATATTACAAAATGTATTTTCTTAACCATTTTTAATTGTACAGTGTTAACGAGGAAAGGCAATCAGTGTAAGGTTAGGTCCTTCTGAGTGTTACTTGTTTACTGTGTGATAGTTATTAATTTTAGTAACATTACCATTGTTTGTACTGTGTTTTCTAAGAGCCTAATGACATTTCACAGGCAGATTGGAAAAATGCTGCCTGTCTGTCGTCTTCGTGTTGTAGGGTATTTAGTGCTGCTGTTCGATGAGATGTTTCCTGTTTGGGCTATAGCATCTCCCGCCTTTATATTTAATGCCTAAGAAGTTATCTGCAATAAATTACAGATTTATAATTATTTGAAAAGGAATAGCCTAGTGTATTTGTCTCTTTAAGCAGATTACAAAATGGTTTTTGTGCTTTATCTTCTTAGAGTTTGTTAATGACGTACAATGAAAATGTGATGTATTTTATCACTAAAGCAATCACAATAATTCTGGGGAAAGAAGTGTTCTTGGAAAAGAGTTTTGGCTGGGTGTGCTAGCTCATGCCTGTAATCCCAGCATTTTACGAGGCCGAGGCAGGCAGATTGCTTGAGCCCAGGAGTTTGAGACCAGCCTGGGCAATATAGCAAGATCCCCATCTCTACAAAAAATTTTAAAAATTAGCTTGGCCTGGTGGAGTGCTCCTGTGCTCCCAGCTACTTGGGAGGCTGAGGTGGGAGGATAGCTTTAGCCCAGGAGTTTAAGACTACAGTGAGCTGTGATCACAACACTGCACTCCAGCCAGGGTACAAAAGGGAGACCCTGCCTCTAAAAAAGAAAGGAAGGAAGGGAGGAAGAAAGAAAAACAGTTTCAGTAGCTAGCTACCAAGGCCTGAAAGGTGCATAGTTTGGCTGCATTTTATTATAACCATCATACGGAGACATTTTCTAGTAGAAAGATGGAGAGATCAGGTGGCTCTGAGCCAGAGTGAGAAGCAACAGAGACCGGGCGAGGTGGCTTGTGCCTGTAATCCTAGCACTGTGGGAGGCTGAGGTGGGTGGATCTCATGAGGTCAGGAGTTTGAGACCAGCCTGACTAATATAGTGAAACCCTGTCTCTACTAAAAATACGAAAAAAATTAGCCAGATGTGGTGGTGTACACCTGTAGCCCCAGCTACTCAGGAGGCTGAGACAGGAGAATTGCTTGAATCCAGCTGGCAGAGATGGCAGTGAGCTGAGATCACACCATTGCACTCTAGCCTGGGCAACAGAGCGAGACGACGTCTTAAAAAAAAAAAAAAAAAAGAAGCAAAAGAGAGTAAGACTGAGTTCTATCCGGTTTGATTTAGGGGAAGGGGAAAAAAGAGAGGTTTCCTTAGTGATTCCTTCAGAATTTTGAAAAGTAGAATTCCTGGGATTTTATTCCAGCCTCTTAGGACCTGGTGTATTTGAACTCCTTATTAATTTTTTTGTTGATATTGTTACTGAACCACCAGGGGTTTGGTCTAGGTCCTGCTGCTCACCATACAGAAAGCCAATGACTGGGATGAGGAGTATTGCCAAGGAAGAAGGCTTTCATCGGGTGCTGCAGCCCAGGAGATGGGGCAAATCCATCTCCCCGATGGACTAAAGCTAGGGGTTTATATAGCAGGGAAGAAATGAAACAAGATTCAACAAACAGGAACTCGGGAGGAGCAAGGACACAGTCATGATGAAGGAGCGTCCCACATCTCTTTGTCTGGATGTAGTGACCTGGTGAGCTTCAGTTCTTTGACCTTTTTTTTTTTTTTTTTTTTTTTTTTGAGAGGCCTGAAGGTCTCTTCCTAAGGAACTCAGATGAAACAAATATAAGTTTTAAGCTTTAAGAGTAGAAAGGTCGATTTCTGTGTTATTAACCTATCTGTGGGACTGTTGGGTTGGTTCCAATATGGTGACCCCGAGAAATACTTTGTTTATTTCTTAAGAACATGAGTGTCTCTTTGGAAGTTGAAAACTACTCTGTGTTTGGAAAGAGTGGATTAAAGGATGGGAAGAGGTACAGTGGGATTCGTCTTGTGGAAAAATCAATAAGTATTTTTTTTTAAATGGCCCTTGATATTCAAGTGCAATCGGGTAAGAGAGAACTCTTTCCCTTTCGCCTGCCTGCCTGCCTATTTATCTACTTATTATCCATATGGACTCCGGGGTTCCTGTCTTACTCAATGAATTGTAGCTGTCCCAGAGTTGACAAACAAGAACTCCCTCCACTGGTGGTATGTCCTTGTCATAACTTCCATTATTTTGTGGTGGTTGTTGAGCACTTTCTTATTTTCTGGCCTGCAAGTTGTTCTAGGCTCATCTTGTAGCCTACCTGCTCCAGCCATGGGATTAACTGTTTTTCCAGGGGACTCCAGATCCTTTTAGTGGGGAATAGGATTTGGAAGCCCAGATCCAGGTGCTAGGTGTTATCGTTACTATGGATTACGTAGTTTTCACGGTAACTTACTGTTACTATGATGACATTGCTTCTAGACTTGATTTGTCTAATAGTATGGCAGACACCAGCCACAGGTGTTGATTTAAAATTAAAAGTCTAGTCCTCAGCGGCAGGAGTCACATTTCAAGCTCAGTAGCCACATGTGGCCGGTCGCTGCCATGTTGAACAGCACAGATACAGAACATTTCTATCATCACAGGAAGTTCTGTTGAACAGCATTGTTTCTACACCTTTTCCTGGGAAGAGCCAGGAGATAACGAGTTCCTGGCAGTGCTCCAGGGCTAACCCACTCTCCTGAGCTCCTCCTCGCCCTCCCCATTCCATAATGTATCTCCCTGGTTCACCAGTAAGAACAGCATCCACATGTACTCGTGGTCCACTCCTGCAGTGCACGTCAAGTAGGTTCAGAATCACGGTGCCAATACCACTTTGAAAAATAAACTAAAAAGAGTTTAGGATTTGTTTATGGTTTTTCCTTCTCCCATGCAGAGGGTATAATAGTCACAGGATGAATCTGAAGAGTTACCTTCCCTTTTCTCCTCAGTATTGTCATGTTATTTGAAATACATTGTTAGGTTCATTCATTTCTGTTTGCATTCAGTTTTAGACTTTTTCCATCCTTTCAAATTTTATTTTTTGAATATGTAAGATACGAACATGCTCCCCAAAGTTAAAACTGTACTAAAAAGTGTGCTTTTAATGTTACTCCCTACCCTGTCTTGTTCACGCCTTTTGCTCCCTTCCCTGCAAGCAAAGCATCCTTTTTGTGTTTCTCCTTTGGTAAATCAAGCAAATACATGAATGTTTTATCATTTCCCCTTCTTTCTTACATGTGCGATAGCCTACTGTGTATACTCACTTTAGCCTTGGTGTTTTTCCTTTTTTTTGCTTGTTGGTTTGAGATGGAGTTTCACTCTTGTTGCCCAGGCTGGAGTGCAATGGCGCAGTCTCGGCTCACCACAACCTCCGCCTCCTGGGTTCAAGCGATTCTCCTGCCTCAGCCTCCCGAGTAGCTGGGATTACAGGCATGCGCCACCACGCCCGGCTAATTTTGTATTTTTAGTAGAGATGGGGTTTCTTCATGTTGGTCAGGCTGGTCTCGAACTCCCGATCTCAGGTGATCCACCTGCCTTGGCCTCCCAACGTACTGAGATTACAGGCGTGAGCCACCACGCCTGGCCGCCTTCATGTTTTTCAATGACACATTGTGGAAATTTTTTCCTATCAGCTCCTCACTCTGGGTTTCAGCTGCGTGGCACTCCATTGCCTGCATGCACCGAAGCTCATCCAACCAGTTCCCTATGTTTGGACATCTTGGCAATTTCCAGTACTTTACAATACTAACAATGCTGCAGTAGATGACCTTGTGCATTTGTAATATCTTGTGTATTTGTAATAGAATTAAAACTCTTGAAGGCAATCAATGGGTGCAGTGCCACAGTATGGTAAATTCATACCGGTTGTGAGAGTCATTCTAGGCTGCTTGGCGGGTAGAACCTGGAGAGGGCTCTGTGCTGAAGTGAAGAGGTTGTCACCCATGTGTGCGTAGACTTAGAGTGGGACGTGCTGTTGAACTGTTCCATCAGTCACCTGTGAGGAAGGAAACCTTCATTGAGTGCTTACTTTGGACCAGCCCTGTGTTGGACACTTGAAATACATTATCTCATTTAACTCTCACAATAATTGTGACCCTTTAAACTAGGTAGGCACATTTCTACATCTGTCTGTCTAGCTCTTTTTGTCTACATCAGATTGATTTTATAAAAGCAAAAATTGAGGTTGTGAGAGGATAATGTGTCTAAGGTGTTGGCAGCTGGGACCTGCTGTGTGTGACACCAACACCGGTGATCATTTGATGATGCCATAGCTACATCCCACCTGGGGAATTACAGGCAGCTTTAGAGGTGCACATCATATGTTTAAGATGACACTTGACCAGTCTGTCTGGCATGTGTTAGGTGCTAAATAATTTCATGTTGACTTGAATTGGACCCTGTCTCAAGGGGAAGTGCTGTTTGAGCCCACATTCCTGTTGGAGCAGGCATCCTCTCTTTGATCAGCGGTATACATTTACAGCGTATTTGCCCCCAACCACAGAATAGGACAGAGCCCCCAGGCTCACACTGGGATCAAAGCCGTGGTCACTAGCCTTGTGCTCTCTCCAGCTGCGTTTGCCACAGACCCACTGAGCAACCCATAATGAACGAGGAAGGGCCCAGTGAAAGAAAACGCAGCCTCCCCTCGCTGATGAGGCGCCTTTGAAACACCGTCCTGGTGTGAGATGGGCCCCTTGTTGTCTTTGCTTCTATGATGCTTCCTTTGAAGTGTTTGCTGGAGTCCGATGTCCCGATTTTGTTGTGCCCTTGAGTGTATATTCCAGACTTGGGCTCTCCAGCTCCTTTTCCTCCTCTTCCCTCCCTCTTCCTTTGCTTGTGTTGTGCTTTCATCCTTCATTGTTCATCTGCTGTTTTGTTTTGTTTTATTTTTTCCTGGCCCTGTTACTTCACTTCTCTCACCATAGGGGTGAAGAGAAAAAGAGGGAAAAACAAACTGAAAACCACGAATTCATTCAGCTTGACAAAAGGTTGGAGGAAGCCTTTGAAATCAAGTGCTGGGCATATAATAGAAACTCAGTAAGAAGAAATTGATGATTGGCTAAAATGGAATTGGGGGTTTTCCCTGGATTTTGTTTATTTTTTGCAGAAGAGTTGATTATATATATGAGACCTCAAATGTTCTGCAGTATCTGTAGTTTTTGGTATCTGGACGTAAAATCTTTGGCAACATGATCATACCCTCTTTGGCAGCTGTTGCTTCTATGTCTTTAGAGCCTTTAGTTTGGATGTATATGGACCAGTTACCAAGAGACTATTTCACAAGTTCCCTGAGAGTGAAGGAAGCAATTCCTCATTTTGGGTTAAAACTGAACCCAGAGGAAATTGAAAAGCTGAAGTTATTTTAGTCCCTTGATCCTGCTAGCAACTGGGACATTGTAAACAGTAATGTGTATTTATAGGCAAAACATGTTATTGTGTTCATGTCTACATTAGCCTTAGAGAGAGCCGAACTTTTCATCATGGAGAATGACGATAGGTCCTGATTCTCAGCATCCAGAGAATTGGGAGGGCTTTTGTTTCAGGGCTTGTTAATAATAGCAGTGTGTGAGCCCTTGTGCGCTGGCACTGTGCCGTGTACCTCATGGGCATGATCGTTGCATCCTCACAGTTCTCTGAGGTGGAGACTATCGTTATCCCTTCTTTACAGATGGTAACACTGAGAGTTCTGTAACTTGTTCAGGGCCACACACACTGGTAAATACCAGAGCCAGGATTCAAAAGTCAGGCTGTGTGATCCTAGTGCCAGTGCTCTCAGCCACCATGTGGTATTTATGTTAATAGCACACGTATCCAACTGCGATGAATCATTCGATCCTGGACCCTAATGCCTGATAGTTTGGGACGATGCAGCTTAAGCACTCTCAAACTACACACTACTGAGGATATTTGGGAGGTGGGGACTGTTCATTTTAGCATGCACAAAGGAGGATGGAGGGAAGTGAAGGGGTGGAGACCCCGGGACGTTAGTAGTTCGGCACACTCCAGGTCCTCACAGCCTCACCAGGGTTCCCTCAGGGATTGTGGAAGGGGGAGTGCTGTCCAGCTGCTCCCAAGAGGCCTGAAATGAGTCTTTGTACAGGTGAGAATCCCACAGGAACAAACAAGGGGTTTCTTTATGCTCGGGAAGCTGCTTTTTAGATTGTTTTAATTCTTGTTTAAAATCTGTGGCCCAATTTTAAGTTAGTGGCCCAAGCCAATAGTAACCTTAGCCTAAAAGATTCAGAGTGGAACATTTTATAATTTGCTTTAAGCATTTGAAGACGTGTGTTTTTTTTCCCCCTCCAGATTTCATAAATCAAAGCCTATGGAATGGCATCCTTCAAACTATCTGCTCTTTCTTTCTGCCACGCCTCCTTGGCATAGTCTAAACTTGGTAGGGTCAGTGCTGAAATTGTATATTCTTTACTTTCATACACTATTTTACAAGTATTCCCAAAGGCATTCCAGGGTTAAGAGGATATTTTATGGCCATAAATGTAGTTGTCCTAAGTTACTAATGTAGAAACTGCAATATTGTTGTTACCTTGGGATTTTTAATTTTGTTAACACCCCCCTCCACCTCGCCCCATGTGTGTCATTTGTGTGTGTTTCCATTCACGTTAGGGAGTATCGTCACCTAGGAACTGATTCTCTGTGAGGTTTGCCGGACCCCTCACACTTTAGAGTTGTAACCTGCCTTGCCTGAGGCAGAAGCAGAGCTGCTCTTCTCTGAGGGCCACTCTTGCATCTGCAGATTCCGTGGAAGTGTTTTGCTAATGGAGTGTGGTACCTTTAAGTAAAGGTCACAGGCCTGACCTGTGTTGCGTGGGTTTCTTGTTTGTCAGGCTAGAGGCATTTTCTCATTTTCACAGTTGAGCTGAAAACAAAGGCCTCCTTATCCAGAGCGGGGAGCTGTGCTCTTAAGAGCTGACATCAGCCTTCTCCCAGCAGGCCTCGCTTCTGCCTTAAGAGTCTTTGCAGAGAGCTGGGAAGGCAGTTCCCCATCTTGCTGCTGGCATTTTTCTGGCCAAACAACAACACAGAATGAAGAAATGCCAAGGCGGGCAGGAGTCAGAGAAGCAGAACAAAGGCTGTTCTAGGCTGCACTGGAGGCTTTAGCCTCTGTGGTTCTAATCTGTGCCATGAAGTTTATCAAAGCGGGACGAAAACCTTGAAAGGACTTTTTTCTCAAAGAGGAATTCCTATTAGAGGACGTGTGGGGTATGTGACAGAATGTGCATTGGTCTGTGCAGAGTCACCCTGTAACATGATGCGAGGGTATTCAAAACGTAAGGAAACAAAACAACCCAGGAGCCGGCTGTTTTCCTGATCTCTAAGCGGGCTTTTTGGAACGCTGTCTTCGTGAAGATGCTTCTGGTCTGGGTACATATGTAGCAGCTGTTTTTATCCGTAGCTAGAGGGTTAACCTTGACATTGCCTATGACCTTCATAGACCTCTTATTGTGACACAAAGCCAGTTTGTCCTGAATGTATACGAAGTGCTGTCCCAAATCTACATTAATCGATTTGATTGAAGACTGGGAAGACAAGTGCTAACAAATTTGGCTAGGTGTGGCTATCGATGGTTCTTTTATTTTCCTCTAATTTCTTGCTTATAAAGCAATTATTTGCCTGTGTCACATGCAGCTGGAACATAGCAAGGTGGTTTACAAGCTCCACATTCTGTATCTGGTGTAGTTTTTGCTTAATAAACGGCAGGTCTTGCTCTCTATCCATTTTGCTGTTTCTCTGGGTTAAAACACACACACACACACACACACACACACACACACACACACGCTGTCTTCATTTTGAGATTTCTTCACAGTTTGTCTCCAAAGCATAATTAGAGGGCTTAATGTTGCAGTAATGTTCTGGGTCTGGCAGTAGCTAGAAACTGTGCCAGACAGGGGATCTGAGTTCTGGATCCAAGCCTTCCAGCCCCAGCAGAGGCAGCATGTACTGCAGAATAGAAGGAAGCAACTGTTGCTACTGCCCTCTCCTCCAACTTCTTATACTACCACTTGCCTTTCTTCTTGAAGAGACCTAAGAATCATGCAGCTAATGAATCTACACAGAAACAAGCTCCAGAAACTGGGCCAAGGCCAAGTAGAAAGGACAAACCAACTCCTGTTAGGTCAGGTCAATGTAGAAGCACCTCTGAGAGCTGAAATCTTGCGGCATCCCTACATTTCCATGTCATTGAACCCAACCAGGGATGGTTATGAGTGTTCTAACTTGTTAGGAGTCATTTCCTCAGCTGCCTCTGACACCTGGAGTGACACCCCTCGCCACTGCTCAGATTGTCTTAAAATGCTCTTCTCTCAAGATGCTCTAAGGAAAATGAAAGTGTTCCCTGGTCAAAGTTCAGCAGGTCCCAGACTCCGTCTCCCGGCTCTGCTCCCACATGCTAGCACCTTTCAGACTTCGAGAAGTCTTACGTACAGAAACACTGGTCAGCGGAGCTTCTCAAATGGAGTTGGCTGTTGGATCTGCTGTGGACTGAGTGGTGTCTCCTCAAAATTCATGTATTGAAGCCTCAACCCCCGACGTGATGCTCTTTAGAGATGAAGCCTTTGGGAGGTGATGAGGGTTTGATGAGGTCATGAAGGCAGGCTCTGGTCTGTTAGGATTAGTGCCCTTATAAGAAGAAACAGTGATCTCGCTCGCTGTCTCCCCACCACATAAGGACACAGCAAGAAGGCGGCTGTCTCTAGGCCGGGAAAAGCGCCCTCACCAGACACCGACCATGCTGGCATCCGAATCTCAGGCTGCCAGCCTCCAGGACCGTGAGAAAACAAACATCTATTTAAGCCACGAAGTCCACAGCATTTTGTGATGGCAGCTCAAGCTAAGACAGAATCCTTCATCCCCCTTTCATAAGACCTATTTTTAATATTCCTTGGAGCATACTTGCCCTATAAATATTGCCTAACAAAAGGAGCATTTTATTTGGATTCAAAATTCTCTTATCACAAACTTGCAGACCTGCAAAGCTCTGGTGCTGTAAAGTTTAAGTATGAACATGAAATGGTGTTTAATTCCTTGACTTGGGGCTGCTGGGTGCCATCTTTAATGCTTGGGGCTTTCAGAGAAATTCACTGAGGCCAGAGAAATTGGGGCAACTTGAAGTTCTGTCCTCCTTTGACCCCATACCTGCTTATCTTCCATCCCTACCTCTCCCCGCCTCCATAGCTGTTTCTAGAGAGATGACCTGATCTTTATATCCACTCCCTAGTCCAGTGCTGTTATCCATACCAACAGTTCTATTGAATCCTCCTCCTGCATTCAGGAGTGACTGCTGGTTGCCAGGTTCAGGCAAGAGTGTAGTCCCTTGTCTTACTTGGCTTCCTCTTTCCTGCAGGGCTCTCTTCCCCTGCTTCCTGTGGCCCTTTCCTGGCTTTCTTTGGTCCTCTCTCACCTCTGTGGCCACTCCTCAGGATCTTCCAGAGACTCGTCATTAGTGATATTCTCCAGGGCTCGGGCATTCTGCCTGCACGGACCCTTCTAACCAAGTCACACATGAACCCGTGGCTGGACTTGCCATGATAGGTGGAGTCCCAAATCTTTGCCTCTAGCCTAGACCAAGCCTTCACACCCCATAGATCCACCCTCTCACTGGGTGTTGTATGTGTGCCCTAAATCCAGCACCACCTCACTGGAATTGGCATCCGCTGCCCTGTTCTTCTTCCAGCACTTCACCAGGTCTGCTCTTTGTCTTATGTCCTTCTATTCATGACTGGTACAAGTCTCTTTCCATTTGCCTGGGACACTGCCTCCTCCTTCCTCCTGTCATTGCTGGCGGATCAGCCTGCTAACTTCCCAGTAGGCCCTGGCTGGGGTTGTAGTTTAGACCTCTGTTTGCATGGCAGCGCCCTCCTGACTGGTCTTACTAGTGCTCAGTGTCAGAAGGTGGTTTCTGAAGTATTCATCTCTGCTTGGGTCCTTCCACAGCTCCCAGTCCATCACAGGGTGACACTGCCCAGGCCCATCTCTGTGGGCATCTTGCCAGTAGGACCCCCTGGGCTGCAGCCCGACTGGGGGCCTGCACACTCACTTCATCCTCCAGTGTGGTTCTAAAAGCCACCTCCTCTGGCAAGTGGCACTTCCTCCTGCTTCAGGGTGAATACTGCTTTGTGTAAAATGATGACACTTTGCTACAATTGGGTGTCCAGCTGTCTGTCCCCTTCCCTAGTCTACAAGTTCCACCAGACCAGGGGCTGAATTTGCTCAGGTCTGTAGCACTATACCCTCCCAGTGCTTGACACCAACTAGGTGCTAAGTAAATGTGTGAATGAAAAAGGAGTCACGAGGAGAGCTCTGTGAAAACGTTCTTCCCTTTGGGACAGATGTTAAGAATCACTTTTAAACCCATATAAACCCTGAGTGGCACCACTTAGTGTACTTCCATTTTCTCCCTTGTAGCCTTGGTGTTTACTTCCACATGTGCCAGAACAGAGCCCCACCGCTCTCCTTTCCCTGCTAAGCTCTTGAAAACAGAAAAGCGAAAGTGCACACATGCACGAAGTGCAGTCGCTAGCACCAGCCCTGCCCGTGATGCTGCTTTCACGGCAAGTGATCTCATCCCAGTGTTGACTCTCAGTGAGAAGCCCCCCGGGTTTCTTGTGTGGATGGAATGATTTTTTTCACTCCTCTATATTTCTTGCTCATGCATCTGGCTCCAGTCCAAGTGTGAACATAAAGTGGGGTATAGGGAAGTGAGGAATTCAGTGCATTTGGGTTGAGTCTGACAAGGCAGAGAGATGACCAGACTTTTCTTTTGGGTGGAATTTGACCCAAAGTGCAGGTTCGCTCATACTCTGCTAGGGAGGCAAACACATCTCAGCCCAAGTATGTACTAGTTCTGGTATTTTTCAAATTCTTCCAAAAAGTCCTCAAAGCCAAAGTGTTTTTCAGCTGTTTTCTAGTAGATTTGTTGTTGTGTTTATTTTATTTTTGTGTGACAGCTTTGTGCTTGTATTACTAATAGCTGTCATCCTCTGTGTGTTGGTTTTGATTGACACCACATCATTTTGTCTTAGGCTGTTGGCTTTTGAGCGAGTTACATCCAGTGATAGAAACACAGACACTCCATGTCACCTAGGAGCTGACTCTCCACCATGGCTGTGCTTGGTAGGAGAGGCATTGCGGAAAGGCGCCTGAGCCATGCAGCTCCTTCATCAGCAGGGATTTCTCTAGAACCTCACTGGAGGACTTGGCTGAGTTTTTCAGTGGATTGTGGCTCTGGTTCCCTTTGGACTATGAAATAAGATACAGTTTCTTTAGGATGACCATCAAGGACTTGATGATCTGCTCCCAAACTCCCTCTCCCTGTATTGTTACTCAGAAGATGGCCCCTTGGCCTTTCCTTGAAAGTCTCTTTGGCCATTAGCCATGGTTTAATTTCAAAATAATTTATTATATCCCTGCTATTATTTCTCTACTTTCGGCAAGCTACACAGAGTTGTCTGCGTGAGAAGCAGGTCTCATGCAATTCAGGGCAAGCAATTTGGATTCTCCAACTTCCGTGTGACTTTCATTCTGAAGCTAATATTTGAAACTAACATATTTGTTGCCCGTGGCATCTTTTCATGCATGTCAGGCCTCTCTGCATCACACAGGCTCCTCCTGGTATCCCCGTGCCAATTCTTGGGGAAGACTATTCAAGGGCTCCCGACAAAGTGATTGTCATGTACAGCCGTCCCTGGATATCCTTGGGAGATTTGTTCCAAGACCCTCGGGGATACAGAAACCTAAGGATGTTCAAGGCCCTCATGTAAAATGGCATAGCATTTGCAGATAACCTATGCAAATCCTCTCGTATACTTAAGTCACCTCTAGATTATTTATACCTAATACAATGTAAATGCTGTGGAAATAGTTGTTATACTGTATTGTTTAGGGAATAATAGCAAGAAAAAAGTCTGCACCAGCAGAGGCCTGAGTACATTTTCCGTCCATGATTGGTTGAATCTGTGGATGTAGAACTTGAGGATATGGAGGGCCGTGTATACCGTATTACCTGTACTTTAAGTTACATCATTCTACATATTCCAGCCAAATTTGGTGATAATCTCCTCTTTCTATCCTTCCTGCACCGTTTCCTCACCCATAGATACTTTTTATTCTGGAAAAAGTTCAGACCTACAGAAACGTTGAAGGACTAGTGCAGTGGACACTCACATACCCTTCCCTGCATTCATCAGTTGTTAACGTTTGCCCATATTTGCTTTATCTTTCTTTCGTATGTGTGCAGACAGTGATATGATCTCACATTGTCTTTTCATATTCAGCAATGCCCTTCCTATAAGATACTATAAGATTTTTTAAAAAATCATTTTACATTCTTTTTAATTCAAGATTCAGTAATGAATCACATCGCATTTAGTCATTGTATTTTCTAGCAATCTTTAGGAGTCGTCCCACTTTGCAGGGGATGGGTTGGGGGCTTTCGTGGGAGGGAAGAGGGGACCCAGACACTGCTCTGGAGTGTCAGCTCCTCAGGGCTTCTCTTTGAAGCACCTGGGGACCAACAGCAGGGGGCTGCCTCTCCATCAGCACTGGGAGGGGTGATGTCATATATGATAAAGGAGCGATTTAGGATACGTGTGGTTCCTCTGTGGTGGGAAGGGTGCATTCAGAAAGAGGGGACAAGGGAAGTGAGAGAACTGTTGGAGGAGGCAGAAGATTTGGAATGCAAGATGGCGAGATACATGGAATAAATTAAACACTTCACGCCTGCTCTAAGATAAATCACCTTTTCGTAAAATTTGATTCCTGCCCCAAAGGCTCATCTCTGTCTAGCCAACAATTCCAGCAGTTTTACTTCTTAAAAAAAATCCAGTATCTTATTCATGGCAGAGGTGGAACATTCCCCTGTCCCTTTTTCTCCTTAAACCTACAAATCTGAGACAATCCCGTAATAGATTTCTCTCTTGGGAGATCCCTCAGTTTTTTACTTATAAATAATTCATTCAAGCCTCCAGTGAAGTCTCTCTCTCTGTCTCTCTCTTTTTTTTTTTTTTTGAGACGGAATCTCACTCTGTCACCCAGGCTGGAGTGCAGTGGTGCGATCTTGGTTCACTGCAACCTCTCCCTCCTAGGTTCAAGCAATTCTCCTGCCTTAGCCTCCTAAGTAGCTGGGACTATAGGGATGCGGCACCACGTGATGCTAATTTTTGTATTTTTAGTAGAGACTGGGTTTCACTATGTTGGCCAGGGTGGTGTCGAACTCCTGACCTCAAGTGATCTGCCCGCCTCATCCTCCCAAAGTGCTAGGATAACAGACATGAGCCACCGTGCCCAGCCCAGTGAAGTCTCTTGACCGTGAAAACTGGTAGCATTTAAGTGTGTGTTGGGGCATGTTCTAGTTTATAGCAGCATGTTTGATTTATAATAAAAATGTTCTTGGGATTTTGACTTGATGTTAATAACTCCTTAATGGAGCTGTGATTGGAGGATGGTATGTATGTAGGACCTAGGAAGGTGACCAGGTTGTGACACTTGGAGCCAGTGGTGGTGGTGGATCCCTGGGTGCTGGGAGAGGGCAGAAGGCAGGCTCTGGTGAGAGGCTGCACATGGACCCATGATGGGCGCCTTCCGCCTCCTGAAGCCCAGATGCCTGGGTCCACTTCATTTTTTATTTTTTTTCCCCTTTTCAAGGATTGGTTGTTCAGCATTTTTTCATTTCCAAGAAATATCACAGTATCTTTCCAGTAAGTTGCCCCTTTTTCCTTAAGCTAGGTTTGTTTTCTGTTGCTTGTAACCAAAAGAAGTTGTGAACAAATACAGATATTTGGGTTGTTTACATTGTTTTACTGTCTTTTGCAGAACTTCGAATATCTCCATCCTTCTCCCATCTCATATATTCTCACTTTTACAGAAGTGGCATTTCTGGGTCAGAGGTCTTCCATTTCTGTTTTCGCGGGTGTGTTCTGCCAGCTTCACTCTGTACGGTGTGCCGATCTGTCCCCACCAGCAGCTGTATGCATTTATCTCTCTTTCGGCATCATCCACAGGTGACTGCTACCGTTTATTCATTTATGTAATAATACTTGCAAGTTTCTTAGGGAGAAACATTTCTTTTTTTGTTTGTTTGTTTGTTTGGTTTTTTTTTTTTTCCTGCTACTAGAGAACTTGAATGATCTTTTCATATCCTTATTGGCCATTTGCATTTCTTCTTCTGTGACTGTGATGTTTATACCTGTCTTTTTTTGTAAATTAGAATATTCATCTTCTTTCTCTTGATATGTTACGACTCTTCGTATTAAGGATGCTCTGTCAAATGCGTTGGGAAAATAAGTAATGTTATTTGCTTTTCAGCATTATTTACCGTGTTTTTGAAATACAGATTTTTAAAATTTGGATGTAGTCGAATCATTAAATCTTTTATTTAATGGAAAAGCCTTGTCAAATGTTCTGGAAACGACTGAAATGTATTGCGTTAACACCTGGCCAGGGGGTGTCGTGACGGTAGAATGATCGTATGTGTTTAATACATGTCTGCCGTGGAACGGAGGGAAGCTTATTGTTTGTGTGTCATCGCTTCGTCAGTCCATCCCCCCAAACCTCTCCTGAGGGCCTCCTGGGTTGGGGGTGCTGGGGAGACATGAGTATGCTTGTGGGGTCAGCCCTGGGTGGAGAGGAAGTTAACTCGGCCGGAGAAGGTTTCTGCCATGGTGATGGGCAGGAATGTGGCCATCCTTGGCGGAGCTGAGGGGGCTATGGCCGCTGTCTCCCAGAGGCACGCCTGGAATGGGGGCATCGTCATCATGACGAGAGTCACTGCTTCCCGGGTTGTCTTCTTTTTTTGTCCTCTTTTTCTCAGCTGGTCCTCTCCAGGATATTTTTCACTCTCACGCTGAGCTTTTAGAGAATTTGATAGTCTCTTGTTGAGTACCATTAGTAAGCTCTGAAACCAGAAAAGTTTAAATTCTGCTTTTATTTAACCATTTTACCAGATGTTTCCTGTGGCTTGACAGATGTACCATTTACTAGAAAGTTACACTCCTGAGATTTGGAATGTTATGGACACTGTTGCTATAGACAGTGATTCTGTCAGGGCAGGATTTGGAAGACAATTTTCACATCATTTTTGGGTTGAAGATGTGTTTTTCACCAGAACAGAAATGCTATTTTCATAATCTGCTTTTATCTTGTCTTTTATAATTTGAACCTCTGGTTTATAAAATACTGTATCTGGTTGATCAGAGTTTATTCTTATAAATACCATGGTGCTTCCATTGGTGTTACTTTCTGAAAGCAGCTGGGCCTGGGTATAATCAGGGTCTTGTTTGCAAAACTGACCTGGGTATAAAAGAACTCAGGTAGTGGGCAGGTGGAAATTTAAATTGGGCTGAAAATCTGATGCTTCACTTCTCTGGGCTACTTGATGCTGGCATATGGCTAAGACATCTGCAGACTTGGCAACTTCTTGCACCCACCTATAAGTTCACCAAGACAAACCTAGAATGGTTGTGGCACCTTCGCTTGTCCAGTGCCTGGAGTCTGCATCTGTGGCAGCCTGAGTCCTAAGAGAAAAGCCTCTCACCTAAGATTCTGCCGGTGGAAGGGAGGCAGAAGGAAGTTGCTTCCTGCAGTGCAGGAGTGAGACTGTAGTTGCGGCTGCAGCAGAGGAGAACAGGGGATTTCTGGCATTCCTTCTCTGAGGGGCCGGCTGCGGCCCTGCTGTGGAGTTGTATGCATCTTGCCTTCGGAGCGCCTCCACTTCTGCAGCAACCTTCCTCTCCTGTGTTTTCTTTAGCCTTATTTTGGAGTTTTATAAAAGCCTTATGTTATGGAAGATGGAGAAACAAAGAAAGAGGAAATCGCGTGCTGTAATTCTGACAGCAAATATATTTTCTTACCAAATGGAACTGTAATGATGCGTGTAGCGTTTTGGCAAGGCACCTTCTGTAAATAAACCCTCCCAGGAGTTCCTGACCTACCCCAGGACCCATAGGAAACTTTCCTTGCAGTGCAGGGGGCAAGCAGGCCCCTTACCTCGCAACCCTCGTTTCAGGGGGGACTTTTATTCTGACAGGCGCCCGCCCATCCAGTTTTGTGCCTGGGACTGCTTGCCAAGTTTGTGAGGCCCAAGGCTTTCTTGTGGGAGGACGCTGGGCTGTCTTCATGCTCTTTGGCAATGATTAAAGTGAGGTTAGTACCAAGAACCCTTTCATTTTATTCCCTTATCCTTGCTTTTTCAAACCAGATGGCAACCCTGTATTTTCAGCTGTAATTAATTTAAGCTGCGAGACAGCAAGTGCTGGGAGAGGTAGTCTTTGCTTAGAAGGGATAGCAGTGATTTTCCTTCTCATCCCTCCCTTCTCCCCAAACGCCACCTTGTCCCAATCAGATTTGTGCCCTGTACAGTTTCTCCTAAGCCGGGACTGGAAGGAGAGAGAGGGCTGCTGAGAGCAGCTGCCGCATGGCTGCCCGTGGGAGCTGGAAGGGTTAAGACACACTAGTGATTGTTTCCCTCATGGATTGGAAGTAACCAAGTTTCAGGTGATGGCTGTCATGTGACCGCCTCTAGACAATGGTGCATAGTTTGGCTGCTGATTCGGGGAGTACAAGGTGCTTTTTCTTCCCACTCAGTCCAGCTGCCAAGATCGCCTCCAAAAGGGGGTATGTTTTAGGTTTAACATTTATTCTTAAAGAAAATTACAAGGGAAATAAAAGCACTTGGCCACAGTTGGAGTCTGGAGGGTTTGACCTCAGCTATTTGACCACTTCCCTCCATGGAAATTTTACTTGAGTCCCTCCTCTGTAAGTTGCCTTAGAGTGCAGGACCAATTAGAGATTGGGAGATCTTTCACATTTAATAGAAAATGAATGCTTTTGTTTCATCTCTCAGTAGCTTGTAAAGTCACTCCACAGAATGGCCTCTCCTCCCACCCTTCTGTCTCCTTGTTCCGAATGAAACTGGGTTGAAAATGGAGAGTGGAGTAAGTGACTGCTTGAGGGCCGGGTGTGTAAGTGTGCTCACCTGCCTGCACAGATGAGGACCCCCCGGGGTTTTAGTTTCATCATTCGAGAAATGCACTTTCTGGCCATTAAAGAGAAGTTGCATGGCTGGGCATGGTGGCTCACGTCCCAGAACTTTGGGAGGCCGAGGCAGGCAGATCACCTGAGGTCAGGAGTTTGAGACCAGCCTGATCAACATGGTGAAACCCCGTCTCTATTTAAAAATATAAAAATTAGCTGGGCGTAGTGGCACACACTTATAATCCCAACTACTTGGGAGGCTGAGGCAGGAGAATCACTTGAACCAGGAGGCAGAGGTTGCAGTGAGCTGAGATTGTGCCACTGCGTGCCAGCCTGGGCGACAGAGCAGAACTCTTACTTTTTTTTTTTTAAAAAAAAAAGGAGTTGCAGATTGAAGAGGATCTATTAACGTAATGTATATGCAAAGCACTTTGTGACACTGTACACCAATGTTATACAAATGGTCAATATGTATTGCTGTCGTTAACATTAGCCATCCTCCGATGACTTGAAACAATTTTTAAAGGTTCACAGTGAGAAATGAGAACCACAAATATGTAGCTTATAAGTCTCCAAAATGCTCACTGTTGATTACAACATCATTGACTGCAGTGGGCCCCTTGTGTGCCCAAGTTTGCTGGATTTAGTGAGCTGGGTGGTGGATATTCTTTGTTGATTTAACTTTTATGTCCAGTGTTTACATTATTCATGAAAATTCATTTCTCTCATGAACCACTTGGGCTGTTTTCACAAAGGCTTACAATTTCAGTTATTATTGTGGACGAGATCCATCCTTTTGGAAACCTTTTGTTTTTCTCTAGTAGAGAGGGCCAAACGTGAAATGAAAAATGCATCCTGTACTTCCCACCTCCTTTACTACCAATGATGTGTTGAAAATTAAACAGAATTATCATATGATGCAGCAGTTCCACTTACACGTACGAAATGACTGAAAGCAGAGACTTGAACAGACACTTGCACACACATGTTCATAGCGGCATTATTCACAATAGCCAAAAGGTGGAAGCCACCAGGCGTCCCTCACCAGACGAATGGAGAAACCACGTGTGGTCTGTACAACAGCGGAATATTACTCAGCCTTAAAAAGAAAGGAGATCCGGACCCTTGCCACCACATAGATGGACCTTGTGTAAGCCAGCCACGGAAAGACAAATGTTGGATGATTCCACCGACATGAGGTTCCTAGAGCAGTGAAAGTCCTGGAAGATAGAATGATGGTTCCAGGGGCTGCAAGGAGGAGGAAATGGGAGGTGGGTGTTTAATGAGTGCAGAGTTTGGGAAGAGGACACAGTTCTGGAGACAGATGGTGTGGTTGGCGGCACAACATACCAGTGTACTCACTGAAAAGTGGTGAATTTTATGTATATAGTACTTTATCATAGTAAAAAAAAAAAAAAATACTGAGAATTGTGATGATCAGCTTCAGGTCAACTGAATAAACATTAACAAGTCAATTGTGTGTGAATCCTTTATGTTCCATAGTCACCTGGGGTGACTGAGGCTGTGAAGGAGAGTCAGGCAGCTTGGAGGGCAGACCGAGCTCCAGGCATACAGTATTTGGTGCCTAATAATAGAGAGATGTGATGCATGATGACCACTGGGGGTGGTGATTTTAATTGAATTTAAAGAGTAGTTAAGAGTCACAATTACCATCTGGTTTGGAAGCCGTTGTACAAAGGAAAGGTGCATGAAACTTGGGGTGCTGGGGGAGGGTGCTTCTGAATTCTCTGGAGGCATTATTTGAATCATCAACTCGGGAGTCTGGGAGAAGAGATGCCACTTCAGTGATGAATGGAATGATTGAACCCCCCTCCCCCCACTTTCTTTTCAGGCTTCCACACTGCACACTCCACAGACGAACACTTCTGGGTGAAATATGATTTTATAGCCAGGGGATTGCATCTAGATGTGAGGGATGTTACAGTGAAGCTCAGTAGACAGCTTAGTTCTGAATTTTTTGCAGAATTTGAAGATGAGACTATTTGAAAAGAAGTGCAGTTTTATAACTCAGATCAATGAAATAGGCTCTCAGTACTGTTTTTTCCCGGTCCCGTGGGAACTCTGCTTTATTTGTCATTAGGGTGTCAATTGTCAGTAAAGCAGTAGCCTTGCTAAGCACCTGGAGGTCCTCAAAACGATTTTTTCTTTAAGTAATTTAAATCTTATTTCTGTAATGCAGTCTGGTTTTTTTTTTCTTTTTTTTTTTTCTTTTTTTAGAAAATTAGCTTGGCCAACCCTTTCCCCCTAGTTTAGGAAAGATGGCGCACAGCCCTGACTACCTGGGTGCTGAGAGGTAGTTCATGTTGCGAATTAACACACTACATGGTTGGCTCTCGGAAGGGAAGGCCCTTATGGTCTATTATTACTTTAAAGAATATACTGTAGATGCCTCAAAATCATCTACTAGATGAGCATTTAATCACTTCATATACTCAATACTCAAATTTTCAATGGGTGTATAATAATGTAGTTCAATAGTTTTTTTTTTTTTTTTTTTTGGCAGAGTTTCTGAGTTCATTCAGGGTAGGTCGGTAACCTTAAGAGGAAAACCAGGTTTAAAATTTTTACTTAGTGCCGAATGGATTCATTGAACCAGAGGTCTTCCTGTAGTAGGGAGAAGTGCACAAAATGGTTTCGAACTGGTTCCTACCAACTTTAGGGCTGGACCGTGGGAAGGCAGCTGGCATTCAGGCAGTTGTGGCCACGCATCCGCGTGTGGGGAGGAGGAGACTGCCACACACCACGTGACGCAGAAAGGAAGTCTGATTATTGTCTCTGATATGCTTGCATGCACTCATTCATGTCTGGTCTTTAGCCAGTATGGGGTCACAAAGCTGAAATAACGGGAAAAAAAGAATTGGAGACTTTGATGCGACCACACTGTGCAACATAGGTGTGGAAGTGCCTGTTGGCATCTTGGGTTGTTTTAAGGAAAGGATAGTACTGTTGACTGCAGGTCTTGGAATAATCGTGATGTTGAAGGTTAGTTTTTGTTAGACTGTCTACCCTGGTTTTTGGTTCAGAAACATGCCACGATAAATGAAAGGGAGTGTGCCCTATTTCCATAGGCTGCTTCTGGAGTGTGACCCTCTTAAATATGAATGTTCACTTGTGGAGTGTGCCCCGTGAGTGACAGTTTGGAGACGGGGTTTCACCATGCCAGTCTGGTCTTGAACTCCTGGCCTCAAGTGATCCACCCACCTTAGCCTCCCAAAGTGTTGGAATTACAGGCATGAGCCACCACACCTGGTCAGTAAACAGTTTTATAATATTTTCCAGCAATTTGCTGCATAATATGGAGTAAAAACTAAGAGTGAGCCTTCAAAAGAATTTGAAGTTACGAAAGATGACAGTGCCAGTCAGAAGAACGAGAGAGGGAACGGAGGAAGGTCTCCTCAGACTACTCGTTTCTAGTGGGTTGACGCTGGCCAGGGCTGTCCTCCTCGGGTTTCTCCAGGAGCCCCAGGGCCATGGATGGCCCAGCCCTGGGTCACCCAGCTTCATGAGTTCCTCTGTCTGACTCTAACCTGCTGGTGCTGGTTTCTCCTGATAATTTGTTTAGATTTGGTTGGCTCATTCATAAAATAGTGTGTGCCAGGCACTGTTCTAGACGCTGACTTACGGACACCTCTGAGCAGCCTGCCAAGCAATCACTGTTCCCGTTTGTTTCCCTCTAGGCGTGTCTAGAGGGAAAGCGTCTTCTCTCCTAACCTTGAGTTGGCGAATGGACCCTCTCTCCATCCTCCGCCTTCCTGAGGTGGGCATCGGAGGCCGTGGGTCCTGCCCTCCACTTTTCCAGCACAGGGAAGGTCTTTCCAACGGAGCTCAGAGTCAGATTGAGGGTGTGGGGTGGAGTGAAGCAGCAGGGAGAACGGGACGTCTTGGTCGACTAGCACTGGGTGGTCTTAGTGGTCAAATGCCTTTTCTTCACTCCTCCTCTAGCCCTCGCCCCAGCTGTCTCCAGTAGTCCCCGGAGGACGGCCAGGCAGGATGCCGATGCTGATGCCTCTGCTGCTGTGCACAGACCGTCGTCTCTCCCAGGGTTTTGTTCACCTCGGACACTGCAGCTCAGTGAGGAAGGAAAGATAGAGGGTTTTCATCCCTTCTATGATACAGGGATTCTGTTTAATGTCAAAAAATATGATAGTGGTTGTATTTTTAACATATTCCTTGAGAGATTACATGATGACAAAAACAACTACAAATGAGCAGCCGTAGGAATTTTAAATTATTTTCCATGTTATTAATCTCAGCAACATCTCCATTCATTTGAAAACTCTAATGTGGGACACATCTGTTTTGCCTGTAAACAGTGCTTAGCGTGCACATGGATTCCTGCCCCATCTGAATTAAGTTCGGGGGGTCCTGGGCGCAGGTGGGCATCCACTACTGGCCATGCTCTCACAACTACTTCCCTGGCAACAGTTGCTAACGTGGGGGCAGGTGAGATGCTTCACCGGTCATGTTCTCAGCCATGACCTGTTTCTCAAACGTCAGTTTTTCTTAAAAAACTAAAGCTAATAATGGAAAACACGTGTAGACAGTTCTGGTTAAAGAAAACTGGTACCTTGTTTACATAGAGTTGAGCTATTCAGAAACGTGACCTGAGGATCTGGGCAACCTGGACGTGCTCCACGCTGCTGGCCGGCATTTCCGTGAGTCCTGCCTCTCTGGAGGCACCCGGTGTGGAAAGCCTGCACACATTCCCAGGCAAAGAGGGTCTCTGAATGCTGGAACTGGATATGGGAAAGTTGCAGGGGTTGGCCCCGAACTCACTCAGAACCTGTTTGCTCTGACTTTACGCCTCATTCCAGCCAAACCAGCCACCTGGCTTTTTGGGCCACCATAGGGAGAATGGAAAGATGGAGGCTATCAGCAGCAGCATTTCCGACAGGTCTCTAACTGAAATCACTTAGAGTTTCTCTCCTAAGGCTGACATTTCGGGTGTCTGGGATCTTCCTTTAAGCAGCTACCGCTGGGTAAGTGCGCACTGTGCTTCCGGACCCGCCAGGTTTCCCAGGTGTCTTCTGTCCCTTGCACAGATCTGAGGACTGATTGTGCTCAAGGAAAGGAGGAACCCACTTTGCCCTCGGAGCTCTTTCCAGCCTCAAGGTGAGAGAGGGGCAGCCTCACACATGATGCAGATTCCAGCTGAGCTGCCAGAGGGAGTCAGAAGAAGCTTGAAGGCTGGAGTATGTGGAGATGCTGGCGATGCTGATTTAATGACTGTCACTCTTGAGCGCACCGTGACTGGAAACCCTCGGCGCAGTTAGAGCCACAGAGTCCACACTGACAGGAGAGCAGCACAAGTGGACACCCATTTGCTCTCTCAACACTCAGTGCGACCACCTTCCCTCCAGCACCACAGACCCCAGCTGCTTTTGAACCCTCCGGGCACTGGCGGCAGGGCAGCAAGGACCTGAGTCCCTGCTCTGCTACCTGCCAGCCACATGGCCCTGGGCAGATCCCTCCACCTCTCAACCCATTTTCCCTCAGTGTAAAGTGGGAGTGGGGGGTTGGCATGAGTGTTGAAGAAGAGAGGAGGAGGTGCAGGAGTCATGAAAAGATCTGCAGCTTTATTCTTTCATCCTCCCCAAACACTGCCGAGCCAAAAGGTTTTGGATGGTAACTCGGCCGACAAGCTTCTCCCTCTTGTATGTAGGCACATGTAAGATGGGGCTCTTTCTCCTGGCTTCCTGAACCGATTTGGGGGCAGCTAACCCTCCAGCTTTATATATTTGTTGTTGTTGTTGAATTGACAGTAATTGTACATATTCATGGGGTACATAGTGAAGTTTTGACACGTGTCGTGTAGAGTGACGAGCTCGGGGTGCTTAGCCTCCATCATCAAACATTTATCGTTTCTTTGTGCTGGGGACATCCAATATGTGGATGTTGTTTGAAACTATGTAGTGTATTATTGTTAACTGCAGTCACCCTACAGCGGTCTAGGTGAACATAGTGCTGGCACTTACTCCTCCTACCTGGCTGTAATTTTGTATCCTTTAGCAGATCTCTGCAGCTCCTACCTTCTCCCTACCCTTCCCAGCCTCTGGAACCCTCAGCTTCTCACTGGCAGGTCTGGGCTGACCTGGCCTCCCCAGCTCTGGTCTCTGCTTGGACTGTCATTGTGTGGTGCTTGTGCAGTGCCTCAGGACAACAGGCATACAGGACAGGTGCCCGAGGCCCAGTGGATCTCAGGACCTCTCTTTAAATGTCCAGAGGAATCTTTAAAAACTTGCAGGTTGATCATAGATAAAGCAGAAGAAACATGGGTGTGGCAAATATCTAAAGCCACGTAAAGCAAGGCAGCGGGTGGCTACGGCCTGGGGGATTGTATTAGTTTGGTAGGGCTGCCATAACACAGGGCCACAAACTGGGTGGCTTAACAAAAATGTATTGTCTCACCGTTCCTGGAGGCTGGATGCCTGAGATCAAGCTGTCAGCAGGGCTGGCTCCTTCTGAGGGCTATGGGGAGCGTCTGTGCAGGCCTGTCTCTCAGCTGCTGGTGGCTTCTGGCATTCCATGGCTTGTCGATGATGCTCTTCTGTCTTCACATCTTCTTCCCGCCATATGTGTCTGTCATTGTATCCAGATTTCCCATGTTTTCTAATAGGACACAAGTCATACTAGATTAGAGTACACCCTCATAACCACAGCTTGCTTGGTCTTCAGTAAAGACCCTATTTCAAATAAGCTCACAGTCAGAGAACCTAGGGGGTTAGGACTTCAGCATGTTTTCAGGGGGACACAATTCAACCCATTACAGAAATTAAAGGCAATCCACAAAATAAAGTAGAATGGCCAACAAGTGTATGAAAAGATGCTCCACTGCCGGGGTAACTGAAGAAATGCAAATTAAAACAACCAGAATGAGTGATTTCATGCCAGGAGAATGGCAGAAATCCACAGGCTGCCAAGGCTGGATGTCACTGAGGACACAGCAGCAGCAGCGGTCAGCCACGACCATCAGAGGGACACCAAAGTGGATGGCCGCCTTGGGAAGGTTTCTGGTCACATGTGTTGAAGTTGAAGGTGGATGACCTGCAAATACTGACCTGAGAGAATGTCAGAAGCCCTGGTCCCCAGCACCAGGAGACATCTGAGGACTTAAGCACTACGGTCCTTCCTTCCTTCCTTCCTTCCTTCCTTCCTTCCTTCCTTCCTTCCTTCCTTCCTTCCTTCCTTCCTTCCTTCCTTCCTTCCTTCCTTCCTTCCTTCCTTCCTTCCTTCCTTCCTTCCTTCCTTCCTTCCTTCCTTCCTTCCTTCCTTCCTTCCTTCCTTCCTTCCTTCCTTCCTTCCTTCCTTCCTTCCTTCTTCCTTCCTTCCTTCCTTCCTTCCTTCCTTCCTTCCTTCCTTCCTTCCTTCCTTCCTTCCTTCCTTCCTTCCTTCCTTCCTTCCTTCCTTCCTTCCTTCCTTCCTTCCTTCCTTCCTTCCTTCCTTCCTTCCTTCCTTCCTTCCTTCCTTCCTTCCTTCCTTCCTTCCTTCCTTCCTTCCTTCCTTCCTTCCTTCCTTCCTTCCTTCCTTCCTTCCTTCCTTCCTTCCTTCCTTCCTTCCTTCCTTCCTTCCTTCCTTCCTTCCTTCCTTCCTTCCTTCCTTCCTTCCTTCCTTCCTTCCTTCCTTCCTTCCTTCCTTCCTTCCTTCCTTCCTTCCTTCCTTCCAGGACTTAAGCACTACGGTCCTTCCTTCCTTCCTTCCTTCCTTCCTTCCTTCCTCCCTCCCTCCCTCCCTCCCTCCCTCCCTTCCTTCCTTCCTCCCTCCCTCCCTCCCTCCCTCCCTCCCTTCCTTCCTTCCTTCCTCCCTCCCTCCCTCCCTCCCTCCCCCTCCCCCTCCCTCCCTCCTTCCTTCCTTCCTCCTCCCTCCTTCCTTCCTTCCTCCTCCCTCCTTCCTTCCTTCCTTCCCTCCTTCCCTCCCTCCCTCCTTCCTTCCTTCCTCTCTCCCTCCCTCCCCCCCTCCCCCCTTCCCCCTCCCCTCCCTCTTCCCCCCTTTCCTCCACCTTTCCCTTCCTTCCCTTCCTCCCTCCCTCCCTTCGTTTTTGTTTTGTTTTTTTTTTTGTTTGTTTGTTTTTTTGAGATGGAGTCTTGCTGTGTTGCCTAGGTTGGAGTGCAATGGCTCAATCTTGGCTCACTGCAACCTCCACATCCAGGTTCAGGTGATTCTCCTGCCTCAGCCTCTGGAGTAGCTGGGATTACAGGCGCCCACCACCAAGCCCACCTAATTTTTGTATTTTTAGTAGAGAGGGTTTCGCCATGTTGGTCAGGCTGGTCTCAAACTCCTGACCTCAGGTGATCCACCTGCCTCGGCCTCCCAGAGTGTTGGGATTACGGATGTGAGCCACTGCGCCTGGCCTATGGGGGCCATTTTCATAAGGAAAAAACCAAAGAGTGCCCAGGCACCGGGGGGTCAGTAAAGGAACGGGTACATATGCAGTGGTGTATTTGTATGGAGGAATACCACGGAGCAGGCACATATCATGGATACGCCAGGTCTCTGTGTTGGAACGTGGGTAGAGCTCCAAGACCACCTGAGGGAGAGACACAATTGTACAACAAGACACACAGTGTTCTGGCATGCTGGAGTGTGAAGCATGCTACGGGTGTGTGCTTCCAGACACATCCACGGGTGGCCAGAGGACGACAGCCAGGTAGCAGGAGGCACCAAATACAAAACAGGATGCCCCTGGGGATGAAGAGAGGAGAATGGGACTGAGAAGGGCCTGCAGCAGGGACCTCATGCGTCTGCATGTTCTGCTGCTTTCATCATGGCCAGAGGAAAGAAAAGGCCCGAAGCACATATGAGAGCGCATTTTCAT
This sequence comes from Chlorocebus sabaeus, assembly GCF_047675955.1. NCBI lineage: Eukaryota > Metazoa > Chordata > Mammalia > Primates > Cercopithecidae > Chlorocebus > Chlorocebus sabaeus. The sequence continues at coordinate 52,957,851 of NC_132925.1, forward strand.
TTGCTAGTTCTGAGTAGTAGGTACACAGGTCTTTGTATTTTCCTCTCTCCCGGAAAATGGAAAGGCTTTGGAGCCAGTCCAATATATATTGGAATTGTTGTACTAGTTTTGTAAACTTTGAAAAGTTACTTAGCCTCTCTGAAGCTCAGTTTATTTATTTGTAAAAAGGAGATGATGCTTACTTTGCAGCGGGGCAGTGTACTAAGATAAGGCCTAGCATATGATTGGGCATGTCCTTCAGTAAATGAGAGCTGATGATAATAAAGATAATCAACATCAATCACTTTCTCAGAGAGTCCCCAGCTCTTTTTCTGAGACAGGGTCTCACTCTGTCACTCGGGCTGGAATACGGTGGTGCAGACCTCAGCTCACTGCAACCTCCACCTCCTGGGCTCAGGTGATCCTCCCACCTCAGCCTCCAGAGTAGCTGGGGCCGCAGGTACGTGACACCACGTCCAGATAATTTTTCTATTTTTAGTAGAGACAGGGTTTTGTCATGTTTCCCAGGCTGGTCTTGAATTCCTAGGCTAAAGCCATCTGCCAGCTTCGGACTCCCAAAGTGGTGGGATTACAGGTGTGAGCCACTGTGCCCGGCCAATACGCTTCTCACAGCTGTCTCATGATAGATGGAGCAAATGAGTCCTGTGTTGCCTGGTCCATGGAGTCGATTTCTGAAATCTGGACCAGCAAAAAGAGGGACACTACCTTTGTGGGGAGTATTTTATTTTTATTTTCTGAGGAAGGGTCTCACCCTGTTGCCCAGGCTGCAGTGCAGTGGCTCTGTCTTGGCTCACTGTAGCCTTAACTTCCCGGGCTCCAGCCATCCTCCCAAGTAGCTGGGATTACAAGCTCCTACCACCATGCCTATTTTTTGTGGAGACGGGATTTCGCCATGTTGCCCAGGCTGGTCTCGAACTCCTGGGCCTACACAGTCCACCTTCCTTGGCCTCCCAGAGTGCTGGGATTACAGGCATGAGTCGCTGCACCTGGCCCCTTTGTGGAGAATTAATGGGGGAGACGTTCTGTGGGCGGACGGCTGTGGCAGCCATGCTGGCTGTGGCAGCATTCACACTCACGTTTGATTCCCTTGACTTTTTGGTGGCTTTTTCTCAATTATTAAACAATGTTAAGCTATGGCAGTAGTTGCTGACACATAGAAGGTAGAGACAGTCTCTACCCTTGTCCCTGCTGGCGAGGGTGGGCCCCGCTATTGAAGCCAGGAGCCTCAGGGTCCTCTCTGTCTTCAGGACAGTCCGAATGTTGGTATCTTCCCAACTTTTTCCTGCCTACGATACACTTCTTGCCATTTGTACCTAGGAGGGTGTCTCTGCCTCGGCCTCCGCCACCTCTGCAAACATCGTCTCACCCAGGCCTTCCTTTGCAACCACCTCCCCCGCTTCCCGTCTAAAATTGGCACAGAGGAGTGACGCGGCTTGACCAGGATGTCTCGGGGACACACCCAGGCACCTTGTTGCTGGCTGGGAAGCAGTGAACTCTCCCACTCACAAGGGGAGAGAAGCCACGGTGATGAGTTCCTTCCTGTGTGTGTGTTGTGGGGTGCTTTGGATGAGCTTGGGGACATTTAGAAGCAGGGAGGAGGTGAGGAGGACAACAGATGTTGGAGGAAGGAACTGAAGGGAGAAGACATCTCACCACTGTTTATGCCCAACATTTAAATATTCCCTAAATTCTGCTTTTTCAGAGAAAAGTCTTTTCCACCAGTCATTTTCTCCAAAATCTCCTTAACTCCCTTGTCATTTGCCACAAATGCTGTTAATTGGACTCACACATACTATGTGTACCTTAATGATTCATTTACTCTATGGACAGTTATTAGAACATCTGGTATGTGGTCACCCGTGTGGAGCCAAGGAGATTAGGACGTGGGGGCTGCAGTGTCAGCCCTCCCAGGAGTGCATGGTCCAGCCAGGGATCAGGGTCCCCTGGGAGCTGTGCCTCAGGCGCTTACTGACTGAGAAAGCCAGCTAGGCGGGACTGTCTGGGGACAGGCCTTGGCAGCCGGCATCTCCGCACTGCTCCTTTCCCGTGGCTCTGTAGTTGGGGCGGGAAGGTGGGTGGAAATGGTGCTGGTGAGTGGGAAAGGCCTCCTGGAAGCTTGGGACGGAGCTGGGAGGTGATGGGAGTCTCTTGGTGGTCCTGGTGTGACGACATGCCACAGGGCTGGTGTCTGTGGTGGGCAGTCTGTCTGGGCAAAGCCTTCATCTTCTCCACCTTGGCCATCTCTTCTGTAAAACTGGAATGGGCTGACCTGCCCTGTGCACACCAGAAACCCCAGGGGGCAGCAGGTAAAGGTTGGGAGGAAGTTCTTTCTATAGTATTCATGTAAAATTTTATTATTTAAAAAGTTATGGTAAATTAGCAGAGCATACAGCTGACCACTTTCACCAGGTTTAAGGGCACCGTTCAGTGGCATTAAGTCTGTTTTCTGAGGAAGCTTTTTAAGATTAAAGATGTGCTAGCAATCTTACTTATTTAAAGACAGGGTCTTGCTCTGTCACCCAGGCTAAAGTGCAGTGGCGTGACCATGGCTCGCTGTAGCCTCCACCTCCTGGGCCCAAGCGATCCTCCCACCTCAGCCTCCAGGTAGCTGGGACCACAGGTGCGTGCCACCATGCCCAGCCAGCAACCTCATTATGATGTGTTGAGACTGTGTGGGCATCCGGCTGTCCTGCCAGTTCAGAGGTCAGATTCTCCTGTAACTGCTGCGGTGGGAGGGAGAGGACGAAAGGGCTGGAGATGGGGCTGTGTCCTGGCCCACTCACTGGCCCACTGCTGGCCCCTCCTTCGAATCTCTGTCTCCGGCTGGACTCTGGTACTTGGGGGATGTCTCTGCACAGCCTTCGGTCTACTTCTGCCAGGCACCGCCTGGCATAGGGATGGGCTGCTTTGCTGCCTCAGGATGGTGTTTTGTGGGAGGCCAGGGCCCAAGGCTGCCCTGGGCCTCATCTCTGTCACCAGGTGGGAGCACCTGCCCTGCCATGGTGCCCAGGGGTCTTTGGGGACCCCAGAATAGATCCTCAAAATGTCTTGTACCCATACCCCCTCCTTAGGCAGAAGAACTCAGACTCAGATCCGTGTAGCTCGCGGCAGTCCGTGGTGAATGAAGCGCAGTGCAGGCTCAGAACGTCAGGTGACGGGGCTCGGGGCTGAGCATCCTGGAGCGCGTTTGTTGGAGGGCGGGAAGCTCATTTTAATGAGTATCAAACATGCAGTGCACTTTTTTCACGTGATGGATTCTTTCAGTGTCACTGCTTGGAATCTGGTTTACTTTTCCCCAAATATGATAGACATTCTTGGTTTCTCAGCTTAGAGAACGTGTAGCCTTCAGTCCTCAGAAAACTCTGTCCTAGATGATAGTGTCGTAGGCCTCTCTTTCCCCCCCTCCTCTTTCCATCTTTCTGTCCGTGGGCAGCTGGCAGTGGAAGTACCTGCCTAGGATGGGGATGGAGGCCCTGGTCAGGGCCGGGTGCTGTGCAGCCTCAGCAGCTCCGACGGGCCTGGCACGGAGCCAGTCGGAGTCCTTTGGGTGCTCGCGGGGATGCAGTGGGCTCTCTCGGGCACAGTCCTGACAAGGAGCGGAGGTGACTCCCATCTCCCAGGCAGGATGCATGTGGTTTTCTGCCGTCCTGGGGAGCACATGACGCCTGGGAAGCAGTGGCTGGGAGGTGATTCACCGGGGGGAGCAGGGCCTGGAAAACAATGTCTGTCTTGAAGCTCCGGGAACCAGGAAAATGAGCTGGAAATGTGAGTAATGTATAATTTTACTAAAATTAACCAGCCAGTTCTCTGGGCCTTTTCTCGCTGTTTTCAGCGTCTTTGTCTGACCCGTAGTGCCCACTGTGCTGTGTTCCATGGACCGTCTTTCCAGTTAGTGTGCCTGGAAGTCCCTTCTCCCCGCTGCCCTGTGTAGGGTAGGCGCGCAGTGGGGCTATGGGAGCACAGATGGTGGATTTAGGTGCAGGGCTGCCCTGTCCTTACCTCTGCCCTGGCAGCTGGCGGCCCTGGCACCCCTCTCCTCTGTGATGTGGTCTCCAAGTCATGCTTGGATTTCCTGAGGCGCCGCTGAGTCTTCCATGTGACTGTGCCGTGCCCCTAGGACATAAAGTGCGAGGGGTGGGCAATGCCTTATGTGCCCCGACCTTGGCTTTGGACATGGGCAGACACGGCCTGAGCTTTAGGCTGCTCCTCCTTGCCACCTGGGGGTGTCTTTATCCTTGGACTTCTGTCTTTATCCTCGGGCCTCGCCTGGAGCCAGAGCCATCACTTGGGAGCTGCAGCCCCTCCCGGGCCTTTCTGTCCCTGCTAGATTGTAAGCCCGTGAGAAGACAGGGCTGTGGCTTCCTTTCTGTAACCTCCACAGAACAGAGACTCAACTAGCACTGGCTGAGTGAACGGAAGTCTAAATTCAGAGGCACTCCATGTCTGAGGCGCTCCTGAATCCGTGACATGAGCCCCCAGGTCTGTGCACTTCGTGAAGTGGCCCGTGGAAGTATCAGTGAGGTGGAGAGAAGCCATTCACTCATGTCGTTAACAATGAAATTGTGTCTTTATCTGAATTGGGAAGGGAGCGGGACACTGAAGATGGGGATGTGGGTTGACACGGATGAATTGAGTATTCGGGAACCAAGCCCCGTTTAGGTAGAAGCCAGCGGATCTCAGGCCTGCTTGGCTTGACGTCCGTTCCATGGAAGATCCTCTGGTGATGTTGGTGTCTGGGATCGTAACCCTTGAGGCATTCATTGCAGAAACCTGTGCTGTCTTCTGAACTGCCACAGACAGCCGACATTATGGACAGGCTGTTCTCAGTATTAAGGTTTTTAGTATTTTAATGTTTTGAAAATCGCCAGGATGTGTATGGCGTTGATGGAACCTACTGTCTAGGCTCTGGCCAGAACATTCTCTTCCATGGTTGTCTTAATGGGCTGAACATTTATTCCTTAATTGCTTTTAAGACATTCTGTATCATCAGCCAGAGAATAAAAGGAAAGAAAAAAAACCCATAAACGAATACTGGGTCCTGTACAGCTAATCACCCTATAATCAATACACTTGGTTCAGGGCTGACAGGGTTCTCTTGGTGCTCACTGAGGGCTGCAGTGCGCCGCTGTGATTGTTTTGGTTTAGGGCTGACTGGGTCCTCTTGGCACTCCCTGATTTTGGTTTGTGTGCCGTTTGTCCCCCGTTTATAGTCCTCTGGGTGGATCTTACTATGACCACATGGTTACATGGAGACGCCGAGGCTCGGAACGCCTCGGGGCACTGAGTGGCAAGCCGAGCATGTGCCCCTGCTAGAGATGGCACAGAATGACATCACAACATCACAGCCGAGTCTGCACTCAGGCCCCCTCTGGTGCTTCTCCTGCTCAGCCCTTAACAGCTCACTGATTGGGCTGCAGAGTCCATCTGAAGGCTTGAACGCACCTCCAGTTGACTCCTCAGCCTCCCGCTCTCCACGATTCTGCCCATCCACAGTTCCACTCCACCATACCTGCCTTTCTTACCCGGTTACCCACGCGCTGTTTCTCTTCATTCACTTGTGAAGTCTCTGTGCGCCCATGGTAGCAAGGGTAATGAGATAGGAGGGACGAGGTCATGTGAGGAGGGGCAGGTGCATAGATGAAGAGATCATTGGCGGTGGGTGATGGGTTCTATATTAAAGGTTTGCACGGGGCACTTTGGGATTTTACATTGCAGCTGCGGTTGGCAGTGCAGGACAGGGGAGGAGGGAGGCTGGAGCGGCACCACCCGTACACAGCCACAGAGGCACAGAGTGGCTGCGTCTTATTTGAGGAATGGCAAGTAGACGGTTGGAACTACGGAGCACAACATTTGGAGGCTTGGAGCCAGAGATGAGGATGGGACGGTGGTCAGGCCCAGAGGCTACCAAGGCCCGTGCTGAGCTGCTAAAAACATTAACTAAGGGCTGGATGTGGTTGGATTTGCTTTATAAAGAGATTGCTCTGGGATGGATACAAGCAAAACAGGAAATCTGAATAAGGTTGGTAGTTGTCTTATCCTGGTTGTGATATTGTACTGTAGTTTTACAAGATGCCACTATCCGGGGAGTCAGGGTACCGGGTGCATGTGATGGCTCTATGTTCTTACAACTGAAGTTAATCGACAGTTTCAGAAAGGTATGCCTGTCACATGCATGTGTGTGTGTGGTGCGTGCATGTGTGTGTGTAACAGTGTGTGTGTGTTTATGTAACATATTCAGTGTGTGCGTGCATGTGTGTAACGTATTCAGTGTGTAACATTCTGTGTGCATGCGTAACATTGTGTGTAACATTCATTGTGTGTGTAACATTCAGTGTGTGTGTGTGTAACATCTTCAGTGTGTGTGTGTAACATCTTCAGTGTGTGTGTGTAACATCTTCACCCAGTCTGGGACGGGGGCTGTGGCTGCTGCTTCACCAGGGCAGGCCCAGGCTTTTCCGCTAGTTAAGACAGGTGACTACTTGCAGACTCTGAAAATAATTTGTATTTCTTAAAGAAAATTCACTCAAATCATGATTCATCACATTTTTCTTTAAAAGACCAGCTCATTAGTTATGGAAAAAGATTACTCTGTCAGCGGAGAATGTGGTGGATTCAAGAGGCAAGACCCAAGGCAGATGCCACTGTGGGACCCCTGGAATAAAGTGTGGAGGGTGGACCGGGGCTGGCCGTGCCTTACCTGTGTGGGGCCAGTGCCTGATAGATGCGACATGTAACATTGCCTTCGGACTAACACATCAGATGGAGGCGGCGCTGACTGTCTCACCTGGATTCCACGTGGCATCGCCTGAGAGCTCAGCACATGGCCAGGGCTAGTGATGGACCTTCTGGACACAGGTCACTCTTGCTCATGTGTCCTGGATGAGTGAGGTGCGCGCTGGCTCCCTGCGGCGTCCCGGGAGCACCAGAGCAGACGTCACCACGTGTCAGCCAGGAGCCTGAGCTGATGATTCCACCACTCTGAGTCTCGGGGTTCTCGTCTGGACAGGGGGTGGTGGAGGCATTGCCTGCTTGGTGCTGTTAGGAAGATGGGCTGAGCAGTACTGTGGAGGCTTAGACCAGGCCCGGCATGTAGGACACAGCTGGTGACTGGATCATTGTCAGTGTCCCCGTCCTGTCCACATGGCAGGTCCTTATCAAACCAGCTTGGCCTCCAGCTCCCCAGGCTCCGAGGGGGTGGAGATTATTGTAGAAGTGAACAGAGAGTCGGACAGAGGACGCCGCTGGGTCGGGGGCTCCATCTTCTATGGAGCTGACTTTGGACTCCGCTGGCAGCAGCCTCCCCGGCACCCAGGGGCTTTGGGGTCAGGCTGACCTGGGCTGGTAGCCGGCTCCTCCTCATGCTGCCCAGCCACACGACCTGAGCTTCAGGGTAAAAAATTAAATAAGCAACACGGAGTGCCTGGCACACAGTCACTGTCCCCTTTGCCTTTCAGAAAATGCCAGGGATTCCCCTCTGAACGCTCACTCCTCTTTTTCAGGAACAAGACTGCCAATGGCGACTGCCGCAAAGACCCCCGGGAGCGGAGCCGCAGCCCCATCGAACGCGCCGTGGCCCCCACCATGAGCCTGCACGGCAGCCACCTGTACACGTCCCTCCCCAGCCTCGGCCTGGAGCAGCCCCTCGCACTGACCAAGAACAGCCTGGACGCCAGCAGGCCGGCCTGCCTCTCGCCCACACTGACCCCGGGGGAGCGGCAGCAGGTGGGCCTCTGTCTGGGAGGGTGGCAGGGGGAGTCCAGGAGCTGGGGGACTGAGCTGGATGGAGAGCCCCGGGCAGAGGACCCCGAGGGCGGTGGTGAGGGAGGGAGGTGGTAAGGGATGCCACCCTTTGCCTCCGTTCTGCACTTGGGACAAGGGACAGCAGAACAGGAGTCTTCTTCTGCTTTTACTTCCTGCCCAGACCTGCCCGGGCCTCGCATCTTAGCAGTCGTGGCCTTGGGCAAGGTGCATGTCGCTGGGGCTTCATCTCTCTCCTCCACAGTACAGGGTGGTGTACTGAGGTTTTCTTCAGCAGTCTTCTGTGGCAGGCCCGATTCTCTTAGGATCAATGTCGTCATCCTCAGGGGGGTCCTCCGTTTCTCCTTGAGAAGGTCACGTAGATGAAGGGAAATGTCAGGCTGCTTTGCCTTGGGCTGGGGTCCTGCACAGTTGATGGCCGCAGGGTTGTGAGCCCCCATGCTGGTCAGAAGCCTATGATGGGTACGTAGGGAGTTTTTTCTATTAAAGGAAAATAGGAAATTAAATGATTACATAATAAACACCGTTTGCTTGGTAGAAACAAATCTTTTTAAAAATGGGGTTCCTGGGGAAGTGTGTGGGGGAAGGCAGCAGCATTGAGAAGGCTGGGAATCACTGCTGGAGCTCTCTGAACCTCCGGGGACTATGACCTAACAGCTCTTTAGTCACTAGTCAGCATTTGCTAAGACTGACAGAGAGGAGGGTGCTGTGCCCCGAGGGGTGCCTCCAGGCTCCGTGCATTCAACTGCGAGAGCCTCCGTGTCCTTGCGGCACCTCCGCGGCTTCCCTCAAGCGGCACTGCCTGGTGTCCGTCTCTGATGGGGTCTGTTGGAACTGTGGGTGGGGGAGGCCCTGGGAGTTGGGAGAGGTGGTTCTGGTGCTTGGGAATCCCGGTGAAGCTGAGAACAGTTGCCCATCTTGCCTTGGAGTCTGATGTTGTAATCCTGTTTGTTTGATTCATTCATTTAACAAAATGGCATAGACCCCTATTGTGTGCCACCGGGTGCCAGCAGCCAGTCCAGCAGGATGCAGTCGTCGTTCTCAGCACACTCAGCTTTCGTCTGGAGGAGAGATCGCTGATGTGTCTGATGGAACCTGGGGCCAGGTTATCACTGCTGTTCATGTCAGCGTTTTACTAGTGCTCACCATTTACCCAGCCCTCTGCAGAGCGGAGCTCTGGGCAGCCAGAGATGTGTGTGTGGACACTGTCATGGCCACAGGGAGCTCCTGGTCTAGTTGGGGAAATGGATGTGAGAAGAGAGGAGTGTGCGCCTGGGCAGCAGCAGAGGCGTGTGGGCAGTGCGACCCACAGGGACCCGCTCCCTGCCTCCGGGGGTGGGCAGTGGACCTTTCTGCTTTGTGAAGCTCAGCAGGCATTGCAATGATGCCACGAGCCATGGCCTGAACCGTGTAGGCGGAACCTGGCTCTGGCCATTGCCATGGCTGTAGGGGAGTCCCTGAAGGACAGGGGAATGGAGGGGAGGATTCAGCTGTAATCTCAGAGCACCCACGTCCAGCCTCTGGCCCTTGGGGACCTGGGGGATGTAACTGTGAGCCTCGCGAGCTGTCTCTGCCCGCAGGGTCAGGGTGGGCCCTTGGCGGTCTTAGTGTTTTCTTAGATGATTATTTCCTTGACTCTCCAAGGCTCTTGAGAATCTTGCAGTTGGTTTTCGGTCACAGTTGCTTTGCAAAAACTGAACTGCTGAACAGAGTGGCCTGACTTTCTTTAGCCTGTCTCCCTCTCTCCAACCTGGAATGGGCCTGGCTGCCCACGGCACACGTGGCGAGGGCCCCTCCTCGTGCCTTGGGGCTCCTGAGCAGCTTTCCTAGGAGGGAGAACCTCAACTCCCCACCTGTGTCCTTACAGGATCCAGGCCTGGACGGAGGACAAAGCCAGGGACCACGGGGCACCCCAGGCTGCCCATTTTCCTGGGAAGGGCACAGTGGCCTGACCGGAGCTGTCACTTTAGGCTGGGCTTGGTGGGGAAGAGGGGGTCAATCCTGCCCTCCTTGCCGTGGCTGCTGTCAGCACATGTCATTCACGTCGTAGCCATTCGTGGGGCTCCTTCCTGCAGCAGCGTGGTGGGGCCGAGGCCACGCACTGGAACCTCAGCTGGGCTCCAGCACCCTGCTGAGGACACCAAGCAGCGACGTTGCCTGTGCTCCAGCAGCTCCGAGGCCCCTTCCCGGGAGTCTGTTGGGTGTCATCCTGTAGCTCAGAGCCAGGGGAATGGTGGTGGGGAGGGGCTTCCTGGGGTGACAGCAAAGCTCTGTGTCCACAGGCGGGCAGAATGCATGCTGCAGCCCTGTGGGGTGGACATGGTGGAGACCTTCCTCTGTGTGGCAGAAAATGTGACTCAGATCTCTGGGAACTTGGGACAGGAAAGTTCCCTGAGGGGCATGTATGGGGAGGCTGCAGAAAGTGTCCCCCCATTTCATGTTTGTGATGGCAGCTCAGGATAGACAGACACCAAGAGGGTGGCCTTGGGCAGCAGCCAGTGAGGAGAGGCAGGATGGGGTTAAGCTTCACACATCGAGGGCCGGGCGCAGTGGCTCACACCTGTAATCCCAGCACTTTGGGAGGTCGAGGCGGTGGATCACTTGAGGCCAGGATTTCGAGATCAGCCTGGCCAACATGGTGAAACCCTGTCTTTACTAAAAGTACAAAAATTAGCCAGGCGTGGTGGTGGGTGCCTGTAATCCCAGCTGCTCGGGAGGCTGACAGAACCACTTGAATCCCGAAGGCGGAGCTTGCAATGAGCCAAGATCGCATCACCGCACTCCAGCCTGGACGACAGAGTGAGACTTGGTCTCAAAAAAAAAAAAAGTGTTGGTGCAGCCAGCCTTGGGGGTTGCTTTCAGATAGGACAGGTGGGCGCTGTCTCCCCCAGGGCAGCCTCTGTCTGAGGACAGTCACAGGTGGGTGGGGCAGCGGGTGAAGGGGTTAGTGAAGGGCTCATCCTGGCCCTGCCATAAATCTGCGGCATAACTTCCAGCAGGATGTTTCTGGCCTTCGTTTTCCCCATCTGGAAAACAAGGGCATGGGGGCGGGGACCCTCGAGATCCCATAAACGCCCACCATCTGGAGGCCTGGGGCCTGTTCTAGGTGGACAAGTCCCGGCCTGCACTCCACCACAGAGGCAAGGGCGAGGTGTCTGACTCCAGCGGGGGCCGGGGGCTGGTGCAGCCAGTCCCAGGAGGGCTCACGGGCCACCCTGCAGCCTGGCTTGTGGGGAGGAGGAGAGGATACCCAGACACTGAACATCTTCGCATCTGCAGGTGACTGGTTAAGGTGATTCGCTGCAGCTCAGGTCAGGAGATGCCCTAAAGGTGTTCTGATACCAGTTGGCCAGCCTGCCCGCCCTGCTGGTTCCGTGCTAGAGACTCTCTTCTGAAACGGCCTTTCCTGCCTTGGATAGACTGACATAAAGGCTGGACAGCGAGCTCATTTCTTCCTCTTCTTTGATTCCCCTCCTCCTGCTTGAAACGTCTCCCCAGTTCCCCACATCTGCGTGGGTCAGGACATGCTCGCTGCAAAGCACAAGCCGGCTGAGCACAAAAGGGAGTTTTATTGGGAGGATCCTGGGGGGTCTTCTTGAACCCAAAGTCATGGGTCCAGCCAGGCTTGGGAAGGGACTGGCCATCTCACTGAGAGCTGGACGGGGCAGGCCCTCCTTCCTCCTGGCTCTGCGCATGTCCAGGTCTTGGTATCTTGCTCTCTTGCTGCTGCTTGACCTCTGTGGTCAGCCAGTGTGAGATCTGCTCCAGGCCTCATCTGTCGGTCCCCAATCCCCTTTCCGACCCTGTCTGCTCAGCACTGTGAAGACCCTCGCCTGAGGCCCTGTCCACAGGCAGAGCGTGGACATTCAGCCCAGCTCCACCTGCCCAGGTTCTCTGCGCTGCCACCTGTGCACACCACGGAGGCGACACGAACTCTGGGCAGCTCTGTCCCACTGCGGAAGTATTGCGCCACTCAGAAACCCCGAATTCTTGGTTTGTCTGCAGCTGCTAAGCCACATCTCCCTCTACCCTGGCGTGTGTCATTTCTTGTTAGACCCAAGTACAGACCCTTATGTTTAATCCCAGTTCATCCTTGTGGATCCACATTTTCATCCTAGAATCCATTTTCGCCATTCCCAATCACTTTCTATCATGAGAAGGTCTGGCAGGCAAGCCTTTTGTGTCTTTATACCAGCTACTGCTCTGACTTGAATGGAAAGGGCTGGCTGGGAAGGACAAAGCCCAGCATCCCTCTGGCTGACACTACTGTCACCTTTGGTCCCTGTGGGGTGATTTCAACCAGCTCCTCACTGGCTGTCCTGGAACTCAGCCCACATACTCCACCACCTTGTCCTCAGGGATATGGCAAGATACTTTTCCTGGGGGAACCTGAGGAAGTTCTGTTTAGTTCACACATATTTTCCGTCCCAGGTTCTGCACCAAGGCTGGGGGGCTACTTGGTGTGCATGGTCTTACAGGAGCACCTGGACAGACCGATGCACTTGCTGAATCTTGGTGGGTTGGGGGAGCAGGAGTGAAGCGGGGGGCAGCCAGTGAAAGGCTTCACAGAGAGATCTGAACAGGGCTTGAAGGAACAAGGGGAGTCTGCCAGGGAGACAGCGTAGGAGTGGCAGGGAAGGAGAGTGAGCCTGTGTGCAAGGCAGATCGGGCTGGGGTGGGACGTGTGCCGTTCTACACTTAGGCGTATTTCCTCCATTTCCTCTCTGTCCTGATTTGTAGGTCATCACTGAAGCCAACTCGAGCTGGCTTTGGCTCAAGCAAAATGCTTCCAGTTAATTGCCATGTATTGAAGTGTCCTGGATGGCTCCAGGCACACCCGCGGCTCAGTGGACACAATGGGAAGGGCTCTGGGGACGTTACCGGGAGGAGCGAGGTCCCTCCTGCAACCCTCTGCCCTCCACAGGATGCTGGGTGTTCGTCTCAACAGATTTGAGAGAGGGGGACAGACCAACTCAACAGTTGAGCTTTTGTCCTTTGTACTCTCACTGATCCAAACAGCCACGACCAAGGGCCACTACACACACCCTTGGAGCTGCGCGCTCTGTGTGGATTGGCCGTGTTTAGCAACAGGACTCCAGTGTTGAAGTGGGAGGTGGCAGAGTGGGTCAGGAAGGGCTCCAGAACAGAGCCTGAAGGGTGCTGGGGAGGGCCCCAGGGGCGGTGCCCAGTACTGAGGCGCGTCTCCACACACTGACACCCCTCTTCCCCGCAGAACCGGCCCTCCGTGATCACCTGTGCCTCGGCTGGCGCCCGCAACTGCAACCTCTCGCACTGCCCCATTGCGCACAGCGGCTGTGCCGCGCCCGGGCCTGCCAGCTACCGGAGGCCACCAAGCGGTGAGTGTCCCGGGCCTCCTCACCTGTCACAGCTGTGCTAGTAGCAGCAGAGCCCTTCTCTGTCATGCTGTTGGCTGAAACCCCTTGCCCCTGAGCCCATCTATTGCTGAGGTTGAAAAAGTATTTTTTGAGCACGTCCAGTGTGCACCTAGCGTTGTGTGTGGCTTGGGTGGGAAGGGCATGAGAAACACGCTGCCCCCCTCAATTTCAGGATCTCATGCCCTAGTTCAGGGAGGGCAGCAGCTACTGTTACTTACATTTAATGCCACATTCTCTTTCTGAACTTGGACTCTGGCCCAGTGCAGTCGGTACATCACCATTTTACAGAGAAGTGACCTGCCCAAGTGCCTGACTTAGCCGGGGGAGGTGGGTTCTGTTTGCAGAGCCCACACTGACTGTGGCAGCCAGTCCAGCTCTGGGCTGCCCGAGGGAGGGTGCTGCACCCGTGCCTGTCTGCAGCCACTTGTGTCTGACTGCCTTCCTGCTTGCCTGCAGCCACCACCACCTGTGACCCCGTGGTGGAGGAGCATTTCCGTAGGAGCCTGGGCAAGAATTACAAGGAGCCCGAGCCGGCACCCAACTCTGTGTCCATCACGGGCTCCGTGGACGACCACTTTGCCAAAGCTCTGGGTGACACGTGGCTCCAGATCAAAGCGGCCAAGGATGGAGCGTCCAGCAGCCCTGAGTCCGCCTCTCGCAGGGGCCAGTCCGCCAGCCCCTCTGCCCACATGGTCAGCCACAGTCACTCCCCCTCTGTGGTCTCCTGAAGGGAGCGCCGCCTCCAACACCACGTGGATCTGCATGGTTTGCCTGAGCTTTGAACAGTCAGTACTTAAAAAAAAAAAAAAAAAAAGTCATGGGGGTGGGGTGGGGGGAAGGGAAGGGATGGTTTATTCGCAAAAACCATGTGGTTGGGATTTTTGTTCTGTTTTTGTACTTGCTTGGTATCCGTACAAGGGGGCCCTCAAACATGATAGCAGGAACTACGTGTGGAACATCTGTCTAATGTAGCATCCTTACTTCCTGCCTCAGTTACCAAAGAAACCTCTGATGCAGGTCTGCCGCCCCAACGGGGCCAGGACTCCACAGCGCTTTCTCAGTCACAAGCCATGATGAATTGGTGACTCAGATGCTTTGTGCTTTTTCCTTTGCTTCTTGAGACCGGGGTGTGTGTGGCTCAGCTTCCACGGCGTGTTTGGTTCGGTCCGTGTGTGTGCGTGTGTATACTTGAAGAGAACTGTCGTGTCTGATTTGCACTATTGGAGGAGGACTAAAGTTGCCTGACAACTTTATGTGTGATGCCAGAACTCTGAGGGCAAACTGCTGAAAAAGGGTTTAAGGATGACATTTCTGACCATTTGTGTGTTTGTTGTTGTTACTGTTTTTGTTTTTTTTTAATCTAGACAATACAGCTTTGGAAGGGGAAGTCTCATACAGTTTATAGGTCTTTCTCTCTCTAGATTTCAGGTGCTTGCAACTGGACTGCAGACTCTACCAATCACGGGCATTTTACCTTCTCTGAACACTGCAGTTTGTTAGACTAGAGCTGAGGTTGGAGGATTCCATAGTGCTTTAAACGTGATGCATGTTTTAATGGAGAAAAAATAGCTGGTTTCTATTAATTATATAGACAGTAAACAAAAACCTTAATACTTACTATCTTCTTTTCAGAATTAGTTTATTTTTGTCAGTTACAGTCCTAGATATACTTACTGCTGGTACAGTTGTACTCTAAGATTTGTATTTGATATTCACTTTACTCACAAGTAGTGCGGGAGGCCAGCTCCTGGCAGGCCCTCGCGATGAGCAGTGGGTCAGCTGCGGTGTGGGATGCTGGAGTTTTGCTGCCGGCTGACAGCATTTTTGCATCCCTGTCTGCTTTGTTACAAGCTCCCAGGGGAGGTGGGGTTTGTGTCTTCCAGCTTCCCTACATGCAGAAACTGCTCCCTTTGAACTCTCTTGGCTGAACAGCAGATTACTGACAATCTGTGATACGGTGTTTTATACGCTTCCTCGTACGCTGGGGCCAAGGCAGTATACATTCCTCTGACTTTATACTGTTATTACTGCATTTTATTATTTGCTATATTAATAGCTACTAACTAGAAATTAGATGAAGCAAGCATGACAGACACAGCTGTGGAGGTCACAGCTGCTCCTTTTTGGTCAATGAGCGTTTCTGTCCCCTCCGCCTGGGGTGTGCTGTGTTCCGCCTGGCCCAGCAGAGGCTCACGACGATGGCACCTGACCAGGTGACATGGGTGTGGTCACCTCACCTGCAAGGCTTTGTGGACTCTGCACACTGCACGACCTCTGGTTTTACAGTTTGGCTGTTGAATTTTGGAAATTGGCACTGGGTGAAAAGGTCGGAGGACTGGCTCTTGTAGTCACAGGGTGGCTGCAGGCCTTTGAAAAGTGGAGGAAAGAAAAGCCCTTCTCCTTGCCCCGCACACATTTCACTCCCACTCTACTGGGCTTCCAAGCTTTGGCATTCAGGCCCCTATATTTTCTGTAGGAAAAATCGTTGAGAACACTTTTTTTATATAGGTAATTTTAAGACCATCATTACGCTGTGCGTAAAGAATGTACAGAGAAATTTGTAGGTATTTTTTGAAGAACATTAATTTGTTAATGATATGTAGCTATTTAATTTTTCCCTTTCCTATTGTAATCATTCATTTTTTGTTGTTGTTTGGAAAAAAAAAGTTGATCTTTTTTTTTGTCGTAGATTTGTCTGTAAAAGTGCAGGAACACAGTTATTCTATGAGAACACTGCATCTGCATTCATAGCCACTAGTTTGTTATTGCTACAGGCTACTGAGCGTCCTAACAGGAAAACAACCCGCTGCTGACCGGCTCGGTGGAGGACACTCCTGGGATAGGTGTCTCTGTCAGTGAACAAGGGCGTCACTCTGGGAGGGTCGGCGGTGCTGGTGGCCGGTCCCCTGGTGCACTGACCTATCTGGGATAGGCAGTACCCTGGAGGGGGCTGTGGGCAGAGGGGACAGCAGAAAACCAAACATTTCACTGAGAAAGAGCCCCCTTCCCCGCTCTAAGAAGGGGCTCCGTGAAGTTCTTCCCAGAGCCACGCCGCCTGCAGTGCGCTCTGAGCGTCTCTCCGTGTGTAAATCTGTAATATACCATTCTCTGTGGCCTGTTTTTCCTGGAAGAAGAAAAAAAGGTTTGGCAGGCCATCTTTTTTTTGTACTTAAAAGTAGCCTTAAGAACAATAATAAAGTGCTCTTAAACCACATAGTGTACGTGTGGCTCTTCAGCCCCCGAGTGAGTTTCAGCGCCAGGCTGGGTGGGCGGACTTGGGCCCTGCACCTGTGCCGGCTGTGTCCCCATGAAGCTCCCATGAGCTGAACGACAGCCACCGGAACTTGGACTGGCTACTTTGGGAGACGCCTCATTTGAAATCTACCCTACTAAATCCTGCTGTTGTAAGGGTCAGCCCAGACTCAATTTTCATTTTGATTTTGGGCCTAAGACGAAAGCTGAAAGAATAAAATAGCAGGAAGAGTGCCTCTGGTTCCTACAGCATTCCAGGGATGATGCCTTCTACACGGGGCAGGGTGGTCAGAGGTACCCAGGCCATGGCCTCTCCTGGGTTTCCAACCCCTGCTCTTGGGGCATCACAGCTGCACACACCCAGAAGAAAGAGGAACACCAGCTCTGGCCTGAGTTAGAGCTGTCTGACCCCTCCCCTCAGCTGGGGCAGGAAGGTAGCCCAGGCTTCGCCTTTCTGGGCCTGGCATGCTCATAAAGGCAGGGAGGACTCCACCTCATCCTGGCAGCTGCCAGGATCTGCCCTGGGCTCTTCCCCCAGCTCAAGGCAGCAACAGAAACTCCTCTCCCTCAAGCAGGCAGGCAGGCACAGATGCTATGCCCACAGCGGAGGACAGGCCGGGAGGCAGGAAAGCCATGTCTGGGCGGCGCACTCCATCGGTGGTGGAAAGCTGGGGTCAGTGGATCATGTGGGCCCTTTAGTCTCGCACCCAGCTCGGCTCTCCTCCTCCCGCTCCACCAGGGCCAGGCTGCAGTGTGCTCACAGGGCCCCACCCTCAGCCATGCCCAGGGCCCTCACAGGAGAAGCCTGCAGTGGGGCTGGCAGGGCATCCTGGGGATGAGGGTACCACCTCCCGCAGGGGCTCTGGACAGGAGCTGGTTGCTCACCTCCCCATTTGGTCTGTGTTGGGCCACCCCCTGAGGGCCAAGGGAAAAGGATCCTGAGGGACGGCTATCAGACACTGTCACAAGAAATAAAAACTGCACAGAGGACCAAGTCCCAGGTCGATAAGGCCAAAGCCAAGGTTATTATTCAGCTCTGAACTGGTGGCATCGTGAATCCCGAGCAACGTTGAACACTGGCCGCTCCTGGGCAGCGGAGGGGGTCCCAGTCCTCAGGGTATGGAGAGGAGGGGACCAGAATCACCAAGCCTGGGGTCAGCAGTCCTGCTCTGGTGATGGAGAGCTCCTCAGCAGGCGGCCGGGGAGAAGTCAGCCTCACAGCGGGGCCATCTCAGATGGTCTCATCGTCGCTCATGTCCCAGATCTGCGTGGAGAAGGGGAGAGGCTCAGCCAAGATGTCCCACTGCCTGGTGGTAGGCACACAGATGCTTTAAAACCGCAGTGGTCGTGGCAGCTCCCACCTGCAGAACCACTCCCTTGTCTCTGAGGGACTGTCACCCCATTTCTGTACAAGGACACCAAATCTCAGACTTGCCAAGGCGTCACTAGTGCATGAACCACCTGGTGGAACCAACAGTGGAGGGCTGGGATTTGCACTGGGGATGTCCTCTGCTCACCTCCTGCACGTCCACCTCGGGGGCCTGTCCCTGACCCAGCCAGCCTCTGCTCATCCTGGCTTCTGCAGCACTCAACCCCACCCCAAGCCAGCTTGTTCTCCTTGCGGTCCACCTGCCCGCTGGAGGGCAGGGATTCTGGCGTGGGCACGTGCTGCCTCGGGAGGCTGCACCCTGGGTGCCTGCTCTACATTCCCTCTAACTATAGTCCAGCTGCCGACACTCCCCATTCACACTAGAGAGCTGAAGAGCAAGCCCTCCCCACCAGCCAGCATGGAGGGGGCCTGGAGCAGGACGGTAGAGACAGCCAGATCCTGCCACAGTCCCTCAACGAGTCTGAGCCTCGCAGTGAACCTGGGGAGCGGGAGGCCCCAGTGTGGCTGTGAGGAGAACTGAGGGACCCAGCAAGAGACACCCTGCCCGCATGGGCCCAGGCCCATTCATTCCCTGCGGTCCTTGGCGTGAACCCCCAGGAAGAGAGCCCAAGGCCAGCACAGCAGGTCTCAGGGTCCCTGGCACCCTGGGCTCCCTGGAGGGCCAGTCCCTGAAGCTACGCCTTCAGACTTTCAAAATTCCTAGAACTGGTTGCAAAAGGCCACCTCAGTGCTAGCAGAGCTGAGAGAAGGAACAGCATGTTTACACGAGGCTGGCCCGGGGAGACGGGAGGCCTGGCCAAGGTAAATATCAACACCAGCTTGGCTTTCAAAGTCAAGGACGTCGAAAATAAATAGAAGGAAATTTCCCTCTCCTGAGGACCCAGCTCCCAGGCTGAGGGGAGGCAGCCCTCTCACTTCCCCGTCTCCCCTGAGGCCAAACTATCTGAGCTCTCGGGAGGGGATTGCCAAGCGAGGTCTAGATGCCGCCCCAGCCAGGCTGTGGATGGGCCGGTCTGGAGTCCAGTGACCAAATGTCCCTTTCTCTGGGTCAGGTCCCCACCGAGCTCATCCTCAATGTGGCTGAAAACTCCCCTAGGGTGGGACTGAGCAGTGCAGGGCAGGGGGGCTGTGTTTCTAACAAAGGTTGCATTTAGGAGCCCCTGGATCTGATCTCTGGGTTCTGATGGTCTGAGTGGAAGAAACAGCCCCTGGAGGGTTTGCCAGTGCAATCCTTCCATTCTTTCACTCTCCTATTCAGTGAACACACATTCCTGGAGCCTACTCTGTGCCACGCACTGTGTAGACCTGCTGCAAATACTCCCCCTTTCACTCCTCACATCTATCTGTGAGGTGAAGATGGAAACAAGCCCAGAGAGGTAAGGCAATTGGCCTGAGATCACACTACAAGCAAGCTTCAGTGCTGGGAACAGGGGTGTATGGAAAAGGGCTGGGCGGGCTGCCTGGAGGAGGATGCCAAGGTGGGGGGTGATGGGGCAAGGTGGAGAATGAAAAGAGTGAGCTGCCGGGCGCGGTGGCTCAAGCCTGTAATCCCAGCACTTTGGGAGGCCGAGACGGGCGGATCACGAGGTCAGGAGATCGAGACCATCCTGGCTAACCCGGTGAAACCCCGTCTCTACCAAAAAATACAAAAAACTAGCCAGGTGAGGTGGCAGGCG
Source organism: Chlorocebus sabaeus (assembly GCF_047675955.1). Taxonomy (NCBI): domain Eukaryota; kingdom Metazoa; phylum Chordata; class Mammalia; order Primates; family Cercopithecidae; genus Chlorocebus; species Chlorocebus sabaeus. Next base: position 52,977,323 of record NC_132925.1, read on the forward strand.
CCTGTAGTCCCAGCTACTCGGGAGGCTGAGGCAGGAGAATGCTGTAAACCCGGGAGGTGGAGCTTGCAGTGAGCTGAGATCCGGCCACTGCACCCCAGCCTGGACAACAGAGCGAGACTCCGTCTCAAAAAAAAAAAAAGAAAGAAAAAAAAAAAGGGTGAGCCTTGTGGGCCATGTCCTCCGGGACCTCCTGCCCAGCCTCCCTGGAGGGCTGCCAGCCTGGGCAGGGCAGGGTCAGTGCCAAACAGCAGTGCCCTCTGCAAACGGGTGGTTGGGGTTGTTCTGTTCCTGAGGACTCGGGCCGGGGCTGGGGCCGGGACTAGGCTTTATAGGAAAGCAGAAACTTTCAGGGAGGTGTTACCCATTTTGTCATCCATGTTACCAGGTTTTTAGCTATGGGGAAGAGGCATAGGTGCTCAGCCACACCAGGACTGGGTGGCCTGGGACTGGCCCTGGAAGGTGCCTGGCTGACCCCTTGCTCCTGGACAGATTCAGCGCTCGAGGGGCCGTGGCTGCTGGCAGTGCCTGAGCTGTGCAGGGGATCCCGCAAGACACCTAGAAGGCTTATTGTGACACAGTTCTACTGAGGCGGGGGGCGGGGAGCAATGCATTTTACATAACCACTCGGGGATTTTCCAGAGCGAATCTCGGGGGCAGGGACGGGCTCTCTGCTGGCCTTGTCCCATTGGCTGGGCTCAGAGGGCAGCAGCCATCTTCATTGGAAACCTCAGGAAACCTCAAGAAACAACTAGAACACAGACTTGTGGGGATGGGATGGGGACTGGAGGGGGACTGGAGTGGGACTGGGGGCTGGGATCTGCAGACTCCCCACTGTGTCCTCACCACAGCTGTGTCTCGGCAGGGCACCTGGTGTGGAGAAGGGCACGGTGAATGTCCTCTTAATGAAGATCATAGGAAACTGTCAGGTTTTTAAAAATATCAATACTGAGTGCTGACAAGGGTATGGCAAAACACTGCCACAAGAGAAGTATAAATTGGTACCATATTTTTAAAAAGATTTGGCAATATGTAATACAAACCTTTAAAAACGTTCAACCCTAAGGAAAAGACAAATGATTTTTTTGTGTTTAATATCAAAGTACACCTGGAAACCCCAATAAAATACATGCTAAGATACCCTTAGAATACAAATGAAAAAGTATTTGGTAAGAACAAGATATAAAATTGACAACAACCAATTATAACCCCCCACATGCAGTGCAAACAATGTTTAATTCAAAACAGAATGAAAGAGGCTGGGCGTGGTGGCTCACACCTGTAATCTCAGCACTTTGGGAGGCCAGGGTGGGTGGATCACTCGAGGTCAGGAGTTCAAGACCAGCCTGGCCAACATGGTGAAACCTCATCTCTACTAAAAATACAAAAAGTAGCCAGGCGTGGTGGCAGGCACCTGTAATCCCAGCTACTTGGGAGGCTGAGGCAGGAGAATGGCTTGAACCCGGGAAGTGGAGGTTGCAGTGAGCTTGAGATTGCGCCACTGCACTCCAGCCTGGGCAACAGAGTAAGACTCCGTCAAAAAAAAAAAAAAAGGGAAAGAGAAAGGAAGAAAGGCACCCATTATATTGTCCAGGCACAGTGGTTCGCGCCTGTAATCCCAGCACTTTGGGAGGCTGAGGTGAGTGGACTGCTTGAGGCCAGGAGTTTGAGACCAGTCTGGACAATAGAGCAAGACTCGGTCTATAAAATTTTTTTTAAAAAGTATAAAAGCAATGAAAAAGATAAACACATGGGAATAAACCTAACAGATGTACAGAATCCATATGAAACCTCTGAAACAGCTGTGACAGTCCTAGAAGAATTTCACCTGGGAAAGATGTAAACTGGAGTAGATAGAGCCACACCCCTTGTTTCTGCATAGGACGATTTAACATCCATAAAGATGTCAGCTTTCTCAAAGCGAATACATTAACAAAGTCTCAATTTTCAAAGATAAACAAATGTTTTCTGGAGCCAAAACAAATGTTTTCTGGAGCCAGCCAAACTGGTTCTAGGCTATGTGGAAAAACAGGAAGCAGAGACACCCAGGAAACCCTCTGAACAGAAAAGCGGTGAGAAGCCCCTACCATGGGCCAAGGGAGACGTCATGAAACCCCCGAGGAGGAGAGGGTGTGTCTGCAGGGGAACACTCAGATGGCCAGCAGGACACGAAGAGTACAGAAACGAGAGAAGACCATGTCCAAGAATATGTGGAAATCAAGAATTTTAATGATAATGGCCTGGGAAGTGCCATCTCAGCTCATTAGGAAAAGACAGACTTTTAAAATAAATGATATGAAGAGAAGTAGAGAGTCACTTGGAAAAAGATAAAATTGATTCCATGCCTTACCCCACACGTTAGAATCAACTCCAAATGGGATAAAGATCCAAATATTAGAGAAAATGAAACCATAAGAATACTGGATACAAAAGTGGGTGAGCTCATTATAGCCTGGGAGTAGGGAAGGCCTATGATCCCAAATCCATAAGCAATAAAAAATGGATACACTTGACTCTGCAAAAACACATGCATGCAATATGCACGGGAAAACAGTCAAAAAGACAAACTGAGAAAACATCACAACATACCATAAACAGCTCATCTCAGTAATAGACAAAGAGCTCTTAGAAATCAAGAAGAGAGGCCAGGCATGCCTGTAATCCCAGCACTTTGGAAGGCCGAGGCGGGAGGATCACTTGAGCCCAGGAGTTAAAGACCAGCCTGCGCAACATAAGGAGACCCTTTCTCTACAATAATGTTTTAAAATTAGCCAGGTAGGTGTCTGTAGTCCCAGCAACTCAGGAGATGGGAGGATGGTGTGAGTTCGGGAGGTAGAGGTTGCAGTGAGCTGTGAATGCACCACTGCACTCCAGCCTGGGCAACAGAGAGTGAGACCCTGTCTCAAATAAATAAATATCAAGAGGAGAAACACCAATAGACCAAATTTTTAAAAAGTGGCTAAAGACATGGCCAGTTCTCAGAAAAAATAAGCAAATGGCCTTTAGAAAAAAAGATGCACAGCCTTACTCATAATAAAGGAAATGCAAAGGTTTCCTTAAGACACAAAAAGAACCAGAAAAAAAAAATGGGTTTGCATTTCACAAGAATTAAAATTTCTGGTCTTGGAAGGATACCACTGAGAAAATGAAAAGACAAGTTGTAGATTAGGAGAAAATACCTCTATATTAAAAGAACTTGTATTGAGAAAATAAACTCTTGCAACTTAATAAAGAGACAAAAACTTGATTTTTGAGGAAAAGATTGGAAGAGAAACTTCACCAAAGAGGAAATATAATGGCAAGTAAGAAAAGACGCTCAGCTTGCCGTCCTCAGAGAAATGCAAATCAAAACCATAAAGAGACAGCACACCCCACCTCAGAAAGCTGAAGCTACAGGCCAGCGCCACCTGGTGTCTGTGAGGATGTGGGGCAGGAAGGGCCCACACACTGCTCCTAGTGGGGATGGAAAGTGGCAAAACCATTTCGGAGAAAAGTCTAGTGACTGTTTAAGTGTGCGCTCACCATGTGATCCAGCCATTCCACTCCTGTTTATTCCAAAGAAACAAAAACACGTGTCCACAGAAAAACTTGAGCCAGAATGTCCATAGCAGTCTTGCTCAGAATAGGTACAAACTAGAAACTACACAAATGCTCATCAACGGGAAAGCAGAGAAACTGTGGTATATCCATACAATGAATACTACTGAGCCATTAAACTACTGATGCGTTAAACAACACACATGAATCTCCGTGTCTTGATTCTGGGTCAAGGAAGCCCAACCGGAAGGGGTGGGGAATGGGGTCGAAGGGTACGAAGTGGCAGTCATGTAGCATGAATAGTCCGGAGGTCTGATATACAGCACAGGACTACTGTTAATCCTGCTGGATTGTATACTGGAAATTTGCTAAGTGTAGATTTCAGGTGCGCACACCACACACTATGTGAGTTGATAGATAATTTCCTTCACTGTAGTAACCATTTCACTATGTGGTATCAAGATACCTTATACACTTTGAATATATATAGTTTTTAAGAAAACAACCCTAACACAGAGGATACCACACTTCATATTTCATTATATGAAATCCTAGAAGGGCAAAAATCCATCTGTGGTGACAGGAAGCAATTTGTCACAACTCAACAAACTGGACACTTAAAATGGGTGTATTTCATCGTATGTAAATCACACAATACAGCTGATTAAAAAAAAAAAAAAAGCTGCACTGAGATCACACTGGCAAGAATCTCACTGCTTCACGGTATGTTCTGTTTGTGAGCCTGTGGGGGAACCACTCTCATACCTCCCTGGTAAAACACAGAACAGTCCAGCCCCTGCAGAGGACAATCTGGCAACAGCCACGATTCCTATGGCTTAACTTTTGACCCAGCCATCTCACTTTCAGGAGTCTGTCCTGAAGACACACCTCCACTATATGAAAGGATATTACCCCTGCTGCATGATCTCTTACAGGAAAAGACTGGGAACAGCCCAAGAGGCCCTCAGCGGGGAACCAGCTGACTAAACCATTTGATGCACATCCACAGCTGGGCTATTGTGGCCCTGAAACATAGTGAGTTCAGTCAGCTGACACAGGGGCTCAATTCCAGGATTTCTTTAGTGAAAGAAGAGAAGAAAGAAATGTGCAGAGTATCTGTAGCATACCACCTTTGTTTAAGAAAAAAGGGTTTTTAATTTTGCAAATATAAACACAGGAACATTAAAAGGAGAAATTAATTTAAATGCCTCCCTATAGAGGGTAGGTGGGGATGAAGGTGAGACTGCTCTGAGCATGCCTTTTAATTTTGAATCATATATGCCACATATTTTAAAGACTAAAAAAGGAAACCAAAAGTACAAGCAACAACAAAATAACTGGAGTCAAAATTTAAAATTTTTGTGCTTCCAAGGACACTATTAAGAAAAAGACAACCACAGAATGAGAGATAATAATGGCACATCATGTATCTGATAAGAGACTTGTATCTAGAATATATAAAGACAGGAGTTTGAGACCAGTCCGGCCGTGGTGGCTCACGCATGTAATTTCAGCACTTTGGGAGGCCAACGTGGGAAGTTCACTTGAGCCCAGGAGTTCGAGACCAGCCTGGAAAACATAGGGAAATCCTGTCTCTACCAAAAAACTGAAAAACTGGCTGAGTATGGTGGTGCACACCTATAGTCCCAGCTACTCTGGAGGCCGAGGCGGGAGGATCCCTTGAGCCCAGGAGGTCAAGGCTGCAGTGAGCCATGACCATGCCACTTACACGCCAGCCTGGGTGACAGCAAGACCCTGTTTCAAAAACAAAAAAATGCGCAAAGATGTTGAATAGACATTTCTCCAGAAAAAGATACAAATTGCTAAGCAGCACATGAAATGATACTGAAACATAATTAGTCATCAGGAAAATGTGAATCAAAACCATAAGCTAACACTTCACACCCACTAGGATGGCTACAATGAAAAAGCCAGATCATAATAAGTGTTGACAAGGATGTGGACAAACTAGAACCTTCATATGTTGCTGCTGGAAATGTGAAATGGTTCAGCCACCTCATAAAAAACAGCTGGCAGTTCACCAAAAAATTAAACACAGTTACCATATGCTACAACAATTCCAGTCCTAGGTAATTGCCCAAGAGAAACGAAAACATGTGTCCACATAAAAACTTGTACACAAACACAGTAGTATTCATAGAAAAGTATTCATAAAAGTTAAACGTGGAATTCATAATAGGAAACGAGTGGGAACAATTCAGTTTCCACCAACTGATGAATAAACGAAACGTGGTCTGTCCACACCGGGGAGTGTCACTCAAACCCCTGCCTCCACTCTCTTCCCAGCAGCTCTGAGGACAATGGTGTCACATCTTTGCCCCCATTTTACAAAGCAGGGGACTGAAGCACAGAGAAAACAGCAGAACTTGTCAAGGAGACCGAGCTAGGAAGGGCCAAGGAAGAGGCCTTTTCCACTTTCTCTCACTACTTCCTGTTAAACATAATTCCCTCTAAAGATGATTAAGGACGGTCTCTGAGTCTGCCCCCCTGCACCCCAGACACACTTCCATTCACCGCCTGTCACGTGAATGCACAGTAGGTGCCCCAAGAGCTGCAGTCCACACCCACCAGCACCACGAATACACCTGGGCAGCCGAAAGGCCAGGCCAGCTCCTGACCTGTTCTGGCTGCCGAGTCCCCACCTCAGTATGACCCAGTTCAGAAGGCAGAGCCCATGGCTTGGACAGCTAGGGAGAGGATGGCATCAGCCTGTGCTGCTCTCCACTGGTGAGGGCGGGCTCAGCCCCTCTGGTCAGCCTGACCTGAGCCCCTCGGCACTCCCCACTGGCTGCTGCCCTGCAATGGAAGAGGGCAGGGCTGGGCCGCCTCTCTGCATTAGGGGAAGAAGGACCTTTCAATTGGGCCCATCACCAGGAATGGGGGGAAGGCTCAGCCTGGACCTCATACACCCAAAGGGCCTTGAGGTTTCACTCTCTCCAAAGGAGACAGACGGGTTTGAAAGGAGCCCTCATCATCAGTTTCAAACTTGGGTCCTGTTTCTGGACCACACTGCCTGGAGCATGCCATGAACTAAGGTTCTTCTTTTATAAACACGGTAATTACCTTGTGAATGGCACAATTATATTTCTGTGTGTCCGCTAAAAACGTTCATTTGTTAAATGTCAACATTTAAGGTTGGGTGCAGTGGCTCACACCTGTAATCCCAGCACTTTGGGAAGCCGAGTCAGGCGGATCACCTGAGGTCAGGAGTTCGAGACCAGCTTGGCCAACATGGCAAAACCCCCTCTCTACATGGTGACATGTGCCTGTAGTCCCAGCTACTCAGGAGGCTGAGGCAGGAGAATCGCTTGAACCTGGGAGGCAGAGGTTGCCGTGAGCCAAGATTGTGCCACTGCACTCCAGCCTGGGTGACAGTGAGACTCCATCTCAAAAAAAAAAAAAAAAAAAAGGCCATTATTGGCATTTCTTTATTTACTTTTTGAGACAGGGCCTCACTCTGTCACCAGGCTGGAGTGTGGTACCATCATAGCTCACTGCAGCCTCGACCTCCCAGGCTCAAGCAATGCCTCCTTAGTAATTGGGACTACAGGCATATGCCACCACACCCAGCTAATTTTTTATATTTTGTTGAGATGGGGTCTCCCTCTGTTGCCCAGGCTGGTCTTGAACTCCTAGGCTTAAGCAATCCTCTGGCTTGGCCTCCCAAAATGCCTCCGGGAAACAATGGGGGTGCTAACCCCCACTTCTTCTGGAGGAAGCTGCTAGTTGCTAGCCCTTACTGAGCACTGCCAGGGGGTGGCTGCAGGGACTAGGGTAGAAAAAGGAGAGGGGACATCCAGAAGATGATTCCAAGAAAGAGCTGTGGGGGGGAGCTGACAACAGAGAGACACGCCCAGGAGAGCTGGGCCTGGCAGGGCTGCTCCCGACACAGAGCCCAAGCACAGCCCCGAGGCCCAGAGAGGGGACAAGGCTGGCGGGGCTCCCAAGGCCAGCAGGCTATGGGCTGGGGCTTGGTCCGTGAAATCCTAGGTCAGGTTTATGGACAAGAAGGGACAGGGAGGAGGTGGCCTGGCAGGGGCAGGAAAGAGCAGGGAGGAGGGAGCGGCTGCAGGCCGTGGAGACTCCCCAGCCAGGAGCCAAGGATTGGAGGCAGGGCTCACTCAGGGTCCCTGCATAGGCTCTCAATGCCCACAAGAGAAGGATCTGTTGTCCCCACAGGTATCCGTCACCCTGGCTCTTCTGGGGTCTCCATAAGCCTCTGGCACTGTTCCCACCTACAGGGCATCAGACTGAGTTTCTGAATAAACAATCCCATTGTGTCTTTCCCCAGTTTTACAGCCTTCAAAATCTTCCCCTTGCACAGAGGGAGAGTTAAGTCCAAACTCCTTTCCGGGCCACTAGGCCCCCCGCCCTGGCCCTGTGCACCCCTCCAAGCTCCCCACCCCAGCACCCTCCCTCTGGCCCACCAGATTCCAGCGGCTGCCGCCTCCAGGCTCTCCCCTCGCTCAGCCTTTTCACAGGCTTCTTTGGCTTAGAAGGCTCTTCTCTGCAGTCCCTCCCGCACGGCTGGCTCCGCTGGGTGTGCAGCGACCTTCCCGCTCGCCTACCTTCTTCTCAGGCCTCTTGGTTCCTTCTGTGACCCCACCATAATTTGCTGTCACCTTGTAGTTTGTGCATCTGTCTGACTTCCCCAGGGGGCTGCCTGCTGCATGAGGGTAGAGCCTGGTCTGTCTGGTCACCACTGTGTCCCCAGCCCCGGCTCAGAGCCTGGCCTAGTAGAGAGGCTTTGCAGAAACAATGATTCAGAACCATCTGTTCTGGATATGATTCCACAGGGCAGAAAAGAAAGGGGGATTTTTGGTGTGACCAAAGTACCTGAGATGCACACAGTCAAGGGCAGGCCCCTCAGCCCAGTTGGCTTCTAAGGACTCCATCACGTCAGGCCCTTGGACTCCAGGCCCCAGAAGGACGGGGGTGCCTAGGGGCAAAGCACTGTGGGTATCCCCGGGTGGGAGCAGGCAGGGTGGCAGGCCAGCTTTCTGAGGGAAGTCTGGGTCCCAGGCCACTGACGCCCTCATTCTCCTTCCTGAGCCTCACTGTGGGTTGGCCCTGAGCCAGGCCACAGGGATGCACAGCGGTGGATACTTCTTGCTTCTGGACTCTAAGAGGCCCCAGGCAGGATCGGGGATGGTCAGAAAGGGTGCCCCGCAAGGCAGTAGCTGTGGGGCTCCGCAGATGGGGGAGGCCTCGTGGGTTAACCAGTACCCTTGCTGGACCCAGGTCTGCCTCTGCAGCCATACCTGGGCCCTGGAGCGGGCCACAGGGAAGTGCTGCTGGGTAAAGGCCCAGGGTCTGACTTCCTGGCTCCCAGATTCCTGCCTGGAGCCGTCACAGCATGGGGACCTGGGGCAACTCAGAATTAGCCCTGCCTACTCTCACAATGAATCCAGAACCAAAAGTTCCCAGATCCCTTCACCCCTGGGCCAAGGATGGCTGGCCTGACTGCTTCGGCCTGCTGGTGCGGGCAGATGAGCGGCCTGAAGGAGTGAACCAAAAGGAAAGGGAGCGGGTAGCCTGCACAATGCAGGGAGGGCCAGAGCAGATGGCGAGGCCAGCCTGGGGCTGATGGCTCATGCCCTGCAGGGACTTAAGTGCTCTCGATGTCTGCTGCCAGCAGCCCCGGCCCCTGCCCTTGCCCACCCTCCACCCCCAGACTGTCGCCATCCTTCAGTGGAGATGAAATGGGTCCTCCCCCTCCCATCCCCAGAGGTCTGCGGTTCAAGCGATTCTCATGCCTCAGCCTCCTGGGTAGCCGGGATAACAGGCGTGTGCCACTTACGCCCAGCTAATTTTTTGGTATCTTTAGTAGAGATGGGGTTTCACCATGTTGGCCAGGCTGGTCTCCAACTCCTGACCTCAGGTGATCCGCCCACCTCAGTCTCCCAAAGTGCTGGGAGTACAGGCGTGAGCCACCACACCCGGCCTTGTGCTCTTCCTAACACCACCCCAGTGCCTCGCTTTGGAAAGATGCCCGTCTGCCTTCCCACTCTTGTACTCTGAGCACTCACTGCCTCCTCTAGCCTGGGCACCAGACTTGGCAGAGGAATTAAGACCAAATCCCTCTTTTCTCAGGGAACCTTTGCCCCAAACTCAGCTCTCCAGACACAGGCCAGCTGAGGGCTGAGGCAGGGGGGAAGATGGGAGGAAGAAGGAAGCAGAACGGTGGGGGCTACTTCTAGAGTCTTCTGAGGGAGGAGTTCTCCCAGCCTTTCCAACCCCAGTCCCCTGGTGCCAGTCCAGAGAGCATGTGCACTGCCTCATGACACCCACGGCCCCGGGGTTCCAGGAACAAGGTTAAGGTTCTACTACAAAGACAGTCATAGCCAAGGCAGCTGGTAAGATGTAAAGCGTGAGTTACACAAGGAACATCAGGCAGCCAGGGATGAAGAGATTAAAAGAGAAAGCGGCAGGCTTCATGTTGGCAGGGTGGGGCTGCTCCCGCACCGTGGGGTCGGTTGGAGGATGCTGCCGGCTAACTGTGGCCTGTGCAGCTGATTAAAGGCACATCCAGGAAGGGGGCAGCAGACCGGGCCTGTGCACACGTGTGGGCTGGCACACCACCTCCAGAGGCATTCCATTCCCCAAATCCTCCCCACTCCCCCTACAAAGATGCTCAGGGCTGCAACTGACAAGGAGCGAGGGGTCTGAAGGAACAGTCTCATGCCTCAGAACCCAGACCCAGAGGAAGGTCAGCACCTCCGAGCTACGCTTGAGGCACAGATTATGCTCAGCAGTTCCAAACAGACTTCACTCCCAAGAACAGAGCCCAGGCTAGAAACACAGAGACCCGATGCCCTGGAGGGGGTAGCCTGGAGGATGCCCAGGGGACTGTCATCTTAAAGGAGGCACAAGAGGGAAGCAGAGGGTGGTTGAGAGCAGCTGCTAGGCTGGGAAAGAGGCAAGTATGGAAGACCAGATGAGAAAAAAGGGTCAGTGTAGCAGTGGGGATACTGGTGTCTCCAGGGACCCAGGTGAGGGGTACACGGGCCACAGGAAGGGTCATGGCCCATGGCAAGGTACATCTGCCGGTGTCTTTTGTTTTCCCCTCCCAGAAAGTGCTAAGAAACAAATATGAAACCTGCCAAGAGGAAGTGCTGACATCTTAGCCTTGCAGTCCTTAGTGAGGTTCCCGGCAGAAGACTCTGGAATTCCCAGCCCACGGTGACAGGCTGCTCTGGGTCTCCCCCTCTTATTAGTCTGGAAAATGGACCTCAGGGTCTCACTATATTTAGCACCCTCCCTCCGAGGATGTCGCTAAATAAGCACCAATATCTACGATTTCTCCCAGAGCGTTTACTGCCTAAGCAAGGGCTTGTCCAAGCACTGGTAAGCAGCAGACTGGCTTTGGGGCTCTCAGCTCCTAATTTACCAAGTGACATTCGGAGGAGGGAGGTTTCAAGAGCAGCGACTCCCGCCACTGACGTGAACGGCTAACAACAGGGTGTGCTGTTCAGTGCTTTGGACTCTCCACTGCATCGCTGGCCCTGGGGGAGGAGGGCGCAGGCCCCAGGCTTGTTTGCCTTCTCTCTGGCTTCAAAACACATTTTTTAAATTAGATGGTAAGAATACAGAGTAATTTTTGTAGTACCCACATGCTTTCTTTCAAGATATGATTTATATGTTTGGCCCACATTTTAAATGAAATGGTTTTTGAGATAAATGGCCGTGCTGAAGGCTATGAAATGGTTTCTGTTACATAGTTCTTATTTCTAGCTCCTTAGAAAAGGTTTTGAAAAATTTCCCTTTAAAAAGGCAGACGCTTTTACATGTTTGTTGTCTACCTCAAAGGGCTTTTGGGGTCAGCATCAGAAAGAGGGAGACGAGGAGGAGGAAAACTTGAGAGCTCAGAGTTCCAGGGCAAGGCGGGAGGACGCAGGATATAAACACACCAACTTCACTTGGTGAGAAAGGACATCTTGCAACTTCAAATAATGCAAATGCAGGTGACGTGGCTTCTGAGGAGAGGGGCATGGTCCAATCCTAGGGAGGCATGTGCTGGCAGGATGACATCCCCTGCCACTGGGCCACACAATCAGAGACCAAGTAACAAGGCAGACGCTGACCCACTGACTCTCTAAAGCTTCAGGCGGCAGACAGTTTGGTACTGAGATGAGGATAACCGGGAATACAGAGGTAGAAACAGACCCACAAACACCGGCAGGTGACTTTCAACAAAGGTGCCACGGTAATTTGACAAGAAAGGACAATCTTTTCAACAAACATTGCTGGAACAATTAGATAGCCACATGGAGAAAAATGAACCTTCACCCTTAACTCATACCCTACATGAAAATTAACTTGAAATCAATCACAAACATACATGTAAAAGCTAAAACGATACATTTTTTTAGGAAAAGAAAAGAAAAATCAATAAGCCTTTGGGCATAGGCAAAGATTTCTTAGGACACTAAAAGCAGGAACCATAAGAGAAAATAATTATTAACTGAACTTCAGAATTCAAAACTTCTTCTCTCTTAAAGACAACATCAAGAAAGTGAAAAGGCAAGCCAAAGACATTGAGAAAATATATGCAATACCAATATCTGACCAAAAAACTCATGTCTAGAAAATATAAGAACTTTTCTTTTTGAGATGGGGTCTCACTGTGTTGCCATAGCTGGAGTACAGTGGTGCGATCACTGCTCACTGCAGCCTTCACCTCTTGGTCTCAAGGGATCTTCCCACCTCAGCCTCCTGAGTAGCTGGGACCACAGGTGCACACCACCATGCTCAGTGATTTTTTTTTAATTTTTATTATTTTTTGTAGAGACAGGGTCTTGCCAAGTTGCTCAGGCTGGAAGAACTCTTACAGTTCAATAAAATATAATAAATAACCCAATGGAAACATGGGCAAAAGATCTGAAAGAAAGATAACATAAGATCTATAGGTGGCAAATAAATACATGAAAAGATGTTCCCCATCAGAGATATGAGAAGGATGTTGTCATCAAAGAACTACAAGAAAAGCCACAATGAGATGCCACTTGCATATCTACTCAAATGGCCAGAATGAAAAGGACTACCAGCTCCAAGTGCTGACAAGCACATGGCACAACCAGAACTCTTACACTCTGCTGGTGGGAACAGCAGAAATGGCACAGTGAATCTGAAAAATAATAGTTTCTTAAAAATTAAACATACACTTCCACCATAGGACCCAGCAATTCTAGTCCTAGATAATCTCCCAAGAGAAGTGAAAACACTCACTCATCAGAGCTTCATTTATAACAGCTCCAAAGTAGAAAGAACCAAGAGCACCTCCCCAGATGAGTGAGTAAACAATTCTGGTACACTTACACAGTGGGACGCTACTCAGCGACAGAAAGGCACCAAGTGCTGACACAACGCAGTGATGCTGGTGAACCTCCAGGCGGCTGTGCAGGGTGAGAGAGGCCAGACAGACCTGCTTGAGGCCGCCAAACTGTGCTGGTTTCACAAGCAAGTACGTTTCTCGAAGCTCAGAAATGTGCACTTTAACATATATTTGATTGTATCAAGTAGATTTTTAAAAATTCATAAGAGAAAACGAATATAGCTTAAGACGGGGGAGTTTCACAATATAAAAACATATTTATAATAACTGCCAAAAATGTCATAAGAGAAATACCATGTCTTTTTCAGGAGAACCAAAGGTGGAAGGTGGGCGACATCCCCAGTGGGCCCACTTCCCCTAAAGCACCAATACGGTCTCCCACTCATTTAGTTAGAGGTCTTATTTCCCAACCATTTTAAGGAGAACAGAATCCTTCCAGCCCAACCTTCCCTGGCCCCCCTGGCTCAGTGCCATGCCTTCTCTTACCCTGATCTGATTCTGCTACAGCCATTAATCACTATCAGGTGGAATTAAGAGCTCCGCCTCTCAAGTCAGACTTCCAGGATTGGGTCCTACTCTGCCACTGACTAGCTGTGTCACCTTAGGCTATTTATTTAATCTGTGCCTCTGTTTTCTCATCTGAGAAATGAAGACAAAAATGCTATCTCCCTCGCAGGGCTGTTGTGACCATGAAATGAGTTATGGGCATACAGTGCTCAAAACTGTGCCTGATGCAGGGTACACATCATCTGTGTTGTTACTTGCTTACAATGATTGAGAACACAACTTTACAACCTGAAAAAAAAATCTCAGTTGCTATCATTAACATTTTGTGGTCAGTTCTTGGAAGCTGTGGGCAATCGACTTTGTATTACAGCCCAATTAAGCTTTTCACATTGAAAACAGCAAGAAGCTCAGATCCCTTCTCCATGCTGTCTTCCAGGAGGACGTCTTAGGTGTCCATTCCTTCCTTCAGTCACTCATTCTCAAGAATACTCATTCTCAAGAATTACTAAGGGCCTTTTCTTTTCTTTTGAGACAAGAGTCTCACTTTGTTGCCCAGTGTGTGTGCAGTGGCACAATCATAGTTCACTGCAGCCTCGACCTTCCCAGGTATCGGGAGAACCTGCTCCCGATGTTTAACGTGGGTTCTTTTCTATTTCCTAAGTGTCTCGGGTGGGTTGAGAAATAAAGGGAAAGAGCACAAGAGAGAGAAATTTAAAGCTGGGTGTCCAGGGGAGACATCACATGTCAGCAGGATCCGTGATGTTCCCCGAGCCATAAAACCAGCAAGATTATATTAGCGATTTTCAAAAGGGGAGGGAGTGCACGAATAGAGTGTGGGTCACAGAGATCACATACTTTACAAGGTAATAAAATATCACAAAACAAATGGAGGCAGGGAGAGATCACAGGACCACTGGATGAGGTGAAATTAAAATTGCTAATGAAGTTTCGGGCACGCATTGTCATTGATAACATCTTATCCAGGAAATAGGGTTTGAGAGCAGATAACCTGTCTGACCACAATTTATTAGGTGGGAATTTTTGTCCACCTGATAAGCCTGGGAGCACTATAGGAGACCAGGGCTTATTTCATCCCTTCGGGTTTGACCATAAAAGACGGGACACCTTAAACAGGGGCCGTCTATAGGCCTACCTTCAGGGCGCATTCTCTTTCTCAGGGATGTTCCTTGCTGAGAAAAAGAATTCAGCGATATTTCTCCTATTTGCTTATGAGAGAGGAGGAATATAGCTCTGTTCCGTCCAGCTCACCAGCGGCCAGTTCAAAGTTACCTCTCTTGTTCCCTGAACATCACTGCTATCCTATTCTTTTTTTATGCCCAGATTTCATATTGTTCAAACACACATGCTCTACAAACAGTTTGTGCAGTTGATACAATCACAGGGTCCTGAGGCGACATTCATCCTCCTCATCTTACAAAGATGACAACAGGATTAAGAGATTAAAGTAAAGATAGGCATAGGAAATCACAAGGATATTCACTGGGGAAGTGATAAGTGTCCATGAAATCTTCCCAATTTATATTCAGAGATTACAGTAAAGACAGGCATAAGAAATCATAAAAGTATTAATTTGGGGAACTAATAAATGTCCATGAAATCTTCACAATTTATGTTCTTCTGCCGCGGCTTCAGCCGGTACCTCCATTTGGGGTCCCTGACTTCCCGCAACACCCAGGCTCAGGTCATCCTTGCATCTTAGCCTCCTCGTAGCTGCAACCACAGGCCTGCACCACCACATCTGGCTTTTTTTTTTTTTTTTTTTTTTTTTGGCTAATTTTTGTATTTTTTGTAGAGACGGAGTTTTACCACATTGGCCAGGGTGGTCTTGAACACCTGGGCTTCAGCAACCTGCCTGCCTCGGCCTCCCCAAGTGCTGGGATTACAGGTATGAGCCACTGAGGCTGACACTAAGGGCCTATTCTGTGTCATATCCAAATATGACTCCCTTTCATCTCTACTCATTTCCACTGCAGCTTCTGGCAATTAGGTCTGGCAAATGGTGTGACAGAGTCTGTGCTGGCCTCAAAAAGGCCTTCCTCAACCAGCTGACAGGTCAGCGTTCAGAGGGCAGTGCCACCCAGCCTGCCCTGAGGCCCTCGGTTATTCCCAGTCCCCACAAAACCCCCATGCTCTCTATGACCACACACCTCTAGAAATGCCACGGACCTTCCATCAAGTTCCCGTGGCCCTCAGGGACATCTGTCAGCCCTGGCGTCCACGTATCACCTAGCCAGCTGGACAACAGGAGTCATCCGGAATCCCACACTGGGACCTGCACCCTCTTCCCTCCACCCTTCCCTGGCCTCTTCTACATTCAGGGCCAGATCTTGGCCAGGCCCACTTTGGTTCCGTGGCATTGGGTGTAAAGGAAACAGCACTGGACTTGGGGCAAGATTCTCCCAATTTCAGATCTGGGCTCTATCAGCCACCAGCTCTCTGTGGGCCAGCTCATTTTTTCAGAGACTCAGTTTCCCTGCAGGAAAATAAATCTCTCCATTTTACCACCAACTATACAGAAGTTATCAAGGGTACATAAAACAACTGGAAAGCACAGAACCGGAACCTGGCACCGAGCAGGTACAAAGATCCCAGGGGCTCCAGGGGGCTGACGGCAGAGCATGTGGCTGGGTGGGCGAGGCCCCATGCAGAGGGATGGAGGTCTGCCATCAGAAGGTCCGTGGAGAGGGGCCTGGGTTTATTCTAAACCGCAGAACTCGGGCAGGAAGCGACAAGATCATGGGGTACCAGGAGACACGGAGGGAACTGTACAGATTCAGATTATATTTTAGAGGTAGAATCAACAGGCTGATGGTAAATAAGCTCATAATCCTAAACTTCCAGAGCTGGACATGTTCTTGCACAACATTAAGTTCATCCTCCACAGCTGCCAAAGGGAAGATGGAGGCTCAGAGAGGGGCGTGGCCTAAGCAAGGTCACCAGCTGAGCTGGGCCCAGAATCCTAGGTGACCAGACCAGGGTGGTCCTTCGCTGCTGGGCCCAGGTCGGAGCCGCAGGGTCGGGGCAGCAGGCTCGTTCTGCGCCTATGGATGCAGTGGCGAGAGGGTCCACTCTGGGACTCCCCGCCGGAGTGCACTGTGCTCACACAAACGTTTACTCTGAAAACAGATGGGTGGCGACCTCCGTGGAACGCAAACATCCTCCCTAGGTGTGTGGCGTTTTGCATGGGAAACAGAAGTTTTGGCTTCTTCCCCAGCCTGGAAGGCACAAACTTAACCCCAAATCCAGGCTCTGTCCCAGGACAAAACAAAAGCAGTTAGGAAGGAGCTGGTCCTGCTGTGGGAACAGGGCGCCGGCCAGGTGGGGCCTGTAGCCCAAGGCTGTCTTCCTGTCCTGGCAGGCACATTCCCTGAGCCCACACTGATAGCAAGGTTAAGTGGACCAACCTCAGGGCTGATGAGGGGCTGTACTCAGTAACTGCAGTTCTTAAAGATGTTTCTTTGGCTCCCTAGTTCACCCCTCATGAGCCACTCAATCTACTGAAAACCTCTCGGTTCTCTTCCAATCCCACTCCCCTGGCCCAGGGGCAGTCCTTTCTAATTCCTCCCACCCACAGACCAGCCCTGAGAAATCAGCCTGGCTGGACTGGGAGGGTGGTCTCCTTGCCCCAACTAGCCAGTTATGAGGCCCCTTTCCTTTAGAACCCATGGAGATGGAGGCCCCAGCAGTTGTGGGGCTCCTGGGCCTGGGCCCAACGCTGTGCTGGATGGCCTGATGGCTCATCTGGCAGGGAACACGGCCTCATCCCACATGGAATCATCTTTTCTCTGCTAAGGAGCACAAGCTTTGGGGCTCCTGTTTTAGGGGAACTGCAGACACTCTTTAAAAAGGACTGATATGTTTCACCATTTAAGCAAGGATGCGAAGCTGGCAGGTCCAGGGGAGTTCTGAAGTGCCCCAGAGGGCTCTTGGGAAGGCGGGAATTGAGAACAGCTCTCTTAAGAGTAAGAACACAGGGGGCCTCCTCCCAGAGCTCACCCCTGCTTCTGTACCAAGGAGCTTGGTTGAAAAGAGAGAGGGCCGAGCCCTCCTCAGAGGAACCCTGTGTGCCTCATCTGTCAATCATCTGTCAATCCACTGCTGAAGAGCTGAGACCTCCTGTAGGGCTTGTAGCTGTCCCCTCGGTTCACTGGTCTGAGAGTCCCCAGGCAGGGCTCCTGTCCCATTGTCACCATCTCCCACTAATCCATCAAAGGGAGCCTGCTCTGAGACTTGCTTGGCCCCTATGCTTGCCATACAAACCTGCTCAGGGAGGGCCAACGCAGGAGACTTTGAGAATCACAAAAGCCAAGGTTCCTCCACTGGGACTTGGGCACCATGCTGGGTGCCACTGGGAGACAGAGATGAGTAACATGAGATGGCCTTTCCCTCTGAGAGCCTTCAGTCCAGCTAGGCAGATAAAGGACACCTCAGATGACACCAGGCAGGGTGTCTGATGAAGGGGTGCAAGGACTGGCCTGAGCTAGAGGGGGCAGAGGGCTGGGCACTCAGCTAAGGCTCAGCAGGGCATGACCTGGGTCCAAGCCCTGAAGGATGAAACATTCCAGCATCAATGTCAGCACAGCCTCAAGGGAGGCCCCCAAGCAACACATTCTAGGAAGAAATCAGCTGGGCCTTTAGATATCCTGAGGAGGTGACCCACAGGGGCAGGGAAAGGACCGTACAGCTGGGGCCATACAGGGAGCAAAGACCTTGGGGTGAGAATGTGTAAGATGAGCACTGAATGCCAGCTGGAGTGGAGGCTCCTGCCAGGAAGTCACAAAAGGAAAGGCAGCGGGGCCTCCACAGCAGGGCTGCGCCTATGTGGGCCTGAAGTGCATTGGGCTGAGCCTGGGGAAGAACAGCTGAGCTGAGCTACTCCTCGCCAGGGTAGAAGGGATGCTGTGCAGTTGCAAAGTGACCAGGTGTGTCGAGGCAGACAGTGACTCCCCCCAGGCGGTCAAAAGGCCCACCAGGCTGTGCTGGGCGGGAGCAGCTTCCCACTGTGGGTGAAGACATCTGCTTTTGACACCACTAGGGCCATTTGGAGCCCAACTCTATGTCCTGCTAACAGAGGGCATGTGGCAGCTCCCTTTAGCACAGCAACTACGAAACCACAGTGTGCAGTCCCTGCCTGGCAGCACGTAGCCACCCGGCATGAAGGACGCACATTCAGGAAGAACCCTGATGCTTTCCAGACCGCCTTGGCTCTGGGGAGCTGTCCTCTCCTCCATGAGCATGTCTAACCCACAGGGCAACACAGGACCTGCCTGTGAGCAGAAGATGTGAGGACAGATGCTGAGAGCCTCTGTTCCAAGACCAACAGCATTCTGAGGTGACGCCCATCATGCCCTTCTTTACCTTGGCAAGCTGGTGCCCCCACCTAAATATAGATGCCTTGCAGAACGGGTATCTGCCTGCTGCTGCAGAATCGATGCAGGCCAGCTTATGGCAGAAGGGCACAGTGCTAAGACTCTAGGAGCTTTTCACTCCTAGACCTAGGGTGCTGCTGGAATCTCCAGTTCCTTTCTCATTCAGATTGAACATCCTCATCTGCATGTGCAGGTGACAAGCCCTGGGCAGACGGGCATGGCTGTGCCAACTGGATAGGCTGGCAGCTTTCCCTGGAAGGGAGGAGGAGGCGGCTTTCTGCTGGTCAGTACTTTTCCAACTCTGGCAGTGGCACGGCTCCCAAGTGCTGAAATTCTGGACTTTTCCTTTGTGGCTGCACATTTCTGATGGTGGGAAACCTGGGCCTCAAGATGCGCTCCAAGTTTTTTTAATCGGCCATCACTTGAAAGTGCTTGGATTTTTAAGAGCAAAAAAGGAAACCATGGTTCATTCTCTTAATAAGTATTTTTAAAGCCCATTTTATAAACAATTCAGAGTTTTCTGCTTCTAGTTTCTTTTGTTTTTCTCTTTTCTCTTTCTCTGCTGATAAATATGAGGTGTAAGTTCAGAAGGCTACATTTTGGCTAACAGAAAAGAAGTAACAACTGTGGCTTCAAAAAATAACATCTTTAAAGAATCAGCTCCATGTGTTTCCTTGCATCTGTTCTACCTTCTCAGGAAGCAGTTTTTAATGAGTTTTTCGTCATTTCAGAGAAGATTTCAGAGAAGAGTTTCTGCTCTAAAGTATTTGTGTATTTTAAACAGAATAGGGATTCTTCTCTGTGGTCCCAAACTACCCCGAGAAGATAAATCAAAGTTCATGTCGTGAACAACATCAAACCCTAACAGAATAACAGAAAGCAAGATAATATGTGGGCCTGCTCTTTAAAATTACACTTAAAAATCACTTTATCTTTCTTAAGAAATTATTGCAAGCTGGACTGGAAAAAAAATCACCCCAGAGGTGGTTTACAATATAAATAACCACTAAGAGATCATTTGCTTTGTTTTTGTTGGCATGGGTCTTGCTGAGTTTAAATGAACACTCACGGTGATGATGAAAGGGAGCTGGAAAGGAGGGCTGGGGGTCAGCAGCTCAGCATGGCCACCCTGAGAAAGTGCCCAGCCAGAGGGGCCTCCCAAGCCCCTGGCATTATTCAGACCCGGGGTGAAGAGCACTGCCCACTGAACCCTCCATTCTCTGCTCTGCGCACCTCCAAGCTGCTCTGTCTGTGGCCTTTCCTGCAGTCATTCCCGCTCAGGCTGGGGCTTGCTTTTCCTCCCCACCCTGTCTGTGACACCTTACCAGCTAGCCTCCTAGGGCACAGTGTTCATATGAGGCAGTGCTGACTCTAGGGGCTGGGGTGTGCAAAGATAACAAGACTCAGGTCCTCCTCCAAAGCACTTTTAACTCTCAACAAAATAATTCATTTTTACTGACTGCTGAGTGCATTTCAGGCACCCTGCTAACCACACCTCACGTGTTACCTAGACCTATCCTCGCCACAAGGGGAGATGGTGTTATTGTTAACCTCATTTCTTGGGAGAAAAGTCTGTATTCTTTGTTTTGTTTTTTTACTACAGCATTTTACTCTGTCACGCAGACTGGAGTGCAGTGGCACAATCATGGCTCACTGTAGCCTCGGCCTGGGGACTCAAGCAGTCCTCCTGTCTCAGCCTCTTGAGTAGCTGAAACCACAGGTGCACACCACCAACTTGGCTAATTTTTAAATTTTTTGAACAGACGGGACCTTGCCATGTTGCCCAGGCTGGTTTCTAACTCCTGGGCTCAAGCAATCCTCCTGCCTCGGCTTCCCAAAGTGCTGGGATTACAGGCATGAGGCACTCCGCCCAGCCTGAGAAGCCTGTGTTCCTCACCACTGATTCCATCTCCCTCTCTGTGCCTCCACCCCCTTTCCAGACTCAGCTCCGTCCTCCTCCGCTTCCTCCTCTGTTTTGGGCCATAGCACACAACACTTCTGGTTTACCCCTTGCAGATGATGTGTGCTGGCTCCTTGAGATCAGCGGCTATGCATTAAGTTTTGTGTCTACAGCATCTCATGTGGTGCACTGCATCAATAAATGATCAACACATCAGAAATCATACTCAATACACGCTTGTTGAATGAGCAAATCTTCTTCTTTTGAATCTTAGGAACCTTGGGGGCAAGAACCCCAGTCCTGCAGTACCCATAGTCCCTTATGGGGGAGGGGAGGTGGGGGCAGGAGAGAGGAGGAAGAGGAGGATGAGGAGGAATAAAATGCAATCTTTTAGTTTCTTTTTTTTTTTTTTTTTTTTTTTGAGACGGAGTCCCGCTCTGTCACCCAGGCTGGAGTGCAGTGGCCGGATCTCAGCTCACTGCAAGCTCCGCCTCCCGGGTTTACGCCATTCTCCCGTCTCAGCCTCCCGAGTAGCTGGGACTACAGGCTCCCGCCACTACGCCCGGCTTGTATATTTTTTAGTAGAGACGGGGTTTCACTGTGTTAGCCAGGATGGTCTTGATCTCCTGACCTCGTGATCCGCCCGTCTCGGCCTCCCGAAGTGCTGGGATTACAGGTTTGAGCCACCGCGCCCAGCCCAATCTTTTAGTTTCTAAGTCAAAACAAGTGATCATTTTCTAAGATGATTCTGGGAGAGATTTGATAAAATGATGCCAACAAAGTGTTTAGCGCAGTGCTTGGCACACAGTAAGCACTCAATAAATGTTAGCTGCTCTATTATTAGACCTTTTTCTTTTTCTGAGACAGGGTCTCACTCTTGTCACTCAGGCTGAAGTGCAGTGGTGAGATCTGGGCTCACTGCAGCCTCAACCTCCTGGGCTCAGGTGATCCTCCCACCTCAGCCTCCCGAGTAGCTGGGACTACAGACATGTGCCATCATGCCTGGCTAATTTTTTCTAAAGACAGAGTTTTGCCACGTTGCCCAGGCTGGTCTCAAACTCCTGGGCTCAGGCAATTCACCTCCCTCCACATCCCAAAGTGCTGGGATTACAGGCATGAGCCATTGCACCCGGCCTAGACCAGTTTTATGGTATGTTGTCAGGGCAGAGTTTAGTGTAAACCAATATGCAGATTTGTAGACCATGTGATTGTCCCTTGGGCTTAAGGAAATCTACAGACAGGTGAGCACCCGAATGCCAGCCAGTAATGGACTGGCGCACAGGGTGGTGGGACCTCAGGAAGGTGCTTTGCCTTGCCAGGTGGGTTGCACCCCAGTGCGTTCATAAACAGGCTCGGACCTAAGTGCCAAGCATTAAGTGACCTGTTCCTCAGTGCCCCCCACCTCTCAGGCTAATGCACAGTGGTCCCTGTCCCACACTCACATTCATACTCTTCCTTGACTTCCTCTGGACTCCGCCTTGGCTGGGGACCCTGCATAGCCCCTTTCTTCTAGACTCCCAGACCTGCCTGGGGCAGGACAGTGGGGTTTTAGTCTTGACTCTGTACCTATTACCTGACAGCACCAGGCAGAAGAACTTCTCTGTGCCTCAGTCCTTCCCTGTCAAACAGCCAGAGAGGCAAGAAGCCTGCTCTGCTGACTCCATAGTCCTATGGTGAGCAGACAGATTAGCCAGGACCATGGTGAGAAAGGCAGTCTTCATTGTATTATTTTATTATTATTTTTTTGAGACAGAGTATCACTCTGTCACCCAGGCTGGAGTGCAGTGGTGTGACCTGGGCTCACTGCAACCTCTGCCTCCCAGGTTCCAGCAACACTGTTCCCTCAGCCTCCCAAGTAGCTGGGATTATACCACCACGCCTGGCTAATTTTTATATTTTTAGTAGAGACAAGGTTTCATTCACCATGTTGACCAGGCTGGTCTTGAACTCCTGACCTCAAGTGATCTGCCTGACTCAGCCTCCCAAAGTGCTGAGATTACAGGCTCGGTCTTCATTTTAAAGGTAAAACTTGGAAATTATTTGTTATTAAGAAGATTTGAAGAGAGAAAGACGCTGGCTCAGTGGGGGTCACTGCTGGAGGTGGGGTCAGGAGGGCAACAGTGGTTGGTCTCAGAGGAGGGGATACATTTCACCATCAAGTCTAGAATGGGTGCTGGCTGGAAAGAATTTGGAGTTTTTCTTGCATTTATCTTTGCGTTTCTTGCATTTCTTTAAAGCAAATCATTATTTCCCAATTCAGCATCCAAGTTTCTCAAAGCTGATGAAAGACAGTCTGGAAGCTATACTCCTATGCCCAGCTCAGGTCATTCTGGCTGTTTAAATGCAGAAGGTGGCAATGCATAGAGTGCTTTCGGAGTATGGCCAGGCAGCCTGCTAACAACACAGGGACTGCACGCGCACCACACACCCACTGCTTTCCTCTGAGAGCATGCCACTGCTTGCAGGGCCTCGCTCTCTCTGGGAGCCGCTCTGACAAATGCTTTAATTGTTCAAAGCAGACAGAGTTTGTTTAGTCATGTGTGCTGAGGTGGGAAGGGTATTATAACACATCTGTGCTGGCTCTTTCTGCGTGGGTCATCCAGTTCTCAGGCCTGACTGCAACCCACCACCCTCCAGCCAAGAGCGAGAAGCGTCCTCAAAAAAGCCAACGGCATCTCTGATCCAAGTAGAAGGTCCTCCTCTGTCCAAAACACATACATGCACTTTCAAAGGAAAAGGAGAGAGAGGGAAGTCTCTGGGCCCCTCCTGTGTCCTGGGGAGAGGACGGTGGTGCAGATGGGTCATGCTGGGGTGAGGAAGAAAAGGGCAAAGGAGCAAAAGGTGACAGAGCCAACACCTGAGGGGCTGACGGCCACAGAGCCATCTCAGCATCCCTGGTACCTTCGGGCAGAGACACAAACTCTCTGGTCCTTTCTGCCCTATCCCTCCCACTGCCACCACGATGATGTGTGGGGTGTCCCCTGCCATGCTAGCCACTGCAGAGACCCAGGACATTGCTAACCAGGTGAAGCCTCATATTACGAGAAAAAAATTAAGTTCCCTATTTTTAAGGCTGTGGTATTCCAGAGCCAGGTGTGGTCACAGAGACAAACTTCACATTGCTGATAACATCATATGCTTCCAAGTACTTACAAGTCTCCCTCATGAAAACAAGCCCTTGACCTCATCTGACTACCAGCCCAAGGCCAACAGGACAAGCTGCCGTATTTCTTCCTGATTTTGAAGGCCCTTCATCCATACAACTAAGACTGAAAACAATTCTCTGTTGTTTGAAGCCACGTATCTGGCAACATAAAATCAATGTCATCTATAGGCTGTGCTGCTTGTGGTAGGAGGGGCATAGTTAGCAGCTTCTCTTGTGTTGTGGTTCCTAAATGTTTTTGGATTTTTCCTCCCAATCAATGATCTCAATTACTTTCAAAGAGGGCTATATATTATCTTTAAATATTTATGTTTTAAGTCTTAAAAAAACAAAGCAAACCCCAACTCCACCCTGGCTGGCTTTGGAGGTGCCCTAGAATGTCTGCCTCAGTCTCTTCACTCCCAGGCCTTCCTTGCCCCATCCCCCTCCCATGTCCTCCTGTCCATCTACACGAGTATTTTCCACTGTCACCTGAATGTACTGCTCCCTGTTTTCCACAGTGCCTTCCATATGGTATTTCTTCTACCTGAAATGTCCTCCAGGCTCACCTTTGCAATTCCTATCCATTCTGCAGAAAGCCTCTCCCCACCTCTCCCCGCTACACTGACAGTCTGACTGGATATGCAGTCATGAGTCCAACATCTTATTTATGACGTATCTTCCACTGTGTCCCTGAATTATGATTTTATTCTCATAATGTTGTTTTAACTTTTTTTTTTTTTTTTCTTTTCTGAGATGGAGTCTCGCTGTCACCCATGCTAGAGGGCAATGGCATGATCTCAGCTCACTGCAACCTCTGCCTCCTGGGTTCAAGCAATTCTCCTGCCTTAGCCTCCCAAGTAGCTGGGACTACAGGTGCCCGCCACCACGCCCAGCTAATTTTTGTATTTTAGTAGAGATGGAGTTTCACCATATTGGCCAGCCTGGTCTCGAACTCCTGACCTTGTGGATCTTCCCCCCTCAGCTTCCCAAAGTGCTGGGATTACAGGCATGAGCCACTGCGCCTGAACTGTTTTAACTTTCTATGTACATTTTGTATTATGTCCTCTGGTAGGCTCTATGTCAGACTGTGGTATCAGAGGTAAGCAATTTTCTCTGTAGGTTTCTCAAGGTCTCTGATGGTGGCCGATACACAGGAGGTACGTAACCATCTGACTTCCTGGATACTGGTGACTGTAAATGACTGACTGCGATTCCTCTGAAGGTAGGATAGCTATCTTATGCTTTTTAAGGTATGTGCTGTTATGACTTCAATAAACCCAGGCACATAAGCAGGGGCTGCTCCTTGCTGATTTAATAACAGCAGCTCAAGATATATTTGTTGAATGAAGTCAATATTGTTGCGGGCTATAAACAAGATTCAGTACAGAAAACTTTGCCTTGTGAAATGGTTACCTTTCAAACCAGAAGAGTAAACAGAACTTTACTTCGTTAAGGTGTTCGTTTACTTTGCTGTGCATATTCTCATGGTCCCCAACATGAGAAGGCAACAGAAAGCCCACAACTGAAGCAGAAGGGACCACACGTGGGTGATCTTCAAGCAACGGGCAAAGCAGGGAAGATTTAATGATTCAAGATGACAGGCAGGACTACAGGATGCATCACAAATCAGCTCACTCCTGCATTTCTGCATGGATATGGGCGATAAATTACTGTGTAGTCACAAACAAGGAAACGAAAATACCTTCTCTGGAACAAAATCTTACCTATGTTGGCTGTTACAACATCTGAAATAGGAAAGACATCTGAAAGGCCTTATATAACTGTAACTTGTGAGTTTTTTAAATTAAGACTAGGAGTATTACTCAGCCTCTTTAAACTATAACCCATTTGTTACAGGCAAATCTTAAAGCAGTTAAAATCCTTTCTAGGATAGAATTTTCTCCAACTTTGTTTGCCTCCTGTATGACTGTGGGGCATACATGGTAACTGTCATGCCTATGACCACAGATCTCTGTGTTCCTTCCCATACAATCCTGATAATACTGATAATTGTTTTGAGGTGTTTATATAGCATGAAAAATAGTTCAGTGCCACTGATGATATCCCATGAGTTCCCAGGAATGCAAATACTTAACTATGGTATTAGTTTCCTAGGGACAGGTAGAAGAGAATGACATTATCTCAGGAATACAAGGATGGTTCAATATAAGGAAAAAAAGGCCAGGTGTGGTGGCTCATGCCTGTAATCCCAGCACTTTGGGAGGCCAAGGTGGGTGGATCACCTGAGGTCAAGAGTTCAAGACCAGCCTGGCCAACATGGTGAAACCCTGTCTCTACTGAAAATACAAAAATTAGCTGGGTTTGGTGGCATGTGCCTGCAATCCCAGCTACTCAGGAGGCTAAGGCAGGAGAACTGCTCAAACCTGCAAGGCAGAAGTTGCAGTGAGCTGAGATCATGCCACTGCATTCCAGCCTGGATGACAGAGCGAGATTCCACCTCAAAAAAAAAAAATTTAGTAATTTAATATACCACATTATTAGTTTTTATATAAGGACAAAAAATCAAACATCTCAAGAGAGACAGAAAAAGTTTTTACCTTCACTCACAATTTTAATAAAACAGAAAATCAGTAACAAAAGGGAACTTCCTTAATAAAATCTACAGCAAACATGATGGTAAATGGTAAAACTTTAGATTCATTCTTAACAAAGTCAGGAACAATTTAAGGAATCTGCCATAAGCAGTTCATTTCAACATTATTTTGGTAGCCTTAGTGAATGCAGTAAAACAAGAGCATACAAAAATCAATAGTTTTGCTATATACCAATAATAACCACTTTGAAAAACTGTAGTAGCATTAGGGATATTGCTAATAATCCTACTGCTTATAAGTTGGCATCTTAAAAAAAATAGTCAAAATTCTATTATGGTAAGAGTTCTTGATGAAGATTATGTTTCTTGTTGTCTGAGGTTTTTTTTTTTTGGTAGTTGTTGTTTTTGAGACTTGAGTCTCACTCTGTCACCTAGGTTGGAGTGCAGTGGATTGATCACGGCTCACTGAAGCCTCGGCCTCCCTGGGCTCAAGCGATCCTCTCGCCTCAGCCACCTGAGTATCTGGGATTACAGGCATTCACCACTACGCCTGGCTAATTTTTGTATTTTTTTGTAGAGATGGGGTCTTGCCATGTTGCTCAGGCTAGTCTTGAACTCCTGAGTTCAAGCAATCTGACCACCTCGGCTTCCCAAAGTGCTGGGATTACAGGCGTGAACCATGGTGCCTGGCCCTTGATGAAGATTATGATTCAAGATTACAGAATCTCATATTCTGCCTGTGAATTTGGCAAACAGAGCAGCAGTTATCACATTTATATCAGCACAGCATTGAACAGTTTACCAAGTCTAGTCAACTATCACAATAACATTTTAAATTCTCAAAATAATCCTGTGAGAGAGGTAGAGTCTCTACTTTACACATGACGAATTAAAGGTGACAGAACTTTTCAGCAGCTGCTAGTGGTCTTTTGATTTAAAGATGGCTATAACTGGCGAGGTGCAGTGGCTCACGCCTGTAATCCCAGCACTTTGGGAGGCCGAGGCGGGCGGATCATGAGGTCAGGAGATCAACACCATCCTGGCTAACACGGTGAAACCCCGTCTCTACTAAAAATACAAAAAATTAGCCGGGTGTGGTGGTGGGCACCTGTAGTCCCAGCTGCTTGGGAGGCTAAGGCAGGAGGAATGGCATGAACCCAGGAGGCAAAGCTTGCAGTGAGCCGAGATCGTGCCACTGCACTCCAGCCTGAGCGACAGAGCAAGACTCCGTTTCAAAAAAAAAAAAAAAGAAAGGATATCACTAGATATTAATGCTGGCTGCATAAAAGGTGTTAATCAACAAACAAATGAGTATCTGTCACATACAAGAGCAAAAGAGTAAAAAAAAAATAACATCACATGTCTTACTGTGAACCTCTTATGAGTAAAGTTAATCATTCAGGCTAAAGAGGGGACATTTTGTTTCTTCTTTTCAAGGAATAGTTAAATAAATAAATAATTTCTACTTTCACTGGCTGGGTGTGGTAGCTCATACCTATAATCCTAGCACTCTGGGAGGTCAGGGCGGGTAGATCACCTGAGGTCAGGAGTCCAAGACAACCGTGGCCAACATGGCAAAATCCCATCCCTACTAAAAATACAAAAATTAGCCGGGTGTGGTGGTGCATGCCTGTAGTGCCAGCTGAGGCTGAGGCAGGAGAATCACTTGAGCCCAGAAGGTGGAGGCTGCAGTGGGCCGAGATCATGCCACTGCACTCCAGCCTGAGTGACAGATCCGTCTCAAAAATAAATAAATAAAGTGAGATTTGCACAGACAGAGGAATAAATACCCTTAAACTTCATAGTAAATTCTGAAGCAGCTAGGGAAAATACAGAAATATACAAGGTTTGTTCTGTGTTATTTTAAACATCTGCTTGCTGATTTCGGGTCATGTTCTTAATCTGTAGGACATAGAACCTCACCTACAGGATGACAGGACAATGGGGATCAGCTATGGACTCAGAATGTCTGTTTTTTTTTAAATTTTGTTTTGTTTTTCCTGTTTTTTTAAAGTGACAGGGTTTTGTTGTTGCCCAGGCTGGAGTGCAGTGGCATGATTATAATTCACTGCAGCCTCCAACTTGTGGGCTCAACTGGTCCTCCCACCTCAGCCTCCCGAGTTGCTGGGACTACAGATGCGCACTACCATTCTCGACTAATAATTATTTTTATTTTTAGGAGAGATGGGGTTTCGCCATGATGTCTAGGCTGGTCTCGAACTCCTGGGCTCAAGTGATTTCTCCTACCTAGGCCTCTCAAAGTGTTGGGATTACAGGTGTGAGTCACTGTGCCTGGTATTTATTAAAGCATAAAAAACAGACTATACATTCTTTATTAGAATTCTCCTTTTCTGAGAAATACGTAGCACCAGTTTGTATGGAACTTGTGTATTTCTGTAATATTTCACAGTTGAAGGGAAACCCCAAATCCCATTTCTCAGAACTCTAACCCAGTTTCCCAGTGGGGAAAAGAGTGGGAATGGGCTTCTCCATTGTGGCTGGAAAGCAATGCCTTCCTTCGTCTGTGTTTCAACTTCACCTTAACTAAGCCACAGCATAGCTAGCTAAGGGGAGCCTGCCAGGTAGACAATCAGAGGAAGGGGGCCCACAGAACAGTGGAGAGATTTGGGGTTCCTTTTGATGGAACAGAGAATATTTCAAGCTGCTTTTGAACTGAGACTTTAAAAAATTGTTTTGTCTGTTTTGGCCTGGGGCTGCATACTTGAAATGATAAAAGCAGTTCTTTCAACTCAACTTTAAATCACAGAGTTCCCACAGCTAGTGTCAACATGCAGAGTGCAATGGCTCTAGAAAAGAAGGGGTGGGGGCTGGGGGCTGGGGCTGGGGACCATGAAGTGTTGCAGTTATTACCAGACAAGTGGAAACAGAAGATTCTGTGTCCAGTCCAGGTCCGCTCTCCCCATCCCTTGCTATGCATTTGGCTGATTTCCCCTCACTTTTTCTAGTTTTTCCATGTTAGCTGGATTTAGCAACTGCTGTTTTGGCCGTAATCAGAGATCAAGTGTGGTATAATTATTCTAACATCACAAGGTACAGTTTTGTTTCCAGGGCCGACATTTTAAAGCCTTTGTTGCTTGCTCAGTGCCAGCATCACCAGAGCACTTCCTCTAGAGTGTGCAAAGGAAATCAGGCCCAGAGCAACACCGTAAATCAGGTTTTCGTGAGGCCCGGCCCTCCCAAAGGCAAATCAACGTTTAGGGCTCCCTAAGGAACGGCAGCACAGACTTCTCCATCACTCTAAATCAAACACTTCAGTGCACATCACCTCTGCCTAAAGGAAGAATGGGTTGTCCAGGAACAAGTCATGCATGTGGTAAAAGTTAACAATAATCCTCCCTGTTTCTTCTGTCTAGGCCTAGAGACAGGCCAGAAAGATGTACCCCGTATGCGGTGGGTCACCAAGGTGGAGGGCAAGATCATCTTTGGCTAAGAATTTTATGAGGATTATTTAAAACATAATTGAAGGTTCCCTACTTCCCCTCTCCTGCACTCCCCCACTGCCCTGCCCAAGAAAGAGAAGAGATGGAAAGGTACTAATTTTAGTTAATAGGCCAAGCATTTATATAGAACAGTCATCATGACTTCTGACTGATCCTCCAACCTGGGGATGTTCTCAGGAATGACTTGGGTTGGGCTATATTACAAGCACCCAAGGAAGCATTTCCTACAGGACACAAAATTATGTCAGCAACATTTGCGACATACTTTATAAAGTACAGGCACCTCTGAAAAGCCCTAAAAGGCATCATTGTGTCCATTTTACAGATGAGAAAACAGGGCTGAGAGAGGAAAAGCAAGTGGCTTGAGATCACACAGCTGGTAGGCGGCAGGCTGGGACCTGACCTCAGATACTTTTGGTTCTAGATCCAGAGCTGTCTACTAATTTGTGAAAGGGAGCCTTCAGACACTAAATCAAAACAGCATGCATGCTCACAGTCTGCGTCACAAGCTCAAAGCAGTCTAGGCCTGGGGTGGGCATTTGACAGGCTATTCTGAAGGTTATAGTTTACCTGAATTTATTGTTCAGTCATATGAAATTACCCACTGAAAGCTTTGGGTAGACCATTTTGGTATAAATGACCTCTAGAATTTTAGTCTGAATTCTGTGAATAATTATGTCTGCTGCCTTGAGGCACAACTCCTTCTGGTTCATGCCCCTCCCAGCTCTGTCCAGCTTCTTGCAGGAGTGTCTCAGTGGCCTTGCCTAAGTCCTGGTGACTTAATCAGCCGACCTGCAGAACTGTGAACAGTGTGAGGCTCATCCGCTCATCTCATTAATAAATCATGAGCTTATTCCGGAATTCCCCAGTGTCCCCGAGCAAGCCCAGAATCATCTCCAAATTACTGTAAACCCACCTATAGTCAGGAGAAAGGAGTGAAGGCACAAAAGGTGGGAAGTTCCAAAAATACATGACTCTCCCAGCTTCGGGGTGTCAGGGTTCCCTGATACTCCATCAACATGATCTGCCAGCCTCTGTGTGATGGCTTACCTCTTCCACAGGGCTGTTCCCAAGTAGGGCATAGCTAGCTGAAAGGAGGTGAATGCCCTTGGAAGGCATACAATTCTCCTCCTCCCAAGAATAACCTTGTAATGCTTGGGTTAAGGGCTTGAGTTCTGGGGATAGACAGATCTGAAACAGAATCCTGGCTTGGTCACTTACTAGCTGATGACCTAGGGGCAAGTCACTTAACACTCTATGGCCCTTAGTGTCCCTTTCTACAAAATGCAGATAACAATGGTAGCTATGTCAGGACTGCAGTGAGGACCAACAGCATAAAGAGTTGAGTGCCATACAAGTAGGCTTTATCTACTTTGTTATTGTTGTCTGCAGTGGTGGCAATCTAGAGTCATTCCATGTCAGGAAAATTCTCCACAAAACTTCCTGGGCTGGCCGGGCCATGCTGCTCCCATGGCAGCCCTGGCAGCAGACCAGGAGCAGATCCCTCGCTTGGCTTGCTCCTTCCCCCTGCCCTGCCGTGCGATGCGCCTTTTCCCCAACCTAGGACATCACCTCTTTTTCTCCACCACCACATGTCCCTCATCTCTGGGTTTATGAGTCCTGGTGAGGTCACCCTCTGTGACTCTTAGCCACCCTTTCCTGTGCCGGTCCCAGTCACACTCTGCTTTCCCCTGGTCTTTCTCGGCATCTAGCATGTATGGCCAGCATTCTCAGGCCCCTCTGCTCCCGTGGCACTGGCCTTCCCAATTCATGACTACCAACGGCAACCAATGTCTGCCTAGGGCTCTACTGATCCGAAATGCTATACACCTATGATCTCATGATCTGTCCTCTGTTGGAACGATGTCTCAGCGTTGCTGCGAGACAGGCATTTTTACCATGACCCCATGTCACGGAAAGGGAAACTGGGAACCCAACGGTCTACAGCTGTCCACTCTGCTATTTTCCCTCTCAAGCCCCTGCATGGGGCCTGGAGCAACTGCTACCCCCCTGGTGCTGATAGGCAGCCTTAGTGCAAGGAAATGCTCATTTGTTTGCAGAATGTTGGCCCCATGGAAAAGACTCACAACCAACTGTGCCTACTTCTCAGGGAAGAATGCTGGCAGGTAAGGTGTGGGGTGGCTCCTACTAAAAGCTGACTTTTTCTTTATTATTATTAAATGCTGACATAATGAAGAAGGAAAAATCACTTCCCAAACTTACTGACAAGCCAAGGCCCAGATCCACAGAATGAGGTCTGTAAGACCAAGCTTGTCAGGTGGCCATAATGGCTGCTGTGAGGTACAGGGCAAGCTCAGAAGTGTAGAATGTGTGTGCTGAGGCCCTGCTTTCACCCACACTTGTTGTTTGCTGGGGGTCCATTTCCTCTGCTGCCTGTATATATGGTCCTCCAGGGCTACCACAGCATCTTCCTCATCCCCATGTCCCCAGCCCATCTGGTATAGTGCCTGGCATGGCAGCCACCATCGGTAGCCATAATAGCTACTGGTTAGCACATACTCACTGCTGAGCTATAAGCGGAATTATAGCTCTTTAATCCTCAAAATACCCCTTAAACTAGGAGGGAAGTAGATGTATCAGCTCTACTTGTTTACTGAGTGAATAAACAAACGGAAGAGAATGGCCTTTCAGACATTTGAGTTCTCTACTTGAACACTGCTGGAGAAGTTTTTAATAAACCAGGGCTTGTCCGCTCATGGTAGAGGAGTATAACGAGGTGTGGAGCATGAGTTGGGGTCTGCCTAAGTGGGTTCAAATCCTGGCTCGGCCATCTTTTAGCTGTGTGACTCTGAGTAGGTTTACTGACATTCTCTGAGCCTCAGTTTCCTTGTCTCACAAGACCTTGTGAAAGTTAAATGAATTCATGTGCAAAAGTCTCAAGCACACAGCTGCCATCTGGGGATGGGACGGGATCTCTCCTTTCCTCAGTCCTGCAACATCAGCACAGCCTTGAGCTTGTATGAAGGTGGCTCCAAAGCTATTTCCATGGTAAGGTGCCAAAAAATGTGTCATTATCTGGAAGTGGGGAGGGGAAGGTGAAAGTGAAGATGATTTGCTTTGAAACAGAAGATGCTTAAGATAGTATAAAAACTCCTCTCACTGCCTGCCTTTCACGATGACAGCAGATAATATGATGAAAGCAAGACAGCTTGTTCCCAATTTACCCCTCTGCACTGAGAAAGAGAGAAAGAGTCAGCCGCTGGTGCTTCTCAAGTCAATCCCAAGAATAGCATCAAAACAAAATCTGAGTAAGATTCACCATCCAGAAATACTGCGTCAAGGAAACAGAGTCTGAAATAATTACCTTCGCCTATTTATTTCCTCATCATTAAAATGGGGATTATAACAGTACCCAAGTTCCTTACATGAAACAATATAATGGTTAGTTTTTCTTAGTTTCAGGAAACTCATTGGTATAAACATGGAACTTTATTTCTTTTGCTGGTTAAAAAAATTGTTTTTAAAAGATAAAGTCAGCTTTAGAGGCCACAGTATTTTCAAATAATAACAGCTCATTGGGCAAGGGATTTGCACTCTGGGAAATTTGGCAAGTTGGTGTTTCAAAATTAAAATTTGGGGGGAAATGTTTGAAGATCAATGAAAGATAGCACCGGACTCTATATTTACTTATATAAGGTTTTTTTTTTTTTTTTTTAAATCTTGATGAAAAATTTTATTAGACTAGAATTGCAGAACTGCAAGAGAATTCTGAGATCAACAGGTCTTTTTCCTTCATTTACCAGCTGAGAAACTTGGGGCCACAAGAGATTAACATTGTTTATCTTACCAGTTGAATTCAATACTTTAAGAAATAATTGTTAAAATTCAGTGAAAGTTATTCTCTTGAAAGTACACTGCTTTTCAGCTCCTATCAAGTTTTTCCCTATGCTTCAACGATCCTGATTATCAATTTGGGTATGGACCACTTTGGGAAAGGCTGTCAAATGTATACTCTAGAATCCAACAACTCCCAGATGTCCATCTGTATCTCAGGTTCTGGTCAAAGTCTGAGGTAGCAAAGAAAGAAAGTAACAGAGTGATCTGCACGCAGGGTGTTTTGTCCCAGGTGTTTTGTTTTGTTTTGTTTTTTGAGATGGAGTCTCGCTCTGTTGACAGGCTGGAGTGCAGTGGCATGATCTCGAGTCACTGCAACCTCCGCCTCCTGGGTTCAAGCGATTCTCCTGCCTCAGCCTCCCAAGTAGCTGGGACTATAGGCGCATGCCACCACACCCAGCTAATTTATATATTTTTAGTAGAGACGGGGTTTCACCATTGTTTGCCAGGCTGGTCTCAATCTCTTGACCTCGTGAACCGCCCGCCTTGGCCTCCCAAAGTCCTGGGACTACAGGCGTGAGCCACTGCACCTGGCCTTGTCTCAGGTTTTTCAATACAGTCTTGACCTGGCATTCAGTATCCTCATAGCATGGTTCTAATCAACCTTCTAGCTTTGTTTCCCTTTTCCTGCTCCCTTTCTCTACAACTAGTCTTTCTCTGATTGCCCTGCCCTCAACGCAAGCCATCTCAACTAGACCCCAGGGAAGCACCTTGGTCCCCTCCCACGCTCCCACCCACCATCCACTCACCAGAGTTTGTACATTCTATCTTTTCAACATCGATTCAATTATCCACTTCTTTCTAGCCTGTGCTCTCTGACTAGGACTCCTTGAGCCAGCCTGATCATCCCTAATCCGTTCTTCACACTGTGCCCATCTTTCTGAAGTAGGAATCTGATCACACCACCCTGCTAAAAACACCCTGGTTCTCCCCACGGCATGTGGTGCCCTTGTATAGCCGGCAAAACCTTGCATGGCCCAGCCCTGGCCTGTGCCTCAACTCAATTGCCTGACCCTCTCCAGCTCTGCTGAGCTACCTAAGTCACAGATGGTTTCTCCTCTCATCTCTGCCCTCTTCCATGTGTCATTTCTGTGGCTTGGAATGCTCTTCCCTCATTCTCTTTCTGGCCCTTTCTCGTCACACCTTAGACATGCATCTTCCTCTCGAAAACCTCTAGTGAAGCCTCCCAGGGCCAGGCGGTACCCTCCTCTGGCTTCCTCTGGGTACAGAGGAAGAACCTGGGCATTGTTCTCCATCTCAGCAGGCCTCTGTGTGTCTGCTGACTCCAACTAGACTGACCAGAGATCCGTAAGGACAGGAATCGAGTTTTTTTTCTTTTAATTCACTGCCTCAAAATTCCTTTGTGCATTACCTATTCATCCCCTTCTCTCCCTTAACCTCAACCAGTGATCTTACTGTCTCCATCATTGGTTTTTCTTTTTTTTTTTTTTTTTTTTTTTTGAGGTGGAGTCTGGCTCTGTCACCCAAGCTGGAGTGCAGTGGCATGATCTCGACTCACTGCAAGCTCCATCTCCTGGGTTCAAGTGATTCTCCTGCCACAGCCTCCCCCAGTAGCTGGGATTACAGGCATACACCACCATGCCCAACTAATTTTTGCCTCTATAATTTTGCCTTTTCTAGAATGTCATACAGTTGGAATTACTCAGTATGCTGCCTTTTTCAGATTGGCTTCTTTCACTTAGTAATATGTTTGTTTTTTGAGACAGGGTCTTGCTCTGTCACCCAGGCTAGAGTGTGGTGGTGCAATCTTAGCTCACTGAAACCTCCACCTCCCAGGTTCAAGTGATTCTCCTGCCTCTGCCTCCTGAGTAGCTGGGACTACAGGCACGTGCCACCAAACTCAGCTAATTTGTGGATTTTTAGTACAGACGGGATTTTGCCATGTTGACCTCAAGTGATCCGCCCGTCTCAGCCTCTCAAAGTGTTGCAATTACAGGCATGAGCCACTGCGCCCAGCCTCATTTAGTAATATGCATTTAACTTTCTCCATGTCGTTAATGGATTGATAGCTGATTTCTTTTTATTAAGGAATATTTCATTGTCTGGATGGACCACAGCTTATTTCTCCATTCACCTACTAAACGACATCTTCCAAGTCTGCTTCCAAGTTTTGGCAATTATGTATAAAGCTGCTATCAAGTGCAGGTTTTTGTGTGGACCTATTATCAACTAATCTGGGTAAATCTCAAGGAGTGCAATTGCTGGATCATATGGTAAGAGTGTGTTTAGTTTTAAGTGGCTGTGCCATTTTGCATTCCCACCAGCAATGAATGAGAGTTTCTGTTGCTCCACATCCTCACCACCATTCGGTGTTGTCAGTGTTTTGAATTTTGGCCTTTCTAGTAGGTGTGTAGTGGTATCTAGTCATTTTAATGGGCATATGATGTGGAACATCTTTTCATGTGTTTATTTGCCATCTGTGTATCTTCCCTGATGAGTTGGGGATGCATTCTTTTCATCTCAGAGTCCCCAGAAACTAACATAGCAGTTGGTACAGAGTTGGTGCTCAACAAACATCAGCTTAGGAACTACGTCCTATGTTTAAAAAAAAAAAAGGAATGTGAGCTGTTCCCAAAACGTATGTCCTCCCCCATGCCTCTACCCTGCCCTTCCACACACTTTCTGATCTTGAGCGCAGGCTACCCAATCATCAAGGCTGAGACTTCCCGTGGCCAGTAGTGTCTCACGCTGGCTTCAAGCTCCACAACACTGTTTTTTTCAGCTTCTCTTGTGGTCTAGACTGTCTTTAGCCAAGCAAGAGAATTCACTGTCTTATTCCCCATTAAACTGTACCTACACTCTTTGAAGAAAAGGCCACCATCTTACTTAAAAAAATTTTTTAAAAATTCATGTGATAAAACTGACGCATGTGTGTATGATAGAGAACAGTTATCTGAGGCTTAATGTATACATGTGGCTGTGCAGCCCACTGACCCATGTCACCATTTTCAATTCTGTCAATGTCTTGTCAATATACACTTGAGGCTGGGAGTGGTGGTTCCTGCCTGTAATCTCGCCTATAATCAGGAGTTCAAGATGAGCCTGGCCAACACAGCAAAACCCTGTCTCTACTAAAAATACAAAAACATGCTGAGCATGGTGGCATGGACCTGTAATCCCAGCTACTCAGGTGGCTGAGGCAGGACAATCTCTTGAACCGGGGAGGTGGAGGTTGCAGTGAGCCAAGATCATGCCACTGCACTCCAGCCTAGGAAACAGAGTGAGACTCCATCTCAAAAATACATACGCGTGCGTGTGCACACACACACACGCACACACACACCAGACACAATGAGTAGAAACGCTGGCACCACCTCTCAGTTGAGACATGAACACACTGAAAAGTGGCAAGTGTTATCATGTCCCTTTTCTTGAATTAAAACTAAAATTCAACTTCTATCAGATC
Organism: Chlorocebus sabaeus; assembly: GCF_047675955.1. Lineage (NCBI taxonomy): Eukaryota > Metazoa > Chordata > Mammalia > Primates > Cercopithecidae > Chlorocebus > Chlorocebus sabaeus. Next base: position 53,014,451 of record NC_132925.1, read on the forward strand.
TTCTCGGGAATGAAGCATTTTAAAACCTAGGCCGGGCACGGTGGCTCATGCCTATAATCCCAGCACTTTGGGAGGCCGAGGCGGGCAGATCACGAGGTCAGGAGTTTGAGACTAGCCTGACTAACATGGTGAAACCCCGTCTCTACTAAAAATACAAAATTTAGCTGGGTGTGGTGGTGCGTGCCTGTAATCCCAGCTACTCAGGGGGATAGGCAGGAAGCTGAGGAAGAAGAATTGCTTGAACCTGGGAGGTGGAGGTGGCAGTGAGCTGAGATCGCGCAACTGCACTCCAGTCTGGGTGACAGAGTGAGACTCCGTCTCCAAAAAAAAAAAAAAAAAACCAATCTAGACCAGATGCACTTGGCAGTTTCTCCTGCGTGGAACATACTTCTCTTTCTTTTCTCCTTGTGGCTAGCACTGTGCTGTGCCAGGGGATTAATTTGTACCTGCCAGAAGGCTCTGAAAAGTGGAGCCATCTAAGTATGCTATGCATATCAGGCCACTGTCGACAACAGAAACAGAAATGCAGCAATCACTTTCTGAGCTTTGGTCATCTTGACGGCTAGTGGCTTACCCGACAGAGTCACCATAGAGCTGGCTAGCGCACCACAGAGCTGGGGTGGCTCAGGGTGGGTAACAAGACTGGGTGGCGTTTCCTGGAACAGGATGCCACATCTCATGTCTCCCTCTCCCAGTGGGAAAATCACCAGAGTTCCTTCTGCAGAGGGGAATGAGGCCTGAGCACAGGAAACTGCCTGCTGATCTGAAAAGGGAAGGTCAGATGGGTATCCCAAGAAAATGAACTGCAAACGCCCATCTTCAAAGTTAATTATGCTTCTCTTGCAAATCCTGATTATGGGAAGGAAAACAGTTTGCTTAGTAAATGAGAACATGGGTCTAAAAGTTACACTGGCCAGATTCAAATCTTGACTCAACCATTTTCCTTGGGTTTGTCATCCTGGGCCACTTACTTCATCTTTTTGAGCCTGACTTTCCTTACCAATAAAACAGGGGTGTTAATATTTTCAAGGGTACTTATCAGGATTAGATGAGATAGTCATGTGTTGCACTAAATATAGTAGCTGAGACCTTGTCAGCCAAAAAACCAAAAAACAAAAACAAAAACAAAAAAAAAGCTAGGCATGGTGCATATGAGTAGCTGTAGTTCTTTTAGCTACTTGGGAGGCTGAGGTGGGAGGACTGCTTGAGCATGGGAGCTTGAGGCTGCACAGTGGTGACAGAGCAAGATCCTGCCTCAAAAAAAGATAAAATAAACCCAGTGCCTGGTACACAGATGTTCATAAGATAGCAGCTACGATTTTTATTCTTGCTGTTGTTATGCTCTCTACCTTTCATAAAGCACTCCAAGTACTAATACATTACCTCATTTGATTTCAGAGTTAATCTGAGATGGAACATTAATCCCGTGCAGTGGCAGAACCAAACCTCAGAGAGTGGATGTATATCACTGCTGACCTGGTTTTCAGGTTCCCTTGGCCAAGCTGCAGCACCAGGCTCTGGAGCCCTTGACCCAGGGGTGGAACTCGGAGACTGAGAACAGTTTCTTCTACTTCCAGTACTTGGTTCAGGAAGTGATAAAGGGCCCGACCCTCAGGGCTAGCGGAAGAAGGGGAGAGGGGTGTGGAAGATCTCTGGGAGGTAGGCTAGTTGGAAAGTTAAGGAGACTCAAGGCCACTGGGCGGGTAAAGCCACAGACTCTGGCAAATTATCCAGGGACTCCAAGGTTCCAAATAGCACACTGCTGACCAGTGTAAACATTTACCCTTTAAGCTATCGCTTCTACCCCAAGCCTGTAAGTCTGACTGCCAAGAACAGTATGGCCAAAAACACTAGGTGAAAAAGAAAGCAGAATCCATTTTTGTTTCATGTTGAAAATGTGCTGTTTGCAGCATGAAGACCTGGGGAAAGGATGTAAAGGACAGTCCTCCAAGGCGAGCCTCTCCCAGCTGACAGCTGGCTTACTGTGCTGGATGTGGGAGGGGAGTTGCACAAAGAGGGAGGGGACAGTTTTGGAGATGGGGGGTTGAGGGGGTCAGGACATCCTCCCTGAAGGCCTGACAAGGCAGCATCTGTATCACTGGGGTCAGGGAGGGGGTGGGGAGAAAGAAGACCTCAAATGAGGCCCTTTGGTTCAGTAGCAGTAACTCAGATTTTTTTTTTTTTTTAACTGGGGCAGGGACAAACTTACAAAGACAAATAAGAGGTAATATCGTAAAATATACATTCAAGTATGAATGCAAGGAATTGTTCTGCTTGAGAGCTGGTAGAGATCTATTTCAGGACAGGCAGCCGACTCCTGAGTACAGGTGGCCTGATGGGCGGGGAAGGTGCCATTCTTGGGCCAGATGAAAAGAAAGATGATCCTGAAAGAGGGTAAAGATATACGATTTCAGGCAACTCTGTGTCAGGCACGTACCTTCCTTCTAATTTCTGCAGACACCAGCTGGCTGGGGGAGGGGGAGAAGATGGGCGGGCAGAATAAAGAAAGGATCTCCCCAGTCTTGGAGGAAAACAGGGGAAGCCAGAGGGAGGAAGTTGTTCTGGGTTCAAAGAAATCAACTTAGAAAGCTTCCCTTATAAAAATAGCCATTGGCAAATCCTAGTCTATTTATATCACCCATCCAAGATCACTATCAGGATCCTGGGCTGAATCACAAGACCCAGTAAATAAGTATGGAGCGCTGGCTGCCTGATTTATGGGAAGATATTTAAACACCACTGGAGCAACTGAGTCAGGGAAAATTTAAGTGCTGGCACCAAATGGTACATTTACAAGTGGATCTCACTTTACAGAAATAGATAGGTTCCTGAAAAGTTGGCTCTAAAATGAATTCAATTAACAGAATCATATTTTCCTAGTGAATCACATTTTAAAATTAGAGATAGATTGGGGGAAGGGGTGGCCAAAAAAAACCAACCACACCAAACAACTGTGCCTCTGAGACTAAATAAAAATCACCCTTCATTCAGCAAACTCTAAAACGTCACTTACTTAAAAGGCCATTATAAATGCTCATAAAGTAGAAATAATTTGTCAGCAAACATGTCTATGCCTGTGACATACAAGGAGTTGCACCAGGCTTTGTGGAGGCTTATAAAGACACAAGTGTCTGGCCCTCAGGAGCTCACAATTTGGCACTTAAAAAAAAGACACTGAAATTCATGTTGCATCAGAAAAAAAAACATCGCCCTGGATGCAGACAAATGTGCACGCATGAGGGCCCGCCTGGCCCTTTAAGTGTTATCTGGGCCTGGAACAGCTCTGCTCCCTCCTGCCGGCAGCAGCCAACCAAGTTGGCCTCTAAGTACTGCTTTTCAAACTCTATGTTTATAAGCTAAAAGCTGTTGGCCATGTGGCGCTGCGTCATAATTGCTTATTTATTTAGCTAACTTGGAACAAAAAAAAACAACCCATGACCTGGGTGTTTTAATAAAATAAGAAGAGTTAAGGTACTTAAAGCTCTCTGAAAAGTTAAAGGCCTGCACAACCCAAGGGGGTTGTTATTTTAAACTTTAAAGGGCATTTGCTCAAGGGATCTGTTTGTTTGGAAAAAGTCTGTCTCCTTCTACTTATGCTCTCTTGCACATAGAATATTGGTCATTGGTAACAGGAGCAGAGACCTAATTTGTTATTAATTTGTTATTAGTTTTGTAAGTGCAGATCACATGGTACTGAGTTTGCTTTAAGCAAGAGACAAACACACTTCAGAAGCCAACACTTGTGAAGTGTTGGCTCTGTCAGCAACTGCAGGCACAGGCACAGGCACAGAACTGAGGATTATTAGTTCAAAATAGGCTACATAGGGCCGTGCATGGCAGCTGACACCTGTAAATCTGAGCACTTTGGGAAACCAAGATAGGAGGATCACTTGAGCCCAGGAGTTGGGAGACCAGCTTGGGCAAGATGGTGAGACACTGTCTCTATTACAAAATAATAATAATAATAATAATAATAATAATAATATTAGCAGGCATGGTGGTGCACCAGCTACTTGGGAGGCTGAAGCAGGAGGATCACCTGAGCCCAGGAATTTGTGGCAGGCAGGGAGCTATGATCAGGCCACTGCATTCCAGCCTGGGCCACAGAGCAAGACTCTGTTTCTTATTTATTTTAAAAATAAAGCTCTATCCCTTAGACCAAGCTTATCTAATGCATGTGGCCCAGGAGGGCTTTCAATGCAGCCCAACATAAATTTGTAAACTTTCTTAAAACAGTATGAGTTTTTTTCTTTTTTTTAAGCTCATCAGCTATCGTTAATGTTAGTGTATTTTATGTGTGGCCCAATACAATTCTTCTTCCAACGTGGCTCAGGGAAGCCAAAATATTGGACACTCCCACCTTAGACACTGTGTGCCTCACGAACTGACACCACCATAGGGGCCTGTCCATAGCTAGTAAGAGTGAAATACTTCCTGTTGACATCTGCTGTAGACTTGAAGGTATACAAAGTTTCAGAGAGTAAACAGCACATTTTTGAAAGAAACACTTTTGTTTTAATTACATAGAGATGAGCCAAGCTGTGGTAGAGGCTGTTGTTTATCCTAATAGCCATTCTTCCCTTCTTCCTTTTACTGATGGAACTCTCCCAGGTTTTTTTAAAAGAAGGTACAAGGTTGCCCGACTACAGACTACATTTCCCAGCATGCCTCACATCCCATGTGACTAATGTTGGCCAATGAGATGGGATGTGAGCAACTGCCAGGTCCAGTCTTTCAAGCAGGAAATGCTTGCCTTCCACTTCCTCTCTTCCTTCCCACATCTCGAGTGTGGACTTAAAATTGCTGGGCTAGCTTTGATAATTCCCAGCAGGGCTTCTTACCCCCTGGGGTCCTCAGACCCTTAAGGAGTCCATGAATAGAATTCACTGGTCTTTAAATTTGGAAGGACAAAAACAAAAAAAACACCTATAACTTTAGCATTTCCTTCAGTTATAATGGAGGAAACAAACCACAGTATTAGCAGTGCCCATGACTCTGTCAATAACAGAAATTACAGGTATTTTCATATCACATTATACTTATAGATTGTCTTGAAATACCACAAATACTCATCACTACTTTGGAGTTACAATAGCCTTTAGAATTGACACTAGAACATTATTTGATGTATTAATAAAGTACATATTACTATGCCACAAGTTTTGGGTTTTTAAAATACTTTGCTAATTGTATTTCAACATAATTAATTTCCTTTGTAACTCTGTGTTTCATTTTACACATTTAAACAAAATTTTTATTTATTTATTTTGAGATGGAGTCTTGCTCTGTCTCCCAGGCTGGAGTGCAGTGGTGTGATCTTAGCTCACTGAAACCTCCACCTCCTGGGTTTAAGCGATTGTCCTGCCTCAGCCTCCTGAGTAGCTGGCACTACAGGTGGATGCCACCTCACCTGGCTAATTTTTGTATTTTTAGTAGAGGCGGGGTTTCACTATGTTGAGCCTGGCTGTTCTCAAACTCCTGACCTCAAGTGATCTGCCTGCCTTGGCCTCCCAAAGTGCTGGGATTACATGCATGAGCCACTGGGCCCAGCCTGATGTTACACATTTAAAAGCATTAGTCTGTGAAGTGGTCCCTAGGCTTTGTCAGTCTGTAAAGGGATCCATGGCACAAAAAATGCTATGAATCCTTACCTAGGGAATGGCAGAGCAGTAATATTCAGGGAACTCACGCCTGTGGATGACCTTGTAGAGTAGTGCACCCATCAAGTTCTAGACCACTCCTCCTCTAGACCAGGGCTGCCCAACAGAACTTTCAGTGATGATGGAAGTGTTTTCTTGGTTTTTGTTTTCAGACAGAGTCTCGCTCTGTCACTCAGGCTGAAATGCAGTGGCACAATCTCAACTCACCACAACCTCTGCCTCCTGGGTTCAAGTGATTCTCCTGCCTCAGCCTCCTGAGTGGCTGAGATTACAGGCATCTGCCACCATGCCCAGCTAATTTTTGGTATTTTTTTTTTTTTTTAGTGGAGATGGGGTTTCACCATGTTGACCAGGCTGGTCTCAAACTCCTGACTTCAAGTGATCTGCACCTTGGCCTCCCAAAGTGCTGAGATGATAGGCGTGAGCACATAGGATGACCACTCCCAACCAGTGATGGAAATGTTTTATCTGTGCTGTCCAATATAGTAGCCTCTAGCCAAGAGGCTACTAAAGTAGCACTTGCAAAGTGTAACTGAGGAAGTTAACTTTTTATTTTGCTTGATTACATTTAAATAGTCAAATGTGCTTAGCGGCCACCGTACTGGATGGTGCAGCTCTAGACTGTTACATGGAGAAACAAGTTTCTATCACTACGATATTTTGGGGTCTTTTACCTTAGCCTATACCTTAACTAATACACAAACCTACCTGGACTCAGTAATAATAAATGTACTAGGGAAAGAAGGCGCATTTATAGAGACCAACTCAAAAAATATACCAACTTACTAACTGAAAGCAAGATTTATACAGAAATGTTCTATTTACAAAGAATTCCCATATATGAATACGACTTATACATGATACTCATAATGCCCCTGTGACTGTGACTGCCTCAATCTTGCTCTCAGAGGGACTTGGTGACTTTGCTAATCATGAAGATGGTGGAGCCAGGAGTCAATTCTGGATGTTACCACTGCACTGTGTACCTTTCAGCTCTCTGCATGCCTCCAGACAGTCAGAAGTGATAAGACTGCAAAAGACCAAAGGCGAGCACTGACTAGTACCTTAGCCTGTACCTTAACTAATACACTTCCACTTCCTCTCTGATACTTTCATCCATCTGTCTCCAGGACACACAAACATCTGCCAAATCCTTTTTTTGGCCCTAGGGTTTAGGGACTTGCAGACATCTGAATTTCCCTAATTCTTGGCAAGGTTCCCATTTCCTGTGGTGTCACTGACTTGCAAGGACCCTTGAGGGCTGAGAGTGGTCTTTAGAAGACTCTTTTGCGGTCTGAGGTAAGGACCTGTAAAGGACGCTGCTTTTCAGCAAATTTTACTGCCAGTGTCATTTCAGTGACCTCTCATTTTCCTCTCTTTGAGATCAATTCAAAGAATAATGTTATGTTAAAACAATAACCAAAAATACTATTAGGTTATCATTTTATCAGTAACAAAAGGTCCATGTCTTCAATTCTAAACAACACAGACACCAAAGGGAGAAAATCCCATACTTAAGTGTGACTATATCCCACATCCCAAGCTTCCTTAGAGCCAGGCTACACCTGGCTTATTGCTAGTCTTCTTTTCTCTACCTGCGCACATACCCTGCCATTCCCTAGGCCTACAGAACTCCTACTCATCCTTCAAAAACCCAGTCTGCCCGTTCTCACAACACTTTTTTTTGTTTTTTGTAAAATGTTTTCACTTGAGTAAAATTACGTATGAACGTAGTTTAAAGAGCCAAATAATCCCAAGGCTTGTTACGAAAATCAACAGGCTCCCAGCTTCCATACTACACTCCACAGAGACTTGCCTGATACTTTCAGTTAACCTCTGTATGTTAAAATAACATGCTCATGTTGTTACCTCTTGACTTCTCTATCTTTTCAGGTTTAGGCATTATATATATTTCCCATTTTGCTCGGGAAATGAGGATTTGGCTCTTTCACTGCTGTGAGCCCCCTTACCCCTGTCATGGCAAACTCTTGCCTCCTTGTCTTTCCACCATTTCAACATAATTATACTGTAATTTTGGTTAGATCTATATCCAGTGTTGACATTATTTTGACTGTTTAATTGCTGTATCTAGGTGAGCCATGTAATATACTAGGATTACTTATTCTTTCTTGTACAACATTGTTTTCCCTGGAATTAACAACTGTCTTTTCTGTTGTTGTTCTACTTTGTCTCTATGTACTTATCAATAATTTAATCACGAACTCTCTGCCAACTATCTAAACCTCCCAAATATATGTTCAGACACATTAGGTATTCAAGCCATTTCATCTTAACACAATCTGTCCTAGAGCCCTCTGGCCTGATCCAGTCTGTTCTAGTCATCCTCAGTGCTTCAGGCCCAGCTGCCACCCCAGGCTTCCCTTAGCTACTGTTTTGAGGATGCCTTTCAATCTCTCCTTTGTGGGATCTCCCATTCCCTATATTCCATCTCTTTCCCTTTCTTGGTTACTCTTATTTTTCTGGAGTTCATCCTCCAGTGGTTTGCATAGGGTGACTAGGAGGCAAATGTTTTGTTTATCTGATCTTGTGTATCTGAAAATATCTATTTTACGTTCACATTCAATGAATGGTTTGGCTTGATACAGACTTGTAGATTAGATATAATTTCCCTTTATTGTTTGAAAGCGTTGTTGCATTGATTTCCAGTTTCCAGTGTAGTTATTCAGAAGTCCAAAAACAACTCTGATTTTTGATTCTTTGTATATAACCTGCTTTTTTTTCCCCGCTCTAGACTGTCTTTTAGTCCCACTGTTTTGAAATTCACTGTGATGAATCTTAGTGTTGGTCTAGTCTCATCTACTATTCTGGGCAGTTGGTAGACTCTCCCAATGGAGACATTTGTTTCTCTCAATTGTGGGTAAACTTCCTTTAATTTCTTCCTTATTTTTTCTGGCCTGTTTTCTATGTTTTCCTTTCTACAAATTCTATTATTTGGATATTGCTCCTAGCCTGATCCATCTTTTCTCCCTTATTTTCCATTTCTTTGCCTTTTTGCTCAGTTTCTGGAAGATACACTAAATTTCACTGTTCAATCCTTCTAGTGAATTTTAAACTTATATTTTTAATTTCTAAGAGTACTTTTAATCATTTGAATATCTTTTGTGTTTTTGTTTTTGTTTTGAGACAGAGTCTCACTCTGTTGCCCAGGCTGGGGTGCAATGGCGTGATCTTGGTTCACTGCACCTCCGCCTCCTGGGTTCAAGTGATTCTCCTGCCTCAGCCTCCTGAGTAGCTGGGATTACAGGTGTGTGCCACCGTGCCCAGCTAATTTTTGTATGTTTAGTAAAGATGGTGTTTTACCATGTTGGTCAGGCTGGTCTTGAACTCCTGACCTCGTGATCTGCCTGCCTCAGCCTCCCAAAGTGCTGGGATTACAGGCATGAGCTACTGCGCCTGGCCTGAATATCTTTTTTTTTTTTAATAGCATTTTTTGTTTCATGAATGTAGTATCTCTTATCCTGAGGGATAAGATATATATGTACATGTTATATGTTCTTACTGAGAACATAAATGATAGTGGAATTTTTTGGAACATGTAACATTTTTATCTACTTGCATTGTCTTTTTTTTTCTTCAGATTTAATCTAGTCTTTTTTGAGTTAGACATCTGGTTAATACTTGGTTTCTGCTCCTAATTAAGGAGAAGGTACTCAAAAGTTGTCCGAAGTCCACTATGGCCTTCAGTGGAGGGTCATCTGGCCGACTATCATTCAGACAGCCCCCAACAACTGTTCTTTTGAGGTGGTGAGAGGCTCTGGAGAAGGATTGCCCACTCTCCTGCCTGGAAGGTATTTGGGCCTGACCATCTGTGTTGTTGGATTTTGGTGTGGGTAAAAGCTCGGATACCCCTGTATCTGGTATGTAAACATTCATTTAATCCCATATTTTCAGTGGCATACACACTACTTTCAACTCTGGCTGGTGTGTCCTAATCCAAAAGCCTGTTTTACTCTTAACAGAAAGTAAACTTTCAGTTTCCAAAATGGAATAAGAGAGGGCAGTTGTCTGTCCTATTGCACAAAAGCTAAGGTGGGGGCCTGGAGATCTAATTGCTTCTTAAGAAGTTCAACAAACTCTCCTATTTAAGCCCCATATTTCCCACTTTCAGATGCATCTATGGTCCCAAATCCAAGTCTTTAGGAGGCTCTATGGGAAATACTGGTTTTCTCTACTGATCGGCTTAGAATTTAACTTTCTTGTCCATCTTTTCAGGCTCCAAAATTTTTGTTGCTGTTGTTTGTACTCTTATTCTCTCATTATCCTTAAGAGTTTTGCATATATCACATAAATGACATATGTTACTGTTATTTTACATGACAGCAAACATATGTAAACTTATGTGTGTGTGTATGTGTGTATATATGTTTACTATCACTTTAGGAAGCTTCAAGAGGGGTCAAAAGTAAATCCAGGCTCACACCTGTAATCCCAGCACTTTGGGAGGCCAAGGGAGGTGGGTCAACTGAGGTCAGGAGTTCTAGACCAGCCTGGCCAACATGGTAAAACGCTGTCTTTGCTAAAAATACAAAAATGAGCTGGATGTGGTGGTGCACACCTGTAATCCCAGCTACTCAGGAGGCTGAGGCAGGGGAATCGCTTGAACCCAGGAGGCGGAGGTTGCAGTGAGCCACAATCGCACCACTGCACTCCAGCCTGGGCGACAGAGGGAGACTCTGTCTAAAATAAATAAATAAATAAAAAGTATATTGCAGACATCATGATACTTAACCTCAGAATACATCAGCATATATTCCCTGAGAATAAAGGGAATTTCTTATACAACCATAATACACAATTTCCTATGTAACTATTTTCCTATATAACCGATATAACATTATCACACCTATGAAAATTAACATCAATGCAATATCATCTATTAATAATATGGAATCCATACTTAAATTTCCTCAATTGTTTCAAAATGAACTTTACTTTCTAAATGTAACACTGTAAATTTTTCTGTACCATTCAAAAATACCACTGAAATAGAAACTTCTCAATCCTTCTGACAAATAATAACAGCTAGTATCTACTAAGTGCTTTTTATATATTAGGTGCTTTTCTCAGGTTTTCTTTCTGCTATCCCTGGGTTAATTTTCTTGTTCCTCTTATAACTCCCTAAGTGTGATACAAAATTTCTATGATTTTCTTTTCTTTTGAGACAGGGTCTTATTCTGTTGCCCAGGCTGAGTGCAGTAGCACAATCATGGCTCATTGCAGCCTCAACCTCCCAGGATCAAGTGATCCTCCCACTTCAGCATCCCAGGTAGCTGGGACTACAGAGGCATACCACTATACCTGGCCAATTTTTCATTTTTAGTAGAGACAGGGTTTTGCTATGTTGCCCAGGTTGGTCTTGAACTCCTGGCCTCAAATGATCCTCCCACCTTGGCATTCCAAAGTGCTGAAATTACCAGGGTGAGCTATCATGCCCAGCCCTATTATTTTCATTCACTTCTGTTTTTTACACAAAAATTTAAGTTGGGTGGGCGCGGTGGCCCATGCCTGTAATCCCAGCAATTTGGGAGGCCAAGATGGGCGGATCACAAGGTCAGGAGATAGAGAACCTCTTGGCCAACATGGTGAAACCCTGTCTCTGGTAAAAATACAAAAATTATCTGGGTGTGGTGGCAGGCACCTGTAGTCCCAGCTACTCTGGAGGCTGAGGCAGGAGAATTGCTTGAACCTGGGAGGTGGAGGTTGCAGTGGGCCGAGATCGTGCCACTGTACTCCAGTCTGGGTGACAAGAGCAAAACTCCATCTCAAACAAACAAACAGAAAAAACACCTGAAGTTGAAGAATTTTCCTAAGCACTGTATTATCTATACTCAAAAATTTTACATGTAGAACTTTCACATCATTTTCTACATGGCCTAGAGTTTTGGTTTTGATTTCCTTGTTAACCTAAGGGGAGTTTTAAAACTTTCCAGTGGTGGAGTTTTATTTTCCAGTTTTTAGTCTTTTAATTTGTATTTTAAAGTTGTATTGCATAGTGATCAGATCTGTTTGTTTTGTTACTTCTACTTTTTTGGCATTTACTGTGGTTTTCTTGGTGTCCTACTTGATATGATCACTTTTTGTGGCAACTCTAAGAAGATTCATCAATTAATGCATTAATATCTTATTAAACAGCAGTTTTATGTCTCCACCTCCTTACTCCAACCGAACTCTACATGTTAGAATTCAAATTTTTAATATTTGGCATGGGAGTTTGAGACATTACATCCTCATCACTGCCATACAACTGTGTTCATATTGTTCTTTATGTTGCATGTTGTTGCTATTGAATTAAAGAGCATTAGCACTGGAAGGGAATTGAAAGGTCATCTAAGCCAACCTCCACTCAGTACAGATATTTCCTTTGCAGCATCCCTCCAAAGATGTTAAAATGAATTTTATTTGAATTATTGCTGGACCAGGGAACTCAGAACACTCCTGAAGTTGTGGTGTTTGTGGCCCATCAGGCAATAAGGATTAAGATGCTCATAAAATATTTGTTGGCCACCTACTACGAGGACTGCATTGCCTAATGCACCTTGGGGGATGCACAAGAATGATATGATACTACACCTGTGTAACAGAGCTAGTGCTGTGGCTCCCAAACTGTGTATGGAGGTGCCCTGCGTACTGTAGTGAATCTGCACCATGGGATATTTAAGATTTTTTTTTTTTTTTTTTAAGATAAGTTTCGCTTTTGTTGCCCAATCTGGAGTAATGGCATGATCTTGGCTCACTGCAACTTCCGCCTTCCTGGTTCAAGTCATTCTCCTGCCTCAGCCTCCCGAGTAGCTGAGACTACAGGTGCACACCACCATGCCCGGCTAATTTTTTGTATTTTTAGTAGAAACGGGGTTTCACCATGTTAGCCAGGCTGGTCTTGAACTCCTGACTTCAGGTGATCCGCCCTCCTCAGCCTCCCAAAGTGCTGGGATTACAGGTGTGAGCCGCTGCGCCTGGTCATTTTAGATTTTCAAGGGAAGCAACATGATCCTAACATCTGTCAGGCACTGCACAAACCACTAGATCAAGGTGGGTCACAGCTTCAACATTAATTCAATCTGCATTCCTTCTGATGATCTCATATCTTTGGAAAACTGGGTTTTTGGCAGTCATTCATAAGAGCAAGTATTGTGTGAAAACCCATGTAGAATAGGAAAGGAATGTGGCAATGTCTCATCTGATTTCAAGTTTGGGAAGCTGTGTAGTCCCCAACAGGAGCACACAGCCCATTAGTAAATAACTGTGGTTATTTCAGAATAAAATGATTATATTTTCTTTCAATTTATGTGCAGTTTTTCAAATGGCTACTAGATTGTTAGGACATAATTACCTATGAAATTGTTTGGTCCTAACTACTTAATAAATGGAATTGCTATGGACTGTTTTTCTGTTTTGTTTTGTTCTGTCGGGGGAGAGGGGGGCTCTGTGGAGTAATTCCTGAGACTCCAGGAGTACCAGGGACCAAGCAGGTTTGAGAACTTGTTCTGCAGGAGCTCACAGCTGTACTCAGAGACCAGAAGTCATGGCAGTGATCAATGAGGATGTGAACAGTTAGGCTCATACACTCTCCTAGGATCAGCAGCCATTTCAGGAGTTCGGAGAGGAGGAGCACAGTTGGCCTGGAGCCCAGCCGAGGACAGAGTCAAACAAGTGGGATGGGCCTACCCCCTGTGTGGTATGGAGGGCTGACCCACAGAAAGGAGAAAGAGCACTTAGAAGGGCAAAGAGGAAAAAGAGGATTGGGAATTAACACAGCCTCTTCTGGAGACAGTGAGGACACTGGTGAGGACACCTGGCCTCCCCGGTCTGGCCAGCAGGTCTTGGAGGACCAGCTGAGGAGTTTGAAGCTTTAATCTGGTAGCAGTGGGGAGGGGTTTGGTCACAGGAGTGACACGGTGAAAACCAATGTTTTTGGAAGATTAATCCTAGTGGAGGTGGTGGATGGACTAGAGGGATGAGAAGATAGAGGCAGGTGGCCCATATAGCGCGTGAAGGAAATTATAAAAAAACCATTCAGCAACACAGCAAAAGCCTATGACAACACGGAGTAGCTGCCTGGCCCCTTCCCTCAGCAGCAGTGCCATACAGGGGACTGCACTGCAAAGCTGCCAAAAATACCATTCCAGATAGCAGGAACTGTGTCCCTTGATTGTGCTGGGAAAACTGCTGTCTTGGAATTCTAATAGGGGCACACTGGAATCAAATTTTTGGAAATTCTGCTTGGAGGCTACAGCCTTGATTCTAGAGAAAGAGGTGTATGTATGTATGTCTATATATGTATATATACAGGGGTTTCATGGAATAGGAGGAAAAATACTGGATTGAGTGTGAGGAGACCCGGGGTTGAATTCTAACTTGACCACCGAAGAGGGTCCTAGGCCTCAACCTCACTCTTAAAATGAGGACTCAATGATTTACAATGCAAAGAAATATTAAATCTCCAAAGGCTCACGTCTACCCAACGAGTCAGGTCCAGTCTTTTCCATGCAATGATAAGTAGAACCAAATTTGTGGCTTTAATATTTCATTCAACTTTTGTGAACCACTTATGTCAACAAAGGGTTCTATATTATTAAAATATCAAAATCTGGGCTCCTATAAACTATTATTATTATAATAGCAGTGACTGTATACAGCAGATGGGAATACTGGCAGAGACATGGGAAACTAAAACCAGCCTCATGTACCAAAGTTGCCCTTCGACAATGGCTCGCAAACAACATTTAAAATGAAAATTAAGTAACTGATCTGCTTCGTATCTCGAGGGAATAGACAAGCACTGTACGAGCTGCATTAAGACAGAGTAAGAACATCGAAGTGAGATAGGGTAAAGACTATGGAAAATCAGGGGAAATAGAAGGACAGAATTAACTTTTTTTTTTTTCTTGGTGGAGTCTCGCTCTGTTGCCCAGGCTGGAGTGTAGTGGTGTGATCTTGGCTCACTGCAACCTCCACCTTCCAGGTTCAAGTAATTCTCCTGCCTCAGCCTCCTCAGTAGCTGGTATTACAGGCACCCACCACCACACCTGGCTAAATATATATATATATATGTGTGTGTGTGTGTGTATATATGTGTGTATATATATGTGTATATATATGTGTGTGTTTGTATTTTTAGTACAGACAGGGTTTCACTATGTTGACCAGGCTGGTCTCAAACTCCTGACCTCAAGGGATTCACCCACCTTGGCCTCCAAAAGCACTGGGATTACAGGCATGAGCCAACGTGACTGGCCAGAATAAACATATTTTGAACCTGAAATAATTACAAATGTACGAGAAATACACAACAAAGGTTTCATCAGAAATGACATTAGGGGCTGGGAGTGGTGGCTCACTCCTGTAATCCTAGCAATTTGGGAGGCTGAGGCAAGCGGATCACTTGAGTTGAAGAGTTTGAGACCAGCCTGGCCAACATGGTGAAATGACGCCTCTACTAAAACACAAAAATTAGCTGGGTGTGTCGGCGGCCGCCTGTAATCCCAGCTCCTCAGGAGGCTGAGGCAGAATTGCTTGAAGTGGAGGTTGCAGTGAGCCGAGATCACATCACTGCACTCTAGCCTGGATGACACAGCGAGACTCTGTCTCAAAAAATAAAATAAAATAAAAATTAATAAAAAGAAATGATATAAGGAAAGGTCTAGGATTTTTATTTTAGATCCAAGTATTAACAGCTTTATTTTTCTTTTCCAGCTTCAGAAAGTATGATAATACATCCCATGGAATTAGCCCATAAAACACTCTCAATTCTTAAACAGGGTACAACAAGATCAAATGAGACAGTATTTGGGACCCCCTACTGTGATGGGATTATTAAATGTCAGGGTTTCATGAAGAGTCATGCAGGCATTCTCCGGTTTCTTTAAATGGCCCTTGGCTATTGGAATCTCTTTGATAGTCCCTAATGCACTGGTCCAGCGAGGACACAAAAGTCCCAGCCTCAGCAGCCCTCAGAGAAGAGCAGCTTGGTATTACAGCTTGTGCTATGGTAGGTAGGATGGGGTTGTTTCAGGAGTGGGGGAGGAGGCAGAGTGGAAAGGAAGGGAGGGAGGGAAAACATTCTCTTATCCTTGGGAAACTTGCAGAATCACTTCCCTCAATGAGTTTATGCAAGCAGTCTCCACCTCCCACTGCTCCTTACAGGTCAGCGAACCCATTCAGGGATTAGGAAGTGACCCAAAAGCACCGGTGTGAGGAGAGGCCGCACAGCAGTGGAAACGCTGGGAGAGAATGCTGCATCCTGTTTAACTTGGCCTTGCCAATGCCAAACCCTTTCTCTGTGGATGTTTTTTTTAGTTAAAGAGCGATAACGTCCTCCTTTCAATGGCCCTTCCTCTCATGGAATGGGCTATTCTCTGTCTTTGTGAACACTCGCAAGTGTGTCACTTAACCTCTCCTGCTTTAACTTCCTCATCTGTGATGCAGGGAACATGCCCAAATTTACTTACGTCATATGGCTACTGTGTGGAAAGTGCCTGGAAATGCAAGTGTGACGCACTTGTGAAAATGACACAATATAGTATAAGTCCTTACGGTGCACATGAACTGAGTTAACATCCATTTTATATATTTTCCATCTTACTGTTGGCCATTCCATTAAGAGAAAATAAAGGGAGAATGTGGGAAGTTAAATAAAACTTGAAAATGTGTGCTAGTGGCTAGAACAAAGCTAAAGTTCTCTAGAACCACATTTATGAAACATGGCAAAATAGAAAGTTGGTGATATCCACAGCTGTTAGAATGATGGTCACCAGCCATGACTGACTTACAGCTTCAGACAGTTTTAAAGACACATTAGGAGAAACATGAAACAGCAAATATGGCCATAGGTGGATGATTAAGCCTAATTCCTCATCTCCTAAACAGGTTGTCTTTCTCCAGTGGTTAGGAAACTGCCTTTCTGGAGCACAACTAGTGAGTGGCTTGGTCTGCGCACCCTCTCTATCGACCAATAACACAGGGAGTTGCTGGCATTATCAAGGTGTCTGGAGGTCTCTGCCAGCCTGTCTCCTTGTATGAGACTACTTGAGAGCAAGGGTGTCCATGGATTTCAGTGCCTCATCTCTCCTTAAGATGAGACACTTTATCCCTCACCCCAGTAGAAAGCTTTAGCAGTACACTACGACCTGTAGCAGGAAGCCCCAATCTCCACTTCCTACTTTCCAGCTTTTATTCATCATTCATCTCGTGCTCCTTAATTCTGTACATACTTCCGGGTCCATGACAATCCCTGCCTTCTTCCCTGGGCAGTCTAAGCCACGTACTTAACTGAGCCTGCCCTGTCTGCTTTGATTACATGAGCACATAAGCAGTCATAGACTGTCAGGTTTGGATAAGGCCTTAGAGAACATCTGTTCAAGACTCTTTTTTTTTCTTTTGAGACGGAGCCTTGCTTTTGCTCTGTCACCCAAGCTGGAGCATGCTGGCGTACAGTGGTGCAATCTTGGCTCACTGCAACCTCCATCTCCCGGGTTCAAGTGATTCTCCTGCCTCAGCCTCCCGAGTAGCTGGGATTACAGGTACACACCACCGCACCCAGCTAATTTTTGTATTTTTAGTAGAGACAGGGTTTCACCATGTTGGTCAGGCTGGTCTCAAACTCCTGACCTCGTGATATACCCGCCTTGGCCTCCCAAAGTGCTGGGATTAGAGGTGTGAGCCACCACGCCTGGCCTGTTCAAGCCGTTACAGAGCGAATGAGTCCCCTCCTCAACACCTCTGACAAATGGCTGCCAGAGCCCTGTGACTAGCATCTGACACAGCCTCCATAAATGTGACTCCTCCACATCTGTGTTCCGTCAAGAGATGACCTATTCTGCTCTGCTCAACAGCTTAAAGTGATGAAAAAGGACTTTGCCAAATGGAACTAAAGACTATTTCTTATAACTTCTTCCTAATCCCAGCTTTGCCTTCTAGGGCACCTGCCTCACATACAGAACAGCACATTGAAACGGGCTCAACTGTCCCATAGAGCCGATGTTTATGATTTCTTTTGAATTAACATAGAAATGGACTCTCCCAGTTTTCAAACTTAAAGTTACATTTGTGTTATCTGAGTTCCTTTCTCAGAAAACCAACCATCAGGCCTCCCAGATGGTATCAAGATGCTGATAATTGCAGCTGGATAAGGAGACACCAGACCCCTCACCCATCATGATTGCCTAAGTGATCACCTGCTTCCTATTGGCCAACTCCTCTTCCTTACCCCTCCCTAATTCCTGTTTTCCTGCATGTAGTTTCATTTCTTCCCTGGTATATAAACCCCTGATTTTAGTCAGGGAGATGGATTTGAGACTGATCTCCCATCTTGTCTGCTGCAGCACCTGATTAAAACCTTCTTCCCTGGCAACAGTCATTGTCTCAGTGATTGGCTTTCTGTGTGGCAAGCAGCAGGACCTAGACTGAATCCCTGCCATTTTGGTAACGCCTTCTTGTATTTGAGGATGGGATATAGATGTCTCTTTGGTTTTCTCTTTCACCTAACTACTCCTTCTTACATTTGAGAATGCTTCTCATAACATAGTTTCCAGTCATGGTTCTCAATACCCCTCAGCATTCTTAAGTGTAGTAATCTGCAGTGAAGTCAGTCCTCTAGGCATGGGTTTTGTCCATTCAACTTCTAGAAGTTTAACTTAGTACCAAAATCTCTTTGTGATGCCCCAGATTGCTTGCAAGCATCAAAAACCTCTTCTTCAGAGGACTACTTAGTCATGTTTCCCCCAGGCTATATTCACGGAAACTTTTGTTTTTTTATATCTAAGTATTTACCTACCCTTGCGCCTGCTGCATTTTACTTGGTTAGGCTTAGCCTCTTATCTGTCCTGATCTCTCTGAATACTGATTTTACTACTCTTCCTGGTTTAGTGTCACCCATTGAGACAGGCAGGAGGAGAGAAACTCTAGGCAGACAGGGGCAGGTCCCCAGTGGAAACCCCACCTTCAAGCCAGAAGTAGCCTGAAACCCTTGGTCCAGGGTGAGAACTTCTATTCTCCTGTTTGCCTGCTCTCTCCTGATTCATTCTTTCTGAATAATGTCTTTTGACCAATTGAATGTTGCCTTTTGCCAAACTACCTATGGCATGCCCCACACCCTGTCTCCCATCCTGTGCCTATAAAGACTCCAGGCTCAGGTGGTAGAGAGGAGAAGCAGCTGGATGTTAGGGAGAGGAGATTTGCCTTCAGAGATGATGGCCAGATGGCAAAGAGAGGGACAACTTGACTTTGGAGAAGAGGGGCAGAGAGGTGACTTGACTTCAGGGGAGAGTGACCTGGCCTTCCTGTCCCCTTTCCAGCTCCCTTCTCCACTGAGAGATGCGCTCATCACTCAGTAAAATTATCCACATTCACCATAACTTCAAGTCATCTACATGGCCTCATTCTTCTTTGGCACTGGACAACCATTTGGGACCCACCAAGTGTGGGTACCCAAAAAGTCTGTCACACTGGCCCTTTGCCCTTGCTGGTGGAGGGCATCTGTCCCATGTGACAAGGCAGAGGGCCCACTGAGCTCATAACACACTGCTGTCTGTGGACGGTGGAGCTAAGAGAGCATTGTAACATGCCCTCTGGGGCCTTGGGGTTGCAGGCACCTCCACCTGAACACTGCCGCGGGGCCTGCACAAAGTTTGTTCCTTCTGGCACCAAAGTGGCCAATCAGTTCCTGCACTCATTGGCCTACATGCTCCCTCCTGCAGGGGGTGGAGCACGATGAGCCTGAGGAAACAGAGTTTGCTCCTGCCAGTGCCAGTGACCGGCTGCTTCCTGCACTTGCTCACCTATGCATTCCCTCTAGTGAGGGTAGAGCAAGTGGGCCCAAGTTAACAGAGTTTGCTCCTGCCGGCGCCCAAAGCAGCAGCTGGCTCCTGAACTCATTCATTCACATGCTCCCTCCCGCGAGGGGTTGAGCACCGCGGACTGAATAAACAGGGGACCCCTGTCGCAAGTCCCTCAGCAAAGGGTGTCAAGAAAATATCCTGGATCACCATGAATCTGCTAGATGTGCCAATTTTGTCCTAAATTATGGATTAAAATGCTGAAAAAGACAGCTTTGAAGACTTAACCCTTTTGGGTCTTTTTTTTTTTTTTTTCCCATTTTTTGAGATGGAGTCTCACTGTCATCCAGGCTAGAGTACAGTCGCATGATCTTGGCTCACTGCAACCTCTGCCTCCTGGGTTCAAGTGAGTCTCCTGCCTCAGCCTCCTGAGGAGCTGAGATTACAGGCGCGCCCCACCACGCCTGGCTTATTTTTGTATTTTTGGTAGAGACGGGGTTTTACTGTATTGGCCAGGCTGGTCTCGAATTCCTGGCCTCAAGTGGTTTGCCTTCCTTGGCCTCCCAAATTACTGGGATTACAGGTGTGAGCCACTGTGCCCAGCCTGAAGACTTAACCCTTTTGGCATATCACCTTTCCCTCAGGCTGCAAACTATCCCTTGTGCAATACTACCCATATCATAAATGCCCATACATAATTGTCAAATTATACCAAATTCTACCCTATATCAAAGAATGCTATATTTTTAGGGTAATGATGGAATTTATCCCAATATTTTCTTGCTAAGTTCATTTTCTCTCTCTCCATCTTTCTTGCCCTCAGAATGCTGGGAACACAATGTAGCCTACAAAGCCCAAGGAATAAACATTGTGCCAATAAGATGTTCTTTAAATTCTACTGTAGAGTCCATCCTGATTGGCTGCAGAGTCAGTGTGTACAAAACCCACTGCATTAAAACAGATAACATCTGTGAGTCCTCTGATTTCCTATTTGGCTCCAATGTCAATATAATAATAGTGTCTTGTAGATATCTTTACTGTAGGATAAACAGATGAAGCTCTACTTCTATATACAAGGATTTGAACGTGGCAGAATAAGCCAAAATGGGGGCTTCTGTGTACCTCCTGTAAAATAACCTGCTCATCACATTCCTTGCTAGTGACAATTCAACATGCTTGACATTTGCACATCGAAGGGGAGTGCAGTGGTTACTCCTTTTCAAATGTATTCCCTACCCCCAAGAAAACTCAAACATAATCAAGGGAAAGATAATCCTACTTTGACAGGAAAAGGAAAGCAAGATCTGTGCATGCTGGGAGCTCACTGGATATCTAACAATTCTAAAAACCACAGTCTGATTCTTCTTAGAAAGACTATATGGTAACTTTTGGGCAGCTGGACAATAGGAGGAAGGTGCCCTGGTGTTTGTTTCTCTTCTTGTCAAGCTTCTGTGATGCCAAGACTGACCAGAGAGGACGGGGATATCACTTTCCCTCTCCATGACCTGGGTTAGGGGCAGGGGGACAGGGAGAAGGCATATTAAAATGTAAGGGGCAAAGAGAGCAGAAAAGGAATTTCTAAATTTACCACTATTTTGGTTTCTTTTTGCCACAGTAGGCGATAATTTTGCATTCTTACATATTAAATAGGAGAGGTGGGACTTAGAGGTGGGTATAGGTGGAAAAAGGTTGAGAACCCCAAGTAACTACAGTGATAGAGGTCAGAGAGGTAGTTACCATTAGGGGTACTGACTGTAAGGGGCTCAAGGGGGGCTTCTCAAGTCCTGGAAATGTTCTGTCTCCCAATCTGGGTGGTATTTACACAGGTATATAGGTAATAAAAATTCAGTGAGATGTATACTTAAGATATATGTACTTAATTGTATATAAATGATATAAAACTCAAAAAAAAAAAAAGGTACAAACATGATAACAAAAGGGTTGAAAAGCACTGGATTAGTAGCCTGGCACTAGATATCCCTTATAAATCATGGTGTTAGTATGGAAAAGGTCAGCTCTCTATCACTCAGATGTTTATATGATATATAAGGATACTATAAATTTGGGGAGGCTGATCAATTACACCACCTATCAAAGTACTCTAGTCTTTCAACAAATGGAATTCTAGCTCTCAGTAAGGCCCAACTGTACCCTAGGGCCAGGAGGAGCAGGGGGACCTACAAGGAAGGAGGGAAGAGTGACAGCCCCCAGATACAACTTTCCATTCTGCTGAAGGAGTCAGAAGGCCAAAGTACCCACCAAAAAAGATACAGTAGTAATAAGCATCTTTCTTTGCTGCTGGCTACAGACTGAGGAACAAGAGGTCAGGGGAAGCCGAGGGAAGAGATTGCAACCTAAGGGAAAGGTGGTGGGTCTGAGGAGTGAGATGGTGAGGTCGTAGGGTGTTTCTTGAAAGAGCTCGAAGCCCAAACACCAGGAGATGCTGAGCACTGTTGTGTTTCCACAGCTGCTGTGGCGCCCAGCCAGGGGCTCGGGGAGGGCCATTCCCCTTCTCACACAACATCAATATACTTCTCTCATGAACTTTCCAGTTGGAAGGAAGGCGAGACAGAACGGAGCACAGAAAGCAGTGATGGGAGAGGGGACTGGGGCATCAGGAGAGAGAGAAGAGGATTCTTAGGATGGCTCATGAGCTCCCACATGCGGAGAATTAAGGGCTCCTTGGAGCCCCATTTCATTACAGCCCTCTGTCACAGGAGGAGCCTCAAGGGCAAGGGGCATGACACTGACTTACTACCTGCTAGGTCCCCAGCATAGCATTAAGTGCTCTCACAAACGTTCCCACGTTTGGGCCTGACAACTCTTGCCAGGCCGAAGGCCTTTGGTCTTCACTCCCATCTTACAGGTAAAGAAACTGCAGCCCACAAAGATTAAATGACTGGCGCACAGTCACATCCCTGCTCAAAGGCAGAGGCAGGAACCAGAGCCTAAAGCTCAGGGCTTTATCCACTTCACCAAGTCTCAAGATAGGATCTGAAGCCTTGTGCTCCAAGCTCAACAAAGCTCTCGTCATTCTTGGCACTGTGGTGGTGCTGACAGTAAGTCCAAGGCCCAACTCAGGAAAGGTTATATGATTCATTAGTGGAGATCCTGCTCTTATTTCTGATGCAAAGGATAATCATTTGTTAACTTAAATAAGATCTCAGGTAATATTCTCATAATAGGAGAAATCTGAGAAATAATGATCTCAGCACCTGCATGTAAAATATAAGAAATGTGAAATTCTAGGTCTTTGCGGTAAGTCACATACACTTACATTTTGCTAGGGGAAATACGTGAAACTTAAAACTTACAGCAAATACATAGTTCACCTTGACTTTTAAAAAGTGTAAGAACGCTACATTTTTTAATCATGGTAAAATATATCTAACAAAACCTACAATTACAACCATTTTTAAGCGGACAGTTCAGTAGTGTCAAGTGAATTCACACTGTTGTACAACTGTCCCCACCATCCATCTCAGAACTTGTTCATCTGCCCCCAACTGAAACCTGGTACCGGTTAAACCCTAACTCCTATATTCGTTCTCAACAGTAGTTGCTTACACAGTGCTTTGCACAAAGTGCATGCTTGGGAAATGCTTGCCGAAGAAAACGAATTTATAGTCATACAAGAGGATCAACTATTACATAAAAAAGACATTAAAGGGAGTACATTTTTTCCACAACTGAAGGCTAATAGTATCCCTTGCCGAGAAGAATGAAGAGTAATTTATGACTTGTTTACACTTCTGGCACCAACTCTGATCATCTGCTGTGACCAGGACCTCCTGCTCTCCTCAGATGTATTAGCAGGTGGTAGTGAAGTCTAATGCTGGACTGGGAAGAAGAGAGGCCCAGCTGGCCAGGACTGGAGGCTAAAAAGGAGGCTACTTGTCGAGATGGCACCTGGTGGATAGGCCCTCCTCGCCCTCCCAGGAAAGCCTTCCTTGACAGATTTGTGTGACTTGGCAGTGAACTGTTACGGAAATTCACTGAGAAGCCTGGGTTTCAAGTCCTTGTGAACAAAGCTTTCAAAGAGGTCTTCTGCATACATTCCTAGCCCAGAGGGGAGGCAAAAGCTTCCCAGATGCCCTTTAGGTGAAGTCAAGGAAACCAGTGAGTACGGATTACAAGGTTTTTTGTTTGTTTCTTGAAACGGTCTCATACTTTGTTGCCCAGGCTGGAGTGCAGTGATGTGATCATGGCTCACTATAGCCTCGACCCCACCCCTCACCCCCTGCCCCCACAACGCTCTCAAGCAATCCTCCCACCTCAACCTCCCAAACAGCTGGGACTATCGGCATGCACAACGATGCCCAGCCAATCTTAAATGTTTTTGTAGAGACAGGGTCTTGCTATGTTGCCCAGGCTGGTCTTGAACTCCTTCTGGCCTCAAGCGATCTTCCCACCTCAGCCTCCCAAAGTGCTGGCATTACAGGTATGACCCAACTTGCCCAGACAGGTTTGAAAAATTGATTCTAGGCCGGGCGTGGTGGCTCACACCTGTAATCCCAGCACTTTGGGAGGCTGAGGTGGGCGGATCTCGAGGTCAGGAGACAAGACCATCCTGGCTAACACGGTGAAACCCCGTCTCTACTAAAAATACAAAAAAAAAAAAAATTAGCTGGGTGTGGTGGTGGGCGCCTGCAGTCCCAGCTACTCAGAAGGCTGAGGCAGGAGAATGTCATGAACCTGGGAGGCGGAGATTGCAGTGAGCAGAGATTGTGCCACTGCACTCCAGCCTGGGTGACAGAGCGAGACTCCGTCTCAAAAAAAAAAAAAAAAAAAAACATTGATTCCAGGGCAGGCAGTGCAGAAGCCTGGAAAACCTGAACAAATGACCCCTTCAAATCACTATTTTATATTCTAGTAAGGGCACACAGCCCTAAGTGGAGAAGGAGAGATGCAGGCAATTTAGTGGAAGGAGGTTACTGGGTTTTTAAAAACTGACCGAAGGACCATGCATACATGCAGCAGTGACCAATGGCCTGTCTCCCTATTCTTTTGCTAAAGCTCCTCCACTGGGGATGATTTTATTTTATTTTTATTTATTTTTTGGCTCTTGACAATTGTTATTCAATAGCTTTTCCTTTCCTTTTTAGAAGACATGCCTTACTTTGGGCTTCCAACTTGAAATCTGAGGCTGGGAGGGTGATTCTGAGCTGGTGGACTTGGACTAGTTGAGAGATACACTGCTCCAAGAGAGGGGATCAGTAAGTATCTGGGCTTTGGAAATAACTTTACGATGTTTGGATTTTGTGCTGGCACCAGACTCTGGGTTTTAAGCACTCTGCTGTCATATGGTGTGTGGCCTTTCCAAGAAAAACGCTATAAAATGAAAATACTTCATTGCCACGGCCTTTGACTTCTTGAGATTCACACAAATATGGTAATCTCTTGCAACATTTAATTTAAACTCAGTTCACCTAAAGAAAAAATTAGCTCTGAATCTGTCCAATTCACTTTTTGAAAAGTGCCAGTCTTCTCTATGGAGTCACTGTTTTATTTGCTACGTGCCAAACTGTTATTTCACATATGTGAAAAGAAAATTGGCATCAAGTCCATATGAACTAAACTACTGGCAAAGGCAATGCTGGAGCCTGCCATTGAGAAGATTAGATTCCCAAGAAACTCTTCGAGTGGTGGCCAGTATCCACAAAGTAAAAATCTGTGTGTGTGTGTGTGTGTGTGTTGTAAATATACAGGCGCATATTCCAAGCTTATTTCTCCCTGTGTGTTCAGGTAGTATTCAACTAGCCACTTAAGTTACCCAGAGCTTAAATATCTCAATTATATACATAAATACTTATTAAATAATAGATGCATGTTAATAAGAGAAACAGGAAATTGAGACTAACTTTATTTCAATTCAAGTTTGAGCTTGCACATTCAATTGTCTTATTTGCTAAGTAAGATGAGTCATAACTTCTCCATAAGGAAGACTGATTAGATCATGTTCGGGGGTGGGGGGTATTTTTCTTTTACATTTTCAATTGTTTTCCTTTCCTTTTGGGGCCTTTTTCTATTTAAGTCTGCTGTTTCGCTGACTGTTTTGCCTTTGCACTTGCAGATTCTAATATGGAACCAAACCAAGAGAGAAACAGAGAATTTTATGATCCAAAGCTGTTGTAAGTGATTTAATACTCAGAGATAGTGGCTAAAAACATGCTCTGTAGAACCCCAGATTCCAAGTCCCTCGTGATAATGTAGCCATGGCAGCATGATAGCAGGCATCTAATATGTGCCCGTCTCATCTCTTCAGGACCTTGTCCTTAGACCACACCATTAATGGGTGTTTGGTTCTCAATAATGATTACAGGTAAGATTAGGCAATCATTTGAAACTCAGATGAATACTTTCATACCTTGGTCTTACAAAATGGGATATTTCTAAAAGAGAGATGGAGATTCATTCTGGGAAAACATTTAAATAATATATTTTTTAAGTTTGGATACTTTAGATTTTCATACTCATTTCTGAAAATAATCACCATGTTTTTCTCAGTCATTAGCTACCACCGATGGGGACATACTAATGTCTCTAACAAGCCTGTCAGTCACAGGACTCCACCTCCCTTGCCCTACCCACAGGTATTACATGGGATACAGGCAGGACTATCATACTGTGCCATTTACTCAGCAACAGGAATTAGTCGAGGGATAGGTACGTGAGCCAAGTAGGGCCAATCAGAATCCTTTCCCGAGACTGACTTATGAAAGATAGAGACTGCTTTCCACTGGAGTTAAGCTAGGAAGATGGGAGTCTGGGGCTACTGATATCAGGCCTGTTTCCTGTCACAGGGAGAAAGAAGCTGTCAGCCTATTCTCAGAATAAAGCCAAACACAGGCAAGCTCAGCTGAGACATGGACAGAGAATGTGTCTAGGCGGTACTGATTCCTAGTTCCTAGCCCTGAGTCCTGATTCCTGCAGTTCTTCCTGTAATCCTATGAGTAGTTCCAATAACATTCCAGCTACATAAGCAAAAAAATTCCCCCTTGTTCAGGTTGGTTAAAATTTGCAATTTACAACTGAAAGAGTTCTGAGTAACTCAGGAGGGCCATTTTTGGAATCACATTCCTGCTAACTTCTATAGTGACTAAAAACTTTCTAGCTGTGTGCTAACAAACGACCTTATCTTTTGCAGCAACTTTTTGTTTGGGGCATCCTGTATCAATTTATATATCAAGAAATAAGTGCTGACATTTATAAATTAAAGGGAGAAAACATGCCAATGCTTGTGTTTAAAATAAATAGAATTATATAAATACACTTCTATCCATTTAGCATTTCACAGCACATGGAGAAACTTACATTCATTACTGAATGTATTTATTGATTCAGGAGTTTGTAGCATAAAAATTCTTATTTACATTTTATTTTATCATTGTTGTTCATCTACCTTATGGAACAAAGAGGCCAAGAATCAGATTGGCGAGGAATAAAAGATTCCATTCACAGAAGTGCTTGATTCTTCCGTTCATTTGTTTATGTTCTGCCTCTCCTGCTTCATCCAGAGCCGAACATCTCAAAGATGTTGGCAGGTACAAACATGCTCCCTTTTAATTACACCACCAAATTGCTGCAATAACTGATTGCCAGTTAAATAATTATAATCAAGTGCCCATTGTGCATAACAATAATTTAATGACTGCCATCCGAAAACACTATAATAAAGAGGGCTTTAATAAGGAAAACTGGAAAGGTGCCAGGGTTTTATGGCAGTTTGCTTAAAGGGAAAGAGGGCCATAATCTGTATTTAAGATTAAAAGAAGCCTTTAATCCAGATGCTCAACATTAAACAAGGGAGTGGAGTCATGTTTTGATCAAAAGTTACTGCATGCATAAAAGAAAGTTAACATAAATGTTCTTTCAGAAAAAAGCTCCAGTAAATTATATTAAGTAAGTGTTTGTAACCATTTGCTTTGGAAAAAAACGAGAAAGAAGAAAAACATCTGATTTTCATTTTGGACAAGAATACTCAGCTAAAATAAAATAAATGGGAACAGGGTTTTATTTGATTTGTATAACATCATTGAAAATAAAGTGAGTTACCATTCCATCTACCTTGTACCAGTAATCATTCTCCTTCTATTTGTCCCTATCTATTTTTTGTCCTCACTTTTCCAGGCCAGGACTCTATCTCTGGGAAGAGTAATTATATTCTGATACACAGTTCTAACTGAAATGGTTTTATCTCAGCTCGAGCAAACAGCAGTTCTCATCTAAGTGAAAACCAAAAACAAACAAACAAACAAAAAACAAAACAAAACCAAAAAAAACACAAAACTCAGGTCAACTGGCAGCGACCAGCCATTGTTGATGCGTGGGGTATTGGGCTAACACATTAGGACAGCTATTCCTAGAATTGTGCCCATTTTCTACAAACTGGTATGTAGCCAGATTTTGCTAGAGTGAATGAATGCTGGGAGAAAACTAACAGCAACATAGTAAACCCTCTCAAGGAAGAAGGAAGAGAAAAAGCCAGAACCAAAGCAAAAACTGTTCTTACAGGTGAGATCAACTTTAAGGTCCAGCTTTCTCTACACCTTAGGGTACAAAGGAGCAGGACCTGACTCTAACTTTGCACACACGAACACCCTAGTTCTTGGGAAGCTGTGATGGTATCTTGCGGCTATGAAAAGACCCCTAGAGCCTGTGGGGAAACAAAATCACAGCAGGGGTTCATTTTTTCCCCAAGGCAAACATTTCAGACAGGACAACTGTCTTGGTGCTTAGGAAACTCTAGAACGCTCAGATTCTGGGAGGGGCGTAATAGACCAACCAAAGTTAGGAAATAATACCAACTGCTCACTTAGGGTACAGGGTATCAATGGGTCAAAAGGTTTTCCAAGATCATTTTAGCTTAAAACTGACCTAGCAGGTATAGGAATACAAATCTGACACTCGGACATTTTTCTGACATTCTAAGTTAAAAGTATCAACAAATTCTCCTTCAGGAGCTTGCCATGGTCTGCTTTGAGTGAGAGGTCTACCTGACCACCTGCTGATCTGCAGACTGCAGAGGGTAGCATCCGCTCCTGTTTTATCTAAGCCTCCCCTGCAGCCCCTTCCCCGGCAGTTTACATGCAGGCCGCCCCGGGATGTGTGCTCCCAACAGGGGTCTTCTCTTTTGCACCTCAAAGTCCCTACCAAACTCCAGGTCCTGCCATGCGCGTCCTGACGCCATCTTGCCAGCCCCCTGCCCATCATGCAGCTCTGGTTCCCTTTCCTCACTAAGGAATGCTCAGAACCTAGGCTCTGTCCACCTCAGATTCCTCCTCTATAAGAGGTGACATTCATAATAAGCCCAGCGGATAGGGGCTTTGTGGGTGTGTATAAGCACTTGAGGAGGGAATGCACATAAACCTGCATGACTGGAACACAGTAGGTGTTCAAGAGATGGGAGCTGTTACTGTTACACATCATTAGCTTTAGGAGCAAATCCAAATTCCCTGGTCTGGTCTATGATGTCAATAACAATAACAACATAATCTACCTTGCCCTGCATTCGCCCCAAACCTCCTTATTTCTACTCCTCTATAACCCAATCCATTCCCCACACAGTGGCCAGGATTCTTTCTTAAAAATGTTAAGTCACTCCTGTTACTCTCCTGCTTAAAACACAACATAAGCTAGGTCTCACAGCCTGCAAGAGTCCGGGTCACTTGCTCCTCTATTGCCAACCTCACTTCCTATTACTCCCCCCGAATTCACTGCATTTCTGCCATACTGGCTCCACCCCCCACCCCTGCCCCATCCTTAGACTGAGCATGCTTATTCCCTGCTTAGGCCTTTACATGGGATGTTCCCTCCGCCTAGACGAGGGTCATCTCAGCTCTCACATGTCTGGCTCCCATCTTTGCACTCCTGGCTCAGCTCAGGAGCCACTTACTCTGAGGGGCCTTTACTGACAACCTGCCAGTTTAAATTAACTCCTGACATCTATTCTCGACTCCTACCCTCCACACCAATTCATTCCATCCAAACACTCTGTTTTCTTTCTTTCTCTCTCTCTCTCTCTCTCCTTCCCTCCCTCCCTCTCTCTCTCTCTTTCTTTCCTTCTTCCTTTTGAGACGGGGAGATAGGGGCTTACTCTGTCACCCAGGATGGAGTACAATGGTATGATCTTGGCTCACTGCAACCTCCAAGTCCTGTGCTCAGATAAGCCTTCTACTTCAGCCTCCAGAATAGCTGGGACCACAGGCGCACACCACCATGCCCAGCTAATGTTTGTATTTTTTGTAGAAACAGAGTCTCACACCATGTTGCCCAAGCTGCTCTCGAACTCTTGTCTTCAAGTGATCCGCCTGCCTTGGCCTCTTAAGGTGCTGTGATTACAGGTGTGAAACACCGCGCCAGCCTCTGTTTTATTTTAATCACTGTGCTCACCACGAGCTGAAAGTGACTGTTTTCATTTATTTATAGAACTAGAAATGTAGCCTCTATGAAAACAGAGGCCCTGCCTTGTCTGTCTTGCCACTGTCCCCAGCGCTTAGGAGAGTGCTAAGCATTCAGAAGACACTGGATGAATAGTTGTATCCCCCACTGAGCCCTGCACTTCACCTGCCATGTGGTGGCACTTAGCTTACTACACACTTGGCAAAGCTGAACTGAACTCAGCTAAGTGGCATATATCCCGGGCACAGATTAACATCTTCCCCTGACCACCGTCTTACAAAATCAAATGTGCAGTGAAGAGTTCGTAACTGTGACCTGTGCTTATCAAGGAGTTCACAGGATCTACAAAGCAGGGGACCTGAGGCTTGAATGTATGCACAGATATTGAGGGCTCACTGATGTTTTGGGGTTCAACAGAAGTCTGAGGAGACACAAATGTCTAAATTCACAGCACAGTAACCAAATAGTGAACTGGTATATATGAAACTGGCACTAAGGTTACATTTAAAAATAAAGTCTTGATTTAGTATTAATATATATTCCCAGTCAGGTTCAGAAATAAATAGAATTTGGAGGCAGAACTGTTTTCTGAATTTGAATAGCACTGTAAATTAGATGATATCACACACAGCACTTAGAAATGACCCTATCTTGGCCAGGTGCGGTGGCTCACACCTGTAATCCCAGCACTTTGGGAGGCCGAGGCAGGTGGATCATGAAATCATGAGATTGAGACCGTCCTGGCTAACACAGTGAAATCCTGTCTTTACTAAAAATACAAAAAAATTAGCCAGGCGTGGTGGCGGGCACCTGTAGTCCCAAGCTACTTGGGAGGCTGAGGCAGGAGAATGGCGTGAACCCTGGAGGCAGAGCTTGCCGTGAGCCGAGATTGTGCCACTGCACTTCAGCCTGGGCGACAGAGCAAGACTCTGTCTCAAATAAATAAATAAATAACCCTATCTTAAATTCACTCTCATTGTTTCAAATGTTTTAGTCCTGGCCCTTGCCTTTAGGTCAGAAATGGGGTCTCATACTCTTCCAGTATCTGAAAGCTTCTAGCCTTATTCTTGGAGAATGGCCTTTCAGGGTTAGTAGACTCAGAACCGAATCCCAGGTTTTTCCATCCATTCTAAAACATTTGCCAAATTATTTCTCCTCCCTTAGCCTTACTTTCCACATCTTTTTAAGTGGGGATGATATCCATCCCACAAAGTGATGCTATGAAGAACAAATGGGATGATTTGCAGGAAAGACATGTTGCTGTACTTAACAGAAAACAGGTACTCAATAAGTGACAATTTTTTTCCTGGGAAGGTGATAGCAGTCAGAAAATACTATGTGGCTGCTGAACTGGAGGGAAAAACATGCTGGGAAATAGCTATGCTGACAGTGGCAGGAAAAAAACTATCAATGGGAAGAAATAAAACAAGGCCCAAAGTGCTATAATGTTTTATTATTCCTCGCCATATAAGAGGGAGCTGCAAATATTAGTATTTTATGGCTAGATCAGAGGGACAAGTGGCAGTCAGGGCTGAATATCAGAAAGTCACCTAATAGCAGAAGCAAGCAGTCACTGAATGTCAGAAATCATTGGTGTCACACACACACACACACACACACACACAAAAGTGAAGGGAAAGTATGCTCCTGAAAACTGCATTTGCTTTAAATCTATGTAATATCAGAGAACTCGCAATAGGATTCTAGCTTGAAACCACTGGGAATTTTAAGGATTCCTGATCTTATCAAGAAAAATAAGATTTCATGAAAAACTGTGTGCAAATCAGCGCATTTGGCATTCCAAGGCTCCAGCACAAACACTGGAGCTGTCAGACCAATCACAAAGGCTGGGGTAAAAAAGTCAGTCAAAGACAGCAGTTGAACCATTTTCAAAAGTCCTGGGAGGTAGGCTACCTGGGAGGTAGCCACTTGCTTGGGGTCTATCATACAATAACAGACATATTAGCAACAAAAAAGAAAGGTAAGATAATCACAGTGGACATCTGTTGCTCTGCTTGCTCAGCCCTTTGATAATCTCACCAGGTTTCTAATTTTTCACCAATTCCTCCCTGGCTCTCAGATCATGTGACTTGGGTGGGGCTATTCCACCCCAACCCTAGAGATAAGAATATATCCAACCAAGAAGAGTTACAGTTCCCCTTCTTCCCCTACCATAGTGACAGGGTCACTGATGGATGAGTCAAGCAGGACGTTAGCTAGTGCCATTGGGAACAGTGCTCTCTTTCCACACGAGTCATTAAGCTTGGGGACATAAGCCTGGCGCTAGCAGTTGCCATCTTGCTAGCAGGAGGCAAAAGCCTGCCTAAAAATGAAGTGATACAGTATCGGGGGAAATCCCACCTCCGATATTTAATGTGGGTTCTTTTCTATTCCCTAAGCATCTTGGCTGGTTTGAGAAATAAAGGGAAAGAGTATAAAAGAAAATTTAAAGCTGGGTATCCGGGGGAGACATCACATGTCGGCAGGTTCCGAGATGCTCCCTGAGCCGTAAAACCAGCAAGTTTTTATTAGCGATTTTCAAAAGGGGAGGGAGTGGATGAATAGGGTGTGGGTCACAGAGATCACATACTTCACAAGGTAATAAAATATCACAAAGCAAATGGAGGCAGGGAGAGATCACAGGACCACAGGATGGGGCGAAATTAAAATTGCTAATGAAGTTTCAGGCACGCATTGTCATTGATAACATCTTATCAGGAGACAGAGTTTGAGAGCAGACAACTTGTCTGACCAAAATTTATTAGGCAGGAATTTCCTCGTCCTAATAAGTGTGGGAGCACTACAGGAGACCGGGACTTATTTTATCCCTTCAGCTTTGACTAAAAAGACACCGCCCCTACAGGGGCTGTTCATAGGCCTACCCTCAGGGGCGCATTTTCTTTCTCAGGGATGCTCCTTGCTGAGAAAAAGAATTCAGCAATATTTTTATTTGCTTTTGAAAGAAGAGAAATATGGTTCTGTTCCGTCTGGCTCACCGGCAGTCAGAATCCAAAGTCTTATCTCCCTTGTTCCCTTAAGACTGCTGTTATCCTGTTTTTTTTTCAAGGTGCCCAGATTTCATATTGTTCAAACACACATGCTCTACAAACAATTTGTGCAGTTAACGCAATCATCACAGAGTCCTGGGGCGACATACATCCTCCTCAGCTTACGAAGATGACGGCATTAAGAGACTGAAGTAAAGACAGGCATAGGAAATCACAAGGGTATTGATTGGGGAAGTGATAAGTGTCCATGAAATCTTCACAATTTACGTTCAGAGATTGCAGTAAAGACAGGCGTAAGAAATTATAAAAGTAGGCCAGGCGCGGTGGCTCAAGCCTGTAATCCCAGCACTTTGGGAGGCCGAGACAGGCGGATCACGAGGTTAGGAGATCGAGACCATCCTGGCTAACATGGTGAAACCCCGTCTCTACTAAAAAAATACAAAAAACTAGCCGGGCGAGGTGGCAAGTGCCTATAGTCCCAGCTACTTGGGAGGCTGAGGCAGGAGAATGGCATGAACCCGGGAGGCAGAGCTTGCAGTGAGCTGAGATCCGGCCACTGCACTCCAGCCTGGGCGACAGAGCAAGACTCCATCTCAAAAAGAAAGAAAGAAAGAAAGAAATTATGAAAGTATTAATTTGGGGAACTAATAAATGTCCATGAAATCTTCACGATTTATGTTCTTCTGCCACGGCTTCAGTCAGTCCCTCCGTTCGGGATCCCTGACTTCCTGCAACAATACAGGGAAAAGCCAGGCAAGAGGGGGAGATGGAAAGTTTGCTATTGACATTTTTAAACACTTGTATCTAGTGGAGGTTACGTTAGAACTCTCCATGAGTTTTTCAGGTTCAAGAACAAATACATTCTCATGTTTGCTTAAATCTGTGTGAGAGTCTAACTTCCAAACAAAAGAGTTAGACTATTACAATACTTTTGTAGAGTTTAATCTTGAAGAAATTATCTAAAAACGGCTGGGTGTGGTGGCTCACGCCTGTAATCCCAGCACTTTGGGAGGCCAAGTGGGCAGGTCACTTGAAGTCAGGAGTTCAAGACCAGCCTGGCCAACATGGTGAAACCCCCATCTCTACTAAAAATACAAAAACTAGCTGGGCATGGTGGCACATGCCTATAGTCCCAGCTATTCAGGAGGCTGAGGCAGGAGAATTGCTTGAAGCTGAGGCAGAGGTTGCAACACTGCACTCCAGCCTGGGTGACAGGGTGAGACTCCATTTCAAAAGAAAGAAAGAAAGAAAGAAAGAAATCTAAAAAGCCGATCCACGAAGTACTTTTCTGAGTTTAAAAAAAAAAAAAAAAAAAAAAAAAAAAGAGTTGGAATATGTAAGACACTGGGCCTGGGGAGCCACCTGCATTTCTTACACCATTTGACCATCACCTGGGTAATGTAAATGAGACAATGCACAGTGAAAGGAGACTTTCCAATTATTATGGCCCTGACCCCAAGAGTCAAACATTTATTCATTTAAAGTTTCTTATTTTCATCTGCAAAATGGAGAGAGTAAAATTTTTAAAACTGTTTTTACTAAGTGCTGACTACATGCCAGGTGTTATGCTAGGTACTGAGGGTACAAAGACGGCCAAGTCATATTTTTTTTCTCAGGGAGCTCATACATAATGACAATTCAGGTGACAGGTGTGGGGCAGAACCCGGGGAACCTCTAGGAAGAATGAAGGCTTGAAGACCAACTAGGTGTTTGCCAGGCAGACGTGTGAGGAGTCCAGAGTGCCAGGGCCAGCCTGAGAGGAAGTTGGGTCCAGCGGTAGGAGCTGTCTGCAGATGCCAAGCTGAAGAGCTGATCTCATTCTGAAGCAAAAGCTAGCCAGCCTTTGGAAGTCCCCAGGTAACATACTCATACGTGTGTTTCCAAAAGAGCAAACTGGTTGCTATCGTGGAGGGTAGCCTGGAGGGGACAGAGACTAAGGGCTGGGCTTGCTAGGGCCTGCTATAATCAATGAGAAATGGCTATGGGAAGTTTGATGGAGAAAAGCCAGGCTAGGAGGGAAGTGTCTACAGTTCTAATTCAAAAAACACTGAAAACGAATCCCATGCAGACAACTGGAGAAGAATTCTTGAGAAGGGGACTATCTGCACCTCAAAGGAGAAAGACTGATCAAGAGTAATATGGCAAGAAGGTAATAAATGCCGGTGCCTTCCTCAGACTTGGAGTCCCAGCTCCTTCCAAGTGTTCTCTCCTCAGCCTAAATCCCATTTCCTCTCCTGGCTCAGCTTAGTTCCCAGGGTTCTTCAGGGAAGGCCTCTACTCCATGTCCTCTGGTGGCCCCTGTGGTCCTCACATTATGTCAGCCCACACCTTTTCTTAGACCTGTTCACTGACACACCTCTGAGCCTCAACTTCCCCATCTGTAAAATCGGAATGCTGACGTTTACTTCAGGACAAGGAGAAGATGACACATGACAGATTTTGTAGAGCACCCTGCACATAGCCTGGCATCTTATCAGCACCCAATAAGCAGTGACACACCACATAATGACATTTCAGTCAACAATGGACTGCACATAAGATGGTGGCCCCATAAAATTACAAAATCCGTATTTGTATGGTACCTTTGCTATGTTTCCATACTCAAATCCTTACTATTGTTTTCCAGTTGTCCACGGTGTTCAGTACAGTCACATGCCGTCCAGGTTTCCACCGCAGGAGCAATAGGCTGGACCATATAGCCTAGGTGTGTAGCGGGCTATGCCACCTACGGATGTGTAAGGACATTCTATGACATCTGATGAAATCGCCCAACAATGCACGTCTCAGAACACATTCCCTTCATTAAGTGATGTGTGACTATAGAGGTGCCACACTCCTGCTGAAGATGAAGTAATTTGCACTACTAGAAAACAAAGACATACTTAAACCAGGCAGCAGCTTTTCACGTGCCAGGGATTTCCAGATCTTACGGTTAATTGAATTTCGTTGTAAGCACAAGGTAGAGGCACTTTGTTGGGTAGCTGAAGCATGCACAGCCCAATACACCATCTCTCTTTTTTTTTTGAGGTGGAGTCTCGCTCTGTCACCCAGGCTGGAGAGCAGTGGCACAGTCTCGCTCACTGCAACCTCCACCTCCTGGGCTCAAGAGATTCTCCTGCCTCAGCCTTCCGAGTAGCTGGGATTACAGGTATGTGCCACCATGCCTGGCTACTTTTTTTGATATTTTTAGTGGAGATGGGATTTCACCATGTTGTTCAGGCTGGTCTCAAACTCCTGAACTCAAATGATCTACCCCGCCTAAGCCTCCAAAGTGCTAGCATTACAGATGGGAGTCACCGTGCCCGGCCCCAGTACACCATCTCTAATAGCCTGTAAGACATTAGCTGGGCTGCAGTGGAGAGGGCTAGCTGAGAAGAGGAACGTCAATACTCCTAAGCAGGGACATGCAGCTCCCATCCTACACTTCCTCAGGTGAAAGGCCAAGCGTATCATCACTCCTCTAAGAGTATGGAGATGAACATTTTGTCACTGAGGAAAGAAAATCAGTGGACTAACAGGTAGGTTTGTTGGGGGCATGGTTTTATTTTGCTTTTTTTTTTTTTTTTTGAGACGGAGTTTCACTCTTGTTGTCCAGGCTGGAGTGCAATGGCACGATCTTGGCTCACCGCAACTTCTACTTCCCAGGTTCAAGCAATTATCCTGCCTCAGCCTCCCGAGTAGCTGGGATTACAGGCATGCGCCACTACACCCAGCTAATTTTGTATTTTTAGTAGAAACGGGGTTTTTCCATGTTGGTCAGGCTGGTCTCGAACTCCTGCCTCAGCCTCTCAAAGTGTTGGGATTACAGGCGTGAGCCACTGCACCGGGCCTTATTTTACTCTTAAAGCCAGATCTACAGCTATATTTTGTTTACAGAATTGCCTGCTACCCTTTTCAACCATCCTATCTTCTGTTGACAGGTCAGGACTTGATTCACAATGGGCCTAGCTTAATTGTGTAAATAAGCAAACTCAAGAAGAGATGAGACAGCCATCATGCAACAACCCAACAAGATCGGGCAGCTGTGCACCGCTTCAGCTTTTCCATCCTCAATCTGCTCACACAGAGCCTGGAGGGCCAGAGGGGCAAATGTGTAGCCTACAAACATTACAAAAATACATTAGGTCCATTCAGGGTCACGGTTCCAAATCTATTTTAGACCAAAGATGGTGTCTGTTCAGAGTCTGATGAAACTGAGCCTCCCTGGCTGCCCATAATACACACATGCAACATTTTGCTTACAGTCCCTGGGCCTTCAGGAACCATCCCCATCCCAAGCCCACCTGCGGTCCCACAGGGATTCAGAGGAACAGGTCACAGGGCTTGAAAGAATGAAGGAGTGGGGGATCAAGAGTTCCTCTTTCTAAGGCTGTGTTTTCTCCACGACACAGTTCATAGCATGAAAGCCTCCTCTCTGAAGGGATCAAGAGGGCTAATGAACGACATGAAATCCAGAGCCCAAACAATGACCTGTCAGCTTGTCCTCAGTGGCCCAATGCCTAAGTCCCAGTGGCTGTGGAAACCTGCAGAATCTTATGACCTACAAGGTGCTAAGTAAGTAAAAATCAGAGGATGGACTGGGGGCATGGAGTGGGGAGGCATGATCCAGGCCTTGGAAAAAGCCATCAGTTCTTCCAGGGAAGTGGCAGGGTGGCCTGTGCTCTCCCACTGGACTCCAC
This sequence comes from Chlorocebus sabaeus, assembly GCF_047675955.1. Taxonomy (NCBI): domain Eukaryota; kingdom Metazoa; phylum Chordata; class Mammalia; order Primates; family Cercopithecidae; genus Chlorocebus; species Chlorocebus sabaeus. The sequence continues at coordinate 53,051,992 of NC_132925.1, forward strand.
TTACTCCTTCCATTCTCATTCTTCACTTATGCAGAGACTGCAGATTCCTCGGGTGATTTGTACCAAATCCAAACGGTAAAAATAATTTGCTAAATACCTTCCTAGATAAATTGAAATCCAAGACCTTTCTGAGCTGTGTCCAGCCATACCTCAAAGGGCGAGCAGGGCTGAAAGTCACACTCTTCCATAGCTGAATTCCTGAGTCAGACTTCTGCCTGTCAACCTTCTGATGTCACAAGTCAAACTGTGCCATGAAAGGCTGAGTAAGCATCTTTTGGAAATAGAAACTCAACTGTAAGAACACCAGTATTTCCAAACGCAAAACAACTCTGCCTAGTTTCCAAGTCAGCTACTGTATATAAATTTAGCCATTACACTGGAGAAGAAATTCTTTTTAATTCTGTACTACTTTGGCATAAAAAATTTAAAGGTAAAAAGATTAAGTAACAATAATGTACCAGTTACTATCTTAGGCAAGACATATAAAGCAGTAAATAAGATATATAATGTCTTTGCCTTTATGGGGATTATATTTGAATGGGGCTGGGGTGAGAGACAGAACACAAATAAACAATAATTCCAAATGGTGATAAGTGCCACATAGGAAATTGGACAAAGGAATAAAAAAACGGGGCCAGGTGCAGTGGCTCACGCCTGAAATCCCAGCACTCTGGGAGGCCAAGGCAGGAGGATTACTGGTCAGGAGTTCAAGACCAGCCTGGCGAACATGGTGTAACCCCATCTCTACTAAAAATACAAAAATTAGTCAGGCATGATGGCGGGTGCCTGTAATCCCAGCTACTCGGGAGGCTGAGGCAGAAGAATCGCTTGAACCTGGGGGACGGAGGTTGCAGTGAGCCGAGATCGCGCCACTCTACTCCAGCCTGGGTGACACAGCAAGACTCCGTCTCAAAAGAAAAAAAAAAACCGGCCGGGCGCGGTAGCTCAAGCCTGTAATCCCAGCACTTTGGGAGGCTGAGAGGGTGGATCACGAGGTCAGGAGATCGAGACCATCCTGGCGTACACGGTGAAATCCCGTCTCTACTAAAAAATACAAAAGCTAGCCGGGCAAGATGGCGGGCGCCTGTAGTCCCAGCTACTCGGGAGGCTGAGGCAGGAGAATGGCGTAAACCCGGGAGGCGGAGCTTGCAGTGAGCTGAGATCCGGTCACTGCTCTCCAACCTGGGCGACAGAGTCCGTCTCAAAAAAAAAAAAAAAAAACAAAAAAAAACAAATATGGTTGAGGTAATATTTTATGCCCATTTTACAGATTAGGAAAATGAGGACAACAGGTTAGGTGAGTTGTTCAAAGACTTCCCAGATAATAAGTAGTGAATTTAAACTCAGGTTCGTCTGACTCCAGAGTTGTTCCTAACCACTACCCCATGCTATCTCTTTGGCTTCCTGAGAAACCAAAGAATCTGCAGAAGTGACAGAGTAAGAAGCCACCCTTTTTTTTTTTTTTTTTTTTTTGAGATGGAGTTTTGCTCTTGTTGCCCAGGCTGAAGTGCAATGGCATAATCTTGGCTCACTGCAACCTCTGCCTCTTGGATTCAAGTGATTCTCCTGCTTCAGCCTCCCAGGTAGCTGGGATTACAGGCGCCCGCCACACCTTATTTTTTGTATTTGTAGAGACAGGGATTCACCAGGTTAGTCAGGGTGGTCTCGAACTCCTGACCTCAGGTGATCTGCCCACCTTGGCCTCCCAAAGCGCTGGGATTACAGGTGTGTGCCACCACGTCCAGCCCCATAATTATTTTTAAAAGTCCCTCCCTTTAGGACATAAAAATTCTGAGATCTGTGAACACAAATGAGTGTACTACAAGCTGTCATTTTGTTGCTAATGCATCCAACATTTGAGTTTCTATAGATGATATTGAACATAAAGGTGCTATAATCCTTCATACAACCCTCTGAGAACTGCTTTTTCAGAAAAGAGCAGCAAGAGCACAAAGGCTTAGAGAGTTAAACCTGTTGGAAATCACGGAGCTTATAAGCACGGACGCTGCAGTCTAGGCCTCGTGCCTGTGACTACAGTGCTTTTTCCATTACACCATGCTGCCTTCCAGAAGAGTCCCCTAGGAGTTACATTTTTCTCCCACTGGGAGACAAGGCAGTAACTAACTTGGCAGAACAGAAAGAAATGAGTGACTGTTTTGTGTCTCTGCCAAGCAAGTATTCATGCCCTTTGCAATATGACGTGGACACAAAACCAACTGATCTTTAGCAGCTAAGCATTCTAGAATTTGCTGAAGAATTTTCTCACCTTCCCCGTATGGGGTCCAAAATTAAGAGGGGGAGAAACATATTTATGTCTCATTCAGAATTCAAAAAGCAATAAATCCTTCAAGCCCCTGGCAAGTTTCTTTAATCCACTGTAATCATGTTTCCTTGTATAACAAGTCTTGTGATGTCTGCAGCAGCTTCTCACTAGAGGAACAGCAGCCTGAATGCTGGAGTTCTTCTCATGCCTGAGGGATTATTCCATTTTCCACATTAGGAATAAGCCGCAGACTTTAGGTTCTAAAATGGAGCCAGAAAATGCTGACTAGAATCCAGATGCCCTAAATATAATTAGAGCTAAATTTTACTGCCCTCTGTGAAAGACACAAATGAAAAGAATGTACCAACTCTTAGAGAATATTGATCCAGAGAGCAAAGCTATGAATAGAGCCATCATGGGTTCTGCTGCACTGAGAGGCTCTTAAAGCTAACCAGGGGCTTTCCAATTCTCTCCCCTTCTTCCCATCCTTGGGTTTTTAATTTTTACAGAAGCCAAATATATTAGGGAAGGAAGAGGGGCTACAGGCTTTTTTTTTTTTTTTTGAGGCAGGGTCTTGCTGTCACCCAGGTTGGCGTGCAGTGGTGCAATCACTGCTCACTGCAGCCATGACCTCCTGGGTTCAAGCAATCCTTCCCCTTCAGTGCCCCAAGTAGCTAGGACTACAGGTATGTGCCACCACACCCAGCTAATTTCTTTTTTTTTTTTTTTTCTTTTTAAACACACTTTTTGTAGACACAGGGTTTCACTCATGCTCAGGCTGGTCTCACACTCCTAGCCTCAAGCAGTCCTCCCACTTCGGCCTCCCAAAGTGTTGAGATTACAGGTGTGCACCCGAACTTACAGGCTCATTTTAATAAACCAGGTTTTCACTTAGCTCTAGAACTCTCTGGAGGTGTCCTTACACACACACACACACACACACACACACACACACACACACAATTTAGATTTTTAGAGATTGATTTGATTAAAAAAAAAAAAAGTCTCCTTTACGGCCAACGACTTCTCTCTACATCTTTAACAAGGCTGTGATTGTTGATGACGATGATAGATGTGGCATCTATTGAGTGTTTACTATGTGCCCAAGAACTGTGCAAAGTGCTTCAAATACATTATATTACTTAATCCCAACAGTACCCAAACAAGGTTGTTATTTCCATTTTACAGTAAAGGGGCCAAGTCCTAGGATGACTCTGCAACTTGCCCAAGGTGTCACACAGCAAAGAAGCAGTGGAGCTAGAATTTGAAAATCGGGGGTCAGACTCTAGAACCTATTCAGCAGTAAAAGGTTAAAGCCCTCTCCCCTCTGCAAAAAGCCACTGCTTCTAGCTACTCGCAATGATTTTCACAGAAATAACTTTCCGTATTTGTCTTTCGTTTGGGGGATATTTAATTAAATTGTATAATTAAAAACAACAAGTCCATCTGGCATTCCCAGGTCTGGCAAGAAACAAGACTCTTGGAAAGCCCAGGCCTCAGCTGGTGGGAGCAGAAGTGTGCTGGTGTCCTAGAAACCAGGCTGCCAGCTGAGAGTGTTCAGCCTCCCGCCATGCTTTACCGAGGGGGTGCAGAGCTAATCAGCTGGGACATTCCATTAATGGAAAGTCAATTAGAAAAGATTTACTGAATACATAATTTTTAAATTTTATTTTGTGACAGGGTCTTGCTCTTTCACCCAGGCTGGAGCGCAGTGGTGCAATCATGGCTTACTGCAGTCTCGACCTCCTGGGCTCAAGCAATCCTCTCACCTCAGACTCCCAAGTAGCTGGGACTTCAGGTGCACACCACTAAGTCTGGCCAATTTTTGTATTTTTTGTAGAGATGGGGTTTCACCGTGTTGCCCACGCTGGTCTCAAAACTCCTGGGCTCAAGTGATCCGCCTGTCTTGGCCTCCCAAAGTGCTGGGATTATAGGCGTGAGCCACTGTGCCTGGCCAGTTTTTTTAAAACAGCATACTACACCTGTTGTTTTTCAACTTGCTCTTGTCACTTAAATGATTTAACCATTCCGTCTCCTGATATGCTTTCAGGTTTGTCACAAACACCTTTGGCTTTGCCACCATCCTGTCTTCCTGGTACCACCACCTTCTTGTGGAAACTGCTTTTTCCCTCACACCAACCACATTCCTTTACAGACTCTGCCGCTCTAGTCTAACTTGACTGGTCCCAAAACGAGCAAGAGAGCTAGCTGGGCCCAGATATGAGAGTCTGGGATGTAAGAAGTCCAGGGTCAGTGTATGCCAGGCGACTGAAGCTATGGATTATGAGGCTCTGGAGCTGCCAGCAGTCACACTTCCTGTCTAGCAGAAGACGCCAGTCTGCAGGGAGAGAACCTGATTCTATCAGAACTGTAGAAAAAAGCTAACTTTTCTTTCCATTATGTTCAATGCTCCAACACTCTCCTCCACCTATGATAATTCAAGGTGGGTTTATGTCACTTGACACCAAGAGTCCTAAATCATTTTAAAATGATGCCAGGAGTAGAGAGTTAAAAGTAACCAAGTCTAAATGCAGGAAGGGCTGACATGAAGTGGGATGGGAGGCCACAAGAAATATACCATCCAGGATGCAGAAATTCCCAAGTGCTGCTACTGCAACAATTGCTTCAACAAGGCTGAAGGTTTAGCAGACCATTCTGAGGAAAGTATCTGATTATTGGGGATCACTGTCTACTTTTTGCAACATTCCATACATTTTGAAGGGAGGCCTCTTCTGCTTTTGGTCAGCAACCTGAGTCCTCTCGAGCTTACAAAGGCTGACTTTTCTGCTGCAAGCTCAAGTCAGTAGTAGTTAGGGAAAGAGTGGGAGTATGACAATGGATAGAAATATCTGAGAGGGGACGGGCGCAGTGGCTTATACCTGTAATCCCAGCACTTTGGGAGGCCGAGGCAGGTGGATTACCTGAGATCAGGAGTCTGAGACCAGGCTGCTCAACATGGCGAAACCCCATCTCTACTAAAAATACAAAATTAGCCGGGGGTGGTAGCATATGCATGTAATCCCAGCAACTCGGGAGACTGAGGTGGGAGAATCGCTTGAACCCAGGAGGCACAGGTTGCTGTGAGCAGAGATCATGCCATTGCACTCCAGCCTGGCAGCAAGAGCAAACCTCCATCTCCCAAAAAAAAAAAAAAAAAAAAAGAAAAGAAAAAGAAAAATATCTGAGAGGAGCCAGGGCCCTTGTGTTACATATTTTATGTATATTATGATGTTTGGACATCTTTTAAAAAACCTTTCTAGCTGGGGAGACTGCCCCTGGTGGGGTGGGGGGAGGATAGTTAATTCTTAGAGCCAGCAAAGGGCCCAGCCAGGAGTACACTTCTGACATGCGAACTAACCAATTCAGAGCCACACCTCCTCTATCTGGCCGAACACCCGAAGAGGCAAAATTCCTCTGCTTTCATCATCCCAGGGCCAGGTACAGTCAACTAGGGACCACTCCTATAGCTTAGGGCCCCCTGAGATTATTCAAACTAGCCAACCCTAAAGTGTTCACCCTGCCCTGTCTTGCCTTTCTCAAGGAAACCCCCATCATGGCTTTACCTTAATGCTTTCCCCTTGCTCCTGTCTTCTGCCTCCTGACTGTCCTAGTGTCTTTCCCCTGTGGCCCTGCATGGTGTGCCATGCCTCCTGCTTCTAGGACTTGTGACCACGATAAACTGTCTTCCTGAGCCTCTCCTGTGTCTCCTTCTTGTGGCTGCACCTAATGGACCATCTAATAAAAGAACATAAAACAGCCCTTAGCAATGGTGACGAGAGGGCCGTGAACCTTCCAAGGCTTCAGCAGAAGTCCTTAAACTGAGTTCTAGAAGGGTGGCAGAGGCTCGTAAACAGCTCTTGAAGGCAATGGCTTCCAGTTAGAAATGGAAACCTTGAGAGTCGAGTAGGTTTTAATGACCAGATTTCCTCGAGTTATTTGGAGTTGTCCCTTAGACTTAAGAGTCTACATCTTTTTTTTTTTTTTTTTTTTTTTTTGAGACAGAGTCTCGCTCTGTCGCCCAGGCTGGAGTGCAGTGGCATGATCTCGGCTCACTGCAAGCTCCGCCTCCCGGGTTCACACCATCCTCCTGCCTCAGCCTCCTGAGTAGCTGGGACTACAGGCGCCCGCCACCACGCCCAGCTAACTTTTTTTGTATTTTTAGTAGAGATGGGGTTTCACTGTGTTAGCCAGGATGGTCTCAATCTCCTGACCTCGTAATCCGCCCACCTTGGCCTCCCAAAGTGCTGGGATTACAGGTGTGAGCCACCGTGCCTGGCCCAGAGTCCACGTCTTTAAAATGAGAACACTGGATAAGACGATCACCAAAGTGTCTTGGTTTTGATGTTCTGTTTCTGGGGGTTAATTATAGTACAAACGTTACCATTTTCTTAAAACCACTGAGAATTCTCATTCTAAGAACTACATTTAAGAGCAAATGCTGGAGTGAGAGAGATTAAATGCTTGCTTTTGAGTCTGTTTAATTCACTGTGTGATCTTAAACCAGGAACTCAATTTCCTCACCTGCAAAGGGAGGTTTTGAATGCCTGTCTTCACAGGGCAATGAGAGAGGCAACATGAAAGCCTTTTGATTTCTCTTAAGGGAAGAAAAGATGCTGTGGAAATCCTAAGCAGGATTAGGACAAAGCTCTCTGAATACAAAGGTTAGCTCCAAAATGACTTTATTTTCGGTTTCTTAGCCCCAGTGATGCCATTTCTGACCCCAATCACTATTCCCTATAGTTTTCAAATCCCTGTAAAGAACACATTTCCTAAGTGACACAGAATGGCCTTGGGTAAAATGCCAGTGCTGGCTGTCTCTGCATTTCTTACTTTTCCATTTCGTTTTAGCAGTCTATTCCACTTGCCCAGCACTGACCCCCTATATCCCTGGCTTCCACAAACCCTGCCCCAGCCTTTGCCTTCCCTAAAGGTCTTTGACACAGCTAAACTTCTAAAATATTGACCCATTGTGATACATTGGATTCATCCCTCCTTCTCAGGTGTGTCATTATATGAAGACTCCCAAAAGATGACTTACCACTGGTGGCACTGTATATATTCTGAAAAGGAAGGTTGCAAAAACATATTGGGGATGTTGGTCATGCCAGGTGGCTCTCAAAACACACCCCTCTGGGCTCCATACACATGGACAGAATTAGGGTTGGGGCCAACTGGCACGTTCTCCATGCAGCCTGACCTGTCTGCCCTTCTCAGGCACAGAGAGTGACTCTTTTGTTTGTGTTCCCTCAGTACTTTATAAGAATAATCATTATCTCACTGTATAGATATTGTTCGTCAAAATTTATATGTCCTTGACAGGGATGAAATTTGGGGGGTGGGCAGGGATTTTGACTTATTAATCTTCCTATTGTGTGTCTTGTACAGGGAGGGAATTCATTCCATAAAAATGGAATTTTTTTGGAATGCTATGCTCTGTTCTCCTCTTAAATGGGAAGTACTCTGAGGGAAAATAACCTCAGAAGCCATGCAGCATAGAGCCAAGCCCTCATCAAGAATTAGGCCATGGTTGGCAAAGGCAACACTCTGGTGCTACCCTCTCCCTTGCCCACATCAGGCATTGTTACTCAGCCATGACCCTTTATCTCACGACATCTGAGCCAGGTCTGAGAGGCCTTCTCAACACAGTCTTCTAGGCAGCCACCCCTGCTGAGTGAGCTGGCACATAAGAGAAGCTGACTTGGCATATTTAGCAGCCCAAAGGTAGATAAGATACCAAAGGACAAGAGGACACTTGGCCTATGTATGCTCCGCATGTCACCAATGAAAGATGCAAAAGGAGGTTCAGATAGAGACTAGATTGTTCCTTTAACATTCAAGAAGCCACCTCGAAACAACACCAAAGGAACGAGTGAACTCAACGAGTAAACAGCTGATCTATCTGGTTGTGTAGCACTGAGGCTGCCTACTGTTTAACTGGTTATTATTGCTTTAAATGAGATGATAGTCTTTCCTGAGACCACCCAGAGCTGGGATGCTAAGCTGTGTGACTGCAGTAAGATAAATTTCTGTACTATTTCAAATATGTAAGAGGCAGTATGGTGCATTGGATAAGATCACAGACCCCAAAGCACTGTTCCTAACACACAGGGCTCTTGTAAGGATTTAATATGTTAATACGGTTAGAACAGCATCTGGCGCATCAAGCATCATCTACCGTTACTATACATGGCCTGGCTAAAGTCTACCAAACAACTAGCAAAATAGCCACAAACAAATAAGGCTTGGTCTACGTTGGCAGTCTTGTTTGTCATTCAATGGCTTCATTACAAAATAATGGCTATTGCCTCGACAAAAGGCTGTATCAGAACAGGCCAGAGGTAGAATTGTGCCGGTGTATTTCCTTTTCCCCACGAAGCCCATTACTCTGGCTGTTGTCACACAAGAAGAGCTAGGTAGCCCATTACTTCCCTGTTGCTCTGGCTGCTAGGAACCATGAAGTTAGAATTCATGTTGAATTTTGGAAGCTCTAGTAGTTTAAGTTTCCTATCACTTAAAAAAAAAAAAAAAAAAAACCTTGGCTCTTATTTTCACTCCCATTCTCAAGACTTCCAGAATTATTTCCACGATTTTGAGTATAGCCATCTTAAATCTGGTTTGAAATCAGGCAGAACGTACATAAACATGAAAACATTTGTCAGCTTCTTGGTGCTGAATGTCAGCCAAGACATATGTCCGAGATGATACATTATATTTTTATGGATTACACATACCATAGCCATCTAGGAATTAGGGCAAACCGCATGTAGCACTCTGTAGAGATATTAAAAAAGACTTATTATGTTGACATTTCACCATAATGATTGATGCTTTTGCTGTTTTAAAAAAAAAAAAAAAAAAAAAGGTTGACTCCCCCTCCTCACTTTAAGATTGTTGCTCCTGTGTCAGAAAGTGAAGTTGAAATCAGAGAAGTGATCAGCTAGGCCAGCAGTCCCAAACCTTTCTGGCACAAGGGACTGGTCTCAAGGAAGACAATTTTTCCATAGATAGGGGGTGATGAATGAAACTTTCCTACCTCAGATCATCAGGCATAAGAATCTCATAAGCAGCGGGCAACCCAGATCCCTCGCATGAGTAGTTCACAACAGTGTTCCCGCTCCTATGAGAATCTAATGCTGCCGCTGATCTGACAGGAGGCAGAGTGCAGGCGTTAATGTTCGTTTGCCCCGCTCACCTACAGCTGCGCGGCCCGGTTCCTAACAGGCCTCAGACCAGTACCGGTCCATGGCCAGGGGTTGGGGACCCCTGAGCTAGACCAAAGACAGAAACTTTATCTTGTTGAAACAAGTTCTCTTCTTTTATCCTCTGCATTTATTTTCATAGAATTACAGAGCTCATTTGCTTCAGTTCTCCAATTTTTTAGAGGAAACTGAGTTCCAGCATGGAAAAGTAACAAGCAAAGGTCACACAATGTGTTAATAGCTGAGCTGGTTGTAAGTAAAACCCAAATCTAGGCCGGGCGCGGTGGCTCATGCCTGTAATCCCAGCACTTTGGGAGGCCGAGGCAGGCGAATCACAAGGTCAGTAGATCAAGACCAGTGACACCTCATCTCTACTAAAAATACAAAAAATTAGTCGGGCTTGGAGGCAGATGCCTGTAGTCCCAGCTACTCAGGAGGCTGAGGCAGGAGAATGGCATGAACCTGGGAGGCGGAGCTTGCAGTGAGCCAAGATTGCACCACTGCACTCCAGCCTGGGCAACAGGGCAAGACTCTGTCTCAAAAACAAACAAACAAACAAACAAAAAACCCCAAATCTGACTTCTAAGCCTGTGTTTCACTTAAAACACCAAGATGCCCCTCTAGACCACTGAGATAGAAAAAAAAATGAGGAAATTGGCTTTGAGTAGCCAATTTAAATTTGAAACTCTTGAAATGTATTGTTTTGTTGTAGCAAAACAGAGGGCTGTTTTGAAAACAAGACACTAGTTCCATAAAAATCAACGTATTTTAGAAAACATTTCTGCTGCAAAATTTCATTTACTATTAAGGCATCTGAGGTGAGCTCATTCACTTAGAATCATGGGCCAATTCCAAAACTAGGAAATCAAATCATTCATTCAACCAATATATACTTACTAGTTACTTCCTCCATACCAGGCAATGCACTAGCTCCTGAGGGTATGTTGTCTAAGACACAGTCCTTGCCCTTCAAGGAGCTCACAGTCTAGGGAAAGTAGTCAACACAAGCGCTACCACTCCACCGTTTCCTAGGTGTTCATGACAGACAAACAATTTATTAATTTATTTATTAACTGGCCTCAGCAATCCTTTCCAATACAACCCTCCAAGCACCCATAAGCGAGGGGCACACAAATTGAAATTGATCTGTCATCCCTCAACTAGTAGAGTCACTTTGTGCCTACTAAATGCTATGCAATTTGAAGTTCTTAATGTATGTTCCGGAAATGTTTTCCCCCCGATCTGGGGGCAAAGAATGCAAATTCTTACACACATTTAGTGTTTATTGAACTCCTGGGTACAGAATAATTTTTGTAGGTACTTTAAAAACCCTGGATAATGGCTCATGAAAGACCAATTATGCCCCAAGAAGAGACTCCAGTTATCTTTCACTTGAAATTCCCGTTTCAGATAAGGAAGCACAGCTTCTATCTTATGTGTGTCATTACTCACAGTTGCCATCTGCTGCTGGGGAATCAAAAGCCAGAGTTGCCACACCACTCAGTTCACAGCAGCTGCTTCTCCTCCCCAGTGATTTACCGGCAGTCCCACCTAGTACAGATCTCCCCGCCGCAAGAGTTTGGGAAACAATACTTCTAAACTTCATCCCAAGGTAGAACCAAAGACAGCTGCTCGACTCCATTTTATACACCTGGCATCTTTCTGCTCATTTGGGTAAGCTGTTTTCTTAGGGTCTGATCAAGGGAGAAAAGGCAAGAAGACATCATTTCCTTTTAACGGCTTCTACTATGTCCTGCCCCATTTTCATCCCTGGTGATATGTGAGTAAAGACCCTGCAAAGCCTTGCAGAGGTGCATTACTACTCCACAGCTGACTGTCCAGCAGCAGAACAGTGTGTATTGTTGTCTGGAGGAGACATGCTGGAAGCTAATCTCCTCCCTTGGAATGGTCACACCTGAGAGGTTTTGTACATCAATTACCTACACATCAAGTCGCCTCCAATACTGGGACCTCAAAGAGGACACACACTTTCAGAAAAGAGTACACATACAGTGTGAACATGAAAAAAATGTGACACACTTTAGGGTTAAAGCAGGAAGAGAGGGAAAAAAAGTAGACAAGTGTCTACTTCTTTCCATTACATCTTTGTGTCCAAACAGTGATTGTGGCTTTTGTTAGACACAGTGGTCAGTACCGGGGGAGTAGAAAGAACTAAGGCTTCTTTTCAGCTCTCAAGGGTTTAGATTTCCTAGGGAAGGCAAGGTGTATTAGTGATAAGCTAAACACCATGGGTTTAAGTATGAGAATATATCATATTGCCAAAAGAATAGAACCAATACAACACAATGTACTCCTAGGTATATACCCAAAACAACAAAAACATGTACCTCATACAACAACTTGTACACAAATGCTCACAGCAGCATAATTCATAACGGCAAAAAAGTGGAAACAATCCAGATGCCTACCAACTGATGAATTCATAAACAAAATGTGGTGGATCCTACAATGGAATATGACTTGGCCTTAAAAAGGAATGAAGTTCTGATAATGCTACAACAAGGATGAACCTTGAAAACATGTTAAGTCACAAGAGACCATATATTGTAGGATTCCATTTATATGAGATGTCCAGCACAGGCAAATCCGAAGAGACAGAAAGATTAGTCACTGCTCAGGGCTAGGGGGCTGGAGGGTGGTGTGAGGGGAACTGAGAGATGACTGCTCTTTAGCAGGGTTTCCTTTCGGGGTGATGAAATGTTCTAAACAGACAATGATGGTTATACAACTCCGAATATTTAAAAAATTACTGAACTGTATATTTTTGAAGAGTGAGTTGTAGGGCATATGAATTACATCTAAATAAAGCTTTTACAATAAAACAAGAATATAGACAAAGCTATAGGGGTTCAAAGGAGGGATACAGAATTTCTGGCTTAGATGGTTTGAAAGAACATAAGACAGATTAGGTATTTGAGGTAAGTTCTGAGGAGAAGTAATTAACCATCTGTGGGGTTGATGAGTAGGGAAGGGTGTGAGCCTGAGGTACTCTAGAACAGTGAGTAAATCAGCTTGATTAAGGTGGGATCCATAACTGTAGAACAAAATATATTAGGCTGAAGATGTAGTTGTGGCCACCTTGGGCTAACTCTGAGGAGTTAAGACGACCCCTGATCTGGGTAGAATCCATTCAGCCTTACAAATGCTCCCGGTTTTCAGGCCAACAAGGAACAATTCGTGGATGAGCTCATGATCAGTTGTTCTCACATCACTTTTAGGAAAAATGGATGTCACTGGAAGAACGAATTGTGCACAGGGATGACTTTTACACAAAATGAGTATGCTGGAGGCCAGAATAGGCTCAGATGCCCTACTCTGAAGGAGGTATGAGTGGACCACCAGATGTGGACCAGCAAAGAGCAGAACAGGAGCACTGGGATGTCCAGGAATCACTTGCAGAAACTGACGACTCTAAACCACATTATTCTAGAATTGTCATCATTCTGGGTGGCATGGGCCAGTCCTACTGGATAGGGACATGGAAGAGGTTCTGGAAGAAATTTTAGGACTTTACTACTGTAGTTAAGTTCTACTTAAAATCAATAGTTTGCTTCATGAAAAGGCTGCAAAAAAATCAACACAGCATTCTACGTTGCTTTAGTTTCTAGGCCCGGTAAATTCCAGTTCCTCATATGTAAAAGAACATTTAGGCACACCTTACTTTGTATAATGCGCGACTCTACCTGTATAGTAACTGTTGTTAAACTCCTTCATTAGAATTTATATGTAAATAACTGTACTCGAGAGAAATAAAGCTGAACTTTTATAAAACAGTAAGACTACCTTTCCATATGTCATGCTATCTAGTTTTGATAATATTAAGAAAACTCAAAAATAGAGCTTCTGGGAGGCAGGGTCTGAGTTTGTACTCTCTATAGCAGTGCTATCCTATAGATCTTTCTGTAATGATGGAAATGTTCTATATCTGTACCATCCAATAGGGTAGCCATTAGCCTCACTGGCGTTTGATGAACATCTGTTTAACTCCATGAGAATCTATTCAGTAAACACACACTGAGCTTCCTCTACCTGCCAGGCACTCTGCTAGATGTTAGGTATGATTGAAACGCTGCCCTTGAACAAGTCAGAACTTGTGGTTGCAAGGGACAGAAAACTCAACCCTGACTTACTCAAGCTAAAAGGGAAATGTGGCCTCATATGCCCCAAAAGACCAGGATAATGGTACCTTCAGGGAAGCCTGGTTCTGGGCTTAGAGGACAATACCATGACCATCTTCTTGCTCTCTCATCCCAGCCAGGCTTGGCTCTCTCCTCCATGTGTGGTCTCCACACTCAAACTGGCTCTCCGCTCACAATTACTAGAAGGCTGCCCCAGCCCAGACTCCTGTTGTCAAATTCCAAATCCTAATCACAGCCTCTTAGCCAAAGTTTCATATCTCATTGGTTAAGACTGAGTCACGTGCCCATTTCTGACCCAAGCATTTTGGCCAGGGAAACACAATGTGCTGACTGCCTGGGGTCCGAACTACCTTGCCCCAACCACGGGCCAAGGGCAGAGTCAACTCCACCAGAAAAACATGGGATGAGAGTGAGACCCTGGGCCTCTCTGGGTAAAACCAAAGTACCCATTGGAAAGAGAGCATATTTTCCTAGGCAGAAAAACCAGCAGATAACCAGTCTAGTTTCTATCTTAAGGAGCTCAGTGTCTCTCTAGGGAATTCTTTATTAAAATGCTGGTCAGATCTGCTAGCCACATAGAAGAAGAAATATTATCTAAAAAGAAAACTTCAATTTAGCAAGATTGAGGTTTGAAGTGGCCGTAACATTTATTTACATGGAATTTCCTCTGATGTCTGCTTTTTCCTAGATAATTCTCATAAAACCCTTGTGAGGAAAGGTAACAACAATGGTATCTAGAAACATTTAAGATGGAGCAGTCGGCTAACCAGGGCACACTGTTGGTGCCTTTGCACACCTGCTTCAGGTTCCAGATGTCCCCCTCTTGCACTCCCCAAACACTGAGGGTGTGCTCAGGCCTTAGAAGTCCCACATGTGTGGATGCAGGCAGACACAGGACGGCCCACCCAGGGAAGGGACATACAATTGCCAATTCACATAATGCAATGTAAATTGTCTGTTTTCATAAGGACTACTCCAAGACAGATTATTTGTGGGCAGGATGACTCATAAGAGAGCTAAATGAAGTCGCCCCACATAGAAGACAAAGAGCTTGGAACATCACTGAAATGAGAAAAATTAGCCAAAACAGCTGCAGCACTTTAGGGTCTTTTAAATAGCTTCCTCCTGCCTACTTTCTCCACCCTTTTCTAGCTGTTTTCTCTCACTCGTTATATCCTGACGAAGGGTGTGCTATCGTTGGCTTGCAGGGACAGCCACGGTGGGAAATAATCTTCTTAGCAAGCATATCCTTTTATCCCTCTGAGTTTTCTAGTATTATCTTTCATGAAGATGACTCTGGATTACTCTGAGAACTATTCTGAAACTACTTGGCTTGCTTCTAGGTGGAAAAAAGTTACTAAAGCTCGGGGACAGGCCTTTCCACACTTTCAGGACATTCAGTGCTCAGACCACATGGCAAGAAGGCCCATGACCCCAGTCTGTTCTCCGCCTGGGGAACCCAGAGAACTCTCAGCCCCCTCAACATCGAACTGGACATTCCCTCTTTTTACTGCACAGATAATCTTCCAATTTGGGTGTGCCTCTCTAAAGGCATGGTGGACAGAGCCGTAGATACTCCAGGCTTGGTAAGAAAAGAAGGACTGTCTGCTTCTAATACCCTTTCTGGGTTTTAACAGATTGCTCAGGTCAGCAGTAACTGGGCCCACTGGACTGCTACTGTGCTCGCTACAGCCCACGGAATTGCGCACTTCCAGCAGATAGGAACTGGCACACAATAGGTGCTTTGTGAACACTGGTGAAATGTGAAATACTGCTGGAAACATGGAGGTGTTACTTTGTGTTTAAAAAAATACTAAAGAGAATAGGTCTTAATACTAATATCTGCAATAATTGTCTCCTATCCAGAAAAGTGCCATCCCTTCTACTTTACTCTCTAACCCTCAGTCCCCCAATCCTAACCAGTCTTCAACCCTAAGGTGACTCAACTTTAAAAATGGCTTTTATTGGCCGGGAGCAGTGGCTTACGCCTGTAATCCCAGCACTGTGGGAGGTTGAGGCGAGCAGATCACGAGGTCAGGAGATGGAGACCATTCTGGCTAACATGGTGAAACCCCATCTCTACTAAAAATACAGAAAATTCGTTAGACCTGGTGGCGGGCACCTTTAGTCCCGGCTACTCGGGAGGCTGAGGCAGGAGAATGGTGTGAACCCAGGAGGCGGAGCTTGCAGTGAGTCGAGATCATGCCACTGCACTCCAGCCTGGGCGACAGAGCGAGACTCCATCTCAAAAAAAAAAAAGGCCTTTATTAGGGATCTCAGGCCTGGGTGAATAAGCTATGTTAACTGGTTTTCCATTCCTCCTGGGCTAACAACTTCTTGGTCTTTTCCCTACCATGTTGTTTGCTGAAGTGCCTAGAGGACCTTTTTATGGGTTTTACTTTCTTGTTCATTTTTAAAGTAACAGCTTTATTGAGATATAATTCATGTACCATAAATTCACCAATTTAACAATTCAGTGGCTTTTAGTATATTCACAGCTGTTTAAACCATCACCACTATCTAATTCCAGAACATTTTTTTTGTTTGTTTTTGAGACAGGGTCTCGCTCTGTCGCCCAGGCTGGAGTGTAGTGGTGCGATCATGGCTCACTGCAACCTCTGCCTCCTGGGTTCAAGTGATTCTCCTGCCTCAGCCTCCCAAGCAGCTGGGATTACGGGCATGTGCCACCATGCGAAGCTAACGTTTGTATTTTTAATACAGACAGTGTTTCACCGTGTTGGCCAGGCTGGTCTTGAACGCCTGACCTCAGGGTAATCTGCCTGCCTCAGCCTCTCAAAGTACTAGGATTACAGACGTGAAGCACCATGCCGGGCTGCAGAACATTTTCACTATCCCAAAAAGAAACCCAGTACCCATTAGCAGTCTCTCCCTATTTTCCTCCCACCCCCAACTCCCCAAGTCCCTGGTAACCATGAATCTATTTTTATGTTTCTATGGATTTGTGTATTCTAAACACTTCACATAAATAGAATCTCATTTTATTTATATATATATATATAAATATGTGTGTGTGTGTGTGTGTGTAGGCATATATATATATAGAGAGAGAGAGAGACAGCGCAGCCTCTTTTTTTTTGAGACTATATATATACACACATATATATGTAGTATTTTCTATGGATGCCAGTTCTTATGGTAGATGTTAGCATCACAAATTTGTATAAAATCTGTGCCTGCCTTCATAGTCCAACAAGAAATGTTTGCTGAGTGTAGAACTCCAGGGAGTTCTCTCATGGACACAACAGCCTCACTCACACTCATATTAGCTGGAAGAGGCCCTCTGTACCAGTGATATGCTTGGGCCAAGGGCCCCTGGGTTGATCATCATTAGGTAGACATCACCCAGTGCCCTGTCTCATGTGCTGAACGGGGCTAGCAATGTCGACTTTCACTTTGGGAGGCTGAGTTGGGTGGCTCACTTGAGGCCAGGAGGTCAAGACCAGCTGGCCAACACGGTGAAACCCTGTTTCTACTAAAAATACAAAAATTAGCTGGGCATGGTGGCATATGCCTATAGTGCCAGCTACTCAGGAGGCTGAGGCATGAGAATCACTTGTACCCAGAAGGCAGAGGTTGCAGTGAGCCAAGATCGTGCCACTACACTCCAGCCTGGGTGACAGAGTGATACAGATCTCAAAAAAAAAAAAAAAAAAAAAAAAAAAAGTGTCAACCTTTACTTCTATTTTATCAAGTTCTTGTACCAGCCTGTCCTTTTCAAAGGACACCCTTCTTGGTAAAGATTAAGTTTTTGGTTGTTTTTAAATGTATGGATCCAATTTGTCTTTTTCATTTCATTAAGGTCAAATACATATTTGACCTGGGTTTCCAATAAGGTATTTGAGATTTTCCTGTGCCATAATGACCATATTTGGTACAGGCAAGGCGATATACTAAGGTCTCTCTACAGATCTTGAAAATCAGATTAGCCTTGGAGGATTAAATTAGTAACAACTAATACACCCTGGAGGACACCAGCCCTTTGGAAGGCATTCATTTGAATAGACTAGAAAAGCAGTTGAGGTTGGGAGTTTCTCATTTCAGGCAAAGTGACAAGGGAGTAGTCTCAGAAAATATGATCTTAACTAAGAAAGCTAGAACCTGTACTACCCTAGAAGACTGTTCACAAATGGTAGCAGGGCCCATGTGGAGTGGAGCTTGGAAAGAGGAAGCTTAATGTGCAAAAATTTAATATCCCTGCAACTCTCTAGAAATTGGCAAGATGGTCCCTCAGAAGAACAGATCTCTGTGAAGAGGGAGATATCACAGCTCCATGAGGTGAACACCAAACCTTCCAACCACCAGTTGTCTCCCACGTACTTACAGAGAGTGGTAGACAAAACACACTGAACTGCTTCATTTGTACATTGATCTCTTGTGAGCTGGCTTTGTGGGAGTTAGTCCTAGAAAGTCTTTATGCACTGGCAAGATTTTCTGACCTGAAGAAGTAGGAATCATGGAAAATGATGACCTACCAAAGTACAGATCTAGAGAACTGAGGTTTGGAGAACATGAAAACCATGGTCAAACACATGAAGGCCTGCCACTGAGAATTCAACTAGCAATACACAGGCCCAACTAATATGTAAGAAAGACACTATAAAGTAGTAGTTAAGAACACAGGCTCTGGAGCCAAACGACTTGGCTCTAACACTTACTGACTCCATGACCTTGAACAACTTAGGCTCTATGTGCCTCAATTTCTCCATGTGTTAAATAAAGTGATAGAGAAGATTTAATGAGATCATCCAAATAAATGCTTAGTATGATGTATGGAACACAGCGAGTTCTTGAGAGACTAGCCATTACATCATTATTGTCCAAAGAAGAAACAGACCACCCTGTAAGATTTGGAAGGGAGATCCCCCAGGACTCCTCCCATCCCCTGCCAGGAGTACAGAGGGACTAGTTTATTGAGGCCCAAATGCAAATTGATGCTGTTGAATTTACTTCAATTCCAGGGCTTCCATGCCCCTTAAACTCTTACAGACAACTCAAAATGAAAATGTGTTCTCAGCAGTTAATGTGTTTTCCATCTACAACCGCTTTTTTTGTCCTATCATTCAACTAATATATATTTTTCTGAGTACTATGGCAAAGTGCCTGTTAGTGTTTGAGGGCACAAAGGGGGAAAGGTGTGGCCCTTGCCCTCCAGAAGCTTTGCATCTTACTGGGACAACGGGATTAGAAAATCACATAGTTCGCTGGTGATTCAAATAGATGCGTTAGATTTAAGCCAAGCATTCATCTGATGCTTGATTTAACGAGCCATAACCAAGGGAAGGGTCGGGAAAATCATTCTCTCTAGAATCACTCCATTGTATGGAACATGAGAAGCTTGTTTGTATACTAAAACCAATCATACTCTCTCTCACCCTCTCAGTCTCAATCTCAATCTCTCTCTCCTTTCCACTCCCTTAAAAGTACAGCCACTAAGCGTAGTGAAGACTCTGGGGCCTTACAGGCCCCAAATCTCAGGGTTTTTTTTTTGTTTTTTTTGTTTTTTTTTTTTTTTTTTAAGAGACGGGGTCTTGTTCCATCACCCAGGCTGGAGTGCGGGGGCAATCACAGCTCACTGCAGCCTCAAACTTATGGACTCAAGCAATTCTCCCACCCCAGCCTCTTGAATAGCTGGGACTACAGGCATGAGTCATCATGCCCAGCTAACAGGCTCACATTTTGGCTCACCTAGCTCACTTAGCAGATGGTGAAGGCAGAGACAGTGGCCTCTGCATTACAAGTTCACGCTACATTCCTTCACAGGATGTTCGAAGGCTTGTCTGTTATTTATGTGTAATTACTGCTTTAGCACTCATCTCCCTCCCATTTGTAAGTTCAATGAAGGGAAGGATGGTGTGCTTTGTTCATCATGTCTTACAGTTAACCCCTAATACAGACTTTATATGACATTTTTGCCTTAATTCCAGGCTTCTTTCAGGTTCCACAGAGTCTGGTTGCTACAATTTAAGTATATTACTCTGGTGTAGAATGCCAGGTAGGGGAGAGAAGCCCCCAGGGCCTGCCTTGGATTCTGTGGACAAACATCCAGGGACAGAAAACACTAGGAGGCTCCAATCATATTGGAACAGTAACTCCCCAACCCACCCCACTGCCCCGTTCACTGATTCCTCTGTTGCCTCAAGAAATTCATAGCACCTTCGGGCAGGGGAACAACAGTGCGGTGTTTATTGAAATCTACATCTGGTAGCAATTTGTTCAACAACAACCAGCTTTTCCTCCATCGTTCTCTTCAGTCAAATAATCCACAGGGGCCCATAATACCCACAACTGCTCATTTGTGCAAGGCCTATATTGTGTCAGTTTATGTTCCTAATTACAGATTTGGGTTTATCAACAAGTTTCAGCATGGCAAGTGAAGTTTTTAGACTGTGGAGGAGACTAAAGGCACATGTCCTGAAGCAGAGATGCTGTCACTGAGCCTGGCCATCTGGGCTGAGGGATGAAGCCTCACGCTGACCTCAGGGGCTCCAGCTCCTGAGTCCACACTGGGTGAGCAGAGGCAGCCAGAGCACTCCCCTTCCCCGCCCCAAGAGGTGTGGCCTCAGGATAGTATGGAGGAACCCGGAAGGAGGAAAAGCCTAGAATGAGGCTTCTGTGTAGCACGGAGAAAGGAGGAGGCACTGTGCTCCAATCTCAGAAAGTTTTTTTTGGAGGAGGTGGTGAGGGAGACTGTGCAGCTAGTTTGCTCAACTCCTCAGTGAATAAACACTTCTTTTCTGGTATCTGTGGTTAGGTGAGAAAATGGGGGTAAATCCAGAAAGCAGAGTTAGTCAAGGTTGGGGACAAATCTGGGGACTGGAATTTCAAGACTTTCACTCAACTGCGTTATAATGAATTGCTGATAGAAAAGCAGCATTTTTTGGAAGGGTCAGGAACAGACATAGGAATAGAATTAAGAGGAGACTGAACTTATAATGGACTTCTATCATATATGCCCGACACCCATCCACCTGTATCAGTTTGTTGAGAAGGGCTGTCCCCCATCGCTCCAACCACATAGTTCTGAGGGAGGCTGCCAATCACTATGACCTGCCCCTGGCCCAAGCTGGCCAATCATGGCAGCCCTTCCCTTTCTACTGCCAGCTGTCCAGAGATGGCATGTGACCCAGGCCTGGCCAATCACTGTCCTTATCTGGGATTTTTTGGTGCCACTAGGCAAGATTTCTTAAAGAATGATATTTTGGAACTGCCTGAGCCCATGTTTCTTGCTATATCGGGAAAAAAAGAACTTGTTGGTAGTGAGAGAGAATAAAGCCAACAAAGAACAGAGATGATCAACACTAAGATGGTCTTGACACTAAATACCCCCCTCCCCCCATCTAGAGTCCTTGAAGCCCAGATTTCATGAGCTGGTTTCCTTATTAGCAATCAATTACTTTTTTTTTTTTTTTTTTTTTTTTTTTTTGAGACGGAGTCTCGCACTGTCGCCCGGGCTGGAGTACAATGGTGCGATCTCGGCTCACTGTAACCTCGGCCTCCCAGGTTCAACTGATTCTCCTGCCGCAGCCTCCTGAGTAGTTGGGATTACAGGTGCCTGCCACCATAGCAGGCTAATTTTTTGTATTTTTAGTAGAGATGGGGTTTCACCATGTTGGGCAGGCTGGTTTCAAACTCCTGACCTCGTGATCCATCTGCCTCGGCCTCCCAAAGTGCTGGGATTACAGGCGTGAGCCACTGCATCCAGCCAATAAGTTACTCTTTTACGCTAAAAAGAGTTCAAGGTTTTGGTTTCTATCACTTGTAACCTGGGTATGGATGGCTAACAAAAGGCTTTTCACTGAAAATGATTGCTATGATGATCAACTGAGTAAATGCAAGTAAATTCCCACTGAAAAAGACAAGGTGCCAGCCAAGTGTCAGATATTGATGAGTTGTGATATGGTTACACGTGACAGATGGGCACTAAAAACACCACTGACTTGATGTCAGGCAGTGAGTTTCAGAAAACTGTTTATTACAGAGACCTTTGAAGATACAGAGGTAGATGGACAATATGATGTCTCTCATACCTCCCCAGCCCCAATAACCATCACTCATGGCCCAGTCCAGGAGACCAGTGGTTTCAACCACCTCCCCCTGGAGCATACCTGGTTCACCTCGACTGTGCCATGGTTCCAGGCCCAAGTAGCCCCTTGACTGGATTTAGAGGTTGGGCCCCTGGCAGTGGGGCAGCATCTTACAGGAAGAAATCAAAAGTCAGGAATTCATGAATTCAGCCTGGTCAGGCTTGCAGTCTGCTCAAGTACCATGACATATCACGTGCCTCATTCTTTTAAAGGCTCATTTATGACATTTTAACATTGTCATTGGATGTGTGTTTTGTCACAGTAGGTATCAATGTAAAAAAATCTTCTTAGTGCTAAAAGTAAACCAGATACAAAAAAGTATTTTAAATGTTGATGCCAAGTTTCCTCTCTGGACTAAATTAAGGAGTCTCCTCCTTTTTATAACTCATTTACAAAAGTAGACTATAGTCTTACAAATAAAGAGTCTCTGGCATACTTAATTCAGGGTGCAGACAAGGAAGATGATTGAAACCATGAAATCTAGGTGTTAAAGACTTATTCTATCATTATCATAGAATGGTAGGTTGGAAGGGATATAGTAACATTTAATCCAATTTAATCATGCTTTATGGGTGCAGGTGTGGTTTAAACTTTTTTTTTTTTAAAGCATCCTAGATAATTCTGATGGGCAGCCAAGGTTCAGAACCGCTGCTCTAACCCAGTCAATACTTTTATTTAGCAAATGAGGATGCTGAGGGCCAGAGGTGTGGGACTCCGACCAAGTTAAACATCTGGGATTAGAACAAAGGTCACTGGGCTCCATCATACTTTTCAAGTGAATAACCAGGTCATCCTACTGTGCTTTCTTTTCACAGGGGCTATACAAGTGTAACATATGAAAATTTTTGGAGTTGAAGTAGAGAAACTGTCAGAAAATTAGAATCCAAGTAAGTAATGTACATAAGATGTTTAACTTCACTGGTGATCAGGAAAATGCAAAGTAGAAGCCTAATGTGATATTGTTATACAGATTGGCAAAAATTTAAAAATATGACAGTACCAAGATTCTGGTAAGGATATGGGACCACAGAAACTACCATATACTACCGGTATTCATGTAAGTCAGTGAACGGCTTTGGAAAACAGTCATTATTTAATAAAGTTGAAGATGCATATTTTCTTTTAATTTGTAAGTTCAAGGGTATATGTGCAGGCTTATTATATAGGAAAACCCGTGACATGGGGGCTTGTTGTACAGATTATTTCATCACACAGGTATTAGGCCTAGTGCCCATTAGTTATTTTTCCTGATCCTCTTCCTCCTACTACCCTCCATCCTCCACCAGACCCTAGTGTGTGTTGTTTCCCACTGTGTGTCCATGTGTTCTCATGATTCAGTTCCCACTTATAAGTGATAACATATGGTATTGGGTGTTCTGTTCCTGCATAAGTTTGTAAGGATAAAGGCCTTCAGCTCCATCCATGATCTCATTCTTTTTTATGGCTGCATAGTATTCCATGGTGTATATGTACTACATTTTCTTTACCCAGTCTACCATTTATGGACATTTAAGTTGATCCTATGTCTTTGCTATTATGAATAGTGCTGCAGTGAAGATCTGTGTGCATGTGTCTTTATGGTAGAATGATTTATATTCCTTTGGGTATATACCCAGTAATGGGATTGCTGGGTCAAATGGTATTTCTGTTTTTAGGTCTTTGAGGAACCTTCACACTGCTTTCTACAACGATTTAACTAATTTACACTTCCACCAATAGTGTATAAGCGTTCCTTTTTCTCCACAACCTCGCCAGCATCTGTTGTTTGACTTTTTCATAATAGCCATTCTGACTGGTGTGAGATGTATCTCACTATGGTTTTGATTTGTATTTCTCTAATGACTAGTGATGATGAGCTTTTTAACATATGCTTTTTGGCCACAGGTACGTCTTCTTTTGAAAAGTGTTGTTTATGTCCTTTACCCACTTTTTAATGGGGTTGTTTTTTCCTTATAAATTTGTCTAAATTTCTTGTAGATGCTGGATATTAGACCTTTGTCAGATGCATAGTTTGAGAAAATTTTCTCCCATTCTGCAGATTATCTATTCACTGATAGTTTCTTTTGCTGTGCAGAAGTTCTTTAGTTTAATTAGATCCCATTTGTCAATTTTTGCTTTTGTTGCAATTGCTTTTGGCATCATCATGAAATTTTTGCCTGTTCCTATGTCCAGAATTAATGGCTAGGATGTCTGGATGTTTTCCAGGGTTTTAATAGTTTTGGGTTTTACATTTAAGTCTGTGATCCAGAAGAGGCATATTTTCTATGACCCAACAATTCTAGTATGAGGTAAATAACTTATAGTATACCTTCACAAAGAGGGTGATATCACCCCCAAAGGAGCAAAAATTGGTCTTTGGCAGGCAAAAGAAATCTTAGATATGACAGTGTTTAGTGGCTCTCCAAAGCTCAGCCCTATCTGACAAACCCTATTCTTTAGTATTAATTAAATTCTAAACTGTTGGTATTAAATTGCCCCCAGAAGGAGTGATAATGAAAAGAAGGCTGAGAAACACCCAGAGAAATGCTGCACATGAACCCCAGGAGATACATACCAGAATGCTCCAAACAGCACACTTTATTATGAGACTAGAAATGCTACAAAAGTCCAGCTACTGTAGAGGAGAAATTTCAATATATCCAATTATGAAACACTATATAGTAATGAAAATTAACTCTAGCTGCACACCAAATGGGTAACCTTTACAATACTGAGCAAAAAAGACACAAAAGAATCTACATATTATAGATAATTCTGTTTAAAAAATTCAAAGTCAGGCAAAGAGACTTATATTGTCTAAGGACCCATATACCAGACTGAAGTTGTACAGGAAAATTATTCTTTCTAGTTACTAGTTACTTCTAGGCCTGTGGTCAGGAAGTAAAATATGAGATGGGTGAAAGGCAATAGAGTATTTTTTGACCTGGGTGTTTAAATCATACTTGTTCTCTATATAAAATGTTTTAAGATTTTTTTTCTGCATATGTTATAGCTCATTTGGAAATATTAAAATATAAGAGAAAAAAGCAAGGGGGAAATTTTCTTGATCTTTGTCATTTTAATTTTTCTAAAGCATTATTTGGCTCAAATTATTCCTCTATTCACAAGTAATAATAGAAACCTCCTCGGCCAGGTGCAGTAACTCAGACCTGTAATCCCAACACTTTGGGAGGCTGAGGCGAGTGGACTGTTTGAGCCCAGGAGTTCAAGACCAGCCTAGGCAACATGGCAAAACCCTCTCTCTACTAAAAATGCAAAAAATTAGCCAGACATGGTGACGCATGCCTGTGGCCCCAGCTACTCGTTTGGATGAGGTGGGAGGCTCACTTGAGCTTTAAGGTTGAGGCTACAGTGAGCCAAAATTGTGCCACTGCACTCCAGCCTGGGCGACAAGGTGAAACTCTGTCTCAAAAAACAAGAACGAGGAAAAGAAAACCACCTCAAATGTGCATGGTGCTTTCATTTATATAATCTCCTTTGCCCCTCAGCCTTAGTAGTAAGGAGTGAGCCAGAACTCATTTTAAGGGAGATAATGGCTTAAGTTAGAAAGACTAGTAGGAGTGCCAGGTGGATCCCATGGGGAAGTAGACAGGCTTTGCCGAACAAAAGATCAGCTGAGCAGGCTGGAGGTGGGAGCACGCCCAACACAGAAGTATGTATGGCGGCACAGAGGGAGCACACGGGGACACGTGGAGAAGAGGCCATGTTCAGCTGTCCTTTTGAGGAGCCAATTTCAAAACAGGGAAGAATGTCCTTTCTAAATGATGTTTTAATCAAGTAGTTGCCACTGTTTCACACTATGACGTTTTTACACAGATTTTTTGGGAACGATAATACATATTCTTACACCCTCACTAAAATCAAATAGTTGTTTTTCCTTTTGTTTGTTGTACAGCTAAGGTCTTGCTCTGTGGCCCAGGCTGGAGCGAAGTGGCAATCTCAGCTCACTGCAGCCTCGAACTCCTGGACTCTAGCAATCCTCCCACCTCAGCCTCCCAAGTAGTTGGGACTACACGCATGTGCCACCAAACCTGGCTAATTTTTGTTTTTTTGTAGAGATGGGGTCTCACACTGTTGCCCAGGCTGGTCTTCAATTTCTACTGTCACACAATCCTGCCACCTCAGACTCCCAAAGTGCTGGGATTACAGGCATGAGCCACTGCACCTGGCCCTAAAATATTTTAAAATAGGTTATTCTACAATGAAACCACCTGTTTCTAATCACTTTGACACTCTAATAATATCCATTTAATACATATTAAAATTTTAATGGCTAATGATTGTTTAAAGTTCAAGGTATTTAGGTTCAAAGCCCTATGATATATATCCGGAAACATTTTTATGAAAAAAAATCCATAGTTTTCCATTTGGTTCATTTGTATTTAGTTTTCAATAACGAATGTTTATATTGAAGATTTCAAAGCACATCAACTTTGTGGAGTAGGAATTATGCCATTTTACAGATGAAACCCAGGCAAGATGAAGTGATGCAACTAGTGATGGGGCCAGGAGTGAATTCCTATTCTTCAGGACCCACATCCTACGCCCCCTTCCATAAGACCACCCTGTTTCTGGGCCCACACTGCTAAGGGCTGAAGAGAGCTTGGCTTACTATTACTTCAGCCAAGTGATCATGGTACTGGATGATAACACTGTATTTCCATAGGTTATTGCTGAAAGAAAGAGAAGAGGCTAGGTGCAATGGCCCACACCTGTAACCTCAGAACTTTGTGAGGTTGAAGCAGGTGAATGGCTTGAGGCCAGGAGGTCAAGACCAGCCTGGGCAACATAGTGAAACCTCATCTCTATAAAAAATAGAAAAATTGGGCCAGGTGTGGTGGTTCACGCCTGTAATCCCAGCACTTTGGGAGGCCGAGGTGGGTGGACCACCTGAGGTCAAGAGTTCAAGATCAGCCTGGCCAACATGGTGAAACCTGTGTCTACTAAAAATATGAAAATTAGCCAGGCATGGTGGCAGGCACCTGTAGTCCCAGCTACTTGGGAGGCTGAGGCAGGAGAATCACTTGAACCCGGGAGGCAGAGGTTGCAGTGAGCCAAGATCACGCCATTGCATTCCAGCCTGGGCAACAGAGCAACACTGTCTCAAAAAAATAAAAATTAAATTAAGAAAAAAAAAAAAAGGAGAAAGGGGAAGGGGGAAACAGAGTACAGATAAACCAATATTTGGGTACAGAAACTTGTAACAGTTACCTCTAAAAGACTGGTTCCAAACTGGTGCTTTAAAACTTAATTCAGGCCGGTGCAGTGGCTCACGCCTGTAATCCCAGCACTTTGGGAGGCTGAGGCGGGTGGATCACAAGGTCAGGAGTGCAAGACCAGCCTAGCCAAGATGCTGAAACCTTGTCTCTACTAAAAAAACCAAAAAAATTAGCTGGGCATGGTGGTGTGCACCTGTAATCCCAGCTATTCAGGAGGCTGAGGCAAAGAACTTCTTAGACCCAGAGGCAGAGGTTGCAGTGAGCTGAGATCATGCCACTGTGCTCCAGCCTGCGCGATAGAGTGAGACTCTGTCTCAAAAAATAAATAAAAATTTAAAAATCAACTTTCCTTCCTTTTAATAAAGTGTGGGGTAAAATTAAGTATGGCCTCTTTCAAAGAGGATTAAGGTAGGATAAACACAAATGCTTTAAAGCTAGCAGCAAATTAAAACAAAACAAAAATATCCCACAGCAGTTTACATATTTGTTATTAGAACCTCAACAATTTTGTCCTGCAACAATAAGATACACATATTTCTAGTTTAATACTGAATTTTTTTCACCAGCTAGCTGAATAAAAGCAAGTGGGGGCCAGGCACCGTGGCTCATGCCTATAATCTCAGCACTTTGGGAGGCCGAGGCAGGTGGATCACCTGAGGTCAGGAGTTCGAGACCAGCCTAACCAGCATGCTGAAACCCCATCTCTACTAAAACCACAAAAATTAGCCAGGCATCAGGTGCCTGTAATCCCAGCTACTTGGGAGGTTGAGGCGGGAGAATAGCTTAAACCCGGGAGGCAAAGGTTGCAGTGAACCGACACCGCGCCACTGCACTCCAGCCTGGGCAACAAGAGCAAACCTCCATCTCAGAAAAAAAGCAAGTGGGGACCAACTCTTAATTTCCCTTTACAACTCAGGGCAGAGTAAAGGCCAAAAAGAAAGGACTTATCTGTTACCTGCTCTTTTCCCAGTGGCAGGTTGGGATTGGAGTCACAAGCTCATCTATAAGTAAAATCTCATTCCCACAGATTTTATTAGAAGCCAGTTTAAGAGTAAGAAAGTACAGTAATGCTGGCTGACCAGGCCCCACGATGGTACAGTGGAAGAAACCATGCTATCTGAGAAGCAGTTTTAAGGACACAGATAAAGAGCAAAACCACTTTTGGAAACGGCTCAATATGAAAGTAGAGATATGCTCTATAAAGCAGAATGCCTCTGCATCACCCTATGCACATCTTCCTCTGCTTCCAGCCTTATGAAGCATACTGTAAACCTCAAGACGCAGATAAATCCTGAGCACAGCTAGAGTCTCGACAACTTCATCCATAAAATGGGATGATAGCCACCTCATAAGATTGTTATGGGCATCAAAAGGGCAGGTACAAAAGTGCCCTGAAAATTACGGATAACACAATTAACATTAGTTGCTATATGTTGGTACTCTCTTGGTACTCTTGGTACCAAGAGTACTCTTCATCAGAGATCTTGGATGCAGTCATGACACCATCAGTAGTGTTTTGGTATTCTTCATCAGAGATCTTGGATGTGGTCATGACACAGGCACTTCTGGAATGCTCTGTTCTCTCCTGCACTTGGAGCTCCAACCTTCAAGACCCAGCTCAAAGCCTAACTCTTGCCTGGAGCTTTCTCTTGCACCTGATGCTCCTGAAACCCTGCAGAACTTACTGAACTATGTGCACACCCACTGCCCTGCAGTCCTAGTGACATTCCTGTCCTATCTCCCCAACTATACTGCGTCAGCCTCCTAAAAGCCTGGCTTGTACCTCTTTGATTCCCACACCGTGAACTCAGCAAAGGGTCAATAAATATCTGTTGACTGATAGAAGCCATGATGGAACATCAACAATATTTAATTTAAAAAAATATACAACTTACGATATTTCACATTTCCTTCCCTCCCTGTTCCCCTACAGCTGAGAAGCAAGATGGATCAAGACTAAGAGCTGAGGCCCGACGCAGTGGCTCACGCCTGTAATCCCAGCACTTTTGGAGGCCGAGATGGGCAGATCATTTGAGGTAAGGAGTTCGAGACCAGCCTGGCCAACATGGTAAAACCCTGTCCCTACTGAAAATACAAAAACTAGCCGAGTGTGGTGGCAGGCGCCTGTAGTGCCAGCTACTTGGGAGGCTGAAGCAGGAGAATCACTTGAACCTGGGAGGTGGAGGTTGCAGTGAGCCAAGATCACGCCACTGCACTCCAGCCTGGGCAACATGGTAAAACTCTGGAAAGAAAAGAAAGAAAGCAAAGGAAGCAAAGAAAGAAAAGAAAAGAAAAGAAAGAAAAGAAAAAAGAAAAGAAAAGAAAAGAAGACTAAGAGCTCAGAACTAAAAATCAATTTAATTTTACAGTCTCAAAATAAGGAAACTCCCCAAACTCAACACATATATCAGCTGTTATGTTTGCAAGTGAGAAGAGTCAGCTGTAAAAATACAGCCCCTAGAAGAGCGGTCACAGGGCAACTGCAAGAACACCTCCCGGGGAAGCCTCCACTGCTGATGTGAAGTCAGGAAGTTAGGCTCAGCAGCGCCACAGGCCAGAGAATCTCCACTTCCTGATCCCCAAGAATTCCTTTAGTTTTCACTTTCTCTCACACATATTAGATACTGAAAAACCCCTCCTACCCAGCAAATGCACTAATTTACCTAATTTTTAAAATAACTCAACGGGATTCATAACTACCCATCAGAGCTTCTGGCCAGGTCAGATAACAGTATGCCATTCCATTCTGAGACAACAGAATTTAGTTTAAAAAGAAAAAAAAAAATGTTGATTTTTGCTTTGTTTTAGTTAAGACAAGGTCTCCCTCTGTCTCCCAGGCTAGAGGACAGTGGCACAATCTTGGCTCACTGCAACCTCCACCTCCCGGGTTCAAGCAATCCTCCCACCTCAGCCTCCCAAGTAGCTGGGACTACAGGTACCAACCACCACGCCTGGCTAAAATCTTGATAGTTTAGTTGGTCAGTGTAATCTTTTCAAGTTCTAAATGTTTTATTCCTGTTTGACTTTTCAAAATATTGAAAATAGCCTTCATAGTCCCATTCCTACCTCCTTAAAGCCTCCACCATTGGGAACCCTGGATGGAGGATGGGTGGGAACCACTTCTCAGGGCTGGTTGGCTCTCAGGGCTGCTTCAATCAGACCAGCATGCCCCGGTGACACCCAGAGAAGATGCTCACCTAGACGAGGCCTGCCTGGAGCAGCAGGACCTCAGGGGCATGTTGCCTAATAGGGTAATCGTGTCTCCCCATTTAGAGAGGAGCGTGAGGGTGTCAAGGGAATTAAAAAGATATGCTCAAGGGTATATCACTTGGTATGTATGACCAGTGCTTAAGTATTATTGGGAAAAACTCTAAGTATAACATTACCAACTTGAGGAAAAAGCAAATAATAGTTTAAAATCCTGTTAATTTCTGGGAAAATTTGGACATGTACTGGATTTTAGGTGGTATTATGGAATTATTCTTTGTTCTGTGATGATGGTACTCTGTTTACATCAGAGAATGTCTGTATTCTTAGCAGACTCAGCTAAAATTTAGGGGTGAGGTGTCACTGTATATAAAACTTGCTTTCAAATGGTTTAACAAAAGAGAAAACGAGTAAGTGTGTATATGAACTGTAATAAGATGTGCAGGGAGTGCATGCACGTATACGGAGAGATAAAGCACATGTGGCAAAATGTTAATTGTTGGATCCAGGTAGGAGGTATGTGGGTATCCACTGTACTTTTCATTCAAACTTTCTGGTATATGTGGGAATTTTCAAGCTAAAAAATCTTGGGGGAAAACTGTGTGGTAAATAGGGAAATTTTAAAAATTCAGACCCAGGTTGGGATTTAGATCCTGTAAACACCTGCTTAAACTTACACAGATAGCCAAGTGCTCTCATCTTCCCCAACCCCCTTATCTGCCATGTCTTCTACGGATGGAGCCAACTGTGGCTTTCTCCCTCCCTGTAGCAAGCACAGAAGGGAGGCATTTGGTTGGTAGGCCCCTTCCATCTCTCCCCGCAGTGTTTACAGGCTAGCCATAGTATAAGAAAAGGCTAAAGGAGGTGCACAGAGACTAAGGCTTTGAAAACTGAGGTACAATAAAAACGGAAGAGATCCTTGCCATAATCTACAGAAAACGCATTCCTAACAACAATGAGCTAACGTCCTACGACAGCCTATCACAGACGGAAAATCAACACTGCATGCAGAGAGAGCCAGAGAAAGGAGAGAGGGAAGGAGAAACAAAGTGCCCCAACTATGGGCACTTTTTGGCTTGCTTTTTAAACATCTGTATTGATAATTCACACATCATATGATTCATCCATTTGAGGTATAGAATTCAATGGTTTTAGTATATTCACCATTGTGCAACCATCATCACTATCTAAGATTAGAACATTTCATCACCTCGAAAGGAAACACTTATCTATAAGTAGCCACTGATTTTCCCCTAATCCCCCATCCCCACCTGCTGACAACCATTAATCTACTTTCTGACTATATGGATTTTAAAACTCTGGACATTTCATACGGAGATCCTACAATATGTGGCCTTGTGTGACTGGCTTCTTTACTTAGCATAACGTTTTCAATGTTCATCCATACTACAGCATGTATTAGTGCTTCCTTATTATTGCTTAATACTCCATTATTCCAGTGTAATAGCTGACATTTTATTCATCCATTCATCAGCTTATGAACATCTGCATTGTTTCTACTTTTTGGCTATTATGAAAAAATAATGGTGTTGTGAGCATTTGTGTACATTTGTGTGCACATTTTCATTTCTCTGGGCTATATTTATACACACATACACATATCTGATTTTTGGTACTGCTCCTTGTGGAACAGGGCTACACTACAGGCAGGGTGTCCAGAGTAGCTCTGGCTATATATCTAAGAGTACAATTTCTGGGTCACAGGGTAATTCTATGTTTAATTTTTTAAGGAACTGCTAAAACAGTTCTCCAAAGTGGCTGCAGAATGACACTCCCACTAGTAGGTAGGAGGCTTCTAATTTCTCTACATCTTCATAAACACTTGATGTTGTCATTTTGATTATAGCCATCTTACTGGGTATGAATGCCATCTCACAGTAATTTCGATTTGCATTTTCCCAATGGCTATTGATGTTAGGCATCTTATTTGATTATGGTATCATTTAATTATCTGTATATCTTCTTTGGAGAAAAGTTGTTTTAAATCTAATGCCCATTTCTAATTGAGTTCTATGTCTTTATATTATTAAGTTGTAAGAGTTCCCTATATATTCTGGGTTTTGTTGTTGTTTTTAGAGATGGGTTCTCACTGTGCTGCCCAGGCTGGTCTCCAGCTCCTGGGCTCAAACGATGCACACACCCCAGCCTCCCAAGCAGCTGGGACTATAGGCACATGCCACCACACCCAGCTTAGAGTTCCCTCTATATTCTAGATACCAGACCCCTATCAGGTATGATTTGCAAAATGCTATTCTCTCTCATACTGTGGACTGCTTTCTCATGTTCTTGATTATGTCCTTTGAAGCACAAAGTTTAAAATTTTGATGTAGTCCAATTTATTTTTTCTTTTGTAAGGTGCTTTCTTGCTTAATATGGTAATTGTGAGGAGTAGGAATTATTAATCACATCCTACAAAATGATGGAAACAAAGGTCAATGAAGTAAATAACCCAAGGTCTCACATGACTGCTGCACACAGTCCTGCCTGACACGGCCCACACAGAGGAACATTGTTATGTGTGGGAGCTGGGGTATGAACTCAGACCTTCTGACCAGGCCAGGATTTGGGCTACTCATACACTTTATGAGTATTCTAATGTAATATGGCTGACTGTTAAAGAAACTTCCCTGTTATTACACATTCAGCATTCTAAGGATGCTATTAAAGTAAGAGGGCTTTGGAAGCTGTACTGAGGGGTAGTGAGTAGCATGTTTCGTGAATGTACCCAGTTATGGCCAGGGTGGATTTGAGTTTATAAAGAAGTCAAAAGTGGCAGCAAGTCTCGTGAAGGAGGTAAGTTATTAGGCTGAATTATACCATTTTAGATTTATACGCAGAGTGACACACACCAATTGATACAAAGTATAAGCAATATTCTATTAAAGTTCAAAGTAGATGTAAATCTCAAAATCTGCAGAAAGTTTCTGGCAATGGTAGCTAGATATAATAGATACCAAAGAATATTTATAAAATGTATAAATAGTACTTTGATACATTTTTAAACACTTTTATGTAAAAATTGTCCATCTTTTTCCTTTTTGCTTATACATGGTATATTTGAATCAAAATCACTAAATTAGAGTTGAAAAGCATTTCACTTTTTCTAGAAAAGAGACTTAAAAAAAAGAATTTCACATGATTCAATCCTCTCATTTTAAGTGGGGAAACATGCACAGAACACTGAAGGATTCATCCAAGGTCACTCATGAGAACACTGGTGGAACCAGGACTACAATGTAAGAAGGACTGGATTCCCATGTTCCATTTCCTAATACTAGTTGTCTTTGCTTTGCTTTTTAGCATTTATGATTTCCCCCCTTCTTTCTCCCTTAGACTTCTCCAAGTGGATTATACCATCCAAGACTCTTTTCCGAAGGGTGGGGAACTCTGCCCAGACTTCATTGTCTATTCTCCAGTTGCAACCTTCCCTAATACCAATTTATCCAAACATCTCAAATTCATGTAGATAACTCTGACAGCAAATACAAGGTACACATTTTATAAAGTAAGTTATAAGTGAGATACTGCCAAGCTTTATTTCAAAAACCAGGCTCTAGTTTCCAATCTAAGAAGTAAATGGCTTTCTGCCTGTTTCTGCCTTTCCTCCCTCACTCAGGAGAGAGGGCCAAGGCTGTGTCTTAAGGGATTGCTTCATAAGGAAAAATCAAGGCAGGACACAGTCCCAGGATGGCCAGCACGGGTTGGAAGTGAGCTAGCAGAAGGCTCTGGGAAAAGGGAACTGGATTCATGAGCAGGCTAGTTCAATCCCCAGAGCGATTTCTCTCCATTGGAAACAGGTCTGAGTGCTGACACGGGGGTTTCCCACAGCTTCTACTGGCCTCCAAAGGCATATTTGTCATCAGAGGCTCTTGATGAAGCTGTACATAAATATCTGACTGTTGTTAAATGCAAAACAAAACAAAAAAAAATATTCCACAGGAACCAAATCAAAACCAGCTGTGTGGGGGAGAGGCCAAAATCTCAGTGTAAGTGCGAAAGGCCCAGCAGAAACACTTGTTAATTGTTATTTACTTTGCTGAATAGTAAATTGCTGTGCCAATGAAGTCATATCACATGACCGTAATGTTTTGCATATGACTTTCTGGCTATGGGAGAAATGGGCATATTCTAGAATTCTGAGTTCTATAGTGAATGAATCATAATCTACATTTTAATTCATAATCAATTCATCAGCTCAGCCCTATTCATTTCTGCTGGTCTGTTTATAATTTTATAGCCTGTGTTATGGTTGTTGCTAAACTTTCTTTTTAGATCATTCATTAATCCCCAAATGTGAAGAAAGGAAGTTCTGTTTAGTACAACCTTGACAAAATGCAAATTATGTTAATGGTGCACTGTAATTGCAACCCTGTTGCAATTACTCATAACTGCATGGTACAACATCAAATACTGATAACATGGTCAAGGCAAGGAAGTAAAACAGTCTAAAATTAATCCTGGAATCATGGAACATGCAAACTTTCATGAATAGGAATGAAGTAGTTCAGGGAAGTTGGGTAAAGGGACTTGGGAATTTGAATTTCTCAAGGATATACCAATATAGCTTGTTTTATTAACTCTCTTATAAATTAGTCTTATCTCTAGAGTTAGATTCAGTTAGCAAATATTTTGCCATTTCTCAGAGTATGATGTTGAACCCACAGCTGGAACAAATAAATACATATGAACTGATACGTATTCTACTCATAGGATGAGAACTCTAAAAAGGTAAGTCACAGCAAATTTTATGGAACATGGCTAAAGTGTTCATATGTTTGATTTAGACTGAGCCTTTCTTCAACAAACGCAGCTTTTTATTTATTTATTTATCTATTTATTTATTCATTTACTTGTTTTTAAAATAAGAGACAAGGTCTTGCTCTGTCACCCAGGCTGGAGTACAGTGGCACAATCATAGATCACTGTCTGCCACAAACTCCTGGGCTCAAGCGATCCTCCTGTCTCAGCATTATAAGTAGCTGGTGTGGCACCATGCCTGGCTAATTTCTAATTTTCTTAAATAGGGACAGAGGCTCACCATCTTGCCCAGGCTGGCCTTAAACTCCCAAACCCAAGCAATCCTCCCAGCTCAGCCTCCCAAAGTGCTGGGATTTCAGGTATAATAAGCCACTGCACCCATCCCAAATGCAGCAATTTAAAAGATACTTGGTGAGAACCTCAGTAGCCCCATGACTTGGACACCCTGTGGTTCATCAACTTTAAGGCCATTTCCCTGGGTTCCAAATAGGCTAAATAAAGATCAAGGAGGGACAGGGAGTCAGGATCAATCTCCAAGTATCCAAACCCATTCTCAGTAAAGGTCTTGGAAGTAAAGGTCAGAACTTTATGCAAAATTCCCTAATTCACAAGGCAACATTTTAAGAGGGGAGAAAGCTGAGTGGGGCCTTTCTTCCATGGAAACTCCTAATCCCCCATGAGCAGAATGCAACTATAATTTTGCAAAGAATATGGGTATCTGTCCAAGTCCCCTTTTTAAAAATGTCAATAGTTTCTGGGGTACAGGTGATTTTTGGATATACAGTGAAGTTCTTTAGTGGTGATTTCTGTGATTTTAGTCCACCTGTCACTCAAACAGTGTACACAGCACCCATTACGTATGTAGTTTTTTATCCTTCACCCCTCTCCCAAGCTTCTCCCTCGCGTCCCCAAAGTCCAGTATATCACTCTTATGCAAGGCCCTTTCTTCATAAAATATAACACTAGCAAAGGCAAATGGCATTTATGTGGTATTTAAAATTTTTAATCTATAACTTGAGATAAAATTAATCTACCACACACATTTCTCATTAACATTTTTTTTAATTGCATCCTAGCTCTTTAGCTTCTCCTCACTGTGCTAAATGGAACAGGCTAAACCTCCTTTGTCTAGCTAAATCAATTTACTAGTGCTCTTCTTTTTCTCCAAGCTCCATCTCCATCCCATCTCCAGTGCCAGCCAGTCATTTTCACTCACTTATCCCATGACCTCAAAGTCATCACTACCTAAAACAAACTCATCTTTGTCAGCCTGGTCCCCAGTCTCCACTCTGCACCCTCAGATCTTGACCTCTCCTCCAATAAAAACTAACTTGGTAATTTGCCTGCTAATCTCAACAGCAGTATGATGATACCAGTAACCTAGTTTAAAATCATTGCAATCATTTTCAGGTATCGGATGGACAGGGGATGAGTGCAAAAAATTGGGTTGCATTAGTCAATCTCACTAAATCTGGACGATTCTAGCTTGGGTATAGCTTCCAATTCATTACTATGTGCCCCTTTCTATGAATATAAAGGAATCTGTAGTCTCCAGTTGGATCAATTTTGCATTCCTCCTTCATAAATGGGGCTATATTTAGGGAGACAGACCACAGGTGCAAAGAATATGGAAAATTTTAATAGCATTGAGACTTTTTCTTTAAATAAAAAACAATTACGTACCTTACAACAACATGGATAAACCTTAAAAACACTGTGCTAAATAGAAGATGCCAGACACAAAGGATCATTTATGTGATGTGTCCAGAATAGAAAATCCTTACAGACAGAAAGAAGATTAGTGACTGTCAGGGGCTGGAAGGAGGGAATGGGGAGTGACCATTTAATAGGTTCAGAGTTTGTTTTGGGTGAGGGGGATGAAAATTTTCTAAACTGAGAGAGTGGTAATGGTTGCACAACTCTGTGAATATACTAAAAACCACTGAAATGCACACTTTAAAAGGGTATGTGTGTGTGTGGTTGTTTCCCCGCCCTTGTTGCCCAGGCTGGAGTGCAACAGTGCGATCTCAGCTCACTGCAGCCTCTGCTTCCCGGGTTCAAGTGATTTTCCTGCCTCAGTCTCTTGAGTAACTGGGAACACAGGCGCCCGCCACCAAGCAAGGCTAATTTTTGTATATTTAGTAGAGACAAGGTTTTGCCACGTTGGCTAGGCTGGTCTCGAACTCCTGACCTCAAGTGATCCACCCACCTCGGTCTCCTAAAGTGCTGGGATTACAGGTGTGAGCCACCGCACCTGGCCAAAATGGTGTGTTTTATGGTATGTGAATTATAACTCAATAAAGCTGTTATTAAAAAACATTATGTTGGCCGGGCGCAGTGGCTCAAGCCTGTAATCCCAGCACTTTGGGAGGCTGAGACGGGCGGATCACGAGGTCACGAGATCGAGACCATCCTGGCTAACTTGGTGAAACCCCGTCTCTACTAAAAAATACAAAAAACTAGCCGGGCGAGGTGGCGGGCGCCTGTAGTCCCAGCTACTTGGGAGGCTGAGGCAGGAGAATGATGTAAACCCGGGAGGCGGAGCTTGCAGTGAGCTGAGATCCGGTCACTGCACTCCAGCCCAGGCAACAGAGCGAGACTCCGTCTCAAAAAAAAAACAAAAACAAAAACATTATGTTGACTTCAGGTAACTCTGGCTCCAAGTACATCACACTACTCATGATTTTGAATAATATACTAAAGACTTGGCCTCAGAGACCTTTATTCAGTCTAGAACGCCCTAGGCCTCTTGCCCTTCCCTTCTCTACTCTTCCTCTGCCAAAATCCAACTTTTATTTTTAAAAATAGTCTATTCATCCTTTAAAACTAAGTGAAATATTTGTTCTCTTCCTGTGAAGCTTTTGACATCCCTATTCCCCTAGGCAGAAGTAACTGCTCTCTCAGCACTTAATATACAAATGACTAAAACATTTTTTATTGCATTAGAGCTCACTATTTACATGTCAGTTTCTCACACTAGACTATGAGCCCATGAGGGTCAGCGTCTCATTAACTTCTGTATTCAGTTACTAGCACAGTGCTTAGTATCAGATTTTCAAAAGATGTTCAGTACATTTTTTAAACACATATTTTATAAACAAGATATATAATGGTAATGTCACATAATTATCTAGTTGAATCGTTTGCAATTCCAATGTTGATTGATGCAAACGGTTAACCCAAAATGAGAATTAATTTAGCATTTTGATCGTGTTGCTAAAATAAATAAGTGGAGACCTTTCTAAATAGAATGCAGAATTCTGTGTTTTTATTACTGACCACCTGTAAATGCACTGGGAATCAAGTATGTAAATCAAAACACTTTTACACAGATATATGTAAAGGTATATTTACATATATATATAATATATATTTATATATTTTGCTTACACACACATTTTTCCAAGTAATATAAAATGATGTAGTTATAACAATTTTTGTTGCTATGAGGTCCTCTACTAAGTACTGTATTTCAAACCTTAT
Source organism: Chlorocebus sabaeus (assembly GCF_047675955.1). Lineage (NCBI taxonomy): Eukaryota > Metazoa > Chordata > Mammalia > Primates > Cercopithecidae > Chlorocebus > Chlorocebus sabaeus. Next base: position 53,090,407 of record NC_132925.1, read on the forward strand.
CTTAAAACACAGTCCTATTCAGAGTTAAGAAAAATGATCATTTTTGAAGACAGGGGTAATAAACTCAAATACCTATTAAGGGTCACCTACTAAAGGGCATTATCTAAATAAAGAATATAACCTAAAGAGTATCTCTGGGCAAGAAAGTAACAACAGTGTTTGTCTCCAGGAAAGAACTGAGGAGCTAAGGGGACAGTTATAGAAGGAAGATTCCCTTTTCACAGAATTTTTTTTTTTTTTTTTTTTTCCTGAGATGGAGTCTCACTCTGTTGCCCAGGCTGGAATTCAATGACATGATTTCAGCTCACTGCAACATCTGCCTCCCAGGTTCAAGCAATTCTCCTGCCTCATCCCTGAGGAGCTGGGACCACAGGCGCATGCTGCCATGCCAGGCTAGTTTTTTGTATTTTTAGTAGAGATGGGGTTTCACTGTGTTGCCCAAGCTGGTCTCAAACTCCTGAGCTCAGGCACTCTGCCCGCCTTGGCCTCCCAAAGTGCTAGGATTAGAGATATGGGCCACTGTGTCCAGCCCAGAATATTTTGCAATACCTTTAAATTTTATATCAAGTGCTTGATCTATAAAGTTTGCTTCTTGGCTCTAGCTAACCATCACTATTAAGAGATGCATGTCTGGAGTTCCCAGATCTGATTTTCCAAAGTTAGAAATGGGAAATTCAGACCCTCTTGTGATTTTTCTTTTTTTTCTTTTTTTTTTTTGAGACGGAGTCTTGCTCTGTCACCCAGGCTGGAGTGCAGTGGTGCAATCTTGGCTCACTGCAACCTTTGCTTCCCGGGTTCAAGTCATTCTCCCACCTCAGCCTCCCGAGTAACTGGGATTACAGGCATGTGCCACCATGCCCAGCTAATTTTTGCATTTTTAGTAGAGACAGGGTTTTACCATGTTGGCCAGGCTGGTCTTGAACTCCTGACCTCAGGTGATCTGCCCGCCTCAGCCTCCCAAAGTGCTAGGATTATAGCTGTGAGCCACCACGCCTAGCCTAAAACTTGTGATTTTTAAATGATGGCTTTATTCAAAATTTAACATATAGGGCAGGCCAAAAAATACATACCTGCAAGCCATATCTGGCTCATAGGCCAACCAGTTTACCATCTCTAATCTAAAATTTGATGTGACATATGACTCCAAAGCTAAAGATATAATTTAGTAGAGGAAAATTCAAAAAGAAAACTCAGGCTCATGGATGAAACCACGCTCCCTTCTGCTCCACCATCTATTTAGTCACTATTGCTTTCAAACTTTCTCTAAGTCTTTGAAAAAGCCATTAAGGTTTGACAAACTAAAATGTAAGATAAATCAGGTTAAATCTACAAACCTGCCCACTATTCTAGCATCTGCTCTGTTTTAGAGGGAAAAAGTGGGTCAATTTCAAGTTGAAATTGTTCTAGCTAACTAAACAAATATGTAAATTACTTTTAACTCAGTGGCACAACTCCCTTAGCCATCTCATCAAATGACTGCATGTTTGCAAACATCTATGTTACCTCTTCCATACCATCAGGCAGTACAGCACTGCTTAAAAGATAATAAGGCAGACAATAAACACAATGTTCTGAACCCTGCCTGGAAACCCAATTACAATTCAGGGGAAAAATACCTTAAAGTCTCTCAAAGAGCGGCAGAGATGCCGTTCATCTCCTGAAACTTGAAATAGACTCTCTGTGGCTCTAACTATTGGCCATAAGTGGAAGACTGCATCTGTTTAATGCCCAGGGGACACTAAAACAGTTTAAAGAAGGACTGCCTTCAGTTGTAAGTCCAGCACTAGAGATGTACTATCTTGCCTCCCTGGTGTACCTGAAAATCTCACAATCTGCTCAAAGCTCCAAAAGATCTGACTTTGGTATTTCCACATGGTCTTCCTATACTCAGCACTAGCTCCACCTCTCCAAACAGCAGCCCTTTCACCACTGGCTAGTCCAGTATTGGGCCTGGCCATCTATTCATTGACAACTTGGGGCCTCCCTGAATGGTAAGGATATGCAACCTATGGAAGAGTTTATAGATTTTTGCACCCATGCAATCATTTGACAAGATGGCTGGGGGAGTTTTGCTACCTCGCTAGAAATAATTTATATATTTCTCTTTAGTTGGTGGGAAGAATTGTGACTTGAAAAGGACTAATGGCAAGTGCAATACCCCTGCAGGACACAGGAAGTCAAGGTTTTCCTTATGTAGTTTGTGGAAACACTCTATAAGCTACATTTCTCCTCATAGTTTCTTTACCCAGGTAACTAAGGGGAAAAGATATTGATTTAATCTCACTCATCAATTCTAAGGAACTGCACATTTTGCCAAGTGATCCAAATAGCTCTACCATCATACACAGCAACCCCTTTTCTAAGAACAGTGAGCATTTGGAAAAAACAAATTTTTTTTTTTTTTTTTTGAGACAGAGTCTCACACTGTCACCCGGACTGGAATGCTATGGCACAATCTCGGCTCATCACAACCTCTGCCTCCAGGATTCAAGCAATTCTCCTGCCTCAGCCTCCCAAGTAGCTGGGATTATACGCGCCTGCCACCACACCCACCTAATTTTCTTATTTTAGTGGAAACAGGGTTTCACACCATGTTGGCCAGGCTGGTCTCAAACTCCTGACCTTGTGACCCACCACCTTGACTTCTCAAAGTGCTTGGATTACAGGTGTGAGCCACCTCGCCTGGCCAATAATTTATTTCTTACACTCAGTCTTAAAAAAAAAAAAAATGATGCAATGACCCAGGAAATTAAGATCTGCAAAATATTCTAGCTGAGAAACAAAGCATGGCCCTCTCGGGTTGTGTCTGGGGAAGCCATTTCATGGTGCGGTTCAGGGTCTATGAAGACTGATCAAAATCATGAACAAGCCAGGCATGTTCTTTCTGATCAGAACATGGCCAGAGTCCAATACCTTCTTTCTAAAGAACATAGCTGGAGTCCAATGTCTTCACCAACTTACATTTTGATATATGGACATTAAAGCCAAATCTCTCCAATGGCCATACACATGCAGATCTTCAGTAAGGACAAGAGATGCCTGGAAATCTACAACCTATACTTCCTTTATCACAGTGATGTTGTGTATTAGGCACCTACTGGACAGCAACCTACACACATCAGTATCCAGCACTTGCTGAAGGTTATTTGTTCTCTGGTAACTAGCAGACTTATTTAGTGATATTTGCTCTAAGTTACAAAAATTAAAATTAATTGCTGTCTTCCTTTTCCATATGGTGAATATCAAATAGTTTTAAGCATGTCAGTCTTCACTATAGAAAGCTTGTTTTGTTCCTACCTCGGCAGCTTGGGTTTCTTGATGCAGCAATGTAAGACCAGTCAAGTCTTCCAAGAAGGAATGTGAAGAATTAAACACCTTGGCTAGGAAGTTAAATCCTTCTCGTTCATATTGATCAAGAACCTGTAAAACATTTACATTTTTTAAAAAGGAGGCTCCAGACTTAAAATGCAAATTAAAAGACTTTCACTTCTAACGAGTTCTTGTCAAAAATAAAATTAAAATGAGAATTAAATATGGGGATAAAATGCAATCTAGTGGCCAAAAAACTAAAAGTGGCTTAGTATTTATCATCTTTTCCCTTCTTAGAATGACAATAACATTATCTTCCAGTTTGCATATCAATGTTTTCTCAATAAAGTAAGTTTCATGCAAATTCACTAAAAATTCTAGAAGAGTTAGGATTAGTTAGTGGCCCTAAAGTTCGCTGGTTAGAAAACAGGTGAAAGAAAAGCCAAGAAAATAAATTTAAAAGGATAAATGGGAAGGGAGGGGCAAAAGGATTTTCTCAAAAAAATGTGACATACCAGCTAGCCGAATATACTTTTTAAAAATAATTTTAAAACAGAAAAATAAATTTCAATAGGTACTTCACAAAAGAGGATATCCAAAGAGCCAATAAACATGAAAATGGGCTCAATAGCATGAGTATTTAGAGATATGAACACTGAAACCACAATGAAACACTACTTTGCACCTATCAAAAAGATTAAAATGACAAAGAAAATACCAAGTGCTGGCAAGGATGTGGAACAACCAGGACTCTATGTCCTATGATGCAGCAATTCTACTCTATGTGTATACACACCCAACAAAAATGTGTACATATGTGCACCGGAAGACACAAACAAAAGTGTCCATAGCAGCGCTATTCATGATAGCCCAAAACTAGAAACCACTGAGGTGACCATCAACAGTAGAATGAACAAATGGATTGTGGTATAGTCATGCAATGGAATACTATATATCAGTGAGAACAAACTACCTTCAAACATAATGTTACACGAAAGGAAGGAGTAGCAGTATGTACTGTATAATTACATTTATATAAAATTAAAATGAAATAGGCAATATGAATGTGTGGTGTTAGAAGAAAAGATAGTGGCCACCCACAGAGAGACTGTAAGGGGCACAAGGGACATTCCAAGGTGCTGGTAATAACTTGTTTATTTATCTAAGCGTTGGTTACATAAGGTGTATTTTTTGAGAATTCATTAAGTTGAACATAAGATTTGTGTGTTTTTTTGGATATATGTTATCCTTCAATAAAAAGTTAAAAAATAAAAGGCCTGTACACTTGAGAGGAGAACAGTAAAGAGTTCTTAGAAACAAACAATGAGTATCACATTTAGGAATTCAGTGATCACAGGGGCTGTGAAATGTAGAACGCTGAACCAGAATGCCTCAGAAATTCTCTCAGAACTCACAAGAAATAAAGAGATGAATGCTTTAAAAAGATAGCAGACATTGAAGACATACCTAAGAAATCAACAATGCATAAACAGACTGGAACAGTAATAATACAAGAAATAGAATTTCTCTTTTTAGAAGATGAAAATGTAGGCACCCTTTAATCCAGCAATTCCACTTTTAAGACTTCATACTGATAAAGTTGTACACGGGCACAAAGACTTCCATTGTAAGGAAGCTTACTGAAACACTGTTTGGGCCAGGCACGATGGCTCACACACATGTAATCCTAGCACTTTGGGTGCCCAAGGCAGGAGGACTGCTTGAGCTTAGGAGTTCAGGACCAACCTGGGCAACATAGTGAGACCTCAACTCCACAAAAAATTTAAAAATTAGCCAGGCATGGTGGAGTGCACCTGCAATCCCAGCCACTTGGGAAGCTAAAGTGGAAGGATCACCTGAACCCAGGAGGTTGAGGCTGAAATGAGTTATGATCACGCCACTGCACTCCAGTCTGGGTGACAGAGTCTCAAAAAAAAAAAAAATAATAATAATACATATTTTGTATCTATTAAAGGAACGAGGCAGGTCTTATAATACTGACACAAATTGTTTTCCAAAACATAGCCATATATTTAAAAAGCAGTATCTAGACTGTGTATAGATAGTATTTGTGTTCAAAAAGAGTGGAAGGAGGAGACAGGAAGAGGAAGAAATGCATGGATGTACATACTTGTTTATGCATGTATCATCTATGGAAGAATGCATATACACACAAACTGGCATCAAATAGCCTCTGTAGATTATTTTATACTACTTTAATTTTTAAATCCATGTGCATGTGTTACTTAATATTAAATATTACTCAATATTAAGATTTTAAAAAAATACTTATTAAAAATTAATATTTATTAAAATTTGCCACCAATAATAAATACACCATAATTTAATCAGCTCTCTGTTAAAGGGTAGTGCTTTCTAACTTTTGTTGCTGCAAACAGTTCTTTTTTTTGTTTTGTTTTTGGTGACAGTCTCGCTCTGTCACCTAGGCTCGAGTGCAGTGGCACAATCATAGCTTACTGCAGCCTCAACCTCCTGGGTTCAGGTGATCCTCCCACCTGATCACCTTTATTTAATGTTAATAAACAATATTTATTAAAATTAAATATTTAATATTTCTTAAAACCAAATGTTATTTAACATTTATAAAAATTAAACAATTTTAAATATTAATATAAAAATATTAAAATCTTAGTTGGTTTGTGTTTTTGTTTAGTGCTGAAGCAGAACTCTGAAGCACTGATGAAGAGGTTGGCACTGGAAAGGAGGGGCAGCTCTCCCCCAGAGGCAGGAATGAGGAGGGAAGGATGAGCAAAGCTGCAGCAGTGAAAAGTGAAGGGACCAGGGGACAGGGGGCAGGGGAGCTCCAGGGTCTAGATAGCAGGCAGGAAGTCCTGTGTGACCCAAGAAGGGTTAGACTATGGGGCTTGAGAAGAGTGGCGACCCTGAGGCCCAGCTGTGCAGAGAGCGGAAGAAGAGATGCTGACTGGCACATTTAAACAGTGTAGAACAATCTGATGCCTCTGGTCAGGACAGAAAATAAAAATTTGGGGAGAAAAGAAATTAAGAGCCCATCTAAGCTAAGGGACTGGCACAATAAGGATCAAAAGGTTAAGGTCAGAGAAACTGAGGGTCTGGTGAACACCAATGAAGAGACTGGGAAAGAGTCCTGGCTGGTAAGAAAAGACCTGCAGGCAGCCAGGTGCAGTGTGGCTCACATATGTAATCCCAGCACTTTGGGAGGCCGAGGTGGGCAGATCTCGAGGTCAGGAGATCGAGATCATCCTGGCTGATACGTGAAACCCCGTCTCTACAAAATATACAAAAAATTAGCCGGGCGTGGTGGCGAGCACCTGTAGTCCCAGCTACTCAGGAGGCTGAGGCAGGAGAATGGTGTGAACCCAGGAGGCGGAGGTTGCAGTGAGCCAAGATTACGCTACTGCCCTCCAGCCTGGGCAACAGAGCAAGACTCCGTCTCAAAAAAAAAAAAAAAAAAAAAAAAAAAAAAAGAAAAGAAAACAAAGAAAAGACCTGTAGGCTGGTGGGATCAGAGAGACTGCAAGTCCTGGAGAGCTGGGGGAGTGGAGGACCATTATGTGCATACAGTCAAGTCCAGGCTGATTAGCCACGGGAAATTAATTTGACAACCTAACACCTGAAAAAAAAAAATGTCATTTAATAAATAACTCAATCCCTCAGCAATAACAAGATTCCTTATAAACCAGAATATTACGTCAGGAAAAACGTGCACTGAAATTAAATGATCTTTTTTGAAATGGTAAGTACTACGTATTTAGTGATTAAAAAAAAAAATTGAAAGTTGTGGCAACTCCGCATTGAGCAAAGTAATCAATACCATTTTTCCAACAGCATGTGCTCTCTTCGCGTCTCTCTGTCACATTTTGGTAATTCTCACAATATTTCAAACTTTTTCATTATTATTATATCTGTTGTGGTGATCTGTGATCAGTGACCTCTGGTGTTACTATTGTAACTGTTTTGGGGCACCACAAACTGTACCTATATAAGATGGTGACCTTAGTAGATAAATGTTGTATATGTTCTGACCAATTCACCAACTGGTCATTCCTCCATCTCTCTCCCTCTCCTCTGGCCTATTTCCTGAGACAAAACAATGTTGAAAGCAGGCCAATTACAATGGCCTCAAAGTGTCCAAGTGAAAGGAAGAGTCACACATTTCTCACTTTAAATCAAGAGCTAGAAATGGGCCAGGCACGGTGGCTCATGCCTATTTGTAATCTCAGCACTTTGGAAGGCCGAGGTGGGTGGATCCCTTGAGGTCAGAAGTTCAAGACCAGCCTGGCCAACATGGTGAAAACCCCGACTCTACTAAAAATACAAAAATTAGCTGGGCGTTTTGGTGCACGCCTGCAATCCCAGCTACTTGGGAGGCTGAGGCAAGAGAATCGCTTAAACCCGGGAGGCAGAGGTTGCAGTGAGCTGAGATTGCGCCACTGTACTCCAGCCTGGGCAACGGAGTGAGACTCTGTCTCCAAAAAAAAAAAAAAAAAGCTAGGAATGATTAAGCATAGTGAGGAATGCATGTCAAAAGCTGAGACATACTAAAAAAAAAAAAAAAAAAAAAAAAAAGCTACACCTCTTGCACCAAACAGCCAAGTTGTTAATGCACAGAGAAAGTTCTAGAAGGAAATTAGAAGTGCTACTCCAATGAACGCACAAAAATAAGAAAGTGAAAGAGCTACAGAGAAAGTTTTAGTGGTCTAGAAGATCAAACCAGCCACAATATCCCCTTAAGCCAAAGCCTAATCCAGAGTAAAACTCAAAGTCTCTTTACTTCTATGAAGGCTGAGAGAGGTAAGGAGGCTACAGAAGCATAGCTGGAAGCTAGCAGAGGTTGGCTAATGAGGTTTAAGGAAAGAAGGTGTCTCCATAACATAAAAGTGAGAGGTGAAGCGGTAGGTACTGATGTAGAAGCTGCAACACATTATTATGAGATCTAGCTCAGAAAACAGATGTGGCTGATCAACAGATTTTTAACATAGATGAAACCACCTTCTAGTGGAAGAAGATGCCATCTGGGACTTTCGTAACTACAGAGGAGAAGTCAATGCCTGGCTTTAAAGCTTCAAAAAATAGGCTGACTCTCTTGGTCAAGGCCAAAGCAGCTGGTGGCTTTAAGTTGAAGCCAATGCTTACTGACCATTCTAAAAATTCTAGGGCCCTTAAAAATTATTCCAAAACTTCTCTGCCTGTGCTCTATAACAAACAACAAAACATGGGTAACAGCACATCTGTTTACATCATGGTTTACTGAATATCTTAAGCCCACTGTTGAGACCTACTGCTCAGAAAAAAAGGTTCCTTTCAAAATATTACTGCTCACTGACAATGTACCTGGTCATCCAGATGTACAAAGAGATAAATGTTGTTTTCATGCCTGCTAAGACAATATCCATTCTGTAGCCCTTGTGCCAAGGAGTAATTTTGATTTTCAAGACTTATTATTTAAAAAATACATTTAATAAGGCGACAGCTGCCATACAGAGTGATTTCTCTGATGAATCTGATCAAAGTAAATTGAAAACCTTCTGGAAAGGATTCATCATTCTAGACACCAGTAAGAACATTCGTGGTTCATGGAAGGAGGTCAAAATATCAATATCAAAAGGAGTTTGAAAGAAGTTGATTCCAACCTCATGGATGACTTTGAGGGGTTCAAGAGAAAGTCACTGCAGATGTGGTGAAAAAAGCAAGAGAACTAGAAGTGGAGCCTGAATACGTGACTGAATTGCTGCAATCTCAGGATCAAACTTGAACAGATGAGGAGTTGCTTCTTACAGGTAAGCAAAGAGAGTGTTTTCTAGATGGAAATCTATTCCTGATGAAGATGCTGTGAACACTGTTGCAACTAAGGATTTAGAACATCATGTTGATAAAGTGGCAGCAGGGTTTGAGAGGACAACTCCAATTTTAAAGAAGTTCTGCTGTGGGTAAAATGCTATCAAACAGCGCTGCATGCTACAGAGAAATCTTTTCTGAAAGGAAAAGCCAACTGCTGCAACAAACTTGTCTTTTTCTAAGAAATTGCCACAGCCACCCCAACGTTTAGCAACTACCACCCTGATCAGGTGGCCACCATCAATATCAATGCAAGAACCTCCACCAGCAAAAAGATTACAACTTGCTGAAAGCTCAATAATTGTCAGCATTTTTTAGCAAAAAAAAAAAAAAAAAAAGTATTTTGTATTACTTAAGGTATGCATGTATTTTTAGACATAACGCTATTAAACACTTAATGGACTACCAGTATAGTAAAAATATAACTTTTATATGCACTGAGAAACCAAAGAAATTGTGAGACTTGATTTACTGCGATATTAGCTTTATTGTGGTGGTCTGGAACAAACCCCATAATATCTCTAAGATTTGCCTGTAAATAGCTACCTTCTGCCAGGTTTCCAGTAAGACAAAAGAACAAATAAGTCTGAAAAACTGACAACATCTTTGAACAAAAATTGGAACAGTCCCAGACATGATACTTAGACTCCAGCTAAACATTCAGATTGTATGTTTCCGCAGATAATTTTATAGCGCTACATATCTGACCATGGAAAAACTAACAGCAAGGGCAGAACGAAGAAAAAAAGGCCTCCTCCATAATGAGGATGTTCAGAAAGCTTAATGCTGGAACATTATCAATAGCACTGGCTTATAAATATGTGGAAAAATTTAATCCTCTAGGGACATATTTAATCATGCAAGGGTTCTCCAGTATTCTTTTTACGTGCTGTGAAGTTAATCTGCGTTATGAGAGTAAGTGGCTTATAAAAAGTACGAGGATTTTCCCCCCAAACATCCTAGCCTTCTTAAAAAGGAAAATGTATTTAAAACTACCCCAAAAGAAAATGAAAAGATGCTATCACAACGAATTTGAACAAGAGCCTGTCAGTCTATGTAAAACATAGCACAACTCTTAAGTGACTGCATTATGCATAGTCTTGAGAAGGGTACACATTACATTTGGGAAGGCTGTAAATATTTTGAAGGTACTGAGAGAGTCTGCAAAATAGAGAAGTACTAATTACTCTCTTTGTAGAAAGATCCTTTCATAATCCATGGTTTTCCTTGCTTGTTTTATGACGCTAGGTTTTCTCTATGAACCCACACCCAGGACAAAGATGGTAGAATCTCTTCTTAAAACATGCTTTTTAGAGTATTCCCTTGCTAAGACACATTGGTGACTCCTCACTCTTTACTACATCAAACCCATCATCTCTGCCTAGGCATTTCAGCCCCCTGACACCCTTCCAATTTTGGGCGACTCTCTGGAAAACGCCTTTCACAGAGTCTAAGATCTCCTGACGACACCATGTAATGATTTTCAATTCATGAAAAGCAAAGTGGGTTTGTAGTGTCTTTGTTTTTTTGTTTGTTTTAAGACAGAGTCTCACTCTGTTGTCCAGGCTGGAGTGCAGTGGCGTGATCTTGGCTTACTGCAGCCTCTGACTCCTGGGTTCAAGCAATTCTCCTGCCTCAGTCACCCCAGTAACTGGGATTACAGGTACACGTAACCATTCCTGGCTAATTTTTGTATTGTTAGTAGAGACGGGGTTTTGCCATGATGCCCAGACTGGTCTCGGAACTCCTGGCCTCAAGGTGATCCAACCACCTCGGCCTTCCAAAGTGCTGGGATTACAGGTGTGAGCCACCATGCCCAGCCTGTTTGTCTATTATTCTTAAACAATGACTCCAGGAAATGTGCACTCTATCTAAAAACAATTGCTAATGTATTTTCAAAGAGGGGAGGAAACATGCAGTTTCTATTAACTTCTTGTTTAGCATTATACTTACCTGCTCTTGATATAAAAAATACATGTGCATGTATTTCTCAAAAACTTCAGTGAGATCACAGGAGAATCCACTTGATATGCTTTGGCTCTGTGTCCCCACCCAAATATCATCTCAAATTGTAATCCCGTGTCAGGGGAGGGACCCAGTGGGCAGTGATTGGATCATAGGGGCAGTTTCCCATCTGTTCTTGTGATAGCGAGTTTTCATGAGATCTGATTATTTAAAAGTGGCACTTCCCTCTTTGTTCTCCTCTCTCTCTCTCTCTCTCTCTCTCTCTCTCTCCTGCCACCATGTAAGAAGTGCCTTGCTTCCCCTTCAACCATGATTTTAAGTTTCCTGAGGCCTCCCCAGCAATGTGGAACTGTGAGTCAATTAAATCTCTTTTCTTTATAAATTACCCAGTTTCAGGTAGTTCTTGACAGCAGTGTGAAAATGGACTAATATACCACTGCTCCCACAACTGGAAGGACAGTCAGGTGGATACAGAGAATCACAACAGACTGAAGCAGAAACCTCCACAGAAACTGGGAGAGGGGTGGAAAAACAAACTGTAGCTGACAAATTGCTAGGTGTGGACGAGTTCCAGTGATAAAAACTCCAGGAGGACCTAGTTATAGGGAGGCCCCCATGCTTTTGTGAGTTTTACTTCTAGGAGCTAAACCAGGTTCTCTCAGTAAATATCGGAGAGAAATCTCTTTCGCTTCCAGCAAAGGGAGATAAAAGAAACCATATTGAAATATGTTGGTTGGGGACAGTGGCTCACACCTGTAATCCCAGCACTTTGGGGGGCTGAGGTAGGAGGATCACTTGAGCCCAGGAGTTCAAGGCCAGCCTGAGCAATATATTGAGACCTGGTCTCTACAAAATATTAAAAAAAAGAAAAAAAAAATAGCCAGGTATGGTGACATATGCCTGTAGGCCCAGCTACTTGGGAGACTGAGGTGGGAGGATGGCTTAAGCCTGGGAGGTTGAGACTGCAGTGAGCTGAGATTGCACGACTGCACTCCAGCCTGGACAACAGAGTGAGACCCTAAAAACATATACAAAAAATAAATTTTTTAAAAATGCTGAAACCACAAAAGGTAAGAAAAAAGAGAAGACAAATACAGCAACAAAGAACAAAGGTGACAAATGGAAAATAGTTACAAATATGGTAGATATTAATCCAATTATATCAATAATCACAGTGATCTGAATGTACCAATTCAAAGACAATTATAATGGGACAAGAAATAAGACCCAATTATATGATATCTCAAAACCAATTTAAATAAAGACATTTTTTCAGTAGGTGGAAAAAAATACACCATGCTAACACTAAGCAAAAGAAAGTAGAAGTATCTGAATTAGTTTCAGATCTAACAGACTTCAAAGCAAGTAATGTTATTAGATAAAGAAGGGCATTACATAATACAGGGCTCAATTCTCCAGTAAGACACAGTTCTTAATATGTATGTACTTAACAACAGTGCATCAAAATACATGAGGTAAAAACTAATAGTATGACAAGAAGAAATAGATCTATCTACTTTTATAGCTGTAGACTTCAATACTGCTCTATCAGAAGTAGGAAGATCCAGCAGACAGAAGGCTAAAAAGGACACACTTGAACTCAAAACTCTATTTATTAATCAACTGAATAGAATTCACTTCTATAGGAGATTTCATCCAACAACCACAGAATACACAATCTTCTCACATTCACATGGAATATTCACCAAGGTAGAACATTCTGGGCCATAAAACATACTTTAACAAATTTAAAAGAATAGAAATCATATAGAGTCTGCTCTCAGACCACAATGGAACCCAGAAATTCACAACAGAAAGATAATTGGAATATCTCAATATATGTAAGGCTAAACAGTAACACGTGAATAAAAAATCTCAAGAGAAATTTAAAGTATTTGAACTAAATAGAAATGAAAACACAATGTATCAAAATTATAGGATGCAGGAAAAGCAGTGCTTAGAGAGAGAAATTTGTATCACTGAAATAATATATTAGAAAAGAAGAAAGACCTAAAAATCAATAATCTGATCTTACACCTTAGGTAACAAGAGCAGCAAATTAAATCCACAGGAAGCAGAAGAAAAAAGATAATAAAAACTAGAGGAGAAATCAATGACACTGAAAACAGAAAATCAACTGAGAAACAAACAAACAAAAATAAAACCAAAAGGTAGTTCTTCAACAAGGTAAATTGATAAGCCTCCAATTAGACTAAGATAAAAAGAAAGGATCACTTTTTAGTGATAGTGTTCCTTTATTATCCTTTTCATGTCTATGAGATCTGTATTGAACAAAAGGATAATAAAAGAATACTATCAATAACTCCATATCTAGAAATCTGATAAACTAAATGAATCAAACTAATTATTTAAAGACAGAATCCACCAAAACTTAAAAAAATGGAAATTCTAAACAGGCCTATTCCTATAAAATAAATTGAATCAATAATTAATAACCTTCCCAAATAGAAAGCACCAGGCCCAGATGGGTTTACTGGGGGAATTCTGCCAAACATTTAAGAAAGAGATTATACCAATCCTCTACAATTTTCAGAATATAGAAGCAAAAGGAATACTTTCTAATTCATTCTATAAGGCCAGCATCACCCTAATATCAAAGCCAGCTAAAGACATTAATAGAAAACTACAGACCAATATATCTCATGATCATAGGTGCAAGAATCTTAAAATATTAGCAAACCGAATCCAGTGATACAGTCATGCACTACATGACATTTCAGTCAAGGAGGAACTGCATGCACAACAGTGGTCCCATAGATTATAATGGAGCCGAAAAATTCCTAATTCCTAGTGAAGCTGTAGCCATCACAATGTCAGAGCGCAACACATTACTTACATGTTTGTGGTGAGGCTGGTGTAAATAAACTACTGTGCTGCCCATAGTATAAAAGTATACCACGTACAATTATATATAGTACATAATACTTGATAATCAACTGTGTTATCAGTTTATGTATTTACTATGCTATACATGTTAGCATTATTTTAGCAAGGTGTAATCGTTCTACTTATTTAAAAAAAAGTTAACTGCATTCCACAAGAAGGCATTGCTATCGTAAGAGATGACAGCTCTATGCATGTTATTGCCCCTAAAGACCTTCCAGTGGGTCAAGATGTAGAGGTGGAAGGCAGTGATATTGATGATCCTGACCCTGTGTAGGTGTAGGCTAATGTGTACATTGTGTCTTAGTTTTTAACAAAAAAGTTTAAATAATAAAATAAAAAATTTTAAAGGAAAGAGCATATAGGTTAAGGATATAAAGAAAAAATGTTTTTGTATAGCTGTACAATGTGTCTGTGTTTTAAGCTAGGTGTTATTACAAAAGAGTAAAAAAAGTTTTAATCAAAACATTTACAAAGTGAAAAAGGTTACAGTAAGCTAAAGGTAATTTATTACTGAAGACCGAAAAATATTTTTTAATAGATTTAGTGTTGTCTATCAAGGCTACAGTGGTGTACAAAATGTCCTAGACTGTCAGTCACTCACTACTCACTGACTCACCCAGAGCAACTTCCAGCCCTACAAACTCCATTCATGGTAAGCACTCTGCACAGGTGTGCCATTTTTTAAAAAATCTTTTATACCATACTTTTACTGTAGTTTTTCTACATTGAGATGTTTAGATACACAAACACTTACTGCTGTGTTATAGTTGTCTACAGTGTTCATTACAGTTACACACTGTACAGGCTTGCAGCCTAGGAACAACAAGCTATACCATATAGCCTAGGTGTGCAGTAGGCTTATGCTGTCACGGTTTTGTATAAGGACACTCTATGATGTTCATACAACAATCACCAAACACATTTCTCAAAATGAATCCCCATTGTTAAGCAACACATGACTGTATATAAAAAGAATTATATACCACAATCATGTAGGATTTATCCCAGGTGCACAAGGCTGTTTCAACATTTGAAAATCAATATAAACCATCACATCCATAGGCCAAAGAAGAAAATCACATGATCGTATCAATAGGCGCAGAAAGAACATTTTACAAAATTGAACAGTCATTTATGACAAAAACTCTCAGTAAACTAGGAATAGAGGGAAACTTCAATTTGATAAAGAACATCCACAAAATCTCTACATCTAAGAATTTAACTAATGGTGAAAAACCAGAAGTTTCTCCATGAAGGCAAGAAAACAGGAACAAACCAAGAAAATCCCCTTACCACTCCTTTTCAACATCATAATGGAAGGCCTAGCTAATGAAATAAGACAAGAAAAAGAAATAAAGCGTATTCTGATTGGGAAGGAAGAAATAAAACTGTTCATACATGACATAACTGCACACGTAGAAAATCCAAATCAACAAAAACACTGTTGACTGGGTGCAGTGGCTCATGCCTGTAATCCCAGCACTTTGGAAGGCCATGGCAGGTGGATCACGAGGTCAGGAGATCGAGACCATCCTGGCTAACACGGTGAAACCCTGTTTCTACTAAAAATACAAAAAAATTAGCCAGGCATGGTGGTGGGAGCCTGTAGTCCCAGCTACTCAGGAGGCTGAGGCAGGAGAATGGTGTGAACCCGGGAGGCAGAGCTTGCAATGAGCTAAGAATGCGCCACTGCACTCCAGCCTGGGCAACAGAGCGAGACTCTATCTCAAAAATAAATAAATAAATAATAAATAGATAAAAAACACTGTTGGAACTAATAAGCAATCATAGCAACACTGCAGGATACATACAGTGCAGGATACATAGTCAATATATAAGACTAGGCTGGGCATGGTGCCTCATGCCTGTAATCCTAGCACTTTGGGAGGCCGAGGTGGGTGGATGACCTGAAGTCAGGGCTTTGAGACCAGCCTGGCCAACATGGGGAAACCCCATCTCTACTAAACATTTAAAAATTAGCTGGGTGTTGTGCTGTGCACCTGGAATCCCAGCTACTCAGGAAGCTGAAGCAGGAAAATCACTTGAACCTGGGAGGAGATGGAGGTTACAGTGAACTGAGATCGCACCACTGCACTCCAGCCTGGGCAACAAGAGCGAGACTCCGTGTCAAAAAAAGAAGAAAAAACCCTCAATTATTTTCCAGTATACTAGCGATGAACAAGTGGAATTTGAAATTACAAACATAATACCTAGATGAAATAGACAAATTCCTAGAAAAATAAAACCCATCAGAATGAAATCACGAAAACATGGAAAATCTGAATAGACCTGTAACAAATAAGGAGATTGAATCAGTAATCAAAAATCTCCTGGCAAACAAAAGCCCTGCACCTGATGGTTCCACTGGTGAGTTCTATCCAACATTTAAAAGAACTAGTACCACTGCTTCTCAAACTTTTCTAAAGAATTAAAGATGGAACACTTCCTAAGTCATTCTATGAGGCCAGCAGTAACCTGACACCAAAGCTAGACAAAGGCACGATGTGAAAAGAAAACCATGGACTAATATCACTTATGAATTAATGCAAAAGTCCTCAATGAAGTAACAGTAAACTGCGTGTTGACTTTGCATTCCACTACTTTGCTAAACTCATTAATTCAAAATTTTTTTGTGATATCTTACAGTTTTCTACATATCAGATCATATCTTATATTAAAAGGATTATATCACATGACCAAGTGAGATTTATTCCTGGAATGCAAGGATGAAAAACCAATGTAACACACGATATAAACAGAAAGAAAGTGGGGGGAAAAAGTCATCTGATCAGCTCGATTGATGCAGAAAAAGCATTTGACAAAATTCCACCCCTTTCATGATAAAAACACTTAAACTAAGAATAGAAGGAAACTGCCCCTACTTAATAAAAGCCATATACAACAAAACCCACAGCAAATATCATACACAATGATGAAAGAAGGAACACTTTCCCTCTAAGATCAGGATGCCTAATTTCACCACTTCTATTTGACACAGTACTAGAAGTTCTAGCCAGAGAAAATTAGTCAAGGAAAATAAAAAGGCATCCAAATTGAAAAGGAAGAAGTAAAACGATTTCTGCTTGCAAATGATACAATTTTAAACGTACAAAACCCTACAGTCTACAAAAACTGAATTCAGCAAAGCAGCAGGACACAAAGTTAACATAAAAACCAGTTGCATTTCTATGCACTAATAATGATCAAAAAAAAGAAACTATAAGTTTATTTACAATAGCATCAAAAAGAATACAACACTTAGGAATGAACTTGAGGTGAAAGACTTATACAATATAAATTATAAAACAATGCTGAAAGAAATTAAAGATACCATAAATAAATGGAAACACACCCCATATTCAGGAATTGGAAGAATTAGTATTGTTAAGATGTCAATCCTACCAAAAGAAATCTACAGATTCATTGTGATCTCTATACAAATCCAATGGTGTTTTTTGCAGAAAAAAAAAAAAAAAAAAAACCCAGGGCCAGGCGCGGTGGCTCATGCCTGTAATCCCAGCACTTTGGGAGGCCGACACAGGCAGATCACAAGGTCAAGAGATCAAGACCATCCTGGCTAACACAGTGAAACCCCGTCTCTACTAAAAAATACAAAAAATTAGCCAGGAGTTGTGGCAGGCGCCTGTAGTCCCAGCTATTCTGGAGTCTGAGGCAGGAGAATGGCGTGAACCCAGGAAGCGGAGCTTGCAGTGAGCTGAGATCGCGCCACTGCACTCCAGCCTGGGCGACAGAGTGAGACTCCGTCTCAAAAAAAAAAAAAAAGCCATCCTAAAATTCATATGTAATCTTAACAGACACTTAATTGCCAAAACAATCTTGAAGAAGAGGAGCAAAGCTGGAGGACTCACAATTCCTAATTTCCAAACTTACTACAAAGCTACAGTAATCAAATTTACTATAGTACAAAGCTACAAAGTTCAATGTAGTACTGGCATAAAGACAAGACATATTCATAGACCAATGAAACAGAATAGAGGGCACAGAAACGATCCTCACAGATATGGTCTCAATTTTTGACAAGGGTGCCAAGATCATCCAACGAAAAAAAGTGAAACCAACCCAAGAGTCCCACAGACAATTGTATTTGGATAAACATGGAAATTGACCCTTTTGCTGTTAAAACTTGAAACTCACATTTGTTTTATCTGAGTTCCTTTCCTCAGGAAAAGACCTTCAGGCCTATATATAAAAAAAAGAATCAGATAACTAGAACTCATCAGATCACGTCACCAGATGCCCTCCTTGCCCTTCTCTGGTTTTTGTTTTCTTACATATTGTTACATTTCCTCCTTGCTATATAAAGTCCTAGTTTTAGTCAGTCAGGGGGATGGATTTGAGACTGAGCTTCTATCTCCTTGGCTGCAGCACCTGATTAAAGCCTTCTTTCTTGGCCATACTTGTCATCTCAGTGATTGGCTTTCTGTGCACCAAGCAGCAGCGGGACCTAGACAGAAACCCTGGTGTTTCAGGAACAAAAGGACAGTCTCTTGAATGAATGGTACTGGGAAAACTGGATATCCACAGGCAAAAGAAGGAAATTGGACTCTCACCTAACACCATGTTAAAAAATTAACTCAAAATAGATCAAAGACCTAAATGGAAGACCTAAAACTATAAAACTTTTACAAGAAAACACAGGGCAAAAGCTTCACAACAATTGATTTAGCAATGATTTCTTAGATATGACATCAAAGGCACAGGAAACAAAAAAAAATAGACTGAATTTTATAGATGGACAACATCAACAGAGTAAAAAAGGCAACTTCTGAAATGGGAGAAAATAATATGCAAATCATATCTGATAAGAATTCTTTTTTTTTTTTTTTTTTTGGGAGATGGAGTCTCACTGTGTCACCAGGCTGGAGTGCAGTGGCGTGATCTCGGCTCACTTCAACCTCTGCCTCCCAGGTTCAAGTGATTCTCCTGACTCAGGCTCCTGAGTAGCTGGGACTACAGGCACGTGCCACCATGCCTGGCTAATTTTTGTATTTTTAGTAGAGACAGGGTTTCACCATGTTGGCCAGGATGGTCTCCATCTCTTGACCTCATGATCCGCCCACCTCGGCCTCCCAAAGTGCTGGGATTACAGGCATGAGTCACCGCACCCATCCCTGATAAATTAATATACAGAATATACAGATAATTCTAAAACTCAACAACCCAGTTTTAAAATGGGCAGATGATGTGAAGAACAGACATTTCTCTAAAGATATACAAATGGCCAATAAGCACATGAAAAGATGCTCAACATCACTAATAATTAGAGAACTGCAAGTAAGACAATGAGACCCCACCTTACATACATTAGAATGGCTATTATTTTAAAACGAAAAAGAAAAATAACAAGTGTTGACGAGGATGTGATGATACAAAAACACTTCTACACTGCTGATTGGACCGTAAAATGCTGCAGTCACTATAAAAAATAGCATGGCAGTTACTTTAAAAAATTAAAATAGAAGATCCAGCAATTCAATTCTGGATATACACCCAAAAGGATCCAGCAATTCAATTCTGGATATACACCCAAAAGAATTAAAAGCAGGGAATTGAAGAAATGGTTGTACACCCATGTACATAACAGCATTATTCACAATAGCTAAAATGTGGATGCATTCCAAGTGTCCATCCGTGGATGAATGAACAAAATGTAGCATATGCTACATACAAGAAATATTATTCAGCCTTAAAGAGGAAGGAAATTCTGACACATGCTACACCTTGGAGGAACTTTGAGAACATTATACTAAGAGGAATAAGCCAATCACGAAAAGACAAATAATGTATGATTCTACTTATGAGGGACTTAGAAAAGTGGCTGGCAGGGCTGGAGGGAGAAGAAAATGGGGAGTTCTTGTCTGATGGTTATAGATTTTCAGTTCTATGAGAGAAAAGAATTTTGAAGGTAAATGGTGGTGATAACTGCAAATATTATGAAGGAATTTAATACCACTGAGCTGTACATTTAAAAACAGAATGGCAAATTTTATACGTATTTTATCACATAAAGAATTGAAGGAAAAATCTATGAATAAAGTACAAGAACATCTGTCAACAAGACAAATTTCTAAGTTGATGTTCAAATACTATCAAATTTTAATTTTAAAAAACCACACAATATCATTCACATTAGCAACACCCCAAATTAAATACCTAGGTACAAATCTAACAAAATATGTACAAGATCTATATAAGGATAACTACTGATGAGAGAAGTCAGAGACAATCTAAAAATAAAGTGGTATTTCTTGTTCATGGATAGGAGGACTTAATATGTTGAGATGTCAGTTCTTCCCAATTTGACCTATAGAGTCAATGCAATTCCATAAAAATTGCAGCAATTTACTGTGTAGATATAAAACAAGCTGATTGTAAAGTTTTTGTAGGGAGGCAAAAGACCCAGATTAGCCAACATAATATTAAAGGACAAAGTTGGAGGATTGACACTACCTAACTTCTAGACCGACTGTGTACAGCTACAGTAAGCAAGACAGTGTGGTTGGTGAAAGAATAAAAAAAAATACATCACAGAACAGAATAGAGAGCCTAGAATTAGACCCACCTTAGTCAACCAATCTTTGACAATGGGGCAAAGGCAACACAATGCAGAAAAGATAATCTATTCAACAAATGGTGCTGTAACAACTGGACAACCACATGAAAAAAAAAAAAAAAAAACCTAGACACACACCTTTACACCCATCACAAAAAATAACTCAAAATGTATCACAGACCTACATATAAAACACAAAACTATAAACCTCCTACAGGATAACATGGGAGAAAATCTAGATGACGTTGGGTTTGCCAATGTCTTTTTAGATACAACACCAAAGGCATGATTTATGTAAGAAAAACAGATGCTCCTCAACTTATGATGGGGATATAAACCCACTGTAAGTTGAAAACACCTTAAGTATAAAATGCATTTATTACACCTAACTACTGTACATCATAGCTGAGCCTAGCCTCCCTTAAATGTGTTCAGAACATTTATGTTGCCCTGCAGTTGGACAAGATCATCTGGCAACACAGTGCAACACAGAGTACTATTCAATAGTTGTTTACCCTCACGATCATGTGGTTGCATGGAGCTGCAGCTTGCTGCCACTGCCCGGCATCTCAAGAGAATATCATACCACATATCACTAGCCTGGGAAAATATCAAAATTCACAATTTGAAATATGTTTCTAATGAATGCCTATTACTCTTATACCATGGTAAATTGAAAAATTGTAAGTCAAACTATTGTAAGTCAAGGACCATCTGTAATTGGTAGGCTGGACTTTATTAAAATTAAACATTCCTGCTCTGAAAAAGAAACCATCAGGAGGATGAAAAGACCAGCTGCAGGCCACGAGAAACTATTTACAAAAGACACTTTTAATAAAGGACTATTATCCCAAATATAAAAAGAACTCTTAAAACACAACAATAAAAATACAAACAACCCAATAAAAAAATGAGCCAAAGATCTTAACAGATACCTCACCAAAGAAGATACACAGATAAGTATATGAAAAGATGCTCTGGCCAGCAAGATGGCTCACACCTGTAATCCCAGCACTTTGGGAGACTAAGATGGATTGGCTCTGTGAACCCACCCAAATCTCATCTTGTAGCTCCCATAATTCCAACGTGTTATGGGAGGGACCCAGTGGGAGATTATTGAATCATGGAGGTGGGTCTTTCCCATGCTGTTCTCATGACAGTGAATGGGTCACACAAGATATGGCAGTTTTAAAAAAAAGAAGCATTCCCCTGCACAAGCTCTCTTTGCCTGCTACCATCCATGTAAGATGTGACTTGCTCCTCCTTACCTTCCACCAGGATTGTGAGGCCTCCCCAACCACGTGGAACTGTAAGTCCAATAAACCTCTTAATTTTTTAAATTGCCCAGTCTTGGGTATGTCTTTATCAACAGTGTGAAAATGGACTAATACAGTAAACTGGTACCAGGAGTGGAGTGTTGCTGAAAAGATACCCAAAAATGTGGAAGCGAATATGGAACTGGGTAACAGGTTGGAACAGTTTGGAGGGCTCAGAAGAAGATAGTAAAATGTGGGAAAGTTTGGAACTTCCTAGAGATTTGTTGAATGGCTTTGACAAAATCGCTGATTGTGATATAAACAATAAGGTCCAGGCTGAGTTGGTCTCAAATGGAAATGAGGAACTTGTTGGGAACTGGAACAAAGGTGACTTTTGTTATGTTGTAGCAAAGAGACTGGTGTCATTTTGCCTTACCCTGGAGATATGTGGAACTTCGAACTTAAGAGAGATGATTTAGAATATCTGGTGGAAGAAATTTCTAAGCAGCAAAGCATTCAAGAAGTAACTTGGGTGCTGTCAAAGGCATTCAGTTTCAAAAGGGAAACAGAGCATAAAAGTTTGGAAAGTTTGCAGCCTGACAATGCAATAGAAAGAAAATCCCATTTTCTGAGGAGAAATTCAAGCCAGCTGCAGAAATTTGCTTAAGTAACTAGGAACCGAATGTTAATCACCAAGACAATGGGGAAAATGTCTCCAGGGCAGGTCAGAGAACTTCGTGGCAGCCCCTTCCATCACAGGACCCGAAGCCTAGGAGGAAAAAGTAGTTTCAAGGGTTGGGCCCAGGGTCCCTGTGCCATGTGCCATGTGCATCCCAAGAACTTGTTGCCCTGCATCCCAGCCACTCCAGCTGTGGCTGAAAGGGGCCAACACAGAGTTCATGCCATGGCTTCAGAGGATGCAAGCCCCAAGACTTGACAGCTTCCACATGGTTTTGAGCCTGCGAGTGCACAGAAGTCAAGAATTGAGGTTTGGGAACCTATGCCTAGATTTCAGAAGATGTATGGAAACACCTGGATGACCAGGCTGAAGTTTGCTGTAGGGGTGGGGTCCTCATGGAGAACCTCTGCTAGGGCAGTGTGGAAGGAAAATGTAGAGTGAGAGGCCCCACACAGAGTTCCTAGTGGGGAACTGCCTAGTGGAGCTGTGAGAAGAGGGCCACCATCCTCCAGACCTCAGAATGATAGATCCACTGACAGCTTGCTCTGTGCGCCTGGAAAAGCCAGACGCTCAACGCCAGCCTGTGAAAGCAGCCATGAGGGAAGCTGCACCCTGCAAAGCCACAGGGGTAGAGCTGCCCAAGACCATGGGAACCAATCATGCCTTCCCCCACATCTTGCATCAGCATGACCTGGATGTGAGACACAGAGTCAAAGGAGATCATTTTGGAGCTTTAAGATTTGACTGCCCTGCTGGACTTCAGACTTGCATGGGGCCTGAGCTCCTTTGTTTTGGCCAATTTCTCCAATTTGGAATGGCTGTATTTACCCAATGCCTTTACCCCCATTATATCTAGGAAGTAACTTACTTTTGATTTTACAGGCTCATTGGCAGAAGGGAGTTGCCTCGTCTCAGATGAGACTTTGACTGTGGACTTTTGTGTTAATGCTGAAATGAGTTGAGACTTTGGGGGACTGTTGGGAAAACATGATTGGTTTTGAAATGTGAAGATACGAAATTTGAGAGGAACCAGGGACAGAATGATATGGTTTGGCTCTGTGTCCCCACCCAAATCTCAACTTGTGGTTCCCATAATTCCCATGTGGTATGGGAGGGACCCGGTGGGAGATGACTGAATCATGGGGGTGGGTCTTTCCCATGCTGTTCTCATGATAGTTAATGGGTCTTACAAGATCTGCTGGTTTTTAAAATGGGAGTTTCTCTGCACAAGCTCGGTTTGCCTGCTGCCATCCATGTAAGATGTGACTTGCTCCTCCTTACCTTCTGCCAGGATTGTGAGGCCTCCTCAGCCATGTGGAACTGTAAGTCTGATAAACCTCCTTCTTTTGTAAATTGCCCAGTCTCGGGTATGTCTTTATCAGCAGTGTGAAAATGGACTAATACAGAGGCCAAGCCGAGAGAATTGCTTGAAATCATGAGTTCAAGACCAGCCTGGGCAATATAGCAAGATGTCATCTCTACAAAATTTTTTAAAAATTAACTGGGTATGGAGGCAGGTGCTTGTACCCTGTTACTTGTGAGGGTCTGGGCAGGAGGATCACTTAAGCCAGGAATTTGAGGCTTCAGTGAGCCAAGACTGCACCACTGCCCTCCAGCCTGGGTGATGGGGCAAGAAACTGTCTCAAAAAAACATGGCAATAAAAATGCTACAATATGGGCTGGGCACAGTGGCTCACGCCTGTGATTCCAGCATTTTGGGAGGCTGGGGTGGGTGGATCACTTGAGTCCAGGAGTTAGAGACCAGCCTCAGCAACATGATAAAACCCCATTTCTACCAAAAATACAAAAATTAGCCAGGCGTGGGGGTGTGTGCCTGTAGTCCCAGCCACTTGGGAGGCTGAGGTGAGAGGATCACTTGATCCCGGGAGGCAGAGGTTGCAGTGAGCCTGGATCATGCCACTACACTCCAGCCTGGGTAACAGAGTGAGATTCCATCTCAAAAAAAAAAAAAAAAGCAAGGAAGTAAGGAAGAAATGGAAAGAAGGAAAGAGAAATGCTACACATGGCCAGGTGCAGTGGGATTACAGGCATCATGCCTATAGTCCTAGCACTTTGGGAGGCCAAGGTGGTGGATGTCTTAAGCCCAGAAGTTCAAGACCAGCCTGGGAAACACAACGAAACCCCATCTCTACAGAAAATTATCCAGGTGTGGTGGTGTGCATTTGTAGTCCCAGCTATTTGGGGGGCTGAAGTGGGAGGATCACCTGAGCCTGGGAAGTTGAGGCTGCACTGAACCATGATCACGCCACTGCACTCCAGCCTGGATGACAGAGAGAGATCCTGTCTCAAAAATAAAAATAATAAAAAAAGAAATGCTACACACTTATTACTTGTAAAATACAATTATTGCCAAATAGGGCTTGATAAACACAGAAAATACATGACAAGATGACACACAGTGATGTCAGCAAAAATAGTGGAGTAAGAACCTCTGAAAATCCTCTCCTCTATAAGGGAAAAGAGAATGTTGACAAAATCTGGGGCTGTGTATTCAAGAAAAACTGAATCTTGATAAAACAATAAGCTTTATGGCATTTCAACTTTCCCTATTCTCATTGCCTCACCCCCTCAAGCTCCATGGTAGCCTTGAACATCAGTAACACATAATCACAGTGAAAACCAGCAGCCTGGTAGTCAGTGGGGGCAGGGGGGTGGGGGTGGAGTTTGGGGTCAGAGCTCCTATAAAGCTCCATTTTTAGAAAATGTCACCTGCATGGTAGTTCCCAGGAAGATCCACTGACAAAATGTCCTCATTTGACCTGATTCAGAATTCACCCAGCCTTTTTCCAGGGCCAACTGTTGGAAACTATCAGAGGCAACTGTTTAACATCATGATCTCCTGACTTGGTATGTAACAGCTGAAGTAACAATAAGCCAACAAAAAGCTTAAGAAACATCAGGAAAATACTACAGGAGGCTTTGAAAAGCTCAAACATATTCTTGAGAATCTAGAAAATATGTGATATGATTTGGCAGTGTCCCCACCCAAATATTATCTTGAATTGTAGCTTCCATAATTCCCACGTGTCGTGGGAGGGACCCAATGGGTGGTAACTGAATCATAGGGGTGGGTCTTCTCATGCTGTTCTCGTGATAGTTAATAAGTCTCATGAGATCTGATGGTTTTATAAAGGGGAGTTCCCCTCCACAAGCCCTTTTGTCCGCCACCATGTAAGATGTGCCTTTGCTTCCTTTTTGCTTTCCACCATGATTGTGAGGCCTCCCCAGCCATGTGAAACTGTAAGTCCATTAAACCTCTTTCCCTTATAAATTCAGTCTCAGGTATGTCTTTATTAGCAGCATGAGAACAGACTAATACAACATGGCACAGGCACAGGGCTAGGTATATGCCAAAAACCACACACCTGCTCAGGGAAGATCTGAGAAGGACCTAAACTCAGTCTAGCTGACCTTAAGAATGCAAGCAGGAGATAAAAGGTAAGGCAGAGGTATTAATGGCTTGGATGAGCATTGAAGGCTGCTTTAAAAAATTTTAGCTGCAGTGGGCATGGTGGCTCATGCCTGTAATCCCAGCACTTTGGGAGGCTGAGGAGGGTTGATCACTTGAGGTCAGGAGTTCGTGACCGGCGTGGCCAATACGGTGAAACGCCGCCTCTACTAAAAATATCAAAATTAGCCGGGTGTGGTGGTGAGCACCTGTAATCCCAGCTACTCGGGAGGATGAGGCAGGAGAATCGCTTGAACCCGGGAGGTGGAAGTTGCAGTGAGCCGAGAAGATTGCACCACTGCACTCCAGTCTGTGCGACAGAGCAAGACTATCTCCAAAAAAAAAAAAAAAATTGAGCTGGTTAATAAGCAGGACATTATAAAAATCAAAATGTTTAAATGGATGCTCTGACCAATTAATCCAATCTTTTGAGATTATACTACTGTAGGTCAAAACTTTGAGGGGGGATTTCTTTCAAATATTGGTATGTCAACAAGGAGGTAAATTGGAAAAATGCAAACAAAAAGACATTCCAATAGCAGTAACAGCCAAAACTAACTCGGTGCATTCATTCAAAGATTTAAGAGAACCTGCTCTAGTGTATAGGCTTCTTTGGGAAATCTAGTGTGTTTCTGCATAAGTGGTGCCATCTTTTGTCAAGGAGGTAACCAATATCTACTGAAATGCCTGATGTGTAGAACTATTTTTGCCCTTGTGATATTCATACTTTGACCTCAGGGTCACTAATATGTTGTTGGTTTTCATTTTCCTTGCTTTTTCATTAGCATTCATATTAATTTCTAAAGCAAAGTGATGAAAAAAGAACCAGACTGCTTCACCTACTTAATAATTGGTTATCAATCACATTTAAAAGGAAGATTTTTCTCTCAATGAAATGCAAGTAACTCACCAGGAAAAAAAAAAAAACCCTAAAAACTACATAAATTATAAGTTTACATTTGCTACAGGTTCCATTTCCTAAATGATCTCTTTTCATCCTTTATTATCTAAACAGAAGGAATCAGACAAGCTATCCCTCCTCAATATTCTCTCTGAACACAAGATGAAACACTTACCATTTTAACCATAATCCCTCTTAATCTCCTCCTCACTACCTTCCCCCAATACCCTTAAGAGACTTAAAAAAAAAAAAAAAAGAAAACTCTTGAAACATCTATATTATTCTCCATTCTCTCTTTAACTTACTTCAATGAAGACTTCCTCTCCGCACTCCAAAGACGACTCTTTTCAAGACTTCCTCAGATTGATAGGTGCATGACAGTTCACATTTACTATAAATTATCAGGCTATATATTTACAATGGGTACATTTTATGGTATGTAAATTATACCTCAATAAAGCTGTTGAATCAGAAAATCTTTAAGAAACACAAATTTAAATCCATAGCATCAAAATATTTACAAGTGGTTAGTGTACTATTCAACCTTGTAATCATTGTAGCAAACTGTGTGTTTGATATATATGAATGTACTTTAAGCATTTAAGAGAATAGATTCCTGATTTTAACTAAGACTTTAAAAACACTGAAATTTATATTTCATATTTTTAAAACAGGAAAAATCTAATTTGATGAACTGCTAAATTGATAAATTAATCTGGTAAGTCTACGTAACCAGATGATTGCTGATGTCGATTGTTAAATAAATTGGGTGTGGTGGCTATGAGACCCTATCTCCATTAAAATTGTTTAAAAATGTGTTATATTAATATAAAAAGGCCACTGAAGACCTGTATGTTGCCATTTATAATCCTCATCTTATTCAGTCTCTCAGCAGCATCTGACAGTTGATTTTCCTTCTATTTTGTGATTTTATTATATTTTTGGAGATGGGGTCTCACTATGTTGCCCAGGCTGGCCTTGACTTTCACGGGGCTGGTGCATGTGTGATTTCATATTTTTTTTTTTTTTAGATTGGTGTTTTATTTAGCCATACATGAAGGATAGGAAACAGATCATAACAATGGTGGTAGTCATTCTAGTGTTCCTGTTACTATGTTAGTACATACACCAGACATTTTCACTGGATATCTTTAACTGACCTGTGAAAGGCTGGGTTTTGGAAAATAGAGAAATCATTAATATGAACTATAGCAAGAATTATTTTATCTTTGGAAACCTGTTTCCATGGAAAGCTTTAGGAACTTTATGAATCTGAATTCAAACCCTGCCTCTACCTTTCATAGACTTGGGCAAGTTATTTTTGTGATTTCATATGTTAATGAGGTCCTAGGTGAAACCTAGGTCAAATCCACAGCCATGTTGGGTCTAGTCATTCTTAGCCAGCTTGGCAAACACCCTGGTTTTTCAAGGTCTTAGCCCCTAGCTTATCCAGTATTTCTTTTTATAATTTATTTTTTGAGATGGAGTCTCACTCTGTTGCCCAGGCTGGAGTGCAATGGCACAATCTTGGCTCACTGCAACCTCTGCCTCCTGGATTCAAGCAATCCTCCTACCTCAGCCTCCTGAGTAGCTGGGATTACAGGCGCCTGCCACCACATCCAGCTAATTTTTGTATTTTCAGTAGAGACCGGGTTTCACCATGCTGGCCAGGCTGGTTTTGAACTTCTGACCTCAAGTGATCTGCCTGCCTCGGCCTCCCAAAGTGCTGGGATTACAGGCCAGAGTAACCATGCCCAGTCTATGCAGCTATTTCAACAGTTTCCTTTTGCTAGTCATGTGAAACTGCTGCCTGGAATTTTCTATTCTCCTGCAACCACCCTGTTATTATTCCTGTCTCAGTTGCATGGGTATTTACATGTGAAAAAAAACCCACCGAGTTGTACACTTAACATCTGTTAACTTACTGTTTGTAAGTTATACCTCAACATAAAAATGTTTATTATCTGTTAGGAAAAGGTTCAAGGCTTCCAATCCAATTAAAACATGCATTTCTTACTGTAACAAACTAATAAAAGGATCACCGTAGGTTAAACAGCTATTACTCCTGCTGATAGCTGAGACCCTAGAGCAAAGAAAAAATATTTGCTGAGCATCCATTACTTAGAGCTTATAGTCTGTGGGCCTGTGAGCTCATAGTCTGTGGGCCTGGAGTACACAGGCTGTGGGACCCTCCTGGACTCTGCCATTTAGTAGGAGGCAGAACAAGAGTCCAATGTGAAGTCACTGTGGCCTTATGCATAGAATGGCTTACAAAACGGGTCAGAGAAGGATTCTATGGTATTTTGTGCATGACACATCCTATGCATACATAAAAAAATACCCTTAAGTTAACAGCTGAGCATAAAGTGGACTGACTTCCTTAGTGAGGCTGAGTGGATATCACGAGTAGTGGATAAGAAAGGCAGAAAGAGGATAAAATTATCTGCTCTTACATACAAATCTCACTTTAAAATGAATTTTTAGAGGATGCAACTTTCTGCCCTCAGTCGTCTTTTTAAACCAACACATACTTTACTGACAGTAAGACGAACCAAAGATATTATTTGAAGGATACTTGGAAGATGTCAACATTGAAGAAAATATTCACCTGAAACCTTAAAATAACAAAGTTTAAGTTTCTAAAGTCATTCTACAAAAAAAGTGACAAAGCAACAAAAGCCATAGCAGTGGTTTCTCAAAACTTGAGCATGCTTCAGAATCCCCAGGAGGGCTTGTTAAAACAAAAGTAGCTGGGCCCAACCCCACAGTTTCTGATTAATTAGGTCTGGGGCGGGGTCTGAGAATTTTTATTTCTAGCAAGTTCCCAGATGGCACTGATGCTGCTGGTGCTCGGACCACTCTTTGAAAATGCCTACTACACGTAAACCCGGGAGGTGGAGCTTGCAGTGAGCTGAGATCTGGCCACTGCACTCCAGCCTGGGCGACAGAGCGATACTCCATCTCAAAAAAAAAAAAAAAAAGAAAAAAGAAAATGCCTACTACATCTAAACAGGAGCACAACGTCTTGGGATTCAACCCATTAAGCAGCACGTTTTTTTTTAAAAGTCCATCTTTAGCTATTTCTCCTAAAAGAAATTACTTTGTGTGATATCACTGTTTAGTAATTTTACTCAATCCCTTTAATAAATTACTTATGGTAAAAAAAAAAAAATTCATTCCCCTGCAGAGAAAGCCAGGTTTCACTAAGGAAATTATTAACCTGAGTGACGTTTGTAATGTATGAATTCTGGTTCAGTGAGTTTCTTTTAATTTTGAAGTTGAGAATTATATAAGAACATGCATGGCAGGCAAGTTCCATCCAGAAGGTTATAGTAAATTATTTTATACATTATTCTCTCTCTCTAATCTGCATGGCTGTTGAGGTTATTCTCATAAACTAACTGGACATATCCCAGGTACAGGTTTGGTTTGACTCAAACAGTATTTCGGGCAGGGGAGGGAGGGGGTGCGGTTTGAAACAACACTTAAAAATCAGGTGCTCTGACATTAAAATTCAGATTTCCATCTACTCTTCGAGGGAAAAAAAAAATCAGAAAATATGGCAACATTATTCCCAACAGTCTGCAAGTAACAATCATCCAGAGTTGGGTTGCAGCTGCTCTACAGAGAGAACTTGAGCTCTAGTTGGCCATAGTCCCTATTTATTTTCTGTTGTCTTCAAGCTAATCCTCTCTGCTCACTTATTTATTGGCCTACCCCTATAGATTTGCGTATCTGGGCACTCAGCATAAGAGGGAACAGTTTCAGTTTCAAGAAGTTGATATACACTGGCTTTAATTAAGTATGGTATGGGTGGGTAAATTATTGAAAACTTATATTGGACTCAGTCTCTTACAGCCTAAGGTTGATGAGTTGTGTGATCTACCAGCAGGTTACCTCTACTAGTTGGAAATTCTTGTGTTAAGAGCCTTCAAGCCAGGATGAGCATTCTCTAGGCCAGGCGCAGTGGCTCACGCCTGTAATCCCAGCACTTTGGGGGGCCGAGGAGGGCAGATCATGAGATCAGGAGATCAAGACCATCCTGGCTAACACGGTGAAACCGTCTCTACTAAAAACACAAAAAATTAGCTGGGCATGGTGGCAGGCACCTGTAGTCCCAGCTACTTGGGAGGCTGAGGCAGGAGAATGGCTTGAACCTGGGAGGTAGAGCTTGCAGTGAGCTGAGATCCGGCCACTGCACTCCAGCCTGGGCGACAGAGCAAGACTCCGTCTCAAAAAAAAAAAAAAAAAAAAAGCCTTCATGCTGGGATGAGCATTCTCTGAAGGAGAGGTGTCAGGTTGTGACCCTTCCTGTCTGGCAAAAAGAATAGTGTAAATGATGGGCATGCCCACAGAAGCATGCATGCAGAACACTTATTAATTATCTTAACATTTTTCATTGTGAAACAGAAAAGTAAAATAGTCTATAGGCTACATTGTAGTCTATATGCAATGTAGAGTGACCATCCACGTAACTATAACCCAGTCAAGAACATCAAAACATTACATCCGAAGTCCCTGTGGCTCACGCCTGTAATCCCAGCACTTTGGGAGGCTGAGGCAGGCAGATCACCTGAGGTCAAGAGTTCAAGACCAGCCTGACCAACATGGTGAAGCTCTGTCTCTACTAAAAATAAAAAATTAGCTGGGCGTGGTGGCTTATGCCTGTAATCCTGGCTACTCGGGAGGCTGAGGGCAGGAGAATCATCTGAGCCCAGGAGGTGGAAGTTACAGTGAGCCAAGTTTGTGTCACTGCACTCTAGCCTGGGCAACAGAGCGAGACTGTGTCTCGAAAGAAAAGAAAGAAAAGAAAGGCCACTTCTAAATTACAACTCCTTACTTACCTCTAAAAACCAGTGACTTATATGATAATTTCCCTACTTTTCCTTATAATTCTTCACCTAAATCTGCCTGCCTCCTTAACAGTATCACTTCATTTTGTCTTTTAATGTTGAACTATAAATTTATTCTTTTGCATCCGATTTGTATTTTTATTTTTTGAGACAGTGTCTCACTCTATTGCCCAGGCTGGAATAGAGTGGTGCCATCTCAGCTCACTGCAACCTCTGCCTCTGGGGCTCAAGCAATTCTCCTGCCTCAGTCTCCTGAGTAGCTGGGACTATAGATTCAGGCCACCATACCTGACTAATTTTTTATTTTTAGTAGAGATGGAGTTTCGCCATGTTGGCCAGGCTCGTCTCGAACTCCTGGCCTCAAGTGATCCACCTACCTCAGCCTCCCAAAGTGCTGGGATTACAGGCAAGAGCCACCGTGCCCAGCCTTGCACCTGATTTTTAAAAATTCAATGCTAAGATACATGTTAACTTTCCTTTTGCTCAGCCTTACCACAGGTTTAGCAATTTTACAGGTCTTTCTGCTGTTCTCTGTAATAATTTCTGTCTTCTACTTGTTTGCATTTATTGTGTTGCTTTTACCGACTTCTTGATACAAATATTTGCTCATTAATTTTGGGCCTGTTTTAAGGCTTTTTTTTTTTTTTTTTTTTTTTTTTTTTTTGACAAAGGCTCAAACTTACTCTGTTACCTACACTGGAGTGCAGTGGTGCAATCAGAGCTCACTATAACCTCAAACTCCCGGGCTTAGACAATCCTCCTGTCTCAGCCTCCAAGTAGCTAGGACTACAGGCATGTGCCGTAACACCTGGCAAATTTTTTTTTTTTTTTTTTTGTAGAGACGGGGTCTTGCTGTGTTGTATAGGCTGGTCTCAAACTCTTGGCCTCAAGCGATCCTCCTACCTTGACCTCCCAAAGTGCTGAGATTACAGGCATGAGCCACATTTTTATTAAGTATTGCTTTCTCCATATCCTACAAATTTTGGTATATATATTTTTAATCATTTAGTTAAAATAGTTCTTAATTTCCATTATGTCATCCTTAATTAATGAGTTATTTAAAGTATATATCTGAATTTCCAAACATATGGGGATGATTTTCTAGTTATCCGTTTATTACTGATTTCTTGCATAATTACAGTGGAATCAGTACACATCTATATAATTTCACTCTGAAATTTGTTGAAACTTGTTTAATGATCCCATCTATTCCAGCAAATTCTTGTAAAATATTATGTGTGTGCTTGAAAAGAATGTATACTTCAATTAGGTGCAGTATTCTATGTGTTCACTAGAACATGCTTATTAACCATGTTAATCAAATTTTCATTAACCCTTCCTGATTTCTTTTGGTATCCTTTTTTCATCAATTACTGAGAATAATTCATTAGATTTTTTTTTTTTTTTTTTTTTTTTTTGGGAGACAGAGTCTTACTCTGTCACCCAGGCTGGAGTGCAGTGGTGTGATTTTAACTCACTGCAACCGCCACCTCCCAAGTTCCAGCAATTCTCCTGCCTTAGCCTCCCAAGTAGCTGGGACTACAGGCACGTGCCACTATACCCAGCTAATTTTTGTATTTTTTAGTAGAGATGTGGTTTTCCCATGTTGGCCAGGCTGATCTCGAACTTCTGACCTCAGGTGATCCCTCCACCTCAGCCTCCCAGAGTGTTGGGATTACAGGCATAAGCCACCATGCCCAGCCCAGAAATAAATGATTTATAATCACAATAGAAAATTTTAAAGAATTGGCTGGGCTCGGTGGCTCATGCCTGTAATCCCAGTACTCTGGGAGGCCGAGGCAGGTGGATCGCCTTAGGTCAGGACTTCGAGACCAGCCTGACCAACATAGCAAAAACCCATCTCTATTAAAAATACAAAAATTAGCCGGGCAAGGTGGCGCACACCTGTAGTCCCAGTTACTCGGAGGCTGAGGCAGGAGAATCACTCGAACCTGGGAGATGGAGGTTGCAGTGACCCAAGATCGCACCACTGCACTCCAGCCTGGATGACTGAGCGAGACTCCATCTTCGGAGCAGAGGGGGAATCACTTCTGGTAGTTCTGTAAACTTTTTATATATTTTATAGACATGTTATTAAATACATATAAATTTAGAATTCTATCTACCTGGCGAATTAAAACCAATTATTATAAAGTAATTGTATTATAAAGTAATTAATGCTTTTTGCCTTAAATTCTGTTTTGCCTGATATTAATATAGCTACAGCAACTTTCTTGTGGTGTTTAAGTTTATTTTCACCTTATTTTTGAAAATTCAATACTAAAATACTATGATCTTATATCTTATTTTCAGTCATTCTGTACGTTTAAGATATATTGCTTGTATAACGCATATAAATTTAAAAATCTGGTTTGACAATCTTTCTACCACCAGCATTTAATCAATTATGTTTAATGTAATTACTGATACATGTGGGTTTCAGTTTACCACCACTTCTTGTGCATTGTATCTTGTACTTTTTTCTTCCTTTAAATTATTTTTATCATTCTATTTTTTCCTTTTTATTCAGAAGTTATACAACTTTTCTGTTTGTTTAGTGTTTATTAATTACAACACATATCCTTGACTTATCTCAGTCAAGCATTAATTCATATCTTTAACCTCCTCCAAGACAATGCAAGAACCTTAGAAGAGACTAATTCCAATCACCTCCTCCAAATTTTTATGCTTTTTCTGTCTTGCATTTTAAATCTTTTTTTTTTTTTTGAGACAGAGTTTTGTTCTGTAGCCCAGGCTGGAGTGCAGTGGCACCATCTCGGCTCACTGCAACTTCCACCTCTCAGGTTCAAGTGATTCTCCTGCTTCAGCCTCCTAAGTAGCTAGAATTATAGGTGTCTGCCACCACACCTGGCTAAAATTTTTTTTGTATTTTTTGTAGAGGCGGGGTTTCACTATGTTGGTCAGGCTGGTCTCAAACTCCTGACTTGAAGTGATCCGCCCACCTAGGCCTTAAATCTCTATTTTTAAAAAATCCCACTGAACACTGTATTGTCTTATACAGTAAATGTCCAAATGTTCATTTAGAGTTACCTACATTTTTTTCTTCTTTTGAGACAGAGTCTCGCTCTGTTGCTCAGGCTGGGGTACAGTGGCACAATCATAGCTCACTACAGCCTCCAACCTCTGGACTTAAGCAATCCTTCCACCTCAACCTCCTGAGTAGCTGGAACTACAGGCATGTGCCACCACACCCAGCTAATTTTTGTATTTTTAGTAAAGATAGGGTTTCACTGTGTTGGTAAGCCTGGTCTCAAATTCTTGACCTCAAGTGATGCACCCGACTTAGTCTCCCAAAGTGCCGGGATTACAGGCGTGAGCCACCGCGCCTTCCCTAGAGTTACCCCGTCTTTAACCACTTTCTATACTTTTTTTTCCCTATACTTCTGATTTAACATTTTGAATCACTTTCCTCCTACTTGCAGAGACCCAATAAAAGTCCTTTTTGTGTAAACATGCTAGTGGTGGACTCTGTTCTTGTCTATATAAAATACCTTTTATACCTTCACTTTTACCTTTCCTTTATTTTTTTACTTTTTGAGCAGAGTCTTGCTCTGTTGCCCAGGCCGGAGTGTAGTGGTGCGACCTCCACTTACTGCAAGCTCTGTCTGCTGGGTTCACGCCATTCTTCTGCCTCAGCCTCTTGACTAGTTGGGACTACAGGCGCCTGCCACCACACCTGGCTAATTTTTTGTATTTTTAGTAGAGAAGGGGTTTCACTGTGTTAGCCAGGATGGTCTTGATCTCCCGACCTCGTGATCTGCCCACTTTGGCCTCCCAAAGTGCTGGGATTACAGGCGTGAGCCACCGCGCCCCGTCCCTTTCTTGAACAGTATTTTCTGTTGGGTTTAAAATTCTGGGATGCATTTCTTTCCTTCAGCACACTAACAAGGTTATTTCCACTGTCCTCTGGCTTACACTCTGCAAGTCAATCGTAAGCCTGATAATCAGCTTCAGAAGTTAATGTCTTTTTCCCATCCCCCACTGCTTTTAAGATTTCTTTATATTCCATTTCCTGAGGTTTGATTATGAGTCTTGGTGTGGATTTAGTTTTATTTGTACTGTTATATATTTGTTTGGCTTCTTGGATTTGAGGCTTGAGGTTTTTCTTTGTTTCAAAAAGTTTATCTGTAATCCCATTCAATATTGCTATAGAAACATTCTTTCTCTTTTTCCAGGTTTCCAATTATGACTGTTAGACTTTCTCACTCTATCTTCTACCTTCTCTATTTTCCATCTTTGTGTATACAGTGCTTCACTTTGAACAGTTTCTTCTAACCTATTTTCCATTTCACTAATTTGCTCTTTAGCTGTATATAATTGCCTATATACCTATTCATTTTGTTTTTGAATTTTCAGTTCTCGATTTCAGTGTTTTAAATCTGAAAAGTCGTATTTTAGAGTTTCTAGTCCCCAATACAACTAAAGTTTGAGCTTTTACTTCCTTTAATGCTGTAAGAATAGTATTTCATAGTGTATGTCTAGTAAGTAGAATATCTAGAATTTCTGTATATCTGTATTTCTTTTGTCTTTGCTTCTGACAACTCTCACTTATGGTACCTTCTCTTCTTGTGTGCCTGGTTACCTCTGCGGCTGCATATTATAACAGCAAAATTATCTATACAAATAATTTTAGGCCTAGGATCATATTTCCCTCTAAGATTTCATTGCTTTTACCTGGCACCTATGGGCATTCGCTAAATAGAATTATCGTAATGCAAGTAAGCCTTAAGGTTTCTGGGCCACTTAGATTATGTGAAATTGTTACTGCCAATGTGAGGGATGGTTTACTTCAACTTCACCTTTACTCCTAGGTGTATCTCTCGATAGAGTTCCAACCCGAAGTGAAGAATGATTTATAAGGGCTCTCAGGCTTGAAAGGACCCAGACTACAAGTTTTATCTCCTTCACCTTGAAAGGACACTAAAGGTGTGGGCTCATGCTCTCAACTTCCTTTATCCTGATCAGCAAATGGCCATAAAACAAAAAATGGCCCTAATGCTAAAGCTTGCTCCTCTGTGCTTACCTTCTCTCTCAAAGCTCAACTCAATATCTCCTTACAATAGTGATTTGATGTTTAAGAAGATTTTTAGAAACAATTGATCCAGTTTCTTAAGGTGACTTCAGTAAGAGAGCTGGTTTGAATCACCTGGCCTATCACTAGTTAAGGTCGAAATCTCCCAGCATTCTGTTATATAATATATCCTTAGTATATGGTCTTACCTTGGCAATAACTGCCCCAAGGTGAAAAAGTTCTATGGTATTCTTTGAATAGTAATAGCTCTTCTTGGTAGTAACTTGTCCTTATAGTACAGAGGAACTATAAAGGATGAGAGTTCATTCAAGTTATAGTTCCTCTAATTTACTCATTCTATGACCCTGGACAACGATTTGTGTACAAAATTGAGTGAGGGATACAACACCTCCACACATACTAGAATATCAAATGAAAGAATGCAAAAAAGCTTGAAAAGGCCTACAAAACCGGCCAGGTGTGGTGGCTCATGCCAGTAATCCCAGCACTTTGGGAGGCCAAGGGAGGAGGGCTGCTCAAGCTCAGGAGTTTGAGACTAGCCTGGGCAACATGGCGAAACCCTATCTCTACAAAATATACAAAAATTAGCCTGGTGTGGTGGTATGCACCAGCATTCCCAGCTACTTGCGAGGCTGAGGCACAAGAATCCCTTGAACGTGGGTGGCGGAGGTTGCAGTGGGCCAAGATCGTACCTCTGCACTCCAGCCTGGGCAACAGAACAAGACTGTCTCAAAAAAAAAGATAAAAGAAAAAAACACCCCACAAAACTAACAAAAATTATCATTCTCTTCTCTCTTTTCTCTGCCCCATGGTGAGCCGTTCATCAATGGCTCTAAGACACCATAGCAGGCCAAAGGTCAGTTGACATTTCAGGTCACTCATGAACGGCTGGCAACATTATACAAGACACAGTATTTTCAGGGTCAAATAAAGAGATAACTATTATCTGTATTTTTAAATATTTCTGAATACACAGTGTGAATGCATGCACGTATATGGGAACACACCCAAACCCTTTCTCCTTCCCTCCCTTCCTCTTATGGATAGCTAGTTAGTATCTGAGGTACCCCAATCAGGAATGCATACCCCAGGTGTGGCTATTACAAAAGCATCAGTTACAGCTTTGGAATCTATACTAGAGGATTCCCTCACAAGTATAAAGGATGGTAGAAATAATTTTTCTGATGAAAATAGAATTCAATATATGTATGTGTTGGCTGGAAATACTGTACAGGATTCTCTTAACCTTGCATATATATGTGGATTATAAGAATCTGGCAAACCAGGCAGCCTAACACTCTCTACAGTGGCACTCTGGGCCTAGAACTCTGGTCCTGGGTCTGGACACTTAACAGAGGATTCCATCACCTGCGCCAATGAAAAGGTTAGATGTGTCCTGTATTGAGAGTTTTTCTGCATCTGTTTCTACCTAACTTTTGATGTGAGATACATATCCAAAGGACAGGTTGGGGCTTTTCCCAGTCCACAGGAACATGCTGAATGACTAACTTTTGTGCCTGCTTGCTGATGTTCTTATCTGTGGCAAAATTTAGTCTGAGACTTGACTTTATTGTTACAGATCACCTGGTAGCATAACTTCTAATATAGGAAGTTACCAGTTTCTACCAAACAAAAAACTTGCACCATTAGGAGCCACAAAATCAGTTCAGCTCAGTTTGCAACAATTGTGGTGCATCAAATTTCCTAAATGAAGCCTGTTGGGACATAACCTCAAAGCAGGAATATTATGATTCTGATCAAGCTGATATACATACTTGCCATCCCAGGCCCTCCAAGAGAAAGGCTGTTTCTCTTCAGTGGGAAAACCACAGGAAGCTACAGAGACAGCCTTGGGGTGTGGGTTTTGCTGGGCTGGGGCGCCTGCCAAAAATACCATCGTTCTCTTTCTTGGCCCCTAGAATGCAATGATACCTAAGCTTTTTTTTTTTTTTTTTTTTTTTTTTAAATGATTTCCCCCAAACCACCTGGACTCTGTATTCTACTCAAAATGATGTCATTTAAAGAATATCTGTATTCAAGGGACTGTATGGGAGGCAGCTACCCTGCTTCAAGTAAATGCAAACCAGAAATATTTGCATTTTCAAAACAGCACTGTCTTGGATTTTTAGCAGCTGCATGTCCCTGCCCTCCAAATGTTTTTTAAAATACTTAAGCTGAAAATTAACCAAAATGGGAGATGAACTATGTTTGTCATAAACAGTTTCTTGAGAAAAAGCTTTTAAACTCTCAACCCTCAGCCTGCATCTGTGCTAAAGGATACCTAGAAGTTGCTCTAGCCCATATGACTTTCAAGACGCTACAGTCTGAAACATGACCATAAGAAATACATTCCTCCGGGTATCAGGATTCCCTTTTCCAAAGGACAAGATTTCCAAAGACAGCCTGAAGGAGCCTAACCAATCAGTCCTCGAAGCTGCTAAAAATGTAAAGTGAAATTATTTCCCCTGCTAAATAAGTACAATGGAATTCTATGCATATGAATTAATCCTACCACATCACTGTCTGAGAGATGATTAATATGGTAGAAAAGTGAAGAAGTTGGAAATCCTGGACTTTCATGTAATTTCTCTGAGCCTACTGCTTCTCTCCATCTGATAGACTGGGAAGCGCTCTTGATAGCCAATTCATAGGACACTGGAAAGGAATACTGGGAAAACATCCATAAAATGATGCCAAAGGAACAGAGAAATGCTGTAGCACTTGAAAAGATTAAACCAAGTCCTCCCTGCCCATGTTGCACTGGCTTCCAACCCATTTATAGCTGCGGTAGAAAGAGCAAGATGATTGAGGCTGTAAAAAGGCTTCCAAGAAGCAATGTGGGACAGGGACAAGAACCGCTGCGCTGGCAGGCAGCAGGCATGACCCTGAGCCCAGCACTGCCATGCTGGTTCTCTTCTGTCCCTGCCTCTAACAGTACAGAGAAATTCAGAGGGAACACAGACAAGAAACCTCTCCCAAGATTTATGCTAGCTCATCTCAAGTCGTAGGCTTAACATTGGCCACAGATACCTGCACAGATCTTCAGCCTCCAGGAAATGAGAATTCATCCTTCCCCAACAGTGCATGCTTCGGGGAACATGAACTCAGATTCATTTTGGTTAATAATTAAGCTCCTAGATTTACAGCTGACATGAAAATAAAAGGGAAAAGGAAAGAAAAAGACAAAGAATCTAAAAATCTGCATATTAGTATTTGCTCACATCTTGAGGCCAGGCCCTTTTCTGTTCCCCTCCTTTTTTGTCAACTTCTAAAGATGGAAAGTTTTTTATGGCTGTAAATGACAAAAATGAGTGTATTCAGGAAAGGAAATGGGAATGGCACCTGATCTCTGTTCGGACAAAGGAGCAATGGAAAACACTGACAGAGTGCCAACTACATGACACCCATCACACGAGCTCTTATTCCATCTTCATGGCCACGGTACTGCAACTACTTTATACCTGAGGAAACTGAAGCTCAAAGTTTGCGATACTTGCGTAAGGTCACATGGTTAGTGGGTAGCAGATAAAGCCAGTGCTCACTGCTGCTGCACTAGCCATATCAAAATGTCCTGCCAGCTCTTAGCTCAAAAGATAGGATACTCTTGAATTCTCTTCTGACATTCTCACTTGTTCACACCCATGTGCCATTTTAAGCCTTGCAGTACTTTAAAACAGTTTAAAATTTCCCTGCAAATTGCTCATTCTCTTTATTCACAACACACAGCTCCAAATTACTTTCCGGGAAAAAAAAAGAAAAAAAAAATCAAACCCACCCACAAAGGTCAAAAAGGTACCACAGCTGAGGCTATCACGAGGAAAATACTGTGAGAGTGGAAGCAATTTCCCAAGGAGAACATATCAAACTAGCACAGCCTAACAGAAACATGCAGTCAACCCCAGGGAGCACTGTGAAAGGGTCCATTTGTTGGGACTGCAGTCCTTTTGCTGAGTGGGATAGGATGACATAGGTCTCATTTTCCAGGTATACTTTCAGCTCCTATTGGAATATTCTCAAAAATAGCAACTAGTGAGTGATTAGACAAAGATAGCAGATATTGTTAAATCAAACTCTTGCTCCTCCAGTAGAGCTGGGAGACACACATGTTTTTGTTTTCTTACTCTGACATTAGTCTATTAGCAAGTCATTTTGCACTCTTTTAAAAATCTGTGTACCTTATGATTAAAATCAATCTTCCTTATCAGTCTGGGCAAATTGAACTAATGAAAATATTGTACATAGGCGTATTAGCAATTTTATGGAAGGTTTTACTCAGGCAACAAATAAATGGTCTCCTTTAAGAGCGATGTTGATTGAGCTCACATTCCACTTTTGGGATACGTAGGAGGTTTCAGCACAACAGTGAGTAATTACAACTTGCCTCAATCCCCACTTTCGTTACCCTCTCCCTTCAAGGCCCTTTGTGGAAGAGCTGACATATAAAGAAAGGAAAATGCAAAGTACAACTGAGAACTAAGAGAAATCCAAAT
Source organism: Chlorocebus sabaeus (assembly GCF_047675955.1). NCBI lineage: Eukaryota > Metazoa > Chordata > Mammalia > Primates > Cercopithecidae > Chlorocebus > Chlorocebus sabaeus. Next base: position 53,131,701 of record NC_132925.1, read on the forward strand.
TTTTCCCAGGCCTTCACACATAACACAAAAATATGATTTTGCATGGATTTATCTCCCAAGTTGGAAGGCCAATAGAGTTCTTTAAAATATCCAAATGCTCAGTGAATCCAGAGTTAATTACAAAGACACCTTAGTGGCCTAGACTTACAACAACAGGTGAGTTCAGATTACGATTCAACACATGCTCCACAGTAGTCCTCGTGGGAGGCTGAGCATATATTCCAATGATACTGCCCTTACCCAAGACTCTGCTGAATGCACACTTGTATACTGTCAAGATGGCTCCTCTAATTTGCAAAACTTGCTCACGTGTATTCTCCCACTGACTGTTCACATTTGGCACACTTGCAGTAGCTTAAGGCCCACGCAGGCGGTATTTTCCCATTTTAGTCTGATGGCTGTAAATTCAAGACGTCGAACTTTGGTATGTGATTTAACCAGTCACATTAGATATTCTAGAGAAGAGAACCATGTAGGTTTTTCTGTCTTAAAAAAAGCACTAACAAAACGTTCATAATGAAAGAATTCTGTAAAACTAGAGAAGGTCAGACACTCTAGAAAACTATGACTAAGTTCATATCACTATCATAAATACAATATAAGATGTTATATGAACGAATCATAAGGGTAACTTCAGGAATAAGACATTCTCAAACAGTTATTTCACATCTCCTTTTTGTTTTTTTGAGACAGGGTCTCTCTCTGTTCCCCAGGCTGGAGCACAGTGGCACCATCTCGACTCACCGCAACCTCCGCCTCCTGGGTTCAAAGATTCTCCTGCCTCAGCCTCCCAAGTAGCTGAGATTACAGGCACACACCACCATGTGTGGCTAATTTTTTTACTTTTAGTAGAGACAGGGTTTCATCATACTTGGCCAGGCTGCTCTCAAACTCCCGACCTCAGGTGATCTGTCCCCCTCAGCCTCCCACAGTGCTGGGATTACAGGCATGAACCACCATGCCTGGCCTATGTTTAGGTATTTAAAACAATCTATTTAAGTAGTGATATATATATTGTATAAAGCCTGTGTAAGAGCTCACATGACCATAAAAGCTTTCCCAGTTCCAGCTGATGGTTCCCTTGTTTTAGCAGCTAGGTAGCATTTACAAGTCCATGTTCCTCCCTCCCTATCTTACAAAGTTATTGAGGGTATAGGCAAGAGGATAAAGATGAATGTACTATATAAATAAAAAAAAGAAAGAAGGGGCCGGGCACAGTGGCTTACACCTGTAATCCCAGCACTTTGGAAGGCCGAGGCGGGCGGATCATGAGGTCAGGAGATCCAGACCATCCTAGCTAACACAATGAAACCCTGTCTCCACTAAAAATACAAAAAATTAGCCGGGCGTGGTGGCGGGTGCCTGTAGTCCCAGCTACTCGGGAGACTGAGGCAGGAGAATGGCATGAACCCTCCCGGGAGGCAGAAGTTGCAGTGAGCCGAGATGGTGCCACTGCACTCCAGTCTGAGACACAGAGCGAGACTCCATCTCCAACAAAAAAAAAAAAAAAAAAGGAAGGAACATGAACAGTGGCTAGTTGGGGACCTCTGCCCATCAGGAGTCAAATCAATGCACCCTACTAGCAGAGGGAGAACTAACCCTTTGAACTCTGAGCAAAGTTAGTACTGTCCTCCATCACCCAGTTGAATACAGCTGGGCCTAAAGAAATGAAATAGTTGGTCAAGAGACTACACAATCTCAGACACAAAAACTAGTAGCAAATCAGCCACTGCATCTACCTTTACTACAGTTGAGGAAAAGGAGTCCCCAGAGAGAGATGGTGAGTTCCCAAAGCCATAGGGGCAGCCATGGTGGGACTGGTTGCAACTCTAATATCCCAGTATCTCATCTAGGAGAGCTTGGGAATGGTACCAAAGAAACACTCAAGAGCAATGGTGCTTTACTAGGATCCGCAGGCACATTTCAGGGACTTCATGAAGCCTCTGAAATTGTCTGTAAAACTGCGTGGCTTTGTGGTTTTTGTGTTTTTTTTTTTTTTTTTTTTTTTTGCTCTGTTGCCCAGGCTGGAGCGCACAATCTCCACTCACTGCAAGCTCTGCCTCCCAGGTTCACGCCATTCTCCTGCCTCAGCCTCCTGAGTGGCTGGGACTACAGGCGCCCACCACCACGCCTGGCTAATTTTTTGCCTTTTTAGTAGAAACAGGGTTGTACCGTGTTAGCCAGGACGGTCTCAATCTCCTGACCTCGTGATCCACCTACCTTGGCCTCCCAAAGTGCTGGGATTACAGGTGTGTGCCACCACACCCTACCGGCTTTGCATTTTTAAGGGGAACAGTGGTGACTGCGTTCATCAGTCTGAACATAATCCACGACTCAAAAATATTTAATAATAGGCTGGGGGATAAGACTAGAAGTGAATGAGATTAATTCCAAACTAAAAGGAACCCAATTTTTCAATACCCTGAAGACTATGCTTGGGCCAGGCTGCCAATGGAACCATCTAAGGAGAACACAGCCCTAAACTTTCTGGTCTGAGTGGCAAAAGGGATCCTGTAAGAAAAAATTTGTCTGGGAAAACTAGATGTGTTTGTGATCACAGGTGACAGGGAAAGGAGTAATCATCACAAGCTCTAACTACTAATTAGGTGGTCTTAAAAACCACAGGTCAAAGTAACGAGCAAGGCCGTGTTCTTTGGAATCATGGAAAAGGTTTTGGCTGTCATTGTCAAGAGACATGAATGCAAGGTTTCTGCAGCCTTTCAAAGCCAGGGCAGCCTTGGCCTTCAAATCCCTGATTCAATCCCTCCCATTATACCTGTGTGTGGACAGTGAGCCCAGAAAAGGCTGTATGTACCTCAGGAGACCTAATGCGATCACAGGGGTCTTTGTTTTCTTATTTCTGATGTCAACACCAGTCCCAGGAGTAGGCAAAGGCCTTGGTACTTGGCCACAGGGAACTGGATACACGTCAGCCATTGTAATTTCCCTGGGAAACAGAAAATATTTTCCCCACTCTATGGATGAGGAAATAGAAGCAAAGGGAGAAACGTCCAAGGTTTTTCAAGGCAGTGAAGAGCCAAGAGTTCTGAGGTTAAGGCTTGTAGCTAAATACTCCTCACCAGCTCTGGCTGTATATTCCATCTCCTTTTGGGAACCAAGCAGTTCTAGAGATTGGAGAAAACACTAGTTGCTAAGGACAAGATGTGGGATACATTTTACACCACACAACCATACATATGGAATCCATCATACATTAAAATAGAAGATTTGAGGCCTTGCTGGGTAAATGAGATAGGAAAAGAGAACCTGGGGGTTACTCATCATTTTCCAAATCAGAGATTTATATCCCTTTTGGAAAGGAGAAGGAAAATCTGGCTGTGGCCCAGTTTTGAGTAATATTTGCCACTGAGAAGCTGTATGCAAAGATTCCTGGCACAGGCTGTGGAGAGCTCTTCCGATTGGGCTCTGGCCAGTCCTTGTAAATGATTGAGATTTAAAACCCTATCAAATCTGAGAAGCAGGGAGTATCCTCAATACAGCACCATAAATCCCTTATAGTATGAATGTTCAGGGAAAAATGATGTCTATGTATAGCTATATACATATACATATATATTTTACGTCAAGAAGTGTCGACATCACCAATTAACAGTGATCTAAATGGCTGGATTGTGGTTGTTTTCTTTCTTAAATATGTTTTCTGATTTTTCTGCAATTAACAATCCATTGCTTGTGAAATAAAGGAAATATAAAATATAAAAGCTAATAAAGTGTCAATAGAGAGCCAGAACTTATCTCATTCAACTGGCTCACTGAAGAAAAGAAATGGAGGCGGGCAGAGTGGGGGAGCACCTTGGTTGTAGTCACTTGGCAGTCCAGCAAGGGATGCAGAGCCAGGACCCTGGAAATCCCCTGACGTCCTGCCTTCCACACCACCCTGCTGCAGCTGCTGGATTCCTTAGGCTAGGAAACCCCCTAAAAAGCTCGGTGCTAGGTGAGCAAGAGTTTTACATGGAATTGTAAAATTCAAAACAGCAGCTTTAAGCATTAGACAACATATACCAGATTCCAACTCTAAGGATGGCCAAAATTAGAACAGCACTCACAAAGACAAGAGGACGATTTGCAGAAAATTGGTTATCCCAGGCTCAGCCACAACTGCTCTACTGAACAACTTCATAACTGTGCCATGTCTTGTTGTCTCTGGCTGTTACACACGCAATTCTCCACCGCCTGGAATTCCTCGCGTTCTCTCCCCCAGGTGTTTCTATAAACTCCTACTTGACCCTTTAACATCAACTCAGAAGTCATCCTCTGCAAGGCCTTCCCGGGTCATCCACATTTACAAAATTAATTGGTATTGGGATGCTATAACAAGAGGACAGACCTTGCTGTAGGGCATTTCACAACGGAACAGATCATTACTGGCTTATGAGTCTGTCTCACCCTCTGGACAGTGTTCCTTGAGGACAGTGGCTATTTTAATCATCTTTGTATCTCTGGCACACAGCAGGGACTCAAATGTCAGTTGAATTAAATGAATGTCTGCTAACAGACACATGGTAACAATTTAACCCTTCCTTTCAAATCTATGATTTGCCTTTCTGTCTTCTAAGTGGTGCATTTGCAAAGCCCTTAGGTGACAAGTTACTTTGGGACAGAGGTTTCTCTTAAAAAACATTTAAGTAGCTGGCCAGGCACGGTGGCTCACACCTGTAATCCCAGCACTTTGGGAGGTCAAGGTGGGCAGATCACAAGGTCAAGAGATTGAGACCATCCTGGCCAACATGGTGAAATCCTGTCTCTACTAAAAATACAAAAATTAACTGGGCGTGGTGGCACATGCCTGTAGTCCCAGCTCCTCAGGAGGCTGAGGCAGGAGATTCACTTGAACCCAGGAGGCAGAGGCTGCAGTGAGCTGAAATTATGCCACCGTACTCCAGCCTGGCAACAGAGGGAAACTCCATCAAAAACAAACACACACCCCCATTTAAGTAGCTAAGTTGACTTTTGGTATTTCATGCTTCTTTTTGGTGGGGGCTTGGAGGCATGGGCATGACTTGCTCTGTCACCCAGCCTAGAGTGCCATGGCATGATCTCAACCTCCTGGGCTCAAGGGGTCCTCCCACCTCAGTCCCTCAAGTAGCTGGGACTACAGGCATGTGCCACCACACCTGGCCAATTTTTGTATTCTTTGTAGAGGCAGGATTTCACCATGTTGCCTACGCCGATCTCAGACTCTTAGGCTCGGAGGATCTGTGCACCTCAGCCCCGCAAAGTGCTGGGATTATAGGTGTGAGCCACCATGCCTAGCCTTTCATGCTTCATAAGTAACAAGAAAATATGATAGAAGAAAGGTAGGATTATATAATATCAAAAAATAAATGGGCAGGCTGGCTATGACAACGGCCAAAACAAAGTATGATATACCAGCTGACATTTATTATTCCTACCCAACCCTTACCCTATCACTCTTCAAGACATATGCCCAGATACACACGGAAAGTTAATAGCAAGTCACTTTGAGGAGTTTAATCATAACCCATCAACAGAAGAACCTACTGCACAGGCAACACCAGAATGAGTGTATTATTAGGGTTGCTAATCACTAAAATCTCAAGATCAGGTTTCTGGGCACATCTTGCTACATCTGCGCGGGTCCCAGATGGTATGCAAACCAAGTTTGGAGCCTGATTCTTCATAACAGGCTGTTCCTGCAATATCACAAAGGTTGCAACAGAATTGTGCAACAAGAGCAAGAATACTCTGCATGCAGTCTCCTCTAGCACAGTCCTGCTCCTGACTCTGCAGGTCTGAAAAAAGGTTTTGGTCAACTTCTGGGTCCCAGAAACAAGGCTATTATTGCATAGAGCACCTGAAGGTGCCTAGCTTTACTCCTTATAGAGAAGGACTAGTCATAATATACAACATAGTTCCCCTTCCACCAGAATTGACTGGGAAAGGGTACCTTGGAACTTTCTGGAGTGATGGCAGAACTCTAATATCTTGATGGGAAGAGTGTGGGTTACACGGGTGTATACATTTGTTAAAACTTAGAGTTGTTTTAAGATTCATACATTTCACCATATATAAATTTTACCTAGAAAAAAAGAACTACGCACAAATAGGAACTCTAGGTTCTAGGTTTATTTTCTGTAGTAGTATGGGCTAGCAATTTTGAAACTATTTCCTGTGTATTCTAGACTTCAGCAAGTGAGTAAATATATCCAGGATAGGGCTGGGCGCAGTGGCTCACGCCTGTAATCCCAGCACTTTGGGAGGCCAAGGCGGGCGCATCACGAGGTCAGCAGTCAGAGACCAGCCTGAGCCAACAGAATGAAACCCTGTCTCTACTAAAAATACAACAAATTAGCCAGGCATGGCAGCGAGCGCCTGTAATCCCAGCTATTTAGGGAGCTGTAGCAGGAGAATCACTTGAACCTGGGAGGCGGATGGAGGTTGCAGTGAGCCAAGATCGCAGGTTTCTCACTGTTGAAGGTAGTTAGAAATATGGAAAACGAAAAAGTAGCATCACCAAAAGGGATATAATATATATAACTCCCGGCATGAGGAGACAGCATCACTTCTTTGGTATTCCCACCAAAAATTCATAACCTGCATCGAATCATAGGGAAACATCAGACAAATCCACATTGAGGGAAATTCTACAAAAATAACTGGCAAAATATCAAAACATCAAAGAAAGACAAAGGAAGATGAAGTAACTTTTCCAGATTGAAGGAAGCCAGAGACACGACAACTAAATGCAATGTTTGATCCTCAATTGGATCCTGGTCTGGGAGGAAAAACCTATAATGAACATTAACTGGTATAAACAACAACATTGAATACACAGACTGTGGATTAGAAAATAGTATTGTGCAAACATTAAACTGCCTGAATTTGATAAGGGTAAAAGGGTATTGTGTTTAGGTAAGAGAATGTCTTTGTTCTTTGGAATTTACATTGAAGCATTCAGTTACATATATATATATATATATATATATTTTTTTTTTTTTTTTTTTTTCTGAGACGGAGACTCGCTCTGTCGCCCAGGCTGGAGTGCAGTGGCGCGATCTCGGCTCACTGCAACCTCCACCTCCTGGGTTCACGCCATTCTCCTGCCTCAGCCTCCCAATTAGCTGGGACTACAGGCGCCCGCCACCCCGCCCAGCTAATTTTTTGTATTTTTTAGTAGAGACGGGGTTTCACTGTGTTAGCCAGGATGGTCTCGATCTCCTGACCATGATCCGCCCGCCTCGGCCTCCCAGAGTGCTGGGATTACAGGCTTGAGCCCCCGCGCCTGGCCTGAAGCATTCAGTTATAAAGGATCACAATGTCTCCAACTTACTCTCAAAATTTCAAGAAAAAAATGGGGGAGGGGAAGGGAAGGAGGAGGGATTGGAGGAGGACAGCACATATGTATGGGGCAAAATGTTAACAATGGATGAATGTAGGTAAAGTGCATACCGGAGTTCCTTGTACCATTCTTGCAATGTTTCTATTAAGCTTAAAATTGTATCAAATAGAAAGTTACCCAAAAATTCTCTACTGCCAAAAAATATTTAGGTGAGAGTCTAACAATAACAAAGTAATTTAATGTACTACAGGAAATTCTTCCAGGAATATTGATTTTTAAAATTGTACTTTTCCCTCTGGTAGTAATACCACAATACTCTAGTTAGCTTGGAATTTCTTTGTAGAAGTAAAGAGCAACTCATATAAACTTCAAAAAAGGTCTTTTGAAATTTCATTGACAAATACCATCTGTTTAGAAAGTTCTGCAAGACAGTAAGTAGAAACTGGAATGAAAGTGACTCCTCACCACCCACATCTCCCCACCATTCTTCAGTATTTTTCCCCTAAGATGGAACAATTCACCTCCTTATGTGCCAACCTAAGATCAAATAGGATAAGAAATGATTTGTGGGTAAATGTTCCAACTTTTCTGCTTTAGAAGCAAAGCACTGTATTCTTCCCCATCTCAGGCTACATAGAAAGCTCTTGCTCGTGTGTACGCGTGCTCTCTCTCTCTATATATATATATGTATGTATATAATGGTATTGCTTTGTTTTTAATAAATAAGGTAATGAACAAGTGTTTTACTATCCAGCAGAACTTATTCTACTTCCCCAATCTGTCTCTATTTGTGGTTAAATCAAGACACAAGCATGGCCTTGATCCTGGTGGGGAGGAGGAAACATACTGAAAACTACCAAAGGAAAAAATTACTTCATGAATGTCAAAGGATACATTTTTAAAAGTCATTTTTAGCCCCGAAGAATCTTTTGAAACAATAACAACTATGACATGACTCTGTATAAAATGTATTATGCTAAATATACATTAAGAAAAATTCACATACAAAGAAATGAAAATGTAATTGGATTTGTCATTTTAAAGTATTAATATTGGGTTTGTAGATAATAGAGAATGACAATCTCCTAAGCGAATAAAGAAGGTAGCCAAGTAAGTAAATGCTGCATTTCTACTGTAAGGAAATACGTGCACCAATGAAGCAACCTTTCCAGCACAAAAGAAATGTAATACCCAGACCACATGAAAAGTGATCGCTATGGGAATAGCACAGCTGTTAAAATCCAAGTCAGTTTGTATTAAATCGTCCAACATGTTTATGTAAAGCAGGACTCTCAGAATAATCACCAAGAGGAAATAATTTTGCTAACAAAAAAGTGATACCTGTATTTAATTTAAAGCTTACAATAAGTGTGAAAGAAAAATGCTAAGCTATTCTCTTTTAAAGTATATAAGGAATGCCCAGTTAGTTGGTATGCTTGTGATTCTTTTATAAACAGTATCTCAAAGGCTAATTTAATTAGAAATAGAACAAAAAAGATGAGTGTTTGCATTTCACTTAGAGAACCCAATTATCTTTATTTCATTGACTAGCCAGACCAACATAAAGCTATAGAAAACCTTCTGGCACCTGTGCCAAATGATTTCAGTATGAAAATTAATACTGCCAAGTTATTCTGAGACCAGTTAGCTCAACCATTCAAAGAAAAAAAAAATCTCCTCCACTAAAGACGTAGTATATAATCCTAAAACTTGCATTTCTGAAGATGGAGGTGCATGCAGACAGACATCCTTGAGGCCCTGGCTTGAGCAGATATATCTTAAAGGAAACTACAGAAAGAATGGGCTCATAGGTAACTACTGACAAAGTCTAAGCCTGAAATCTCAACATAGGCACTTGAGATGCATAATAAAATGGGCTTAATTTACTTTGGAAGCAAAAAGAAAATAGTTACTCTAAATTTTTGAGCATCTAAATGTAACCAAATTTATTAACATTGCTTGTCAATTCTACATTCAATTTTTTAGAGAAACTGGTCAGGATTGTGCTTCCCATAAAATATAACCCAAGTACAGTTTTCAAAGGAAGCTTGTCAACTCAGAATAGAGAAAAACGTCCCTAGAATTCTCTTTCTTCCACAGTGGCAGGCGGATGAAGGCTATACAGAAAAATAGTCCCAAATTATAACTGAGAAGCCACAGTTGGGCATTAGTAGCCAACATTATTTTGTATAGTACTTCAACATGAAAATCTTTACTTATCAGCAATCATGAGCCTTAAAAGCCCAGGTCAAGTCACTGGGCATTAGAAGGCTGAAAGGAACACTTGAAAGGAAATCAGCTATCACATACAGTGTACATGTAAAAGTCACTCAGACAGTATCTGAAAGCCTATTAAAACATGAGATGCCATCACTGTAGTTTTGCGATATATCAGCCGTTTCCCATTACGATGGCTAACATACTGGCTCTATTTTTAGAGCTTCTGGAAAGATCAAAGCTGAAGGGGCCCTTTCAGTGGCTCCCCATCCAGACCCCTAATCTCTGTTTACTTCTTCTTTGTAATTATGTGGATCTGCAGAAGATGCATAGCCAGGGCTGCCTCACTCTCAGAGTAATGTTTTAAAAAATTGCTCTGTGAGGGTCCCTGCTAGGAGGGAACCCTCTGGGGAGGAACAAAGAGCAGTAAAGTTCAAATTCAAGACAAAATTAGCATGATGTAAGTATTGATACAGAGTTGAAATATTCTAACTCGTCTCCCTACACATTTTCTCAGGCTGGTTTTAAACCACTGTGAGAATGAATACACATCCATGAAAACAAAGTCCTTTCTGAGTGTTTAGACCCCACCCTTCCCCCACAAAAAGCTCTTAGTTGGTTTCAATGGCTCTAGCTGGTGAGGCTGTGGTCAAATGTTGATCTGCTCACTTTTAAAAACAAGTCCCTCCAATACAAAATGACTTACTTTGGAAGAACAAGCTGTACATTTGTCAAATGCCAGGCTGACGGGAAGGACATTATCAAACCGTGACAGAAATCCCCGGATCTAAAAACAAAACAAAACAATTCACATCAAACACACAATGACCACATCTACGAAATGCATGTCTGGTTTCTGACAAGAAGTAGGAAATGATTAATATGGCGGTCCGGATAGAGATTATGAGCAAAATAAGTTCGAAATGAGTATTTTCCCTTGTAATCAGTTTGCAGAAGAACTACATTAGGTCCTTTACTCCATTAGGAGCCAGGGCTTACAAGCTTTTCAAAAAAACAAACTGACTGTAAAATACAAAATGCAAGCTGTAGTATCTAAAGTATTAACAAATGTCTTCCAAAATGTAACAGGTCCACTGGTATACTCAACAAACAATTAGCTCCCACGTGTGTTCTAGTGAATATGGGATTAATAAACATTTCTACGACATGATTTTGGGTGGGGTCTCACAAGGAAAGGCAGCTTGGGGACTGTGGAAGGCAGAAACAGCCCTAAGCATATATCCAGTTATTTGCTTAATTTGGAACAGACAGAGATAAAATGTAAAACATCATCAGATTTATGGGGAAACAGCACCACCTTGAGCATAAACTTCTGGACTACAACTGAGTTACATTTCCAGAGTACCAGCTATAATTAGGTTTCACAAACTATGATTGTAGTAATTTATTCAGAACATTATACCTCTATATACTATACTTACACCAAAGGGGGAGTTTTAAGCTGTTCTATATATCATAAAAATACGAATGGTAAAATCTCTGAAGTCTCCATAGGACTCAACGTTTACAATAAACCAGACAACACAAATCTTATGAGTTAATTCATTTGACCTTTCAAATTCCCCATTTTATGTTGAAAAACCTCAGGCTCAGGAAGAGTGGCAACTTGGCTCAGGTAAACAGTAAGTAATGGAGCCAAGACTCAAAAATGGACCTCCTGATGCAAATCTGGCCCAGGTCTGAACTTCCCTCCCTCTCAGAATATCACAGAGTTTGTCTTCAACACTCTCACTTGAATAGAACAAAAAACCCAATCTACCACCCTTTAGCCATCCTTTTAACACCATGCCCTTTCCCTCAAACCCCCACCCCCCAAAACACAAACAAAAAACTTGACAAACTCTTTAAAGAAAAAGGCTTCTTCTGAGTTTTGGATAACTCCATCCTGATGTTCACACTGTAATAGTGTTGTTTGCGCATACTTATCTCAGGAAAAAATCTAACCTGGAAAAAAATGCCTATGGTTTTTTTTTTATTTTTATTTGTTTTTCTGAGATGAAGTCTCGCTCTGTCGCCCAGGCTAGAGTGCAGTGGTGTGATCTCAGCTCACTGCAACCTCTGCCTCCCAGGTTCAAGTGATTCTCCTGCCTCAGCCTCCCAAGGAGCTGGGGTTACAGGTGCGTACCACCACACCCAGTTATTCTGTATTTTTAGTAGCGACAGGGGTTTTGTCATGCTGTCCATGGCATGTCCAAACTCCTGACCTCAGGTGACCCGCCCGCTTTGGCCTCCCAAAGTGCTGGGAGTACAGACATGAGCCACTGTGCCCCGCCCGATTTTTAAATGTCCTTATCAATATGCTGTGTGTTTTTTAATGCGATCCAAGATCAAGTGTTTGATAGAAATGATAAATTTGGGCCAGGCGGTGGCTCATGCCTGTAACCCCAGAACTTTGGGAGGCCGAGGCAGGCAGGTCACCTGGGGCCAGGAGTTCAAGACCAACCTGGACAACATGGCAAAATCCCATCTCTACTAAAAATACAAAAAAACTTTGCTGGGTGTGGTGGTGGGCACCTGTAATTCCAGCTACTCAAGAGGCTGTGGCAGGAGAATCACTTGAACCCGGGAGGCAGAGGTTGCAGTGAGCTGAGATCATGCCATTGCACTCCAGCCTGAGTGACAGAGTGAGACTCCATCTCAAAAAAAAAAAAAAAAAAAAAAAAAAAAAAAAAAAAAAAGACATTTGGTAACTGGTATAAGTTAGATAGCCTCATTATAAACATATGAAAATATGACAACCTTTTAGTTCCTAATATCTCAGGTATGTGGTAACCATTTCATAATCCATGGCTTGAGCCATAATCAGGGTCATAAGTTTGCTATTCAGGACACCAAAACAGGAGACATCAAAATAGCAGAAAAGAGTTTAATAGCAAGTCACAAATGGGAACGCTGAAATTTTCATGAGCTCTGGAAGTTACAGGCTTGAGAATACTTACAGTGAGTCTCCTCTATACCCCAATTACTTTTATATTAAGTTTACTTAGAAAAGAACTTTATCACATTTAGCATATTTTTCCATTAAAGTTTTTAACATGGCCTACATGTCATGTGTCCATCTATGTTTCATGGAAAGGTTTCTGCATGCTGTTTTCTCTAATACAGTTTTCATCAAACTTTCTTTATGTTGCACAAACACTGGTAATTTTCTCTGATACTGTCTTACCATTGGAGGTGAGCAGGTAAAGCTGAGGGACAGGGAGAAAGTAAATCCAGTTGGGGTAGAAAGGAAGAGAGGAGATAGAGAAGGGAAGAGAAAAATAACAACACCACCACAGGTGGCGAGGAATAGAACAAAAAGGAGATGCTGTGCACGGGATTGGTTGAGTGAGGGTCCAAACACCACTGTTCAGCGGCCCCAGACAGTTCTTTACTAGGAAACAGATTTATTTTCCCAGAAAATGAAGTAGAATAATATTTGTGTGAGGACTTTCCAATTCACCAAGTTGGTATCAGAAGGCCCAGAATTTAACCAAAATAATTCCAGTTTTAGATAATTTAGGACAGGAAGCCCTTCTTCTCAACCCGACTGCAAGAGACTCCTAAGGGGGTACTTCCACAGTTGGGTTCCCTCCCTTCTAGCTAATGCAAAGGCTGAGCTGTCAATTTTCCTAATACACAACTCTGAGGCCTATCATTTTTTACCCACTCCCTATAGCTGACAAAATAAGACAGAATTCCTTGCACTCCAAGGTCCCTCTGCTCTGGGCACAGCTCACCTTTCCAATTAAATTCTGGATTGAATTTTTCACAAACTCTGTACAACTGCTAAACTGAACTACAACTTCCCTCCCAAAGATATTCTTGATTTCCTGAGCTTGCCTCATGCTGAATTCTGTGACTCAAAACTCTTCCTTTTGGTGACAGCTACGTATCTAAGTGTTCACCTTCCTTAAAAACCATTCAGCTCAAACATACCTCGTTCACAAATTCTCAATCTACCACCCAACCTAGAAATAATATCTCTACCCTCTGAAATCCTTCTTTTGATCTTTATGCCCAAAATGCCTTGAGGAATAGTTTTGGGAGTTTAAAATTCATAACAGGCTTGAGATATCATACACATACCATAAAATTCATCTTTTAAACTGTACAGCTCAGTGGTTTTTAGCATATGAACAGTTTTGCAACCATCATCACTATCTAATTTCAGAACATTTTCATCACCCCCAAAAGAAACCCAGCAATTAGTCCTCATTCTCCCCTCTTCTCAGACACTGGCAACCACTAATCTACTTTGTTTCTCTTGTTTTATCTATTCTGCTTATTTACTATAAATGAAACCACAAATGACTGGCTTCATTTAGCATATTTTCATCCACATTGTATCATATGTCAGTATTTCATTCCTCTTTACTGCCAAATAATATTTAATTGTGTCACTATACCACATTTATTTAGCAATTAATCAGTAGATGTGCATTTCTCTTGGGAATATACGTAGGAGCAGAATTACTGGGTCATATGACCGTTTAACATTTTGAGGAACTGCCAACTTGTTTTCCAAAGTGACCACATCATATTAAAATCTTGGCCAGGCGTAGTGGCTCACACCTGAATCCCAGCACTTTGGGAGGCTGAGGCAGCCGGACCACAAGGTCAGGAGTTTGAGACCAGCCTGGCAAACATGGTGAAACCCCATCTCTAGTAAAAATACAAAAATTAGCCGGGTGTTGTGGTACGTGCCTGTAATCCCAGCTACTCGGGAGGCGGAGGCAGGAGAATTGCTTGAACCTGGGAGGCAGAGGTTGCAGTGAGCCGTGATAACGCCATTGCACTCCAGCCTGGATGACAGAGCAAGACTCCATCTTGGGAGCAGGGGGAAAAATAATCTCACCAGCCAAGTGTGAGGGCTCCAATTTCTTCACTTCCTTGTCAACGCCTGCTATTATCTCTTGTAGATTATATGTGAATATGAAACAGCATCTAACTATGGTTTTGACTTGCATTTCTCTAATGACTGGTAAAGTCAAGCATCTTTCCATGTGCTTCTTGACCATTTGTGTATCTTCTTTGGAGAAATGTCTATTCAAATCATTTGCCAAGTTTTAAACATTTTTTAAATTGCTGAATTGTAAGTTTGTTACATATTCTGGATAAAGGTTTCTTACCAAATATATCATCTGCAAAAATATTCTCCCATTCTGTTTTTTTTTTTGTTGTTGTTCATTTGTTTGATACAGCATCTTGCCCTGTTCTCCAAGCTGGAGTGCAGCAGTGTGATCTCGGCTCACTCTAGCCTTGAACTCCTGAGCTCAAGTGATCCTCAGCCTCTCCAGTAGCTGGGACTACAGGCACACACCACCACACTCAGCTAATTCTTTTGATTATTATTATTATTTTTTTTTTTAAGAGAGATGAGGTCTTGCTATGTTGCCCATGCTGGTCTTGGACTCAGGGCTCAAGCGATCCTCCCACCTTGGCCTCCCAAAGCATTAGGATTTCAGGCATGAGCCACCATGCCCAGCCTTTTTTTTTTCTTTTTTTCTTCTCTTGAAGCACAATAGTTTATTTTAGTGAAGTCCTACTTACCATTTTTTCTTACATTGATTGGTCTTTTGGCATCTTACATAAGAAACCATTGTCTAACCCAAGGTCATAAAGATGTATGATATTTTCTTCTAGGAATTTTTATAGTTTTAGCTCTCACATGATGTCTATGATCTATTTTGAGTTAATTTTTTAATATGGTATGAAATAAAGGTCTAAATTCATTCTTTTGCATGTGGAATCCTGTTGTCTCCATACTATTTGTTGAAAACAGTATTCTTTCCCAATTAAACTGTACTGGTTGGTCATTAAGGGTTTATTTTTGCACTCTCAATTCTTTCCATTTATCTATATATCTATGTGAGTACTTAACTATCTTGATTACAGTAGATTTGTACTAAGTTTGAAACTGGAAAGTATGAGTCCTCCAACTTTGTTCTTCATGTCCTGGACTGTTTTGGCTATTCTGGGTCCCTTGCATTTCCACATGAATTTTAGGATCAATCTGAATACTATAATTACTTTAAGAAACGTTTTTATCTTTCTTTCTTTTAGAGGACAAGACACAGGCTGAGCTACTTGTATTTACTCATAGCACAGCGATTTATTCATAAGACAATAAATTACGAAATGAATAAACAAGTAAACAAAAACAACCCAAGGCCTACAAAATTATTCAAATCTGGACTATACAGAGAAAATAGGTCCCACACAAACCACAAGAAAAACTCTGACTTGCCACCATTCATATGTTCTGCATTGCATTCCCTCAATCTTATAAGAACTGCATAAAATTTAAAGAGCAGAGGTTGCTACTTAAAATTAGCACCTTACTTACATATGCATAGAAATCCCGCAGCAATCTAAAATCCAAGTACCTTATGCAAATAAATATATACATACCTGTTGAGACAGGTCAGGCTCCAACTCCCAAATAAGTTAAAAAGATTTGTCCCTTGCTTGGGTGGAGAAAAATTCACCATGACCTTCCTACTTAGAAGTGTGCAAAGTCTATAAAGCAAAGCATTGCTCAGTATTTTTCTAAACTTTCCTCATCAGAAGCCACCCCTGGAACTTGATTCAAAGGTCTAGGGAAAGGCCTGAGAGGTTTAACAAGAGCTCCAGGTGGTTCCCATCAGGCAAGCAAGGGAAACAGGATGCTTTGTTACTAACCTTAGTTACACCCTCCTGTGGTTTGCGCTGTACCACTCAGCATCACCTGTTAGCTGTAAATATGTCATGGGATTACGGGTTGTTTTGTTTGCTTGTTTTCTGTCATGTCAGAAAACGGATGGAAGCACTTAGCAAGCCTCTAATTCTTTGCGCATTTTCTAAAAATAGCACCACCACACCACCTAATTTAGCTCATGTTAAATTAACATTTACATTAAAAGGTTTTATAAAGTGATATCAAAGGTATTTTTCCATCCACCCAGGGAACTAAAGCCCCTACTCAAAGGAAATTTTCGACCTTTTGGATTTAGTCATAACGTGGAGGAAGTCTCACACAGCTTACTCTCAACTCTTGTTCTACTCCTATTTGTTGTCAGTTTCTCCTTATAGTCAGGTAAGCATTAAACTGCTTTTCAAAAAAAAAAGTTAACTCTTCCTGTAACAAAAACGATAAGCACATGACAGAAAACAAGCAAACAAAACAATAACCCATACTTCCATGACATATTTACTTCCATTTTCCTATTTAAAAAAAAATTATCTAAACTTTTAACTTTAAACAGCCTCCCCTGAATATTGTTTTCTCATTCCCCACTCTCCCCACAAGGGGAAAACACTGCCAGTTTCACACACACACACCTGCCCCTTACCTACCAACTTTGTAGCTATTAAGAGGGATTCCTCTGAGTGGCCAAACCTTGCCTCCCTCTGCACATTTTAAGATTTCCATTATAATTTTTTCCTTAGCACAGAAAAATATACAGAAAAAAAATTAAAATGATCCATATAGAAATTGGATTGGCGGTTGCCTGAGGCTGAGGGTGGGGAGATGAACTGGGAGAAGGCACAAAGGAACTTTTTGGGGTGACAGAAAAATTCTGTATCTCATTTGTGGAGGTGGTAGTTATATGAGTGTATACACTTGTCAAATCATATTAAAGTGGGTTCATTTTACTATATATGTTATGTCTTGAAAAAGGTGATTTTAAAAAATGGCTTATAATCTTAATTTTTCAAAACAGTGCAAAGATACAAAATGAAAACCCTAAGTCCCTGTTACCTCCATTACCTCTCCCTGTAAAATAATCACCAACATTAGTGTTCCGTAGAAACTTCTAGGAAAAAAAAAAATTGTATGCCTAAACTAGCTCTATAATATTTGTATCTTTGCTACTCCCTGAATATTAAAAAACCCACCTGGGAATTACAGAGCTTAGAAGAAGCCCAATTACCTGTGGTTTCTTGGCTCTAGTCCCACTCATCACCCCCAGGCCCAAAAGGGCCACACGCTTTGAGTGGAAATCCCTGTTGTCAGATGTGGGGCATCAGGTTGTAGCTGAGCTTGGCTCACAGGGCCTTAGGAGACAGGACACACTGTCCTCACCGTGGGGGAACGAAAACACAGCAGACAGGATGCAAAAAGCATCAGAATAGGGCCTTTATATGGTCGTTTGGCCTCGCTCCCGGGCTGTTCCCAGCTGGACAGCGTGTGGTCCGGCAGGAATTAATTAGGCACACCTGTGCTTATCTAATTAGCTTCCAAAGGCTCTCAGGCAGGAACACCTGTTGGGGCTGGAGATGTGCACTGGGGACAAGGTGTCAAGGGTCCTTTTAGAAACACAACTAGTGTTGGTGGAAGCACAAAATTCAAAAAGCAGGATTTGGTCTGCTGCCTTAAGAAGTTAAGTACTCTGCCCCAGGTGATGCCATCAAGAAGCCATTTTTTCATGGACAGAAGCAGTGGTCCTCAAATGCCTAATGTCCCTGGAGGTTTTCGCTCAGTAGCTCTGGGATGGACTGGGAAATGCATATTTTGAAATGGTTCCTCTGGTGATTCCCACTGAAAGTCAGGTATGGGAATCCCTGGATTAGGCTGTCTTCTGATTTAAGACCAAATGACTCAAATTCTATTCCCAGAGCCACTTGTATCGCCTCGTCTATTCTCCATGCAGCAACCAAATCTAATCATATCACGCCTCAGCGTTCAGTGGCCTCCCAGTGCCCCTGGGTTGAAGGTCCAAGCATTTCCAATGGCCTCTGCATTCCTGCCTTCTCTGCTGTGCCCCTTCTACTCGCTGTCTCACAGGTAAACTGGCCTTTCCCTTCCTCAAACTCTCTGAGCACCTTTCCCAGTCATCGTTTCTGCCTCTTCTATAGCCCCCCGCTAAAGCACTTACTTCTCTCCCTTTTCCCTTTCAAATAAACAACTGTTCCCTCCTAACCCTAGAAGCCAGGCAGGAAGGCATGTCCTGGAATAATGTGGAAAATGATACCCCAGAGAATGAAGGGAGGAGAGCACTAAAATTGCTGAATTCCATGCCTGTGTTCAGGGCTCCTGGGTGTTTTCATACACTGCATCCAATTTTGGCCTCACTACCATCCTGTGGCCTTCCTCCGATCTCCAAATAGGAACACAGGAGGCTCAGGGAAGTGATATGGCTTGCCCAATGGTCCACAGCTACCAAGTGGTAAAGCCAGGAATCTGAATTTTGTTCTTTCTGGCTCTAAAGCCTGAGGAATAAAGTTGAAAAGCAAAGAGGTAGAAAGGAAGAAAGAGGCTAGAGGAATTTAAAATAAAAAAATACTTCCAAACAAAAACTCAATGCCTAGATGGCTTAACACCTATCAGGTGGATTCAATTATCTTTAGTCAATTATGCCCAGTTGGCCACAAAATAAATATAGATCAGGAATAGAAAGGGTCCTCTTTCTTTCTGGGCCACCCACCCCTGGTGGTGTTTTCACCTAAGCTGAGTAAAATTAGCTTCAGACCCAGGCCTCGACGGGAGGCTAAGATCCAATGCCCAGAGACAAACAGCCATTCTGAGAAAGCACAGTTGCAGCCACAACTGGAACCTGCTGCTTTAACTTCACACTGCTTCCAGCAGGCCTGGCAATATTTCTAAAGCTTGGAGTTTGCATAAATAAAAACTAACTCCAAACTCCAAATCGATCTTGGATGTTGAAAAGAGTCTTAATCAAGTTCAATGCCAAAATGGAGAGCGTAGCAATTGCAAAACCCTAAGCACACCAGAATGGTCTTTGTTTCAGCTAAGAGCTTCAGCTCTCACCACTGACGCACCTCTCACTATTAAACTAGAGTCACCAAGGGGGCAGAAAAACCAAGCTGGACATAAGCCAGTGTTTCCTTAGAAAAACACTGCAGAATGGGGCATATCTTCCCAACCACTCCCTCTCTACTCATTGCTTTCAGAGCTTTATGAGAGTCTTTATAAATTCCTTTTTAGGAGAGTAGATAAGTTTCCATTTTAATTAAAAGTGAAAGATGAAACCAATATTTACAAGTGTCTCTTATGTGCCCAGAACTGTGCTAATGCTTAGTACATGTGACTTAATCCATCCACGAATTCCAGGAGCTTATTATATTATCCTCATTTTACAGATATAAAACATGAGGTTCAGAGAAGATATGTAACGGGCCCAAGGTCACACAGGGACAAGTGCTAAGAGCTGCCTCAAATGGTTTTGTAAAATGAGATAGTGAATGTGAAATTAAGAGACAAAGCTGGGGTTCTAATCGGATCTGTATGATCACAAAGTCTTTAGGCTGCCTTCCTAAACAGGCACCTCCTAAACAGGACAGCCTTATCCAGCGGGTAAAACTCATGGGGCAAAGTGACATCCTTCAACCTATAAAGTTAGGCCCAACTCCTCTTGGGACAAGCGATGCAATCTGAGATGCTTCTGAATGCTGACATTATAATTTATCCTCCAGGGAAACAGCAATCTTGATTCTGCTTCCGGAACCTCACAGAGGAAACTCAGACATTGTTAGACCTATACCCAGATCCTTCCTTGTATTCAGAGACCTACCCACTGGAACCAGACTCTACTGCATCCAAATGACTTGGGATACATCTATCACCTTAGATTACCCCAAACACAAATGGAACTCAACACTGGGTGGATCTTGTACCAGTTACTTAACTTCTCTGAACTTCATAGTGCTTGGAACTTGGCAGAGTCAGATTACCTGGTGAGGGGATGGCTGGATGGAAGGAAGGAGATAAGATGAATAGGTCACAAACCATAACACTTGATACAGTGAAACATAAGGCCTGCCCATTTTTTCTGCTATATCCATCATCAACCAGAGAGGTATAGAACCAGAGGGGAAAGGAGGGTCCTCTCCTGGGCTACATCTCAGGAAATATGTTCTTATTGCTTATCTGCTAAGATTTCCCTCCTCAGCAGTCCATCTGTCCATGTCCCTAGGAGCACAGAGATAAGTATTTCTGAACACAGTAAAGATGTTTTTTCAAAATCTAAAGGCCTGAGGATTTGGGGGGCACAGCCTGTGTAGAAAGGGCAAATATCCTGAGATACAGCTAGAGATCCCAGCTCCACCTCAGCATGTGAATCAATTAGAATTTTCCCAGGCCAGATCCCTCCCAAGGTCCTGCCCTAGTTTTGGCTTTGTATTACCTTTCTGAAGCTAAAAGAATTCATGAAGCTGAGAAAACCCTGGGGTTGGCAATTCCAAGCTCAGAAGAATGGCATACACATTCAGGGTCTTTTTTTTTATTAGTACTTTAGAACCAAGAGTTCATTTACCTAAAGACAAAAGATGTGCACTGCTTGGTCCACAAGTGGGATAAAGCAGGAGTGCCCCATCAATTACCTTGGTGTTTGGACAACTGTTGTAGTGTTACCTTGATTCCTTTTTTTTTTTGAGGCAGGAACCCCCTCTGTTACCCAGGCTGGAATGCAGTAGTGTGATCCTGGCTCACTGCAGCCTCAAACTCCCACAGGTGCATGCCACCACACCTGGCTAATTTTTTGTAGAGACAGGGTCTCTCTATAATCAGGTTACTCTCTGAGTAATCAGGCTGGTTTTGAACCCCTGGACTCAAGCAATTCTCCCGCCTCAGCCTCCCAAAGTGCTGGGATTACAGGAGTGAGCCACTGTGCCTAGCCTCGTCACCTCGTTATCATTCTATGAGGATGTACAGCCAAAGACTTAGCAGGCTAACAGGCTGTTAATTTCCGTCACATCCAGGATCTCTCACCAGCCAGCAAACCAGCTTCCTGGAGATATCAAGAGTGGCCTGTACATTTTATAAATCCCAAACTGTGCCTCGTACCAAAGAAGCAGAAAAAGGATCTGGCCTTGCAGAGCTCAGCCACCAGCCAGGAAAAATCAGTTTTTCTTTCTTTCTTCTTCTTCTTTTCTTTTTTTTTTTTTTAAGTAAAAGAACACTGTTGATGGGAAACAGAAAGAACAACACTACTATGCTAAGATTTATAATGAAAAAGCTCCCTCTACAAAAGACAACAGATTCCAAAGAGTATATACTATATAATTTCATTTACAGAAGTTCAAAATCAGACAAACATCTCCCATGGTGTTGATAATCAAGAGGTGCTTACCTCTCTATAAGAAGGAGGCAATAATAATCCGAAGAGGCATGAGGGTGGGCATTGAAGGTGCTTGATAGTTACTTTGTTCTGATCTGTGTGCTGGGTATAAGACTGTTCATTTTGTGATCATTCATCACATTACCACTTAATGATGTGTGTGATAATCTATATCTATTCCACACATCAACAAAATGATTTTTTGAAAAATCATTCTTTTTATAGACAGAAATTAGCTTATACTTACTGCTGCGTGCTTGCAGAATCAAATCCACGTACAATGGGCCAGAGACTTAAAAAACAAAAAACAAAAAAACCCAAACAAACCCATAAGCCTTTTGCTCACCTGAAATGGTTTTTTATGGTTTTCAAATTCAGTAAGAGGTTTCTTCAGGCAGAATTTCACTGAATTTCAGGGCCTAATCAGGCCTTTTTTTTTTTTTTTTTTTTTTTTTTTTTTTGGCACTTGGCCAATCTTTGGATGGGCCAAATTCTGCCTGTGGACCCAGAGACAGAACAACTAAGTAATCCTCAGGCCTCCTAGGTCTGACACAGAGGAGAGCAGAGACCCAGAGAGCAGAGGAAAAGCTAAGGAACTTTCTCCAAATTACACAATGAGTTGCTGGTGGGGGGCCTTGTGATTCTCAGTCCAAGGACTATCACTTTTCTACTACATCTCTTCCACAGGGGCCAATTAATAAAACTTTTCCTCTGGGGAACTGAGAAAAATGAGCCCAGTAAACTTCACTGGTCATTCTTTGCATACAAAGTACACAAAGGAGTTTACCAAGTTCCTCTCCAACAGGAAATCATTTGTCTCTAAGAGCCAGGAAGAGGAGGAGGGAAGTGCTGAGTTTGCAACAGGGCATTGCAACACAGCCCAGTGTTTTTGTGGAAACGATGTTCCCCTAATCAAAACACGGTTGCATAAATGGACTCACTCCACTTAGGAAAAAAAAAAGTTGTTTAAAGCCTATAAATGGGGACCACACAACCCTGATTAATTTTTAAAGTTCTTTCTCCACTTTCTTTTTTAGAAAGTAGCTAAAAATAAAGGCTTGAAACTTGAAATAATGTAAGCAAGTAATCACTCACACACACACACACACACACACACACACACACTCTGGGCTTTCCCCATATATGGCTGTGTTATTCTTCAGTCTTTGAAAAGGGCAAATGAAGAGATGGCCAACAACCAAAATAATCCTTCAGACATTTGAAAACGAGGAGAAAGAACTAGAAGAGTTGGTGAATGACAAACAATTGTGAGGCTCAATGGGGATAAATAACACTGAGAGGGATTAGTTGCCATAGCACTTTAAAAACATGGGCACATGCATTTTGACACTGGGCCCCTTCTATAAAGAGACTGTTTTGCCCTCTGGCCTCAGCACTGAGAAAACTACAACTGCAGTAATTTAACATAAAGGACTTAAAGAAGGAAACCAGTACAGGGGCATGACTGAAAATTTAATTAAGGCCCTTCTCAGTATAAAGTCTGTAAAGGAGATGAGGGCACATCTCAAGGTCAGAAGAAGGGGGAGACTTGGGAAAGATTCAAATGAGATACGAGAGCATAAATAGCAGAGGTCGGCTCGGGAGGTCAGCTTCCTTATGATAGATGGTTATTACTGTGTCTTTTGGGTCCTCCGTGAAATGTCTCTGTAGAGAAGATTAACGCATGTCAAAAAAAAAAAAAAAAAAAAAGGCCACCGTGTGTGGGGGACGGTGGATGTGGGACACATTTTTATAGTGTTTTGTGGTTTTCAAGGCCGTGTCAGATGTAATCCTGGACGCAAAGTAAAGCACCTGCTTTTCTTGATGTGGAAACTGAGGCTCTGGGAGGCTAAGTGAACTCTACAAGTTCTTTTTTTTTTGTTTTTAGATGGATTCTCACTCTGTTGCCCAGGCCAGAGTGCAATGGCATGATCCTGGCTCACTGCAACCTCCGCCTCCCAGGTTCAAGCGATTCTCCTGCCTTAGCCTCCTGAGTAGCTGGGATTACAGGTGCACACAACCACACCCAGCTAATTTTTGTATTTTTAGTAGAGACGGGGTTTCACTATGTTGGCCAGGATGGGTCTCAAAACTCCTCTCCTCGTGATCCACCTGCCTCAGCCTCCCAAAGTGCTGGGATTACAGGTGTGAGCCACCATGCCCAGCCCACAAGTTCTATTATGGGTGGCTTTGTGCAAGTGGGCTGAGGTCCCAGCAGGAAGCAAAATCTCCCAATATGCAGGCCACGGATCTTTCGACTCACAAGACCTTTGAAAGAACATTTGTCAGACTGCCCAGTTTAGGTATGGACTGTGGCTCACCCACTAAGTCTCTGTGACCATAAAGAAGTCATTTCCCCTCTTCTGATTCTTATTCTAAACGGAATATAGCAGTGCCATCCTAGCTGGCAGAAGGTGGGTGGCGAGGAGGAAGAGAGAGACAAGCATGAGCTGAGTCACTGTGCTCTCTGTACTCGTCTGAGTCTGTCCTTGCAAATCTCCAGGTAGGACTGGCGGGCACCATCACCATTTCACTCATGGGGGCAGCCGTCACATTACAGGAGAGAACACATACGTGGAATCTAAAAAAATGATTTCCAAAATGTAACACTGGAAAACCTCTTCAATCTCCCGAAAATATAGTAATGAAAATGACTGAAGAGGCAGTATGAATTCTAAATGTTCATCCCACTGCCTTTTTCTTTTTAATCCCTAAGGGATGGAACTTCCTCATGATACTTTGGATTCTTTATCTGAAAAGACACCCCGCTTTCTGGTGACCCTGCATGCTTCTAGTGGTTTTCCCATGCCTGCCTATGAAGGTTTTCTACTTGGGTTCAGAGTCAATAATAATAACGAACAACAGCAAAGAAATAGCAGGTATTGTTTGTTGAGAGCCTATGATATATACTGTTGCTGAGCCCTTTCTAGCAACCATCCATAATCCATACAACTACCAGGTGAGGTCAGTATTACTTTCTCCACGTTATAGATAAGAAAACTAAGCCTCAGAGAAGTTTAGTGACTTGGCCAAGGAAGGCCATCTTAATAACGGCAGGGCTGGGATTTAAACCATTGTATGGCTGATTCCAAAGCATGTTTTTTTCCTGTTCCTATTGCATTATGAGGCCTCTAGTGAGTTTATAAAACGCATCAAAGACTCTAGGCAATGCTTCTCGTTTGTGATTTCTTCCCATCACTATCCTGCAGAATGGAATACCTTCTAGGTGGTTGGAAAGTTCTCCCACCGAAATCCCAGCTGCAGGGTAAATGGGTGGATATGAAGTGGGCTGGGCAGATGGAATGGCAAAGAGACCCCACATGCCTTCCCCCTGCACCAAAAGAATTGTGATTTCACTTCCAAATCACTAACCTGGTGAGGCACGAGCCCAAGAGAGGTTGGAGGCTCATTCATCCGATCGTCACTGCTGCTGGCAATGGCATAGCCCCTGAGGACAGGAAACAATCAGAGCTGCTCATTTAATCCAAGTTTAACACATGGGAGGATGATCTAAGCAGAAGTCTACATAAGATTCATAATGATATCTAAAATGCCCCTTGCTGGGCAGTGTAAGTTAGCAAAAAAATAATTTCCCTGGGACAAAGGGCAAGAAGAGTAATTTAAAAATGCACGGTTTGGAGTAAGAAAGACCTGAGCTTGTGACCATAGGCAAGTTGCCTAACTTCTCTGTGCTTCAGATCCATCATCTAGAAAGTAGGAATGAGGGAGCTCTGATTAATAAATGAGGAATCTACTATACCAATTGCCAGTGCAATGTTTGGCATATCAGAGGCCAATAAAAATTAACTCACTACGAAATAGTCTTATTAAACATCACAGAACATTTCTGCACTGAAAATTTGAAGAGGAAAATTTTCTAACCTTAACTTCTTGAGCTGATATAAATGGTAATGAAATGTAGGAAATAAAAGTGAAGAATGAATTGGGCAAAACTAATGCACCACTCTCTGAACAATGGAGTGATACTTCTGTCACCAAAGAGACGTGACACAGGACCTGGTGTTTAAACTATGACCAGGGAAAATGTGGCAGACGGATGGTCAGCGTCAAGGAAGCAGAAAGTCAGCTCTCAAAGATTTTGTCCCAAATACTTCCTGTCAGAGGATGGCAATAAACTTAAATGACAGATAGCTAAGGTGGACGACAAAGAGGAAGACAAAAAAGTCCTGCTTTTCATTTATCTCAGAGTACCCATACTAGTTACCTATACAGCCACAATTTTCAACTGCTGAGGAAAGCTTTGAGTCACACAATAAATAGAATATTCATGTTAATTTGCATATTGACTTTCTGAGAACTGGAAAAATAAATCTTTCAAAAATTCGATTTTCTGCTGCCTGTATTGCAAACAACATAACAAAGTGATTAAACATAGTTTGGAGCCACATTGAGCTAAACCCTGGCTTTTCCATTTACTATGTTAATTTGGCCACTTACTTATCCTCACTATGCCTTGATTTCCCCATCAAAACTGGGACTAATAATAATAGTTCTTTCCTAACAGGTTTGCTACGAAGATTAAAGGAGGCCGGGTGCAATGGCTCACGCCTGTAATCCCAGCACTTTGGGAGGCCAAGGCGGGTGGATCACCTCTGATCACTGAGGTCGGAGGTTCAAGACCAGCCTGACCAACATGGCAAAACCCCGTCTCTACTAAAAATACAAAAATTAGCCGGGCATGGTGGCGTATGCCTGTAATCCCAGTTACTTGGGAGGCTGAGGCAGGAGAATCACGTGAACCCAGAAGGCAGAGGTTGCAGTGAGCCAAAATCGTGCCATTGCACTCACTCCAGCCTGGGCAACAACAGCAAAATTCTGTCTCATTAAAAAAATAATAATAAAAAAAAAAAGATTGAAGGAGGCAATATTTCTGAAGTGCTTAGACCAGTGCCTAGCACAAAGCAAGCCCTATATAAGCGTTGGAAAAATAAAATAAACCAAAATTTGTCCAAAAGGATGCAGAAATGTGGCCACAAAGGAAACGTGCCAAGTCATCTCAGCCCAAAGAACCAGACCTGCTTTTTCTAGTCTTGTGTTTTTGAGGGTAGATAAAGTAGTGAAATTCTCTGAAAAGTCAGACTGAGAAAAGGCCACAGGAGACATTGATGAACGACTGCCTACAAAAGCTTTGTTTAAATGCTCATCTCCCACTAGCAAACTCACCCTTCTGGATGCTGCAAAACAGATACCATCAATTCCACGGCCAGGGCTCCTGCAATCATGGCCAATCCTGGACGACTCACAGTGCACTGCTGGTCCAAGGTCCGGTCTCTGGTTGACTGCAAAGAAACAATCATTGGTGTGTGCTGAATGTTCTATTCCATTCAACTCTAGCTGTCTCAAGTATGAAATCCTCTGTGACAAAGCTTTAAATTATAACCAGATGCTCATTGTTAGCAAAGAACATCCAGCCTCAAGTACATCATTTCTTGAGATTATCAAGAAAACAAAATACACAATTTAAGTAACTAAATGAGGTAATATGCTAAAAAGGATCAGCAGCTTAAACAGATTGGGGGATATCAACCAAAAATGAGGGCTTAGCTGCCTCATATAAAGGAACTGCATCATGTGTTCCTTTACGTGTCTCAATTCAGTTCTGTGTTTGGTAGTTAAGTGACAGAGACACAGAAAGGAACAATGATTAGAATAGTGCAAATGATTCTGCCCTGCCATTTTAACTAATACCTCAAAGTGACCGTGAGATAGGAGCAACAATTTACTATTATTTGCAGCCCTCAGTTCCAATGTTCCTCTCACAACA
The DNA here is from genome assembly GCF_047675955.1 of Chlorocebus sabaeus. NCBI lineage: Eukaryota > Metazoa > Chordata > Mammalia > Primates > Cercopithecidae > Chlorocebus > Chlorocebus sabaeus. The sequence continues at coordinate 53,159,086 of NC_132925.1, forward strand.
TGGGCATCAACTCTCTGGGTGATTCTAGGGTTTACTACAAGTATTTTTTTTTTTTTTTCCTACAACATGGCTGTGAACACGAGTCTTTGCTGGTTCAACCAAAGAGAGTCTAACCATCCCACTCTGGGCAAATTAAAGAGGTTGTTAGGAATATTTTTGACTCTATGAAAATTTTACCTTATGAGCAAATGGGACTTTACTGTAAGGGACCACTAATCGTATTTGTTGACAATAACTAAATAACAAGACCAGCTGTATATTATAACACTATGACAGAGATCATCAAGCCATCCTTCTTCATATAAGAGAATGGTCATCTTCTTTTCTTTATATTGGGAGGACATAAAAGCCAGCCATCCAAAGGAGATATGAGTTATTAAGTGAAAAATTTTAAAACAAAGGAAAAATAGAGGGGAGGTTACAGAAAACATCTCTGCATTGCCTCACTGGAAATTTTTTATCTGTTCTGATAAAGGAACAGCCCTACATACAGACAGACTTGTGTGAAGTTCTGAAAGCCATAGAATCTTAATTTGTACAGTGTAGTCTTGCTGTTCAAAGCACTGTCGCACTTGACCCACTGAATTGTGAGTTGACAGGGCAAGTATTCTTCCCTCCCCTATTAGCATTGTAGGGAGAATACAGGACACTCAGTTAAATTTGAATTTCAGATAAATAAATTTTTAGTATAAGTGGGTCTTGAATATTGCATGGGACATATACTAAAAAATTATTCATTATTGGCCGGGCACGGTGGCTCACGCTTGCAATGCCAGCACTTTGGGAGACCAAGGCAGGGGGATCACAAGGTCAGGACTTTCAGACCAGCCGGACCAACATGGTGAAACTCCATCTCTACTAAAAATACAAAAATTAGCCGGGCGTGGTGGCACGTGCCTGTAGTCTCGGCTACTCAGGAGGCTGAGGCAGGAGAATCACTTGAACCCAGGAGGCAGAGGTTGCAGTGAGCCGAGATCATTCCACTGCACTCAAGCCTCGGTGACAGAGCGAGACGGTTTCAAAAAAAAAAAAAAATTCATTATTAACTGAAATTCAAAGTTAGCTGGGAATCCTATAATTTTACTTACTAAATCTGACAAGCCTACACACCAGTCCTATTTTGCAGAGGCAGCGGGAACCTAAGAGACTTTTTGGAATTACCTGGGAGGCAGTGTCAAGGCATTGATGGAATCTGATCTTTAGACTCCTAATTTGTAATGTTGTCTTGACTAAAAGCAGCACAGCAGACAATACTGAGTGCTACCAGGGATTAGTCTGCTGTGGTTTCCTCAATAAGCTTTCCAAAAATATAGTTTGTAGCCGCGTTTATATTGGTGAACAAGGAACAGCTGTACAGTTGATGACGCCAGTCAAGGTTCATAATGAGATAATGCCATCCTCCCCAAATTGGAGAATTCTTCTCTTTGTTAAAAGATAATATTTAAATAGTCATAAATGAAAGGGCCGAGTCTGTCTGCCTCAGCGCACAAGTTGGTGACAGGAAATATTTGGAACTAAAGAGAAATCCACTTACATCTCCTGGGGCCACCACATCATTGCAGAAATAGCAGCCAAGCTTGTAACCAGGGATGTTGGCAAAAAGTGATGAGCCCAGGAGGTCAGCAGATGCCACAGGGTAGTTTGGACACAAGTCCCCAGCTCCCTGCTGCTTTGGTTTCTTCAGGCCATGTCTCATGACAACAAATGTGTCAAATCCCAAAGCAGCATTGATGACCAGCTGCAGGTTTCAAGGAATAAAAGAGCAGAGTTAAAAGACACATATATTTGAAGCTGTGGCTAATTCCATATTTGCTCAACTTTTTAAAATTTATTTTTTGCATGTAAGTGTAATTAGATTATAAAAGTTAATGATGATAAAAGCTACCCACTACTGAGGGCTTATTAAGTACAAAAGACCTAATTATATCACAATTATCATAAATTATCTTATTTAATTTCATTTGAAACTCATAACAGACCAGGCACAGTGGCTCATAACCTGTAATCCCAGCACTTTGGGAGGCCGAGGAGGGCAGACTGTCTGAGGTCAGGAGTTCAAGACCAGCCTGGCAACATGATGAAACCCTGTCTCTACTAAAAATACAAAAACATTAGCCGAGCATGGTGGCATGCGCCAGTAGTCCCAGCTACTCAGGAGGCAGAGGCACAAGAAACGCTTGAACCTGGGAGGTGGAGGTTGCAGTGAGCCGAGATTCCACCACTGCACTCCAGGCTGGGCGACAGAGCAAGATTCTATCTCCAACAAAGAAAAAAGCAAACAAAAAAAACTCATAACAAACATTTCTTATTTATAGAGGAGGAAACTGAAAGTCAGAGAAGTTAGTTCTATAACTTGCCTAAGGTCACTTATCTGGCAAGAGGCAGGTGTATAAAACCAAGTCTACATAGTTCTCAAACACATTCTTTCTACCATTATACTATACTGTCACGTCCACATAGATTTGTTTTTATAACAGCTTTATTGAGATATAATTCACATACCATATAATTCACTCTTCATGTAGATTTTTTTTGGTATCCCACTAGCTGGAATAGCAAGCACATGCCACCATGCCTGCCTGGCTCTGCATAGTTGGTATTTTGTTTTGTTTTGTTTTTTGTTTTTGAGATGGGATCTTGCTCCATTGCCCAGGCTGGAATGCAATGGCGTGATCTCGGTTCACTGCAGCCTCAACCTCCCAGGCTCAAGTGATCTTCCTGCCTCACCCTCCCGAGTAGCTGGGAGCACCAGTGTGCATCACCACACCTAGCTAATTTTTTGGTTTTTTTCTAGAGATAGAGTCTCATCATGTTGCCCAGGCTAGTCTCAAACTCCTGTGTCAAGCAATCCTCCCAAAGTGCTAGGATTACAGATGTGAGCCACCATATCCAGCCCAACACATAAATTTTTTAAAAAACATTTTTTTCATTATACTATAACAACTTTTCATGGTTCTAATTTAACTTATTATCCCAAATTTCTGATAATATAGAAAGTTTGAAAAATAAAGGATAAACACACTACAAAAGAAAAAAATCACTGAACCCACAGCTCAAAAAATTATCATTAATAGTTTGGGGTATTTTTTCCTATTATTTTCTCTCTTTCTCTCCCATTCTCTCCCTGTCTTTCTCCCTTCTTCTTGCCCTCTTTCTCTCTCCTCTCCCAATAGACAGATAAGTAGATACATAGGAAAACATATATAAATATTTAACATAATTGGTATAAAATATATACAATATTGCATCTTCCTTATTTAACATAATGCGGCATTTTCCATCTTATTAAAAGTCCTTTGAAAACATACTGTGGCCGGGCACAGTGGCTCACGCCTGTAATCCCAGCACTTTGGGAGGCCGAGACGGGCGGATCACGAGATCAGGAGATCGAGACCACGGTGAAACCCTGTCTCTACTAAAAAATACAAAAAACTAGCCGGGTGTGGTGGCGGGTGCCTATAGTCCCAGCTACTCGGGAGGCTGAGGCAGGAGAATGGCGTAAACCCGGGAGGTGGAGCTTGCAGTGAGCTGAGATCTGGCCACTGCACTCCAGCCTGGGTGACAGAGCAAGACTCCGTCTCAAAAAAAAAAAAAAGAAAACATACTGTGAATGGCTGCACACTATTCCATCATAGGTATGCACCATGATTTAGTTCACTATTCAACACTGTTGGCCCTCAAAGTTGTCATTGACCAAGTAGTGGTGAATAAGACCAAGTCTCTGTCCTCTTGGAGCTTACGTTTCAATGTAAGTACAGTATACCTTTCAGTGTAGAGTATCTCAAAAGATTATTACGAAAATTAAGCAGTAAATGATACCTATTACATTGGGTGATGGTGTGTGAGGTGAAGACAGAGTCTGAAGCAGAAGCCCTTTGGCACTATGCTACCAGGTCATACAAACCACATCTCTGCTCTGGGGAAGAGAAAGTTAGGGACACTCCTCCCTCTGAAGTGGTGGTGCATTAAATCATAAATCATAATTAGAGACAGTGCCTACCTTTCTCTTGCTTGCAGCAATGACAGCAGGAAGCCACCTGCTCTCCCTGGTGTCCATCAACAGGAAAATGACATCATGGCTTTCGATGAGCTGCTCCAGTTGCTCCACATCTCTGCGGGCTTGCTCCAGAGTGACACTGGAGAAGTTCACTGGATGCCCAGGCATGGGTATGCTCATGTTGAATCCTCTGGCATTCTAGGGAAACACCAGGATGTAGTCATGTCTGGATCAATGGTATAGGCAATATCTCACAGCCCACACTTCCCACAGCTGCCTGCACTTACTTGTGGTCACTTACATGAGATCTCCCTGTGCACTATTATGCTGCACCCTTCCCATGCCCGCTCTCTTCTTCACGTCTGCATCCTAGAACACCTTGACCTATCACCCCAGGGCCCTGAGGCAGGGCAGGGCAGCAAGCAAAGACATACGGATCTCAGTTCCAAAGTGGAGGGGGCTCATCCTACCTGAGGTAAGGACACTGGAGAAAGCTGTATCTTTGGCTCTTTCCAGTCATCCAAGGCCAAGAAACTTCATCACAGCACCTTCTGCCTACCCAAGTACCTCTGGTTTTTTTCTTTTCTTTTCTGTGTTTTGGGGCTTTTTGTTTTTTGTTTTTGTTTTCGAGACAAGGTCTTGCTCTGTCACCAAGGCTAGAGGGCACTGGCACAATCATAGCTCACTGAAACCATGACCTCTTGGGCTCAAGGGATCCTCCTACCTCAGCTTCCCAAGTAGCTGGGACTACAGGCACACATCACCACACCCGGCTGATTTTTAAATTTTTAGTAGAGATAGGTTTCACTATGTTGCCCAGCCTGCTCTCGAACTCCTCGGCTCAAGGAATCCTCCTGATTTGGCCTCCAAAGTGCTGGAATGACAGGCATAAGCCACTGTACCCTGCCTAAATATCTCCAACTGGGCTATCTCTTCCTATTTGCTTCCAAATTGCCCTCCCTTCTGTTTCCTCAGTGTTAAACATCTCTATATGGAGTGTTCTAGCAAATATAATTTGATCTAATACATTCACATTAGGTTAGAATGACTGATGATCTTGCCGTAATCCTTTCAGGGGTATATGCATTTTAAAAAACCTCAAATACAAAAAACTACTTGCTAACTTAGAGCCAAAAAAATCTACTTATGAGTATGTAGATATTTTTGTGAGGCAGAAGGAGTTACAGTGGGTGATGTCAGAGTGTGGGACAGAGTAAGGCTTCACTCTCTGTCCAAAAGTAGAAGCTGTCCAGCAACCTGAGTTCCCTGAATTGGGATTTTTTAAATGCGTTTTAGAACAGCTCTAAAATTTACCATCTACCCCTTGGTGACCGCATAATATTTTGGCATATTAACAGTGAGTCATATATGGGTGCTAATGAAGCTAGGGACACTGACTTTCCACAAAAGATGAATGTGTTCTAGAATCATAAACTGTACCCTTAACCCTGGTATAACACTGGCCATAGGGAAGTGTTTGAAAATATCGGCTTTTTCACTCATTTGCCAAAACCCCTCACTTACTGGAAAAACAACTCAAGGGACAGGGCAAGCAGATCTTTTTAAAAAGAAGTATCAAATTTGTAGATTGTGGATATTTTTTCATTATCTTCGACTTTAAACCTAATCTCTGGAATTCAAAAAGGAAGAACAACAATTTCAAAAGGAATGAAAAATAGAGTGGCAAGCAAAGCAGGAAAGGACATGAGGCAAAAAGGATTTCAGAAAGAAGAAAGGTGCACAAACATGTCTATTTTAACAATGAGACTAGCACAGCTATCAGGATCTCATTAATTAATTCATTAAGTATTGTGCACCTACCGTGTACCAAATGCTGTAATAAGCAATAATAAAAGCAATGACTACAGTAATAATCGCAATACCTGCAATACCTTACTGACATACTACAATTGACAAAGCATGTTAAATGGTGGTAGCTTGATCCAAAGAACTATTATGTATGTATTTTCATGACACCAAGATGGAAGCATAATCATGCAATACCAATTCTGAACTTTTGAATAATAAAGTAACTTTGCTAACCTAAATAAATCTCTACTTGCTAAAATTTCAGCCAGTAAGCTAACGTAAGAGCCCATCAGTTATGTCCACATCCCAGAGGCTGGAATTCAGCAACTTTCAACACAGTGGTTTTCTACTTGGCTGTATATCAGAACCACCTAGAGAGTTTAATGGCCAAGCTTTTTCCCAGACCATTTAAACGGAAATCTCTAGGAATGAGCCCAGGCACCAATATTTTCTAAAACTCCCCTGATGATTCAAAGGTGCAGCCAGGTTGAGGTATAATTTATATAAAGTTAAATACACAGATCTTACATGCACAGTTCAATGTATTCTGACAAATGAGAGATTAACCACTGCATACAACTATCAAGATATAGAACATTTCCATGATGCCAGAACATGCTCTTGTGTTCCCCCCCAGTCGGTCCCCACTTGTCCCCAGATGACAACTGATCTGACTTCATAAGCCATAGATTAGACTATTCTAGAACATATCACATAAATGATATGCTAGGGTATACAATTGTTTGTGTTTGGTTTCTTTTGCTCGGCATAATGCTTTTGAGGTCCACTCATATTGTTAAGTATCAATAATACATTCCTTTTGTGGTGTAATTATACTATAATTTATTTATCAGTTCTCCTGTTGATGGTGATTTGGGTTATTTCTAGATTTGGGCTGTTTTGAATAAAGTTGCTGTGGACACTTTTGTATAAGTATTTTCATGTATATATGTTCTCATTTCTCTTAGGTAAAGATCTAAAAGTACAATTTCTGGGTCACAAGGTAGGCATATGTTAAATTTCATGAGAAACAGTCAGATTTCCAAAGTAGCTATTTTACCAGTGTATAAGTGTTTTGCTTGCTCCACACCCTGACAACATTTAGCATTGTCAGTCTTCTTAATCTTCGCCATTTAAGTAGGTGTATAAGTGATATATCTTTCTGGTTTTAATTTGTATTTCCCTGATGACTATTGACATTGAGCATTTTTACATGTTCAATAGCCATTCATAGATCTTCACCATTAATTAAGTACCTGTTCAAGCTTTTTTCCCCTTAAAAAAAAAGTTGGTTTGTGTGTCTTGTTATTGAGTGGTAGGAGTTGTTTATCTTGCATATTCTGGATAAAAGAGGACTGCACATGTCTTCTCAGTTTGGTCAGTTTTTTCCTTCTTTGAAAGGCATCTTTTGAGAAGCAGAAGTTTTAAATTTGTATAAAGTTAACCAAGTTACCATTTTTTGTTTATGGTATTTACTAGGTCCTAAGAAATCTTTATCACAAGACCACTAAGATGCTTTCCCCTAGAAACTTTATAGGGGCCATTCTGGGTGTCACTTAAAGGATCAGAGTATTCAATGAGGTCTCTCCACTCTGTATACAGGACTCCAGTGTCTCCCAGCTCCTGTGAGCTCTGGAATCTCCATTCTGCTCATAGCTCTCTGGTAGTGTGTTTTTGCCTGGACTGACTGTTGTGCTGCGAGTACACACAGCTCACTATCCAGTCAAAGACTCAAGGTGCTACCAGGCACTCCTGCGCACAGCTCCCTCATTTCTGGTACTATATCCTGCAAATTCCAGCCACCTCAGCTGCTCTGAACTCTGCTTGTTCCTTCAGCTCGCTGAGACCAAGAGTATCTCCCTGGGCTCCCACAGGCTATGGCATGGGCCAGAAAGTGCCTTCATGTAATAAGCTGGGACAAATCTTTCCTTCCCTCTGTCTGGGACCACAGTCTTTCACTACCTACTGTTCGCTGTCTGAAAAGAGTCATTTTACATATTTTGTCCCAGTGTGTAATTGTTTATGGTGGCAGAGCTAGTCCAGTATCCACTACTCATCAGGGTTGAAGCAGATGTCCAAATTCAGGTTTTAAAACCTCAAGTGTGGCTCCATAATCCAACACCTTTTTTTTTTTTTTTTTTTTTTTTTTTCTGTGAGACGGAGTCTTGCTCTGTCGCCAGGCTGGAGTGCAGTGGCGTGATCTCAGCTCACTGCAACCTCTGACTCCCGGATTCAAGCGATTCTCCTGCCTCAGCCTCCCCAGTAGCTGAGACTACAGGTGTGCGCCACCATGCCCCGCTAATGTTTGTATTTTTAGTAGAGACGGGGTTTCACTATGTTGGCCAGGATGGGTCTCAATCTCTTGACTTCGTGATCCACCCGCCTCAGCCTCCCAAAGCACTGGGATTACAGGCGTGAGCAACTGTGCCCGGCCTCATAATCCAACATCTTATTGCCTCAAATAGCTATTTGATTTATAAAAGATCAGTTGTTTTCTTATTCAATTTACTCTTCCCCAAGATCAGGTATGGTATTTGTAGCAGAGCAGTTCTTTTCATGTAATTTTATCACAGCATTTTTAAAGGCACCTGGAAAGGGTCAATGTGACACCTATATCCTGGAGTAGAAGAGAAGGAATTAGTCAAAGAATACCACACAGATAAATTGCAAGGGTTTCTTATGAGCTGGACATTTGAGGTACAGGAAGATCTGGGGCCAGAGTACAGTTAGTTTGGGATAAATATATTTTAGAGCAAAAAACGAAAGTCAAACTCTCTAGTTCTGAGGGAGTGTTTTAAGGTTTTTCAGGCCAACTATTCAGTGAAACCACCCTGTCCTTGAGTTCTGTCACCCAGGAGAAGCAGGGTGAAGGGTGCTCATGACCTCCTGGTACACTTCTTTGTATTTCCTGTGTTAGTCCATTTCACACTGCTATAAAGGAATACTTGAGGCAATTAAATGAAAAGAAGTTTATTTGGCTTGTGGTTCTCCAGGTTGTACAAGTAGTATAGTGCTGGCATCTGTTTCTGATGAGGGAAGCTTCCACTCATGGTGAAAGGCGAAGGGGGAGCGGGTGCATCACATGGCAAGGGAGGGAGCAAGAGAGATGTCAGGCTCTTTCAAACAACTAGCTCTTGCTCGCGTGAACTAAGAGATCGAGAACTCACTCATTAATGTGGGGCGGGCACAAAACCATACATGAGGGATCCACCTCCATGACCCAAACACCTCCCACCAGGCCCCACCTCCAACAGTGAGGATCACAATTCAACATGAGATTTGGAGAGGACATCCAAATCAAATCACTTCCTATGAATTTACTATTTCAAAGTTTAAACTTTTTCTTTCTTTCTTTCTTTTTTTTTTTTGAGACAGACTCTCGCTCTGTCACCAGGCTGGAATGCAGTGGTGCGATCTCGGCTCACTGCAACCTCCACCTCCCGGTTCAAATGATTCTCCTGCCTCAGCCTCCTGAGTAGCTGGGACTACAGGTGCGTGCCACCACACCCAGCTAATTTTTGTATTTTTAGTAGAGACAGGGTTTCACTAAACCCTGTTGTGTTGGCCAGGATGGTCTTGATCTCTTAACCTCGTGATCCGCCTACCTCAGCCTCCCAAAGTGCTGGGATTACAGGCATCAGCCACTGCGCCCGGCCCAAAATTTAAACATTTTAAAAGGGTCGCACCCATTATTTTTTTCTTTTCCAAGTCAAATATCACTCGACTTCAAGCATTGAGATGAGAATCTTGCAATAACAAGTAAGGGATAGCCCAAATTAGATAATCTTGCATTAATAAAACCAATCTTTCTAACTTTTCCAGGTAACCAGATATCTAGGAAGTCTGCATTTAACACAGTTCTTACCTTCAAAAGGCCACTTTTCTTCCCTGGAATGCTCCTCCTGGTCCCTGGCCTTTCCCACCACTCTCTGGTCCTTGCCTCCCTCCCCAAGACCCCTTCTGATCAATTCCTTCAGAGCTCGGACCAAATGTCACTTCCTTAAGAAGGCTTTCCCTGCCCCTGCCCCCTGACACCTGTCCAGGTCCTGCTCTTCTGTATTTCCTGAGCAATGTCTACTTATGCTTTTATTTAGTATTTCAATTATAATTCAATAAAATATAAGTTGTATAAGGGCAGAACCATGTCTTGCTTACTTAGGTCGAGCCTTTTCTCCATAGCCTGGTAGAAAGAAGGTGATGAATAAGTATCTGTTGAATGAAGAAACTATACTAAATCAAGCATATAAGGAAAGCCCCTTAAGGCTGGCTAACCAATAAGTTAAATAGTTTCACAAGTATTTTTCATGAATGTGATGAATTACACTAGTACTTCGATGGGTTGTATATATTATCTACTATTATTTATAAGGCATGAAGAATAAAAGTATAGAAGACTTGGACCCTGGCCTGGGGGACTTACTAGTCCAACAAGGAAAACAGAGTAACACGATATAAGTGTGAAGGAAGAGGCTTGATGCCGGAGGGCTGTTTCCAAAAACAGTTGGACTTGCTCTCTCAGGCCCAGCATGGCAGTCCTTGCTCCCACCTCAGCCTTCTCTTCTTCCTCATCTTCTTTGCCCTCTATGTTGCAGCCACCCTGGTTTTCTTTCAATTCCACAAAAGCACCATGCTCATCCTACCTCAGGCATCTGCACAGACAGCTCCACTACCCTCAGCCTAACTAACTCCCACTCATCCTTCAGGGGTTTGTTTCCTCAAAAGTCTTCCCAGTCCACCCCCTCGTCTAGGTCAGGCCTACCTGTTATATATTCTCATGGCAACTGAGCTTCTGCTTCCTGCATGTATTACAATGATAAGTATTTGTGAAATTATTTGTTAATCACCATCCCCCACTAGACTTTAAGCTCCACATGTCTGTCTAGTTCCCCTGTCCCTGGAACATAGTAGGTCTTAAATACACTACTTGACATGCAAGTAAGTAATAAAACAACTAAACAAACAGTGGGAAGGGGGAACTGTATTGGGTCACTGATAATGACTAGGATTTGGGTAAACAAAAATTTGAGGCATCTAATAAGTGACAGAGCTCAGGTTCAAAGCTAGGTCTGTCTGGGTCCTAAAGGGAATCCATAATACTCTCCAATAATAGATTGGATTATTCCTTTTTTTTTTTTCGTGCTAGGGTCTCACTAGGTTGCCCAGGCTGGTCTCGAACTTCTGACCTTAAGCGATCTCCTCCCACTTCAGCCTCCCAAAGCGTTGGGTTTACAAGCTTCAGCCACTGTGCGCAGCCTAGACTGGATTATTCTTCCCAACTAGGCACCTCCTCCCTCTAGTAATATTATATATCCTCACTCTTTGCAACATGACCTTTGCAAGACCTCCTACTAGGAGGACTAATGTCAATGACTTTGGGCCTGGTCCTGTGACTTGCTTTGGTAACAGAAATGGAAGACATCACACTGTACCATTGTTGAGCTAAGACTTTAAGGCATAATAATCACCAACCCTTTTAAGCTTAAACCTTCTACCATAGGAAGAGTAGGACACAAATGACTGTTCCTCCTTTAGCCTAGATTTTGAAAATAACAAATACAATGGACTGGAACCTGACTCCAAGTTATGTGGCTTATTAAGTTCAGCCTAGTGACACAGCTGAACCACAGCCAACCTGCACATCCATGAACATGAAATAAATGTTTGCAATTGTAAGCCACTGAGATTTTGGGATTGCGTGATATGCAATATTGTCCCAGCAGAAATCTAACTAATATGGCTCCTCAATGACAGGGCTGCAACTTATTTTTTTCAGCATCTAGCACATAGCTGGCTACATAGCGGGTGGTGAATCAATACTGCTAAACCCAATAAATGATGTTCATCAGGGACTCTAGTGAAATGGATGAAAACATTAACAATGCTTCTAAAGCAAAGATTTTTAAATGGATGAATCTAATACAAAGTGACTAAAGAGAGAAACTTTGAGAAAGTGGTCTTTTTTTTCTTTTTGGTTAGGACTGAGAACCTCTTCTGGCACTTTAAGTATAAACAAATGCTTTGGAGACACCTAATCTAACTCCTGTCAGATAAATTGATTAAGTATTCAAGAGGCAGAATATCGTTTGCTGGTTGACCTTAAAAAAAGAAAACTGTCAAGATTTTAAATGAAAGGAGCTGAAAGACTTTTCTCTTGTTATCTGGTATTTCTAATGATATAACTCAAAAACCAGAAGCAGCTAGAGCAAAAAGCTAAACTTTCAGCCCAATCTTTCTTCTGCATGAAGACTTGCATTCAATTTAATTTCATAAATCTGTACTAAGTAACTACCAAGTATTCTGGTTATAGAGGAAAAATAGTATCTTAGATTTGAGCCACTGCAAATCTCTTTGGAACCAGGCAGGATATAAAAATATATACACTCCTAAATTCCTCAACTTAAACTCATAATGCTTTGCAACTTACAAACCATTTCTTCATACATTCGTCATTTCGTTTTCACAAGAATATGTGAGAAAGATTAATTATTATTATTATATTATTTAGACAGGGTTTTGGTTTGTCACCTAGGCTTGAGTGCAATGGCTCACTGCAGCCTTGACCTCCCAGGCTCAAGCAATCCTTTTGTTTCAGGCACCAGCGTGGCTGGGACTACAGATGCACACCACCACCACACCTGACTAATTGTATTTTACAGAGATGGGGTCTCACTATGTTGCCCAGGCTGGTCTCAAACTCCTGGACTCAAGTAAGCCTCCTGCCTTAGCCTCCCAAAGTGCTGGTGAGAGGTGAAACCAGCTGGACTTCCTGGGTTGAATGGGGACTTGGGAGAACTTTTCTGTCTAGCTAGAGGATTGTAAATGCACCAATCAGCACTCTGTAAAAATGCACCAATCAGCGCTCTGTGTCTAGCTAAAGGATTGCAAATGCACCAATCAGCACTCTGTAAAAACGCACCAATCAGCACTCTGTGTCTAGCTAGAGGATTGTAAACACACCCATCAGCACTCTGTAAAAACACACCAATCAGCACTCTGTGTCTAAAGGATTGTAAACCCACCAATCAGCACTCTGTAAAAACACACCAGTCAGTGCTCTGTGTCTAGCTAAACGTTTGTAAACACACCAATCAGCACTCTGTAAAACGGACCAATCAGTACTCTGTAAAATGGAACAATCAGCAGGACATAGGCAGGGACAAATAAGGGAATAAAAGCTGGCCACCCCAGCCAGCAGTGGCAACCTGCTCGGGTCCCCTTCCACGCTGTGGAAGCTTTGTTCTTTCACTCTTCACTATAAATCTTGCTGCTGCTCACTCTTTGGGTCTGTATCACCTTTAAGAGTTATAACACTTGCCGCGAAAGTCTGCGGCTTCATTCTTGAAGTCAGTAAGACTATGAACCCACCGGAAGGAAGAAACTCCAGACACATCTGAAGGAACAAACTCCAGACATACCATCTTCAAGAGCTGTAACACTCACCGCAAAGGTCCGCAGTTTCATTCTTGAAGTCAGCAAGACCAAGAACCCACCAGAAGGAACCCCACAAACCCACCGGAAGGAAGAAACTCAGGACACATCTGAAGGTACAAACTCCGGACACACCATCTTTAAGAGCTGTAACACTCACCGTGAATGTCTGCAACTTCATTCTTGAAGTCAGCAAAACCAAGAACCCACCAGAAGGAACCAACTCCAGACACACTGGGATTGCAGGTTATGTTTTTTTATCCCTCTCTCAGATGAGGAAACAGAGGCTCAGCCACACGGTGAGTGGCTGGTAGAAAGTGACAGATGTCTGATTCTCTTTCTTCAATGCCACAAGGGCCTCATTTCCCAAGACTTAAACATTTATAGATGTAACAGAAAACCTCTGCAAAAGCATCAACATACCACACCGGGGAATATTTTCTGGAGCCGGTCTGCTGCAGCCAGAGCCTTGGGCTTACCACCCGCTAGGCAATCTTCAAACTCATAGAGAGGCTGCCTCACAGGATTGGAGTAGGAGATCTTGGCATTGTCCACAAATGTGATGTGTCTCACGCCCCAACCCTGTGTGGAAACAGGAGATCATGGTGTGTTTCTGATGAACATTTCACAGGGTGCTGTCTCTTGAAATCTCAAAAGGAATATTGGTTTGGAGAAGCCTGGGAACCTCAAAACACAAGAAACTTCAGAAACTGAATTGTGCAAATTCAGGTTACGATAAACAGAACGTTGACTTTCCTTAAAAAACAACATAATTATATACTCAGTGCCTGGCTTACTGGAGCAATGAGACTAAAAAATGTCAGAGTGGGACAGACTAATAATTCATTATTTTTGACAGTGTCACCAAAGATTTGGAGGTGAATCCCATAAGAATTGTCCATGCTGTCATTTTAAAAAGATTAGCAATAGACCATAAATGTCCTTGATTTCCCTTAACGAATAATTAAATATAAATAACAAACTACTCTTGAAGCTCATTTAAAGCCTGAATGAACTCCTCAAAAAAATGATTCACAAATTATTTCCCACTGTATGATATTTTGGAACATTTTGTACCATTTCTTCAAAAGACAAAGCCTTCCAGCCTGGGGCACAGAGCAAGACTCCGTCTCAAAAAAAAAAAAAAAAAAAAAAAATCTGGAATTTAGGGAACAAGTCTATATTCTTAGAAATAGTTTTCACGGTTTTATAGGCTTCAGTTATGTCTCCTATAACAGTTTTATAAAACCATACAATTTTAAAGGTAGATGGGATCTCTAAAATCCTTAGTCCAATTACTTTGTTTTACAGATATGGAAACTGATGCCCAGGAAAGATAAGCGATTTGCCTAAGGGATACATCTGGTTAATGGTGGGAATGAATGAGCTCTCTAGAGTTGCAACCAAATGAAGTTGCCTACTTCTTGGGGTAGGGTACAGTGGGTATATTTTAGTAGATGATAAATAAGCATACGGACCTAAGAGATGTCCTGCCATGACTGGCTATAAGGCTAAGATTCTGCTGTCTCTCTTATTTCATTATCTTTCCATTAGAAACTGAGAGACTCAATTAGATTGAAGGTTTCAGAGGTCCAGCCCTCGAGGACCCAAGATTCGTTTTCAGCGTTGAGCACAACAGGCCAGAATCTGCCTTTCATAACCATAGGTTAGACGGGCTGTTTTGAAGCCCACTGGTAACCTTTTGGTCTACCCACCCAGTTTTGTAAATTATTTTCATCATCTAAGCAACCTACCATGGAGGGAGAATAAAGTCACTTGTGCTTGCTTTGGGAATGTTTATTTCTGAAGTATTTTTGCATTCCTTAAAGCAACTGATGAGTGGATAGCAAGGAAGGCAGTCTGGGAACGTGCTGGGTACTGGGAAGAAAGCCAGATACATTACAAACATGCCATAAGTTAGTCACATGCAGGTGTATTTGCACAAACTTAACTTTTGGTTTCCTGGAATGCTACACAGTTTAAATGGCTAATCTGCAAAGATTAAAGAAAATCACAATACTCAATGCTGGTGAGGATGTGGTAGGGAGAAAATCATCCTACTGATTGAGAATGTTAAAGTGGTCTAATCTTTCTGGAAAGCAATTTGGCAGTATGTTTCTAGAATCTTAAGAATACCCATATCCTATGACCTATTTCCAGCAATTTATCCTAAGAAGTAATCTGACATACTGACCAAGATGCAGTCACAAAGATGTTCTTTGCAGCACAATTTACGATTGTAAAAAATTGGAAACAATGTTAATGCTAAACATTAGGAGAAGGGTTTAGTAAGTTATGTTTCATCATATAAGAAGGCATATTCTACAGTCATAAAGCTTTAGCAGACATTGCAGTGAACTCGTGCAGTCCCAACTACTTGGGAGGCCGAGGTGGGAAGATCACAAGGTCCAGTCCAGCCTGGGTAACAAAGCCAGATTCTGTCTCAAAAAATAAAAAGAAGACCTCATAGACAGGCATAAAATGACATGTTAATTGGTAACAGCAAAGGACATTATTATATATCTAATAAAGGACATTATATATCTAATAAAATGTTAAAATACATATTAAACACTGAAAAGTAACAAATGAAAAAGTAGTAGGAAAATGAGTGTCTTCTTTTCTGCTTTATGACTTTTATACTTTACAAATTTTCTATAATGGCTTTATGTTGACTTTGCAATTTTGAAAAATGTAAGGAAAATCTAAGCATCTAATAATTCTAGAACCTAGAAAAAGACAGTAAAATAAATTCCACAGAAGAAAAAATTAATAAAGATAAAAGTAGATATTTATGAATCTGAAAGCAAAATGAGACAGAAAATAAAAATTATAGAATAAATAAAGTAATGCTCCAAAAAGACTGATAAAATAGACAGGCTTCTCTAGCAAGGCTGAATATGAGAAAAAAAGAGAAAACACAAATATACAACATTAGGAATATGAAAAGATTTTTTAAAAGATAAAAACAAGATTTAAAAAATAAGAGAATACCATATATATTTTATATCAATTAATTTTTAAAGCCAGAAAAGCAGTACAAAATCTAAAAAGGTGAGTCAACCCAGAAACATATGTAGAAGTTCACAGATTCCCAGCACCCCCACTGCCTCAACCAACAAAATTCTTAAATGCATCAGGCCCAGACGGATTTATAACTGAATTTTACTTAACCATCAAGGAACAGATAATTCATTTATTTAAACTGTTCTGGAGCTTAAAAAAGGCAGAACCTTTAAGTTTATTTTATAAAGCTAGCATAATGTAGCTATAAAATATACAGATAGAACAAGGAATAATATGACGATAAACCAATTTGACTTATGAAATGAGATGTAAAATTTATTGATTAATTGATTGGTTGACTGAGACAGTGTCTTGCTCTGTCTCCCAGGCTGGAGAGCAGTGGCACAATCTTAGCTCACTACAGCCTCAAACCTCCTGGACTGAGGCAATCCTCCCACCTCAGCTCCCGAGTGGCTGCAACTACAGGCATGCGCCACCACAGCCTGGCTAATTTTTGTATTTTTTTTTTTTTTGTAGAGATGGGATTTCGCCATGTTGTCCAGGCTGGTCTCGAACTCCTGGGCTCAAACGATCTACCCACCTTGGCCTCCCAAACTGCTGGGATTGCACGTGTGAGCCACCGTGCCCGGCCGAGATGTAACATTTAAAAACAAAACATTACTAATTGAATTCAAGGGTATATGAGAAGAATAAGATACCGTGTACAAATAGGGTTTATTCTAGGAATGCTCAACATTAGAATACTTTGTCTTGATAAACGTAGTTAATAAAGCTCAACATTTCTGATATAAACATGTGGAAGCAGAAATCAGCTTCTTTAAATTATAAAGAACACTTACCAGAAACCAATATCAAAATTAAAGGTAAAAACAAGAGGCACTCTCATTAAAGTCAGCAACAAAACAAAGATAACAACTCTCACTGCCATTCGTCTACATTACTGTGGAGTTCTACCCAGTCTTATAAGACAAGGAAAAGAAAGATATAAGTGTTGGTGAGGAATATATTAAGCTACAAAAGAATAAAAAACTCTTAGAACTAAGAGAGCTTAGAAAGATGGCCAAAGATAAATATGCAAAATTCACTATTTTTCCTACATCCCAGTAATAGTCAACTGGAAAGTTTAATGGGAGAAAATATCTCTAAAGGAAAAAACATCATTAAATATGTAGAAATACCATATTTAAACTAAATTAGATACATGCAAGGCCTATATAAAGAAAATACTACTGAAAGACAAAGATGATCTAATTAAGAGATACACTATGCTTCCAGAACTAAGGATTAATGTCATAAAAATACATCAGTTCCTTCTAATTTATCTATAAATTCATTGTAATTTCAACTAAAACAGTGAGTATGAATATAGGAATAAAAAAATAGATCAATGAGTCAAAATAGAGAATCCATAAAGAGACTCAGGTATGTAACGGGGTTTAGCATTTGATAAAGACAGAAAAATGATTTAGATTACTGAATAAATGCCATTAAAACAACTAACAATCCATTTTGTGCAAAAGTAGCTAGATCTTTACCCCTCATCATATAACCAAAAAATTTCCATATTCATAAAGCTCTAACATAAAAACAAGAGTTCCATAAGCCACAAAGGAAAACACTGACACATATAATAACATAAAGCTGAAAAAAACTTTTATATGGCTAAAGATACCTTAGATAAACTGAGAAAAACATTTGCATCATAATACAGAAAAAAGGTTAATTGCCCCAATAAAAAGAACTCTAAATCAATAAAAGACACAACCCAAAGAACATGAATCAAAGAAATAAAACTCACAAAAGAAATAAAATTAAACTCACCCTTGCTAATTAAAGAAATGCAAATTCAAACAATAAATGTTACTTAACTGACTGAGATTTCAAAAGTTGACATATCCAATTTTGGCAAGAGTGTGGAAAAAAGTTCTATGTCTCATATGTGTAACATTTTTGGAAGGCAATTTCGTTTGAAAAAAAATTTTGACCAGGCGTGGTGGCTCACACTTATAAACCCAGCACTTTGGGAGGCCAAGGCAGGCAGATCACTTGAGGGCAAGAGTTCAAGACCAACCTGGACAACATGGCAAAACCCTGTCTCTACTAAAAATACAAAAATTAGCCAGGTGTAGTGGTGTACACCTGTAGTCCCAGCTACTCAGGAAGTTGAGGCAGGAGAATCGCTGAACTTAGGAGGCGGAGGTTGCAGTGAGCTGAGATCATGCCACTGCACTCCGGCCTGGGTGACAGAGTGAGGCTTTGTCTCAAAAAAAAAAAAAAAATTAATGACAAACAAAAATAAAATATTTACATTCAAATTTTAAACTCTCTCTAACATAGCAATTCTGTGACTAGGGCTTTCTTCCTAAAATAAAAATAAAATCCTATGGATGAATAAACATTCAAGTATAAGAATGTTCTCTAATAGAGAACAGTATTTAATAGAAAAAAATAGAAAGTAACCTGAAATTCATTAAATAAAGAACATAGTCATACAACAAAATACCACATATACATACTATGGAAACACAGAAAGGTAGCCACAGTCATGTTTCTATCTAGTTAAAAATAAAAACCTGTTATAGATAGTATGCTATGATCTAATTTTCATAAATATAAATAAATATCAGCAAAGATAAACATTTCTCTATATTTAGATATGTCTACAATAACATCTGGGAAACAGGCTGCATACTAATCTACAAAGTCAGCTTAACAGGAAATGGGACTTGCAATGGGTGTGGAGGACTTTCTGTTTCTATCTGATGATAAAAGCTTGTATTTCTTTTACACTTAAAAAGATAAGAAAAGGAAAAAGGAAGGGAGGGAGAGATGGAGGGGATGGAGAGCTGGGAGATGGAAGGCAATCATGAAGAGTAAAACAAGAAGAGAAGCTACAATTTCAAAGGTGCCATTTGCACCCCCCACCTCCTACTTACCATCAACGTCCTAGCTACATTGCAACCCAAGGTGCCGGCTCCAAGCAGCAGACATTTGACAGACACAACCTTGTCCAAGTCTAAAGTAGGAACCAATCTCCAACACATCAGTTTGAGATTTAGATCCACTGATGACTCAGCTAACCTAGAAAAGGAGAGATTTACTTATTCAGTCTCTCGTTTGTGCAATAATCTTGTTCTGAAAGATTTCAAGTGGCTATGTGAGAAAATAAGAAATAATAAGGAAATTGGGATCAAATGAAAAAGAAAATGAAGCTGGAGGGTAAGCAGGGAGGAGAAAGGTTCCCCCCAGCAGCATGCTGTTGGAGTCCTCTGCAATGAGGGGGCCACAAATTTGATACTGAGTTCCAGCAGCCAAGGTGAAAAGGGAAGAGCATGACCAGTTATAGGAATCATGGTGTCCATGAATAAAAATACACCATTTGATTAAGAGGAAAGTTTTTCCTAGTACTGAAAACAGAAATTTCTCTCATATCTCCTTAATAAAGAATGCACTCAGGCCAGGCAGTGGCTCACCCCTGTAATCTCAGCACTTTGGGAGGCCGAAGCGGGTAGATCACCTGAAGTCAAGAGTTCGAGACCAGCCTAGCCAACATGGTGAAACCCTGTCTCTACCAAAAATACAAAAATTAGCTGGGTGTGGTGGCAGGCACCTGTAATCCCAGCTACTCAGGAGGCTGAGGCAGGAGATTCGCTTGAACCCGGGAGGTGGAGGTTGCAGTGAGCCGAGATCATGCCATTGCACTCCAGCCTGGGCAACAGGAGCGAAACTGTCTCAAACAAACAAACAAAAAGAGTGCACTCAGATTCGCCCTTAAATACAATAGTGGTTTCCATGAAATAATTCTTCTAATATCCTTCAAAGTGGGCCAATAAGGGCTGGGCGTGGTGGCTCATGCCTGTAATCCCAGCACTTTGGGAGGCCGAGGCAGGTGGATCACGAGGTCAGGAGTTCAAGACCAGCCTGGGCAACACAGTGAAACCCTGTCCCTATAAAATACAAAAAATAGCTGGGTGTGGTGGCGTGTGCCTGTAATCCCAGCTACTCAGGAGGCTGAGGCAGGAGAATTGCTTGAACCCAGGAGGCGGAGCTTGCAGTGAGCAGAGATCGCACCCTTGTATTCCAGCCTGTGCAGAGCAAGACTCCATCTGGGGCACAGGGAGAAGTGAGCCAATAGGACCAAGCCAGAGGACAATGCATAAAGGACTGAAAGACAGTACAGGTACACTGGTGGTCTGAGAGCATGAGCTTGAAAGAAGAACAAAATTTAAAATGTCTAGAACAGATGAACGGTCTGCCCTTCAGGATATGCATTGTTAATATTAATTCTCACAACCAAACTTCAATTAAAGAGCAGGATAACACATGGTAGCATGACTGGCACCCCCTGGGCTGAATTACACAATGTTGTGTTGGCCTGACAGAATTTGGTGTGTGTCTTGGTTACAACAAGCCTGACTGGAGAAAACAGCTTCCCAAATCTACCTTTTAGGGTCCATACATTCACTGAGGTTCACCATCCTTGGTCCCATGCCTCCTTTCTGGTTCTTTTCCCATCCAACTGCTTTAGGACAATCTTAAGACAAATAAAACACAAAGCTTAATGAAGGAGGGAAGAATAAAAACAAACAGATCAAGCAGCGACCTTGTATAAAAAGGATCGACATTCATAATGGCCCATGCATTGACAAGTTTTTGGTTTGCTTCCTTCTAAAAGAGACCTGAGGGCCTGAATTTCCATGGACTTGCTACAGTTGCCTCCCCATCTTTCTCAACTACTGGGAGTCTTGTTTAGGGACCATCAAACCCAAGCAATCTTCCTGTACAGGAGCTTTTGAAATAGTCCTCAACTCTGGCCCAAGGTGCCTCAACTTTCACTGTTACTGGAAGTTGCTGGGGGAAAAAAAAAAAAAGAAAAAAAAAAGACAGTCTTATCTGGGGTAGGTATAACCCCACTGAGGCTTCTATCTAAGCAAGCCAAGCCAATGTAACTGCAGCACACCTTCACTGAAGTTCCTATTGGGATGTGAATCTTTAAATTCAGTATGTACCTTCTGTTGCTCATCCTTACCATGTCCCCCTGCTCAGCCTTTCTGTCACTGCACCTGTGAGCAGATCATAGTCCAAGGTGACTGTCCTTTGATTAAGCTGCCCTTTCCTTTAAGCTCATCTTTATCCATTCAGAACTTTCCCTTCCCTGACTTCTCCCTTCCCCGCTGCCCTTTTAATCCCTGCTATGGGAGCCTCTGTAACTCCAATTAACTCCAATTCTAGCAGTTCCCAAAGTGTGTCCTATTCAATAATCTCAGAGGATAAGGATCCTGTAGCTAAACAGACTTGGGAAATGCTTCTATACTTATATCTATCTTCTATCTCCAGCCCCCCAATACCACTCAAACCTGGCCATTCACATGGCACATGAGGGAGATAAAAGCTCTGAAAAACCTGCAGTACAGAACCCACGTGATTTGATTTGGCTTTGTGTTTCCCGAACTTACATGGCTCTCGATATCTCCCTTCATTTCCCTGCATACCAATTACAATCTCAAAGGAAACACTGCCCTATTCTACTGTTGCAAAATTCTCTTAAACATCTCAATTGCTTTCTAGGACACGCCTGCGTCCTTCTCATGTTAATGAAAGCTCTGCTTGCCTTGGTGGAACCACAGCCTTGTAAATCTTGCTAGTGGATCCACCCACCCTCTTGGGCTCCCTACATCTCAGGACCTATGCTGCTCCCCTTTTCTCATTGAATTCCTACTGCTCACAATAAAGCCTGAACTCCTAAGCAAGAAATTCACCCCGCCACAGCCTACACTTCCAGCATCACCTCCAGTCTGCCTTAAGCAACAGACTCTGCAGGAACAGAAACTCCTTGACTTGAAATTAAGATGTATGGGACTGGGAGGGGGAATTTTAATTTTGTTTCTAATTGTACGCTGGTTTTTTCTTTTTTTGAGACAGAGTCTTGCTTTGTCGCCCAGGCTGGAGTGCAGTGGCACGATTTTGGCTCACTGCAAGCTCTGCCTCCTGGGTTCTCGCCATTCTCCTGCCTCAGCCTCCTGAGTAGCTGGGACTACAGGCGCCCACCATCACACCCGGCTAATTTTTTGTATTTTTAGTAGAGATGGTGCTTCACCGTGTTAGCCAGGATGATCTCGATCTCCTGAGCTCGTGATTCACCCGCCTCAGCCTCCCAAAGTGCTGGGATTACAGGCGTGAGTTACCACATCCGGCCTGTACACTGGTTTTCTTTGTCCATTCTCCTACTTTTGAATTTCTATCAAGATCGCAATTTTCCTTTCCTTGGGAAACTTTTTAGCTTTTGACATTAAAAAAAAAAAATAGTATTGCCCAATATAATTATGGGACATAGAAGGTATTGAGATTCCCTTTACACGATCTTTTGTTTCTGGGATAGGATGACCAATGAGAAACCATAGGGCCAATTATCCTTGAAAGCTACTTGGGCCCCAGTTTGGCTGGGGGTATCATTCACAGCAAGAAGCCAGAAAGCAAACGTCCTTCCCCATTTTAAATTGGGCACTCTAATGCGGTATTTTTTAATGCCATGAAAAATTAAAACTGAAAAAATAGAGTTTTCTTGTTTGAGACAGGGTTGTGCTATGTTGCTGAAGCTATTCTTTAACTCCTGGGCTCAAGTGATCCTCCAGCTTCAGCCTCTGGAGCAGCTTCGATTACAGGCATGGGCCACCACACCCAGTCAGATTTGAGTTTCATAAAGAGGTTAAGACTTCAGAATTGTTTTTCTGTGGGGAAAAGAAACAGTTCCCACCTGCTACTAATTGATATTTTGTTTGATTTTATTACTATTCTTAGATTGAATTAAAAATGTGTCTCTCAACAGCAAAGACATGGAATCAGTTTAAATGCCCATCAGTGACAGACTAGATAAAGAAAATGTGGTACACATACACCATGAAATACTATGCGGCCACAAAAAAGAATGAGATCATGTCTTTTGCAGGAACCTGGATGGAGCTTGAGGTCATTATCCTTAGCAAACTAGTGCAGGAACAGAAAACCAAATATTGCATGTTTTTAGTTATAAGTAGGAGCTAAATGATGAGAACTCATGGACACAAAGGGGAACAACAGACACTGGAGCCTACTTGAGGGTGAAGGGTGGGAGAAGGGAGAGGATCAGAAAAAATACTAGGTACTAGGTATTAGTACCTGGGTGATCAAATAATCGGTACAACAAACCCCTGTGAAACAAGTTTACCTATATAACAAACCACATATACCCTGAACAGAAAATATAAGTTTTTGTTTTTTTTTTAAATGTGTCTCTGATACATAGCACAGGAATTTGACAAGAACTACAGAATCATAGCCTAGTACTGTCATCCATAACTCCAGCCTAGGTTTTCTCTTGTTACAGGTAAGAAATTATTAGACAAAAATAAAACATAATTTCAATTAAAAGCTCTCTATACTCAAAAGGTAACAGATGCTGGGCTCATGTCTGTAGTCCCAGCTACTTGGGTGGCTAAGGCAGGAGGAAAGATTGCAGGAGGAAGGATTTGGCTCAGGAGTTCAAGGCCAGCCTGGGCAACATAAGAAGACCTCATCTCTCAAAAAAATAAATAAATAAATAATAAAGGCTATAGCCATTTCTAAGAAAATCAGATGCTCCTTAAACTTAATAATGAAAAAAATACCACATATGGCAATAGTATTTGATTTACCATACCTGCCTCCAAATAATCTATACCGATAAGACATACACCAAATTAAATGATAAATATATAATACATATAAAAAATACATAAATATATATATATGTTTTTTGAGACAGAGTCTTGCTCTCTTGCCAGGCTGGAGTAAAGTGGCACTTACCTTGGCTCACTAAAACCTCCGCCTCCGGGGTTCAAGCAATTCTCCTGCCTCAGCCGCCTGAGTAACTGGGACTACAGGTGCGCGCCACCACGCCTAGCTAATTTTTATATTTTTAGTAGAGAGACGGGGTTTCACCACGTTGGTCAGGATGGTCTCGATCTCTTGACCTCATGATCCGCCTGCCCTGGCCTCCCAAAATGCTGGGATTACAGGCGTGAGCAACTGCGACTGGCCAAGAAAATATTTTTTAGGGAAAAATTGGGGGCTGTCTCCCATAGTGGGCAAGCAGGAGCAGCACAGGAAAAACCAGAGTTAAGATGATGGAATCTCTATCCTCAGCAGTGTCTGCCATCTTCCTCCACCAGGTGCTAGAGCTGTAACACACCATGAGGAAGCAAAAGAAGACATAGGATATTTAAAATAATACTCCACGACTGCGCAAGGTAGCTCACACCTGTAGTCCCAGCACTTTGGGTGGCTGAGGCTAGAGGATTGCTTGAGCCCAGGAGTTCAAGACCAGCCTGGGCAACCTAGTGAAACCCTGTCTCTGCAAAAAATACAAAAATTAGTCAGGTGTGGTGGCACATCCCTGTAGTCCCAGCTACTCAGGAGGCTAAGTTGGGGGGATGGTTTGAGCCTGGGAGGTCAAGGCTACAGTGAGCTATGATTTTGCCACTGCACTCCAGCCTGGGTGACAGGTCGAGACCCTGTCTCAAAAAATAAAATAAAATAAAATAATTTAAAATAATACTCCTTATACCATTACCAAGGCAACTATGGGATGTCTTAAAAGTACTGAAAAGTACAACCATACTTATATTTTCAGTTTACATTATGATATAGAAAAATTCTTTATAAAGCTGTATTTACCATAAAGTTTTATTTACAGCTAAGAGGGAACATATTAATTTACATGAAAAACAGGAAATTCATTTGCCTTTCCTAAGCTAAATAATCTACATTAAATATCAGGCATAAAGAAGATATGTTAAAGGCATTATTGGACGTCAGAAAACCTTTTTCAGATGGAAATGTAAGGTGTGGTTTCTAGGTTTAAATGTCAGCATCAGCTGGGCACGGTGGCTCACGCCTGTAATCCTAGCACCTTGGGAGGCTGAGGCAGGCAGATTGCCTGAGCTCAGGAGTTCAAGACCAGCCTGGGTACACGGTGAAACCCCATCTCAACTAAACACAAAAAAATTGCCAGGTGTGGCAGTGTGCACCTGCAGTCCCAGCTACTCAGGAGGCTAAGGCAGGAGAATTGCTTGAACCCCAGAGGCAGAGGTTGCAGTGAGCTGAGATCCTGCCACTGCACTCCAGTCTAGGCGACAGAGCGAGACTCTGTCTCCAAAAAAAAAAAAAAAAAAAAACAGTGACTGGGCATAGTGGCTCAATCCTGTAATCCCAGCACTTCGGAAGGCTGAGGCTGGCGGATCACGAGGTCAGGGGTTCGAGCCTGGCCAACAAGCGAACCTGCACTCAAGCCTCAAGTGGCAGGGCAAGACTCCATCTCAAAAAAAGATTAAAAAAAATGTCAGCATCATCAAGCATGAGCATTATCATAGAGAGTAGGATGTAAGAATAACTCAGTGACTTTGTCATAAAGTGTAAAGAAAACTGCCTCTCCACAGAGAGGTTGGCAGAATTAAGTGATTGCCTCATGAAAGGTGCCTGGCAGCTTGTCAGACACACAGACCAGACCCACATTACTTTTTAGTTAACTCTCACCTCATTCCCCAAGACCACGTTTATCCAACCCGCGGCCCAGGACGGCTTTGAATGTGGCCCAACACAAATTCATAAACTTCCTTAAAACATTACGAGATTTTTTTGCCTTTTTTTTTTTTTTTTTTCTCATCAGCTATTGTTAGTGTTAGTGTATTTTATGTGTGGTCCAAGACAATTGTTCTTCCAGTGTGGCCAAGGGAAGCCAAACGATTGGATACCCCTGCGACTATCTTTAAGTGTGGTTTAATAAAACGAAGGTACAGCATGTAAATTAACATTACACAGGAGCTATTTTATAATTTGCCAGAAGAGGGTGCTACATCCAATGCAAATATCTAAAGACAGCAGAAAGGCAAAGGCTCTAAACTGAAAAGCAGCATCCTCCTTTGATCAAACGGAAGTACTCTGTCAATCTTTCAGAGAAGTCTATAAAGACATCCATGTTAGAGCACAGAATTGCTGAAAAAACGTCATGTGGGCCAGTCCTGAATCCTTTTGACTTTAGCACTCTAGAAAAGATATCTCAGAAGAGATTTTTTTTTTTTTTTTTTGAGACAGGGTCTTGCTCTGTCACCCAGGCTAGAGTGCAGCAGCGCAATAGGCTCACTACACCTCCACCTCCCAAGTTCAAATGATTCTCCCGCCTCAGCCTCCTGAGTAGCTGGGATTACAGATGCCCGCCACCACACCTGGCTCATTTTCGTATTTTTAGTAGAGACAGGGTTTCGCCTTGTTGGTCAGGCCAATCTCGAACTCCTGACCTCAGATGATCCACCTGCCTCAGCCTCCCAAAGTGCTGGGATTACAGGCATGACCCACCACGCCCAGCCTTGAAAGAGATTTTGACACCACCTCTCCCATCACACACACACATTTTAAGGCATATCTATGGCATAAGGAAAGAAATGTGCCTTGGAACCATCAGGATGGTGTGAGGAACAACAAGTTAAATAATACATGTGAGGTCAGGCTCGGGGACTCACGCCTGTAATCCCAGCACTTTGGGAGGCCAAGGTGGGTGGATCACTTGAGGTCAGGAGTTCAAAACCGGTCTGACCAACATGGTGAAACCTGTCTCTACTAAAAATACAAAAATTAGCAGGGCGTGGTGGCGGGCTCCTGTAATCCCAGCTACTTGGGAGGTCAAGGCGGGAGAATCACTTGAACCTGGGAGGTGGAGGTTGCAGTGAGTCGAGATCATGCCACTGCACTCCAGCCTGGGTGACAAAGCTAGACTCTGCCTCAAAAATAATAATATATGTTGTGAAAGTGCTCTCAAAAGCATACAAATCACATAGAGATGAGGAATTATTCTGGCAAGAAGTATAAAAGTGCTGGGCTTTATGTGAGCTAGGAAATTCACATAACATTTATTAAGCACCTACAATGTGCCAGACATTGTGCTCTGACTTTGACACAGGACATGGATTCCTGATAAGAAATATTTCCGGAGCTGGGCATTATATCCTTATTTTACTCAAACTTGAGTATGTATTCCATCTCTGTGACATACGTAAAAAAATATATATGTATATATATACACACACACATATATCTCTCTATAGATAAAATGTCTCTCAGTCTAAGTTTCTGAATTTAGAAAATGGGGATAAAAGCTGATAGTTGTCACATAAGGATCAAATGAAGATATTAAATGTGGAAGGAGAAATGTCATTTTTGCTGACTGGTTTGCTATATGGAGAACAGGATCACATACAACTTTAAAGTATAGAACAAATAAATATTTAAGTGCATTAATACTTCATCTTTCCTTTAAGAATGGACAGGAATAAAGATTTTGTGTTAAACAAAAGTAAAATTGAAAACAGGGGGAGCAGAGGGGAACAAATCCTGAAGACTGAAAAAACTGCCTAGAGAAAATTTCCTGGTCACAATCTTTGCCTTTGTTCCAGTCTGAATAGCAGAGCGTGCCCTCTGTTCGAAGTAGGCGTCTGCATTGGCAAAGAGGTACAAGTTGTACTTTTCTCTTCCTTTCTTGTGCCATTGTGAAGGGATGAAAAGAAAGTAAACCTGGTTCCGTTTCTGATAAATGATAATTATATGCATTTTCAAAGACCGGCAAATTACCTGGGCTAAATGCCATTTCTGGAAGCTTCACTTCGAAGATGATGCTGTGGGCAACGTCTCGCGCCCCCTGCATGGTACGGTCACGGAAGCAAAGAACTTCAACAGACTGGAAACTGCTACTCCTGTTGTCATGCCCGGATTTTTATTTATTTATTATTTTTTTTAAAGGAAGGAAAAGAAAAAGCTCACATAAGAGCTTCAGCAAACCAGTTGGAGAGAATTCAATGCATTGTAATTATGCCTCTCTGATACCCACAGGAGATGGCCTTAACTCTTTTGAACATATTCATATACGGTTCCTCTGTCCAAGTGTTTAGAGGCTGAACAACGAATTGGCTGTGATTTCTTTCTAGGTGAATTTTATATTACAGTCATATTGCACATAAATAATTCTGACAAATCTTTTAAATGCAAGGAAAAAATGCTCACAAGACATTTAGAAAAAAAACTCTTTAAGATGTGGGTTCTTTTGGTTCCCTCCGCTCTCCCCATATGAACTTCCATATTAAGCAGTAGCACCTCAGTCAGTAGTTAGGAAGCCCATTTGCACTATGTAGACTTACCATCTGGATAATTGTAGATTGTCTCCCTCAGAGCACAATCTATAATTTATCTATCTTCATTTTTTAAATAAACATTTTTATTTAAGTAAAGCAGACACATTACACAAATCCCAAGTATAAAGAAGGCTGTCTCATGCCTTCTCTCAGTCATTAACCACTGCCTTCAAAAGTAACAACTACTTTAAGTCCATATATTGGTTTTGCCTATTTTAACTATACATAAATGGAATCATAGAGTATGTATTATTTTAGGTCCAACTTATTTCACTTAATACTATGTTTTTAAAATTCATTCATGTTGATTTCTGTATTAATAGTTCACTCAGATTCATTGTAATGCAGCATTTCATCGTAAGGGATATACTAAAATTTACTATTCATTTCACTATTGAAGAACATGTGGACTATTCCCAGTTTTTAGTTATTGAGCATAATGCTTCTGTAAACATTCTTGTATATGTGTTTTGCTTCTATCTATGTATGTATTTCAGTGAGTTATATACTTGAGAGTAACATTGCTGAGCCATAGATATTTTTAATTTTGGTAGATACTGCCCAACATTTTTCCAGCCGTATTTGCTCCACATCTTCGACAACACTTGGTATGGACGTTTTTGTTAAATACTTTTGGTGGATATGTAGTAGCATCTCATTATGGTTTTCATTTTTATTTCCTTAATGACATGATGTTGGGCATCTTTTCAAATATATATTGGCTTTTAAGATATCCTCTGTTTTAATTGTTTTAGGGTTAAGAAAAAATGGAGAATGACAGCAGTAGGAAAATCCTATCTGAAAGAAACCCAGACAGCTAGAAGGGAGGGCTACAGAATTTGTGTCAGGACCTCTGGCTACCAACTCTACCATACGCTAAAACATCTTTAGCACAGAATGATCAGAGTATGCAGGTCCCTAACAGACCTGCTTAAGGTTCACTAGTATGGAAATTGGGTTATGACTGATTCATTGATTACCTGATTTCCATGCCCAAAATGGAAAAAAATAAAATAAAAGCATTTAGGAAAACAGAGATACAAATAGAAACAGACACATTGTAAAACACATACTGACAAAGGCAGACAGACAGACAAACACACACTCTTGTAAATACCATCTGTGGGCTGCTAGGACCAAAAAATTCCTCAAAGGCCATCCAGGGTACTGGGCTAAGTTACAGGGATCATATACACCAATTGTTATCTGTGAACAAAAAAGACTTTCTGAGTGAGTCAAGTATCATCTCAGCTTCACAATACAGATGTTGCTCATACTTCCTCTTTTTTTTATGCTTTCTGCAAAGCCTTAAAAATTAGATATCTGGTAAAGGGCTAAGGGGAGGAGAAGAAAGCCACAGGATCTCACACTGGACTACAGAACTTCTTGATGGCAGGGGTTATCAAATTCTTGTCTGCTTCCCTGTGCCTTGCATTGGGCCTGGCAGAAAGTAGGAGCTAAATACATTTAGAAGGAAAAAAGACTAGAAGGAAGATGGGGAATGAAGGAGGACAGTCAAGTGGGCTTGCAGAGAAAATCCTCTTGTAAACAAAGAAATATAATCTGTGAAACTGACTCATTTTTATGCAATGAGAAAATCAAAGAAGGGCCACTGCTAATGTAAGTCTACAATCAGATCAAGTTAAACAGCCAGTTACCCTTGATTTTGCTAACATATATTTCCTCCCTTCCCTTTCCCATCCCACTCCAATCCTGATCTTCATCTGGAAAACTCTACTCAATTTAAAATACCATTTCTTCAGTGAAGTCTTCTCCTGGCAGAAGTAGTTGACCTGTCCTTGCTGCTTCCATAGCTCTTTGAACCTTGTGTATAACATTTTTCATTTTTCTGTCTCCTTCCTTTCAAAGACAATGAGCATCCAGCACCCAGATACTGACTTCTAAATACCATTCTCCAAGAAAAGAAATCAGGGCTCCTTGGACACATGGTTAATTCTAGGGCTCAGGCAGGGAAAATACAAGAGAAGCTTGGAGCATCTTATAATACCAGGAAAGGAGGTACTCAAAAAACAAATGAATTGGGGCATGCCAAGGGGATACAGGCACCAACTGAAAGAGTTCTCAATGGTCAAGGCTGGCACAATTTGTACAACAATATAAATAATATGATGTTGAATTATAACCCAAAGTATAGAATAAGTATCTATGAGTCCACACTGATATAAATAAAGAATGGAATAAATGTGAAGGGACAAGTCTTCCTTAAAGAAAATTTCTAAACAATATATGCAAATACTGCCCTCTTCAGAAGCAAAATTTAACCCTTCCCCTCCTTAAAGGTAGCTGGAATTAGTGATTTACTTCCAAAGAAAAAAACAGTAACTTTACAGTGGAGAAACCTGGCAAATATTACCTTAACCAAGTAATCAATTTAACATTAGCAAGGATGTCACGTGGATATCAGGTGATAACGGTATTTCACTCTGTGGTATTCTTTCCTAAAACCCATAATAACCCCAAGTCTAATCACAAGAAAACATCAGACAAACGCAAATTAAGGGACATTCTATAAAAATAACTAATCAGTACTCCTCAAAAATGTCAAGGTCATCAAAAAAATCAAAGAAAGCCTGAGAAACAATTACAGATCACAGGAAACTAAGGAGACACGACAACGAATTGCAATGTGGTATCCTGGACTGGATCCTAAACAGAAAGAGGGAATTATAGGAAAAAACTGGTGAAATTGGAGATGTCTAGAGTTGAGTTAATAGTAATGTAAAAATTCTGGCTTCTTAGTTTTGACTAATGAAACGTGGTGATATAATGTGACAACATTAGAGAAAACTGAAACCGGGTGAAGGTATATGGTAATTCTCTGTACTGTCTTTGCCACTATCTTCTGTAAATCTCAAATTATCCCAAAATGAAGTTTATTTTAAGAAAAGGAAGACAAAGAGCATCTGGAGAGCAGAGAGTATCTTTTTCATCTCTCCATGATCAGTTCATAAATACAGAGCAGACACTCGGTGAATGTTTTTGAATAACAAAGTAGATGGATGGATAAATGGGTGGAAGAAAGGAAGGAAGGATGTAGAGTGAGTAGGGGTGAGGGAGAGAAATTGCTGGCAGAGAACCATAAATTGACCCATAGGTTTCCTTCATAAGCATAGTATGGGTTAAATGAAATCACAGCTGATACGTTTTTGTTAAATCTAGATCCAGTTAGTTCTGTAAGGATGGAATCACCCTAAACACTCCCTTTTATTTCCCACAATGCTTGGTATAGTATCAGCCACAAAGTAGGAGCTTAACTAATATTCAGAAGAATATCTATAACCCCATTATCCTGAAAGAACTATTAACATCTTGGTATATAATTGCCCATAAACTTATTCTTTGCATAAATATATTTTAATTACTAGGACTTTGACACAAACATGGGATGATGCTGTAAATACTGTCTTTGTTGTTGTTGTTTTGAGACAGAGTCTCACTCTAGACCCAGGCTGGAGTGCAGTGGCATGATCTCGGCTCACTGCAACCTCCACCTCAAGGGATTCAAGCAGTTCTAGTGCCTCAGCCTCTCTAGTTCCTGGGACGACAGACAGGCGTGTGCTACCATGCCCTGCTAATTTTTTGTATTTTTTCAGTAGAGATGGGGTTACACCATGTTGGCCAGGTTGGTCTCGAACTCCTGGTCTCAAGTGATCCACTGGCTTTATCCTCCCAAAGTGCTGGGATTGCAGGCATGAGTCACTGTGCCTGGCCTAAATATTGTTTTATATCTCTTACTGTATTATGAACTGTCTTCCATGCCAGTAAATGTTCTACAACCATTGTGAGTCATGGCTGAATGGCATTCCATTGAATTGATGTACCGAACTTTTTCTATTTCCTTTTGAAGGACAATTAAGTAGTCTTAATCTGCTCAATCTCTGAAAATGAATTTTACTATGGTCTTATCAGATAATTACTGTATTATTTCAAAGACACTCTTTAAAATATTTGCTACCTTTTCTGTTATATACAATTTTCTTATTCCTAAAATTGAAGCATTTTTTGTCTAAATGCGTGTTCATTTCTTAAACGCAAATAGACAGATTCATATTTAATTTAATACAAATATGTTCATAGCTATGGTCATCCTTTCAGGAAATACCTTTATTTGAGATTTCCTTTTCCACAGAGATAAGGTTTCAGCATCTAAGGTTTACAGCATCTAGTAAAAATAGAGCTTACTACACTGAGTAGTCTCTTACTAAATGAGGCCTAGGGAAAAGTACTCAACCCTCCAAGCCACAGTTTAATCATGGAGGAAATAATATATTACTTATTTCATAGAGCTGTAGTGAGGATTAAATGAGCTGATACTAAATATGAAAAGTCCAGCACATACATAGTGCTACTAATATCATTATTGGTGACAGACTCAGAATCTCCAGTGGTGAGTCCAGCAATCTGTATCTTTATCTGTACCAGGCTCCTGAATTATTCTGATGCGGCTGGTCCACTCCATGCACTCGAATTTGGGGCATATTAGAGAGGGTGCTCTTACAGACAAAAGAAAACATCTCTGAACTGTCATTATCTTGAAAACTCTGAACTGGCTCTACATCTTCCCATGCTCCTCAAAATGTGGTCCATGCCCCAGCAGCATGCATGCATCAGCCTTCCCTGGGAGCCTTCAGAAAAGCAGAATCCCAGGTCCCCACCCCAGACCTGCTGAATCAGAGTTTGCATTTTAATAAGAATAAGAACCCAGGTGATTAATACACCAAGGGAAGTTTCAGAAGCACTGTTCTTCCTCAACCTTTTAATAGCCATGGGTCTCACACTTGAAGATGCTTGCGTATCACCTGCAGAGCTATCAAAAATACTGCTGCCTGCGTCCCACCTCCAGAGGTTCTGGTTTAATTGATCTAGAGTTTGGCTTGAGTACTGGTTATTTGAAAAGATCCTCAGGTGATTCTAATGTGCAAGTTACAAACTTCTTGATTGTCTGCAGCAGTTTCTCAAAGTATGGTCTGGCACAGACCACCTGCATCAGAATTGCCTAGAAGCTTGACGAACTTACACAACACCCTACCCACACACATACACACACTCAATCTGATCCCAGACCTCTCTAGGTACCACCAATACCTGCATGTCCAGTGACTACTGCATGTGATTCTTGTGTACACTATCATCTTAGCACTAGCTGTCTAGAGTCAAAAGAAGAAAATGAGTATTTACTTAAAAGAGGATTCACTGCATAAATATACACAATTGTAAGAAATTCCTGACTTTAGAAAAATTAAAATATGGAGAAACAAGCATTTTAGAATAAAGAAAACACAGGATGCATTTTATGTTTGATGTCTTGCTGGTTTAGAACTCTCTGTGAAGGCAGGAGCAGTGTATTCATCTTTCCATTTCTAGTTACCTAAGCACAGTGCCTGATAGTCAGCAAGTATCTATTGAACAGATGACAGACTAGTAAATTTCTCCAGGCTTGAATACATGGACTCCCCCTCTGCAAAGATGTTGAGCAGGGATCCTGGGAGGCAGTTAGAGGGGGAAAAGTGATGCCTGAGTGACACAGACCTGAAGCTTCTATACAAAACCGTGATGCAGCATCTCAGCAAGTTCCTTTTCCTTCCTTCTTTCCTCCCTCAACATTACAGGGTCTCATGGCATTTTAACCCTGGGATTCTCCTAGGTGAGAATGTGAAAGTAAGATGAACAAAAAAAAAAGAGGGGCTTCCAATGAGAAGCGAGAGAACTCTGAGAACAAGATTTCCAGTCTAGGGCTTCCACCAAATTAAGAAGTTGTCTTCCTTGAGCTCTTCTGGTTCATGTGGCCACCCCATTTGCTACTCTTCCACCAGGGACATCTTTTTATTTTGTTCCCCTCTGCCAATTACGACAGATAGCGTCTGCCAGACAAACTACATTTATTTAGCAATCATCGCATCAATTTCACATTGCTTTTATTCATAAAAAGCATTTACAACTCTAGGCCAGGCGCAGTGGCTCACACCTGTAATCCCAGCACTTTGAGAGTCCAAGGCAGGCAGATCACGAGGTCAGGAGATCGAGACCATCCTGGCTAACACAGTAAAATCCTGTCTCTACTAAAAATACAAAAAATTAGTTGGGCATGGTGGCGGGCGCCTGTAGTCCCAGCTACTTGGGAGGCTGAGGTAGGAGAATGGCGTGAACCTGGGAGGCAGAGGTTGCAGTGAGCCAAGATCTCGCCACTGCACTCCAGCCTGGGCGACACAGCGAGACTCCGTCTCAAAAAAAAAAAAAAAAAAAAGAAAAAGGAAGAAAGGAAAAGCATTTACAACTCCATCCAGTGTAAAAAGGGGGAGAAGGGAGAAACTAGCATTTCTACTTCCAAAACACTGAAACAGCTTAGAATTAGAAAATGGCCTGATGCAGTGAAAAACGCACTTGCTGAAGAGTCAGCAGGTATGTGTTTTAATTCTGCAGCTAACTGATTCTAAGACATCGGGGGAAGTTCCTTCCTCTCCTGCAAGATGAGGGGGTTGAACCTTTCATCTCAAAGGATTTCTTCGGGCTCCAGAATCACAGAACTTTAGAGAATGTTTAAGAAGAAAATATCCTATAGGTCACAAAACAACACAGACTATATCAAAGCTCAATCTGACAGAGTATCTAAAGGCTATTCAAACCAGCAAAGGAAAAACAACAACAAAAAAAAACACACAAAGGCTATTAAATGGGTTACTTAGGAAGAATCTAGGCAGTATCAATCTAGAAAATGCCATTCCTACAGAGACATTGAGTTGCAATTTTCAAATGACTTCATAAACCTGGGCCCTTAATCAAACATTCTGGATCACTTGCTCTTGTGTAACCTTGAGCAATTTACTTAACTTCTCTATGCCTTAATTTTCTCAACCATAGGATAACTTTTTTTTTTTTTTTTTTAAGATGGAGTTTTGCTCCTGTTGCCTAGGCTGGAATGCAATGGCACGATCTCAGCTCACCATAACCTCCGCCTCCTGAGTTCAAGCAATTCTCCTGTCTCAGCCTCCCGAGTAGCTGGGATTACAGGCATGTGCCACCACACCTGGCTAATTTTGTATTTTTAGTAGAGATGGGATTTCATCATGTTGGTCAGGCTGGTCATGAACTCCGGACCTCAGGTGATCTGCCCACCTCGGCCTCCCAAAGTGCTGTGATTACATGCATGAGTCACCACGCCTGGCCTATAGGATAATTTTTAACTGTACTTAGCACAGAAACTGAGAATGAGGCCAGCACTCAACAAATGGTAACTACAAAAACAACATAAATACACTCTCTTGCAGTAACTTCATTGACCTCTTTGTTCAATCCAATCCATCACCACGACAGTCATTGCTTAATGATGGGGATGCACTCTGAGAAATGCATTGTTAGGCAATTTCACCGTCATACTAACATCACAGGGTGTTCTTACACAAACCTAGATTGTATAGCCTACTACACCACACCTGGGCTACCTGGTATAGCTTGTTGTTCCTAGGCTAGAAACCTGGAGAGCATGTGACCATACTGAATACTGTAGGTAACTGTAACACAATGGTATTTGTGTATCTGAACAAATCTAAACACAGAGAAGGTATAGTAAAAATACATTATTATAATCTTATGGAACCACTGCTGAATATGTGGTCTATTGTTGACCGAAACATCATGTGGCATGTGACTGTAGGTAGTTAGCTATCTTCAGTTTCAAGGTTATCTTTTCTTAATTAGCAAAGAAAAGAAAGGGATAAGTTCTGGTCTATCAAATATTCTTGTGGTCCGGGTTTTATGATGTGCAAATGTAGAGTTGGGACTAAATGATATCTAAATTATATAAATTAGAATATTATGTTAGATGCTACACGTGGATGCCTAATTTCAAAGAATAAGCATATTTCTTATCCTAAGGCAAAGGCAATGGGGTAGAATAGTGAAAAAAAATCTTTTTTTGAGCATAAAAGACTACAAATAAGTTTCTTAGAGCAACCTGTCCTAACATGGGCTATAGAGAGCAGGAATGATCTGTTAAGGAGAAAAATCTACCACTTACCCATAAAAGCAGGTCAGCTTGAAAATGCTTTAAGGTAACTTTCCTACCTATATGAGGCATAAGTGCAGAACGCAGGCATCGAATAGGAAAATGACAAAATCCATTTAACATTATGCTGAACATCATTTAATCTTTCTTTGATGATTCAAAAGTGACTCCAAAATCTTCAAGTGCTTTAGGAATCAACTCAGAATCTATCTTAATTGTTGGAGGAATGATTCGTTGGCACAATGCTAGGTAAGCCAGCTTATGCTACGGTTAAACAGAATTTTTTAAAAAACGTTTTTCATAAATAATCACTGACTAGGAGTTCTGGTTTTAGAACTGGCTTTGCCACAAATTAATTGTGCGAACTTGGGCAAATCACTTCCTTTTGTAATACAAATCAGCAGAAAGAAGCACAACGTAACTAAAGAAAAACTTTGTTTAGAAACTTTATGAAATGAGTGTTCCTTTCTACTTGGCTGAGAGCATATAATTCATTGAAATGATTCAGTCATGATCAGTCTGCCAAGCAATTTGCCGAAAAAGTACACTGTGAGAAAGAGGGCAAAATTGCCAACTTGCTTGTCTCCAGTAAGAACATTTTCCACAATGATCCCATAAAACATGCTAATCTAACAAATGGCTGTCTTTATAACTCAAACACTTGATGTAACAGGAAATGCACAAAGGAGATTACACATTTTTAAAGTATGGGGGAAAAACTGAAATACCTAATGCACTTCAAAGTCACAGACAGCTGCCAAGATGCGAAGAGATCACTAAGTGAAGAAAGAGCCCAACTAATAGCATATAAATTGTTGCTCCTTGGCTATTGCTCTTGTCCATAGATTTTAAAGCCCTAGAATTAAAGGCTAATGTTGTTGAAATTACACAACATTTCCCAAATATTCAATCTTCAATAACTGCTCTGAATGAAGTAGAAGAGTCAAGCAACCTTTCCCAAAAGATTGGCAATGGGACAATGTCATGAGCTATTTTTAACGTAATCATAAGAACTGGCCTGAAAGACGATGATCTGTTGTAGCAATATAGTGCGACTGTGGAATCCACATTTCATTGAGAGAAGAATTTAAGGCCCAATTTCAACCTAACACATGTGTACAATACTATAACATCTGATCCTGGTAAGGGTACACAGCTGGTAGGAGGGAAGCTGGCAGGGTCTTGGGGAAACATTTATCATAAGCAGTGGTGTGTTGGAGTTGGCCCAGACAGGCTTCTGGGAGCCAACTGTTAATGTCTCTCCCCAACTCGGCATTCTAGGACTTCACACTGGTAGCTTGAAATTGGCCATGGTGGGAGTACTGATATCACACAAGTAAGAAAACACTACAAAATCAGGACTCTTCCCACCTCACCAGAGCTGGTTGTTAAACATTTATCAGCACACCGCTGATTATAAACCTTAAAATGTTCAAACTTTTTTTTTTGACAGTTTCATTCGGTTACCCGGATAGAGTGCAGTGGCACGATCACAGTTCACTGCAGACTCAAATTCCTGGGTTCAAGGAATCCTCCTGCCTCAGCCTTCAGAGTGTCTTGGACTACAAGTGTGTGCCACCACACCTAGCTAATTTTTAAATTTTTTTGTAGAGACAGAGTCCTGCTATGTTGCCCATGCTGGTCTTGAACTCCTGGTCTCAAGCAACCCTCTTACCTCGGTCCCCCAGAGTGCTGGGATTACAGGCATGAGCCACCACGCCCAGCCTCAAACTCTGTAACACAGTAATTCTACATCTAGACATCTTTTCTATAGAAATAATTAAAAATACAGGGGATAAGGAGAGGAAAAAGAGAGAGGAAAAATTTGATGCACAAAGCAGTCCCAATAGTGAAGAAATTATGAGAAATCTAAAAGTCAAAACCTTGGCAAAAATACTCTCATACATCCATTCAAAAGGATGTTGATGAATATAACACTATTATGCTAAAATGCTACAATAAAACAAAATACTGTACAATCTTAGTTTTTAAAAATACACAAGATTAGAAGAAGTATACAAAAAGTCTGTATATTAAAAAAATTTGAAAACGTAAAATAATAGCTGAAAACCTTTGTGACATTTTAAAAACAGAGAGATACAGCTGGAAATAAAACTAATGAATGGAACCTCACCTAGTACAGTTCATTTATTTGCCAGTATTCCCAAAATGGTCAGAAAATAGTCACAAAGCATTTTTCAAACTGCAGGTGGTGAGCTATTTGCAATTCTTAAATAATTTACTGGGTCACGACTGGAATTTTTCAAAAAGATAAAACAGAATAAAGGAAAGCATTATTTTGCAAAAGTCTTGTTTGTTATATGTGTGTATGTGTGCACAAAGACATACTGGATTATAACAGGTATTTTTTAACTATAAGTGACAAAGAACTCTAGCACTAAGCAATCACAATAAGAACTATACATCACCCAAGAAGTGAGATGAAACCAATCGCAGTCACATTTGCTTTTGAGCTTTCATTTAAAGATCATACCATTAGTGAACTGGTATAACTTTCTTGGATGTCCCAGGGGCTGCTGAACTGGCAACCCTGCCAATCTCAGGAGAGACTTCTCTTGTGCCTTCCTTTGGTAAAGGCAGAGTGGGCTGTGTGACTCGGGACCTTAAAACTCCATTTTTATGGAATAGCTGGAAACTGGGGTTAATCCAAAGAAAATTTTCCTTTGAAAATGAAAACTGAGCCGGGCGCGGTGGCTCAAGCCTGTAATCCCAGCACTTTGGGAGGCCGAGGCGGGCGGATCACGAGGTCAGGAGATCGAGACCATCCTGGCTAACACGGTGAAACCCCGTCTCTACTAAAAATACAAAAAACTAGCTGGGCGAGGTGGCGGGCGCCTGTAGTCCCAGCTACTCGGGAGGCTGAGGCAGGAGAATGGCGTGAACCCGGGAGGCGGAGCTTGCAGTGAGCTGAGATCCGGCCACTGCACTCCAGCCTGGGCGACAGAGCAAGACTCCATCTCAAAAAAAAAAAAAAAAAAAAAAAAAAAAGAAAATGAAAACTGAAAAACGTTCTAAGAAAATACAGTGGGAACAATTAGAACATGTGAGTGAAACTTAATGACTCTTAGTTCTCCCAGCCACCTACAAGGAAGGGGGTGTCGTTACTGTATGCTTATACACACTAAGGAAACTAAGGCTCAGAGGATTCGGCCCATTAAGCTGTTGGGAACTGAAGTCTAGCCTTCCTACTCTACCCCAACACACTGTGAGCTGAGCAGAAAAAAATGGCTGCTTCCTTTTTCACTACAGGAAGCATTCTGACTGTAGGAAGTAAGATCATTCACATGTGAAGAGGCTTCCATTCCCTAGTCTCTTTTCCATTCTCTGTAAAATGCAGACAACACTACTCACTTTGCAGGGCGTGTAAGGATAAGTGATAGCATGTATGAGTGACCAGCTGCATGCTGGGCACACGGTCAAAACTGAGACCATGGCAGTCCCTGCTGTCGGTGGCTGGCAATGTGTCCTCTTCAGGGGCAGGTACCCACTCTCTCATAGTCAGCCAAGGCTTCACACACAAGTGAACAGTACCTCCACATGCAAAGCTCCTACTCTGACTTGGAACAAAGAGGACTCATTCACCTCCTGACCTTAACAATCCACAGGCTCCCTGCTAGGCAGGCTAACTCCTGTCTTTTCCTTAATCTTCCTCCAAGCCAGGGCCTCCGAGAGTCTCAGTGCTCTGTGCATCTCTGACAATAGATGCAGAACTACATGTAGATGTGTATTTTTCTGGGGTGAGGATCCACTGCTTCCAAAACCTTCTGAGACATTATGCATTTGCACCCTACTGCAAATTAAGAACCCCTGCTCTGAATCAGCCACGCAGATCATATACCTCCCCTGTATTCTGTCTCCTGTCACTCCAGTAACCATGTGTGTACCTCATTAGACATAAATTGAGGTGTGCAGACAATTTGGGAAAGCCTTTGTAAACCACATGGCCTTAACCAGACAATAGAATGCTCACATCCAAGAGAACACCTACAATGAACTAATACTAAGAGCTACCCTCTACTCACTGAAGGCCTACTGTGTGCCAGACACTGACCAGGTGCTTCTCATGAGCAATCTCCAGTCTTCACAACTCATTTATGCATGAATTCATCCTTTTATTGCATTTTACACACCAGGCATTCTGCTATGGGATGCAGACACAATGTTGGGAAATCAAAGATAGGGTACCTGTCCTGGTGGAGCTTACATTTAAATGGGAGAAAAATATATTAATCAAAGATCACTCAAGAAAATGTAAAATTATGGACCAGGTGTGGTGGCTCATGCCTGTAATCCCAGCACTTTGGGAGGCTGAGGTGGGTGGATCACCTGAGGTCAGGAGTTGAGACTGGCCTGACCATCATGGCGAAACCCCGTCTCTACTAAAAATAAAACAATGAGCCAGGTGTGGTGGCATATGCCTGTAATCCCAGTTACTCGGGAGGCTGAGGCAGGAGAATCACTTGGACTCTGGAGGCGGTGGTTGCAGTGAGCCGAGATCGTTGCACTCCAGCCTGGGCAACAAAGAATGAAACTCCATCTCAAAAAAAAAGAAAGAAAAGAAAAGAAGAAAAAGAAGGGATACACAGTGATACGAGAGCTTGCAACAGAAGGAATACACCTTTTTATAGAGGTCAGGGAAGGGTTTCCTTGAAAGAGTGGGCACTTAACAGAGCAAAGGGGAGGTCAGGGGAGGGAAAGGTAGAAGTGGAGAAAGGAGAGAGGAGTTCCAGGCAAAAGGTGCATGCAAAAGCCCTATGGCAGGGAACGTGGAATGACTTGGGGCTGGATGCCCACAGGGGCCAGGTCACACAGACTCTTGTAGGCCATATGAAAGAATTTAGCCCCTATTCTTAGAGCACAGGGAAGAAGACATTGAGGTGTTTCATTATGATAGGGACATGATCAGATCTGCTTTTCTAAAGAAAACTGTGGGGATGATGTGGGAATGAACTGGAGAAGCCCAGAGTAGATACAAGGAGGCTTGTTAGGAAGCTGCTGCAGTACAGCAGAGATTGAAGTGGTGGCAGAAGGGCTGAGAGATATTCAGGACATGAAATCCATAAGACACAGGGGTGGTAGCGGGAAGACAGCTGTCCAGTAGGATGACCAGATTTCTGGCTCGTGTGACTGGATAGAGGCAGCATCATTCTGAGCCAGTGAAGCCAGAAAAGGACCAGCCTTGGGATAAAGATTATAAGGTGCAGAAGGAGGCAAGCAGGCAGCTGGATAATGTGGCCCGGGGTCCAGAGGGAGGTTCAGGCTAGTGGGAGAAAACTGAATTACTTGGGAGGAAATGGTTTCTGGCGTTGCAGGCACAATGAGATAATCCAGAAGAGAAACAGGTGGAAGAGAGAAACTCAGAGGGATTCCAATATTTCTCCATCCTACATATGAGGACACAGGGCTCAAAGAGAAGCAGTGACTTTTTAGGGAACAAAGTGCTGGTGGGAGGAGGAGGGGGCAGAATTAAGTAAAACATGAAGCCAGAGCACAAGTGCAGGAATTCATACTGAAAAGAATGCCTATTTTTGAAAAAAGAGGGTGAAAACCTTCAAGGAAATGTCGTGGCTCAAAGGGAAACTGGCATTATGCTAAAGAGAGTGAATGAGGTTAATGCAATAAAAGCAAGAACCACTGAAAATGATGTCTAGAAATTATTTCTTTAGGGTTTGACCCTGCCCCCGGCAAAAGCCTTCTTTAATTTTCATACTAGTTCACAATTCTCTCTCTCTCCTCTCAGCATTCTTGCATCATGTGTCTCTTAAGTGTCCAGCATTGCATTAAATGTTGAGGATGCAGAGTGGGGACAAACAAGATTCAGTGCTAAAGTTGCTGACAGGCTGGGGATGTGGGGCAGGCAGAAAAGCGAATCAACAATTACTTTGGAGACCAGTCAGTGCTAGGAGGGAGGCTGCTACCAGAACACAGAAGAGAGACATGAAATGGTGCAATCAGCCAGCCAGCGCATCCTGGGATGATGAGTCAGAAGGGTAGGTGAGGCAGCTGCCAGGTGACAGAAGGGAGACAAAGAGATATCTGAAGGCAGAGAGATGGGGGGAAAGCATGTGGCATTTGGAGGACACAGCGGTAGCCAGAGCACAGGATGTATCTTGGGAAATATAAAATGAGGCTAGTGATGGACAGGAACCAGAACGGAACAGACCTCAAATGCCAAGCTAAGTAGTTTCAACGTTATCCTGAAGTCAACAGGAACCTTAGAAGGGTTTTAAGTAGAAGAGTTATATGATCAAATTTACACATTAGAAAATGCACTTGGGCCAGGCGCGGTGGCTCAAGCCTGTAATCCCAGCACTTTGGGAGGCCAAGACGGGCGGATCACAAGGTCAGGAGATCGAGACCATCCTGGCTAACACAGTGAAACCCCGTCTCTACTAAAAAATACAAAAAACTAGCTGGGCGAGGTGGCGGGCGCCTGTAGTCCAGCTACTCGGGAGGCTGAGGCAGGAAAATGGCGTAAACCCGGGAGGCGGAGCTTGTAGTGAGCTGAGATCCGGCCACTGCACTCCAGCCTGGGCGACAGAGCGAGACTCTGTCTTAAAAAAAAAAAAAAAAAAAAAAAAAAGAAAATGCAGTTGGACAGCAGTGCGGAGGAGAGACAGGAACATTCAGGGCCACAGGTAGGAAGGGCGGCATGAAGGCTATAAAACTCCCATGAAGCCGAAACGCTCTAAGGCTTCTGGTGATCTTTTCTAGAATAAGATAAGGCATAGACGACCAACCAAAGTACCACGTGTATCAATATTTTGAACTTATCTTCCATTACTTGAATTTCTACTGAACTTTCCACAGGTCAATGTCTCCTCTCCTCTAGAAGACTTTAGGTTGTGTGAGAACAAGTACAATTGTATCTCAAAATTTCTGGCCCATAAGGAGGTGTTCATCACATGTGCTGAGTAATTCCAGGCTTTCCTGAGATATAACCGTAACCAAGTGAAGGACAATGTGCCTGAACCCGACAAGCAGACAGGCAGTTAGACTCAGGGACAGGGCACTGGTGAATCCCCCAGAGCACTTCAGAGGAGACCCCAGAGATCTGCTGTCTTTCAAAATATGCTGCTGTTGAAACATAAAGGAAGTGGAAACATTGAGCATCTACCATGTGCTTGGCATTTTATTCACATTATCATGTTTAATCCTCACAAAAGGAGGTGGCAATACCACCATTTAACAGATAAACTAATACAAACAAAAGTTATGCACTTTCCCCAAGGTCAAGGGAATGGTATAAAGGGCATAGGCTTGTGGCCAGGCACAGTGGCTCACGCCTGTAATCCCAACACTTTGGGAGGCCAAGGCGGGTGGATCACGAGGTCAGGAGTTTGAGACTAGCCTGGCCAATATGGTGAAACCCCATCGCTACTAAAAATACAAAAATTAGCTGGGCATGATGGTGCACACCTGTAGTCCCAGCTGCTTGGGAGGCTGAGGCAGGAGAATCGCTTGAAGCTGGGAAGCAGAGGTTGCAGTGAGCCAAGATCGTGCCACTGCACTCCAGCCTGGGCGACAGAGCAAGACTCTGCCTCAACAACAACAGCAACAAAAAAAGGGCATAGGCTTCGTAATCAATGTGGTCATGTGACTTTGAGTCTC
This sequence comes from Chlorocebus sabaeus, assembly GCF_047675955.1. Classification (NCBI taxonomy): domain Eukaryota; kingdom Metazoa; phylum Chordata; class Mammalia; order Primates; family Cercopithecidae; genus Chlorocebus; species Chlorocebus sabaeus. Next base: position 53,203,196 of record NC_132925.1, read on the forward strand.
AAACAGAAAATGCAGATACTAATTAACTAACCACAGTTAGTAACTAACACTTGTTCCACAGAGTTATTATAGAAAGAGCAAGTATGTGGAAGTCCCTTTTAAATTAATTGTAAAGCATTGTTCAAACTGTTATTTTGGTAGAGCTGTACTTTGGGGAGGACCACTTATTTACCATATATAACCTGACCCACAGTCACTTCCAAACACAGGCCATTTAATCCTGCCTGCTATGACAACAGGACTTCACACTAGATGGGACTTTAAGCTATTAATGGTCTTACTGCTATACTGATTTAGCTGTGGTTCTGTGAAATCACCTGGGGGAAAGAATTTTAATAAAAATTCAACCTTCAGTCCTCAATTTAAAAAGCTTCCTCTGGGCCAGGCGCGGTAGCTCACGTCTGTAATCCCATCACTTTGGGAGGCCAAGGTGGGCGGATCACAAAGCCAGGAGATAGAGACCATCCTGGCTAACACGGTGAAACCCCACCTCTACTAAAAATACAAGAAAAACAAAAAAAAAGGGCTTCCTCTGAAAAATAAAATGTAAATGCAGTTGATTTTAAAATGTGCTTTAAAAAAAAAAAAGTCATCCTAAGTTCAGGCTAAAGAATAACCAGACCGTCAGTTAAAGGCTTCCCTTTTTCAGCTCTGATATATTCACATGGCTATGGAGATGATTCTATTTGATTTCAGAACTTCCTAACACTCATAAATCTTTGTTATTTTTAATTCATAGTCTCCTGTATAGCTAAGACAACTTCCTATATATCTGATCACTTCTAAAAGACACTTACAGTACTCTTTCATTCATTCAAAAGAATTTTATTGAGGGCCTCAGACAAGTACTAGACACTATACGGACACAAATTCATAAGACTTGGGCCCTGCCCTCTTGGAGCTTACAGTCTAATATGGCACAAAAAGAAATTTGTACAAGGTACGGGACCTGCAAATGAGGATCAGGGAATAAATCCAATGACTTCAGATACGGATAGATCATATATGGCCACACCATGAAAATGCTTCACAGTGAAGATAGAACTTCAATAAGGACAGAGAGAATTTCTTAGGGTTTTCATAAGTAGAATGTTTTAGGAAGATGATACAACATGAGAAAAAGAAAGATACAAAAAAAGTTTTAGGTGTATCTGATGGGAAGGGGATGGAGATTCTGGAGAAAAATAGATAAGATTAGCTGGAGCAATGCTTTATGAGGAAAATAGTGGAAGATAAGGTAGGAAAGGCAGCTTGGAGCCAGAAGGAAGACACTATTAGGCTCTGGGTCAATGAATGATACACTAAACGTGGGTAGTTCAAGGGAGATTCTTCTATAGTTCTGTTGCGCAACATGGAAACAAGATTCTAGGTGTCCAGGAGTGTGATATGAGGGGCCTGAACTACAGGTAGTTCTGGGAATAAAAATTAAAACATAAGGGTAAAATACATCAGGAGGGAAAAAGGAAATAACTTTAGCACTAATAGAGAGTAAGGTATTAGCTGGGCGCAGTGGCTCATGCCTATAATCCCAGCACTTTGGGAGGCTGAGATGGGTCACACATTCAAGACCAGCCTGGCCAACATAGTGAAAACCCATCTCTACTAAAAATACAAAAAATTAGCCAGGTGTGGTGGCAGGCACCTATAGTCCCAGCTACTCAGGAGGTTGACCAGGAGAATCGCTTGAACCTGGGAGACGGAGGTTGCAGTGAGCCAAGTTTGCGCCACTGTGCTCCAGCCCGGGCGACAGTGCGAGACTCCGTCTCAAACAAACAAAAAAAAGAGTAAGGTATCAAAATTACTCTGAGCTGTAGTAGAGCTAGAAAAACCTGGAGGAGCTGATTCGATAACTGCAGGGGTGGGAGAGGGTAGAGATAAGGAAATGTTCTTAACATCCTTTGAAAGCTAAGGAAATCTAAACAAGTTTGACTTTTGCAGTGGTCTCTTGTAACATGAACTTCAGATTTTTTTAAAAACTATATAATAAAATGATACTCAAAGTTTATCTGACCTTCATCCTTTGACCTTGGAAGAAATCACTGTAGTGTTTAAGCAAGGAAACCAGCACCGTGTTCTCATCATACTTGATTAAGAAGTAAGGAAGAGCTGTGACTCCTTCTGTTTGACAAAGATTATCATATGCACACTCTAATGCTTCAATCTGAAAACAGAAAACACATCGTTATTCTCTAGAAAATTACATATCTAGTTCTGAGCTAAAAACTAACTCAAAATAAAAGGTACCTCAAAACCAGAAGACTGGAAATGACTGATCACACTCCTCTTACTCTTACAGCAAACGAACATAGAAGTGCCTCCAGATAATACCACTTAGCTTTTATATAACGCTTTCCAGGTGCATGGTGGTGTGTGTCTTAGGAGCACAAAGGGACATTTTATGGTACAACATGGTGGTTCCCTAAGCTGTCAATCAGAGTTTTAGAGAGGTAACCAAACATTCTTTCTCTCCTATGATAATCCAACATGAATCTACCCCGATGAATTTTACCCTGAACCTTTCCATAATCTTCAACAGGTTTACTGAGACATGACTAACATACCATACAATGCACCCATTTATTACTTTTTGAGACAGGTGTCTTCCTTCTGGCTCCAAGCTGCCTTTCTTGCTCTGTCACCCAGGCAACCACAGCTCACTGCAGCCTCAACCTCCTGGGCTCAATAAATCCTCCTATCTCAGCCTCCTGAGTAGCTGAGACTATGGGCACATACCACCATGACCGGCTTTTTTGTACTTTTTATAGAGAAGGGGTTTCACCATATTGCCCAGGCTGGTCTTGAACTCCTGAACTCAAGTGATTTGCTCACCTCTGCATTCCAAAGTGCTGGAATTACATTAGAGGTGTGAGCCACCGTGCCTGACCCAATTCACCCATTTAAAGTACATAATGCAATGTGTTGTTTTTCTAGTATGTTCACAGGGTTATGCAACCACCACAGAAATAATAATTATAGAACATTTTTGTCCTCAATAAAAGAAACCCCATACCTGCCAGCAGTCAATCCTCATCCAAAATCCTTTTTCCCCACTTACATTTCTTCTTGGGAAATTAGTTCCACAAAACCACAACCTTGGATTTGTACAAAATAAAAAAAAAAAAAAATTTTTAATCAATAATGGCTGCTCCCTGAACAGCTCCAAGAAAGCTCCCTGAATGATGGCTTCAGTATCCAGGGCTTTAGTGATCGATGTGTTTCACAAATTCAAATCATCTTGACACATAATCTTTGCTTTAACAACAATCAGAATTTTCTAGTTTAGGGTCTCTGTTTTACCAGCCTGATTATTTTAACTGCTGTTCTGGGAACCATCTCTAATGACCTTATTATCTATCCCAAATGTCACTGACTAACTCTGCATGTACTGCTCCAGGTAGAAAAGCTTTGCAACTTGGTACCAGGGTCGGAGAATGCCTTCTGTTTTGTTTCAAAGACTTGTTCCCAGAGTATACTGCCTTATGTTTCCCCACATTGAAAATGAAGTCCACATTTTGGTAAATTCTTTCAGTGTTTCAAAATATTCCTATAATTCCCCCTTACTGGCTTAGCATTTCACCAAATACCACTGAAAACCTGGAAAATTACTGTTCATTACATCTTCAAAATGACTTTATAGACCAGGCAGGGTGGCTCATGCCTGTAATTCCAGCACTTTGGGAGGTTGAGGTAGGCAGATTGCTCGAGCCCAGGAGTTGAAGACCAGCCTGGCCAACATGGCAAAACCCCGTGTCTGTTAAAAGACAAACATTAGCCAGGTGTGGTGGGATGCCTATAGTCCCAGGTGCTGAGGAGGCTGAGATGAGAGAATCACCTGAGCCTGAAAAGTTGAAGCTACAGTGAGCTATGATCGTGCCACTGCACACACCCCGTGTAACGGGGGTGAGACCCAGTCTCAAAATATATATAAATATATATACAAAAAAAAAGACTTTGCAAACATTTTCTAAATAAGTCTGCTCCTAGTACCACCTTTGGAGGATTTCAGTCACCACCTCTTCATCCAAAGAAGTACCTGTTTGTCTTTGGAAAGCACTAGATAACTACTCTTGCACATTCAACCCAATTTTTTGTGCATTTTGGTTATTTGTTGATACCTGTTTTAGTGAAAACCTTTGATCCAAACCCACTGGCCCCTGAATGAGAGGTAAACTCTCTGGAAGGCAGAGGGCAGGATAGCAAAACCAATAGTAGAAGTGGTACTTCTTTAGATCCTAGAATAAAAAATATAAATAGGTTATTAGAATAGCACCATTAGGTTAAGATGAAACGCACCTATTAATGTAGCTTCACAAGGCCAATTAAGATAGCAAAGCTGATGCAAACCAAGTATGTCCAGCTTGTCAAATATCCTCATCCCCAGCAGAACTCATGATCAAATAAAGGACTTTTTAATTTCCAAAATAGTCTCATATACCACCACTAATAAAATGATGACAAACACAATATACTTTTTTGGCCACTTGCTAACAGAAAATGTGCAATATGTAATTGTTATTATCATCATCATCCTTGAACCTACAAAACCCCCCGGGAGGTAATTATTATTATCTCATTTTATAAACAGAAAACTGAATCTTACAAAGGGGTAAAAAACCTGAACAACAACAAAAAAGATGGCAAAGGGCAGAGAAGAGATCAGAACTCTGCTTCCAAAACTTAAGCTTTTTTCCATTGACCATACATACTCAATGTACTATCTACAGAAGCACAACTTCCAAATAGTTACCATTCTCTTCACAATCAAATAAAGTGCATGTTATTAAGGAAGCTGTGCTATTCACATACCTATGCATGCCTGAAATAATACAATATTGCTTTTGGAAATGCCTTAGTGGATTTAAGTCAACAACTATCAAGCCCTTGGTATGTATAAGGCAAAACATAAGACACTGATAATAAGATGACAATAAACCCCAGTCCCAGACATCAGGCAGCTCACTTTGTGAACGGAGCAGAGATAAAGTGAGTGCATGATTACAGCCACGGAGAGGCTCTAAGTAGTAAGCTGCATGGGTGAATAGAAGAGGTTACATCTTCACGGGTGTATCTGACCCATCCCCCACCAGGGTAGGTGACCCAGGGGAAAGGATTTGTGAGGCTGTCTTTGACTCTGTTCCCACTCACGCTAATGGCTCTTGCTTCAGAATTCCTACAGCTTTTGGGGCCTTAATTAAATTCATGGTAGTATTCCAGACATATGTGGGTATTTGGCAGCTTGCCTACAAGCCTGTGACCACCGAATATGAATGCAGTTTATGTGACTAATTAATATTTCTTCTTGAATCTTGCTAACAATTAAAATTGGATGATTGTTAAATGACCTTTTATTGAGATATAATTCACATGCCATAAAATCCACCATGTTAAAGTATATAATTTAGTAGTTTCTTTTTAGTATAGTGATATGGCTGTATCATCCAGAATATTTTCATCAATTCAAAAAGAAATCTCATATATATTAGCAGAGACTCCCCATTCCCCCTCCTCTCATCCCCTGGCAACCACTAATCTATTTTCTGTCTCTATGGATTTGCCTAGTGTGGACTTTTCATATAAATGAAATCATACTAGATGACTTTTAAAATGTAAATGTATATATAAACATGTGTACAGATGAGAAAGTCTAATAATGGTAGTTATTAGACTTTATAACTACCATTATAATTCTCTAATTCTGCGGTCTCTAATTCTGCTATTCACTGATCAACTAAGAACAAATTCCCTCTTCACAATGGCAAAATGAACTGCAAAACTGAAATTAATGAACTGTCTAGTCCTATGAGTCCTAAAAACAGCAGAAGTAAAGCAAAAACACCTCCAGAGATTATTTTCTCTTCTTTGTACTTAAATGATTTGTCATAACTGATCTTTAGTAAAAGGTTAAACAATTCAAGATGAAGAACCTCACAAATTCTTTTTTTTTTTTTTTTTTTTGGAGATGGCGTCTTGCTCTGTCACACAGGCTGGAATGCAGTTGCACGATCTCGGCTCACTGCAACCTCCACCTCCCGGGTTCAAGCAATTCTCTTGCCTCAGCCTCTCGAGTAGCTGGCCACCATACCCAATTAATTTTTTTTTAATTTTAGTAGATACGGGGTTTCACTATGTTGCCCAGGCTGGTCTAGAACTCCTGAGCTCAGGCAATCTGCCCACCTCGGCCTCCCAAAGTGCTAGGATTACAGGCATGAGCCACTGCACCCGGCCAGACCTCACAAATTCTAAGAAACTTTATCAGGTCATCTTCAAAAGCCAAAAGGCTTGCATTTCTTAGGATTCTTTTCAGGATACAAAGGACCTCCATTAAATTAAACATAAAGTCCTTAGTGTCTGAAGATTTTAAAAAATAGATACTTATAATTTTGTTTTAAGCCAGGCTAATAATGCTCAGTAAACAAGGCAACAAGACCAACACACATACTGACTCTAGCAAACCTTAAAACTTTAAGTAAGAGCTAATGTTATTTTTCTCATTAAATGCAAACTGTCAGCATGTTCTACTAATGAGAATTCTTGGTAAAGAAAGCGTACTGACGTTCAAGTAACTAGAAATCTTTAACTAGCAATACTTACAATTTACCCCAGTAAAGAACCTACAGGCCAGGCGTGGTGGCTCATGCCTGTAATCCCAGCACTTTGGGAGGCCGAGGCGGGCGGATCACAAGGTCAGGAGATCAAGACCATCCTGGCTAACACGGTGAAACCCTGTCTCTACTAAAAGTATAAAAAATTAGCCGGGTGTGGTGGCGTGGGCCTGTAGTCACAGCTACTCGAGAGGCTGAGGTAGGAGAATGGGGTGAACCCAGGAGGCGGAGCTTGCAGTAAGCTGAGATCGCACCACTGCACTCCAGCCTGGGAGACAAAGTGAGATTCCATCTCAAAAAAAAAAAAAAAATCTACAGAATTACCCAAACATATAGACAAATTATAAATGCCAAATTGAGCCAAGTAATCAGACAAAAAATTTAAACATTTTTCTCTCTCCTCCACTATTACATAGAAAGCATTGTAACTGTTAGAAAATGTGTTCCTTGTAGATAGCCACCCACTGGCCTTGTTTGATTGCTATCATACCCTCTTTTGCCTTGGGCAATAAATCAGAGGCCTCCCCTACATCTAGGAATCCAGGAGGAACGGTAGGAGGTCACGGAAGAACTTGGCAAAAAATAAAAAGTGGGAAAGAGAATTAATATCCAAAGCTGATGACACTGTGGTGAAACAGCATACTTAATCCACAGCAACATTACGGTGTTTATACACCCGCTCCAAAGAACTTACTCTAAAGAAGTAAAATGAGCAGGAAAAAAGACCAATATGGCTAATATTATATATTTTTCAATATGCCACAGTATTTTTTTAATTTGAGACAGGGTCTCACTCTGTTTTCCAGGCTGGAGTGCAGTGGTGCAATCATGGCTTGCTGCAGGCAGCCTCAATCTCTCAGGCTCAGATGATCCTCCCACCTCAGCTCCCCAGTAGCTGGAACCACAGGCAGGCGCCACCACACCTGGCTAATTTTTGTATTTTTTGTAGTGACAAGGTGTTGCCCAGGCTGGTCTCAAACTCTTGGCCTCAAGTGATCCACCTGCCTCAGCCTCCCAAAGTGCTGGTATTACAAGCATGAGCCACTGTGCCCAGACTAGCATTTTTAATAATAGTGAATATTAGAAACCACCTAAATATATAACAGGAATCTATGGAACATACATTTGACAGAATGTTATATAGTCAATATAATAATAAAGGATATAAATTAGTTTTATATACATATGTATATACATATATATATATCTGTGTGCTGTGTGTGTGCACTTGCATGTGTGTATAGCTGGTATCTGTGTGTTTGCATAGCTGGTATCTCTATAACCAACTCTTACCTTTTCCCTACTTTTCCCTCACCAAGGCCAGGTCCTTCCATCTACATTCTACCCCTTCTTCACTGGGCAGCACATGTTACCCTAATACGATTTCCTTTTCAAGGCTAACCTCAATGTTCATTTTAATTAGATTTTGCTTACAGAAAACATTTTGCTGACTTTAAAAAAACAAAAAACGAAAAAATCAACAAGCAATTTTGTGGTCAAGCTATGCAGTGTGATCTCCTCTAATCCAGAAGCCCCTTCCCTTTATTTCAATGGACCTCTGTAGGACGGTATTTAACAAAGGCATTAGCAACAATGAAACAACATTCCCTGAACCTGACTGTATGATGCCCTGTTTTATATAAACTATGCAACTACTGCCAGTATGATCCATAGGGGTGAATTAAGTTAGCATCGGTAATAGGTGCCAGCACTATCTGGCCACTAATCAAATGAGCATTTCGTTAACAGCTATTATTCAAATAACAGAAGGTAGTAGCTTCAGAGAGAAGAGCACACTGTTCTACGGGTACACTGGGCTGAGCCAGGGGATCTCACCAGCCTCGGTGCAACCGAGAGCCCATTTACTTACTGCAAATGTCAAGAGGAGGAACTTGTTGAGGAGTACAGGATTTTCAAGAGCAGCACCTGATTTTATGGATTCCCATATCTGCCAAAAGAAAAGCGTCAAGGCAGGTTACCAGGCATCTCTGAGCTTCTCACTTCCAGGCAAAGTGTGGAGCTGAAAAGCACCAGGTTCTTCTTTCCTGCAGGCCCAGCACCACTTACCCCATACAATGAAGTGGGTTGTTACCTCACTCTGCCCACTTCACACTGCCTCTCTCCCAGCCACACTCCTTCAACATCTAAGCCAAGTGAGGGAGCCCAGGCGCCTCCTCTCAGCAGATCTCAGCACAGAGGAGGCAACCAGGCCATTTTCATGTCTTCACAATCTCCTTCAGCAAATATTTATTTATTGTCTACTATATACCAGGCACATCAGGGTTACAGAAATAAAAGACATGGTCAGTCCCTACCCTCAAGACACTCGCAGTCTAGAGAGAGAGACCGGCATAAACGTATAACTTCACCGCCATGTAGGATTTGCTGTCACAGAAGTGGGTAGAATTTATGGGAGGAATTCTCTGCAGACTCAGCTGGGCAACTGGGAGGGTGAAGAGCCTGGGAGGGGCTCTCAAAGGAAGTACTGTAAAATACACACAGGGGTTTCTTGAAGCCTTGTTTGAGATAATCTTGCCCTGAGAGATGAAGAAAGAAGAGCAAACTTCAAATTTATGCATACTCAGCAAGTACTGAAACTAGGAGCAAACGCTGGTGCTGGTCAGCAGCTATGGATCACAAGATGTTTTTGTAGCTAAGATTCGTAGCTAAACTTGGTGTTACTAAGCAAGACCAAACAGTTGCACTAATAAGAATCATTCCCTAAGTATGGGTGGAAGAGGGAAATAAGTAAGCAGAAGTAAGTTCCTGCTACTGACATACTGGTCTTGGAGGAGCTGGACCACTGAAGAGAGGCTCCCAATTTCTGGTAAGCCGAGGGAGCATGGGGCAGGAGCTGCCAGGAGAATTCTGGGCCCCAGTTGAGGGGTGGGATATTCATGTGGGGGTGGGGAACCTGCTTTTTTCCAAGATGATGAAGGCCTGACCCAAATCTTTGGAGACTCCCTTTTAAATGTGCAGCCAAAGCAGGAGGCCCAGGAGCAGTCAAGCCACAGGTCAAGAAGAACGACCATCCTCTCCTGAGTCACAGCTGTATCCATCCCAAGGGATGTGAGGGAAGCCTGCCTCAGGACCTGACCACTGCACCCACACCAACAAGATTCATGTCGTAATCAAGACTGGTATAAAGACTCCTTGATTAAAGCGGTTAGACAGGACTGGGATAAACCGCCCCCGCCTCCCATTTTAATTCCTCTCACTAACTCCAATGTAAAGAAGCAAAGGAAAGACATTCCAGGCAGAGAGGATATTGTGTTCCCAAGGAGAGAGGACAGAACAGAAAGTAGGTGGAGGGAATTACATGTGATTTGCTATGACAGACTCAGAGAATGCAAGGGCAAGAGTGAGAGCTTAGAAAGGACAAGAGAAAAACAGGGCCAGGCCACAGAGGCCTTGAAAATCAGATGCAGTAGATTAGATAAGTGAAGACACTGGAGAGACTACATGATAATCTCCTCTACCGCATGGTGCACAGGATTGACAAGCCTCTCCAAGGGACAATAAACAGAGTGCCCAGAAGCATTCAGCCACAGGAACACAACTCTCCGAGGTCTGGCTGCTTCCAAATGCTGGCTGGAGATGAGCAGCAAACTGATGACTTAACCTCTGCCCTGCCATGTCATTTCCAGCCTATCCCAGGTGAGAGCCTGGATGTCCTCTCCCTGACCTTCCTGCCAATACAGAAGGAGACAGCTGGAGTATTCTCTCTTGGGAAATACGCCCAAGCCCACAAGTGTCTTTAAGTTCCTATCATATGCCAGTTTCTGCAGCAGACCCATGTGCCTGATCACAAACACTGCACCTGCCAGGACCACAGGAAATATGACACATACATCACGTTTTCCCAGCTAACCTCATTTGCTGTTTGTTCCAAAAGGAGCTTCTTATCTGCAGTCTTGAAAGACTCGAGTGTGTTGGTGTTATACAGTGTTCCAACAGCTGGGCAGCAACGGGCTGGGGTGGGAGCACTCCTAGATACAAGAGAAACACGGTTAGCCAGGCACAGCTGGGACTCAGAGAGCCAGAGAGAGACAAGTCAACCACCACTGTAGTGGGAGAAAAAGGGTATTGCTCTGTAGGGCAAACAGAAGATTAACTGTATGTTTTCTTGGAAAAGATGAATATCATCACTCAAGAACTAAAAAGCAGGCAACTGTATAGGGAAAACCCATATATTCCCTGTACTCTAACCTATCAGGATGCTGTTCTTCCACTGTCCCCCAAAGAGAAGTTCATTTCCTTTTTCTTCTTCTTTCCATCTTTAACCTGAGGGAAATATTGTTTGTTGAGCCAGGAACTGTGCACAGTTTGAATTCTCATAACAGCTCTTTTCCCCATTTAAAGGTTTAAGCAACTTGCCTAAGGTCACATAATAATAGGCAGAGCTTGAATCTAAAACCAGAACTAGCTGAGCCCAAGGTACTGTGCTATGCCTACGCCACCTCTCAGACCCTCCCAGGCTTCAAAGTCCTGCTCCAATCTCTCGTCTTCTGGAAAGCTATCTCCACTTTCTCTGCTAAGAGTTGGCACATAAAACTCAGCGTAATATTTTCGAGCATTTTCAAGAACTACAGTCATACCCACCCAGCTGGAGGACAGTAAGCTCCCTGAGGATAGAAAGTACGTGTTCTCCTAACTGTCCCACAACCTAGCCCGCCCCAAACAGGGCTCTGCACAAAACTGCTGCTGGGCAAGCCCCTGATGGTTGTCTGAGTCTCACAGACAAAACGTCTCACACCTGGGCTACCTGTCAATCTGTCATGCCACCAGGTTCACACACTCTACATTGCCCCCAAAGGCCTCACAGTCCTCAGAGTAAGCAAAGTCAGGAGAAGAGAAGAGGAGTTGATTCTGAATATGAATTCAGATGTGGACAAATCTGGTCTCTTCTCTGAAATGATTAACTTGCATTTCAGAGTTTATAACTGTTAAATGAAAATATTCATTTCATTAGTAGCCTACTATTGTTGTCACAATTAATGCAGACAGAATGCCTTTTTACTGACTGCACTGATGATAGCTGCATAGTTTAAAAGAATCTGTGTCTTTTCATTTAGAGTCCATGTAAAATTGGGTTTATGGGGCTGAAGTAGAAATCTAAACCTAGAACAGGTATGAAGGGGTGCAATTAATGACATGGCTCTGTCAAATGCCATCTATCAGGCTCAATGACTCTGTCAATTGCCATCTATCAGGCTCAAACACCAAGTCCTCAGGGAAAGCTAGCTTTCAATGGCCAGAGCCTTCTCTTGGAAGCTATGAGTCAGCAAATCACAAGTTGTTTGTCACCATGCTCCTCCAATAAAAGAATATTTTTCATCCAGGTGAGATGAGGACATCCAAGCTGGTCTTGGAGAGAGAGAAATCACAAAGGGAAAAGATTAAGCCCAGAGGAAAGGCAAAGAGCGCAGAGCAGTTGGTAAACTAGGCCTTCTACATTCAGACTTGGCTTTATGAAATTACTGCTGAAACAGGATGTGGAAACAGAAGGAAGCATGCTATGATCTAATTTGGACACAAGCACAGAGGAGGAAGGTGCCCTTCTTCCCAAACTTCCCAGGTGTGTAAGAGCCATACCAAAGCCTCACTCTGTGAAAGGAGAAAACTACATACCAAGAGCTCAAGCAACTGCAAGACGGCTAGGCTCCTAGGAGCATCAGCACTTATGCAAGTTAATTAGCCAGGACAATCGGGAGCTTCAGAGAGGCATCTTTCATGACTAAAGTTCTACCATGAGAGGTGGCAGGAAAATGAATTTAAAAAGTGATAATGAGAGAGAAGGAGCCTGAAACTTGGAGATAAGAGAATTTAGTTCAAATTTTGGTTCTGACCCTTACTAGTTTAGTTTCTTATGGTTCCATTTACATGAAATATGCAGAATAGGCAAATCCTCAGAGACAGAAAGTAAAGTTATGGTTGGCTAGGGCTGGTGACTATGCAGGAGCGGGGATGGGGAGTAACTGCTAAGGGTGTCTTTTCTGGGAGATGCAAATGTTCTGGAATTAGTCGTGATGGTTGCACAACTCTATGAATCTACTAAAAACCACTGAATTGTACAGTTTAAAGGGGTGAATTTTATGGTATATGAATTATATCTCAACATAGCTGCTAAAAAGAATCAGAATTAGAAATTTTCTCCACATACTAAGGCCAACAGTGAACTTGCAATAATGCATATGCTAACCTAGTAAAAATGGATCTCACAAAGGCCGGAAGACTGGACCTGCTTTGGGGACATCACAGCTAGACACTTGGCCTTCACTTCATTCAGTCTCGCAGTGGTGACTCAGGAAAGTGCTGGGGCTGTGTTGCACCAGTTATTTACACTTGGCCAACAGGCAGGCAGGTGGTCAGAACGGAATAAATCCTCTGGAAGAGCACCTGTGCTCTTCATACCTGGAGGAATCTACTTCACACACAGCTTCACATGCCCACAGGGAATGTTTGGAACCCAGAAAGCCACAGTCAGTTTGGGGTCATGCTTCTTTGTCGTCTCCTGACTTCCCTAGCGATCGCAGAGTTCCTGTTTGTAACATCCTCTAACACAGTCCACTAGTTTCTTTCTATGAACCACACCACGTATCATTTTGACAGCCGTGCGCTTAGACCGATTGTAATTCAATTAGACAGTTATTGAGCAAATAGTACACCCCAGATCTGTGTTGGGTGCTGGTGATACGGCAAAGAATAAGAAAGACACAGTCTCTGCCCCACACATATGAGTGTGCGTAAGACTCCTACTTCCTTCACTACCTTTTCAGTTCTTTGAGGGCAAGAATTATGCCTTCTATTTCTCTAATTAGGTCCAACTTGAGGTTTAGAAAAGAAAAATAATTTTTTTTCTTTTTTTATTTATCTTTTTTTTTTTTTTTGAGACGGAGTCTCACTCTGTCGCCCAGGCTGGAGTGCAGTGGCACGATCTCAGCTCACTGAAAGCTCCGCATCCTGGGTTCACGCCTTTCTTCTGCCTCAGTCTCCCAAGTAGCTGGGACTGCAGGCGCCCGCCACCATGCCCGGCTAATTTTTTTTTGTATTTTTAGTAGTGACGGGGTTTCACCGTGTTAACCAGGATGGTCTCGATCTCCTGACTTTGTGATCCGCCCACCTCGGCCTCCCAAAGTGCTGGGATTACAGGTGTGAGCCACCGCACCCGGTGGAAAATTCTTTATCAGCTTCACATTGGTATAGAGATTGTCAATCAAAATCTATTTTCCTCCTTGTCAATAGAAATAGAAAGCACACATAACGTTTTAGCTGGGTTCCATGCTTCCCAGTCTTCTTTGCTAGACAGGTAAGGCCACGAGTTCTCCTCAGTAGAATCTGAGTGGAGTGATGCATCTCCCTTCCCGCCAGGGCCTTTAAAAGACCAGGTATGTCTCTTCCACCTTTTCCCACCTTGGCTGTCTTTCCTCATTAATCTGTTGTTACCTGAAAGTGACAATTGTCTTAATCAGCACACAAATGCAAAGTCCTCAGGGATAATGGAGCCACAACATGGAAGAAGACTGGACCAGCCCTGGGCTATTCTATGAGCAAGAAATGAACTTCCTTTGTGTTTGGACCCTTACATTTTTGTGTCTGATTAAGCAGGATACCCTAACTCAAGATAGCATCCTCCAGTTTAAGACAGTTGGTGCCTGATAAAATACTACTCGACTGACAATTCATCTAATACAATTCAGAGAACAGGATCCTTGTGCTGCTGCCTGCAGAGATCCATAAGACTCCCGGGGCACAGAGTAGAAGGGACTTATCCAGTGCTATGCAAAGCTGAGATACTCTTGACATCCACAAGTGAGTACTGGGATTGTCAGCTATTCAACTGTATGTCATTCCTGTCTGTATGCCCAGCGCCTGGCACATTTTATTATGAAGACACAGAGGAAGCAATCAATAAGTTTTCCTGAAATAATGATTACCTCTCCATGCTTATTACAGCACTGAGCACACTACAATGCAAATATTTGCCTTTTACTTCTCTCTCTCATATAGTAGAGGAGCTCTGGAGAACGTATTTCATAAGTCTTTGTATTCCTAACACCTACACATCTGCACATTGTAGATATTCCCTCTTTGATAAAAAAATTCATAAAGACTTTCTCTACCAACCCATGCAGATACACAGCAATCAAAACAAAGATGGGGTAATAATAAAGGAAATAATTTGGAATAAAGAAATCAGGCCTTCTGAGAAGTCCCAAGCATTTTCATTAAACTTCCCAGCCATCCTAAGAGGGACTCAGAAAGTGACAGACTTTTAAAACTGGAGAGAACATTAGAAAGCAAGAATTCATTTTAAAGATGAGGAAACAAAAGCTGAGAAAACTAAAAGGGCTTACTGAAGTAGCACAGTTAATTAGCCATAGACTCCAAATCTTCAAACTTCAAATCCAGGGCTATTTTCACACAATGGGGACTATATCTTATTTCTACTCACCTCCCACTGTCTACCACAGTGCCTCACACACTGAGGGTATTCAATGGTTAAAGAAAAAATATGATGAGTGAAAATGAGCTATTTGTGTGAAAGTTATAGCTTGCAGGATCACAGATTTTCTCATCTCCTTTAACCAAAATTTTTAGATTAATGAAGTTTAAGATGCTCACATTTTGTAATAAGTTCAAACTTAACTTCTGTGAACTGTGTTTTTCTAATTAATTGTTCTAAAGAATAAAATCATTAAAACCTTATAAAACAAACAAAACTGCAGTCCATTAGAAGGATAAGGATAGGAGTGAGGTTAGTCTGAGATAAATATGAGGCTCTCCAGATTACACAAAACAGACTACTGATGCTCCCCCGTACCATCTTCAGACAACTTAATGCTTGCACATTTCCAATATTTTCCTCGTTATATCTTAATGGCTCCAAAATAAGTTAGTTGCCGAAACAAGAGAGAGATTATTAGGATTTTATTTCTTTTGACAGGTAACCACAAGGAATTTACAATGGAGCAAGAAAGCTCCAAAGGGAACGAGAAACACCAACACATACATTTTTAAAGATACAAATACTAACCTCATTGTGGATGTACGTCATACTTTCAAATTTTGCAACTGAATTGAGATAAAGGGGAAAAAAAAGTATTGATTTTCTGAGATTAAAAAAAATTCTAGGGACACTTTATTTTAAATATCCTAATATTTGACTATTGCCACTTTCAAAAGCCAGAAAGACCTTATAAAGACTTCTTCACCTTCCTAAAATTCCCCATCTTGATATTGCTGAGGTACAATAAAGCAGAAAAACCACTGTAGCCTTTTTCAATTCTCAATAATCTTAAAGGCCCTCATCATGGTTTCAACTCCACCCTCTTTCTCAAACTGAATTCTTAAGGATCGCAATGACTTAATCAATAAACACAACAGCCCTGGCATTGACCCCTGTGCTTCTGACACTGTTAGTTTCTCTCTCCCTCCAGAAAGCATTTCCTTCTTTGGTTTCTGTAACACTTTTCTGGTTTTCCTCTGACAACCCCTGTGTCCTTCGCTAGATCTGTATCGTCTTTCGCCTCCCTAATCAGAGCCATTCACTGTTTGCACCTTTTGTTCTTATACTATACAGATCCTCCTTGACTTACCATGTCCTGATAAACTCACCATAAATTGAAAAAAAATCATAAATAAAAACTCTATTTAATACGCCTAACCTGCCAGACATAGCTTAGTCTAGCCTCTCTTAAACGTGCCCAGAACACTTACATTAGCCTACAGCTGGGCAAAATCATCTTAACACAAAGACTGTTTCATAATAAAGTGTTGAATATCTCAGGTAATTTACTGAATACTGTACTGAAAGTGAAAAAACAGAATGGCTGTATGGGTCCACAAAGTATAATTTCCACGGAATGTGTATCACTTTCTCACCATCATAAAGTCAAAAAGTCATTAAACCACCATAAGTTGGAGACTATCTTTATTCTCTTTCTCCTCTACCTGGATGTCTCCCAAATCTAGTCTGATCCTCTCTCCCCGACTCCAGTTCCTCCTGGACATTTCTAGTAGATACTGTCATCTCAAACTCAACATATTCTAAACCAAACTTATCTCCTCCTAAATTTGTATCCCCCTCCTGGTTTCTCTATTTCTGTAGAAGATAGCAAAATCCCTGTAGCTACTCATACTGGGTTTCAGAAATACATTTGTAAATACATTTTTTTCTCTCGCCCCTGCTTTCTAAATTTGGCTAGGTGTGACCCTGGGCAAGCCATTTTTACCATTCGTCCCATGGTTTCCTCATCTGAAAAAGAGAAAAATCACACCTGGCAAGTCTGAAAGAACAGATGTTTATGAAACTGCCTAATTAAGTGCTCAATAAATGTGTCTCTTGGCTGGGTGTGGTGGCTCGATCCTGTAATCCCAGCACTTTCAGAGGCCAAGGCAGGCAGATCACTTGAAGTCAGGAGTTCGAGATCAGCCTGGCAAATATGGTGAAACACTGTCTCTACCAAAAAAACACAAAATTAGCCAGGCGTGATGGCACGTGCTTGTAATCCCAGCTGCTTGGGAGGTTGAGGCATGAGAATAGCTTGAACTCAGAAGGCAGAGGTTGCAGTGGGCTGAGATTGTGCCACTGCATTCCAGCCTGGGTGACAGAGTGAGACCCTGTCTCAAAAAAAAAAAAAAAAAAAGTGTCTCTTCTCTCCAGCAACTCCCCATAGCTCCCAAGCAGATAAAAAAAATTCTTCAAGGATATATCTATCATATTCCTTTACATAGCACTATAATGCCTTGCACAGTGGCTTATATACAGAAGTAGCCTAATAAACATTCATTGATCAATGCCCATAGACAAGCAACTAAAGGAGTGAATCAAGAGAGGTATCAAGAAAAGATCACAAAATATTAACTACAATCAAAATCAAGAGGGATATTATCTATGTCTCAATCAATCTAGAAGGCATCTGGCACCTAATTGGCTCTGATATACATGGTGAAAAATGAACCAGAGAGACCTAAGCAGCTAGCATTCATCTCTATGGGAGGTGTAAAAGAATCACAAGGGGGCTGACTCTGCTCACCGGGAGCTTCCCTAGTCCTCCTGTGGTCCACATATGAGGGAGGTAAGCATGCTCATTCCTTGCCAAAAGTAGTGTTCTTTACTTCAGATTTTGAACAAATAAATACTCACATGTCAAAAGCACTGAACTCCAATGTTAAGCGAGCTGGCAGCCCAGCAGAGTCACCTGGACAGAAGCATTATCACATTTTCAATGACAAGTCAGAAATAGCAGCATTCATAACAAAAATGCTTATGAATAGTTTTCTTCTCTTTGTTGAGCCCAAGGCGCCCCATCCAATTTCTGATTATCTATGCTACATAGATAATATATGTATGGATAGATAATAACAGAATGTGACAGAGCTCTTGTGAATATGAGACATTTGCCAAGAATATAAAAAAGATTCAATGGAAAAAAATATTTCCAATCTCTTCCCCCAGCAATGCTAAGTAATGGGTATTATTTGGATTAATAATTTGAGTTTCACTACTCTCTTTCTTTTTCCCCACAACAAGAGAAAATAAATGAAAATGAACTGAGATCAAAAAGTCAGGAAGTAAAATAGAAACTAGTGAAGAGCACTGATTACAAAAGACAAGGCTGTCTCTTTCTAAAGGAAAGCTGACACTATACTGGAGGACAGAGAGGATAACAGAAGACAATGGAAAATGAAATTTACAATCACCTACCATTGTAGTAATAACCCTTAATGTCCTTGGGAGCTTCATCCAGCCGATACTCATTCAGCTTCTTCTGGGTCAACTCATGCCAGAAACCAACATCCAAGGCACTGCTAAAGGGGGCAAACTGCAGTTTAGAGAGTCCAGGATCCCCTGTAGCTGCTGCCATTATTTCTTGCCTACTAAAAAACAAAACAGAACACAGCAAAATAACATATCCATGCAAAACCTGATGAGAAAGAACACTTGTAATAAAGCTTAATTCAAACAAACAAAAAGTAATGAGATGTTTACAGGCTACCTTAAGACACAACTTCTTTTTGGATTGTGGTAAGAAACACATAACATATACTTTACCATCTTGATTATTTTGAAGTGTACAGTTGGGTGGTATTAAGTATAATCACAATGTTGTAAAACAGATCTCCAGAACTTTTTCCTCTTGCAAAACTGCAACTCTATACTCTTTAAACAATAATTCCCCATTTCCTTTCTCCCAGGACCTTGCACCCACCATTCTACTTTCTGTCTATACGGGTCTGACTACTTCATGTAAATGGAATCATACAGTATTTGTGTTTTTGTGACTGGCTTATTTCACCTAAGACACAACTTTGAAAACCATCCTAATTGGCCTGTGTTGTCAAGCCGATTCTCCTCACAACAGTGATTTTTTTTTTTTTTTTTTTTTTAATTGAGATGGAGTCTCGCTCTGTAACCCAGGCTGGAGTGCAGTGGCGCGATCTCGGCTCACTACAACCTCCGCCTCCCGGGTTCAAACAATTCTCCTGCCTCAGCCTCCCAAGCAGCTGGGACTATAGGCGCATGCCACCAGGCCCAGCTAATATTTGCATTTTTGGTAGAGATGGGGTTTCACCGATGACACAGTGATTTTTCTAAGTAATCCTTTGTGGCCTTAATGTTTATGCTTCTTTCTTCCTTGAGTCAGTCTGACTGATGATGCACTCCTGTTATTCCTTCTTCGACACAGACACTGTCTCAGAAGATTTTGCCATCTTGTGTGGTCCTGGAGAACTCTGCAAGTACAAAATCTTACATCCCGCTACTCAGAAATACAACAACCCAAACTGTCAGAATTCTGTCTATATGAGAGCAGTGCTTTAACTCCTCTAGCTGAGGCAGATAATGAGGATACATTTCTCCCCACCTCCCACAGTACCTAAATTTCTTTGAAATCTCATATTTTATCTTTTCAATGCATGGAAATTTTATATTTTGTGCCATGATATACATTTTATTATTTCATTTCCCCCCTCAAATCATCTAATAAATTTGACCTTCCTGGCAATCATGCATATGTATGCTGTAACTTTCTATAATCCCTCCACACTCTCAGGGGTAACATACCCCAGTTTGAGAAGGACAATACTAAAGAAATGTGGCAGCTCCAAAAACCAAATTGATGAGTCTGTTCACTTTCCATTCTATCCAATTACCCCACAACCAGATATACAAGTATTTCTGCAGCAGAACATATGAACAGTCATATGGGATACTTTCTTTTTTTTTTTTTTTTTTGAGACAGGGTCATGCTCTGCTGCCCAGGCTGCAGTACAGTGGCACAATCTCGGCTCACTGCAACCTCAGCCTCCTAAGCTCAAGCAATCCTCCCACCTCGGCCTCCCGAGTGGCTGAGACTACAGGCATGGGCCACCATGACTGGCTAATTTTTCTGTATTTTCAGAAGAGACCAGGTCTTGTCATGTCACCCAGGCTGGTCTTGAGCTCTTGGACTCATGATCCTTCTGCCCCAGTCTCCTAAAGTGCTGGGATTACAGGCATGAGCCACTGTGCCTGGCCAAATGGGATACATTTTTAAAAGACAGCTCATATCTACTTAGGGAGGTTTTGCTTGAGTTTTGTGCCAAGACTATTAGAAAGCTTTCAGTTTTCCAAACTTGTTGGATTTAGCATTAGAGATAAGGAGCTTTGGATTGATAGAAACTGTATAATGAAATACAAAGCTAGTGCTCCTACATAAAAGGTATTCAAATCAAGAAGGACGGGATGAATGTGGGGCAGAGCCTTGGGAAAGACACCGTGAATAAGATGGGCACCGAGTGATGTTGAAAAGGATGGGTAAGGTGGGGGGGGGAAGATGGGTGGAGGGCAGAAGGAACAAGAAGAGCAGAGGAATACTCATGGCAGAAATGGGGACGCGCGAAACCAGCTGTCCTCATGTGGACGGTCTGTGCTGTGCAAGAGCAGCACACACAGAGCTGAGCAGGTGACATGGGTGAACACCTATGGAGAAGCCTCAAATGCAAGGCTAACAAATTTCGGAGTGGGAAGCCAGTGGCAGTCCGGCATGATGAATATGATTCTGCAGTGGGTAAAGGGCTTTGAAGGAGGCAGGCAGGGAAATCAGCTAAGAGCCCAAAAATGTATGAAGACCTGGATTAGAGCAGAGGAGTAAGACTGAAAAGGAGGGGACCCTTGTTGGGGCTGATTTAAAAGAAAAGGTGACCTAACTTGGTATCTTGGTAGACTCAAGAAATGAAAAGAGAGAATAAAGTCCTTGGGGTGTCAAGCCATGAATGGCTAGGAGAATGGCAGCTTGAGTGAAAGACAAGACCCTTGAGAGGCAAAGCAAGTTTCAGAAGAGTAATAATGAAAGACATTTTCAGCTGTGGACAACAGCAGGGCAAAGATAAGCCAAGGAAACTGGACATGGATACTGAGAGAACAGCTAACACAGGTGACAATGATCAGCTCTTAGAAGTTACTCAGAGAAAGAAAAGCCCCACAAAGTCCTAGAGAATGTCCACAGTTAGGGAGTAAAAAGAAATAGAACTAGTAGGCTGGGTGTGGTGGCTCATGCCCATAATCCAGCACTTTGGGAGGCCAAGGCAGGTGGATCACCTGAGGTCAGGAGTTCAAGACCAGCCTGAACAAAATGGTGAAACCCCATCTCTACTAAAAATACAAAATTAGCTGGGCGTGGTGGTGCATGTCTGTAGTCCCAGCCACCTGGGAGGCTGAGGCAGGAGAACTGCTTGAACCCAGGAGGCAGAGGTTGCAGTGAGCCGAGATTGCGTCATTGCACTCCAGTCTGGGCAACAAGAGTAAAACTCCATCTCAAAAAAAAAAAAAAAAAAGATAACAGACAGTTGTATATAAATTGCAGACGGTGGTTCCTGGTGCCTTCAAGGTTGTACGTCTGAAGCCTAAAATAAAGTCTGCCTATCTAGAGGTGGCTGGTTCACGAGGTTGGTAGTCAGTGACAGCTACCTGGAGAAGAGGAAGCAGAAGGCCAAGATCCACTACCAGAAGTAAAAACAGCCCATGAGGCTGCAGAAACAGGCGAAAGAGAATGTGAAGAAAACTGACGAATACAGAGGTCCTCAAGACCATGGGCTCCTCGTCTGAGCCCAATAAAGACTTCTTATTCCTCTCACTTGGCCTGGCTTGCCCCTTCTCCATCACCGCACTGGGATGTGGGGGACCCAGGCGGCAGTTCAGGTACCGAAGGCAGCCTGGGACTTAGAAAGATGCGAAAGAGGAAAGGGCCTTAGTCACTGCCTTTCTGTAGTTATCTGAAACAATTCTAGGAGTTGTGCAGACATAATTTGCCATGACCTACTTGTTAATGAGAGAGTTTATAAGAACAACTAGTTACTTCTGTTTCAATATTAGCAAAAGTGAGCTGGAACACTAATTGGAGGGGAGCCGTACCCTGTGAATGAGGCATCTATTTCCCACCTGGTCATATACTATAGACTGCAGCTGCTAGGATGTGAGAAAACACATGGGGAGGATATGAGTTTGCTGTTGTACAAACATTATTTATAGAAGCAGAGACTGGGAAGATGTGCAACCAAAGGGTTCCAGGTATTGCCCTTGTTCCTTCCCTGTACTCTGTAAACAGAAACAAATAAACTACTTTTACAGAGAGAGACAAAAAAAAAGGCCCAGTGCAGTGGTCCATGCTTGTAATCATAACTCTTTGGGAGGCTGACGCAGGAGGATCACTTGAGCCCAGGAGTTTGAGACCAGCCTGGGCAACATGGTGAGACTCCATTTCTACAAATAAATTTTAAAATTTGCCGGGTATTGCAGGGCACACCTGTAGTCCCAACTGCTCGGGAAGCTGAGGTAGGAAGATAGCTTGAGCCCACCAGGAGGTTGAGGCTGCAGTGAGCCATGACTGCACAAAAGTAATTTGCATAAGAGGCACATCATTTAAATATTTCTGACTTATTTGGCCTAGGGAAATTGTGAACAGAACCCAAGGGCCTATTTCACAAGAGGATATAGTTGATGTTCAGCTGCTGAAACTATTCCATGACAGGCTGAAAACAGAAAAGTCTTAAGTTGCACAGCAGCATGATGAGGAATCTTCTGGAAATACCTAAATAGGACAATCTATGGTAAAGGCCTCACTTAGGAACATATACATCTATGTCACATCACTATAGTCCTTAAGCTGGAAGGGAAGATTTAAGAAGTAGTGGTCGGAGGGGAATTTGGGGGGAAGTGAGTCCTAGGTAGTTATTCATGTGTCACTAATCTAAATCCGAACATTACTTACTTCCTGAAAATGTAAGGCTTGCCTGTATGACCCTGGACAGTGCAAGTGAAACTTCGGCCTCTGCTTAGCTTAGAAAGACAAAGGATTGTTTTTATCACATTTCAACATTATATTCAGACACAGTCAAGGAAAGAAATTTACATAGGCATCAATGTAAATGTGTTTCAATTTTATTTCAAACTATTTCAGGATGTGAAACCCAGGAGTTACACAAGATGGGATTGTGTCACTGCCAATTAAACAGGAAAGTTTTTTTTTTTTTTTTTTTGAGGCGGAGTGTAGCTCTGTCGCCCAGGCTGGAGTGCAGTGGCCAGATCTCAGCTCACTGCAAGCTCCGCCTCCCGGGTTCACGCCATTCTCCGGCCTCAGCCTCCCGAGTAGCTGGGACTACAGGCGCCCGCCACCTCGCCCGGCTAGTTTTTTGTATTTTTTAGTAGAGACGGGGTTTCACCGTGTGAACCAGGATGGTCTCGATCTCCTGACCTCGTGATCCGCCCGTCTCGGCCTCCCAAAGTGCTGGGATTACAGGCTTGAGCCACCGCGCCCGGTCAACAGGAAAGGTTTTGATAGGGATTCAACACTGTAATGAACAAGAACTCTAGCAGTGTAAGAAAGCCTGCAGTGGCCAAGAAGTTCAGTCAACATTAAACTGAAATAGCAGAGTGTGTGGTTAACCAATACAACCCCCCTGGGGCTGTGTCTGCCACCCAAACTTGGTGCAAATTTCAGACTTTAATGAAAATGAAACTGAGTCACACTCAGCATGAGTAGGAGCTCAAAAAATGTCACTGAATGAGTACTTATCAAAAGTTTCTGTCCAAATGGACCTAAATCTTTTGTTTTTTAAGATCAAATCCCCACAGGAAACGTTCAGTGGTGTTTGCCTCTGAAGAAGGCTGCTAGAGGGTCAGGAGAGAGGAGTGTAGGGAGACTTATTTTCACTGCAGGACCTTTTTTGCCTCTTAAAGTTAGTATTATGTATATAAAATAACAATATAGAAATAACTAAAATAATTAAAGAAAAAAGTCCTAACCCAATGGCAAGAAGAAGACAAAGAGAGAGAGAAAAAGACTAGCAGTTCGACTGCTTTGGTTCCAAGAAATCGTAGCTGGAAGATTCCTGAAACAAGAACCATGTCTTACTCATCTTTCTTCAGGACTGAGCACAGTGCCTAGATCATATTAAGAGCTCAGTAAAGGTTGAAATGAAATAATAGTTCTCTTTTCCCACAAAGGGCCAATGGATGGATGTAAGATAAATTTCAGCAGAGTTTAAAACTTACTAATAGCTTGAATTGTCCAAACAGGAAATAGATCAGAGAGACAATGAGCTCTCCATTAGTAGAAGTGTTCAAGCATATATTGGATGATTATTTGCCACATAATACTGCACAAAGCATTACTGTATCAGGCAGTCAAACAAGACCAGGGTTTAGCAAGCTTTTCCTGAAGAGGGCCAGATAGTAAATATTTTAAGGCACTGCAGGCCTCAAACAGTCTGTTGTGTATTTTATTTTTTCACAACCCTTAAAAAAATGCAAAAAACATTCTTAGTTCCTGGACTGCACAAAAAAAGGCCTCAGGCAGGATTTGACCCACAGGCTGTAGTTTGCTGACCTCTGGACTAAATGATCTTCCAAACCTATTATCCTTTGATTCTTTGAAGGTGCCAATAACGTATTTTGTTTTGTGGGAGACTGACATCTTTGGCATAATCTTTTTAAAGGGCAGTAAAGATCAGTGAGGGCTGCTGAGGGCGAAGGCCCGATTCTAAGGCCACATCTGCTGGTCTGCAATGGGCACCTTAACGCTGCAAATACTTCTTTATGAACTGGTAAATATAGTCTACTCAAAACATTCACACATCTCTCAGCATCATTAAGCCAAGACGAAGCTCATTTGATATTTATTGAGGCTCATAACGTTCCGGAAAGACTGCATCAGCAGCATTCTACATCCTAAGCAGGCATATAACTACACCTCTGATGGTTTCCTTATGCTTTCTCCCAGACCCCTGTTGTTGCCTTCTGACTTTTCTAGTCCTACCCCGCAGCCCTATCACTCCTCACCTGTGACTTGATGCTCCTTAACAGTGGCTCTCAGGCCCCCATGGCCTACAACCGACAGCCCCTATGTCTGAAAAGTGTTCCCTGTTCTCCCTCGCCTTGCTTCTGTGACTGCCTGGCATTTTGAAAAGCCAGCTCAGAGGTGACCTGCTCGGGAAAGCCTTCTCAGAGGTGCCTTGCCTGTCTTCACTCCCCTCATACTCCTCCCCTGGCAGCTATACTTAATCACTCCTGGCTCTAAGCCACCTAGACAATTGGTATTGTTTTTCAACTCTTTGCTTACCTGTTTGCCTCCACCAAACTTGATTGTAAATTCTACAAATATAGATCCTGGGTCATATTCCTTTCAATGTCCCTAGTTCCTTGCAGAGTGGCTCTCAAACATTACTAGGATGAATTTTAGAAACCTTTTATCAGCCAGACACAGTGGCTCACACCTGCATTCCAGCACTTTGGGAGGCTGAGGCAGGAGGACTGCTTGGGGACAGGAGTTCACAACCAGCCTGGGCAACATAGCAGGACACCATCTCTAGAAAAAATTAATTTACAAATAAAAATAATAATAATAATAAAAGGTTGGGTGTGGTGGCTCACACCTGCAATCCCAGCACTTTGAGGGTCTAAGGCGGGAGGACAGCTTGACCTCAGGAGTTTGAGAACAGCCTGGGCAACATGGGCAACATTCCTTCTCTACGAAAAAAAATTAAAAAGTTAGCTGGTAATGGTGGTGGCATGTGCCTGTGTTCCCAGCTATTTGGGAGACTCAGGCAGAGGATCGCTTAAGCCCGGGAGATTAAGGCTGCAGTAAGCCAAGACAGCACCACTGCACTCCAGCCTAGGTGACAAAGCCAGACCCTGTCTCAGAAAAGAAAGAAAAAAAACACACACACACAAAACAACAAGGAACTTTCTATAGATATCCTCCCCAAAAGAAACAAAAGAAAGAAATAATCCAAACTTCTATGACTATGAGAACAAACCCTAGAAGCTAATTACCACAGAATATGGAGTAAGGAATGAAGAACATATGACGATATGCCATATAACTTAGGTCTCTAAACCTACTATTGTTTTTTCAGGACAAAGACTTTAGCGGGCAGGAAACATGCATACACAAATCAGTGCAAATAAAACCTTACTCAACTGCATATGAAAGTAGTCAAGAATAAATGTTTCTTTCTGAAAGAGTTCCGGTAGCTACTAGTGACAATATCTGGTCATTAAGATAGCATTTTAATGAAGAGATTAAAGTTAACACCAGCAGCAACGTGACAAACAGACACTGTGTGCTATCTGATAGAATGCCATGGAAAGAACACAGCATCTGTAGTGTTCGGATGAAAATACACAACCTGGATCTCATGGGAGGAAACATCAGATAAACCCAAGCTGAAAAACATTCTACAAAATGACCAGGATTATAGTCTTCAAAAGTGACAAGGTCTTAAAAGTCAAAGGAAGACAAGCAGCTGTCCCAGACTGAAAGACACCACAAAGACGTGACAGCTAGGGGCCACGTGTGATCCTGGAATGATGCTCCAGTATAAAAGCGCATTATTGGGACTAAAACTGAATGGGAATCTCTGGGAGATGGATAAATGGAAGGTCTCTGTCTTATTCTTATAGTATTTCTATAAGTTTGAAACTGTTCCAAAATAAAATAGTAAGAACAATTTTATCACCCAGACACACACAGCTTTATACTTTGTTCAACAGGCAAAACCAACCAACCTGACAGAAGTTAGAATGGTGATTACAGGGTGAGGTGGGGCTACTGACGGAGAAGGCCATGAGGAAGGCTCCTGGGGAGATGGAAATATTCTATATCTTGAGCTGGGTGGTGGTTACAAGGCATATACCTATGTAAAAAGCCACAGGCTAAACATTTGCAATCAGTGCACTTTATGTTATCCATGAATAAAGAAGTAAAATAGGGCCAGGTGCAGCGGCTCACACCTGTAATCCCCGCACTTTGGGAGGCTGAAGCAGGAGGATTGCTTGAGCCCAGGAGTTCAAGACCAGCCTGGGCAACACAGTGGGCCCCCATCTCCACAAAAAATAAAAAAATTTGCCAGGCACCTGTAGTCCCAGCTACTTGGGAGGCTGAGGTGGGAGGATCACCTGAACCCAGGAGACTGAGTCTGCAGTGAGCCATGATTGTGCCACTGCACTCCAGCCTGAGTGACAGAGTGAGAACCTGTCTCAGGAAGGAATAAAAAAAAAAAAAAAAAAAAAAACAAGGCCAGGCACAGTGGCTCACACTTGTAATCCTAGCACTTTGGGAGGCCAAAGCAGGATGATCACTTGAGCCCAGGGGTTCAAGACCAGTCTGGGCAACATAGTGAGACCCCATCTCTACAAATAATTCTTAAAAATTATTATGGAGTGGTGGTGCACGCCTGTGGTCCCGACTACTCAGAAGGCTGAGACAGGAGGATTACCTGAGCCCAGGTAATCCAGGCTGCAGTGAGCCATGACTGCACCACTGTATTCCAGCCTGGGCAACAGAGCAAGACCCTGTCTCGAAAAATAAAATAAAATTAAAAAGTCGAATAAAACTCCTATCTTTAAACTATACCAGTCCTACGAAGAGAACCCAACAGTTAACAGATGACCTACTTAAATTTAGCTTTGGTAAAAAGCAATTCATTACTCTAAATAAGGAGCCTAAATGGGAAATCATTTCCATAAAGTTTTCTGGCATTTTGTGATTAAAGAAGCTAAGGATGGAAGTATTTTGGCCTGGCTGCTTATAGAATTAATTGAAGCAGAAGTGCTTCCTGGAGTGAGACTGCCCAACCATTCTCCCTCTAGGATTGGACACAGCAATTATCAAGCCAGTGTAGAATTTTTTAAAATGAAGACGTGTAGGATATTTTTTAAATGAATACAGGATTTTTTAAATGAAGAAGTAATTCACTTTAAAGTGAAGAAGTAATTGTAGAAAATAAACAACAGAGGGAGAGAAAAAAGCAAAAAAACAAAGCCAGGTGTGGTGGCTCATGCCTATAATCCCAGCACTTTGGGAGGCCGAGGCGGGTGGATCACAAGGTCAGGAGGTCAGGACCATCCTGGCTAACACGGTGAAACCCTGTCTCTACTAAAAATACAAAAAATTAGCCGGGCGTGGTGGCGGGCGCCTGTAGTCCCCGCTACTCGGGAGGTTGAGGCAGGAGAATGGTGTGAACCCGGGAGGCGGAGCTTGCAGCGAGCAGAGATCGTACCACTGCACTCCAGTCTGGGCAACAGAGCGAGGATCCGTCTAAAACAAACAAACAAACAAACAAAACAAAAACAAAAAGAACCTGTCTTTAGGGGAAACTAGACACATAGGCCACTAGTTTCCATAAGCCAGTCTGACAATGTTAAAAATTATCTCACTCTAATTTTTCAGTGTGTGTTTGTTTTTTGTCTGTTTGCTTTAGGAGAGCAGGGGAGTTTTTTCTGTTTGTTTGTTTTTGAGACGGAGTCTCGCTCTCTTGTCCAGGCTGGAGTGCAATGGCGTGATCTCAGCTCACTGCAACCTCCATCATGCGCCACCATGCCCAGCTAATTTTTGTATTTTTAGTAGGGTTTCATTATGTTGGCCAGGCTGGTCTCGAACTCCTGACCCCAGGTGATCCACCTGCTTTGGCCTCCCAAAGTGCTAGGATTATAGGAGTGAGCCACCGTGTCCACCATGAGCAGGGGAGTTTTTAATGGTTCAGGGAAAGGATGCTAAAAGCAGAGGTAATGTAATGCAGTCAGGTATCTGGTCCTTCAGTCAGATAAACCCGAGTGTGGATTCCACCTCCACCTCCCATTGGCTGAGAAGCCTAAGGCAGGTTAGGGCGGGTTCCTTCACCCCCCTGCACCTGGATTTACTCAGGTGTAAGACAAGGACAGGTATACCTACTCCAGAACTTGCTGGGAGGGCTAAATGTTTGTGACGTGCTTATTACAGTGCCTGGCATACAGCAAGCAGTCAATAAACGGTAGCTGCTGGTAGTTTTTCTTGTCGCTGCCCCATATTAGCCAACAATGCCTGACTAATGTGGTTCCTATTCCCCATGCTCACTATGAAAATTTCCTCTGCCTAAAACACACCTCATTTAAAGCCCACCTCCCTCAAAAGGGCACTGCAATCACAACAGAGGCTTAATTAAAAGGAAATGGTCAGTCTCCCACTACAGGTCATCAAGAAGTCCAAAAGAACAAGTTCTAAAGGGCAGCGAGCACTCAGTGTCCGATTTCTCTGAGCCCATGTGGGGCCATTCACTTAGCAGAAGTGCCAGAATAACTGCAATTTGGCCCTGAAGTGCCTTCTCTGGGCCAAAATGGAACACATAGAGCAGGCTTCTATTCTCATTTTCCCAGCTGCAGGGCTGCAAGCTCTGGCAGTCATTAAAATAAGCACCAAACCACATGACCAAGTCCCGCTGACAAACAGCATATGTTCTTAGCTGCTGATGTGTAAAAAGGAGGTGGAAATCACCAGGAGTGGGGAGGGGGCTGCTTTGGCATATGGAGTCAATGTACATTTTATAGACAAATGATGCTTCTGCAACCTCATGTGTTTCGGAAACAATCTGCAAGGCTGTTAAAGAGGGAGGTTTAAAGCCTTCTCTTCCAAAAGAAGGAAAAAAGTTCTAAACTTAGAAGAAAGAGTAGGCTGTACCGGAAGATGAGAACTCAGGACTCCTACAGGGAAACCAGCTGGGTATGGAAACCTCACTTCCTTTTAAAAGTTGCATTAGAGTCAAGATGTCCCTGAGCCAAACTAACATCTCCACAAGACATCAAGTCATCAAGCCAGCCAAATGGGTCTGTGACTGTGCTTTCAGGTGATTTCTGTGGTAACAGCTGATCACACGGGCAGTTAGGAAAATTGCTATGATGGGTGAGTTGTCCTCCTCACCTCCGAGCTACCCCTGAATCAATGGGATTTCTTCTTCAGTGGGTCAACCAGGGAACAAGCAGTCACACCCACAGTCTTCAAACTCTATCTGTCCTTCTCATTGGTTACTTCCAGGAGCTGTTTTTCTTTTATTTTGGTTTCCTTCTGCTATAATATCCTTCACCTTCACATGCAATCTGGTGTCCATCAGCCTGAGTTTTTGAGAATGGATGCACTGGACACCAGCATTATGGGGTTTGAGAAGCCTACATGGGAGGGATAGTGACAGCTGAGAAAATGTGGGAAAGGGGAGAGAGGAAGTAATACTGCCAGGAAGATGGAGGGGCAGTGTGCCTCCTTCTGAGTCCTTTTGTTACCTCCACTGATCAACAGTGTTGCCCATTCCTCTGTTCATCTGAGAGACAGTCACCTGGATTCGTCTGAATCACTGTGGAGCCCTATGCCAACCAACAACTAAAATCTATGATGGTTTCCTAAAAGTTGGCTGAGTTATGAAGGCTTGCTTCTAAAAAACAACATCTCTGTGGTTTTCATTTCTGGTGATCTTTAAAGAATCCTAAGAAATGGGAGAGGTACTGAAAAACTGGCTCAAGCAAAGGCCTGATTTCAGATTTTCAAAATGTTTGATTTTTCTTTTTTTCTTTTTTTTTTTTTTTTCGAGACAGAGTTTCACTCTTGTTGCCCAGGCTGGAGTGCAATGGCATGATCTCAGCTCACAGCAACCTCCACTTCCCACGTTCAAGCGATTCTCCTGCCTCAGCCTCCCGAGTAGCTGGGACTACAGGCACCCGTCACTACGCCCAGCTAATTTTTTATATTTTTAGTAGAGATAGGGTTTCACTATATTGGCCAGGCTGGTTTCAAATTCCTGACCTCAGGCGATCCACCTGCCTCAGTCTCCCAAAGTACTGGGATTACAGGTGTGAGCCACCGTGCTAGCCTGATTTTTCAAAGATAAGAATAAAGATGGGTTCTAAAGACCACTGGATGGAAGTTTTGCTCCCAGGAAAGGCCCATATGGGCCACTCTAGTCCACTCAGCACCTTTGTACAATCAGAAAATTACACCCCTGTTTCAAGATTTTACTTCCTTTAGAGAAAAGTTGTAATATACTGATTAGGTTAGCTCAAGACATAGTAGCCTTCTCTGCCACTGTCATTACAAAAGTGCACCCACAATACCTACGATATAAATGGAACGCCCTTTGATGTGGCCTCTTGTGCAGTGCACCGCCTACATAACTGTATGAGGCAGCCCTAAGTCATCACAAGAGGCCAATATGGTTTCTCTAAGAAAAAGTCATGACAGAGTAACTGCATTCCTACCTTGATCAGGGAAGAATCATAGACACAGGACACACAGGTCTCAGAAATGTCTCTCACAAGGTTGCTCTAGAAATCCCGGTAGACAAGATGAAGATACAGGAATTGAATCCTGACATAATTAGAGGGATTAAGAACTGGTAAAATAATCTTATTCAAAGGATCTTGGTTACTGAATTAATTAATGTTAATTAGAAAGGAGCTAATAGCAGCAGGTCTTTGGCTTGGTCTCTGGGCCTGTCCAATTTATTTTATTTATTCACATGAATGAATATTTATCAACATTTACTAAGTATTTCATGTGCACTGAACCCTATGCTGGGGCTAAAAGCAGGGGGAATAGGCAAATAAATAAATATAGTCAATATTCTTATTGCCATATTTTACCAATAGCTTGGATAATGATATAGATTTGCTTATCAGTTTCATACACATCATGACACAAGAAGAAACAGGCAATACAAGTGACTAAAATTCAGGATAAAAAAAGATTCCGACCATCTGGAATGGCAGGCATATTTTAACAAGATTTGAAATTTTATAGCGGTAAATCTAGGGCCTTAAATCTAAGTTCAAGAAAACAATTGGACAAGGCAGATGGTCTACTAGACGGGAAAGAGCATAGGTTCATAAGCCAGAGAGACCTGAGTTCACATTCTGTCTCTGCTACTTTCTAGCCACACCACCTTGGACACGTCATTCAACTTCTCCGAGTCTGTTTCCTCTTCTGTTACACAGGGATACCACCTACTGTGCAGAATTATTGTGAGGATTCAACTAGAAAATGCATACATCTGGCCCATAGGAGGCACTCAAAAAGCAGGACTAACATCATATTGTTTACCAATAACATGCCTGGCCAACATGGCGAAACCCTGTCTCTACTAAAAACACAAAAAAGGGCCGGGCATGGTGCCAGGTGCCTATAATCCCAGCTACTCGGAAGGCTGAAGGTTGAGAATTGCTTGAACCCGGGAGGCGGAGGTTGCAGTGAGCTGAGATCCTACTACTGCACTCCAGCCTGGGTGATAGAGCAAGACTCTGTCTCAAAAGAAAAGAAAAGAAAAGAAATTGGGGTTTCCATTATAGTTATTTCTTCAATAAACAGTTACGTTATATACTTGTCCCTGTGCTACATTTCAGGGTTCAATGGCAAAAAAAAACTACGGTCCCCACCTTTAAAGAGCTAACAATTTTGAAGCCAAACCAGACGGCAAAACAGAAAAGGAATCAGAGTATAGCAATTTGGAGGTAAAACAAATACAGTGTGGCCTGGTGTTGGTATAAAATGTTACAGGAGGAAGGACATCTAAATTAGACTGATGAGGCAACAGTGTTTCCTACAGAAACCCTTAAGCTAAGGTGTGTTTGTTTGTTTGTTTTTGAGATGGAGTCTTGAGACAGAGTCTTGCTCTGTCACCCAGGCTGGAGGGCGGTGGCACAATTTCGGCTCACTGCAACCTCCGCCTCCTGTGTTCAAGCGTTTCTCCTGCCTCAGCCTCCTGAGGAGCTGGGATTACAGGCACCCACCAACATGCCTGGCCAATTTTCGTATTTTTAGTAGAGACAGGGTTTCACTATGTTGGTAAAGCTGGTCTCGAACTCCTGACCTTGTGATCCGGCCACTTCAGTCTCCCAAAGTGCTGGGATTACCGGTGGGAGCCACCACACCTGGCCAAGCCAAGGTTTTAAGAATGTCCTATAGAAACCCTTAAGCCAAGGTGTTAAGAACATCCAAGTAGATTCTCAACAGGGGCCCTATTGGCATGTTGGATGGGAAAATTCTTTTTTGTTTAGAGCTATCCCTGCACATTGCAGAATGTTGAGCATCTCTGGCTCTCTCTCAATAAATGCAGTAATGCCCTCTGGTCAATGTCACAAAACAAAGCAAAATAAAACAGCTCCACAAACTTCCAAACTCGCCGTTGATGGTTGGGAAAGGTAGGGGGTTAGATGGCAGTACTAGCCCCACGCAAGAACCCCTGGATTAGGAGGCTAGAGGCAGGAACTGGGGACTCTCCAGGCAAAGGAAGGAAGCTGACTCAGCTCCACATCGTCAACTACAGAAACACCCCATGGCCTCTGCATAAGCTTAGAATTTTCTTGGCCACCTCCACATATGCATCATCTAGTGATTTTCTTTGCTCACTTTTCAAATCACAGCTCAATCATCACTTCTGAGGGAAGCCTTCCCTGACTCCCTCAGCTCCTGATTAGGTTGATCCTCCTGTATTCTAGTCCTCAAAAAGCACCAACTACCTCACCTTCATAGCACGTACGCAGTTATCCTCCTCGGTAGAATAAAAATTCTATGAGAAAGGAAAAATGTCAGCTTCTGATTTTCCCCTATTCATCGTTGTTTTTCTAACACCAGTCTTAGCACCTCATAGGTGCCCAATAAATACTTGCTGATGACTGAAACAATAAATGAACGAACCAGGATGGTATGTTTGAGAAAATACAAATGAGTTCTGTTGCAGGAAGTCAGGGACCCCGAACCGAGGGACCAGCTGGAGCAGTGGCAGAGGAACATAAATTGTGAAGATTTCATTTTAATATGGGCATATATCAGTTCCCAAATAATACTTTTATAATTTCTTACACCTGCCTTTACTTCAATCTCTGAACATAAATTGTGAAGATTTCATTTTAATATGGACATTTATCAGTTCCAAAAATTAATACTTTTATAATTTCTTATGCCTGTATTTATTTTAATCTCTTAATCCTGTTACCTTCATAAACTGAGAATGTACATCACCTCAGGGCCACTACTGTGTTAACTGTACAAACTTATTGCAAAACATGTGTGTTTAAACAATATGAAATCAGTGCACCTTGAAAAAGAACAGAATAAGAGTGATTTTCATGGAACAAGGGAAGACAACCATAAGGTCTCACTGCCTGCAGGGTCAGGCAGAATACAGCCATATTTTTCCTCTTGCAGAGAGCCTATAAATGGACGTGCAAGTAGGGAAGATATTACTAAGTTCTTTTCCTAGCAAGAAATATTAATAATTAAGACCCTGGGAAAGGAAAGCATTCCTGGGGGGAGGTCTATAAATGGCGACTCTGGAAGTATCTGTCTCATGAGGTTGAGATAAGGACTGAAATATGCCCTGGTCTCCTGCAGTACCCTCAGGCTTACTAGGATTGGGAAACCCTGCCCTGGTAAATTTGAGGTCAGACTGGTTCTCTGCTCTCGAACCCTGCTTTCTGTTGTGTAAGATGTTTATCAAGATAATATGTGCACCGCTGAACAAAGACCCTTATCAGGAGTTTCTGATTTTGTCCTTGACCTGTTTCCTCAGAAGCATGTGA
The DNA here is from genome assembly GCF_047675955.1 of Chlorocebus sabaeus. Taxonomy (NCBI): domain Eukaryota; kingdom Metazoa; phylum Chordata; class Mammalia; order Primates; family Cercopithecidae; genus Chlorocebus; species Chlorocebus sabaeus. Next base: position 53,237,657 of record NC_132925.1, read on the forward strand.
TCTTTGTTCTCCTTTTTGCCCTCTGAAGCATGTGATCTTTGTGACCTACTCCCTATTCGTATAGCCCCTCCCCTTTTGAAGTCCTTAATAAAAACCTGCTGGTTTTGCAGCTCAGGTGGGCATCACAGTCCTACCGATATGTGATGTCACCCCCGGAGGCCCAGCTGTAAAATTCCTCTCTTTGTACTCTTTCTATTTCTCAGCCGGCTGACACTTACGGAAAATAGAAAGAACCTACAGTGAAATATTGGGGGCAGGTTCCCCCAATAGAGTTCTATATGGCAGCAAGCAGAGGCACATGGGGCAGAGTAGATGGACCATGCCATAAAAGCAGGCAAAGGCCATATCATGAAAAGCCTTATGTGAAAAGCTATGCATTTGTATTTCTGCATAGATCTCTATCGTAGTAAAGGCAATCCATAGCAGTGAGGACTGGACTCCTGAGGCAGGGCAACCAGCTAGGAGGCTGTGCAGAAAGACAGGTGGGAAGGGAGGGGGGCCTGAACTGAGGGAGCAAGGGAGGAAATGGAGGAGATGTGTGTCAGGAGAGCAACAAAGTCAAATCTATAGAACTCTGATGAATGCCTGGGCTTGGAAGATGGAAAGGAGGGATAGTACCAGAGGAAGAGTCTGAGATGACTCTCAGGGTTCTGTTTTGGATGACTAAATGGAAGGAGGGGAATTGGCAAGATTTAAGAACAGAGAAAGAACGGCAGGTTCAAAGGGAAGATGAGGAGCTTAGTTTTAGACTTGTTTGAGTTTGAGGGTAGCACTCAGGAGAGATCTGGGCTCATGATACAGAACAGGGGTCATGAGCATATAAACAAGTTTGAAGCTGGGGTTGAGAAGAATATAGTAGAGGGCAGAGTCTTGGCAAAAAATGGCATGTGAGGGACAAAGGGGAAGAAAAGAGCCCACAATGGAAATTGAGGGACAAATGGCCAGAGAGATAATACAAAGTAGGACTAGGTTTCCTAAGTGAGGGGCAAGGTCAGCAATGTCAGATGTGCCAAGAAAAATAAGGAAGGAAAAGTGGTCAGGTATTCTGGCTATGTCGAGGTCTGATGACTTTGGGGAGTGGTGGGACAAGAGCAGGATTGTAGCCATGACTTAGGGAAGTAGAGGTAGCAACTCTAGATAACTCTTCAAAGAAAGATGGCTGGGTAAAAGAGGCGTGACAGGGTGCAGCATAGGTTAATCGGAGGGTTTTTGTTTTTTCCAAAACGAGAGTAAACAGAGAATATTTAAATGAGAAGGGTTGATGAAACAGGAAAGAAAATGAACAAATGATGGAACCCAGTCCTTGAGGCAAAGGAGGAGATAGGATCTCAAGCACAAATAGAGGACTTAGTCTTAAACACTATTTCTTTCACAGAATTAAAGGCAAAAGGATAGGGTCAGCTAAAGATCAGCTGGCAAAGGATAGAAGAGGAAGTTGAGATGCCTTAATTGATGGCTGCAACTTAGTGGAGCAAAAGTCAAGGTAGGAGGTTGAGGAGAGGAATGAATATGTGGAAGACATAAAGGGAAACACGCAAGTGACCTGCCTGAGGATATGGGGAGGGCTGAGCCATGCTGAGGGCCTATTTGGTGGCACACTAGTGTAATAGTGTCAAAAGCACAATGTGTCTACTATAGAGCTGGCAGGGCTTTAGGTTACCACAAGAAAAGTGCAGTCTTGCTCTGCATGGTTAGAGTCCTCAAGGAAAGAGAACTCCCTTTCTGTACCACACACTCAAACAGAGGCTGACAAACCGGAGCAAGTTCAAGGATGGTAACTGGGATGAAGGTGTAAGGAAATCCCAAAAGTGATCATTCTGAAGCTGGTCTGAGACAGAGTGAATAGGCTGTTCCTTAGTCTGCCAAGATCATGGAAATACATATTGATTACCAATTAACAGAGCAGCACCTCCAGTATTTATTCTCCCTTGATTATACAATCAGGCCTTAATCACACTGGAGAAGGGTGGGGAGATCAGGAGACAGAAAGAGGAGAGGAAGCAGTGGCGCATGCCTGTAATCCCAGCACTTTGGGAGGCCAAGGCGGGCGGATCACGAGGTCAGGAGATCGAGACCACCTGGCTAACAGTGAAACCCCGTCTCTACTAAAAAAATACAAAAAGTTAGCCAGGCGTGGCGGCGGGTAGTCCCAGCTACTCAGGAGGCTGAGGCAGGAGAATGGTGTGAACCTGGGAGGCGGAGCTTGCAGTGAGCCCAGATCGCGCCACTGCACTCCAGCCTGGGCAACAGAGTGAGATTCCATCTCAAAAAAAAAAAAAAGGAGAGGAAGACATTGAACTCTCATTGAAGAAATGAACTTCATTTCCATGGGTAGAAGTGGACGACAGAGGCAAACTGACTTCCAAATAAAATCAAGAGGTCAGGGCTAATCAATCAGAGACACTAGTCAAATAATTTTGTTACTGCTCAATTCCACACAGCAAATTCATTTCTGCCCTCCCGCCACCAAGATACTGATTCTTGTCTCCTTCCTCTGTTTCATCCCATCAGTTACCAAAGTCTAGCAAATTCCACCTCCTTAATCTCTCAACTCCTCCCACCTATCTCCATCTCCACTGTCACTGCCTTCATCCAGATCTTCATCCTGATATCTGGATCACCGCAACTGTACCCAACTGGTCCCCTGCTTGTCGTCTTCTGTCCAGTGTAACCACCACATTGCTGCCTGGGTAATTTAAAACACGAGAGGATGTCCCACCTGTTTTAAAATCTTCAGTGTCCTGCTCTCCACCCCCGCCCCCACATTTTAGAGTCCAAACTTCTAGGCCTGGCAATATTAATGACTACTGTTTATTATTTATCATCTATCAGTGCCAAGTGAGTAACATATCACCTCATTCAGTTTCTATTTCCCCTTCATAGAGATGAGGAAACTGAAGCTTAGAAAGGAAGTGACTTGCCCAGGGTCACAAAACTCGTTCAGTGGTAATGCGAATATTGGCACACAGCTATCTTGGATCCCAAAGTCTATGTGCTCTTAACATGCTACTGTCCACAGGGTCCTTCATGATGTGGCCAGTGCTTACCTTTCCAGTCACCTCTCATCCTACACCTCCACACTGGCACTCTGGTGAACCACAAGCAGGCCATGCATTCTCACCTCTAGCCCTTTGCTCATACCACTTCGAACCACTCTTCACCTGTAAAATCTTGTTCATCCTTTAGGTCTTGGCTAAAGCAGCACCTCCTCACTGAAACCTTTTTTGATGAGTCAGCCTGACTTATGAGTACCCTAAGTTATCCTCTACCAAACCTCTGCAATAGCTCCATGCCATACCGTTGCTATCTCCTTGACTTAAAAAAAGGTAAACTCTTTGGGGACAGGGATGTGTATCTTACTCATTTTTGTATTCCCAGCTTGCAGTGCAGTGCCAGACACACAGCTGAAGCTCAATAAATGTTTATTCTCTATAATGAGATGCTGGCTGGGAACAGAAAAGGGAACCTATGGTTGAATAATGGAAAGTCCAGTACTCAGCTCTTAAAGGATTTCAAAATCATGTCACATGAGGGCAGGAAGGAGCTGGCCAAGATAAACGGAAGGGGAAGGGGAGATGTTCTAAGCAGCAGAAGCAAAGGGCTATAGGTGAGACACACCTGCAAGCAGCTTAACAAGACTGGAGCAGCATTGGGGGATGGGAGAGCAGTTCAGCAACATGAGCCATTCCAAGACTGACCTTTTTTTAATTCAAGTGTTAGGTCATTTCCTCAGGGAAACTATCCCTGACCAGCTAGCTTTTATGCTTCCCCCAATTACTCTCCATCCCATGACCTTGTTTCTTTTTGTAGTACGTTTCAGAATCTGAAACACCTACCAACCCTCATTGACAATGCCGCCACCGCTGGCACCACCACTATTATTAGAAGGTGCCATGAAACAGGGTTCTTTTTCATCTTATTTTACTGATAGATCACCAGTGCCCACAATAATGCCAGGCAATAACAGGCAAATACGTGTTTCATTCATTCATCCAACAAATATGTATTGAGCATATATAAAATGCTAGGCATTGCTCTATATGCTGGGGATATAACAAAACACGACAAAATTTGCTGTCATCGTTAAGTTTACTATCAGCAAATACGTTAAATATGCTTAGCCTAGAGAAGAAAAAGTGAGAGGCCGGGCGCGGTGGCTCAAGCCTGTAATCCCAGCACTTTGGGAGGCCGAGACGGGTGGATCACGAGGTCAGGAGATCGAGACCATCCTGGCTAACCCGGTGAAACCCCGTCTCTACTAAAAAATACAAAAAACTAGCCGGGCGAGGTGGCGGGCGCCTGTAGTCCCAGCTACTCGGGAGGCTGAGGCAGGAGAATGGCGTAAACCCGGGAGGCGGAGCTTGCAGTGAGCTGAGATCCGGCCACTGCACTCCAGCCTGGGCGACAGAGCGAGACTCCGTCTCAAAAAAAAAAAAAAAAAAGAAGAAGAAAAAGTGAGAGGAAGACGACAAACTAGCAGCTTTCAATGATGTACAGGGCAATTAAATGCAGGGATGATTCCAAGAGCCTAAAGAAGGAACAGTGAGCTAAGACTACTGAGTAGCTGCTTTCAGCTCAACCTAAGACTCAGAACTGGGGAAGGACCAAACAGGTGCAACCAGAAGTAGAAAGCTTTCTGTCACTGAAGATATCTGGCCAGTGGGCAGAGGTGTCAGAGAAAAAAATCTAAGTAGACAATGAAAAAGGGAGCCTGGGATCCACAGGTCCCAAACTGGCAGCCACAGATATGACTGGTTACAGCTGAACAGCGTTTTGTAAAAATTGAGTTGCCAATGTTTTTAAAAAACAGAATTACTTGCCAATTTTTAAAAAATGGCATCAGTCGCCAGTGTTTAAAAATCAGGAAATTGCACGCACGTGCACACACACACAGTTTGGCTTTTACTTCTCCAACATCATGCACGTTAGTACTGTACTTATAAAATTCATTTCGGTAAAATTAAAAGTTTGACTCTATTTCTGACAAATGTTCTAACACCTGCATTTACCTTACTGGATTGATTCTTATTGTGCATTATTTTCTAACCCCGTAACCAAGGAATCGAGAATCTTCTTTCTCAGAAAGTAAACTTATTTAACCTCCTCACTTAACAAATGACGGAGTATCATTCCCATTTTACAGATGAGGAAAAAGCAGCTTAAAAGAGGAAGGAACGTGCCAGAGACAGTAAAGCCAGACACAGCCAGGCTAGGAATCCAAATGTCCTATCTCCCGTGGTCCAACACTGAAGATTCTGAGCATTGCCTACCAAGAAGACAGGAGGGGCTGACTTAGGAAATTAGCACGAGCTTCCTAGTCAGAAGACCCCGGACTGAACCAGTCTGAGGGGACGCGGCTACAGACGAAGGGCGCCAGCCGTAATCAGTGAGTCCCTGGAGGAGGAAGGACCACCCAGAAGCTGGCAGAGGAAGACCCTGAGACCTGCTGTGACCCTCGCCCTCCCTGGAGAGCTCGCCCCTTGACTCCAGGCTTCCAAAACCGGCCCAGCAAGACCCCACTACACCCTCGCTCGCCGCTGCTCACTTACCGCCGCTCAACTTCCGGCAACCACAGCTTTCTCTGCGGCGCGCGCCCCGATGACGCAACGCGGCCCTGCCCGCGCCTGCCACCAGGAAGCGGCGCGCGTGCGCAGAGGAGCAGAGGCAAGCCAGAGAAATGCGCCCCTAGCACCGGGCTAAGTGGGAGGAACTTGAGCCGTGGGGAGGGCGGGGCATCAGGGGGAGACGATGGAGAGTGTCTCCCTCACCAGGTGTCGGAACGTCTACATTCCCTTCGGGCTTTTAAGAAAGTGCCCCACGTTCTCTCTTTTGATTTCAGAGAATAACAGCAATGATCACCATGGCCATTCTCCAGGAGAGGCGGCATCAAACGCAACACAGGGGCCATGAGGGTGGCAGGTGTGGAGAGCCAGGAGATGAGAATTTTAGTAGGAAAAGGCCGGTGAACGTCGACAGTGACCAACTTGCCTTTTCTAAACCAGCCATCATTTTCATAGCTCCTCGCTGTAAGTGAGATGAAGTTATTCCCTCTCAATACTTGTTGGTTAGATACTATGCGCGTGCGAAGCCCTGGACAGGTGTTGAAGATACAGCAGTGATTATGACAAGTTTCTCTATCTGGCCTGTAAGGCCTTTCACAAGTTAACTTTGATATACCACTCTAGACTCATAATCAAGAACGATGACTGCTGTTAATTTACTGGCCACCATATGTTCAGGGTTTTACATCTCTAATCCTCACAAGAGTCCTGAAAGATATCGCCAAGTACATATGAAAGAATAGAATCTAAGAAAAGTTAGGTGGCTTGCTGAAAGTTAAAGGGCTTTTGGGCCAGGAACATAATCTGAAGTCTGTTTGATTCTGGCAAATAAGAAAACAAATCCAGACTAATAAGGATACTTATTAGAAAGGATTACTGCAAGAAATGGGAGAGGTAGGAGAGAAGGAACTGTGCAATAGCAGAGGGAGACTATTGCAATAGAGAGATCACTCTGACCAAAAAATCTGCAGATGTTTCAATAGTTAGGAAAAAAGAGGGTTCCCCCACCCCCAACACTCCCCAAAGGCAGGTAAACAATGCTAGAAACAACCGAATATGGAAAGTGGGATGAAGAGGTGGCTTGATCAGATATTAGATCAGAGAATGTTTTATCTTGAGACCAACCTATTCTCAGGAGGGGTTGTATGCTAGCTCAAGCTGAGAGTGGGTTAAAGTAAGGAGCCTGGGGAAAGAAAAGAAGCTTAACCCAAGTTTGGTTCATAAGCATTTTTTCCATCTGGTCAATGGAGACAAGCAGCTCTGTAATCATTTATGAGGCAAAGAATGGGAATTCAGAAGGACTGTGTTTGGCCTTGCCACAGTAAACAAGGGAGGCAACCATGAGTCATTTAAGTGACATGAGAATGGGTATTTCTTTGTAGTGAACACTTTGTGAAGCACAAAAAGGTTAACAAAGATTTCTTTTTTTCTTTTTTTTTTTTTTTTTTTTTTTGTGACAGGGTCTCCCTCTGTCACCCAGGATGGAGTACAGTGGAGTGATCATAGCTCACTGCAGACTCAACCTCCTGAGCTCAAGGGATCCTCCCACCTCAGCCTCCTGAGTAGCTGGGACTACAGGTGCATGCCATCATGCCAGGCTAATTTTTTCATTTTTTGTAGAGACTGGGTCTTGCTATGTTGCCAAGGCTGGTCTTGAACTCCTGGACTCAAGTTATCCTCCCACCTCCACCTCCCAAAGTGCTGGGATCACAAGTGTGAGCCACCTTGCCCAGCAAGAAGGATTTCTTTTTTCTTTTCTTTCTTTCTTTTTTTTTTTTTTTTTTTGAGATGGAGTTTCGCTCTTGTTGCCCAAACTGGAGTGCAATGGTGCAATCTTGGCTCCCTGCAACCAAACAGTAGGGACGTCACCTCCTATATGAAGGCATACCTCATACGCACCACCTCTAGGCTTTACTCTATTGAGCATATATGAGCCTAAGTTAAAGTTAGTTCTTTATAAGTTTGACTCCACTGCTGGGTTTTGTGATTTTATAGTGAACACCTTTTAGAGCTTCTGCCCAACTCACAGTAATCCTTGCTTCTCTGGGAACTGCTGATTCTCCAGCTATGTTTGTACCACCTGTGCCATCCCAGCCTCCACCCCCTCCAGAGTTGACTAGAGTAAAGCGGACACAGGACGATTCTTTATCCTGAGTTTGGGACTTTTGAACTGATGTTCACAGAGTGGGAATAGGATTAGTTTATGTAGATCATTGGCAGTATCCTAGAGAGGGAGTTTCCTTGAATTCTTAGCTTGAGATTCCTATGGCTGACTTGACTCAAGCCCTCCTCAAAGCAAAGTCATCCAAAGCATCACTAGATTCCACAAAGCATGCCATGCTATGTGGCTTGAACATTTGTCCCCTCCAAAACTCATGTTAAAATTTAATTGCCATTGTGATCATATTGGGAGGTGGGATCTTTAAGAGGTGTTTAGGTCATGGGTTTCCACCCTCATGAATGCACCAATGCGGTTATCATGGGAATGAGTTCTTTATTACAGGAGCGGGATTGCTTCTTTTTGCTCTCTCTTGCTCTCTCTTTGCTCTTTCATCATGTCATGATGCATCAGGAAGGTCCTTACCAGATGCCAGCACCTTGATATTACACTTCCCAGCCTCCAGAATTGTGAGCCAATAAATTTCTGTTCATTATAAATTACCCAGTCTGTGATATTCTGTTATGGGAGCACAAAACAGACTAAGACACTCTAGTAACTATTCACAAAGTTGATTTCTGTCACTTGCAAACCTGAAGTAGCTCCACAGGGTTGAAATCATGTCTTTCTGTCTCAGGTCAGACATTGTCTCCTAACGGCCTAAGAAGTGCTGGAAAAATATTTGTTAATTAACAGATAAGGTCTGGGAATCCAAAATAGATATGGGGACCAGACCTAATGATTGCTCAGATGACAAATGAGGCTTCCTTGTTAGCAGGAAGATAGAGTGAGGCTAAGGAAGAAGACCTGCCTCTACTGCCTGGAATGGGGTAGGCAGACCACTGGGGCTCCAAGACTATGGAGCATTAAGAAGGATGCAGACCCAGGAGCCTTAAAAAGGCAGAGAATGTTCTCAGACACAGCAGGGTCACGAGGCCCTGTGACACTTATTCACGGCTACAGTGATTCAGGTCAATCCACCTTCATCATTTGTCTTGCATCTCAGTTGAGGAGAGTACATGCTCCCCACAATGAGAACTATATGTCACATCAAGCTAGGCTTTGAAAGCCTGACAAATTGTGGAATGATAGATATTGGCAAATAAGATCTTTAACAGCATGTTTATTTTATTTTATTTTATTTTATTTTATTTTATTTTATTTTATTTTATTCAGAGTCTCTCTTTGTCACCCAGGCTGGAGTGCAGTGGCCCAATCTTGGCTCACTGCAGCCTCGACTTTCTGGGCTCAAGTGATCCTCCTGCCTCAGCCCCCCGAGTAGTTGGGACTGCAGGTTTGCATCACAGGACCTGGCTAATTTTTGTATTTTTAGTAGAGACAGGGTTTCACCATGGTGCCCAGGCTTGTCTCGAACTCCTGGACTCCAGCCATCTGCCTGCATCAGCCTCCCAGTGTGCTGGGATTACAGGCATGAGCCACCATCCCTGGCCAATAGCATGTCTCTATGGCACTTACGGTGCATAAACAGCCAGGAGCATCCCAGCATCTTTTTCATGCTGAGTTAAGACTATTAAATCCACCTCCTGGAAGTCCATGCAGTGCCCATCTTCAAAAGAGGTCAGAAATTGTCCACAAGTCAAGTAGCCAAATGACAAATTTATTAAATGGACAATTTGCAAGCTCATAGATTTTCTGAATGAACACTTTGCTAACATTACCAATGTATAAGGTTTATAGCAATTTCTATTGAAGGGAAGGGCTTCACAAGCTTTTAAAGATTGATGTGATACTGTGATTGACAGGTTTACATTTTATTTTCAGAGGAGCATTTTAAGGAATTTTCTATTTATCAAAATATAAGGGTGGTTTATTCTGCCTTTGAATATATTTAACATATGAATACATTAATGAAGAATATGTTCCTGAATGTGGATTTTTCTTGATTGTATTAATATTATGCCATTGTTTACTTTCTTTTCATTCCCTTTCTCTGCTTCTCTTCTATCTCCTCATGTCTCAGTTTCTCCCTCTGCCTCCTCCTCATATCTTCATCTCTCTGTCTTTTTTTTCCCCCGCTTAGAAACAGATTCTCGCTCTGTTGCCCAGGCTGAAATGCAGTGGTGTGATCATAGCTCACTGCAGCCTCCAACTGCCGGGCTCAAGTGATCCTCCCACCTCAGCCTCCCAAAGGGTTGAGATTACCAGCATAGGCCACCATGCCCAGCTCCTCTCTACCTTAGTCTCCTCCTACAATCACTCCCCATCTCTGCCTTTCAGTATCCTTGTCTCCTGCACATCCCTTGCCCTCTCTCTCATTTTCACTGTCCCCCACCTTTTCCCCTTAGTCCTTCCTCTCTGATGCCCTGTCTCACACCCCCATTTCCTCCTATTTTTCCCCTGTCACCCGCAGTCTCTTTATTCCTCCTTTCCTGTCTCTCCCTGCAGTAGCAGCAAGCTGGAGGCAAAGACAAATTGAACATTCTTCAATGTGCCGCCATGAAAAAAAAACAAAATCACTTACTGCAACTTCACCACCATTGTAGGAAAACGTGATTAGAAACCTCATCCAATATGAATTGTATTAAATTTTGTGAATAGTTACAAAGAAGTCAATGTTTGGTAAATTGGTAAATTGGGCAATTGGTCATTTGAAGAACTGGCTTGAAGTTAATCAGCCTTAAGCCCATGAAAAGAATCCTGAAGGAGTTTCTGGGTCTGCAAGGTTCTTTCTTAATGATCAAGGTCCCTATAACAGCCTTCTCTTGGGAGGTGCTTATTTTAGTATTTAGGGCAGAAGGCCTGACTTCATCTGGATTTTGTGCAAGCCATCAGCCACTGATGGGATGGGGCTTTCTTAGTGGGCTGGGGCTGACATTTCTGTATCATAGTCTGTTGTCTTTTATACATTCAAAAATTAATTTCCATCGTTCAGACAGGAGTAGGAAGAGCAGACTGATAAAGTAGAAAGGAAGCACATTCCAAAATCAGACCTTGGAGTAGTTCTTCAATCTCTCTGGGCCTCAGTTTGCCTATTTGTAAAGATGGAAATCTCCCTCATGAAGTTGTTGTAAAGGCAACATTACATAACGGCAACAATACTATTAGATAACATTAGATAAAACACAAAGCCTGGCACATGGTATGTGTTCAGCATGTTTTAAAAATGCATAGGAGTGCCCTCTGTATACCAGACACTATGCAAGCACTAGAGACACTGTATACAATAATGCATAGACCTTTTTCCTTAGACTCTGATAATTTATATTTATTGACCATTTATTATTCTTGTCAGACTCAAATCCAGGTCTCTTTGACTCAGAGGCAGAGTTCACAATCGGTTCTCTCCACTAGTTGCCTCGATTGTTCATGATAAAGAATGGACACTTAGCTACTTGTCCATGTAGAGTGCTCTTTTGGAGTGTTCTTTGGTCCTGAGGGACCCTGAGGAGCAGCTCTGTCATAGGGAGGTCTTCTGAACAATGGTTTCTGACCTGGAAACAGACCAGCTGCAGCTTCTGAAACTGGGATTAAAGTCTCCTAAACTCCCCTAGTTCTGAACAAGAAGTTTGGGGAGTGCAAAGCAAAGTGAGAATGAAGCTTTTTATAAAAAGTAAATCCTTTTGAAAAGACATTTACAAATGTGATCAGAAACCAAAGAGAAACCCCATATCAAACTTTGTTAACATGTGGTGGTACATTTCAATACATCTTCTTAGTCCAAGAGACTCAGAAAGGTAGAAATAAATAAATCACATACAGTATGCTTTTAAACATATTTTAGGTAGGTAAAAATATCTCATGTTAACAGATCATGCAAAGAGGAACACAAAATACAAAATATCAGCTTGCTCCATTTGCTATACATATTATGGTTTAGCATCAAGTTTTAAAACATAAATCACAAGCAGATTGCAACATAAACGCCAAGTAAAACTATATGTTCCTATGTCTTTGCCAGTTTTTGCTGAACAGGTATGGCCATGAAAGATTACAATGACTTTTTGACAAACGCAACAGAACTCACAGATAAAAATGCACTTGGATCCTTCAAAGCCTCACCTTCTGTAGGTGCACAGGAACTCCATGTCAGCTGTTCGTCTACTCAACATATCATTTTGAGCTGCCACCACTCTTGGGAATACTGTATATGTGTATGTATGCATACTTAAGAGGGCACATTGTTAAAATATTATATTATGTTTTTTTGAGACAGAGTCTTGCTCTGTTGCCCAGGCTGGAGTGCAGTGGCATGATCTTGGCTCACTGCAACCTCCACCTCCTGGGTTCAAGCGTTTCTCGTGCCTTGGCCTCCTGAGTAACTGGGGCTACAGGCATGCCCCACCATGCCCAGATAATTTTTTAGTTTTAGTATAGACAAGGTTTCGCCATATTGGCCAGACTGGTCTTGAACTCCTGGCCTCAAATGATCTGCCCACCTCAGCCTCCCAACGTGCTGGGATTATAGGCTTGAGCTACGACGCCCAGCCAAGAGGACACATTTTTGCCTTTTGGAGAAAATATGCTACAATAAGCTGGAACCACAGAGGATTTGTATTCTAACTTTCTCACATAACTAGCTATGTGACCTTGGGTACCTCTCTCACCTTGCTGTACCTCAATTTGCTCCTCTGCAAACTAGAGTTAGAACATTCCCCTCCTGTGGGGTGTTGCTGGACTTAAATGAGACAAACCTAGTGCAGCCCTCAAAAAATATGGCATTCTGCCCCCATTCCTTCTTTTAATTTTTAACGTGCAACAATTCAAAAATATTTCATTTCTCTTTCTTTTGAGGACGACTTTTGCCACCACTTTTTTAATAGCCAAAGGAAATTTGGGGTTAAAGACGATGGGTGTGCAAGCTGCATAATTTTCTATCCACTCTAAACATGTGTGAGTAAGAAATAATAAGGCAGAATTTCCAGGGTGGTTCAGACACTGGTTCTGGAGAAAGCTGTAAAAGAGGCTCAGAAGAGAAGTTTTCTGAGAAGGGGGCCCCTGTGGAACAGCTGTCATGCCTCTCAAGGTGACCCCTGGAAGGGGACAGCAACTATTTGCATGGATAAGGTCTCTGCACAGTCATACAGCTCCATTCCAGGAGGGCTCAAGAGTTCTTTTCAATTCTCCAGTGGAACCCTAGCCACATGTCCCTTCAGTTGTCAATCATTTGACTCGGAAAGCTTGAATTACAATGACAGTCTGAGGCTCCCATAGTTCCTGAGGAGCAGGAGAGCTCCATCCAGGTCTGATTCTCTTTTTTTTCTTTTTGAACCCAGTTACAAGAAACAGGTCTGATTCTCTTGCAAAGGTTCTGCTTCCTCCTCAAAGTTCAATCTCTCTGCTGATCACCACCATCTGCTGTTCTTCTATGGTGCCTAAGAACTTTCCAAACTACCAAGCCCCTAAGACTGTGGTTTGGATTCCAGAAAGCCCAGGTGCCTGCCTGGCAACACACAGGCCTTCGTCTTCTATTTCCCCTTGTTGGACATCATAAGAATCGTTTTGTTGCATCCCCTCAGAGCCTCCCTTAGGAGCGAATATGCAGAATTCTCTTGAACGTCTTCTTGAAGTTCTCATTGCACAAGGGGTAGATGAGGGGATTCAGCGTGGAGTTGATATAGCCCAGCCAGATGGTGAACATGTGCAGATGTTCATTGCAACAGCTCTTGCAGAAGGCAATGACCATGAAGAAGATGAAGTAAGGGATCCAGCAGAGGATGAAGGCTGCCATGATAAAACCCAATTGTTTGGCGGCCTTCCTTTCGCGGTTCATGTGCAACCCAGATACATACTGTCTCGAATGCGAGCGGAGCCTCTTCCAAGTAAACTTGATGTAATCCAGGCCTGTGTTAGACCCACTCCTCAATTTGCCTTTGCCTGGTGCTGTCTCTGTGATGGTATCTGAATCTGTTCGAGAGAAAGATTGGCTATCACCTAACATCTGATCCTCTGGCATCTCACTGGCCTCATGTGTGTTCAGGCCCTGCTCATCTGTCTTGAGCTGGCCATGGCTCTGGTTGACGGCTACACAGTCCCTGCTACTCCCCTCTGCCGCAGTCTGCATCTGCACAATATCAAGTGGAAAGCAGTGGAGTTTGTCCACTTCTCCATCGTCCTCTTGGCTGAAGACAACTGGGGATTTCATCTCCTTGGGGGTTTGGGATGGTGACTTCAAGACAGATCCACCACCAGCATCTTTTGGCTTCCTTTTCAGAACCTCCCAGGGAGACTCCTTCCCTGGTTTCTTGGTACCCACCTTGGGGTTCTCTGGCCTCAGCTTAATTTCTGAGAAGGAAGGGAGGGATCCATTGATGAGCTCCCGGTGCTGGCAGTGTTGTTGTACGGCCTTGTAGATCTTGGCATAGAACCAGAGCATGAGCAAGGTGGGCAGGTAGAAGTTGATGATGGCAGTCATGACCTTGAACCAGGTGACATCATAGAAATCTGTCTCACACTTGTCCTCTCGGCGCACCGAGGTCTGCTGCATGAAGTGATTCCAGCCTAGAATGGGAATAACCCACAGAAAAGAGAGAAACCAGGCCCCCAAAATGGTGGCTGAGGCTCGAGTCTTGGTACGATACTTAAGGTACCTGAGGGGCTGCTGGACAGAGCGGGTAGCGATCAATGCACAGGATGAAGACACTGAAAATGGACGCTGTGCTGGCCACGTAGTCCATGGAAAGCCAAAAGAGGCAGAAAGGACGGCCCAGTAACCACTTGGACGTGAGCAGGTAGAGGATGTTCATAGGCATGACGACAGCCCCCACGATCAGGTCCGCCACTGAGAGGCTGACGATGTACAGGTTCCCCACGGTGTGGAGCTTCCGCTCACTCCGTACAGCATACAGCACCAGCAGGTTGAGCCCCACTGTGACCAAGGAGATAGTGCTCAGGACCACCACCAGTGGCATCAGCTGGGGGCTGGCCATAGTGGTCTTGTTCCCCTCACACATCTTGTCTTCTAAGAGGCAGGAGGAATTGGGGAGGGTCATTGGCATAAGAGCAGCCACCAGTTATGGCTCACTCCCTGGGAGAAAAGATAGAAAAAGTAAGGTCAGAGACTTGGGTGATCAGTGGCCACTTAGCAGCATGATGTTCATCAGACTGGAGTTGTATGCTCTTGGGGGTAATAGACACTGCTGGTTACCTACTCAACAGCCATGTCCCCTTTTCCTTATTCATGCATTCATTCCCTCACTCAACAACTATTTATTGAATTCCTGTCACTCTTCTAGGTATTGAGGATATAGCTGTGAACAAAACAGACAAAAATGTTTGCTCTTACGGAATGTGCATTCTAGTGAGACAGTTGGGCAGAAGCAAGGTAAATAAGGAGTTTGTAGAAATCTAATTCTGCACATGTTCTGGGAATGTGGGCTGCATCCTCCTGTGTCTAAGCAGAATATGGCAATCTAGTTCCTCTTTACAGTGGCGGATAGAGGAGTGACCATGAGATACCACCATGGCCCAGGAACTGGATGAGGACGTCAAATGGCAGAGGTGGAGTTTTTAGGAACGTTCTTCCTTTCTGACAAATGAGCAAAACAAGAAAAATTGTTGTTGCTCACTTGCCTCCTTCTTCCTGACAGGATGTGAGGAAGTGATGTTTGAGGCCATGACAGTCATCTTGGGACCATCGGGAATGCCAAGAAAATGCCAGCCTAGGGCCTTACTGTCACTAAGCTGCTGAGCCAACTCTGGAATCTTCTTCTCCCAGACTTGTTATTATGGGAAATAATTAAATGGGTTTTGTTTTGCTTTGCTTTGCTTTTTTTCTTTTTGCTTACATCACTGTTGTGGGAGTTCTTACTTGCAGCTAAAACCATCCCTAACTGATACAGAGGAGGTTCTAAGGGGACACACCAGAGGCACATAAAGCATGAAATAAATCTAGCATATCTTTTTGAGGAAAGTTCTCAAGTGAAAAGGGGATTATGTTATTTGGAAAAGTATATTTGTTGTTTTACTTTTCTATTTGAAAAACAATTTTTTAAAAATTACATAAATCATGCCAAGCAATATGTAACAAGACCCTTGCTAGTCGGCTGGAAATGGTGGCTTATACCCATAATCCCAGCATTTGGGGAGTCTGAGGTGGGAGGATTGCTTGAGGGCAAGAGTTAAAGGTGGAATGATCACTTGAGGTCAAGAGTTGCAGCCTAGGCAACACAGTGGAATCCCGTCTTTACAATGAAATTTTTAAAAAATTGGCCCAGCATGATAACACACATTTATAGTCCTAGATACTCGGGAGGCTGCAGTGAGCTGTGATCACATCACTGCACTCCAGCTTGGGTGACAGGGCAAGATCCTGTATCTGAAAAACAAAAATAAAAACCTTTGCTAGTAAGGCTCTACTGAAAACGGACTGTATCCTCTGTTATTGGTGATCCCCAAGTCGGGTGGTTGGGTGTGAAATTAAGTATTAAATCTTCCGGAAGGAGTTTTTAGAATTTTTTTTTTTTTTGAGACGGAGTCTCACTCTGTCACCCAGACTGGGGTGCAATGGCACCATCTCGGCTCACTACAATCTCCAGCTCCCAGATTCAAGTGATTCTCCTGCCTCAGCCTCCCGAGTAGCTGGGATTACAGGAGTGTGCCACCACACCTGGCTATTTTTTCTGTATTTTTTTTAGAAGACATGGGGTTTCACCATGTTGATCAGGCTGGACTTGAACTCCTGACCTCAGGTGATCCACCCACCTTGGACTCCCAAAGTGCTGGGATTACAGGCATGAGGCACCACGCCCAGCCTTTTTTTCCTTTTTTTTTTTTTTTTTAAAGACAGTCTCACTCTGTCACCTAGGCTGGAGTGCAGTGGCACCATCTCAGCTCACTGCAATCTCTGCCCTCCGGGTTCAAGTGATTCTCATGCCTCAGCTTCCCGAGTAGCTGCAATTATAGGCACCCACCACTACACCCAGCAAATTTTTGTATTTTTAGTAGAGAAAGGGTTTCACCATGTTGGTCAGGCTGATCTTGAACTCCTGACCTCAGATATCCCCCCACCTTGGCCTCCCATAGTGCTGGGATTACAGGCATGAGCCACTGTGCCTGGCCAAGTTTTTAGATTTTCATATTCATCAAAAAGTGGTAAGTTTAAAGAAAACTGATAAACACTAATAAATAGTGTAAATTTATCTCAATAATTTAGCAAAAACAAATATTTTTACATTAAGACAAAGCCAGATAAGTTCTTGAGTAGAAGGCTAAATTAATTAATTAATGTATTTATTTAGAGACGGAGTCTCACTCTGTCACCCAGGCTGGAGTGCAATGGCGCGATCTCGGTTCACTGCAACCTCTGCCTCCCGGGTTCAAGCGATTTTCCTGCCTCAGCTTGCTGAGTAGCTGGGATTACACGCACCCGCCTGAATGCCCAGCTAAGTTTTGTATTTTTAGTAGAGACGGGGTTTCACCGTATCAGCCAGGTTCGTCTCGATCTCCTGACCTCATGATCCTCCCGCCTCAGCCTCCCAAAGTGCTGGGATTACAAGCGTGAGCCACCATGCCCAGCCTGTAGAAGGCTAAATTTATATAGTTTTTTAAGATAAAAATCAAAACCCCACGATATTTGATCCTTGTGGAAGGAACCTTCTGTATGTCTTTGGTGGAAAAACACCATTTTGGGCAGCACCAATTGTGCCCAAGCTCTGCCATTTACTTTCTCAGTGATCTCTTGGCCTCCATCTTCTCATGTGTCAAATGGGTGGTGTGCGGGGGGTGGGGGGGTAGACAACCTCTAAAGACTTTTCCAGGTCTCTTTCTTACAGCGGTATTTTTTGATGTCCTCCAGCTCTGAGCTGCCAATCAGAGCAATCCTCTGATTGCTGATGGCGCCTCCTCTGACTTCTTCAACAGCATCACTGTCTCCTTGGGTGACCTAAAGTCCTGCTGTATGCTCCTGTCACTCTGTGCTGTCAGCCTCGGGGGTCTCATCCTCTGACTTCCCTACTTCTCGGTCATCACCTCCTTGAGGACAACACTCAAACCCACAGCTCCAGCCCGTATTTTTCTCCATTCCCATATCTAATACCTTGCAGCTTCACCTTCTGCCCTGATCAAGTCCAAACCCCATGAAATTGTCCACAGCCACCTCTGGAAGGAAGAAAGTAGGCTGTGAAAGGAAAACAACTTGGGGCCCCAAAATCACTTAAGCTAAAGGGAAAAGTCAAACTGGGAACTGCTTTGGGCAAACCTGTCTCCCATTCTATTCAAAGTCATCCCTCTGCTCACTAAGATAAATGCATATCTTCTGATTGCCTCTTTTGGAGAGGCTAATCAGAAACTCAAAAGAATGCAACCACGTCTCTTATCTACCTAAGTCCTAGAAGCCTCCTCCCAGCTTTGAGTTGACCCGCCTTTCCCAGACCGAATGAGTGTTCATCTTACATATATTAATTGTGCCTCGTAGAATGTATAAAACCAAACTGTGCTCTGACCACCTTGGGCACATCGTCAGGACCTCCTGTTGCTGTGTCATGGGTTTGCATCCTCAACCTTGGCAAAATAAACTTTCTAAATTAACTGAGACTTGTCTCAGATTTTCAGGGTTCATAAGGCTAAGGAAGTATTGTCTCAGGGATTTTTATTTTTTACTGTTTTGCTTGGAAGGAAGCAGGAAGTAGTTCCCATAAATACTTCCCAGCTTGGCATTCTCAAGGTGGCTCTCAGCTCCCTGGCCTCCAGAGGCGTCTCCTTTCTCTCTTTTCCTCATTGTCTGGCACATAGAGGGGAGAGAAACGGTTTTTTATTTTATGTTATTTTTTACTTTTTAACTTTAATTTTAATTTGAGACAGAGTTTCGCTCTTGTTGCCCAAGCTGGAGTGCAATGGTGCGATCTCAGCTCACTGCAACCTCCTTTCAGAGATGATAAATTCCTCTTTAAAAAGCTTTAGTTCCCTGTTCTTTGTTTCTTAAGACCAACTTCCTTGTACTTCCTTGTCTCCTAGCTACCTGTTCTGTAAACAGCCTTCCTGCCTTTGCCATGCTCAGACAAGTCCAGATATGCCTTCCCAGCTAGTAATGGACAGTCCCTCTTCCTTCCCACCTAATAGACCCTATTCAATTTTAAACCTTAGCCAATCAAGTTAGCTTAGATTGTGAGGTCCAACCCCAGCCAATGGGGAAAGGATACAGAAGTGCTAGGAACTGCCTTAGGGAGTAAAAACCCCTGCCCTACCCTGCTTTGTGTGCTTTTGCGATTGTGACTGCTGCAAGCTGCACCCTTCTGCAGAAGTAAATTTGTCTTGCTGAGGAATTTTCTGCCTACGTGCTGTTTTTATTTGAGGCACCAGGCACTTGTTTCTAACAAATTTGGGGGTTCGTCTGGGATTCCCATTCTCCTCCTACGAGGGGTCTCAGATCATCTCTCGTGAGGAGACGCAGCCCGCTGCTTTGTTGAGGTGGCCTCAAGGGTAAGGGATTGAGACCCACCTGGTGTGATGAATAAACCTGGATTCCAGCAATGCGGGAAGAAAAGGCCTACAGATACCGTGGTGACCAGGTAACTCTGTGCACAGACCAAGGTAAGAAAAACCTTGGGGGCAGTGAAGTATTTCCTTGGTGGTTGGGACATCCTGGAGGTTGAAAGCAAGGGAGTAAGATGCACAATTGAGTGCAGAGCAAGTGCAGAGTCTGGATCTGATTCTGCAGTCACCTTATATGGCTTGAAGGCAGTTTGCCTGTTGTGGGGTTTATATCAACCTGCCTATGCTAAGAGGGACCTGAAAATTACCACAAGGGAAGCAGATGAAGGATGAAGCAAAAGCTGAAGAGTGTGAGAAATCTCTAGTAGGAGAAGTTGAGCCCCACAGACTCGCTAGGGTGCAAGAAATCTCTAGTAAGAGAGATTGAGCCCCAGGGATAAACACTTTCTCCAGGATGGGAAATACAGCAAGTAAGACAAAAGATAGGAAAAATCATGATCATGATAATATCCCCTCTGATAGTCCCCTAGGCCTAATGTTAGAATATTGGAAGGATAATGGAAGGACCAAACACAAGAAAAAGCAGCAAATGATAAAATACTGCTGTTTTGTTTGGACTAAAGAACCTTCCTCTCCCCCAAGCAGCTGCCACCACAGACCCTTCCCCTAAACCTAAAAAAGGAGGTTAAACCACTCTTAGATGACCCTTATGGAGTGGCAGATCAAATCAATCAGTTTTAGGACCCCAGTTATATACTTTGGATGAATTAATGTCTATCTTAGGCATCCTATTCTCAGGAGAAGAAAGGAGCATGATATGTAGGACCGCTATGACCATTTGGGAATATGAACACCCTCCTGGTCAGAATGTTCCAGTGGCTGGACATAATTCCCAGCCCAGGATCCTCAATGGGATAACAACAATATAGCCCATCGAGGAAGTATGAGACACCTTAGGGAGATGGTAATAAAAGGAATTTGAGAATCAGTGCCCCACACCCAAAATCTTACCAAGGCCTTTAATATAAAACAGGGAAAAGATAAGGGACCGATAGAATTTTTAGAAAGGCTTAAAGAGCAAATGAGAAAAATATGCTGGCCTAGAATCAGACGACCCCCTTGGACAAGGAATGTTAAAGCTCCACTTTGTTACCAATAGCTGGCCAGATATTACTAAGAAATCACAGAACAAATGTCTCAAATGTGGAAAAATAGGTCACTTTAAAAGACAATGTCCCACATGGGAAAAAGAAGAAAAATCATCCCACTTATGGCTTTTGAAGAAGACTAGGGAAGTCAGGGGCTCTATCTTTTTATACTGAGTCCCACCAAGAGCCCTTGGTAAATTTAGAAGTGGGACCTAAACCTGAGCTTATTACCTTTTTATCGAGTCAGAAGCAGCTCACTCCTCAGTTTGTTATCTTCCATCTAGTGTAACTTGTTCACAAGAAAAATTTTTTATCTCTGGGGTTAAAGGAGAAGGATTTAGAGCAAAAATCTTAAAGGAGACAAAAATGAAATGTAAAAACTGATCAGCTAGTATCAAATTTCCGTTAATTCCAGAAGCAGGGACAAATCTATTAGGAAGCGATTTAATACTAAAATTAGGCTTAGGCCTCCAAATCAATTATGGAAAATTCCTCCCCTCCTCTCCCTAATCTTGCTCACCACTGCAGACGAAGAACACATTTATCCCGAGGTATGGTCAAAAGATGGGATCAAGGAAAGTTACAGATTCCTCTGATTCATGTTAAATTTAAAACCCCTGGAGAAGTAGTAAAGCGAAAGAAATACCCTATTCCTTTAGAAGCCAGGGTAAATTCAAAACCTGTAATTGAAGGTCTTCTCCATGATGGGCTTCCTAAATCCTGTATGTCTCCCTGTAACACTCCAAAACTGCCTTTAAAGAAGGCAGACGGGTCATACTGGTTAGTGCAAGACCTTAGAGCTATTAATCAGATAGTACAGTAATTGATTTAAATTATGCCTTCTGGGCTTGTCCATTAGCAGAGGGCAGCCAGGACCTATTTGTCTTTGAGTGGGAAGACCCTCACTCCAGTTGAAAACAGCAATACCGATGGACAGTCTTACCCCAGGGGTTTACAGAGTCTCCAAATTTATTTAGTCAAACATTAGAACAAGTGCTAGAGAAACTTTCCCTGCCCTTGTGCATATGCCTCCTCCAGTACATGGATGATTTTCTAATTTCAGGAGATGATAGAAAAGAAGTAGCAGCCTTCTCAACTCATGTCTTAAATTTTCTGTGGGATGAAGGGTTAACAGTCTCAAAAAACAAACTCCAATTTGTAGACCCTGAAGTAAAATATTTAGGGCATTTAATTAGCAAAGGCAAATGGAAAATTGGGCTTGAACGGATTGAAGGAGGATTAGTCAGATACTGTCATCTATGGATAGACTCTTACGCCCTGGAAACAAAATTCTCATACAAAAAGCTCATACAAGACGAGTCAGACCCCGTCATTTGGCAATTACCAGAAACCCAACAGGTGGAAAGGTTAAAACATCTATTAGTAACTGCCCCTGTCCTAGCTTTACCCTCCTTAAGCAGCCATTCCATCTTTTTGTCAATGTAAACAAGGGCGTAGCCTTAGGAGTACTTACCCAAAAGCATGGAGGCCACCAGCAACCCGTAGGCTTCCAGTCAAAAATTCATAACCCAGTAACCCACGGATGGCCCAAATGCATTCAATCTCTGGCGGCAACTGCTTTGCTAACAGAAGAAAGTGGAAAAATAACTTTTGGCGGAAACCCCATTGTGAGCACACCTCACCAGGTCAGAACTATCCTAAATCAGAAGGCAGAAAGGTTGCTTACTGACTCAAGAATTTTAAAATACGAGGTTACCTTGTTAGAAAAAGATTATTTAATCCTAACTACTGATGATTCACTTAACCCTGCTGCCTTCTTAACAGGAAATTCAAATGCAGAAAAAACCCATGCCCCAGACCAGAAGAACTGGGGCATAGATGTTTAGATAAACTCCCTTTCATACCGGAAGACACCTTTTTGTAGATTGTTCTTCTCAAGTAATAAAAGGAAAAAGGCATAACGGGTACCCAGGAGTAGACGGAGACACCCTACCTAATGACTGGTCTGAGCAAACGTGAGTTGTTTACACTAAATCAAGCCTTAAAATTTCTGCAAAACCAGGAGGGAACTATTTATACTGACTTCAAGTATGCCTTTGGGACTTCAAGTCCACACCTTTGGGAAAATTTGGGCACAGCAAGGCCTTATTAACAGTAAAGGGGCCAAAACTTAGTCCACACAGACTTGATAATCCAAGTACTAGAGAACTTACAGCTGCCAGAAGAGACAGCAGTTGTTCATGTTCCGGGTCACTAGAAGAATCTTTCCTTTGAGAGCCGAGGGAATAATCTAGCTGACCAAGTGGCCAAACAAGTTGCCTCTTCTCAAGCAGCACCCATTTTCCACCTAACCCTTTATCTTACCCCTCCAGCTACAGTCCCTATTTTCTCCCCCAGAGAGCAAGAAAAGTTAAAAGAAATAGGAGCCAAAGAAAGCCACGAGGGAAAATGGGTACAATCAGACAAGACGGAAATGCTGTCTAAGCCCCTCATGCGAGACATATTGTCACAGCTACATCAAGGAACTCACTGGGACCCCCAAGCTATGTGTGATGCAGTCCTCAGAGTTTATGGATGCATAGGAATTTATACCCTTGCTAGACAAGTTGCAGATAGTTGCATAGTGTGCAGAAAAACCAAAAAACAACCTAAAGAAAATAGGAATACCACATGCCATGCATCCACCCTCATCAGGGAGAGTAGAAAGGCCTATTGCCCTGTTGAGAGTCCGAACTGCTCCCCGAAAAGATATAGGCCTACCCCCTTATGAGATGCATTTTGGATTGCCTTATCTACATTCTACTACTGATCTTCCTACGTTTGAAACAAAAGATCAGTTTCTTAGAAACTATGTATTAGGTCTATCTTCTATCCTTTCCTCCCTCAGGACTCAAGGCCTCCTAGCACAAACTCCAACCCTTGAATTCCCAGTTCATCAACACCAGCCTGGAGATCACATCCTTATCAGAAGTTGGAAAGAGGGAAAGCTCGAACCCACTTGGGAAAGACCTTACCTAGTGCTCCTCATAACTGAGACAGCAGTCCAGACCGCTGAGAGAGGATGGACCCATCACACCTGAGTACCCTCTCCAAAGTACCTACCCTGGACAAAGTAACGTTAAAAAGAAAAGCTTAATCGGCCTCTTCCTCCTTTTCCTCTCTCCCCCAGATACCCCACATCTTATTATTTATGTTACTAAGTCTAACTCACCTCAAACTATCACTTTCGATGCTCGTCTTGTTATACCCCGTGGAGATCTGCAGGGTCAAAGACAACTCTACCTCAGAAAAATATCTTTGTCCTTCCTGGCTCTCCTCAGACTGGAAATCCGTTAACTGGGATCAATTAGTCTGGGAAGATTTTAATGGAGATTCCGTTAATTGGGAATCTTGTCCTCCTAAAGCAGAGCATCAGCATCTCTTCCATAGTTGGTCCAATGTTCTATTGACCACCAAAAACCAGGGATGGATGGCCCCAACGAGTAGTTGTATATTCCTGAAACCATACATTTGTTTCACTAAAGGGAGTACTCCTCCCAATTGCCAATATAACCAGTGTAATCCTGTACCAATTTCCATTGCTATCCCAACTTTTCAAGGTTCTTACCCTTCCTTGAGCCGTTTTTATGGTATAGGAGCAGAAGTCTCAGGGACAGACCCTATAGAGTATTTCGAAATGCGCTTCATTGCTCCTCCACCTCCTTCATCCCCTTCTCCCTCTCCTCCTAAACCCTCTTCTAACCAAACCTTTTCTCGCTTCATACCCAATGATAAAACTAAAGTAGCCGTTATAGAAGTTAAAGATTTAAAGCAAACTCTAGCTATTGAAACAGGATATCAAGATCCAAATGCCTGGTTGGAATGGATTAAATATTCCATCTGCAAGCTAAATAAAAGCGACTGTTAGGCTTCTGTGACAGGTAGGCCAGAAACCCAAATTTACCCTTCCCACTTGGATGGTCTTCTGACCAACGAGGCATGACCTGGATGATCGCTGTCTTCCAGAACCCCAGAGCCTGGGGTAATGAGTCATGCAAGATCCTTCCACTGCTGTTCCCTTAAGACCAATTTCCTCAAAAGCCCTGCGGGTCAGCCCCCGAGGGCCATCCAGCCTCCAGCCCCTGATGTTAACTTCACCTCTTGCCTTTCATGGCAGGCAGAGAAGTTAGCATTCCTTGGAGACCTAACAGGGTGCAGTGAAACCAAGCCTTTTCAAGAGCTTAGCAATCAGTATGCCCTTGTTCATTCCTGAGCAGATGTGTGGTGGTATTGTGGAGGACTATTGCTGGGTACTCTGCCAAGTACCTGGAGCGGCACTTGTGCTCTAATTCAGTTGGCTATCCCTTTCACCTTGGCATTTCATTGACCAAGAAAGCTGAAGACAGAATATCATAAAAAGAGAGATGTCCCTCATGGATCCTTTGATCCTTATGCTATTATAGATGCTATCAGAGTACCACGAGGGGTATCAGATGAATTTAAAGCCTGAAACCAAACAGCTGCAGGATTCAAATTTATGTTGTTCTGGTGGTCAACTGTAAACAAGAATGTAGCTTGAATAAATTATATCTATTATAATCAACAACGCTTTGTTAATTTTACTAGAGTTGCAATTAAAGGAATAGCTGAACAATTAGGCCCTACCAGCCAAATGGCTTGCGAAAACAGAATAGCCCTTGACATATTAGCTGAAAAAGACAGGGTTTGTGTCATGATTGGAGTCCAATGTTGTACTTTTATTCCTGATAACATCGCCCCGATGGAACAAAAACAAAAGCCTCACAAAGCCTTACTTCCTTATCAAATGAGTTAGCTAAAAATTCTGGAAGAGATGACTCCTTTACAACCATTATAGAGAAATGGTTCAGGGAATGGAAAGGAATTACGACCTCAATATTCACCTCCCTTATGATAGTTATACATGTGCTCATTCTTGTAGGATGCTGTATTATACCCTGTATTCGTGGTTTAGTGCAAAGACTTACAGAAACAGCACTCACAAAAACCTCCCTTAATTCACCCCCACCTTCTTCAGATAAACTCTCCCTTGTTGACGCCCAAGAAGAACAACAGACATGCATAGGCATTTTGAAGAGGAAAAATTAAGAGGGGGAAATTGTCAGAGATAATAAATTCCTCTTCAAAAAGCTTTAGTTCCCTGTTCTTTGTTTCTTAAGACCAATTTCTTCATACTTCCTTGTCTCCTAGCTACCTGTTCTGTAAACAACCTTCCCGCCTTTGCCATGCTCAGACAAGTCCAGATATGCCTTCCCACCTAGTAACAGACAGTCCCTCTTCCTTCCTGCCTAATAGACCCTATTCAATTTTAAACCTTAGCCAATCAAGTTAGCTTAGATTGTGAGGTCCAACCCCAGCCAACAGGGAAGTGCTAGGAACTGAATCAGAGATAAAAACCTCTGCCCTACCCTGCTCAGTGTGCTCTTGCTATCGTGACTGGCGCAAGCTGCACCCTTCTGCAAAAGTAAATTTGTCTTGCTGAGGAATTTTCTGCCTATGTGCTGTTTTTCTTTGCAGCACCAGGCACTTGTTTCTAACACTCTGCCTCCTGGGTTCAAGCAATTCTCCTGCCTAGGTCTCCCAAGTAGCTGGGATTACAGGCATGCACCACCACACCTGGCTAATTTTGTATTTTTAGTAGAGACAGGGTTTCACCATATTGGTTAGGCTGGTCTCGAACTCCTGACCTCAGTGATCCACCTGCCTCAGCCGCCCAAAGTACTAGGATTACAGGCGTGAGCCACTGCACCCGTCCAAGAAAACATTTTTTTAAAAATTATGTATACACTATTTATCACCTAACAATTATATTTGACAGAAAATGATTCAGGCAATCCTCCCACCTCAGCCTCCTGAGTAGCTGGGAGGGACCACAGGCACATACCACCATGCCTGGGTAATCTTTTGTATTTCCTGTAGAGAGAGGGTCTCACTGTATTGCCCAGGCTGGTCTCAAACTCCTGGGCTCAAGCCATCTGCCCTCCTAAGCCTCCCAAAGTGCTGGGATTACAGGTGTGTGAGTCACTGTGCCCAGCCATGATTTATTTTTATTAAAAAAATCTGTATTTTTCCTTTTTCTTTAAAGGAAGAAAAGTTATGACTGAATTGACATCACTGAACTAAAAATTACTGTAGAACTTTAAACATTTAGGGGTGAAATCTAACAATGTCTGCAACACACTGTGAAATGAATAAAAAAATAGCTTGAATGGATAGTTCTGGTCAGTGAGATGACTAATGTAAGGTGCTTTTCCCTCTCTCAGGGACCTGCATTTTGAAAAATCTGGTCCCTGAGGTTTTCCTTGCATAAATTCCAAAGAAAAGTCAGATATTCTGGCCAAGAGTGTGGAAGATATTTGGGGACATGTATCCCATGTCACTGCATGCCACTCAGGAGACCCCGCTGGGTCTGAGGTGCCCTCTCTGAGGATAAAACCATGCCTATGGAAACAGTGCTGGACAGAGAGTGTGCTCTGGGCAGAGAGAATAAAAGCTAGAGGAGCCACGTGAGATGAGGGTTTGTCTGCAAGGAAATTGGTCACCCATAGGTCCTCCCTAGCTCTGTGTCCTCAGAGTAGCAGCCTAGAGAGAGCTCTGGAGGCAGGAGCTGAGTCCTCACCCATGCTCTCTGCTCTGCTGCTCACTGGGCTGTGTGAGTGGGTGTGAATGTGTGAGTGAATGTATATGTGCGTGTGTGTGTGTGTGTAAATGTCTGTGACTGTGTGCGGGAGTCTGTGTGTGTGTGTGAATGTGTCAGTGTGCGTAAGCGTGAATGTGAGTGTATGTGTGTAAGTGTGTGTGTGGTTTTTGAGTACATGAGTGTATGAGTGTGTATGAGTGTGAGTGTATGTGTGTGTGTGAGCGTGTGCACCTTGAGTAAACAGCTTGGGGTATCAGTTTTTTCACCTTTCAAGTACAGAGAATAGTAAGCCCTCCTGCCTGGGCCATTGGGAGGATCAATTGAGACAGCGGAGTGGGAAAGTGCTGTGATTAATTGGTGAAAAGCAGAAATGGACCCTTCTTCTCTAAGAGTGTATAAGCAAACCATTTTTGAATTAGGGCGATGACTCCATTCTGAAACCATTAGATGGGGAGGGGCTTTTACTAGAGTGATTACAATCTAATCCCATCAGGTCCATGTGCCAGCAAACAACCCAGTCGGTGTTCCTTGCACATCCTGTGCCACCCGCGAGGCAGCTGAAACAGTAAGGAGCCAAGCCCCAGGGCTGGCGCTTCTCACACATCAGTTACTAAATGTCCACAGGCCCAAGAGGAATATCTGATGATCCCCAAGGTGGAGAGGAGGAAACAGTCGGCTCAAGCTCAGGAGGTGAAACAGCTTACTCAAGGTCACAGAGCTGGGAAGTGGTTGCTAAATTAAGATTTGAACCTAGGTCTATCTCACTCAGGGTTTCTCTATTTTTTTTTAGACGAAGTCTCATTCTGTCACCCAGACTGGAGTGCAGTGGCATGATCTTGGCTCACTGCAACCTCTGCCTCCTGGGTTCAAGTGATTCCCCTGCCTTGGCCTCTTGAGTGCCTGGGACTACAGGTGTGCACCACCATACCCGGCTAATTTTCGTATTTTTAGTAGAGACGGGGTTTTGTTATGTTGGGCAGGCTGGTCTCAAACTCCAGGCCTCAAGTGATCCGCCTGCCTTGGTCTCCCAAAGTGCTGGGATTACAGGCATGAGCCACCGCACCTGGACCTAACTCAGGGTTTCTTAACCTTGGTCCTCCCACTGACATTTGGGCTGCATGACTCTTCATTGTGGGGAGCTGTCCTGTGCACTGGGTGATGACATTTATTTAGCATTATCCCTAGCCTCCACTCACTTGATGCCAGTAGCTGCGAGTCCCCAGTCATGACAACCCAAAATGTTACCAGACACTGCCAGGTATCCCCTGGGGGTTAGAATCACTGATCTAACTGAAGAACATGCACCCTGAACTACTCTACTCCATTGCCAACCAAAGAGTGCAGCTTTCAACTCAAAGTAAGGCAGAACTTTCTAAAAATAGATGTTATCCAACAATGCAACAAGTTACCTTTTGAAAAACAGTAAGCTCCCCAACATGGGAAGCATGCAAGAAGAGGCAACCTGGATCTGATTCCAAATTAGAAATACTCTAAACTTTCTCAAGGGCAATGCAATTATTTACCTAAATAAAACTCAGCAACGTTGTTTTAGATAAAGCACCTACTACAGTGTCTGCCATACGTGAGGTGCTCAATAGCAGTGCTTATGTTTTCTTCCATTTCTTGGTGAGCTCCACCATCCTGTACCTGGCCCCATTCAGGATTAGAGGACTCATCCTTGACCTTTCCTTGTTTTTCACTGCGGTGGAAGCTGCTAATAATAGTCTCCTCTCATGTCTAAGACTAGAACTCTGCTTCTCAGCTGAGTATACAACTGCCTGGAATAGAAACTACATTTCCCAGACTCCTTTGTAGCTGGGCATGACCATGTGACTAAATTCCAACGGGATGTAAATGCAAGTGTTTGCAACTTCCAGAAAACAGCCTTAAAATAAAAGTGTGTACTTTCCTTTGGCCTTTCATTCTTCTAGCTGGCTGGAATGTGGATATGATGAGTAGTACTTAAGCAGCCATCTTGGGGACCATAAAGAAAAGTCACACAATTAGGAAAGTGAAGCAGCCATCGGGACAGACTTGAGGTCCCTGATGATCATGGGGCTGCCATATCAGCTAGGACTGCCCACCTCTGGACCTCACGTCTATTTCATGGAAGCCATTGTTAGCTAGTGTTTTCTATCACATACAGCCAAATCGAATCCTAATTGAAATACTGTCCCTGACTTCAAGGAGTTGATAAATTAGCATGCGAGGAAATACACAAGATAAACAGCATCAAAACAATTAAATTAAAAATCCTAGAATGCAGCTGGGACAAATGTGGTGACTGGGGTAAGATCAAAGCAGGTAGCTGGAAGCAGAGGGAAGAACTGCCTCTCTCAAGGCAGCATGTGGATGTCAGAAAGGACATCAGAGAAGAAGTGATAGGCAAGCTAGGCTCTGAAGGATGCGTGGAAGTTTGTCAGCAGGAAGAAAGAGGTATTTAAGGCTCAGTAGAAGAAAGAATCAAAGTACACAGCGGAGTTTGAGCAATTGGGAGGAGTCATTGGAAGTTCCTGGAGCACAGAATGAGGAGTCTGGAAGCACACGTTGGGACCAAGGTGTAAGTAAGCTCCTTTACACGTTGATGCCGTTCCCCTGCCTACAACATTCTTTTGCCTTGAAACTCTTACTTCTTCCTTTCTCTTGGTATCCTCAACTTCTAACATGTCCCTCTTATATCAACTTTCTTGTGGGATTATCATTCTTCAGCTGATTCTCCTCCAACTAAATGCGGAGCAACTCCAGGCCATGGGGGATGTCCACTATTTCTGTCTCTGAAGTGCAATACCATGGGGACATGCCCCTCGCTGACAGCAGGGACCCTGCATTTTCGCTTGCCATCATTTCTCCTGAGCCTGGCACCAGTCTGGCACATGACAGGTGCTCAACAGCGGTTTACTGGGTAAGCCCTGAAAAACGAGACCTGGGGTCGGACACAGTGGCTCACACCTATAATCCCAGCACTTTGGGAGGCCAAGGCAGGTGGATTGCCTGAGGTCAGGAGTTCAAGACCAACCCGGCCAATATGGCGAAATCCTATCTCTACTAAAAATACAAAAATTAGCCAGGCATGGTGGCGTGCACCTGTAGTCCCAGCTACTGGGGAGGCTGAGGTAGGAGAATCGCTTGAATCCAGGAGGCAGAAGCCGCAGTGAGCCGAGATCATGCCACTGTACTTCAGCCTGGTGACAGAACAAGACTCCATCTCAAAAAAAAAAAAAAACAAAAACAAAAAACACCCAAAAAAACCCGAGAGACCCAAACCAATACAGAGCAGCAGAAGCCAGCGTAGATGTACTAAGTGCGGAAAGTGTAGGCACAATTTTCAAAAGCAAGTTCAGACTTACAGAAGTCTGAAGTAGGATTTATTCCATTGACGAATACTGTTCCATACCTTTGGGTCCACTTTTCTACTTTTCCCTGACCACTTTATAGTTACAAATTCATCTCATGGTAATCTAAGGTGTAAATAAAGATTTATGCACAAAGATGCTCACTGCAACATTATTTACGACAGGAAATGAAGGGAAATGAGCTGGCATTTGGGAACTAAATGTATCTTGAGATAGTGCATCTGGAATTGGTTCCTTCCGGCAGGTTCTTGGTCTAGCTGACTTCAAGAATGGAGCCGCGGACCTTCGCGGTGAGTGCTACTGTTTTTTGGTTGTTGTTGTTGTTGTTGGTTTTTTTTTTTTTTTTTTGGCGACTGAGTCTTGCTCTGTCACCCAGGCTGGAGTGCAGTGTCGCAGTCTCGGCGACTGCAAGCTCTGCTTTCCATGTTCATGCCATTCTCCTGACTCAGCCTCCCTGAGTAGCTGCGACTACAGACACCCGTTACCACGGCTAGCTAATTGTTTGTATTTTTAGTAAAGACGGGTTTTCACCATGTTAGCCAGGATGGTTTTGCTCTCCTGACCTGCCTGCCTCGGCCTCCCAAAGTGCTGGGATTACAGGCATGAGCCACCAGGCCAGCCAACTGTTACAGCTCTTAAAGATGGCACGGACCCAGAGCAGCAGCAGCAGCAAGATTTATTGTTAAGAGCAAAAGAACACTTCCACAGCCCATAACTGGACCCAAGCAGATTGCCCCTGATGGGCTGAGGGGGCCTGCTTTTATTCCCTTATTTGTCCCCTCCCATGTTCCATTTTTGTCCTATCAGAGTGCCCTTTTTTCAGTCCTCCCTGCTATTGGCTACTTTTAGACTCCTGCTGATTGGTGCGTTTTAGAAAGCGCTGATTGGTGCATTTTACAATCTCCTTGCTAGCTACAGAGTAGAGCGTTGATTGGTGCATTTTACAATCCTCTGGTAAGACAGAAAAGTTCTCCAAGTCCCTACTCCACCCAGGAAGTACAGCTGGCTTCACCTCTCAGTAGCTACAGAATAGAATATCATGG
The DNA here is from genome assembly GCF_047675955.1 of Chlorocebus sabaeus. Lineage (NCBI taxonomy): Eukaryota > Metazoa > Chordata > Mammalia > Primates > Cercopithecidae > Chlorocebus > Chlorocebus sabaeus. The sequence goes on from NC_132925.1 coordinate 53,268,927, forward strand.
GGTCATTGATAATCATTACAGAGCACCAGCAATGAGATGGGAAAATGCTTATGATGAAATTACATTTATAGAACACGTGGTTTGTTTGCACAGGACAAAGTTAATTCTGTTAACTAACAGGCTTCTATCCAGGGTGAATCTTTGTTACATTACATCAACCATGGTTTTCTCTGGGTACTGGATGATATTTATTATATTTGGTATTTCTCAGGATTTCGACAATGAGATTGTCTTCATTTTATAATAGGGAAAATAAGAGCTAACTGCATTCATTTTGAAAAAAAACAAAATAAAATAGATGCCTTCAATAAAAAAATAAAAATAGATGTTTTCCACATGCTTAGCACATCTTTTATTTTCTCTAGTACAAAGTGAGAGTTTGGGATTCCTTTCTTGATTCATTCTAAACTGCCTCACCTGCTACTCCCCAGTCCAAACTGCTGTATCCTCTTCCTCATTTGTGGGCTGGTTATTCTAGTCAAGTAAGTCAGAACATTAATTTCTTTGATCTAATTCTGAGAAAGAGGTGTCATGCATGAAGGTGCTCCAGTACTGCATAGTCTCATTAAGTCTGGCCAGGTCATAATTTCCATGAAACACCCAGGCTTATCAGTGCCACTGGTTGTGATGAATAGAGCAGACTGCAAATAGCAAAATGCCATTATGGGCCTAGTATTACAGGAACCTGACTGACTTAGAATCTAGAGGAGTTCTGGCTTAAGAGTCAGTCTCTGGGTAAGATGCAAGAGGCAGATGACCTTGTGGGCAGGCAGAGGCCCCAGTGGGTTTTCCAGGGGTGGAGGTACACATGCAAAGAGTCTACAGAGTCAGAGAAGAAAAGCTACTAAGAACAGAGGACTGCGTGTGGAGCAAGAGGGAGTGGTGGGGACCGAGGTAACCTGGAGAGCCTGTTCTCTGCTTGAAGGGACAGCTGCCACTCATGTGCCACCGACTGCTGCAGACTCAGATCTGCCTGTTTTTAAAAGGAAACACAAAATCTGGAGTTTTTATATGAAATATTTTAGTTTTTAAATGCTGTCAATTATTCAACTGAAATGTTTCATTTGTCTTCTTGAACACTACACAGGGTAAAAAAAAAAAAAACAAATTTTGCAAGCCCCCAGGTAGAAACCTCAAGCTGGTTCATAGGGGATGCAGAATGCTGAATATGAGATAATGACCCAGGAGTGGACACCTTTTGGGGTATTTGCCCAGCTCAAGTCAAGCCTCCTCTCTGAGAACCATCATCTCACCTAGGGTGGGCTCTGGCAGCCATAATTATACTATGTAACCCTGACCCCTGGGCACACGTGATTGAACCAGAAGTTGTCCTCTGACCCAGAACAGACCAGTCAGCCCAGTCCTCTCTTCTGGAACTCTGGGATTGGAGTTGTGCCATCAAGACAGTCTGTTGGTCTCTCATATCTGATATATATCTGATGTATCAAGAAGACAAATGAAACAACTGAATAATTGACAACATTTAAAAACTAAAAGATTTTGGCTGGGCGCGGTGGCTCAAGCCTGTAATCCCAGCACTTTGGGAGACCGAGACGGGCGGATCACGAGGTCAGAAGATCGAGACCATCCTGGCTAACACGGTGAAACCCCGTCTCTACTAAAAAAAATACAAAAAACTAGCCTGGCGTAGTGGCGGGTGCCTGCAGTCCCAGCTACTCGGGAGGCTGAGACGGGAGAATGGCGTAAACCCGGGAGGCGGAGCTTGCAGTGAGCTGAGATCCGGCCACTGCACTCCAGCCTGGGCGACAAAGCAAGGCTCTGTCTCAAAAAAAAAAAAAAAAAAACCAAAAAGATTTCATGCAAAAACTCCAGATTTTATAAGAGTGAGGGTAAGTGGGGGGTGGGGGGCTGCCACTGGGGACAGGAGGGGGACTGTTGCTCACCTCTGGGAATGCTAAAATAGAGGAGGGGATAGCAGAAGGCAGCAGACAAAATGCAATAATTCATATGCTGGAACAACCGAGATCTACCAGCAGAAGGATGAATTTAGACCTTTCCCTCATATCATACACAAACATTAGCTCATAATTGATAATAGTCCTAAATGTAAAAGCTAAATTTTTGTGACCTTGAGTTAAGCAAAGATTTCTCAGATACAGCACCAAAGGCATAAGGAATTTTAAAAAACTGCTAAATTGGACTTCATCAAGATGAGAAACTTTTGGGTTTCAAGAGGTACCACTAAGAAAATGAAAAGCTATGGAATGGAAGAAAATATTTATAGGTCATATATATGATATATCATATATCTGATATATCCAAAATATATAAAGAACTCTTCCAACTCAATCACAAGAAGATAAATAACCCAACTTATAAATAGGCAAAGGATTTATATAGACATTTCACCAAACAAGATATAGGAATGGCTCAAAAACACATGAAAGGATGTTCAACATCATTAGTCATTAAGGAAATGAAAAATCAAAACCACAGTGAGATACCACTTCACATCTACTAGGATGACTATAATTTAAAAAGAAGGACAATAACAAGTGGTGGTGAAGATGTGGAGAAATAAGAACTCTCAAACACTGCTGGTGGAAATGTAAAATGGTGCAGCTACTGTGAAAAGCAGTCTGACAGTTCTTCAAATGGTTAAACATGGTTACCATATGACTCAGTGATTGATTCCACACCTAGCTATATACCCAAGAGAACTGATCACGTGACCACAGAAAAACTTGTATGCAGATATTCATAGCATTATTCATAACAACCAAAAAGTGGAAAAAACCCAAATGTTCATCAACTGGTGAATGGATTTTGATTAAAATGTGGTCTATTTGTCATTAGAAAGAAACACAGTACTATTCCAAGCTACAACATGGAGGAACTGGAAAAACATGCTAGGTGAATGAAGTCAGACACAAAAGGCAACACATTGAATGATTCAATTTATATGAAATGTCCAGAACAGGCAAGTTATATTATAGAGACAGAGAATAGATTAGTGGTTGCCTGGAGCGGGGTACAGGCAGGGATCTTTTGGAAAAGAGAGAAATGTTCTAAAATTGGATTCTGATGATGATTATACAATTCTGTAAATTTACTAACTGAATATATGATAACTGAATTATATGATTCACTTATAATGGGTGAATTTTATGATAGGAAAATTACACCTCAATCAAGTTGTTTTAAAATTTTTTCAGTGGATTAAGAAAGAGACTGCTTTGGGTTCCAGATCTCTCTGTCTGTTTTTAAAATCTATTTCACTGTACCAGTGTTGGGAAACAGGATCAGTTATAAGATTCTCAGCGCCATTTAAATGAAAACAAACTAGTTGCTTAGCAGAAGAACTGCTTTAACCAGAACCGAGATTTAGATAAAATAGATCTCGTGAGACTCCGTCTCAAAAAAAAAAAAAAAAAAAAAAAAAAAAAAAAAAAAAAAAAATAGATCTCATGGTTTCTTGTAAAAGGGGCAGGGAGATGTTATGCGTAACTTCTAAATTAGTCATCGGAAGTGGAAGGAGAGGAATGACAGAGCTACATCAAACCCTTTCCTCCTACACGTCTGTGATCTTCTTTCATTTTATAATTTGGTTTAAGAGACTGAACTTGTTTGTATACTCCCCACAACCCCTAGCCCTGGTGTGACAGGCTGGAATTTTTAAAGCTAAGTGCAGGAAAGGAAAGCTGAAGGATATTATCACTAAATGGAAGAAGAAAAAAAAAAAAAAGAAAGAAAGGCAGCATTAAAAGCCCAGCTCAGTTATATCTTACTTTCTAACCTCAAAAAGCAAGAGAGAGGCTGGGCGCGGTGGCTCACGCCTATAATCCCAGCACTATGGGAGGCCGAGAAGGGCAGATCACAAGGAAAGCAGTTTGAAACCACCCTGGCTAATATGGTGAAACTCCGTCTCTACTAAAAATATTAAAAAAAAAAAAAAAAAAAAATTAGCTGGGCATGGCGGCACATGCCTGTACTCCCAGCTACTCAGGAGGCTGAGGCAGGAGAATTGCTTGAACCTGAGAGGCAGAGCTTGCAGTGAGCTGAGATCATGCCACTGAACTCCAGCCTGGGTGACAGAGCGAGACTCTGTCTCAAAAAAAAAGAAGAAAAAGAAAAGTAATATTTTCATGATTGCATCAGGCTGGGAGATTTTCCATATTGCGTCATTTAATCCTCATCGTGCTGGTGACCTCACCAAAATAATTCTGCCCCCCATTTTAATGATGTGGAAACAGAGGCTTCTGTAGTTTTTAGGGCTTGGTGCCTGCAATAAGAGATTCCAGAGTGACTCAAGAGCAAGTTTCACTTAAAGGCCCAAAGGGCACCCATCTGCTAAGACCTTCCAGTGAACTTCACATACTCCCCTACCCCATCCTCTTTTTCATTGTGAAGAGAATAAAATAAATAAACACTTTGAATAAAGATTCCAGGGAATTGAAAACATGGACATCCGTGCTAGCATGAGAAAGGGATATAGTGAATACATCATCCTCTTTTTCACTGTGAAAAGAGGAAAATAAACAAACGCTTTAAATAAAGATTCCAAGGAATTTGAAAATATGGATATCCGTGCTAACATGAGACAAGGACACAGTGATTACACTACCAAACCCAGCATACACACAAGTATCATTTCAGGACATGATGAATAATGTTTTCATTTTGCTCCGAATCCTTGGAGACTAAACTCTGAGCAATATACTTTCAAAGACCAAAGTTATTCAGGCTGTTCTCTTCTTGAGGAAGAAAAAAGTGATTGATGATATTGAACTAAATAAAAGAGCTAGCAGGAGAAAAAGAGAGGCAGATGCAGCATTTATAAGAGAGAGCTCCCAGGTGATTAGGAGTTCCTGTAACTTTTGTCTCTTTCAGTCAAGTGACCTGAAGGACACCTGCCTGCAGCTGCCACCTCATCCCACACCTGGGGCTCTTTAGCACCACCTGCTGGTCAAGCCCTATTGCTGGTTCTGGGGCCAGGCTATTTATATATATGGGTTATTTATATATAGAAGTTATTTATATATAGGGCATAGATGAGTGTGACTCGATCTGGTTCCTAGTTCTATTCTGATATTCACAGATGATTCATTTATTCATTCATCTATTTATCCATTAATTCTCCCTTCCTTCCATCAGACCATCCACAAAATCTTCACTGATGAATATTCTTGCCAGGTACAGATATTATGATAGCCAAGGGATGAACACAGTTCCTATTTTCATGGAGGTGCCAGCCTATACCAGTAATTCTCGACTCTGCCTGCCTGAGAGTTTTGTTTTGTTTTTTTTTGAGATGGAGTCTCGCTCCGTTGCCCAGACTGGAGTGCAATGGCATGATCTCAGCTCACTGCAAACTCTGCCTCCCAGGTTCAGGTGATTCTCCTGCCTCAGCCTCCCAGGTTGCTGGGATTACAGGCGCCTGCCACCACATCTGGCTAATTTTTATGTTTTTAGTAGAGGTGGGGTTTCACCATAGTGGCCAGGCTGGTCTCAAACTCCTGACCTCAAATGATCCACTTGCCTCAGTCTCCCAAAGTGCTGGGATTACAGGCGTGAGCCACTGCGTCAAAAGCTTTTAAAACATATTGAGATGTCTTCTTTCAGGAAGACTGAGTAGAGGTACTTTTCTCTATTCTGCTAAGTACAACCAAAACTCTGGATGTTACATTTAAAGCAAACACAAGAAGACTCTGACAGGTGGAGAGGCAAAGGCAAAGCCGTGAGGAACACTGGGACTCAATGAATGACACTGTGATGAGTTCCCCGGGCTTTTGTTTGGCCACATACATCAGAGAGTTTGAGCTGAAGAAGCTGGCAGCTCAGAAATGGCAATCGGCACAGGCAAAACAAAAGCCTGCTGTGTCTAGCCAAAAGACTGGGAAAGGGGCTGCCTAGCAAAATAGAAAACTTTTAGACAACACCTGCTCTATTTCAGCCAAACACCATAGAAAAACACTGTGCCCCGTTCCTGTCCTAGCCAGATGAGGCGAAGGAGGGAGGGAAGCCAAGACTTCCACCCTTGTCAAGCTGTAATGAAGTGACTCAACTCCCCCTGCTGGGGTGGTGTCCCCGCCATTCCTAGCAGGGAGCTGGGACTTGCATCCTGTCAGGTGATAACAAGCCCTGCACCCACTCCCACAGTGTCAGTAGGGGTGCATGGGGAGCAGTGAGGAGGCAGTCTCATCCCTCCCAGCTGGGGACTTATCTTCAGTGGCCTAGTGGGGAGATGGAGCTCCCACATCTGCTCAGCAATAATGAGAAACCCACGCCCTTCGGGTGTCAAGAGAAGCTAAGTGGGGAGCCAGGACATCTACCTCCACCTGGAAGTAATGAGGCAGCACACTCTCCCCTTGTGTCCTCCGGCTTCCCCTGCTACGGCAGTGTCAGTCAAAACCAGATAAATCAGGAGATTTAAATATGATCCTAGATCTCATAATACCGAAAATTTCCATATTTCAATTGAAAATCATTTTTCATATCAAAAAATGAGAAGGGAATTCAAATAGGATTTTTTTGTGTGTGTGTGAGACAGAGTCTCACTCTGTCGCCCAGGCTGGAGTGCAGTGGTGTGATCTCGGCTCACTGCAACCTCTGCCTCCCAGGTTCAAGCCATTCTCCTGCCTCAGCCTCCCAAGTAGCTGGGACTACAGGCGCATGCCACCATGCCCGGCTAATTTTTTGCATTTTTAGTAAAGACGGGGTTTCACCGTGTTAGCCAGGATGGTCTCGATCTCCTGACCTCATGATCTGCCTGCCTCAGCCTCCCAAAGTGCTGGGATTACAGGCGTGAGCCACCACACCTGGCCCAAATAGGATTTTTAAAAAGCAATCATACTATCCAGGCGTGGTGGCTCACGCCTGAAATCCCAGCACTCTGGGAGGCCAAGGCAGGCGGATCACGAGGTCAGGAGATCGAGACCATCCTGGCTAACACGGTGAAACCCCATCTCTACTAAAAATACAAAAAAATTAGCTGGGCGTGGTGGTGGGCACCTGTAGTCCCAGCTACTCAGGAGGCTGAGGCAGGAGAATGGTGTGAACCTGGGAGGCAGAGCTTGCAGTCAGGCGACAGAGTGAGGCTCCATCTCAAAGAGAGAAAAAAAAGCAATCATACTTTGGAAGTCTGAGGCAGGAGAATCCCTTCAGCGCAGGAATTTGAGAGCAACCTGGGGAACATAACAAGACCTCATCTATACAAAAATTTTTTAAAAAATTAACCAGGCATGGTGATGTGCATCTGTAGTCCCTGCTACTTGGGAGGCTAAGGCAGCAGGATTGCTTGAACCAGGAGTTTGAGGCTGCAGTGAGCTATGATCATGCCACTCTATTCCAGCCTGGGAAACAGAGCAAGACTCTGTCTTTAAAAAATAAATAAATAAAATAAAAATAAAGATAAATTTAAAAATGAATAAATAAAGCAATTAATAGATACCATGACGACAGAAGTGTTAGAATTATCTGACAAAACATTTAAAGTAATCATCATAAAAATGCTTCAACATGCAAATGTGAACACACTTGAGACAAATTAAAAAAATAAAGTCTCAGCAAAGAAATAGAAAATATAAAGAAGAACCAATGGAAATTTAGAATGGAAATAATAGTTGAAATAAGAATCCAGAGGTGCCCGCCCTGCCTGAGGAGAGGGAGGTCATGGCGTGAAGCTGCAGCTGCTGCCGCTTCTGCAAGGTCTCAGGGCTGGGCTGCAGCCATGTCCTACTGCTGGCAGGAAGGGAAGGATCAAACCATATTTGTAACCAAAGAAGACCAGGAAACTCCAAGCAATGCAGAATCGGTGGCTGATGAACCCAATGATCCATACGAGGAGCATGGATAGATACTGCCAATGGAGACATTAACTGGAACTGCCCATGCCTTGGGCGAATGGCCAGTGGCCCCTGTGGGGAACAGTTCAAGTCAGCCTTTTCCTGCTTCCACTATAGCATGGAGGAGATCAAGGGGTCAGACTGTGTGGACCGGTTCCGGGCCATGCAGGAATGCATGCAGAAATACCCAGACCTCTATCCCCAAGAGGATGAGGATGAGGAAGAGGAAGAAAAGAAGCAGCCAGCAGAACAAGCAGAAGAAACAGCTCCCACTGAAGCCACTGCAACCAAAGAAGAGGAGGGGTCAAGTTAATGAAGGCCACAAGGCACTGGGATCCAGTCCTTTTGGAGTGGACCTTTTGCAAAAAGCCTTGTTATCACCTTCCAAGGAAGTGTCTTTCCCTCTGTTGTCCTGTGCACTGTAATACACAAAATAACTTATTTTGATGATCAGGGGTCTTGACCTCTTGACATATACACTGAAAAAAAAATGGGGGTTGTATATATGTGTGTCCTACCTAAACCTGTAGCTGCCACTTTTGAATTCTCTTTTCAGATTGCCCTGAATTTTGTCACTTTTAAATCATGTGCTGAATAAGCTCAGCAACTAAAAACCATTACCCAGGAAGGTTTCTTGTGAGTGAGCTGATTTATTCTGATTCATTATATTCCTTTTGGTAGATTTTGTACCCCTTGGGGAAATAATACAAGTAATAGAAACAAAAACATTTCTCTTAAAAATGCTGGGGTGGGGCCTCTACTAGCAGAGGCCAGATGGTCAGATACGATTTCTGCAAACCCATCTTGACCTTGAGTATGTGAAGGGGTACTGCACTTCATTCCTGATACAGTTTGGTTTCCATGTTGGTGTTGAGCTCCTGGTTTTCTGTGTTTGGACGGTGAAGATTTGGACCCTCACATTCACAGTCCCTTTCTAAGTGAAGGGAGAGGCTGGCTTGGCTGTTCCTTGTTATTCCGAAAGCCCTGGTTTGGGGCCCATGTTCACACTGGCTCTCAGTCTGGCCAGGTGCAATGTTCTTGAGAGGTGGGGACCTAATTATTACCAGAGTAGCAGCAAGAGAGGGAACATTGTGAATTAAGTATTCAATTAAAAGGAAACATAATTTCTACCTGAAAAAAAAAAAAGAACCCAATTGATGGGCTTAAAGAAGGCAGGAATAGAGGAAAGAATCAGTAAACTGGAAGATAAAACAATAGAAATTCCCAAATCTGAACAGCAGAGGGAAAAGACTAATAAACAAATAAACAAACAAACAGAACTCCAGGGTCCTGCGGGACTATAACAAAAGATCTAACATTCATATAATCACAGTCCCAGAAGGAGATGAGAAAAAGAGTGGCAATGACAATGTGCTTTGAGAGACAATGGCTGAAAATGTCCCAAATTTGGCAAGAGACCTAACTCTACAGAATCAAGAAGCTGTTAACCAAACAGGATAAGCCCCCCAAATATACACCAAAACACATAATAATTAAACTCCTGAAAATGAAAGACAAAAGTGTTGAAAGTGTCAGAGAAAAACACCTTACCATAATGGGAATGATAGCAGATTTCTCACAGAAAACATAGAGACAAGAAAATGGCATTATATTTTTCAGATGCTGAAAGAAAAGAACTGTCAGCCCAGACTCTTATACTCAGTGAAAATATCTACAAGGAAAAAAAGGAAAACAACACATTCTCAGATGAACTTGTACAGGACTCTGTGCTGAAAACTACAACATGCTGATGAAATAAATCAAAGATGTAAATAAATGGAGAGTGTTTATGGATCGGAAGTCTCAACAGAGTAAATATGTCAATTCTTCCCAAATTAATATACAGATTTAATGCAATTCCTATCAAAATATCAGCAAGATGTCTTACAGATATAGACAAGACTCTTCTAAAATGTATAGGGAAAAGTGAAGAAACTAGAACTCCTCAAATAATTTTGAGAAAAAGAGAATAAAATGGGAGAAATCAACCTACGCAATTTCAAAACTACTATACATTAATAGCTACACTAATCAAGACTTTGTGATATTGGCAAAGGAGTAGACACATAAATCAATAGAATAGAACAGAGAGTCAAGAAATAGAAATAGAACCACTCAAATATTCTCAGGTGATTTTTGACAAAGGCGCAAAATTAAAGCATTTTCAACAAATGGTGCTGGCACAATTGGACGTCATAGGCAAAAACTGAACAACCTAAACCTTATGTCTTATAAAAAAGTTAACTCAGGCTGGGCATGGTGGTGGCTCATGCCTGTAATCCCAGCACTTGGGGAGGCCGAGGCAGGCAGATCATGAGGTTAAGGGATTGAGACCATCCTGGCCAACATAGTGAAACCCTGTCTCTACTAAAAATATAGAATCTTTTGAACCCGGGAGGTGGGGATTGCAGTGAGCCAAGATCGCACCTCTTCACTCCAGCCTGGTGACAGAGCGAGACTCCGTCTAAAAAACATATGAACAAAAAATTAACTCAAAATGCTCCACAGACCATTAAATGTAAAATGTAAAACTACAAAACTTGTAGAAAAACACATTAGAAGAAGTCTTCAGGATCCACAGCTAAGCTAAAAGTTCTTAGACTTGTGACTAAAAACATGATCCACAAAAAGAAAAAACAATGAATTAGACCCCATCAAAAGGAAAAATTTTGTTCTGTGAAAGACCCTGTTAAGAGGATAAAAAGACAAGGAGAAAATATTTGCCAGCTACATATCTTACAAAGGACTAGTATTTAGAATATATAAAGAGCTCTCAAAACTCCACAGTAAAAAGCAGACAATCCGATGAGAAAATTGGCAAATGACATGAGGAAACATTTCATCATCAAATAGATGATACAGATGGCCCATCCGCCTGTGAAAAGATGTTCAATATTACTAGCCATCAGAAAAGTGCAAATCAAAACCACAATGAGATATCACTGCACAGCCATCAGAATGGCTAAAATAAAAGACAGTGGCAACACCAAATGCTGAGGAAGACTGCAGAGACACTGTATCACTCATATATTTCTGGTGGGAATGTAAAACGATACAACCATTCTGGAAGAGTATGGCGGTTTCTTAAAATACTAAACATGTAACTACCATAAACTTGAGTAATTGCACTCCTGGACATTTATCCCAAAGAAACTAAAACTTATTTGCCTACAAAAAACCTGAACATGAATGCTTATAGCAGCTTTATTCATAATAGCTCAACGCTGGAAACAACCAGATACCCTTTGATAGGTGAATGAGAAACCAACTGTGGAATACTACACAGTAGTAAAAAGGAATGCACTAGTGCTATTCCCAACAACCTGGATGAGTCTCCAGAGAATTATGTGAAGTGAAAGCAGTCCCAAAAGGTTACTAACTGTATGACATTTATATAACATTCCTGAAATGACACAATTATAGAAATGGAGAACGGATTAGTGGTTGCCAGGGGTTAGGGATGGGGGAGGTGAGAAGGAAAGGGGATGTGGCTATAGAAAGGCAACGTTGGTGATGGAACTCTTCTGTACTTGATTGTCTTTATGTCAATGTCGGTTGTGATATTTTACTACAGTTTTGCAATATGCTACCACTGGAGGAAATTGAGTAAAGTGTATGTAGGATTGCTCTATGTTATTTCCTACAACTGAGTGTTCCTAAAAGGCTTAATGTAAAAAAACTCTTACCGATACGTTGGCCGCACTCCCAGACTCCCAGCCACTATGGCTTGAAGGTCCCCAGGTGATCCAGTGTGCAGCCAGGATTTAAAAAACCACTGGTCTAGGACAGTGCTTCCTAAACTTTCATATGCAAATACATTTTCTGAGTCTCGTTAAAATGGTTCAGGAGGTCTGAGGTAGGGCCAGAGATTCTGCATCTCTAACAAGCTCCGAGGTAATGCCCATGCTGTTGGCCCACGAACCTCACTTTGAGTAGCAAGGGTTTTTACACTGTGGTTACATCCAGGTTGGGTTTATAAGAATTATCAGAGCAACTGTGAAATATATCGTACACTGGGATCCGGCTTAGTCGATTCAGTAGGATCCAGTAGGTCTGGACTGGCGCCGATGACTCTTGGGGATAGACGTCTGGGTATTTCTGCATGCATTCCTGCATGACCTGGAACCGGTCTACACAGTCTGACCCCTTGATCTCCTCCATGATATAGTGGAAACATGAAAAGGCTGACTTGAACTGTTTTCCACAGGGGCTACCGGCCATTCCCCCAAGGCATAGGCAATTCCAGTTAATGTGTAAACATTAAGGTTTAGGTGTTTTTTAATAGCTCCCCTGGTGAATGTGGTGCCGAGCCAGGTTTAGGATCCAGCAGCAAGCTGCCTCCTGCTCCTTGATTCCTGTGTATGAGCTCACCTTGGCACCCAAAGCCAATAATGGAATTTAAAATTCTTGTCTTCATGCCCAGTACTTTCACTGCCTTAGACCTGGGGTCAGGCCCTGGGACTTGGTCTCTCTCATCTGCCCTTGAACCTACCCAGTGGACTTCAGTCAGTGTCACCTCCCTAGAACATGCTCTGGTGTCTCCTGTCTGTCACCGGCCTTCTGGAGGCCAGCCGCCTACTCCTTTTGTTCATCCTTTGGAGGCTGCCTTGATCTAAGCTCAAGTTTGCTCTCACCAGGGATACTGCAACAGCCCCCTAACTGGCCAGCCCACTTCCAATTTCACCCCCTGTAGTCCCCACTCGTGTCAACTGCAAGCAATCTTTCTAAATCCACATTTCTCTCCTTCAGTTACTTATTCCCATTATCATTTTTGCTGATCTGTCTTTCCTATACCACCATTTACTTTATATATAATTTAAATGGATCCACTTTTTGCTGAAGTTTATTTCACTACCACATATGAAAAACCAGTTATCTTTTTTTGTTATCTATAGAACTTTCTATAGGCATAAATAAAATGACAATAAAACAGTGTGATTTAATTCTACTCAGATATTGTGAAGAAGGCTTTGCTTTGTTAAAGAGAAACCTTAGCAAGAGTAAGGATAAGTGTTAAAAACTTCCCATCACTGGCCGGGCACGGTGGCTCACACCTGTAATTCCAGCACTTTGGGAGGCCGAGGCAGGCGGATTACGAGGTCAGGAGATCGAGACCATCCTCGCTAACACGGTGAAACCCCGTCTCTATTAAAAATACAAAAAATTAGCCAGGCGTGGTGGCAGGCGCCTGTAGTCTCAACTACTCAGGAGGCTGAGGTATGAGAATGGTGTGAACCCAGGAGGCCAAGCTTGCAGTGAGCTGAGATCGTGCCACTAAACTCCAGCCTGAGTGACAGAGCGAGACTCTGTCTCAAAATAAAAAAGTAAATAAATAAATAATAAAAACATCCCAACACCAAATTGAGACTCTCTTGGAGGTAATCAGAAGGACTTAAATATACAAGTAAGACTTGAAAATCAGTGAGTCAATATTAGTTAATGGTACATTTCTGTACCATTTACAGTCACTTCAGGTAACACCCAAGATGTGGTAAACACTGTTTTAAATCTTGTCATATATTGTTTTGCTTCTAAATGCCTTGAAGGAAAAGTTCAAACTCCTTAGGCTGTTGGTATGACATTTCCTTCATATTTTGAACCACAGCACTCCAGCAAAAATGAACTCGCTCTCCCCAAACTCCCCAGGTTCTTTCAGTTTTGGGGGGCTCTACACACAGGATTCTCTTCTCCAGGAAGAGGATGTGTCTTGCAGATTAGCATTTCATTTATGTTTACTATTGTCTTTTATGGGTCTATTTCAGAGCCCACCTGAAACAAAGTATGTGAGAAGAATGAAAAGGACAAAGGAGAGGTGGAAAGGTTGATAAACAAGATGGGAAGAAAGGGAGGGAGGCAGAGGGAAAGAAAGTATCAATGAACTTCTATTTATTCTACAAAGCCCATCTTAACTGTTCCTTCTTTTTTGAAGCTTTCCTGTATCCCTTAGCCATATCTAAGCATTTCTTCTTCTGGGTTCCTACAGTATTGTCTCCATATCTCTATTAAGGCATTTAACACTATATTCTTTTTTTTTTTTTTAAGACCGAATCTCACTCTGTGGCCCAGGCTGGAGTGCGGTGACAAGATCTTGTCTCACTGCAACCTCCACCTCCTGGGTTCAAGCGATTCTCCTGCCTCAGCCTCCCGAGTAGCTGGGACAACAGGCACGTGCCACCACAACTGGCTAATTTTTGTATTTTTTTAGTAGAGATGGGGTATTGCCATGTTGGCCAGGCTGGTTTCAAACTCCTGACCTGAGGTGATCCACCCACCTCAGTCTCCCAGTGTTGAAATTACAGGCGTGAGCCACTACGGCCGGTCCACTATATCCTATTGAATGAATTCATGTGTCCTTCACTTAGACTTTGATCCCTACAAGGGCAGGACCACTGCGATATTTACTTATATTTCCAGCACCTAGCCCAGTGGCTTTAAAACTTGGTTGCACATTGGAATCATAGTCAGAGCTTTAAAAAAATACTGATGCCGAGGACTCACCACTCCTGGACTGGATTCTGATGTAACTGGTCTAGGGTGTGTCTGGGTTTCAGGATTAAAAAAATTTTTTTGTTGGAGACAGGTTGTCGTTCTGTTGCCCAGGCTGGAGTGCAGTGGCAAGATCATAGCTCACTGTGACCTTGAACTCCTGGCCTCAAGCAATTCTCCTGCCTTGGCCTCCCAAAGCACTAGGATTATAGGTAGGAGCCACTCTGCCTGGCCTGGATTTTTAAAACTCTCCAGATAGTTCCAATGCAGCCAATATTGTGAATCACTTTCCTAACCAAAGCCGAATTATGGTAGGAGGAGGTCAGTAAGTGATGAGTAAGTAGATGCATCCTGCCTTTAACGCACCACAGTTCTGACCCAACATGACCGCATTCAGAGTTTCATGTGATGCTAATTCATTAATACATTCAGGAACTATTAATTAAACAATAATGTGGTACCAGGTATTATGCTAGGCCAAGCCACTAGAGATGGAAATGTGAGTAAGACTCCCAATTCTCCCCTTGTTTTTGATATGCCTCAGGGATGGCTGGGGCCTGTCCTAGTTCATCCAAGAACTTTCTGTCCTGCTGATTAATTGGCCAGCTCCAACAGCAATCATTTCCCTAGTGACTGACAGCAAATCTTACTTCTGGCTGATTCCTCGGGCAAGTGTTATGTAAGGACAGACTCTATTTACTCTCAGAGAGAGGAAGTTCCCAGGGGGTGTGGGCAAGTCAAGAAACCACAAAGAAAGTGGTCTTGTCTAGATCTCTCCAAGCACTCCAGAAGTGAAAGGGAGATGATGCTCAGGTGGAGACCAAAGTCCTGTGCAGCTCAGACAGGCCTCCTTATGGGTGTGTATCTACATAAAGAAAATGTAAGGCCGAGCGTGTTGGCTCACGCCTGTAATCCCAGCACTTTGGGAGGCTGAGGTGGGCAGATCACCTAGATCAGGAGTTTGAGACTAGTCTGGCCAACATGGTGAATCCCTGTCTCTACTAAAAATACAAAAATTAGCCAGGCGTGGTGGCGGGCACTTATAATCTCAGCTACTGGGTGACCTTGGCTTGGCAGGAGAACTGCTTGAACCTGGGAGATGGAGGCTGCAGTGAGTCGAGCTCGTGTCACTGCACTCCAGCCTGGGTGACAGAGCAAGACTTGTCTCAGGAAAAGAAAAAATCTTCATCACCCATGATGATGTTCATCATCATAGGTAAATGGCATTTCCTTCCCAACCACTACGGTCCCATGCTCAGACCTACTTCAAAACTCTGCACTACAGGTGACTGAAGACCAGAGATGATGTCCAGGTTGGGTCACCCCTGTTCTGTTCTGCTGTGGACTTTGACAACATCTTCTCTCATCCGCTATCACAGCTCCCTAACTGGTCTTCCTGCTCCTGGTTTTGGCCCATTTCACATAGAAGCCAAATGATCTTTCTAAAACCACAAATCCAATCCCCCTACTCAAAACTCTAATGGCTGGCCACTGTTGTCAGAATATACAGAAACCCCCTGACCCCACATATGTGATACAAGGATAACAACCCAAATAAACCTGGACTGTTTTGCATCCAGTCTACCTCTGGTATCTTTTTGTGTGTGTGCGTTTTTTTTGAGGCTGAATCTCACTGTCACCCAGGCTGGAGTGCAGTTGTGCTATCTTGGCTCACTGCAACCTCCACCTCCCACGTTCAAGCGATTCTCATGCTTCAGCCTCCTGAGTAGGTGGGATTACAGGCGCCCACCATAAAGCCCAGCTATTTTTTAAATTTTAGTAGAGATGGGGTTTCATCATGTTGGCCAGGCTGGTCTCCAAACTCCTGACCTCAAGTGATCCACCCGCCTCGGCCTCCCAAAGTGCTGCTGGGATTACAAGCTTAAGTTACCATGCCCGGCCCCATGATCACATTAAAAGGAAATTCAAGTCCAATATCCAGAAAATAAAATGATATGGAAAAGTAACTTCAACCTTTACTGAAGACTTTCCAATAGGCAAAACTGAGAGGTGACAACATGTTAGCAGCCTTCGCTCTCGGCACCTACTCGGCCTGAGATTCCACTCTGGCAGCGCTTGAGGAGCCCTTCAGCCCGCCACGGCACTGTGGGAGCCCCTCTCTGTCCTGGCCGAGGCCGCAGCTAGCTCCCTCTGCTTTCGAGGAGGTATGGAGGCAGAGGCGTGGGCGGGAACCGGGGATGCGCGCTGCGCTCGCAGGCCAGCGTCAGTTCCGGGTGCCCCAGCACTGCCGCAATTCTCACCGGGCCTCAGATGCCTCCGCCCCGCGGGGCAGGGCTCGAGACCTGCAGCGCCATGCCTGAGCCTCCCCCGACTCGTGGGCTCCTGCGCAGTCGGAGCCTCCCTGACACGCACCGCACACTGCGCCACTGCGCCCGGTCCCATGACGGCCCAGGGGCGGAGGAGTGCTGGTGCACAGTGCAGCACTGGTGGGCAGCTTCACCTGCAGCCCCTGTGTGGGATCCACTAGGTGAACCCAGCTGGGCTCCTGGGTCTAGCAGGGACTTGCAGAACCTTTATGTCTAGCTACGCGATTAAAAATACACCAATCAGTACTCTGTATCTAGCTAACCTAGTGGGGACTTGGAGAACTTTTCTGTTTAATTCTGCGTCTAGCTAAGGGATTGTAAGCGCACCAATCAGCACTATGTGTCTAGCTCAGGGTTTGTTAAACACCAATCAGTACTCTGTGTCTACCTCAAGGTTTGTAAATACACCAATCAGTACTCTGTATCTGGCTAACCTAGTGGCAACTTGGAGAACTTTTCTAGCGCTCTGTGTCTAGCTAAAAGGATTGTAAACACACCAATCAGCACTCTGTGTCTAGCTCAGGGATTGTAAATGCACCAATCAGCACTCTGTAAAAATGGACCAATCAGCTCTCTGTAAAATGGACCAATCAGCAGGATGTGGGTGGGGTCAGATAAGGGAATAAAAGTAGGCTGCTGGAGCCAGCAACGGCAACCTGCTGTGGTCTTTTTCTGCAGTGTGGGAGTTTTGTTTTTCTCACTCTGCAATAAATCTTATTGCTGTTCACTGTTAGGGTGTGTACGGTGTTTGTAAGCTGTAACACTCACTGTGAAGCTTTGTAGCTTAATTCCTGAGGCCTGTGAAATCACGAACCCACTGGGAGGAGTGAACAACTCCCAATGTGCTGCCTTCAGAGCTGTGACACTTACTGTGAAGGTCCGCAGTTGCACTCCTGAGGCCAGTGAGACTGTGAACCCACCAGAAGGAAGAAACTACGAACACGTTGGAACATCAGAAGGAATAAGCTTAAGACACACCATTTTTAAGAACTATAACACTCATTGCGAGGGTCTGCAGCTTCATTCTTGAAGTCAGTATGACCAAGAACCCACCAATTCCAGACACAACACCATCACAAAAAACTTATTCTCCCATTTGTCACCACCTAGTGCCAGCTACAGCACCAGCTGCTCATCCTCAAATTTCTCTCTCTCAAAAACTTCAGGTTGCCTTGGTTTCCTTTTAATTCCCTTTTCCCTTCTCACCCACTCTTGGATCTTTCTGATTTATTGAAGGGTATCATGTAATTTCTAATATAAATCAGCTCAGCTTTCCCAGTGCCGTCTTTTCTTTATTCATTACTCCAATCAGCTTGACAAATGCCCAAGAGATAAACAGGTCTACTCTGGAAATAGAGGCAGGGTGCCAGGCAGTGGCTAGTTATATGTCAATACATTTGAGCCATCACACAGATCTTTTTCCACCTGGTGTTACCTTACTGTGCAGCCTCATCTGTGATTCTCCACTCTCTCAAAACAGGCCCTGCTTGTGTACACCGCATACCTTTACAAACGCTGCTCTCCTGCCGGGAATGCCTGTTCCCGTCCTGTTACCCTGGCAAGACATTCAGTTCTTTACAACCCAGTTCTGATGTCACTTCCTTTTAGGCATTCCTCCGTCCCACCGGGCTGGGTTAATTCACTTCCTTCTCCAGAGCTTTGCTGAACTCTGCACAGACCTCAATTACAACCCTTATAAAGCTGGGTTGTGGCCAGGTGCGGTGGCTCATGCCTGTAATCCCAGCACTCTTGTTTGTAGAAAATCCTGGGGAATCTACAAGAAAACTTTTAGAACTCACAAATGAGTTACAGGGACCCAAGTCCTCAGTTTGGCCTTGGAGGGGTCCCTCTGTCTCCTGGCCCTGCTGCCCCTTTCCTGCGGCACTTCCTAGCACCCCTCCTGTGTGTGGCTCTTAGCAGCCGCAGGTGGAGCACCCACTTCCACGCTGCCTACTTTCCCTCTCTGCTCCCTGCCTGGGTAGAGCCTTTGGAGAGCTTCTGTCTCATCTTCACCTCATCCCTTAATAAGTCCTTAATAAGTCCTTAAATAAGGGGCACATTTATCAAGGATAAGAGCTGAACCTGTGTTATCTCATTTAATCCCCACAGCAACCCTCGGAAGTGGGAATTGTAATTATCACCCCATTTTTCAGATGAGGCCCTGGGAACCTACACCCCTAGTCCAAGCTCACACAGTTATGAGGCCCACTGGGCTTGAAAGCAAGGGCTGCTGCCTGACTCCAACATCCAATTTCTTAACCTGAAAGTTGGATAGAGAAGAGAGTCCCAATTCCAATGCTTCCTCCCCTAGCTAGATGTATCTCTTCTTTCCCTGATCCAGACTCCAAGGCTGATAAGCTATCAGCGTGTAGAGCTGACTCTGTACTGTGATCATTTATGTAGAGCTTTTCTCTCCCCTGTTTGGCTGGAAGATCCATGGGAGCAGAGGCCCCATCTTATTCAGCTTTATAGCCTCACGTGCTAGAACTGCTTGGCACATGGTAGGCATGCACATTGCACAGCTTCAGAAAGAGTGAAACGAGATGGTTGAGGGACAATACACTAAAGAGAACAAATGTGTGTTCCCTTTTGCATGCACAGGAGATATGGCCTCACTCATAGTTGGGGTGTCAGGATGATGTGGCTGGAATGTATCATGGGGGAAGGCCATCCCCCTCCTTGCTGACAATGCCTTCCGTGTCCCCTCAAGGCTGCAGTAGAGTTATCCTGGAGAGAAGGGCCCAGTCTTCAGGGCAGGGATTTGTGCACTCATATTTGTTTACTGTGTGTTTGGCACAGTAAAAAATATTTGTGGAATGAATTTGCTGTGTGACTCTGAACCCTTCTCTCAACTTCTGCAGGCCTCCTCTGTTAAAGGGATTGCTCAAGATCAGAGATTTTGCAAACATTCTCCTTTCCCCCTTTTCTCGGTAGCACAACTACTGGTTTATGTAACAGTTTAGATAAGACAGATAGAAGCAGCTTGCTGCTGTAGCTGGAGTGGAGTGGTGGAACCCAGAGCCCTGTCTACTTGACTCCCCCTCTTTGCCCCAGACTCCCCAGAGGCCCCTCAGAGCAGCTTGAGAACAGTCAAGCTGGAGAAACTCTAAAGGGCCTTGAAATTCGGAGAGCTCTGTAAGGAGTGTCCACATTTTTTTTTTGAGACAGAGTCTCGCTCTGTCACCAGGCTGGAGTGCAGTGGCAACATCTCAGCTCGCTGCAAGTTCTGCCTCCTGGGTTCACACCATTATCCTGCCTCAGCCTCCCGAGTAGCTGGGACTACAGATGCCCACCACCATGCCCAGCTAATTTTTTTGTATTTTTAGTAGAGACGGGGTTTCACCATGTTAGTCAGGATGGTCTCGATCTCCTGACCTTGTGATCTGTCTGCCTCGGCCTCCCAAAGGGTTGGGATTACAGGCATCAGCCACTGTGCCCGGCCTTTTTTTTTTTTTGTTGGGAACAAGCCCCCCAAAATCTGGCCATAAACTGGCCCCAAAACTGGCCACAAACAAAATCTCTGCAGCACTGTGACATGTTCATGATGGCCACAATGCCCAGGCTGGAAGGTTGTGGGTTTACTGGAATGAGGGCAAGGAACACCTGGCCCACCCAGGGCAGAAAACCGCTTAAACGCATTCTTAAGCAACAAACAATAGCATGAGCGATCTGTGCCTTAAGGACATGCTTCTGCTGCAGTTAACTAGCCCAACCTATTCCTTTAATTTGGCGCATCCCTTCGTTTCCCATAAGGGATACTTTTAGTTAATTTGATATCGATAGAAACAATGCTAATGACTGGCTTGCTGTTAATCAATACATAGGTAAATCTCTGTTTGGGGTCTCAGCTCTGAAGGCTGTGAGACCCTTGATTTCCCACTTTACACCTCTATATTTCTGTGTGTGTGTCTTTAATTCCTCTAGTGCTGCTGTGTTAGGGTCTCCCCGACCTAGCTGGTGTCAGCATTTTTTTTTTTTTTTTAAGACGGAGTCTCACTCTGTTGCCAGGCTGGAGTGCAGTGACTCGATCTCGGCTCAGTGCAACCTCTGCCTCCCGGATTCAAGCGATTCTCCTGCCTCAGCCTCCTGAGTAGCTGGGACTACAGGCGCACCACCACGTTCAGCTAATTTTGTATTTTTAATAGAGATGAGGTTTCACCATGTTGACCAGAATGGTCTTGATCTCTTGACCTTGTGATTCGCCCACCTTGGCCTCCCAAATTGCTAGGATTATAGGCATGTGCCACTGTGCCCGACTGGAGAGTCTGCATTTTAAAAGAGTGGCTCTGAAAAGAGAAAATCCTTTTCCATACATTTGGACAACTATTATTTAATGCGCTTGAATGGTGGAATGTAAGGGCCTTGATTAGGAGTAAGAGGGTGTAGTGTTGTCTTAGGATGGAGAGTTTATGTTTCCCAGGGCCTCCAAACTCCCCTGGGTCTAGGGGGCCACTAGTTCTGCCTTACCATTTGTGCAAGTGAGCCCTGACCTGCAGCTTGCAAGCAGACACTAGGCCGCTGTACTTTCCCGTCAGCCTGCCATGTTCTTCTAAGTGGCTATCCGCTTCACTCCTACTTTTCCCCATTGATTTTTCCCTCCTCTTGTTTTCCAGAACTCACAAAAACCTCCACTGGTTCTAAGCATTTTACACAGTGCTGTGAACTTGCTGGTGGAAGTTGAATAAGTGGATGTGTGATAGGCAAATTGCCCTAGATTTCGATATTTTAGTTAAAATTCCACACAACACCTGGGATATATAATCACACAGGAACCACTTAGCTTCTTGTGAAAACAATCACAGAGTCTAGGAAATGGAAAAATAATCATAGTTTTCATAACTTGTTCCCATGAGGACCTGCTCAGTGCTGGGAAGTTACAGCTGTGCACACTTCCAGCTGTGGCTGCACCCACCCTCACTCCCACCCTGTCCTGTGCCTCCTGTTACATTGCTATTTACCCAGTTCCTCAACAGGTTCCTGTACAGGCTGTAGGTGCTCAAGAGAGCTATTAAGTGACTATTGTTATCCAGCTGAGATGCTCCCCTGTACAATCTGAACAACTACACCATCCATCACTGGAATAAAGGATTACTGGACTTTTAAAGAGAAACTGATATACTCATGCTTATAGCAGCATTATTCGCAATCACCAGAAGGTGGAAGCAACCCACATACCCATCAGCAGATGAATGGGGAGACAGAATGTGGTCCTCACATACCATGCAATATTTTTAAGCCTTAAAAAAGGAAGGGCATCTGGCACGTGGTACCACCTGGATGAACCTTGAGGACATTCTGCTAAGTAAAATATGACAATCAGAGAAAGAGAAATACTGCATGATTCTACTTATATGAAGTCCCTAGAGTCGTCAAATTCCTCGAGACAGAAAGTGGAATGGTGGCTGCCAGGGGCAGGAGGAAAGAGGAGTTAGTGTTTGAAGGGTACAGAATTTCAGTTTTGCAAGGTGAAGAGTTCTGGAGGTGGATGTTGGTGATGGGCACATGATTGTGTGGTTGTGAATGTAGTTAGTGTCACTGAACTGTGCACATACAATGGTTAAAGTAGTAAGCGTTATGGGTAGAAATAGGTATAGATATAGATTTATTTTTTCTGAGATGGAGTCTCGCACTGTTGCTCAGGCTGGAGTGCAATGGCGTGATCTCGGCTCACTGCAACCTCTGCCTCCCAGGTTCAAGCGATTCTCCTGCTTCAGCCTCCCAAGTAGCTGGGATTACAGGTGCATGCCTCCATGCCTGGCTAATTTTTTTTGTATTTTAGTAGAGTCGAGGTTTCACCGTTTGCCCAGGCTGGTCTTAAACTCCTGAGCCCAGGCAATCCACCTGCCTCAGCCTCCCAAAGTGCTAGGATTATAGGCATGAGCCACCACGCCTGGCCCTGTGTTATGGATATTTTACCACAATTAAAAATAAATAACTAGATGAGAAACTAAACAGCTCCTTCAAGCACTTTGACAAGGTCTAACATTAAAGGATTTGTCAACTTAAGGGCATCTTAAAAAGAAATCCTCCTGGGGATTCATGGTAGACTGAATGGAGGTGTCTTGTGGTAGAGAGCAGTGCATTGATTGAGTTGTTACACTTTAAATCAAATTTTCTTATAAACTCATATTCCCACGCCCAGATACTTCGGGAGCAGTGACTCACACTCTGTTTAACATTTAACTTGATTTCTCCTCATCTCAGTTAAGGAATCGGGGATTGGTCTCTTTTATGCTCCTGGGGAAGCAGGATTCTGAATAAAACTAACTGTCTCTGTGGTTGGTTTTCTTTTTTTTGTTATTGACATAGAACAATCGTAAAATTAAGAAATGCAGCAAAATAATGTGTACATTATTATTCTACTTACATAAAACAGAGAAATGCAGGGGGAAAAAGTGGATCTTTGAGAGGTAGGCCACCCTTCCCTGGGATTGCTATAATGAACCTCAATTTCTCTGTTCTTTAAGTTCAGCACAGTCCGATAAAGGAGGGCAAACAAGGTTTACAAGAGGCAGCCCGACAAGAAGGGTAAAATCAGCATGATCTTCCCTGCACAGGATGACGGAAACCAATTTACTGTCTCAGCTGTGTGTCTAAGGCACATTTTCACCTGCTGGTGTGCATGGGCAGCCCTGCAGCTCCACACCTCCTCTTGCTGGTTGCCTACTGGAGTGGCTGCAAGCTCTGCACCGGCATCCTCATTCCTAAGCCCCTTGCGTACCAACAAACAGGACCCTCCACCTCAGCAGTACTGTTCTCACAGAGGACAGGGATTCTCAGGACAGTGATGAGGTAACCGACCTCAGAGACAGGCAGCTTTACCAAGACTATACAGCAAGTCAGGGTTGGAGTTGACAGCGGTACTTGGGGTTTCTTGGACCCAGGTCCAATTCTTTTTGGAATCAAGCAACTAACATTTATAGCAGGTACCCCAGGCCAGGCGTGGTGCTTGGGGATTGATAGGTATTGTTTTATTAAAGTCCCACCATAATGCTAGGAGGTAATTACTATTACAATTATTTTTCCAGATTACTTTTACTGAGTCTTACAGAGCTTAAGTAATTTGCCAAAAGTCATGGAACTAACAAAAGGCAGAATCTGGATTTTAACCTTGGTCTGTGTGACTATCTGTTTGTAGGCAATACTTCCTCCCTTCCTGTTTCAGAAGATTTTTGATAAAAAAACATTAAGTTACCACAATTAAAATAAATAAAAAAGAAACTAAACAGCTCCTTGAAGCATTTTGACAAGATCTAACATTAAAGGATTTGTCAATTTAAGGGCATCTTAGGAAGAAATCTTCCTGGGAATTCAGGGTAGACTGAATGGACGTGTCTCGCAGCAGACACCAGTGCATTGATTGAATTGTTACACATTAAATTAATTTTTTTTTTTTTTTTTTTGAGACGAAGTCTCAACTCTGTTGCCCAAGTTGGAGTGCAGTGGCACAATCTCGGTTCACTGCAACCTCCACCTCCCGCGTCCAAGCGATTCTCCTGCCTCAGCCTCCCAAGTAGCTGGAACTGCAAGCACGTGCCACCATTCCCGGTGAATTTTTGTATTTTTAGTAGAGATGGGGGATTTCACTACGTTGGCCAGGCTGGTTTCGAACTCCTGACCTCGTGATCTGCCCACCTTGGCCTCCCAAAGTGCTGGGATTACAGGCGTGAGCCACGGCACCCGGCCCATTTGTTTATTTTTAACTGTGATAAAATACCTACAGTATAACACTTACCATTTTAACCATTTTATATGCACAGTTCAATGATACTAACTACATTCACAACCATGCAACCATGCACTCATCGCCACCACCCATCTCCAGAATTCTTATAATAATCCATTAATTCATGTGCTAGGTTTGTGTGGTTTTCTGGAGTCACTGCCCCCTGAGGTATTTAGGCATGGCAATATGAGTTTATAAGAAAATTTAGGCCAGGCGTGGTGGCTCACTCCTGTAATCCCAGCACTTTAAGAGGTCGAGGCAGGCAGATCACGAGGTCAGGAGTTTGAGACCATCCTGGCCAACATAGTGAAACCCCGTCTCTACTAAAAATACAAAAAATTAGCTGGGTGTGGTGGCTTATGCCTGTAATCCCAGCTACTCAGAAGCTGAGGCAGGAGGATTGCTTGAACCTAAGAGGTGGAGGTTGCAGTGAGCCGAGATCACGCCACAGTGCTCCAGCCTGGGCAACAGAGCAAGACTCTGTCTCCAAAAATAAATAAATAAATAAGCAAATAAATAAATAAGGCTGGGCACTGTGGCTCACGCCTGTAATCCCAGCACTTTGGGAGGCCGAGGTGGGTGGATCACTTGAGGTCAGGAGTTTCAGACCAGCCTGGCCAACACGGTGAAACCCCATCTCACGAAAAATACAAAAAATTAGCTGGGAGTGGTGGCCCATGCCTATAATCCCAGCTACTCAGGAGACTGAGGCAGGAGAATCGCTTGAACTCGGGAGGTGGAGGCTGCAGTGAGCCAAGATCATGCCACTGCACTCCAGTCTGGGCAACCGAGCAAGACTCCATCTCAAGAATAAATAAATGAGAAAGAGAACTTTGCTGTGTGCCCCTCATATGTGTCCTGTCCCATCCATGGCCCCCACAAGAAACTACCATCCTGACTTTTAAGGAATCACTCTTGTGTCTTTTAATTTTTTTTTTTTTTTGAGATGGAGTCTCACTCTGTTGCCCAGGTTGGAGTGCAGTAGCACGATCTCAGCTCACTGCAACCTCTGCCTCCTGGGTTCAAGCTATTCCCCTGCCTCAGCCTCCTGAGTAGCTGGGACTACAGGCACCTGCCACCACACCTGGCTAATTATTTTTTGTATTTTTAGCAGAGATGAGGTTTCACCATATTGGCCAGGCTGGTCTCGAACTCCTGACCTTGTGATCCACCCACCTCGGCCTCCCAAAGTGCTGGGATTACAGGCATGAGCCACTGCGCCCGGCTTAAAATTGTTTTTTTCCTCAAATGTACATACCTAGATACTACATTCTTGACCATTTGAAAAAATTGCTGCCTTTTAATTCTTTTTAAATGTGTGGGTTCATCATTCATCCTTTTACTTCCTTATACTTTTTCCTTGAAAGAATCTGGAAGTTTGACTGTTGCATCTTCCTTGGGCTGATGTTGCTGACTGCACACTTGAAGTTCTGTTCAACACACTACTCTGTCCTGTGGTCGTCCTGAGAATTGCCAGCTGAATCCAGAGACTGGCTCAGGCTCAGGATTGATCCCTTTGGTCAGACTGCAGGTAGGGCTTGGTTTCTCCATGTGGTATGTAATGTCTGGTTGTCTCATTTTCTAATAATCTTAGCAGCTGTTATACTTAACACCTATATCTATTCCTCTGTTCCCTTAAAAATTAAAAAATGTTTTCTAATTGTGTAAAATATATATAATACGGAATTTACCATCTTAACCATTTTAAAGTGTACAGATCAGCAATGTTAAGTACATTCATATTGTTGTGCAAACAATCTCCAGAACTCTCTTTATCTTGTAAAACTGAAACTCTATATTTACTGAACAACTCACCATTTCCCCCTCCCCCAACCCCTGGCACCCACCATTCCACTTCCTTTTTCTTTTTTTTTGAGACCGAGTCTCGCTCTGTCACCCAAGCTGGAGTGCAGTGGCGCCATCTTGGCTCACTGCAACCTCTGCCTCCCAGGTTCAAGCGATTCTCCTGCCTCAGCCTCCTGAGTAGCTGAGATTACAAGCTCCTACCATCATGCCTGGCTAATTTTTGTATTTTTGTAGAGACAGGGTTTCACTATGTTGGCCAGGCTGGTCTTGAACTCCTGACCTCAGGTGATATGCCTGCCTTGGCCTCCCAAAGTGCTGGGATTACAGGTGTGAACCACTGCACCTGGCCCCACTTTGTTCTTCTTTCTGTTTTTTGGGGGGGTTTGTTTGTTTGTGTGTTTGTTTGTTTTTGGAGACGGAGTCTCTCTCTGTTGCCCGGGCTGGTGTGCAGTGGTATGATCTCAGCTCACTGTAACCTCCGCCTCCTGGGTTCAAGCAATTCTGCTGCACAGCCTCCTAAGTGGCTAGGACTACAGGCGCATGCCACCACACCTGGCTAATTTTTTTGTATTTTTAGTAGAGATAGGGTTTCACCATGTTGCCCAGGCTGGTTTCGAACTCCTGAGCTCAGGCAATCCGCCCACCTCGGCCTCCCAAAGTCCTAGGATTACAGGTATGAGTCATCACACCCGGCCGTTTTTTTTGTTTGTTTGTTTTTTGGTTTTTTTTTTTTTTTTTTTTTTTTTTTGAGACAGAATCTAGCTCTGTCACCCAGGCTGGTGTGCAGTAGTGGTACAACCTCAGCTCCCTGCAACCTCCGTCTACTGGCTTCAAGCGATTCTCCTGCCTCAGCCTCCAAAGTAGCTGGTATTACAGGCACATGCCAGCATGCTCGGCTAATTTTTTGTATTTTTAGTAGAGACGGGATTTCAGTATGTAATCCAGACTAGTCTTGAACTCTTGACCTCAAGAGATTCGCCTGCCTTGGCCTCTTAAAGTGCTCAGATTACAGGCGTGAGCCACCGCGCCTGGTCTCCACTTTCTGTCTCTATGAGTTTGAGAACTCCAGGGACCTCATACGGGCAGATTCATACACTACTTGTCCTTTTGTGACTGACTGATTTCTCTTAGCATAATGTCCTCAGGTTTCATCCACGCCGTAGCATATGACAGGATTTCCTTTCTTTTCGATGCTGAATAATATTTTATTGTATGAACACGCCACATTTTGTGTACCCATTCATCCACTGAGGGACACTGGCTGCTTCCACTCTTCGGCTGCTGTGAATAATGCTGCTGTGAACATGGGTGTATAGACGTCTCTTCAAGACCCTGCTTTCAATTCTTTTGGGTATATACTCAGACACAGAATTGTTGGGTGGCATGATAATCCTATGTTTAATTTTTTGAGAAGCTGCCATACTGTTTCCCACAGTGGCTGCATTTTAGATTTTCATCCTTTATTCTCTCTTAATGTTCATTTCCACCGCTCACCACTCCGGGAGTGTTCAGTGTCCTCAGCTACCCATATTGGGATCCAAAAGGTAATGTTTCCTCTAATAGTTCCAAACTGGGAACTACATGCAAGTCCAGTAACAGGGGATCCATTAAGTGGTAGATCCCTAACATGGAATCCCAGGTAAGCATTTAAAATATTGTTGTGGAAGAGTATTTATGACATGAAAAGATGTCTCTAATACTTGTTTAAGTTAAAAAAAAAAAAAAAGGAGGCTACAAAACAGAATGTATATGTGTAGGTAAATCTATAGTTTTGGTAAAAAGACAACTGTCTATTAGTAGGAAGAGCTGTCTTAACTAACCTTCACTTAACTGATTCACTGAATTAGCCAAAGTCCCTCACCCCTGTCACTTGTAAAACACAGCGACCCAACAGCTTTTGTTTTCACACCTTCTGCTCCCATTCAGCTGTACAATGAGTAAGAGTCACCTTAGTCCCAAGTTAGTTGTTTCCAAACTTGTTTATTCCAGTTGTATTATATATGGTATGAATGAATTATACATGACACAAGAAGGTGAAATACGAGCGCAAAAAGGTCTCCATGGGAACAAAGTCAAATATTTGGAGAAGATGCCTTAAACAAGCGTTAAATTAGGGGTGGATAAGACAAGGGTAAAAGCCTGGGACACCACCTCTTGGAGAGGAACTATCTTTCTGAGTTATCACCCTGGAGCGTCAATTCTTGTCCCCTTTATTGTCCTGAATTTTCACAGCTCTCCATGGTAAGTGATCAGCCACATTACACTCACCAAGTATGCAGAGTCAAGAGACTATTTTCATTCTGTTGCAAACCTTCAGGTCAGCATATCATAGGTATCTATGGAATTCATTCCTGCAGGGGCAAACATGTGGCATTTGTCCCACCATTCTCCCATCCTAAACCCATGACTGATATCATGAACCCATCACCAGATTCTATCCCGGTAAATCCACACTGTAGTATCAGAACTCTCTGGTTAGCCACAACGAATCAACTGGAGCTGACATGTCATGTGACATGAAACCTATGCTGCCTCCCCAGCCTCCTCAGGTTACAGAAGGCTTTTAAAAAATCAGGTAGAAAATTAAACATATGCAAAGTGTCTAAAGTCCTGGCCTCTGGGCCCCTGGCCTGAATATACTGTTTTGTATGTGGTAAGTATTCAGGGTTCATTGAATGAATGAATGAGTGAATGAATGAATGAATGAATGAATACTTGGGGAATGCATGGTCTCCTGCTTTCCAAAGCTCACCATTCAGTCTTTCTCCTTCACATCATCCATCTTAGTTTCCCCTGACAGCTGTGCTCTGAATTTCCTCCCAGTCTACAGGACAGCAGAAGGCCATAGTGCCCAGAAATCCCACCATTACCGACTGGTTTCTTTTGGATGTCATATCCCATTCAGGGTTATTTGCAGGTAACCTCAATACTAGAATCACAAACACCTAATAACTTCTGTCTACGTTCAGGAAGGTTGTGACACACCAACAAAATGATTCTCAGAAGACTGCATTACCAACTGCGAAGCACTCTGCCCCAAGAAGTGGGCTGTAAATCAGACTTGTTTTGTTTCACTGCTGTACAGCTTTTGGAAAGCACCAGCCAGCCTCTCTTCTTCCAGAAAGGAAAAAAATGCTTCCATCTCCTTATTCTGCTTTCCCCTCCCCCTCCTGTTTTGCAGCCTCTGGAGTTCGGTGAACATATCTGACCTGTCCCTCAATATTCTCCCTTCTGCCTCTTTGTGCTGTTCTGTCTTCCCACACCACCCTTCCACACACCCCACGCTGACACACTGAGACCCTGCCCGGCCCCAGGCCCAACTCAGAGGCCACCCAGCAAGGAACCACTTTGGCAGAAAGTCTACCATCTCTCCACGTGACAGTCCTTTGTAAGCACCTTCGATTTTCTTTAGCACATTCTACCTTATTTTGCTGGTCTAAAGTCGTAACAGTCCAGGGCGGCCAATGTTTATTGAAAGCTTTGAGTGTGCCAGTCACCATGTAACAGGCTTACATGCCATTGTGGTTTGAATGTTTCTGTCTCTCCAAAATTCATGTTGGAGCTTTGGGAGGTGATTAGGCTATGAGGGCTCCACCCTCGTGAATGGGATTAATGCCCTTATAAGGGAGGCTCCAGAAAGCTGTCTGGCTCTTCTGTCTTTTCTGTCATATGAGAACACATTGTCCCTTCCATGTCTTCCATCACAGGAGGACACCCTAGATGGCACCACCTATGAGGAGGGAACCCTCCCCACACAGTTAACCTGCTGGCACCTTGATCTCGGACTTTCTAGGCTTCAAAGGATATAAATTTCTGTACTTTATAAATTATCCAGTCTCAGATATTTTATTAAAGCATACAAACAGACTCGTATTCTCTCCTTTATCTTGCAAACCTCTATAGCCATGTCCATTTTATTGAGGCTCAGAGATGCTAAGGAGCCCAAGGTCACACAGCTAGTAAGGAACAGGGCCAGGCATTCATTCATTAATGAATTCATTAATTCATTCAATCAATATTTACTTATTTATTAAATGCCTATAATGTGCTAATCATAGTCTAGATGTTGGGAAAATAACAGTAATCAAGTCAAAGTGCTCATCCACAAGGAGCTATCATTCTAGTGGGAAGAAACATATCCTAAAGAAAAACACAAGTCAGTAAATACTGTGTCAGGTGGTGATAAATGCTATGGGGAAGAAAGAGGGTAAGTGATAGCTTAAGTGGGTCTGCTGTTTATATAGGGTGGTCAAGGTGATCTGGCAACATTTGAGCAGAGATCCAAAGGAAGTGAGTCATGCAGAGATCTGCAGGAAAAAAAAATCAAAGAGGTGGGAACAGCCTATGCAAAGGCCCTGGGGTGGGCACATCTTTGACATGTTACAGAAGCAGCAAGGAGTTTAGTGTGGCTGGAGCTGAGTGAGTGAGGGGAGATAAACTGAGGTGACAGGGGTTAAATCATGGAGGGCCTTGCGGTTATGGCAGAAACTTCGGTTTTGACTTTTACGAAACAGGGAGCCACTAAAGGACAACTCCCAGAACCCATGTCCTTAATTGCTACGCTATACTACTGATGGACCACATGAATGAATGGCAAAAGGTACTTGGGGACTTTTTCTCATTAAAACCAGCAGGATGGTGGCCAGAAAGTCTAGAAACAACCCATGGAAGGGCAAGATGTGAGTTAACAAGGAGGGCTAATTGGGAAGGGGGGAAGTGCCCATCGCCTTGGTTGCCGGGAGTCTCTGTGGCTCCCACAGCACAAGACTGTGTGGGGCCCTGTGATGTGTGGGGTCCCAGTGGGTCCTCTACGTGGATTTGCAGAGTAGATTTTCCAGGCCTGCCCCAGATGGGCCTCAGCCCTTCCATGAAAGGTGTTCTTTCCTAACAAGAGGCAGTGAGAAAAAGCCAATGTTTGCAATGACTCACCAGAGAGAAATGAAAATTGTGCCCAGACTGGAAAATAACTCATCTGAAAGTGACACATTTGCCTCCTATATATATATATATATACACACACACACACACACACATAAAAAACTTTTTCTTTTCTTTTTCCTTCTCATTTGAAGGAAGGCAGAGCCTTCTCACATACACTGCTTTACAGCAGGAAAATCTACTCCGCAAACTTCTGAAATTCCTGTCCTTATTCCTGTCACAATTCTCTCAGAGGCAAAAGGACATCATATCTGGGGAGGTGGCCATCTGACGGCAGGACAGCAAGCGTGTGCCCTGGCATTCCCAGGACAATCCCAATAGCAAGTATTCTTCTGATTGGCTGCCCCCCCCACCCCGCCCCACTGCCAACTAACCAGCTATTCTCAAACTTGGGAGTGCATACGTTAAAATGCAGATTCCGGGAACTCTGGGAGGAGGCTCGGACACTGCATTTTAAATAGAGAATCTCCAATGATTCTGATGCAGGCTGTCTGAGAAATACTTCCCCAAACCACAGGAATAGTCCCAGTAGCCCCAGCCTTCTGCATCTATGCTTAAAGGATGAAGTGATCCCAATCCTTTCTCGGACCACAGAGAGGCACGTTTTAGCTCCTGGCAGAGGTCAGAATGCTCCTGGCCAAATCGGAGTCGTGGAGAATCTTGAAATCCTAGTCCTTGCCCCTGGCCATCCCAGCTCTCTTCATTTATCTTCCTGACTTGAGCTTCTGGACTCTGCCCAGCATTTGCTCTCTGGGTCACAGCCAGGAAGGCCTCGGTGCTGCGGCATGGAGCTGCCCTGGGCCTTCGATACAAGCCATAGCTGGAGAAGGGGCCAGAACTTGCCTAAGCCTCTGATCATGAAGTATAATAGAAATGCCTAATTGTGATTATGAAACACTGTTTCACATCTTAATTTGTTGAAGCTACATGTTGACAGGAGGTACTCCCTTAGCAGGTGGAAACAAAAGGACCCCGCTCTATTATTACTGTAATTTACTGGAATAAGGAGCCACCAGATGCAGCCCTGGCTCACACCCCTTCCTCATGAATTACAAAGCTGGTCTGAGGGCCCTGTCAGTTGCTGGCTTTGGGCACCAACATTGCTATTTAAAATCTTCCTGTGGTGCATTCCACTTCGTTGAGATCTCTGCTCAGATGCCATCTTCCTTACCCACTGGTCTAAATGACTCTCTTCCCCAGTGCCCCTCTCTTGTTATTTCTAACCTCTTAGCCTACTTTATTTTCCTTCAGCGCATCCACCACTATTTGAATTACAAATTGATTTATTTGCTTGCTACTTTATCGTCTGCCTCAATCCATCTAGAAGGTAAGTTCTTTAAGAGCTATGATCTTGTCATATTCAACACCGTATTTTGATGCCTTGCACATAACAGGCACTCAACTGATAGTTTCTGAACGAATCAATCAATGATAAATGAATGAATGTTACAACGCTCTGAGGGCCCTGGAGTCATCTCTAACTGCATGATGCTCTACTTATTGGATCCAGTGGTCTTTGGGCACTAAGCAGATACACAAAAAATAACAACAGCTGCTTTTTTTTTTTTCTTTTGAGACAAGATCTTGCTCTGTTGCATAGGCTGGATGGAGTGCAGTGGCGCAATCTTGGTTCACTGCAACCTCTGCATCCCAGGCTCAAGCACTCCTCCCACCTTGGCCTCCCCAGTAGCTGGGACTGTGAATGCGCACCACCACATCTGACTAATTTATGTATTTTTTGGTAGAGATGGAGTTTCACCACGTTGCCCAGGCTGGCCTCAAACACCTGGGCTCAAATGATCCACCCACGTTGGGCTCCCAGAGTTCTGGGATTACAGATGTGAGCCACTGTACCTGGCCAATAGCTGCTTTTATTTAGAGCTTACTGGGTGTACTGGGTGTACACCCCATCTCATTTTATCCTCAGAGTAGTTTTGCAAGATTGGAATTATTAACCTCATTTTTAAATTTTTCATTTTTTTGAGACAGGGTCTCGTTTTGTCACCCAGGCTGGGGTACGGTGGCACATTCAATAATTCACTGCAGCCTCGACCTCCCGGGCTCAAGCAATTCTCCCATCTCAGCGTCCCGAGTAGCTGGGACCACAGACACACACCACCATGCCCAGCTAATTTTTGTATCTTTTTTGGTAGAGACAGAGTTTCACCATGTTGCCCAGGCTGCTCTGAACTCCTGGGCTCAAGTGATCTGCCTGCCTCAGTCTGCCAAAGCGCCGGCATTACAGGCATGAGCCACTGCACGTGGCCCTATTAACTCCACATAAGAGATGTAAAAACCAATGATAAAGTCACCCAGCCAGTAAGGGGAGAGGTGGAATTCAAACTTAAGTCATCTAATGCCAAGGTCTTCACTGTGTCTCATGACAACCGCATTTGATGTGATCTACCGTGTGTTGACACTGGGATAGGATCCAGAGACAAGCAAGACAAGGCCCTTAACTGCAGAAGTTCAGGGTCTATCTGGGCAGTGCAGCAGAATAAGGATGAGCAAGCAATTAGAATTCACCTCTACATCTGAGCCTCATCCTTTACTAGCTGAGCCTCAGCTCCCTCCTCTGTAAAATGGAGTACTAATTCACCAAAATAATGGAGTAATAAGTCACCAGTCCTCTGCTATGTGAGGACACAGCAAGAAGGCAGCCACTTGCAAGCCAGAAGAGCCCCCGCACCAGAGCCTGGCCACAGTGGCACCCTGATCTCAGACTCCCAACCACCAGACCTGTGAGAAACCAATGTTTGCTGTTAAGGCCGCCCAGTCCATGATATTTGGTTATATACAGCAGCCTGGACTAAAACAGTAGTGATTCTGGAAGTTAGGTCTACTAGCCAAACACTGTGAACCACTGCTACATTTAATTCCATCACATACATCAGAAGTAGGTAGTTTTATTATCAAACTAAAGGTACAAAGAAAAGAGTCAAGAAACTCTAGGCAATTAAAAATTAGCATCACAATCTAGGTGAGGTGGCTCATGCCCACAATACCCAGATCCCTAAACAGGAGGATCACTTGAGGCCAGGAGTTCAAGATCAGCCTGGGCAATAGAGCAAGAAGCTACCTCTACAAAAAATATAAAAATTAGTCAGGTGTAGTGGCATAAGCCTGTAGTGCCTGCTACTTGGGAGGCTAAGGTGGGAGGATTGCTTGAGCCCAGGCATTTGAGACTATAGTGAGCTATCATCACACTACTGTACTCCAGCCTGGGCAGCAGAGCAAGACTCTTAAAAAAATTACCATCACAAGCCGGGCATGGTGACTCACCTCCGTAATCCCAGCACTTTGGGAGGCTGAGGTGGGTGGATCACGAGGTCAGGAGATCGAGACCATCCTGGCTAACATGGTGAAACCCCGTCTCTACTAAAAATACAAAAAAATTCGCCAGGCGTGGTGGCGGGTGCCTGTAGTCCCAGCTACTCAGGAGGCTGAGGCAGGAGAATGGCATCAACCCATAAGGCAGAGCTTGCAGTGAGCCGAGATCACGCCACTGCACTCCAGCCTGGTGACAGAGCGAGACTCTGTCTCAAAAAAAAAAAAAAAAAATTACCATCACAAATCAATTATTTTCAAATCTCTCTGTTAATAAGTATTTCCTGATTGGGCTGTTTAGATTTTAGCATCTACATGGGCAATACAAGGCAGGTGAGGGTGAAGGAAACTGGCATCTCATAGCTGGGGTGATGCAAATTATTGCTGTCTGTGGGCAGTTTTGTAGCTTTTACTCAAAATCTTTAAAATGTACATATTCTTTGGCTCTGCAATTCTACTTCTGAGAATCTTTCATCCCACAGGGTACAAAAAGATGTTCACCATAGTGTTGTTTTTATTACTGGAAAATGGGATGCAATATAAACAGCAGTCATCATGGGACTGGTCCCATGTTGGCACACAAGAACACTGGGATGGTATGCAGCGATTAATAATCATGGGGCTGGCCAGGCACAGTGGCTTACGCCTGTAATCCCAGCACTTTGGGAGGCCGAGGCAGGCGGATCACCTGAGGTCAGGAGTTCGAGACCAGCCTCAACATGCAGAAACCCTGTCTGTACTAAAAATACAAAATTAGCCAGGCATGGTGGTGCATGCCTGTAATCCCAGCTACTCGGGAAGCTGAGGCAGGAGAATTGCTTGAACCTGGCAGGCAGAGGTTGCGGTGAGCCAAGATCGCGCCACTGCACTCCAGCCTGGGCAACAAGAAGCAAACTCCATCTCAAAATAATAATAATAATAATAATAATCATGTGACTTTCTCTGCTGATATGGGAAGGTGTCCATAATAGTCAAATTAAGAAGATGACAAAATGGTACATAATCATATTTCTGTAACATTTTATGTATGGGTGTGTATGCTTGCAGAAAAGTCTACAAAAATATTCCCTGGATTGTTCACTGCGACTTTATCATAGTAGAAGGATTTCAAGTGATATTTTTTCAAACTTTTGATTTAACAGGTAGTATTGTGTTAGGAAGCCAAGCAAAAAAAAAAAAAAAACAAAACCAAAAAACAAAAAATGAAAAAACAAAACACAAAACTGGAGTGGCCAGGCGTGGTGGCTCATGTCTGTAATTTCAGCACTTTGGGAGGCCAAGGCAGGTGGATTGCTTGAGCTCAGGAGTTGGAGACCAACCTGGCCAACATGGCAAAACTCTGTCTCTACAAAAAAATATAAAAATTAGCTGGGCGTGGTGGTGCATGTCTGGAATTTCAGCTGCCTGGGAGGCTGAGGCACGAGAATCACTTGAACCCGGGAGGCAGAGGTCGCAGTGAGCCAAGATTGCGCCATTGCACTCCAGCCTGGGTGACAGAATCAGATCCTGTCTCAAAAAAGAGAAAGGAAAAAACTGGAGTCAATCTAAAATTATTTTACAGAAAAGTGTTGAGGAAATAATAGAACACGCAGGAAAGAGACGTGACAAAATGGCGAAGGGGAGTGTGAAAGTTTGGCAAACACAGTTTTCAATTCTTCATCGTGCTCTTGTGTGAAAGACTGTCTGCTCTTGCTTCTAAGTGATAAACCTCTTAGTGGGAAAACCTCTTCCTTTTATTTAAGCTTTGACCCCGTTTTGGTGGTCCATGAC
This sequence comes from Chlorocebus sabaeus, assembly GCF_047675955.1. NCBI lineage: Eukaryota > Metazoa > Chordata > Mammalia > Primates > Cercopithecidae > Chlorocebus > Chlorocebus sabaeus. The sequence goes on from NC_132925.1 coordinate 53,305,112, forward strand.
ACCTGCCCTTCCTGACAGATGTCAGGGCATGGGCCAGACAGGCCCGCTGCGTACATGGAGATGCCCACTCCTCTCCCTTGATCCTGCAGTGGCTCCCTAGGGCCTCCAAGTAGGGGGAGCAGTTCTGTTGATGGAGGGGTCACTATATACAAAGACTGAGCTGAAATATCTTGCACACCTTCTCACAATCATCCTAGGAGGGAAGCCTTTGGATTGCCCCCATTTTATTGAAAAAGAAACTAAGGCTTACAGAGGTCAAGGGTCTTGTCCAAGATCACACAGCAAGTAAGTGAAGGAGTTCACACTCCAGTTCAGGTCAGCCTCTTTATTTTTATTTATTTATTCATTTTTGAGACAGAGTCTCGCTTTGTCGTCCCGGCTGGAGTGCAGTGGCACAATCTCAGCTCACTGCAAGCTCCGCCTTCCAGGTTCACGCCATTCTCCTGCCTCAGCCTCCCGAGCAGCTGGGACTACAGGCGCCCACCATCACACCTGGCTAATTTTTTGTATTTTTTTTTTTTTTTTTAGTAGAGATGGGGTTTCACTGTGTTAGCCAGGATTGTCTGGATCTCCTGACCTTGTGTTCCACCCGCCTCGGCCTCCCAAAGTGCTAGGATTACAGGCATGAGACACCGCGCCCAGCCCAGGTCAGCCTCTTTTTAGGACCCACCACTCTGAACCTCTAGTAAGTTCTGCCTGACCTGGCCTTCAAGGCTCAGCATGACCTGGCTTCTGTCTACTTTTCCCGCCTTCCCCTCCCACTGCAGCCCCCTGCCCACCATCAACCCCCAGGCCCCAAACTTCAATACACCCCAGTATCTCACACCTCCGTGCCACTGCACCTGCTGAGTACCCCCTGAAGCCTGTTCCACTGCAAACCTCCAGAGACTTCCATCCGTCCTTCAACTCTCAGGCCGAGTGTGCCTTTCTCTGTAATCCCTCCTTCCTTGACTCAGCCCTGAGAAGACAAAAGCCCTCCTCAGACCTTCCCACACTCCTCCTCCAGCTTACCCCTCCTCAGCTCTCCCACGCTGTTCTGTCATTGACCTTCCCTTGTCTGTCCCTTTCCACAGGTCCTTGTGCCCTTCGAGGGTGCAGACAGTGGTCTCTGCATCTCCTCTGCTCCACATGCCAGGCGCAGGTACCTGGAACTACAGAAGAGGTTGAATAGAAGGCTTAACAATGAGTTTGGAAGTCAGGCACAGAGAGTTTGACTTCCAGGGGCACCCCTTGCCAGCTGTATGACTCTGGCAAGTCGCTCTTCCTCTCTGCGCCTCAGTCCCTGCATCTATAAATCGTGGTAAGGATGAAATTACATAATTACAGGTAAAGCACCTGGCACAGTGAACAGTCCACGAATCTTAGTTACAATAACAATAATGTCAGTTAAGTAACTTACTTAGAAACAAAACTGGCCACTGAAGTGGAGGGGCAGTGAAGAAGTGGAGTCAAGTGCTGGGAGGAAGTCCAGGCTAGCAGGCCAACTTTGGTATACAAAGATGTGAAAACAGGCTTGGTGTGGTGGCTTACGTCTGTAATCCCAGAACTTCAGGAGGCCGAAGCAGGCAAATCACCTGAGGTCAGGAGTTTGAGACCAGCCTGGCCAACATGGCGAAACTCTGTCTCTACTAAAAATACAAAAATTAGCCAGGTGTGGTAGCGTGTGCCTGTAATCCCAACTCGGGAGGCTGAGACAGGAGAATCACTTGAACCTGGGAGGCAGAAGTTGCAGTGGGCCAAGATTCCGCCATTGCACTCCAGCCTGGGTGACAGAGCAAGACCCTGTCTCAAAACAAAAAAACAAAGATGTGAAAATAGCCAACCACCAGGTGGCAATCTGTGCAAGAGGCCAGCTGCCAGGTGTGCTCCGGCTTCAAGCCAGACAGACCTCAGGGACAGGGCATCCAGGGCCCGGGGAAGGTCCAGCCCCAAATGGCAGCCATCTGGTAGCAGCAAAAGAAAACTTGTAGGCTGGGCGCGGTGGCTCAGGCCTGTAATCCCAGCACTTTGGGGGGCCGAGGTAGGCGGATCACAAGGTCAGGAGTTCGAGACCAGCCTGGCCAATATGGTGAAACCCTGTCTCTACTAAAAATACAAAAATTAACTGGGTGTGGTGGCGTGCGTCTGTAGTCCCAGCTACTCAAGAGGCTGAGGCAGAAGAATCACTTGAATCTGGGAGGCGGAGGTTGCAGTGAACCAAGATCATGCCACTGCACTCCAGCCTGGGCGACAGCATGAGACTCTGTCTCAAAAAAAAAAAAAAAAAAAAAAAGGAAACCTGTGAACCTGGGGGCTGGGGGACAGAGCTCTTGCCCATGCGAAACATGGGGTGCTGGGAGAGCTCATGAAAATGTCCATCATTCATGTGCCATGCGCTTGCTAAGTGCTTCCTGTGCATAATTCCATTTCATCCTCATGGCAGCCTTTCTCAGTTGATGCTGTTATCCCATTTCAGAGAGGAGTAAACTGAGGCCCAGAGAAGTTAAGAAACTTGCCCAAGGACATATAGCTAGTGAGTGGTGGAGCTGGGATTTGAACCCAGGCAGTCTGGTTCCAGATAACTGCTTCAGGCCCTCCTGCCCATATCAAGGGACCAGGGCAGGGCAGAGCCTACAGGTGGGACTCCACGGGTCCAGAGCTGGATGAGCTCCACACAGGGGATCACGTGACGCAAGCAGTTTCCGTACAATGCGTTCTATTTCGGGTGGGTTGTCCTTCTCCAGAAGGAAGAGTTTCTCCCTGGAGACTGGCCAGATGCAGCCTGGTGGGTGGCAGTGCATACATTCCCATCTCCTCAGACCTACCTACCGAGAACAGCCGCGCTGATGAGAGTCCTGTGTCACTGACGAAATTGCTTCCAAATTGCCTTCTTCATGAACTGTGCAAATCTGCATCTTAATTAGGCTTAATGGAATACAATTACCAGACCCCATGTTTCTCTCTCTGATTTCAAGCAAGGATGCCACAGAGACAGGCCAGAAGCCAAAAACGTGGGGCTGGAGGGAGCCTGGTTGGGCTCTCCCTGCAGGAAACCTCGCATCTGGGAAAGGAGGGGCCAGGCACTACCCACTGGGAACTGCACCTGGTGCATCTAGGCTCCTGAGCCGGGGATACCATGGGATTTGGAATCGAGCTTTGGGAAGCCTGCCTCTGCCTCTGACCAGTGGAGGACTGACCCTCTCTGAGCCTCTGTTTTCTCATTTGTAAAATGGAGATGGTGATAACATTTAATATGGGGTAGCTACAGGGATCAAAGGTGATCGCATATGTGTTAGCACCTGGCATAGCGCCTAACACGTAGTTTGTTCTCTTTCTCCATGCCCTCTCTTTTTGAGGCCCATGAGGTTGTGCAGAGCTGATCCCGGCCTTCTCCTTTGGTGATTCAGTGAGCGTCAGCTTATTTCGTCCTCCCTTCCATGCTCTGGTCGTACACAGTTCTGAGTCCTGGAAGGCTCTAAGCTCCTTCCTGTCTTGTGGGCTTTGCAAGTGCTTTTCCCTCTGCTTGGAACACCTAGCCCCTGGTTAGTACCTACTCATCCTTCCAATCTCAGTTCAAATAGCACCTTCTCCAGGAAGCCTTCCCTAGCCCCAAAATAAACTCTCCTAACATCATTTATCTATGGGATTATTTAATATGTGTCCCTGTCTCTCCCACGGACAGTAAGCTCCATGAGTGCAGGGAACACTTCTATTGTGTTCTCTGTTGCATCTCCAGCTCCTGGTTCAGGGCTTATCACATTGTAGGTCCTCCATTCATGTCTGTTTAATGGATGGATATGAACATCCCACTGAGCCTCAGTGAATGTGAAGCGGGAGCCATAATCTCATCCTTATGGTGTTGTGAAATCATTAAATGATTTTTGGCACACAGTAGGTGTTTGATGAATGAGATACCTATTCTCCCATTCCTTTCTATTAAGGAAAAGTTCGAAGCAGGCATATAGGTAGCTTAAAGGAAAGCATGTTCATGGATAGGAACCCCCAATATTGTCTAGATGTCAGTTTTTACCAATTTGATTTATAGATTTAATGCAACCCCAATCAAAATTCCAGCAAGTTATTTTGTGGATATAAGCAAACTGATTCTAAAGTTTATATGGAGAGCAAAAGACCCAGAATAACCAACAAAATATTGAGGGAGAAGAGCAAAGTTGGCAGACTGACACTTCCTGACTTTAAGACTTACTATAAAGCTATAGTAACTAAAATGGTATGGTATTAGTGAAAGAATAAATAGAGCAATGGAACAGAATCCAGAATCCAGAGATAAATCTACACAAATATAGTCAAGTTGTTTTTGACAAAGGGGCAAAGTCAGTACAATGGAGAAAAATTCTTTTCAGCCAATGGTGCTGGGACAACTGGACATCCACATGCAAAAAAGTAAATCTAGACACAGACCTTACACCCTTCAGACAAAGTAACTCAAAATGGACCACAAGCCTAAGCATAAAACCAAAACTATAAAAGTCCTAGAAGATAACGCTGGAAAAAACCTAGATGACATTGGGTTGGCAATGACTTTTTAGATACAATACCAAAGGCATGCTCCTTGAAAGAAATAATTAATTTAGAAGCCAGAATGCAAAATGGTACAGCCATTTTGGAAGACAGTTTGGCCTTTCTCACAAAACTAAATATACTCTTACCATTCCATCCAGCAATTGTACTACTTGGTGTTTACCCAAGAGCTGAAAACTTGTGTCTACACAAAAATCTGCACACGGGTGTTTAAAGCAGCTTTATTTATAATTGCCAAAGCTTGGAGGCAACTAAGATGTCCTTCGGTAAATGAATGAGTAAACTGTGATTCATCCAGATGATGGGATATTATTCAATGTTAAAAATAAATAAGCTATCAAGCCATGGGAAGAGATGGAGGAAACTGAAATGCACACTATTAAGTGAAAGAAGCCCATCTGAAAATGCTACATACTATATGGTTCCAACTGTATGGCGTCCTGGAAAAGGCAAAACTTCGGAAACAGTAAAAAGATCAATGGTTAGCTGGGTTTGGGCAGGGGAAGGGATGAATAGGCAGATCACAGATGATTTTTAGGGGAGTAAAAAATGCACGATATTAGAATGGTGGATACATATTATCCGTTTGTCCAAACCCACAGAAAGTGCAACATCAAGAGCCAGCCCTCATGGAAACTGTGACTCTGGGTGACAATGATGCTCATGTAGGCTCATCCATGGTAACAAATGCACCACTCTGTGGGGATGTTAACAGTGCAGGGGACTGTGCATATATGAGGACAGAGGGTACATGTAAATCTCTATATCTTCAGCACAATTTTGCTGTGAACCTAAGACTGCTTGAAGAAAAATAAAGTCTTTATAAAACAAAACAAAACACCTTGGCTAGGGGATGGAGGAGGGTGGGGGCCGGGAGGTCAATACCACATAGGGTCAGGATGCTAAAAGCTGAAAGAAGTCTTAGAAATTATCTAGTTAAAGTGGTTCCCAAACAAAGGTTCCTTTTATTTTTATTTATTTATTTATTTTTTGAGACAGAGTCTAGCTCTGTCACCCAGGCTGCAGTGCAGTGGTGTCATCCCGGCTCACTGCAACCTCTGCCTCTTGGGTTCAAGTGATTCTCCTGCCTCAGCCTCCAGAGCAGCTAGGATTACAAAGCGCTCATCACCAAGCCGAGCTAATTTTTGTGTTTTTTGTAGAGAAGGGGTTTTGTCATGTTGGCCAGGCTGGTCTCGAACTCCTGACCTCAGATGATCTGCTCCCCTTTGGCCTCCCAAAGTGTTGGGATTACAGGCGTGAGCTACAGTGGCCAGCCTCAAAGCTTCCTTTTAATCTTTCCTTTTATTAAAAATTAGAAATAATTTTATCTACCGCAAAAGTCAACTGCATGTATTAAGGAAGAATCCACTTTCCCCACTTCTGAATTACTCCAAGACCTCCAGCTCTTCAGTCCTGGTGCCTGTCCCTGGTGAGGGGGAGTACATGGAGACGGCCAGCCCAGGCAATTTGGCAAAACAGGAGGCTCCCCAACACTGCCCCAGGCCTGGGCGGCAGACAAACCATTTCCTTTAACTTCTCGGAAATGTTAACAATAGCCCGGACTTCACCGAGAGGGGCAAAGTCCCTGCTTTTATTTTTCTGAGCTGGACATACTTCCTGTGAGCCGCTCAGCAGGCACATGACAAGGCCTAGACAGGCGAGCTTTCTTCCTGGGCAGGTCTCCCTCAAGGGTGTGGCAACAGCCCTGGCGACACCTGAAATTTTCAGACAGCCCTTCTCCACCTAGTCTGAAGATATGCTGGTTTTTCAGCCTGTTTCTTGGAACTTCGGATTTAACCTCAGGTCCTTATGAACTTCTGCAGAGGTTCCCCCCACTCTGATCCCCACTGTTAGGCACATACCCCAAAGCCTCCAGGACACACTGACTTCCTCTTAGCTCCTCTCCCTCATGCCTTTCTCTGCCCCCTCCCACCGCCCTCTACTGTCCCCCCAGTCTAGTCTCTTTGCTTAGGTCTGCCTGCACAGTTACTCACCATCCCATAATACCAGTGCCCTTTCACATTTTGGGGCTTGTGCACTTATAGCCCTTTGCCTATAAAAGGGCTTCCTCTGTCTGAGCAGCTGGCGAACTTCAGTACAAGCAGTGCAAGTCAGATCCTTCTCCTGCACATCCGGGCCTGCCTCTGTCAGCCCCTCTCCGGCCTAGGGCAACTGGTTTATGTGCACTCTGCTTCCCCTTCTAGACCGAGGGGATCCTCTGAGAAAGATGGCATGTTTCCTCTGTTTGAGCTCCAGCTTGGACAGGGCCAGTAAGCAGCAGCGGGCCTCTGGATGCCTTTCTCTAGCTAATCAACTGATAGATCCCCTAAAACTGCACACAGCATTTTGAGGGCAGGAGCATCTTTCTAAGAAGAGGCCTTCAAAGGGATCTATTCCCCCTTAAAAAACAAAGAATTCTACTCTAGGCCCTCAGCATCTCAGTGGAAGGGGGATATGTCTAATCCCTCCCTCTATTTCACAGTCCTGCACATCGTAGGCCATTACTATAAAATGATATTAAGTCTTGGAGTTTTTTTGAGCTGGTGATCTAGTCCAGTCTTCCCATTTTACAGATGAAGGAGCTGAGCCCCAGAGCAGGGAAATGCCTTACTCATTTGTAAGCCAAATGGAATGATCAGGGGAAACACCTTTCTGCTTAGGGGTTAGGTAATGGTAATATACTAATATTAATTTCCTCACCCTTCCATGTATTCCCTAATCATTTTTCGAGTGCCTACTCTGTGCAAGGTATAAGTGTGGGGATGCAGAAATGAACAGCATATAGTTCCTGCCTTGGAGAGCTCACAAGCTGCAGGAAGAGATGAATGCCTGGATCGTGGCGACGCTAGACAGAGGAGGGAGGAATGATTTCCTGGCCTGGCCTCTAGGAAGCTTTGTGGAGAAGTGGCATCCAAGCTGTGCACAGAGGATGTTCCAGGCTCTTCAATGGCAGAGCTGAGTCCATGTCCCTGCTCTATTCTTCAAACAGTCACAGACCATATGGTCTCTCTACAGCAGAGAGTAGTCATTAGGATGATCTAGACTAAGAGTAATAGAAAACCCCAACTCCACTTGGCTTATGTAATAAGGAAATGTATACTGCCACTAATGAGAAGTCCCAAGTTAGGGCAGCTCCAGGGCTGAGTTAGTTTCACACATTAAAGACATCATCAGGGACTCCTATCCTTTCCATCTTTGGTTCTGCTGTTCTCTGCATCTGTCAGTTGTGTCCTCAAACCAGATCACCTCCTGGTTGCAAGATGACTGCCACAGTCCCAGAGGCCACACCCGGACACAACAACATCCAAGGATCCTTCTCTCTGCGTCTCTTTCTTAAGATCAAGGATAACTTTTCTAGAGGCACCTTTACCCCAGCCTCACCAACCTCCCATATGTGTCATGTCCACTACTGAAAAAATCACCAGCAACAGGAATAGGTTTCCCATGATGGGCTGAGCTGAGAATGGGGTCACCTCTGAAGGGTAGTTACCTGAACAAGACGAGGCTTCTATTAACCAGGAGGCAGGGGGATGGCTGCCAACTGTGACTATCATATGAACCAACCCAAATGACCATTTCTCAGGTTCCTCATCTGGGGAGCACCTGAAATGGAGCCAGCAACGTGGTCAACTGTACATCTTTCCAGCAAAGCATGCTCTTAGATCCATCAACAGCAAGTGACAAATATGCCTGGGTCCCTACTGTGTGCCGGGCTCTGTGCCAGGTGCTGGGAGGATTGTGAGGGGCCAGACAGATACAGTCCTCTGCCTAGGAGAGGAACAGATAGGCAGACAGGCAATTACAACATGCACGGCAGGTGCTACAGCACGGAAGTGGGGACTGTGAGAGCACTGGGGAGGCAGCTCACTGGCCAGGACAGGAAGGATGTGTGCAGGAAAGGCTTCCTGGAGGAGGCATTGTCAAAATCAGGGCCCGAGGGGAGAGTGGGCATTAGCCAGGCAAGGGGATAGTGGGGCACTGCAGGCAGAGGGAACAGCATGCGAAAAGGCCCTGAGGTGACGGCGAGTGAGGCAGCTCCTGGGACTGGCAGTGTGCTTCATGAGTAAGCACTAGACCTCTAAGGAGAGTTGCCCAAATCCTGGGGTCACCACTAATGGAAAATACAACCATACGCAAGCTGCTTAACCTCTCTATCCCCGAACTGTTTCACCTATGATATAGAGATTACACCCTTGTAATCCCAGCACTTTGAGAGGCGGAGGCAGGCAGATCACTTGAGTCCAGGAGTTCAAGGCCAGCCTCTAGGAGTTCAAGACCAGCCTGGCCAACATGGTGAAACCCCTCTGCTAAAAATACAAAAATTAGCTGGATGTGGTGGAATGCACTTGTAATTCCAGTAACTTGGGAGGATGAGGTATGAGAATTGCTTGAACTTGGGAGGCAGAGTCTGCAGGGAACTGAGATAGTGTCACTGCACTCCAGCCTGACTGATGGAGTGAGACTCTGTCTCAAAAAATATATATATGCGTGTGTGTGTGTGTGTTTCTGTGTGTGTATGTGTAGAGAGAGAGAGATTACAATACACAGGGTGGTGTGGGATTCAAAAAAGGTCACGTCTATAAAGTTTTCACCGGTGTACATTCTTAGTGTACATTCTTAACTATTGTAATTATCTTCTTATTATTATTATTATTTATTTTTTTTTTTGAGACAGAGTTTTGCTCTGTCACCCAGACTGGAGTGCAGTGGCACGATCTTGGCTCACTGCAAGCTCCACCTCCTGGGTTCACGCCATTCTCCTGCCTCAGCCTCTTGAGTAGCTGGGACTACAGGCACCTGCCACCACGCCTGGCTAATTTTTTGTATTTTTAGTAGAGACGGGGCTTCACCATCTTAGCCAGACTAGTCTTGATCTCCTGACCTGGTGATCTGCCCACCTTGGCCTCCCAAAGTGCTGGGATTACAGGCGTGAGCCACCGTGCCCAGCGTCTTCTTATGGTTATTATGAAGATTGTCAGCTCAAACAGTCAGCCCTTTTTTTTTTTTCAGATAGGGTCTCACTCTGTCACTCAGGTTGGAGTGCAGTGATGCAATCAGAGCTCACTGTAACCTCAAACTCCTGGGCTCAAGCAATCCTCCTGCCTTGGCCTCCCAAAGCACTGGGATTATGGGAGTGAACTACCGTGCCCAGTCTCCATCAGGCATTTTGACAGGAAGTTCTTACTCTCCTTTCTCCATCTCAGAGAATGGCACTACCATTTACCTGCACCTCTAATCCAGAAATCAGGCAAAACCAGACAGTCAATGAATAGCAGCGATTATTATAATAATAAGAGCTGGGTCTCTCAGTCATTCACTTGCTACTGTCAACTTGTCCTTTCATTAAATAAAATCCTGGCAGCAAGAAAAATGGAAATTATACAGATCAGAGGGAGAGAATGTTTAGAGCACAGGGAATTGGAATGTGGGGGGATGGGGGATGGAAGCTGGTTTGGGTATTACTTTGTGGGGAAGGGCAGACACTCAGGGGAATGAGCAGGCACCATGGGCCTGAACTCCTCAGCGGGCAAGGTAGGGGATGTCCCAGGACAGGACACGTGAGGATGCAAACAGCAAACCGCAGCTGTTAGGACCTCACAGCTTTGCACACATGGAGCCTGAAGCTTCCACTTCCCCCATGCTAAAGCTAGTGAAAGGAGGTAGATGACTGAGGGTACTGGGGAGTAATGATGGCCCAGGGAGAACTGGGCAACTGAGGCTTCAGCTAAACAGTAGAATAAATTATGCTGAAAGACAAGCAGAGTTGAGTGCAACCTCTGCATTTCCCAGGCAGGGAATGGGATTGGAGTTAAGAGACACACCTCTAATTACCAGCTAATAAAAGGCAGACTAGTAATTCCCAATCACAGACCTGCCAAATGTGGTCCTTCCTCAGTTCCCAAGAGTTAATGCTGGAGGGTTACAAGCAGTGTAGACAGCAGAGGAGCCTTCAATGAGCTGTTTTTTTCCTTCAATTAGTTTTGTGGATGTATGTCCTGACCCCAGAATGTAACCATGTACTGTAATACTTTTAAAAGATGGTCTTTAAAAGGCATGTTTACAGTGATGACCAGTGATTACAATTGTGAAGTCATACTTTCCAGAAATGATTACTAAATTGGATTCCATTTCTTTACCTATTTTTTATTGAATTCATTGAGTGACCACTGTAAACATCCCAACTGGCACTGAGGTCATTGTCAGATTAATGTGCCTTTCCCAGACAGTACCTTTTGTTTGAAACAAAGTAATTTATAAAGCATCCTGTAATATAAAAGGCTTTGTATGGCCCCTTTTCTGGGGGATAATTTTAGGGGAAGAAATATCTTTGCCTATAGATGCCAGGCACCATACTAGGCACTGAGGTTACAAAGTTGGGCAAAACATCCAGGGTGCCAGCCCTTAGGAAGCTCACGGCCTAGGAGAGAAGTCAAACACAAAGAAGAAGTTATAAATTGAAAGAAATCAAGGGAAGTTATGGGAACATAAAAAAGGGTATCCTAACTCAATGCTGCTCAGATTTAACATGCTCATGAATCACGGGGGGATCTTGTTAAATTTCAGATTCCAGTTGAATAGGGCTGGGCCAGCCTGAGATTCTGCTTTTTTTTTTTTTAAGAAGGAGTCTCGCTCTGTCTCTCAGGCTGGAGTGCAGTGGCATGATGTCGGCTCACTGCAAGCTCCGCCTCCCGGGTTCACGCCATTCTCCTGCCTCAGCCTCCTGAGTAGCTGGGACTACAGGTGCCCGCCACCACGCCTGGCTAATTTTTTTTTTTTTGTATTTTTAGTAGAGATGAGGTTTCACCGTGTTAGCCAGGATGGTCTCGATCTACTGACCTCATGATCCGCCCGCCTTGGCCTCCAAAAGTGCTGGGATTACAGGTGTGAGCCCCCGCGCCCGGCCGAGACTCTGCATTTTTAACAAGCTGCCAGGTGATCCTGATGCTGCTAGTCTGTGGACCACACTTCAGTTGAACAGCTACGTATGATTGGGGATATAATACCCTGTGACGGCATCATACACAGTTTCCAAAAGGGCAGCTTCTCAAATATTTTACATAGGCTGAAGGGCTCTGAGAGATGATTCAATAAAGGGCGCAAGCATTAGCTTCACCATCAGTATAGGACAATTCCCACGTACTAGGCGAATAAACAGGCATGTCCCTATCCTAATGGAGTGAGCAGTTGAAGAGGGATAGATGAGGAAAAATCAAGGGGACTCGCTTGAACCTGGGAGGCAGAGGTTGCAGTGAGCAGAGATCACGCCACTACACTCCAGTCTGGGCAACAGAGCGAGACTCCATCTCAAAAAAATTTGGGAGGCCAAGGTGGGTGGATCATCTGAGGTCAGGAGTTTAGACCAGCCTGGCCAACATGGTGAAACCCCATCTCTACTGAAAATACAAAAAAATTAGCCAGGCATGGTGGCACGTGCCTGTAATCCCAGCTACTTGGGAGGCTGAGGCAGGAGAATCGCTTGAACCCGGGAGGTAGAGGTTGCGGTGAGCTGAGATCACGCCATGGCACTCCAGCCTGGGCTACAAGAGTGAAACTCTGTCTCAAAAAAAAAAAAATCAAGGAATCACACAGACAAACGTAACAGTGCCTTTGTGACAAATGTGAGTGAGGAGTGTCTATAAGATGGGGATGTGACCTGCTTAGGGAGACTGAAGGGGGAGGAAAGGGCACTCCAGGACACAGGAATGGCATGGGCAAAGGCCTGGCTGAGGAGTTGGGCAACTGCAGTAAGGCTGCACAGGGCCAGGGAGGGATGAGGCTGGAGAGTTAGGCAGAGGCTGGACCATGCAAGATCCTGTGGAGAGTTCTGCCTCCAGCCTAAGAACAAAAGGGGTATCGAGGAGTTTTAAGAAGGAGGAGGGAATACAGCCAGATTTACATTTTGAAGAGATCTCTCTGGCTGCAGGAAAGAGAATGGACTTGGAGGGGCCAGAGTGCAGAGTCCCTTCCCTGGGAGGGTGGAACTAGGCTTGAGACAGAAAGCATTTTAGTCTCTCTCTGGGGGACATAAAACTCAAAAGCTGTTGCTGGCTGCTTTCTGCCACAGGATGCTGGAAACAGTGACAGACAGTCTGCTAAGAAGAGAACGAATCAGACACACAGGAAATAACTGGAAGAGAGAGAGCGTGTTTGGGGTGGGGACAAGCATGGGATGGGGGGTGGTCTGCACATTTCAGCCCCTGGTTCCAGTCCTTCCTGAAGCTCATCTGCAGCTCTGCCTTGATTTCTTCGGGATGCCTTTGTATCCCTATGAGGAGCTCCTTGAGGTGGTTTCTGTCCCTTGCAACCCAGAGAGTCCAGGATAACACACCCGAATTGAGGCTTTCAAAAGGGCAAGAAGCAGGACACCAACAAGAGATTCTCCAGATAGCTCATTTCATCCAGCACTGTCATGAGAGTCACTTGGTTCTGATGAATACACATAGACTCTTGAGCTTCAGCATAGTAGGTCATTCCCACTCCCTACGCTGAAGTGGAGGGGATTTCCAGTGGTGGGGGACTGAGGAACCACATGGCAGATATGCCTCAATGTGGTCCCAGCTGGAAGCACAGTTGGTTTTCAAGGCTGGTGGCTGGGACTGTCCAGCTAGCCCCAGGCACAGCTGTTTATGGTTTCCCCTCACGTTGGCAGTTTGGGTTTGATTTACAAGGGACTAAGAGGAAACCGAATCTTTTCAAAAAGAAAACAACTTTGCAGAAGCTGACTGTTTTCCAAGGAACCACTTTTGACGATGTTTTGCTCTTCTTGGTTATAGGTAACAAGAGGATTCAGGATCTGAGAGATTCTGCTTAAAAGAAAATGTCCTGAAGGGATGTCAAACTGACCTCTCAAAGGCTTCAGCCGGATATGTGATGTTGATGAGGAAATCCATTTCAGTGTCTCTAAGAGGGAGGTAGTACCCCTCTTTCCAGGATGTCTCTGGGGAATCTGGAGGACCCCAAAGTGTGGTATGCATAGAAATGTTTGTAAGCACAGTGATGATTTTTTCGGTATCTCACCAAGAAGCTGTTGTTTTAAGTATTATGCATCAATTTCAAGGCATTTTAGAAAAAAAGCACATCAAACTGGTAATTTCACAGGTTTTATTGCTCAGGATGAGGCTTAAATTAAAAAGTGAGCTGACTTTATTTATTTATTTATTTATTTATTTATTTATTTATTTTTTGAGACAGAGTCTCGCTCTGTCGCTCGGGCTAGAGTGCAATGGTACAATCTCGGCTCACTGCAATCTCTGCCTCCTGGGTTCAAACAATTCTCCTGCCTCAGCCTGTAGCTGGGATTACAGGTGCATGCCACCATGTCTGGCTAATTTTTTGTATTTTTAGTAGAGATAGGGTTTCGCCATGTTGGCCAGGCTGGTCTCGAACTCCTGACCCACCTTGGCCTCCCAAAGTGCTGGGATTACAGGTGTGAGCCAACACGCCCTTCTGTGAGCTGACTTTAAAAGTTATTAAGTAAATAATAGTACAGTTGCTATATGAAGGAGGCAAAAGTTGTTAAATTTATGTAACATTGAGATGAAGCATGGGTAAGCACAGAGTCTGAGACAGGGTGGGAGCCTGAGGTGACACCACTATCTAATGAGTGCCTTTATTATCTCTAATCCTTACAATAAACAGGGTGGGAATTGTTATTCCTGTTTCACGTTGAGAAAACTAGGCTTGCAGAAATGAAAAAACTTGCTCAAATGTATACAGTCAGAAGGTGCCCTAGGTCTGTTTGCTTTGAGTTCTCTGGCTCTTTAGCTACACTGTACTACCCTTAATAAGAAAGTATCCTTTCTCTCTTCTAGAAAAAGCAGACGTCCTTCATACAAGCATCTCATAAAGGCCCGAGGACTGGGGCACAGCCGATTTTAACCCTACACACACACTTATACTACACATACGTTTGCATTTATGCTTGGAAACCAATTACCAAGCCAACAAACTTCAAGACGGGCAACATCATTTTTATTTCCCCACAAATCTGATAAAGAATACTCCTCTGCAAAGCAGAAAACAACGCATCACTGTAGTAAATATGTAAGCTGATACCTTGTGAAGTTGCCCTAAATCCTTTCCCTTTTCTCCCTAGCTTATGGTCTGAATATCTGTTCCCCATCAATTCATGTGTTGAATTCTAACCCCTCCTGAATGGGATTAGTGCTCTTATACAAGAGGCCTGACAGAGACTCCTTACCTTTCCCACCGTGTGAAGACACAGTGAGAAGGCTCAGTCTATGAACCAAAATGTTGACCGTCACCATTCACTGAATCTGCTGTCACCTTGAGCTTGGACTTCCCAGCCTCCAGAACTGTGAGAAATAAATTTCTGCTGCTTATAAGACAACCAGTTTATGATATTTCATTACAGCAGCCTGAATGGACTAAGACACCCTTCCCACCACGTGAGGACATAGTGAGAAAGTTCGGTCTACGAACCAAAAGTTGACCCTCACCAGTCATTGAATCTGCTGGTGCCTTGATCTTGGACTTCCCAGCCTCCAGAACTGTGAGAAATAAGTTTCTGTTGTTTATAAGCCATCCAGTTTATGATATTTTGTTATAGCAGCCTGAATGGACTGAGACACCCACCTTAAAAAGACAGAACCTCAAAACATAAGGCAGAATAACTGCTAGCCTGATATTAATAGTTTTAATTTACTGCTAGCTTCGTTTTGCCAACTGAATCAGATATTTTTTAAAAGTTCTGTTTGCAATTATTTTAACTTACAAGAGGAGAAAAAGAGCAGACATCAGCCTGCATATGGGATATTTCTGAAAAGATTTTGCTATGATTAGCTTGCCCTCAGGGAGAGTAAAATGTGAGTTATACAACCATGCTTATATTTAGATGTTGTTGATGTTCTGGCTTATAATATATGATGAGTTAGAAATAATTTTGTACTGATCAGCCCAACCAGAAAATAAACATGCTTTAACTTATATTTATTACTAAACTTGGTCTCCTAAAACATGATAAAACTGTTGAGTCTATAATGATTGAGCCATGGCTTCTCTGACTGACTCTAAGAGGGAAGGACGTTAATAAGAGATTAGCCCGTACCTCTAATAGCCCTGGGAGAGATGAACTCAAGACAGCAAGGCCCAGCTCTGATGGCTGAAGGGACAGAGAACTATAAGAAGACTGGGTTCCATCTAGGATGGGTGGCCTGTTGAGTGCTCATCTTACCTGCTTAGATGATACTTGGAGACCTGACTCAATTGTTGTGAATGCTCTTTGTACAATTTTATTTTAGAGACAGGGTCTTGCTATGTAGCCCAGGCTGATCTGAAACTCCTAGGCTCAAGTGATCCTCCTGCCTCAGCCTCCTGAGTAGCTGGGACTGCAAGTGATTACTCTTATTGAACAAACAAACAAACAAAAACAAGTGCCTGTGACCTAGTAGAGATGCATGCATATGTTCACCAAAAGACCTAGAATGTCCACAACAGCCCTGTTTATCATCACCCCAGATGGGACACCCTGCACCTATCTCAACAGCAGATGCATACATTTCTGTGTATTTACACTGTGGAATATGACACAGCAATGAGAATGAATGAACTACAGCTATACACAACAACATGGATGGCTATCACAAACATAAGGTAGAGCAAAAAGAGAAAAAAAAAACAGCATAAAAGCAGGCAAAAGTCACCTATGTTATTAAAAATCAGGATAGTGGCTGCCCTGGAAGGGGGCATGAGGAGGCTTCAGGGTGCTTGTCATGTTCGCTTTCTTCACTGGGACGCTGGTTACACAAGTGTGTTCAGTTGGTGAAAATTCACCCAGCTGTGCATGCGACATGTGTATACTTTTATGTATATTATAGTTCAATAAAAAGTACTACTACTACCACTGCTACTAATAAAGGTCTATGGATAGGTGACTCATCACGCCCAGTGGACTCATCACGGCCAGTGGGAGTTGGGATGAAACCCAAGGGGACAGGGGACTCAAACCACTTCCATCTTTGTCCACCCCAATCTTTTAAACCCATGGGCTTCTTTTCCCCATAAGAAGAGTCTAGCACAGCACTCAATTCAACAAGACCAGGGGCCATGCCAGCCCCACAGGGATGTTCGGAAATGCATGGGGCCATTTTTGTGGTTCTAGGGACCAGGGTTGCTATAGCATTTAATGGGATGGGCCAGGAATGTGCAGGGGCTCCCACATTTCTTGGGTGAAGAATTATCTCTCGACATGCCAACTGTGCTCTCGTGAGGAAACTGAATTAAACCATGAGGGTTGGCTGGACTTACATACTTAATTCCTCTAGTTCGTTAGCAGTGATGTAGTAACGGAGTCTGGGGCTGTCTCCACGCTGGCCCCAGGGTCTGGGGACTTTGGCACCAACTATCTTTCCCATAGAAAGAGTCCAGTCAGGTGGGGGGTGCATATGAAGGTCAGACAGTTGCTCAGAATTACAGGTTCTCTACTTGGCTTCTACAGACACTCAGGCAAGATAAGAGACATGGCTTCCCAAACCAATCCCCTCTTCAGCCTTCCACTAACAACCGAAGCTCCTGGAATCTGGCTCTTGGTGCTATGGCAAGAGGGGGAGGTGGGTATTTGACCTCTCCTTTTCCACCAGACATTTTCTTCGCTAAGGCCCTTTCAGGTGTGTTGAGAAACTAACAGGGCGCATGTTTGACATGGACGATCAAAGGGTTGTTGATGGCTCCCCACCCCTTTCTGTTCACTGCAGGTTTTAGTAGCAGGATATGTTGACTAAATGTATACACCCCGTTACAGATAATTAGGTTCTGGTTAGCACAGTCCGACATGTCAACATTGTAATTCCTTAAGTATTCCTTAACTTTGATTCCCTAAGCAAGACAAAGCAACTAAGGAGGGAGGAAGTATTAATAAGGATGCCAGATTCCAAGGCCAAGGAGGTTGCTGGCCACTGGGCCAGGGGTGGAGGCTGCACGGTGCTGAACAAGGGATGAAAGGGGGCGCACTGTGAGCTCTTCCTCCCATGTGGTGGCTGACCTGCTACCTTGTCCTCGGGAGACCTGAACAAGAAGCTCAGGTCAGTGTGGCCTCAGAGGCAGCATATGTGGCAAGCATTGAGGCCCAAGTGTGGACCAGGAAGGAGATCTTCCTGTCTCACTTAGAGGCCAGGAGGGTTTCTGGAGCCACAATTTCAGAGTGACTCGCTGCTCAACGTGAGCAGGGTTCACTGCAGTCTCAAACTCCCGACTCAAGTGATCCTCCCACCTCAGCCTCCAGAGTAGCTGGGACCACAGGCCACACCCAGCTAATTAAAAAAATTTTTTTTTTGGCTGGTTGTGGTGTCTCATGCCTGTAATCCTAGCACTTTGGGGGGCCGAGGCAGGCAGATTGCCTGAGCTCAGAGTTTAAGACCGGCCTGGGCAACATGGTGAAATCCCATGTCTACTAAAATACAAAAGAAATTAGCTGGGCATGGCAGTGTGTGCCTGTAGTTCCAGCTACTCGGGAGGCTGAGGCAGGAGAATTGCTTGAACTTGGGAGGCGGAGGTTGCAGTGAGCCAAGATCATGCCACTGCACTCCAGCACTCCAGCTTGGGTGACAGAGTGAGACTCCGCCTCTACAAAAAATTATTATTATTATTATTATTTTTATTTTATTTTTTTTTAGAGGCAGAGTCTCACTATGTTGCTCAGGCTAGTCTTGAACTCCTAGGCTCAAACCATTCTCTTGCCTTGGCCTCCCAAAGTGTTGGGATTACAGGTGTGAGCCACTGCACCTGGACTAGTAAGGGTTCTTTGGGTACTTACATTCCCCCTTTGGACTTTCTGGGCTGGGACAGCTGATCAAGGGTAGGACTAGGCATTCCTGGGTCCCTGGCTAAACATCATCCTCATGACACCCTTGTACAAACATCCATCAGGGTGTCCCAAAGGCACCCTAGAACACACCAGAAAGGGTATCTCCTGGCTTCTCCCGATCACAGTCTCTCAGAGGCACAGCATTCCTGCCCATCTTTCCTCCAAATTCCTGCATTTTTTACCACTCTCATTCCTTTAGTGACCATTTTTCTTATTTTTGAAACAGAGTCTCACTGTGCCACCCAGGCTGGAGTGCATTGGCATGACCTCAGCTTACTGCAACCTTCGTTTGCTGGGTTCAAGCAATTCTTGTGCCTCAGCCTCCCGAGTAGCTGGGATTACATGTGTGTACCATGATGCCTGGCTATTTCTTTTTTTTTCTCTCTCTCTCTTTTTTTTTTTGTTTAGTAGAGATGAGTTTTCACTATGTTGGCCAGGCTAGTCTAGAACTCCAGTGATCTGCCCGCTTTGGCCTCCCAAAGTGCTGGAATTACAGGTGTGAGCCACCACGCCCAGCCAGTGGCTATTTTTCACAAAGAACAATACGTGTGTGTTTTCAAATTGTCATAATATCATTCCATGAGAGGAGTTAACTTTTGTCTCAGCAAAACAACAACCCATTACCTGTCATGGACCAGAGGGGTCCCTAGAAAATTGCAAAACTTGTTAAATCCACAGATGCCAAGGATCTCATTATAATACTGGCCAATACTGACTGAGGGCTAACAATGTCCCCAGCACTATTCTAAGAGCTTTCTATGTATTAGGTTATTTAATTCTTGAGGTAAGTACTATTATCTTCCTAATTGTACAGACAAGGAAACTGAGTCAGAGAAGGATTGAATACCTGGATTCAATCTAAGGTGATTATGAATCCAGAGTCATTCTCCTACCCACTCAGCTGGTCTATGACGTAAGTCTGAGGGTGTCTCCTGGACTCGGAAGGGTAATACATTAGTCTGAGAATACAGACATCCGGGGTTGCAGCTACACAGGAGACACGTGACCTTGCACAGACCACTCAACCTCACTGACCCCATTCTGTAAAATGGGGGCAAAACCTTCCCTGCTCACTCAGAGGGTTTCTGGGAAGGTCAGAAGAGATAATTGATGCAAATATACTTAGTTTCTAAGTCCTGCACATGCTGTAGAAAAGTCAGGTATGCATTATTTCATATTTGGCAAACTTATGCATGAAGGAACAGGAATGAGGCAATTATGTCTGATGATACTCCCGTCTTCAGGAAGCACTTCAGATCTTAAAGAAGAAGAAAGGCAAACCAGACACCCACTTTTTTCTGTGGACCTGATCTGTTAACATATGTCTCTTCTAAAATTAGGATGATGCCGTTTTGGCTGTCTTGGTTTTACATCCTCTACTTTTCACTAAACACTACATTGTGAGCTTTTTTTCCATGTCATTATATATTTTTCAAGAACATGATTTTTAATAGCTACCTAAAATTTCTATCATACAGATTTGCCATAATTTATTTAACCATTAACTTATTGTTGAACATTCAAGAGTGTTTCTCATTTTTTAATAGAAATAGAATTGTAATGCACATCCTTATGTATAAATCTTTGGGTGTATATCTGATTCTTCCTTTTTTCTTTTTTTTCTTTCTTTTTTTTTTCTGAGACAGGCGTTTGCTCTGTCGCCCAGGCTGGAGTGCAGTGATGCAATCTCAGCTCACTGCAGCCTCCACTTCCTGGGTTCAAGTAATTCTTGTGCCTCAGCCTTCTAAAGTGCCACCATGCCTGGCTAAATTTTGTATTTTTTGTAGAGACAGCGTTGTGCCATGTTGACCAGGCTGGTCTCGAACTCCTGGCTTCAAGTGATCCACCCACCTCCCCTTCCCAAGGTGTTGGGATTACACGTGTGAGCCACCTCGCCTGGCCTGATTCTTTATGATAACTTCCCACAAGCGGACTTACAGAATGAAAAGGCATGGATGTTCTTAAAGGTCTTCATATATAATCAATTGCTTTTCTTAAAAGCCATGCTGTTTTATGCTTTGATTGCATTCTTACCAATGCTAGATATTGTCAATTTAAAAAAACTGAATGCCAATTTGATAAAGTTAAACAATGATAGTTCACGTGTATCCTAATTTTAATTTACTTATTAATGAAGGTGGCTATTTTTCCCTCAAACATTTTCTGTCCATTTGTATCTCCTTGCTGACTTGGCTTGAACAACATCCCCTTAAAGAATTATTTTCTATGTTATACAGAGGAAAGCTTTGCATCACACATTTTGATAATAGGAAAAATGAGATGAAATTGAAATTTTAGCAATTGGGAAATGTTAAGTCAATCGAGGCAAAAGCAATTGATGGAACCTTACGCAGCCACTACAGTTGGAGGCTACAGAGACTTTGGCAACATGGAAAAAGACCTAGGACATATGTTAAAGAAAGAAGAGCAGGATAGAAAACAGAACGTATACCATGTTTACATGTTTACAACTACACAAAAATACGAATCCTAGTAGGAGTTGGGATTGAGGGTTGGGATTTCTGAAGATATTATTTTTCTCTTCTTCAAAATGTTTTGTAATTCTATTATATAATCTTTGTAGTTAAAAGAAAAAAAAATTAAGGGCAGATTTTCAGTTGACTTTCCAAATGGCCCATCCCAGTTTCTTAGGAGCCCCCTATACCCTTTTAACAAACATCTGTGTTTGTGTCATAGGACACTGAAAACTCTTTGCTTAAGTATTAATAATTCTGTTCAGCAGAGAAAAAGATAGCTTTGTCAGTAATGGAAAGCAGGGCTCACACTAACGATCCTGAAGTTGGGTTATTCCAGGCCAGAGGATCCCCTCTGGCCCCACCCTCCGCTGAGGCTTGGGAAGGGGCAGGTCTGGAATTGTATAACCCTGAGAGACAATGGAAGGTGAACTGCATAATCTTGAGGGGTCTCCAATCAACTAGGGAGGAGAGGGGATATAGCAGCTCCTGTTAGAACAAGTAGGAAGGCTCCAGACCTTAGGGCCAAGGATTGCCCAACATGAGACCCAGATGGGCCCATTTTACAGATAACAACATTGAGGCCCAAAATGAGAATTTCAGTCACTAGGATAAGCATGTCTGTAACTAGTGTCCTGTGTATCCTTCCAGGACTAGACTGTGCAAGCATATATGCGTGTGTGCGTGTGTGTGTGTGTGTGTGTGTCCACACATAAACAAGCTCTTTGCTCCTTCCCCCCACCCCCTGTCATCCTTCCTTCTTTCCTTGTTTCCGCCTCCCTCCTTTTCTTTGTCTTTCTCTTCCTTCCCCCTCCATCCTTCCTTTCTTGTAAACAAATGGTCCTTGAAAATCATTCTCTATGGTTCATGTGGACTGGCTTTGTTCTTTTTCACAGTTACAGAGTAAAGCATATATGGATGTATATCAACATTTATTTAACCAGTACCCTGTGGGTGGATATTTATGACAGTCTCCAAGATTTTCTATATCAGACTCTCTTCATACAATTATCACTTCACATGTGTGGATAAGCACATGTCATCTAGGATGGACTTCTACAAGTGGTGTTGCTGGGTCAAAGGATTTGTGCATTTAAGATTATGTAAGATCCAAAGTGCTCTCCATCGACAGAGGCTAGACTATTCATGTAGCAGTTTATGAGAGTGTCTGTTTCTGCATAAGCTCAATAACAGAATATTTTGTCTAACTTAAATCTTTGCTAATCTGATTGGCTAAAAAATGGCATCTCGTTGAACTAACGCTTTTTATAATGAGGGAAGTTGAGCATTTCACACCTTTAAATGCCATTTGTATTTCCTTTTCTGTTCACATTCTTTGACCTTTTTTCTATTTTCTTATTGATCGGTGGGGACTCTTTATATATCAAGAAAATTAGCTCATGTTTGGATATATGTTTATGGCCAGTTTTTCCAGGTGACTTTTGTCTTTTGACTTTGCTTACAGTATTTATAGTATTGTGATGAAGACACTTAAACTTTCTAGGTGTTAGAATTTATAAAAAAAAGTTTGGTGTATTTCGGATTTTACATTTTACTTAGAAAAGCCTTCCCTGCCCTGAGATTATTTTAAGAATGTCATATCTTCCAGTACTTGTATAATTTTATCTTTTTTAATTTAAATTTTGGATCCATCTGGAATTAATTCTGGAGAAAGGAGTGTGCTGCGATCCAACTTAATATTTTCCAGGTGGTTCTTCAATTGCTCCAAGCCCATTTATTGAAAAATCTATCTTTTCTCCAGTGATTTGTAATGCCACCTTTCATACATACTAAATTCCTATCTGCATTTGAGTCTGTTTCTGAACTCTCTTCTGTGCTGCCTGTCTGCCTGACTACCTAGAGCAGATCCAGGCAGTCTCAGACCTGAACGCGTTAGCCCAAAACAAGCCTGTGGCACAAAACAGACTAGAAACTAGGTCCCCCAGCCTGTGCTACTTGAACACCCATAACTATGGGATGATGGTCCCTTAGGCCTGTGAGAGGAATCAGAGTGGTCTCAGATCCTGACCTCCAAGGCAGTGAGAAGTTCCAGGCATTAAAGTCAGCTCTTCCTTCCTCTTCATTTACTCAGAAACAGTGAGTGGCTCAAGGATAGATTACTCTTGGGTTATTTAGCTCACCTCTTGGGGCCTCAGTTTTCATATCTGCAAAATGGTTATAATAATAATGATATCTATGCCATGTTGCAAGGATCTACTCATCTGATATGGGCAAAGGTGCAATGGTAAAAGCTGTGGTTATGATGAATAAGGGCACTGGCATGATGGCAGAACAGCTCTCTCCTGTTCTGAAGCAAATAATTCCCATCACTCTGGCTGCAATTTAGCAGCGAGCAAGCGGCATAGCTTTATGACAGCTGGTCAATACATCTAAAGGTTTGGCTGCCCACATCCCAAGGGTATAGAACTCCTACAGGCAGGTCCCTAGAAAGAGGAAAGGGCGGAGTTGTCCGGATGCCAAGCCTGACCTCAGAGTCCAGCACTGAAAGGGTTTAAAACAGGCTCCATCTTGCTTTGGAGGGGCCCAGGAACCCACTGGGGGCTCTGCAAGGTAGGCAGGAGGAGCAAGGGAATTCTGGGCAGAGCAGGAAATCTGGAAGGGGGTTGGAGGGAGCTAGAGATCGGGGCTTCCACAGAACACCCAGCAAAACTGGTGATGCCATTCCTAGGAGGCATCACATACTCATATGTGGAACTGCCATCTACCCCAGCAAGTGCTAGAGCCCCGGGAAGTCAGGCACAGAGCTCAGAAGTCACTGTAAACAACGTCTCAGAGTGCCAACAGTCCAGGACAAGAATAACAGGCCCCACTCCATCTCCTCCACACGTGTGCCAACACAACACCTCAGGGATTTACAAACACCATCACTACTGTTGGCCTGTGTCATCAGAGCTCCCCCAGCAGGGAGGGACTGTCATTATCCCCATTTTCCAGATAGACAAATGAAGGCTCAGATGGAGCTCACCCAAGAAATGGCAAAGTTACAACTTGGGTCTTCTAGGTCTAAAGGCCAGAGCACAAAGCCCTCTAGACAGGGACCAAAGTGGAGTGTCTGTTTAGTCCTCTAGTTGCTCAATAAACATTCGTGGAGCGCCAACTCCATCCTTGACACTTGAGAGTGCTGGGTATGCAGAGGCAGGTAAGACACAGTTCTTGTTCAAAAGGACAAAATAAATAATTACCCTACAGTGCCACATTTAATGGGTATACAAAGTGCTGTGAGAGGTCAGGGGAGTGACTTACTACTTTGAAAATTCAGGGAAGGCTTCCCAGAGGAGGTGACTAATGAGCCAGAAATTGAAGGATGTTTTCATCAATGAGAAGCAGTTTAGTCCCCAATGAGCGAAAGTGCAGGTTCCTGAGCCCCAGTGCTATGCTCCACGCTCCTGCCCTCTCTGGCTACCCTTCAGAATTTCCAGGGATGCCTTACCCCAGACCTTCTGAATCTGAATTTATAGCACTAGGGCCCAGGCACTTCGATTGTTTTTCCACAGTCCCCAGGTTTTTACCTGAGGGTGTATATTTGGGGCCCGTGATACAATGGGAAGCTACTTGCAGGTTTTTTTTTTTTTTTTTTTTTTTTAATTAGTATTGTTCCTTTTAATAAAAACTTTAAATGCAATGGAAAAATAAAGCCAGAAGTCTGACGGGTAAACCCCATGTCCACAGAGCCTATCAAAATTAGCCTGATTCTTTTTTTTTTGAAACGGACTCTGGCTCTGTTGCCCAGGCTGGAGTGCAGTAGCCTGATCTCCGCTCACTGCAACCTCTGCCTCCTGGGTTCAAGTGATTTCTCTTGCCTCAGCCTGCTGAATAGCTGGGACTACAGGTGCACACCACCATGCCTGGCTAATTTTTAGTATTTTTAGTAGAGACGGGGTTTCACCAAGTTGGCCAGGCTGGTCTTGAACTCCTGACCTCAGGTGATTCATCCGCCTCAGCCTCCCAAACTACTGGGATTACAGGTGTGAGTCATCACGCCCGGCCAAAATTAGCCTGATTCTTTCCCTTGTGCTTGGAAATCATTATCTGGGCATGTTAGGAAAGCGCTTCTCCCACTCCTGATAATGCCCGACCAGATAGGGAAGGCTTTAAGCTCTGAGAATTTATGCCTGTCTGGGAGAAAGCTGACCTCAGACACAAAAGACAGTAGGTTGTGCTCCACTGGCTGTTCTAAGAGAGGAAGCAAGACATTCAGTGGTGAAGAGCTTGGAGATGGACCACCTGCGTTCAGATTCCGCTTCTGCTGCTACTTCTGAGTGGTGCGATTTTAGACAAGTTACTTAACCTCTCGGTGTCTCTATTTCTTCATCTATAAAACGGGGATAATAATAGCACCTGCCTCATAGGTTGTGTGAAGATTAACTGTGTTAATATACGTAAAGGACTTAGAATAGTGCCTGTCAGATATAGTAAGTTTTATGTAACGATTTGCTCTCATTATGTTAGATTTGAGCTGGAGGTAGAAGGTGGGGGCCGGCTGTGGCCAAGACTGGGGGACTTTTAATCCTGTTTTCACTTGACACCCTCTGCCTGAGCACTGGCTCTGTTCATTTATTGTGCCAGGCACTGAAGATGGAGCAGTGAATGAGACACAGTGCCTGACCTGAAGAGGTCCCAGGCATGGAGAATTGGCAAAAACCATCACACTGCCTGCCTCTCTGAGCAGCAAGGACCTGTCATGGGAACAAGATGACCAGTACTTTAAAAAAAAAAAAAAAAGTGAGCTTTCCCACAGTCGATTTCATCACAAGCGTATTTGAAATTTCCAGCCTAGAACACAGAAAGGCAAACAGGGCACAAAAAGATGCCCTGGAAATCAAGGAAAGAAGGTCTTCCTTAGCTGTGGGATTCACCCTCATGCACATGCATGCTGCTGCCCCTGTGGGGCCCATGGGGAGAGCAGGACTAGTTCTGTAATTGTGTTTGCCTAGAGCAGGATTTCTCAACCTCTGTACTACAGGTCCTTTGGGGCAGGAAAATTCTGTGTTGGGGGCTGCCCTGTGCATTGCAGGAGGTTTAGGAGCATCCCTGGCCCCTACCTACTAGTTGCCAGTAGCACCCTCCTTTGCAAGTTCTGACAGCCAAAAATGCCTCTAGACATTGCCAAGTGTCCCTAGGGTCAAGATCACATCTGGCTAACAACAACTGCTTTAGAATCTGAGGTTTCCTGCCAAAGGACACCTCCACCTGACCCTACCGCAGTGAGGAAGCAGATCAGCCTGACATAAAGAAGGACAGCCCCGGGGGGCGGAGCAAGATGGCTGAATAGGAACAGCTCCAGTCTGCAACTCCCAGCGTGAGCGACACAGAAGACCGGTGATTTCTGCATTTTCAACTGAGGTACTGGGTTCATCTCACTAGGGAGTGCCGGACAATTGGTGCTGGTCAGCTGCTGCAGCCCAACCAGCGAGAGCTGAAGCAGGGCGAGGCATCGCCTCACCTGGGAAGCGCAAGGGGAAAGGGAATCCCTTTTCCTAGCCAGGGGAACTGAGACACACAACACCTGGAAAATTGGGTAACTCCCACCCCAATACTGCACTTTAAGCAAACGGGCACACCAGGAGATTATACCCCACACCTGGCTGGAAGGGTCCCACGCCCACGGAGCCTCCCTCATTGCTAGCACAGCAGTCTGTGATCTACCGGCAAGGTAGCAGCGAGGCTGGGGGAGGGGCGCCCGCCATTGCTGAGGCTTAAGTAGGTAAACAAAGCCACTGGGAAGCTCGAACTGGGTGGAGCTCACAGCAGCTCAAGGAAACCTGCCTGTCTCTGTAGACTCCACCTCTGGGGACAGGGCACAGTAAACAACAACAAAAGCAGCAGAAATCTCTGCAGATGCAAACGACTCTGTCTGACAGCTTTGAAGAGAGCAGTGGATCTCCCAACATGGAGGTTGAGATCTGAGAATGGACAGACTGCCTGCTCAAGTGGGTCCCTGACCCCTGAGTAGCCTAACTGGGAGATATCCCCCACTAGGGGCAGTCTGACACCCCACAACTCACAGGGTGGAGTACACCCCTGAGAGGAAGCTTCCAAAGCAAGAATCAGACAGGTACACTCGCTGTTCAGCAATATTCTATCTTCTGCAGCCTCTGCTGCTGATACCCAGGCAAACAGGGTCTGGAGTGGACCTCAAGCAATCTCCAACAGACCTACAGCTGAGGGTCCTGACTGTTAGAAGGAAAACTATCAAAAAGGAAGGATACCTACACCAAAACCCCATCAGTACATCACCATCATCAAAGACCAGAGGCAGATAAAACCACAAAGATGGGGAAAAAGCAGGGCAGAAAAGCTGGAAATTCAAAAAATAAGAGCGCATCTCCCCCAGCAAAGGAGCACAGCTCATCGCCAGCAACGGATCAAAGCTGGACGGAGAATGACTTTGACGAGATGAGAGAAGAAGGCTTCAGTCCATCAAAATTCTCAGAGCTAAAGGAGGAATTACGTACCCAGCGCAAAGAAACTAAAAATCTTGAAAAAAAAGTGGAAGAATTGATAGCTAGAGTAATTAATGCAGAGAAGGTCATAAACGAAATGAAAGAGATGAAAACCATGACACGAGAAATACGTGACAAATGCACAAGCTTCAGTAACCGACTCGATCAACTGGAAAAAAGAGTATCAGCGATTGAGGATCAAATGAATGAAATGAAGCGAGAAGAGAAACCAAAAGAAAAAAGAAGAAAAAGAAATGAACAAAGCCTGCAAGAAGTATGGGATTATGTAAAAAGACCAAATCTATGTCTGATTGGGGTGCCTGAAAGTGAGGCGGAAAATGGAACCAAGTTCGAAAACACTCTTCAGGATATCATCCAGGAGAACTTCCCCAACCTAGTAGGGCAGGCCAACATTCAAATCCAGGAAATATGGAGAACGCCACAAAGATACAGAAGAGCAACTCCAAGACACATAATTGCCAGATTCACCAAAGTTGAAATGAAGGAAAAAATCTTAAGGGCAGCCAGAGAGAAAGGTCGGGTTACCCACAAAGGGAAGCCCATCAGACTAACAGCAGATCTCTCGGCAGAAACTCTACAAGCCAGAAGAGAGTGGGCGCCAATATTCAACATTCTTAAAGAAAAGAATTTTAAACCCAGAATTTCATATCCAGCCAAACTAAGTTTCATAAGTGAAGGAGAAATAAACTCCTTTACAGATAAGCAAATGCTTAGAGATTTTGTCACCACTAGGCCTGCCTTACAAGAGACCCTGAAGGAAGCACTAAACATGGAAAGAACAACCGGTACCAGCCATTGCAAAAACATGCCAAAATGTAAAGACCATCGAGGCTAGGAAGAAACTGCATCAACTAACGAGCAAAATAACCAGTTAATATCATCATGGCAGGATCAAGTTCACACATAACAATCTTAACCTTAAATGTAAATGGACTAAATGCTCCAATTAAAAGACACAGACTGGCAAACTGGATAAAGAGTCAAGACCCATCAGTCTGCTCTATTCAGGAAACCCATCTCACATGCAGAGACACACATAGGCTCAAAATAAAGGGATGGAGGAAGATTTACCAAGCAAATGGAGAACAAAAAAAAGCAGGGGTTGCAATACTAGTCTCTGATAAAACAGACTTTAAACCATCAAAGATCAAAAGAGACAAAGAAGGCCATTACATAATGGTAAAGGGATCAATTCAACAGGAAGAGCTAACTATCCTAAATATATATGCACCCAATACAGGAGCACCCAGATTCATAAAGCAAGCCCTTAGAGACTTACAAAGAGACTTAGACTCCCATACAATAATAATGGGAGACTTCAACACTCCACTGTCAACATTAGACAGATCAACGAGACAGAAAGTTAACAAGGATATCCAGGAGTTGAACTCATCTCTGCAGCAAGCAGACCTAATAGACATCTATAGAACTCTCCACCCCAAATCAACAGAATATACATTCTTCTCAGCACCACATCGCACTTACTCCAAAATTGACCACATAATTGGAAGTAAAGCACTCCTCAGCAAATGTACAAGAACAGAAATTATAACAAACTGTCTCTCAGACCACAGTGCAATCAAACTAGAACTCAGGACTAAGAAACTCAATCAAAACCGCTCAGCTACATGGAAACTGAACAACCTGCTCCTGAATGACTACTGGGTACATAACGAAATGAAGGCAGAAATAAAGATGTTCTTTGAAACCAATGAGAACAAAGATACAACATACCAGAATCTCTGGGACACATTTAAAGCAGTGTGTAGAGGGAAATTTATAGCACTAAATGCCCACAAGAGAAAGCAGGAAAGATCTAAAATTGACACTCTAACATCACAATTAAAAGAACTAGAGAAGCAAGAGCAAACACATTCGAAAACTAGCAGAAGGCAAGAAATAACTAAGATCAGAGCAGAACTGAAGGAGATAGAGACACAAAAAACCCTCCAAAAAATCAATGAATCCAGGAGTTGGTTTTTTGAAAAGATCAACAAAATTGACAGACCGCTAGCAAGACTAATAAAGAAGAAAAGAGAGAATAATCAAATAGGTGCAATAAAAAATGATAAAGGGGATATCACCACCAACCCCACAGAAATACAAACTACCATCAGAGAATACTATAAACACCTCTATGCAAATAAACTGGAAAATCTAGAAGAAATGGATAATTTCCTGGACACTTACACTCTTCCAAGACTAAACCAGGAAGAAGTTGAATCCCTGAATAGACCAATAGCAGGCTCTGAAATTGAGGCAATAATTAATAGCCTACCAACCAAAAAAAGTCTAGGACCAGATGGATTCACAGCTGAATTCTACCAGAGGTACAAGGAGGAGCTGGTACCATTCCTTCTGAAACTATTCCAATCAATAGAAAAAGAGGGAATCCTCCCTAACTCATTTTATGAGGCCAACATCATCCTGATACCAAAACCTGGCAGAGACACAACAAAAAAAGAGAATTTTAGACCAATATCCCTGATGAACATCGATGCAAAAATCCTCAATAAAATCCTGGCAAACCGGATTCAGCAGCACATCAAAAAGCTTATCCACCATGATCAAGTGGGCTTCATCCCTGGGATGCAAGGCTGGTTCAACATTCGCAAATCAATAAACATAATCCAGCATATAAACAGAACCAAAGACAAGAACCACATGATTATCTCAATAGATGCAGAAAAGGCTTTTGACAAAATTCAACAGCCCTTCATGCTAAAAACGCTCAATAAATTTGGTATTGATGGAACGTACCTCAAAATAGTAAGAGCTATTTATGACAAACCCACAGCCAATATCATACTGAATGGGCAAAAACTGGAAAAATTCCCTTTGAAAACTGGCACAAGACAGGGATGCCCTCTCTCACCACTCCTATTCAACATAGTGTTGGAAGTTCTGGCTAGGGCAATCAGGCAAGAGAAAGAAATCAAGGGGATTCAGTTAGGAAAAGAAGAAGTCAAATTGTCCCTGTTTGCAGATGACATGATTGTATATTTAGAAAACCCCATTGTCTCAGCCCAAAATCTCCTTAAGCTGATAAGCAACTTCAGCAAAGTCTCAGGATACAAAATTAATGTGCAAAAATCACAAGCATTCTTATACACCAATAACAGACAAACAGAGAGCCAAATCATGAATGAACTTCCATTCACAATTGCTTCAAAGAGAATAAAATACCTAGGAATCCAACTTACAAGGGATGTAAAGGACCTCTTCAAGGAGAACTACAAACCACTGCTCAGTGAAATAAAAGAGGACACAAACAAATGGAAGAACATACCATGCTCATGGATAGGAAGAATCAATATCGTGAAAATGGCCACACTGCCCAATGTTATTTATAGATTCAATGCCATCCCCATCAAGCTACCAATGAGTTTCTTCACAGAATTGGAAAAAACTGCTTTAAAGTTCATATGGAACCAAAAAAGAGCCCACATTGCCAAGACAATCCTAAGTCAAAAGAACAAAGCTGGAGGCATCACGCTACCTGACTTCAAACTATACTACAAGGCTACAGTAACCAAAACAGCATGGTACTGGTACCAAAACAGAGATATAGACCAATGGAACAGAACAGAGTCCTCAGAAATAATACCACACATCTACAGCCATCTGATCTTTGACAAACCTGAGAGAAACAAGAAATGGGGAAAGGATTCCCTACTTAATAAATGGTGCTGGGAAAATTGACTAGCCATAAGTAGAAAGCTGAAACTGGATCCTTTCCTTACTCCTTATACGAAAATTAATTCAAGATGGATTTGAGACTTAAATGTTAGACCTAATACCATAAAAACCCTAGAGGAAAACCTAGGTAGTACCATTCAGGACATAGGCATGGGCAAAGACTTCATGTCTAAAACACCAAAAGCAATGGCAGCAAAAGCCAAAATTGACAAATGGGATCTCATTAAACTAAAGAGCTTCTGCACAGCAAAAGAAACTACCATCAGAGTGAACAGGCAACCCACAGAATGGGAGAAAATTTTTGCAATCTACTCATCTGACAAAGGGCTAATATCCAGAACCTACAAAGAACTCAAACAAATTTACAAGAAAAAAACAAACAACCCCATCAAAAAGTGGGCAAAGGATATGAACAGACATTTCTGAAAAGAAGACATTCATACAGCCAACAGACACATGAAAAAATGCTCATCATCACTGGCCATCAGAGAAATGCAAACCAAAGTCACAATGAGATACCATCTCACACCAGTTAGAATGGCGATCATTAAAAAGTCAGGAAACAACAGGTGCTGGAGAGGATGTGGAGAAATAGGAACACTTTTACACTGTTGGTGGGATTGTAAACTAGTTCAGCCATTATGGAAAACAGTATGGCGATTCCTCAAGGATCTAGAACTAGATATACCATATGACCCAGCCATCCCATTACTGGGTATATACCCAAAGGATTATAAATCATGCTGCTATAAAGACACACGCACACGTATGTTTATTGCGGCACTTATTCACAATAGCAAAGACTTGGAATCAACCCAAATGTCCATCAGTGACAGACTGGATTAAGAAAATGTGGCACATATACACCATGGAATACTATGCAGCCATAAAAAAGGATGAGTTTGTGTCCTATGTAGGGACATGGATGCAGCTGGAAACCATCATTCTTAGCAAACTATCACAAGAACAGAAAACCAAACACCACATGTTCTCACTCATAGGTGGGAACTGAACAATGAGATCATTTGGACTCGGGAAGGGGAACATCACACACCAGGGCCTATCATGGGGAGTGGGGAGGGGGGAGGGATTGCATTGGGAATTATACCTGATGTAAATGATGAGTTGATGGGTGCTGACAAGTTGATGGATGTAGCACACCAACATAGCCCAAGTATACATATGTAACAAACCTGCACGTTATGCACACGTACCCTAGAACTTAAAGTATAATAATAATAATAATAATAAAAAAAGAAGGACAGCCCCAAGAAATCCTTGCCCCCCAAACTCAGCACTGTCTAGGCTGAGGTTGGCCTTGGACATGGTTACATTCCAAGCCTCCTCAGGCCACCACTTTAAAAAGGTGGGACTGGGCTGGGCCTGGATTGCATTAGAAAATTTCAGCTCTACTGGGTCTAAGAGGTGATGAAAGCATCAGAAATGGCTGGGGGCCAGGGGGAGTGCATCTTCCGTTTTCCTCAGGTTCCTCTGTGGTTATTAGAACATTTCTGATATAATAACAATAAATATCAGAAAAGGAAAAAAGAAGGAAAAGTGCTTTATAGGGGTCCTAGGAGATGGAGTATCCCAGGAGGCAAGGTGTGGCAGCAAAAGAGAGGACAGGCACTGGGGCTGGAAAATCCTGGGTTTGAGAGTGATTCTATCACTTCCTAAACATGAGCCCTTGGGTAAGGAACTTCACCTCTCTGAGTATCCATTTCTACCTCTGTGAAATAAGAACATCTCAGGGCAGTTGGGAGGACTGAACAGGATACAGGCAGGATGCTCTGGGGCAGTGCTTGTCACGTGGGAGAAGCTCCATGCAGACTTGTTGCAGCATCCTCCCTCCCCTCCATTTCACAGATGCATACGCTGAGATGACCTGCCCACAGGCATGCAGCTGGGCTCATTCCAGATGTGCTGAAAACCACTGCTGAAGGTCTGAGCAGGAAGTAACTTTCCCTCCCTGTCATGAGTTCCTTCATCCATGAAATGGGTAGATAGGGGAGGGTCAGACTGGATGATATCTGGAGGCTTATATGGCCCTGAAGTTCCATGAATTAAAAGAATGTTCTATTAATGATAACAGCTAATAGCCACCTGATGTATGTTAGGCCCATTACATACTTTGTATTTAATCTAGGAACACAGAAAGTTACAGATGAGGGAACTGAGACCCTATATATATCTGATAAGGGGCAATATCCAGAAAATATAAGAATTTTTACAGGCCAGGAGTGGTGGCTTACACTTGTAATCCCAGCACTTTGGAAGGCCAAGGCGGGGTGGATCACGAGGTCAGGAGTTGGAGACCAGCCTGGCCAAGATGGTGAAACCCCGTCTCTACTAAAAATACAAAAATTAGCCAGGCGCGGTGGCAGACACCTGTAATCCCAGCTACTTGGGAAGCTAAGGCAGGAGAATTGCTTGAACCCGGGAGGCGGAGATTGCAGTGAGCTGAGATCGTGTCACTGCACTCTAGCCTGGGCAACAGAGCAAGACTCCGCCTCAAAAAAATAAAAGAAAGAAGTTTTATGCATGAACAATGGAAAGACAAATTAATTAAAAAATGAGCAAGGGGGCCGGGTGCAGTGGCTCATGCCTGTAATCCAGCACTTTGAGAGGCCAAGGCAGGTTGATCACGAGGTCAGGAGATGGAGACCATCCTGGCTGACACAGTGAAACCCCGTCTCTACTAAAAATACAAAAAATTAGCCAGGCACAGTGGCGGGCACCTGTAGTCCCAGCTCCTTGGGAGGCTGAGTCAGGAGAATGGCATGAACCTAGGAGGCGGAGCATTCAGTGGACCGAGATTGTGCCACTGCACCCCAGCCTGGGCGACAGAGCAAGACTCCGTCTCAAAAAAAAAAAAAAAAAAAAAAATGAGCAAGGGATCTGAATAGATATTTCTTCAAAGAAGATATATAAATGGTCAATAAGCCCATGAAAAGGCACTCAACATCATTAGCCATCAATGCAAATCAAAACCACAATGAGATAGTACTTTCTACACACTAGGGTTGTTAAAATAAAAAACACAATAACAAATGTTGGCAAAGATGTGGAGAAATCAGAACCTTCACACCTTGCTTGTGGCATTGTAAAATGGTCCCGTCACTCTGGAAAACAGGAAATTCCTCAATATGACTCGGAAATTCCACTCCTACATTATACAGACATGAATGATACATTATATATGTATATATCTTTTATTATTACTACGTTTTGGAGACAGGGTCTTGCTCTGTCACCCAGGCTGGAGTGCAGTGGCATGATCATGGCTCACAGCAGCCTCAACCTCCCAGGGTCAGGAGATCCTCCTGCCTCTCAGCCTCCTGAGTGGCTGGGACTACAGGCACATGCCACCACACCTAGCTAATTTTTGTATTTTTTTGTAGAGATGGGATTTTGCCGTATTGCCCAGGCTGGTTTTGAACTCCTGGGCTCAAGCTATCCTCCTGCCTCGGCCTCCCAAAGTGCTGAGATTACAGGCATGAACCTCTGTGCCTGGCCGTGTGTCTGTGTGTGTGTATGTGTGTGTGTGTGTGTGTACATATATATATATATGCCTGAGAGAAGTGCATGTCCACAGAGAAACTTGTTCATAGCAGCATTATTTATAATAGTCAAAAAGTAGAAACAATCCAAGTATCTGTCAACTGATCAATAAATAACCAAAATGTGGTTTATCCATACAATGGAATATTATTCAGCAATAAATAGGAGTAAAGTACCAATACATGCCACAGTGTGGATCAACCTTAAAAACATTATACTAAGTGACGAAAGCCAGTCACAGACACCACATATTGTAGGATTTCATTTGTATGAAATGTCCACAACAGGTAAATCCATTGAGGCAGAAAGTAGACTAGAGGTTGCCAGGGGTTGGAGGTGAGAGTGGTGTAGGACAGGGGTCCCCAACCCCTGGGCTGCGGACCAGTACTGGTCAGTGGCCTGGTAGGAACTGGGCCACACAGCAGAAGATGGGTGGTGGGCAAGCAAGCATTACCACCTGAGCTCTGCCTCCTCTTGGATCAGCAGTGGCATTAGATTATCACAGGAGCTGGAACATTATTCATAACTGCATTGCGAGGGATCTAGGCTGCATGCTCCTTACGAGAATCTAACTAATACCTGGTGATCTGAGGTGGCATAGTTTCATCCCCAAACCATCCCCTTCACCCTCCAATCCATGGAAAAATTGTCTTCCATGAAACTGGTCCCTGGTGCCAAAAAGGTTGGGGACTGCTGGTGTAGGAGGAAGTGGAGAGTGAGTGTAATGGCTGGAGGCTTTCTTTTTGAGGTGATGAAAAAGTCCTACAATTAGATAGTGGTGATGGTTGCACATCTCCATGAACATACTAAAACCCACCGAATTGTACAGTTTAAACAGGTGAATAATATGGCATGTGAATTACATCTTAAGGTCATTTAAAACACAAAAGAGGGCCGGGTGTGGTGGTGCATGCCTGTAATCCCAGCACTTTGGGAGGCTAAGACATGAGGATTGCTTGAGCCCAGGAGTTTGAGACCAGCCTGGGCAACACAGTGAGATCCCATCTCTACAAAAAATCAGCCAGACGTGGTGGTGCATGCCTGTGGTCCCAACTACTGAGGAGGCTAATGTGGGAGGATCACTTGAGTCCAGGGGATGGAGGCTGCAGTGAACCATGATTGTGCCGCTGTACTCCAGCCTGGGTGGCAGAGTGAGACTTTGTCTCTAAAAAAAAAAAAAAAGCCACACACAAACACACACACAAAAACAATAAACTGAGGCCTAGTGAGGCTGAGACTGACTCAAATAATTGAGTTCAGAATTGAAGTCAGGCACCCCCGCTTCCAGGGCGATACCCTTCTGGCTGACTTTCTTTTTAAAATTTTTTTAATTTTAATTTTTTTTTTTTTTTTAAGACGAAGTCTTGCTCTATAGCCCAGGCTGGAATGCAGTGGCACGATCTCGGCTCACAGCAACCTCTGCCTCCTGGGTTCCAGCGATTCTCCAGCCTCCGCCTGCCAAGTAGCTAGCATTATAGGTATGCGCCACCATGCCCAGCTAATTTTTGTATTTTTAGTAGAGACAGGTTTCGCCATGTTGGCCAGGCTGGTCTCGAACTCCTGACCTCAGGCGATCTGTCTGCCTCGGCCTCCCAATGTTCTGAGATTACAGGCGTGAGTCACCGTGCCCTGCCTGGCTGACTTTCTTCTGAAAAGAGGGATCATTAAAGGAACTGTGGACCTACTACATGCCAGGCAGTTTATGTGCACTATTTTACTTAATCCTGCCGACACCTCTAGAAAGTATGAATTCCTAACTCCCAGTTACAAGGCAGAAAGCTGAGGCTTTGAGAGGTGAAGTGATTTACCCAAGTCACCGTCTTAGCTCAGGTTCCCCAGACACCACCCCAGAGACAAGGGACATATGAAGGAAGGGCTCTCAGAGAAAGCAGAAAGGATCTGGGTGGTGAGTAAAATCCTGCTGGTGGTGAGTCACCCCGCAGGAGGATCCTGAAGTGTAACTCACAGCTTGGAGTTGGCCCAACCAAGGCAAGAGAGGTGGGGTTTCATGCCCTTGGACTCAAAGGCCGCAGGGGGGTGGGGTGGCAGGTGGAAATTCTTGGGCATTTCTGAACTCTGCACTTGCAGGCAAAAACTCTCACAGCTCCCCGCTTCAGAAAGATCACAGGTGCATGCCTTTGGAGGCAAAGGTACAGCCAGGTTGGAAGAGCTTTAGGCAGAATACTAACACTGTCAACTCCAGGCATCTAACGAGGAAATAAGGGACCTGGGATTTGAAACCACATTTGTCCCCAAAGCCTATCAAGTCCCCAGCCTCTTCAAGAAGGATCATCTATAGGCTAAGCTTGGCAGAAATTTCCAATGTGTGAGTCACAGGGGAGAGGATGATGAGCTAGAACGAGATGGAAAGGAGGGCTATGTGCAGCAGTCAGAAGCTGGTGAGGGACCTGAACCCAGGCCCCAGAGGGGACAAGAGAGGAACAAAGTATGCATGGGATAGAGTGATGGGAGTTGGAAGATGATGACAGGGTTAGGCGAGCAGCACCCTCCCTCCATGGCCTGGATCTAAATATCATCACACCACCTCTTCTCTGCTGCTGGAAGCTCTGGTTTGGGAGTGGATGGACCCAGATAACAGAGATGACGGCAGGCTTCATGCCTGTTGGGAAGAAACCCCACCGACGGAACTCTTGGACGAATCTCTTCAGAGGGAGGCGGGGTGGCAGCAAGAACACTCTGACTCCTGCCTTTGTGCCAAGTGAGAATCTGCTGTTTGGAGAGAGGCCATCAACAGATGGTGAATCCCAGGTGACTGTGACCTGCTCCACGTAGTCACTCAGCACAAAGCGTCTGCTCCATGAGCAACTTAGCAAGCAAAGTGAATTCATTCCATCAAACATTCATTCGTTCTGCATTGATTAATGCCTGGGATGTACTAGGCCAGCACTGTGTTGGGCACTGGAGGGAAGGGGGCTGGAAGCCTTAAGATAAATTGGACAAAGTCTCTGCTCTCAAGGAGCTCAGCATGGGGCAGGGAAGATAGACACGGCAGGAATCACAGCTCAGGGGGACGAGTGCTGTAGTGAGAGTTACGAATGTGAGTGCAGAAGCCCAGAGGGGAGGACACTCCTTCCCCCTGGAGGAAACAGGGATAATTCACGAATGAGGTGATGTTTGAGTTGGGTCTTGAGGGATGCACAAGAGTTCATCAGCAAAAGAATGAGGGAGGTGCATTTCAAAGGTTACTTGGCTGATGGGCAGTAGGTCTGGGGTTGCAGTTGAGTCCTGGTTATGCGCTAGACACTGTATGACACTTTCTTAGATTCCCATGCCATTAGTCCCTAAAATTACAAGCTTAACTTTATTTATTGATTTATTGATTTATTGATTTATTTAGATAGGGTCTCACTCTGTTGTTCAGGCTGGTCTTGAACTCCTGGGCCTCAAGCGATCCTCCCACCTTACTTAGCCTCCCAAAATGCTGGGATTATAGGAGTGAGCCACTGCACCTGACTACAACCTTAATTTTTTTTTTTTTTTTTTTTTTTTTTGAGACAGAGTTTCACTCTATCATTCAGGCTGGAGTGCAGTGGCACAATCTTGTCTCACCACAATCTCTGCTTCCCAGGTTTAAGCAATTCTCATGCCTCAGCCTCCCCAGTAGTTGGGATTACAGGTGTGTGCCATTACGCCCAGCTAATTTTTGTATTTTTCATAGAGACGGGGTTTCATCATGTTGGCCAGGCCGGTCTCAAACTCCTGAACTCAAGTGATCCACCCACCTCGGCCTCCCAAAGTGCTGGGATGGGATTACCGGCGTGAGCCACCATGCTCAACCTACTATCTTAATTTTTTTTTTTTTTTTTTTTTTTTTTTTTTTTTTTTTTTGAGACGGAGTCTCGCTCTGTCGCCCAGGCTGGAGTGCAGTGGCCGGATCTCAGCTCACTGCAAGCTCTGCCTCCCAGGTTCACGCCATTCTCCTGCCTCAGCCTCCCGAGTAGCTGGGACTGCAGGCGCCCGCCACCTTGCCCGGCTAGGTTTTGTATTTTTTAGTAGAGACGGGGTTTCACCGTGTTAGCCAGGATGGTCTCGATCTTCTGACCTCGTGATCTGCCCATCTCGGCCTCCCAAAGTGCTGGGATTACAGGCTTGAGCCACCACGCCCGGCCTACTATCTTATTTTTTAAAAGTAAAGTATGAAGCATCTCATTTGGAGTGAGATCGTCCTTTTCGAATTCTATTATTTTATTATTAGCAGCATGACTTTGGGCCTAGCAGAGAGGAGACACACAATAGTCACTAATTTTTCCTCTCCCCTCCCTAATTCTGATTGGCTGTAGGCTTAGCTCGCCCATTTCCTGAGCCAACCAGAGACACTGGGCACCTTCAGGTCCGCTAGTGGGCCATACCTGGAGCAGTAGCCAGAGCCCTGGAGTTCACAGTGTGTGTTGGAGGGGTGGGTACCATTGGTGCCCAGCTGCTTTACAAATCCTCAGACCCCACCCCACCCCACGTTAGCCTAGGAGAACGGTGCACAATGGGGCGGGGTGTACCACCTTTCATGATGCAGCTGGAAATAGCGGGAGAGGGCGTTTGGGATTATCACAATGATATGGGGGGCACAACTGGCCTCTGGAGAAGAACTGTCCTTTGTCCTGTCCACCTTTCAAATGTTCCCTGGACTATAGGTGGGTAGAAAATTTTTTTATAATTATCTGAGACCAGAGTCCATCATTCCATTTACCTGTAAACACAAAAACTCATTACACAGTTTTAATCTACTCTGAATTTTCTCTCTTTTTTTTTTTTTTTGAGACAGGTTCTCACTCTGCCACCCAGGCTGGAGTGCAGTAGTACAATCTCACCGCAGTCTCAACCTCCCAGGGCCCAAGTGATCCTTCTACCTCAGCCTCCCGAGTAGCTGGGACCATAGGTGTGTACCACTATGCCTGGCTAATTTTGTATTTATTTATTTATTTATTTATTTTGGAGAGACAGGGTTTTGCCATGTTGCCCAGGCTAGTCTAGAACTCCTGGGCTCAGACAATCTGCCCACCTTGGCCTCCCAAAGTGCTAGGATTACAGGCGTGAGCCCGCACACCCGGCCTATTCTGAATTTTCTAATATTGCGCTGATCATGTAACTTGAAGGAAGATGATACATGGTTTTGTTCAGGGCCTCACCATGGGTTGAGTCCCTTGGTGGTGTTTGAGTTATGGATTCCACATATGTGTGTATCCATCTGCATTTGTAGCTCTGTGTTAACCTGATTCTAGATGTGGTTACAGGCATCTGACTGCTTCAGAAAATCTTCCAATGTAGGCAGCCCAAATACTTACATAGTGAAATATGTATTCTTATTTTATTTTACTACAAATGGTTTTCCTTTTAGGTTCTCCTTTACTGTGTGGTTAGTGTATTAGTATTAGGACTACTGTTTTTGGTATTTGTAGGTGGATTATATAATCTATTAACTGCATTTCAGGATGCTGAAGAGGGCTTTGCAAACTATTTGTTATAAAAGGGACACTGGGTTTGAAGGATTCAGACCCACAGCATAAACTATACAACTGGGAACCCATCCCATCACCCCCTGGGATACAGGCAGGATGGCCTAATGGTCAGGAGACGGAGTTTGGGAGCCAGAAAGACCTAAATCTGAAACCCAGCTCTATTGCTTACCAGCTAAATGACCTGGGGGTATCTGAATAATCTTGCTGATCCTTAACTTCCTCGTCTGCAAAATGGGGATAAATACCTACTTCAAAGGGTTGAATGGCACAAGTTAAGTGGTCAGTAGCAGAAGCTGCTATTATCATTATTATTTTTGTTGTTATTTCTCTGAGGAATCGTCCCCAGCTGGGACCCTGAGACCTGACCAACCCTAGTGTCCCAACCCCAGCCCTGCCCTCCCACTTCCTGTCTACTGTATCCTGGCTCAGCATCCTGTATCACCAAACACTGATGGGGAGAGGGGTCCTGATCCACATGAACCGTGAAAGCAAGACACCCCAAGTGGGAACCTGTTGAACCAGGCCTGAATCCAGGGTCCATTCTTTTTTTTTTTCTTTTTTTTTTGAGATGGAGTCTTGCTCTATTGCCCAGGTTGGAGTGCAGTGACCCACTGCAAGCTTCACCTCCCGGGTTCACATCATTCTCCTGCCTCAGCCTCCCAAGTAGCTGGGACTACAGGCACCTGCCACCATGCCTGGCTAATTTTTTGTAATTTTTTTAGTAGAGACGGGGTTTCACCATGTTAGCCAGGATGGTCTCCATATCCTTACCTCATGATCCGCCCGCCTTGGCCTCCCAAAGTGCTGGGATTACAGGCGTGAGCCACCGCGCCCGGCCCCAGGGCCCATTGTTTCTTTACTAATGTTGCCCTGGGCAGGAGTGCTGGGGGCGGGGGCGGGGAGTCTATTGCCCAACAGCTACCCAGACCCCGCACTGGCTTCCAGCTTCTTTCCACCAGCACTGCTGGGGCCCTGGCATGCCCGGGGCTGAATCCCGAGGCTGTAGGGGCCAGCTGGGAGCAGCCTCCCAGGTTCCAGTCCCTGTGCATGAGGGGCACCCCCAGGCTTCAGAGCACTGGAGACAATTATCTTCCTCCAAGATTAAACATCCATGGACCTAACTCTCAACACGCCACCAGTTTTACAGTCACTGGTATATGAACTTTGGAGT
The DNA here is from genome assembly GCF_047675955.1 of Chlorocebus sabaeus. NCBI lineage: Eukaryota > Metazoa > Chordata > Mammalia > Primates > Cercopithecidae > Chlorocebus > Chlorocebus sabaeus. The sequence goes on from NC_132925.1 coordinate 53,346,319, forward strand.
GGAGATTGGGAGGTGTTTTTTTTTTTTTAAGTCATTCCTTTGCCTTTTCACCACAGAAGCTATGTTTTTCTCTTCTCTAAACAAGTCCATGTCAAAAGAAGTACCAACAGGCACCATCTCCTGCCTCCTGGGCCTCTGCATTCAGAGACCCCAGAAAGACCTTAAGCCACACCTTTGGCAATCAGAGGGAACCAGCTCTGATTCTTCCCCTAAGGCTCTGGGAGTCAGCAGAGTTGCTGGCACTGAGAGGGCCTCTTGTACCTTTAGAAGACCTAGGGCTATCTCCTCACACCTCCTGCCCCAGCTGAGTTATTAGAGATCCCTAGAAGGTAAGCCATGGAATCTGGTCTTAATCAAGTGCTAGCAGGTATTACTGAGATGATGCACACATGATGCTTCCCTAAAGAGCTTCACAGTCTAGCTGGGGAGACAGTCACGTAACAGATAACTACAGTTCAATATGGTACATATTGATTGTGAGGTTTCTACTGGAAGTTGTGGGCCTTGAGGGTTGTGGGAATGGTCCACTAATTCTGCCTGGGCAAGATGTGAAGGCTTCTGAGAAGTTAACATTGGAATGGGGTATTGAAGGATGAGTAGGAGTTTTCCCAGGGCTGAGCTAGATCTTCAAGCCCTACCCCTCGCCCCTAGCCCTACAATTCTGGTGTGGTTATCCCAAGCCTGAATGGCAGTCTTGAGGGAAGAGGAAATGAAGAAAGAACTGAGGCTGAAACACAACTCTTTACACCTGGAAGAATCTGTTTGGACTGAATCCTGACACAATGGCCTCCCCAAACTGTTTCCAAAACACAAAATCAGTATTTCTCTAAGTGAGTCCCACAGAAGATGAATTCATCAGGAAATTCCTCTATGTTATATGAAAAAAGGGACTCCAAGATCAAATAAATTCACAAACATTGAGTTCAGTCAAACAGATTTTACTGCAGGACTTCTCAGAGCTGTTAAGAGTAAAACAAAAACTGATTTTATATATTTTAATTTGTATATTTAAAATACATTTTTATAAAGGATAATCTAATAATAAATATCAAAAATATAATTATTAGCTGGGCATGGTGGCGGGCACCTGTAGTCCCAGCTACTTGGACGCTGAGGCAGGAGAATGGCATGAACCCGGGAGGCGGAGCTTTCAGTGAGCCAAGATCGTGCCACTGCACTCCAGCCTGGGTGACAGAGCGAGACTCCGTCTCAAAAAACAAAACAAAACCCATATATATGTATATATATATGTGTGTGTGTGTATATATATATAATCATTATTTGACAGCTACCCTTTCTTGACTATTTCCTAATGTGCCAGACATGTGCTATGTATTACGTCAGTAACTTTATTTTATCAGCATGATCATTATTTCCATTTTACAGACAAGGAGAATGAATCAACCCAAGAAAAGTTCATTTTCTAAGATCATACAGTAAATGGTGGAGCTGAGATTCAAAGCCAGGTAATGTCTGACCCAAAGTCCCCACCCTTTACTAAGTATGGCAAGTCCCTAAGAAGGGCATATGATATTCAGCATTTCCAAGCTTATTCAGCCAGGGAACCTCTTCATCCAGGGCCCCACGGAGGGACTTTGGGAAACACTGCTCTAGTTTGCTCCCAGAAGATTCACCAAAAGTCACAAAAGTATTTTCAAGGCCTTGCTTGTTTTTCTTCCCCTTCTCAGCTGGGTCTGGGGGGCCTGAGTCCCCAGGGGCTGGTGTAGGCATGAGGAGGTGTTGCCAGGAGAGGTCGAGATTCTAGCAAGCAGCTCCCAAATTGTTCAGATCTAAATAGATGACTTCATGGGTCACATATGACCCATAGAGAGTTCCAATTTCTATTCTCAGTTCTAAATTGTTGCTTTAAGCTTATCTGCTGCGTGAGTGTTCACCAGATGAAACAGAAAATGAATTCAGAATTCCTGAAGCCACTGCCTGCTTAGTAGGAGAAAGCAGGGACCCTCTGAGGGCTGGGGCAGTCTGACCCAATAGGTCCACTGCCCAGACCCAGGCCTTATCTTACTCACTTGGGCCCCTGCACCTCCACCCTGAGATCTCCAGACTCTCATTGCCACTCCCTCATTGCTGGCAGAGTGGTGTCTAAATAAACAACATTGAACCTGACACTCCCTTCCTCAGAATTCTTCACTTGTTCTCTAGTGCCCTGGCAAAAATCCAAAACACTTGGCCTGGTTTACAAGGTCTTTGGAGATTGGGGAGACTGTGTCATCATTTTCCCTTTCTCATGAGAACACAAATGAACAAACATAGGCTGTGACACAAGTGATACCACACAAGGTCTAGGTGCCCTGTTCTTGAAGATAAATCAGCTCATAGAAGCAGCCAAATAGCACCTACAAAATCCCCTGCGCAAATATATTTTCTCTGGAGGCCGTAACACGGAACAGAGAAAAATGTTTTCCCCTTACTGAGTAAGCAAGCAAGTTGAGTTTAGATATCCTACTTCATCCTGCTTCCGATGAGACAACAGAGATAGGGACACGTGTCACCAAGGAACCCAGGGAGGTAATAAAAGGGGTTCAGACATCTTTTGAGAGCAGTCCCAGAGTTGAGGGAGTCCCTTCCTAGTCCTCTAAGACCAATGACACATGGTTATTTAGGGGTTCTGGACTGCTTGAAGAGTGAGAAGTTCATCGTTGCCAGGATGCTAGAGGCAGATGTCTCAATGCTTCTTGGCATTGCATGGGTTAGCCCAGTGCATTTCAGTCTGTTAAGGCAGGAGCTTGTTAAAATGTAGATTCTGATTCTGCAGGTCCAGGGTGGAGCCTGGGACTCCGCATTTCTTAAAGAAAGCTCCTGAGTCACATTGGTGCAGCGGGGGCCACTACATGATGAGCAAGATCCCAGAGAATGAATGGGCAGTCAAAACCCTACAACCCTGGCCAGGCACCATAGCTTATGCCTGTAATCCCAGCACTTTGGGAGGCCAAGGTAGGTGGATCACTTGAGGTCAGGAGTTTGAGACCAGCCTGGCCAACATGGTGAAACCCTGTCTCTACTAAAAATACAACATTAGCCAGGTGTGGTGGTGCACGCCTGTAGTCCTGGCTACTTGGGGGGCTGAGGCACGAGAATTGCTTGAACCCGGGTGTGGGAGGTTACACTGAGCTGAGATTGCGCCACTGCACTGCAGCCTGGGCAACAGAGTGAGACTCTGTCTCAGGAAAAAAAAAAGAAAAAAAAAGAAAAAAACCCAAAACCCTGCAACTCCTTTTGGTCTCCTGGTGTCCCTTAAGCAGACTCATTTCGATGAAGAGATTCTAGGTCAGAAAAAGACAGGGAGGTAGGCAATCCCTAACTATGAAATGTCCTCCAACAATATGACCCTGCTTATCTCTCTAGTTTGTTCATCTCCCACAACCCTGCCCTTAACCTTCACTTCATGCTTGACTTTAACCTATCTCCTCACGGCCTCCTGCACACACCATCCTTTTTCAGACCACTGTACTCTTCTCAACGATACCTCCTGCCTGAAAGCCCTTCTCACCTTACTTAACTGAATTAAATCCTATTCCTCTTTGAAATTTTCCTGGCATACCTCCTCCTCCAGAGGACTTTCCGAGGGTCTTCAGGCTGAGATAAGTGCTCCCTGCCAACTTCTGTGTGCTCATAACCCTTGTGTTCATCTGACTATGATACTTACCTTGAATTCTGGCTCTGCCACTGACTGGCTGTGTGACTCTGAGATGTCCCTTCCCCTCTCTGTGCCTTGATCTCCTTATCTGTGGAATAGGATCATAGTGGGCTCCTCGCCTACACTGCCTGTTCCAGGTCTGCCTTCCCCACCAGGCCGCAGGTTCAAAAGCACGGAGCATGCTTTGTCCCCATTTATCTTCCCACTGCCCAGTGTGGGGTGTGGCACACAGTAGGTGCACAAATAAACGTGTGGCGAGCTTATCCAAAGCTGGTGACATCTCCAAGGGAAGAGTTCAGCAGCCTCTTTCCATCTCTAAGAGAAATGACTTAATTTTATAAACCAAGCATGTTTGCAGTTTGCTTTTCTGCTTCCTTCTTTGTTCCTGAGTTTTAAAAAGGCATGAAATGACAATCATGATACTACAGTCTGCAGGAGCTTGGCCTGGGCTAACTCATGAAAAGCAGCTCCAGTTTTCAACCCCTTGAACAGATCAAAACACTGAGACTCAGAGGGGTCATTCACCTGTCACACAGCTCGTTCGTGGTGGCAGAGCAGGGATTCCAACTCAGCTCTGGGCTGCTCCAAGCCACCCTTCTGTTGAGTTCTGGGGCCTGCAAAGCTGGAATCTGCATTCCTAGTGAGGGAAGCGGGCCTAACAAGGGTTGCACACTGTGGGGAGGAGGAGACAGTAAGAGTTGCGGGATGGGGTCCCAGAGGGCTGGGGCATAGAGAAAGGGCATGGGACCCTTTTCTAAGGATGAGGTGTCAAAAGCGGATCTAGTTATTGAAGGACACCTGGATGAGGAAGAGGAAGACCGGGTCCAAACCCCAAACAGTTCTTGTCTGCAAGACAGCAACTCACGTGGATACTGAATGACAAAAGTAGCCGGAAGGCTCATCAGCTTCGTCTTGATGGAGATGGGATGGGGAGCTTTATCAAAGGGAAATAGAATGTATTGCCTCTTGAAGAGTGCAGAGAGAAGAGCCAATGGATGAAGATTTCTAGAATGAGTCACATCCGGGCTTCAGCCTGCCCAAGCCTCATAGGGGGTGCTCCCTACCCCACACTCCCTGTAGGAACAAAGGCCCCAACCAGCCTTTGTCCCCTCTATTACTTTGTCTTCCCACCCCCACTCTGTGCTCTGAGCCCTCCCTGTTATAGTGAGCTGGATAAGGTGGGCCGGGGTGTGCGCGATGGAATGATGGCCCCTCCTCACTCCTCCGGGCCTCTCCTACTTCCCCCATCTCTTCGTTTCCATGACAGCAGCTGGCAATGAGGCGTCTACTTCAAACTGCTGGCAGGGATGCCATGCAGGAGCCCGAGACATAGGCCTGGGGGTGAGGGATGGGAGCTCCTATCCATTAAGCACCCACATATGGGTTATGTCTGATGCTACATCCATCACCTCCCTTACTCCTCACCCCAACCAGGCGAGGAGCCCAGTATGATCCTATTCCACAGATGAGGAGACTGAGGCACAGAGAGAAGGGACGTGCTCAGAGTCACACAATCAGTGGCAGAGCCATGATTCAAACTCAGATTCCTGCAGACCTCAAGCCCAGGCTTCTAATCACTACACCACCCTGCCCTGTGGCTAGGGGTCAGTTGTTCAGGCCTGAGCTCAGCTCCTTCCTGCAGGCCTGTGGGTAAATCCCTGCATTCCCCCATGTTCTACAAAATGGGACTGGAAGTCCCATTGCTCTGCGGGGCTGTGGGGATTTAAATAAGTTGGAGAAAACCCCAGGCTCCTGGTTGGAGCTCAGTAAACGGGTCTCTCCCTTCATTTCCAACCAGAGAGAGCTCACTCCTGGGTTCCTGGATGGGGTATGGCTAGGGGGTGGCCCAAATCCATGGGGCATACCCCATATTAGAGGAGTTCTTTACATACAGCCTGCACCCCCAGTCCCAGAGTTCCTCACAAGCAGGAGCACCTCTCATCATTGTGTGTCCGCTTTGTGCCAGGAGTCCTGCTAGGGCCCTGCATGCTCACTGCCGCCCCAGGATGCAGACACAATGATTACGCTCATGTTATAGATGAGGCAACCCACTGTGGCACCGTGCGGCAGGAGTGCCTGCGTCCCCCGGGGTGACTGGGGGCAAGTGCATCAGAGAGATGTCCCTTACGCTCAGTCATGCCTTCGAAACAGACCTGGAAGCTCTTGGCTTCTCACCGCCTCCACGTTGTACCCTGGCCTAGGCCCCTGCCATCCTGGCTTGGACAGCACTGGCCTCCGGTAGGGTCCCTCGCTTCCTCTGTGCGTCCACACATCCCATTGTATCCTTGCAGGCTGAGAACCCTGAGGCTCTCAGTGTCTTCTGAATAAGAGCCAAGTCCTCCTAGTGGCCGACAATGCCCTCCATGTCTGGCCCTGTGACCTCTGACCCCATCTCCTACACTCACCCTCACTCACTGCACTCAGCCTCTGTGGTCTCCTCACTCTTTCTGGAACATTCCAAACTCCTTCTAGCCGGGCCTTGCTGTCCCCTTTACCCAGAATGCTTTCCCCTGAGATACGGGCATGCATGCTTCAATCCTCCCTTGACTCGAACGTCGCCCATCCCACCCTACATAGAAGGACCCCTCCCATTCTTCTACATGCTGTTTGCTCATCTCTACCACTGCATTTCTCCTCACACCTTGATTCTTCTCCTGCATGTCCCTCTGCTGAAATGGAAGCCCTAAGAAGGCAGGCTCTCCCTCCTTGTTCATCTTTGTATCTCAGCATCCAGAACAATCCCTGACACCTATTGGGTAGAGAAAATATTAACTGTTGATAAATACTTGTCAAGTGAATGGGCAAGGCCTGCGGGGCTCCAAGTCTCCCTCTGAGGAGAGCTGAGCACGTGATGTCATGACCCCGTTACTGAGTACTGGACCGCCCATGAGCACCTGCCCAAACACAGTCATTCACAGGCTACTGACAGGCAGCCTAGGGCAACATTTCCAGCGAAGTGCATACTGGCTGACTGAACTAAACAAATTCCCTCTTAGGAGGCTGAATGTGAAACATACAGGGAGGTAACAGTTGACTGGGCTCAGGGGCAGAAATCAAAAACCATGAAGCTGCACAAACCATGAACTACAGATGTCACAGGCCTGGAGAATCTGGGGACAGCAGATGTCACGGGCCTGGAGAATCCGGGGACAGCAGATGTCACGGGCCTGGAGAATCTGGAGACAGATGTCACAGGCCGGGAGAATCCAGGGGACAGCAGATGTCACAGGCCGGGAGAATCCAGGGGACAGCAGATGCCATGGGCTGGGAGAATCCAAGGGACAGATGTCAAGGGCCTGGATAATCCAAGGACAGCAGATGTCACGAGCCTGGAGAATCCAGGGGACAGTAGATGTCATGGGCCTGGAAAATCGGGAGACAGCAGATGTCACGGGCCTGGAAAATCAGGAGACAGCAGATGTCACGGGCCTGGAGAATCCAGGGACAGCAGACATCACGGGCGTGGAGAATCGGTGGACAGCAGACGTCACGGGCCTGGAGAATCCAGGGGACAGCAGACATCACGGGCCGGGAGAATCCAGGGGACAGCGGACGTCACGGGCCGGGAGAATCCAGGGGACAGCGGACGTCACGGGCCGGGAGAATCCAGGGGACGGCAGATGTCACGGGCCTGGAGAAGCCAGGGGGCAGCAGATGTCATAGTGTGGCGAATCCAGGGGACAGCAGATGTCATGGGCCTGGAGAATCCAGGGGACAGCAGACATCACGGGCCGGGAGAATCCAGGGGACAGCGGACGTCACGGGCCGGGAGAATCCAGGGGACAGCGGACGTCACGGGCCGGGAGAATCCAGGGGACAGCGGACGTCACGGGCCGGGAGAATCCAGGGGACGGCAGATGTCACGGGCCTGGAGAAGCCAGGGGGCAGCAGATGTCATAGTGTGGCGAATCCAGGGGACAGCAGATGTCATGGGCCTGGAGAATCCAGGGGACAGCAGATGTCATGGGACTAGAGAATCCAAGGGACAGCAGATGTCACAGGCCTAGAGAAGCCAGGGGGCAGCAGATGTCACAGGCCTGGAGAATCCAAGGCACAGCAGATATCACAGGCCTAGAGAATCCAAGGCACAGCAGATATCACAGGCCTAGAGAATCCAGGGGACAGCAGATGTCACAGGCCTAGAGAATCCAGGGGACAGCAGATGTCGCAGGCCTGGAGAAGCCAGAAAGTAGAATGTAGGCCCCACCAGGGCAGGAATGCTTGTCCCTTCTGTTCTGCAGGAATCCCATGTGCCTAGAGAAGCACCTCATACACCGGAGGTGCTCAATAGATGTTGTTGAATGAATGGTGGAGTGGAGAAGAGAGCAGAGTTATTTGGTATGTGTATGAACAGGGGAACTTGGGAAGAGCATTTCTCCCCTTCTTGTCTTTCTTTTTCAGTAGCTTCATGGGGTAAAAATTCACATATTTTAGCACTCACTCATGTTGTTACGTATATTTTATCATAATTTAAAAATACCCCAGAATTCACTTGTTTTAAGTCTACAACTCAATGGGGCCATGGGGTTTGTGCGGGCTGAGAAGGTGGGAGCATATGTGAGCAGTGATGAGGATGCACAAGATGTGTCTGGGAAGGGCTGGTTGCCCAGTGTGGAGGGTCCAGGGTGCAGAGAGCCTATGGGTCCTGATTAGGGCCAAGATGCAGATCATCATAGTCCTGACCTCACAAGGTTGTTTAGGGGAGCAAAGGAAGCGACAAATATAAAGTTCTCAGCACAAAGCCCAACACACAGGAGACGCTCAATATACACCATTATTCCCTTTCTCCGTGTTAAGCGATGCCAAGAAAACTTGGGAGGGCAATATTACAAACTAATAAGCACAGAAGCCGAGATCAGCTCCAAATTGCAGTGTTTTCAAAGTAACATTTAGTGCACAGATAGACACACAGCTCTGTGTCTGGGATGAAAGGAAGTAAAACGCATTCATCAGAAAAATGCTTGATTCCGGAGAGAGGTTTCTCCTAGTGACCAATGCAGAGAAAGCCCTCTGTATTCAGAGCTGGCACAGTGAGGTCACCGTAACGATTCTTGGCACTGATGGGGCAACCCGGCCCAATGTCAGTTCCAAACCTTGAATGTTCAAATCCCTGAAACTTCCTCAAAATTTGTACTTCAATCTACAGAGCTAATCGTTCATTTGCTTTTTCTTCTCTTCTTGCACGTGCATTAAAAAACCCCTAAATCTCTGAGTATGAGGGAGCACTCAATATCAGAAACTCAAGGATTAGTTTTGGGACTCATTCCTGTTATCCAGCCTGGAACTCAGGAAAAAGGATATATGCCAGGTACCTAGAAATAGGCACTTTTGACATTTATAGGTGGAGGGAATTAATGGATGATTGCAATGTGAGATAACAAGCAGAGAATGAGGAGGATTACAAAATGCTGGGCTATTGCCCCAAATGTTTCAGGCAGCTGGCATCATACCTTGATGGGCTTTGCGGCACAGTGTAAAGGAGTCAAGGATCTCCATTTCAACTTTGCTACTTATAAGCTGTGTGACTTTAGGCGAGTCACTTAGCCTCTCTGAGACTCTTAGCACTGTGCTTTCTCATATGAGAATGTCACATCCTGCTTTGTTGTTACTGGCCTAGCAGCTGTCTTCTTCACTTCTGTCACCTGTAAGGGCAGCAGCTGTGTCTGTCCCAGCATCCCCACCGCACGGCACATGATCACCATGAACAGACTCCAACTCCTGTTTTACATTCCTGTACCTTGCTGCTGGGACCCTTCCCTGTTGGGTGTGGCAAGCAGTTCAAGTTCATTCAGTTCAGCACCAAGAAATTCAGTGAGAACTTGTTCTTCGGCGGGTCACTGCTCAAAAGGCCTGCGTCTGCATTTGACCCGGGAGTGAACTGCACTGCTGTTTCTGTTTCCAGCTGATTCAAGGACTCAGTAAAGGAAGTAGGGTTGACAGAATGGGTTCCATTGAATTGGAGAAGCTATAAATTTTCTATTCCCGCAAGAACTAAAGTAACTTCTATTAATATCCAGTTATCAGAATGCTCAACACCATCTACATCTGTAGCCCTAAGTGGCAGAGAAAAAGTAGGTATGCAAGAGGAAATAGTTTATCTTTGTGTACAAGATTTTTAAAAAAACAAAACAAAACAAAAAAAACACCATCAATTTCCATCTCTCGAGGAGTTTCCAGCCTGGTGGTAGATACTGGTAAACCAGGTATTTATTTTACATCCTGATGAGTGCACGGTGTCATGGAAGCATCTAACCCAGCCTGGGGGATAAGGATTTAAATGAAAGAAGCAACACTGTCCCTCAATCCATCCCTTCCTTCTTCACGCCCACCCTATCACATCTCCTTTCCCTGCTTTACACAGAACATTCCTTTGGCCCCTGCCCACCTTGAGCATCTTAATTACTTCCTGTTAACCTCTCTGTCACTCTCTAAGGCATGGCCAGCCCCGGCTGTGTGCTCCTTCTGGAGCATCCCTTTCTACCTGTGTGTCTTGGCTCAGGCCATCCCCTATACCTGGCTGTCTTCCCTCCACGTCTTTACCCATTGATCCCTCATGTTTCAAAGTCCTGCTCATTCATTCATTCATTGATTCAACAAGTATCTCCAGAGGGTGCTCTATGTTCCTCACACACCGATGGATACCAGGGATATGGAGGGAAATCAGTTACAGCCTATGTCCTCAAACTGCTCACAGCCACGGGGGGACCGATGGTGACAATAAGGACATGTATGGAAGATGTGAGTCTGGGGATGCTGTAAGGCCAGAGAAGGATCCTAATTCAGCCTTAGGGGTGGGGGGTGTTCAGGGAAGACTTCCTGGAAGAGAACACCTCTGAGTCCTGAAGAATGAGGTGAAAAGAGAGAGAGGGGTATATAAATACATGAGAACACATATAATCATAGGCATCAATGTGACCTATGATTATATGTGTTCACATGTACTTATATGCTAATGTAATAACTAGTGTTTATTGGATGCTGCTAGGAGCAGCACTGGACTAGCACATTTGATATATTAACTTTCTAGGGGTGAGGACTATTATCATTCCCATTTCATAGATGAGGAAGTTGAGGCACAGAGAAATTCAGAACTTGCTCCTGGTCATACAGTGACTAAGTGGTAGAGCTTGGGTTCAGTCTCATTGTAGCCTCCAAGCTCGTGTTTTGACCACTGTGCTCTGCCTTCTGAGACTGGCCAGGTCATTCTGCCACTTGCTCTTGTCCAGTGCATTTATCATGGTCATCTTTCCAGATGGTACAATTCAGCTTTCCTTCTATTTAATGGCTGCAGAGGATGTCACTGGATTTTGAGCAGGAAAGTGAAACAGTCAGATCTGTCCCTGGGAAAGGGACCTCTGGGGATAGGAGGGGGCTGCCTGGAGATAGAGAAGCCTGTGTTGGGGGTGCAGAAGGAGGAGGAGGCCTACGTTGAGGCTGGGATGGGGAGATGCACAGTGGGGAGGAGCTCGGGAAACACGGCGGTGCAGCGGGATGCAGCAGTGACCACCTCTAAGGTGATCAGAAGGGCAAGAAGGCAGTGGGAGAGGCTGTCTCAGGATCTCCTTCCCAACTAGACCTCTTCCAGGTCTGCATGTTTTAATTCCCCCTAAGCATGCTCCAGCTAGCACTTCCAATTAAGAGCAAGTGAGCAGCAGCTTCAGCTCCACTAAGATGTGCAGATGTGGTGGTGCCTGTGGAATTCTTAATTCTTTGAATAATCTTTGCCTAGGAGGGTCACATCTATTTTACAAAAAACAAAACAAAACAAAACCCAAGAATAACCACAAATTACCCAAGACACTGCTTTAACTCTGCCTCCTCATAACAGCCCATCCAGCCTCACCACACACAGCCACCTATCCAGTCCTACGCATGGACTCCACACCCATCTCAATCTATCTGTTTCTCTCCTTGGCCACTGCCAGTCCAAGTGGCTCTCCTCTCCCATCTGGATGACGGCAGTAGCCTCGTTCCTGGTCTCCCCAGTCACACTCTAGCATAAGTTACTCCCTGGCTCTAGCCTCAGTTGTCTCATCTATAAAACGGGCACATGAATGTGCATCTCGTAGAGCTGTTGAGGACTGGGTGACATCACAAATGGAAAGCCCTGGAGTGCTTTCTCAACAGATAGTAGTTCATCAGTCATCAGGACAGGAGGGTCAGAAAGGTCAGGGACTCTATTTCTCCCATACCCTGCTGGTCCAGATAATAGCAGGTGCTAGGGACCTCTGGATCACCCCAACCCCCTTGCCCGCACTCGCCCACCAAGGAGAGGAAAATGCTTCTTGCCCATTCCTCATATATCCTGCCACTCGATGGGAGCATCATCACCTTATAACCCAGGTTTCTCTCCAGCTCCTCATTGGCTCCTCCCCTGGTTCCCTGCATGGTGACCATATCTATGAATGAATCTGAGAGATGAAATAGGTTAAGTATAACTCAGCCCCTTCTTTTGGGAGCCAGTGTGCCTGCAGGGAGCCTGCGTCCTTTCCACTCTCTCCCAGGAAGGACAGGGAGGGGCCACCTCCTGCAGAGCCCAGCACTGCCTGTACCTGAGTGAGCAACTCAGCCCATCCTGGCCTTCAGCGTTTGCAAGCCCACACGCTCCACTGTCACTCTGATTAGTAATAACCATGACATTTTGTTCTCCGGCTGCCTGGTCTTGCCTTTTGTCTTCATTCTCTATTGGTACAGAGCTCAGGCTGGGCAGAGGAGTGCTATTTATCAGCCCTTCCCACCGCCACCTACAGGAGAGACCAGTGGGAGAAAACTCCATCTTGAGTTCCTGACTTGTTAATGGAGGTTTTCAAGGCTTGGTGAAACCCAGTGCTGTGAGAATCAATCAATAAACAACTGAAAAATATTTACTGAGCTCCTGATACAACAGGGAAAATAACTTATCCTTGCCCAGTGTTTCTTACCACTTTCAAGATGCCTGGAAAGCCGTTCCATTCAAAGGTCTGTGAGTGCCATGAAGTGCCAGGCGCTGTGTTATGAATGCAGACCCTACCAGAGGCCCATGTTAGGCTCATCAGGGTGGCCCCACCACTCAAGCAGCCAGACGCCAAGGACAGAGGAAAGAAAACCAGGCTTCCAATATGAGCCTGGGATCAACAATCACATCCACAGACTCTCCAGACCACAGGTGTGGGCTGGTGGTGGAATTGTGCCTCACCTGGGCCGAGGGCAAGGGGCAGCAGGATGTACTTATTTAATGATGATTAGTGATTCTCTCCAGGAACAAAGAAAAGCTAGCAAGCAAATAAAAGGAACACTCTTGAAATAACAAACCAAGTGAAAATTGCCTGGAAAAGTTTGAAAGAAATGGAAAAAGAAAGGAAAGCAGATGCCTTTGTTAGCTATTAAAATACAACTTATACAAACAATCATCAAACCAGCATGGCACAGATCCCCAGTCCTCCTCCTGTGCTCTGTGCCCATGAACCACATCAAAGGCTCTCTTGCTGTCTACCCATTTCTGATTGGGTTTGGCCACAGGTAGGGCAGGAGGAGAATGACATTGAGTGTTTATTCCCTTCTCTTGCCCCTCCAAACTTGGAGGCAGAAACAACTCTCCTCTTCACATCGATACCCTAGGGTACTGCACTATCCCATGTTAGTTCCCCGGACCACAAAGTCTATACAAGGTAACAGGCTCTTTATCAAAACCTTTCTCAATTATCCAGTTGGGATGTGCCCTCTGTTTTTTGCCATGGCCCTGTCTGATAGTCAACTATTAGAATCAGCTGACGGTTCAACAGTTCAGAACAGACAGCTTAGAAAGAGATCTGCTGTCAATGACAGGGTTTCCAGGTTACATGCCCTGAGGCCCAAGATACAGAACTGTGCAAATGGTGTTCCCTGGAGTTGAGTGTGATTTGGTGGCTCTGCCTCCAAAGATATATTGTAATTTAGTGCTGCTGCAGGTGACGTAGGAAGGAAAGGTGGGAAGGAAAGGAAGAAAGATTTAATAAACAGGGAGGGAAACAGGACGAGGATCATTGGTTAAGTATGTGAGAAGGAAAATTAATTTAGACTTTTATCTTTCTTCAAAACCCAAATAGGTTAGAGAACGATAATTTAGTCTAAAATATGAAACCATTAAACTGATGACAATGAGAAACCTTGTTTTCCTATCTGAATAATAGGAATAATATAACTACCTCATAGCATTGTTATGGGAGTTAAGAGAGATGATCCAAGTTAGGACAGTGCCTGGCACTTTATTAAAAAGAGAACTGAGGCAAGATTCCAGCTGAGAAACTTGCTCAAATCTAGTTATCCTGGGGGTGGGGAAAAGATGAATTGGCAGAAAGGGGCATAGTCCTTAGGTCCTAATATGGAGATTCCACCAAAACTGATAACGTGACAGAGAAGGAGAGCCTGACCTAAAAACTGGCACAGGAATGGTCAATGGAATCTGATTGTCCCTCAATCTGTGGCCACCAGGGAATAACAATATACAGGTATATTGTCCGCAGCGGCTGCAATTTTAGAAGCAGATGGAGACTTCAGCAGATATTAAGGTTTCACCCTAGGCTGAGTCCCTTTCAGCTGGATGTCTGGTTAGAAGAACTCTCATCTAGAGGCCAAGGCTGGGCTCTCCCCATGGCACTCAGGACAGAGGTTAGCAGTCTCTTTACTTCCACCAGAGGCAGGCTGAGACTCTGATTGGTGGCAAGTTCCTCCTTCAAAACTGGCTTTTCTCCCTACCCTCCACGTTAGCATCAATCCACTGGGGACCTCACTGGGGAGTTTCATTGAATCCTCAAGTAAGAACAACACCCATCTTGTGCAATCTCTTCCAGAGAACAGAGAAGTGGGAATCTTGCCTGCATCATTTTGTGAGGCCGATATAACCTTGGTACCAAAGCTTGAAAAGTAAGCATGAGAAAGGAAATCACCAGTGAATATCACTCATGAACTCATGATTTTAAAATACTAAACAAAAGGGTTTGTAAATATAAGCTGGCAATAAAGATGCTACAGCATGACTCAAATTGGGTTTATTCCAGAAATGCAAAAGTCGATGTCATGCATCATGTTAACAGATTGAAAAAGAAAAATCATGTGACCATCTGGGCAGATGCAGAACAAGCATCTGTTAAAACTCTATTTCCATTTATAACTAAAAATAAAAGAAACACTCAGCAAACTGGGAATAGAAAGGAACTTCTTTAATCTGATAGAGAGTGTCTACCAAAAACCTAGAGTAAACATTATACCTCATTATCAAATGTGGACAGCTCTTCCATAAGAGTTGCAAAAGGCAAGATGTTCACTGTCTTTTTGTTTTGTTTTGTTTTTTGAGATGGAGTCTCACTCTGTCACCCAGGCTGGAGAGCAGTGGTGCAATCTTGGTTCACTGCAATCCCTGCCTCCCAGGTTCAAGTGATTCTCCTGCCTCAGCCATGCACTACAGGCATGCACCACCATGCCTGGCTAATTTTTGTATTTTTAGTGGAGATGGGGTTTTGCTATATTGGCCAGGCCAGTCTCAAACTCCCGACCTCAGGTGATCCACCCACCTCGGCCTCTCAAAGTGTTGGGATTACAGGTGTGAGTCACCGCTCCTGGCCATTTCTTCAATTCATTATTGTACTAAGGTCTTAGAAGGACAGTAAAGCAAGAATAAAAAGGAAAGAATAAAAGGATTAGAAAGCAAGAAATAAAACTGTTATTTGTACCTCTTACAATTGTATATGGTGTTTTCAAAAGAATCTACAAATACATTTTTTAAATTAGTAAGTGAGTTTAACAAGATTTCTGGATACAAAATCAATATGCAAAAGGCAAGCATATTTCTCCAATAAGTAACCAACTAGTTTATCTATCAAAAATGTATAACAGCATACAAATTATCAAATAATAGAAATATATATATAAGAAAATATATAAAAGACACCAAAGGAAAATTAGGAAACCATGCCATGAGATGTTAAAGATGTTAAAAATATCCTAAATAAATAGAGAGATACCATGTTCATGGAAGACTAAATACTACACCTTCCACCCTCTAGAGGGCAATGGAAAGCTCAGTGTGACAGCTGGTATTTAGAAATCAGAGCAACCTGGATTTATATTCCAATTTCTGCTGCTTCTAAACTCTGTAACTTATTTCACCAACCCATCTGAACCTGCTTCTTCTCTTATAAAACATGGATAATAATTTCTGCCTACTTGTTAGAAGTCAACCAATAAGAAAGCTCTTTGCAGAGTGCTGTATAAATACAGGACATTCTTACAACTAGTATTTTTGTCTCTTGTTGGTCCAAGGGTAGGAAAAAAATTAAATGTCCCAGACTAAGGCAACTTGCTTGCTTATGCCCATCTATTTATCATCGGGGCATTGCTGACTGTTTATTCTGTTCTTAACATTTCTTCATTCAGTCCTCACAGCAACCTGTAAGGTGGGTGCTATATTAGCCCCATTTTACAAATGAGAAAGCTGAGGCCCAATTAAGCAATTAAGCAATTTGTCATTCACATATTCATCCATTCCGTAGATGTTCACGAATACTTTCTACGTGCTAGGAGCTGTGAATGTCCTGGTGAATAAGACAAATGTGCTCCCTGCTCTATTAGAGCTGACAATACAGTTGGAAAGACAGCCAGAAATCACACCTCGGCGAATACACTGGCAGAACTAAGATTCAGACTCAGGTCTGTCAGACATTGGAGTCTGTACTTTTAAGTACTCCCTGGGGGCAGCTTTCTCAACCTCTTCTGCTCATTCCTCTGTTGGGATATGATAGTTTCTAACATGCATTCTGCTGGCAACAGCAAGTTTCAATGGCCCTCGCCATCCAAGCTGCTGCACAAATTGAGAGCTGTCAGCTTCGATCCTGGCCCATGTGATCCCCCTGCATTATCACTGAAGAATTACAGCAGGGAGGATGAATGCATAAAAGAGGCAAGGCATCCTGGCCCCCCCTCCGACAGCATCAGCAGCATTGTTCCCGAAGAGTATGTGTCTGAGTCCTCTACAACCATTAATGACAGAAGTGAGTCACTTATAAATGAGATATGGGAGCTTTATTATAATTACATCCCGAGATTCAGAAACGCTCAGCATCACTGTTAAAGGGAGGGCAGCAGGTGACTGGGGCTTGAATGATCCTCTGCCAGGTACATCTTTCAGATAAAACATCTTGGATCAGGAGCAATTATAGGTAATTGCCAGCCTGAATGCTAATGAGAATTACTTACAATTTCATGTAATTCTTTGCCATTTATACCATCTGCTTTTTTCCTTCTTTTCTCCACATTTCCATCCTGACATTGATCCTGAGAAACAGATACTGGCAAATAGAACTAACGGCCATTTCGCAGATAAGGAAGCTGATGCCCAAGGTCTCTCGGTTCTGAGGGCAAGAGCTGGGGTTCCAACCCTAAGCGTTCTGTCCCTCTAGAAAACATGCGATTGAAAACTGTCCCAAATCCATGCTCCTCAGAAGAAAGCCAGAGCACAAACTTCAAGCTGCACTGTGTAGCAGCAATATCATCCACACTAGTGACACTCGTGGCAATGGCCAGCGTCTGCTGAGTGCCTAGCAGAGTGTCAGAAGTTTATACAGGTCCACACTGAGACTTCAAGTTTCAGGCTATTTAAAGCTTGAGACTGCAGTAAGACTTTGGGGGCACACACTATATCTAACCAGACTTACTCTCACTTTACAGATGAGAAAGCAAGAGGCCTGCAGAGGCTGGGCAATTTGCAGGTGGCAGAGCCAGGATACAGAGCTGGGATTGTTTGACCTTAACAGCAACGACAATAACAATGGACTCTTAACACTTTTAGGTATTACACCGCACCACTGAAGTGCTTTATTCACATGAACACACCTAATTCTCTTACCAACCCAGTGAGGAAGGTGTCAGGAATACCTTCATTCTAAAAATGGGGAAACCAAGGAATGGAGACACGTAGCAACTTGACCAAGGTCACAAAACTCATAAGCAACAGTGGTGGGATTTGAACCCAGGCAGGTGAGCTCCAGAATACCACACTCTTGATGTCTTTGCTATGTGTTTTCTCTGCTAAGGAAAAGCCAGGCACTCCTTCATTGTGAAGAGGAAAGTGCCAACACAGAATTCTGAGAGAGTCGAAGAGGAGGAGGCTCACATATAAGTCCCTCCTCCCTTGGACACTCAGCTGAGGACTAGGAAGGACCACTCCCAGCCCTGCATTGGCCAAACCACTCTGGGGTGCAGGGTCTCTTGGCAGGCAGCTCCAGCCTCCACCCAGCTCTGAAATCATGGACAGGCAGCGCCTGCCCATCTCCTGCCTCCACGGGATTCTCTTTCACATTTGAAAACAAAACCAATGCCAGGCATCCCCTGCCCTTCTCCATAGATTCTCCCCACACCAGGAAAATGCCTGAATCACACTCAGGGATTTACATGGGGTTGTCTGGGATTCCTGTGAACAGCGGACCTGCTGCCTCGCTTTCTTCTATTCATCTCTGCTGCTGCCAGACACAAGCACAGAAGGACCTAAGGTCCCATCTGCCACCTGAGTTTCATTCAAAATCTAGAGGGAGTCAGGCAAGATGGGTGTTCAAACCCCAACTCTGCCAGGGACCAGCTGGGCAATCTCAAGCAAGTTAACCTCTCTGAGCCTCAGTAGACTATCTGTTCAATAACAGCACTTACCTTGCAAGAATGCTGTGAGTATTAAGTGGGATAATGCATAATGATGCTCTCATGTGTCCACCCTCCCTCTCTCCCAGTCTCTGCTGGTTTTTGGCTGCCTCCAAGACTCTTCCCATAAGACCCTCAATTCCCCTCTCCTTCATGCTCCAGGGACACACTCCGTCTGTGCTCCTGTCACAGGTTTCTGGCCCCTCAGTCATAAAATGAGTTATTCAGGCACCTTCCAGCCTGTGAACCTTGCTCACCAAGACTCCCAGCCTGCCTTGTTCGGTCTGCTCCAGGCCGAGGCGGGAGCCCTCTGCCGGAGGACAGCCACTTTGCCTGAAACATCTCTGCACTACCAGCTCCAGGCAAGCGGACACCTCAGAGGGATCAGGGAATTAGGAGGGAAGAAGTGGGATTTTCATGGAGGACTGGGGGCTGGGGGGTGGGGTAACAGAGAGGGAGACTGACTTCCTTGAGGAGCTGCCGTACTCCAGCTCCTGCTCCTGACTTCCTGGGCTCCTTCCAGAAAAACTGAGAGCAACTTCTAGACTCTGATCTCTGAAAGAGCAGCCCCGATGCTCTTCTGTCACCAGAATCCACTCCCTGGCCATAACATCCACTCATTTTCCCAAAGCATCCTCCTCTGTCGGTACAACGAGGAGGAGGTGATCCGCCCCTTGCTCCACACCCCCAGCTGCAGCCAAACTGCAGGAGAAGGGCGGGTGGTGGTCCGCACACTTCCTACCCCCGACTCCAGGTGACGCTGAGCCTGGGGCTTACCTCATGAAGTCTAGTGATTTGACTGAGGATGACTCCGAGCAAAACCGTGACTCTCTCCCCTTAACTAGCTGGTGCTCCTGGGCACAACTTTTCCTCCCCGAGCGAGCCTCAGTTTTCTCCTCTGTAAATGAGTATAACAATATTGCAACAGATAATGGATGCCCAAAGCCTGGCACAGAGAACGCACTCAACCGATGGGCTGGCACTACGGTTAGCAGCAAATTCAGACCCTGGGGAGGCTCAAAGAAAACGAGACTCCCCCTCTGCGCGCCGGAGCCCAAAGACAGACGCTCAGGGCGCGCACCCTGCCCAAGCCCGGGTAAGCTAAAGGTGTCTGCGCGTCGAGTGCTGGGGCCACAATGTGGAGAGGGGAGCGATGCCCCCGAGCGAGCCGCGCTCCTCCACCCTCCCCAGGCCATCCGCGTCGCTAGGGTACCCAAGCGCGCCCATCTCAAGCCGCCGGCTCCGGGGGTCCCGGCCGCCCTGCAGGGCTGCCCGGATCCCAGTCTGGTCAGCGCGGAGCCTCGCCCAGCTGCGGCGGCCCCGCTCCCGCCCAAGCCCGCGCCCCGCTGCGACTCACCGGCGCCGGCTCCGGGGAAAGTTTGGTGGCGCGGTGGCAGCGGCGGCCAGGCTGCTGGGTGTGCCGCGGGGGCGGCGGCGGGGGCGCCGGGGAGCGCTCTGGGAGGCGGGGCGCGGGAGGAGGAGCCGCGCCGAGGGGGCCACCTGTGAGCAGCGGGGAAGGCGGGGACCGGGGCCCTGCGGGCCTGCAGCGCCCCCGCACCCTGCTCCACGCGCCCAGGGCCGCCCCCGCGGAGGGAGGGGGCACTAGGGGCGCGCCTTTCGCTTGGACACCCTTTCCCAGCTCGCGCCCCAGGTTTAGAGCTGCTACCGCTGGGTACCCTGGCTCGGGCTCTGCGCGGTGGACGGCTCCTTGGGTTTGGAAAGAGAGGTGGCAGAAGGGTCAGAACCTTGATGAGACAACTCCACCCCCACCCACGCACCTGCGGGCACACAAAACGATAGACAGAGATAAATCAAGACAAAGACGCAGAGATGGAAATAGAGATGAAACGATGTTTGGCAGAGTCAATCACAGATAGATTGAAAAAGACAAATAGTGATACCTGTGCCCCTCATTACTGCTAGGGGCGCCAAAATCGAAAAAGGCAAAGTCAGACAGAGGTGGAACAAGATTGACAGATAGGGACCCTACCCCTAGAGGTTTCATGGGGAACTAAAGAGACCCTCAGGGTCTACAACCTCACACCTCTCTTCTGTTTCTCCCTAGCCCATCCTGATGAACGAGCCCACATTTCAAAATGGGATGTGTTTTAATTAGCATCCTGTGTCACCCCAGCAGCGACGTAAGGGGAGGAGTGGGGTGGGGGTGAGGCCCCTCCGCAGGTCCGAGGGAACCTGGGAGCTTGAGGATTCTTCCTGGCTGCCTTCATTTCCAGAGCTGGGAGAGAGAGATCGAGTTTTTTTCTACCTCCCCAGCGCCGGGAAAACTCCATTTGAACCTCTGAACAGTTACGGCTTCAGATTTTACCCTAGCACTTTCGATGGGACCACCCAAGCTTACAGGGAGAGAAGGGTGTTTGAGAAGGTGGGACATGGTGGGTTGGGGTGTGGGGGTGGGGGTCAGAGGGGCATATTAGCCTCCTTCCAGTAGGAGCGGTCCCACCAGCCCTGGTTGTGGACCACACAGAGCTGGGTCTGAGGCCCTGCTTCACAAGCCATATATGGTAGGTCCATGGTCGTTTTGCGTGGCCTCAGGGCCCATGTTGGTAACACGGGGATTCATAAAGACAGGTGCCATTGTGCCAGATGCTCTTCTAAGTGCTACAGGTGCTTACTCATTTAATCCTTACAACAACAATAGGTCCTAGTAGGTAGGAACTATTATTACCCTATTTTACAGATGAGGAAATGAAGGCACAGAGAGATTGAGTAACTTGCACAAGGTCACATGTAGGAGAACCAAGCATCCACCCTACGCAGCCTAGCCCCAAGGTCCAAGGTCCCGTTATATTATAACTTCATCTCTGTGGGGCTGTTGGAAAGTTTCACGATGCCGTTTCTATAAAGGGCTTAGTGCTCCATAAATGGTAGCTCAGAGATCACTGATCCCATCTTCAAGGTGGGGATTAAAGGATCTTGTGATGCTCAGTGATATATGAGACTTTGGCTTTGGGATAATGACAGGCCATGTCACTGTCCTGGGCATTATGGATTCACAAGGTCAGGGATGTCCCATTTGCTTTTTTGGCCAGCCTTCTGCACATTAGCACAACCCCACAGCCAAGACTCACCCTGGATCCACGAATGCCCTCTCCCACTCCCTGGTGATTCTCCAGGGCCTCCATATTTTGCACTTTACCAGACTAATGCACCCTTTGGAACTGAGTTAGCACTCAGGATAGCAACTGTTATAAACTCTAAAGAAAATACATTTCCTCTCTCTACAGCTGTGGAGCTTACAGGAGGTAAGGAGGGGATGGAGGTGGGAGGAGGGATGGGGGCAGGGCGGGTGGGGGAAGCCTGGTCCACTTTTATCCCTCCTCTCTCCATTCTGCATTTCAGCAAAGGCTTGGTTATTTGGAATTCCTCCCCAAAGTTTCACTTCCTGGGCTAGTTTTAGGCCTGCTAAACCCATTGTGATCAGCATTTTTAGAAAAATCAGCATCTTAGAAACAGCATGTTAGACATGATTTCAAGCCCCTGGTAAGCGGGGTGTGGGTTTCTTTGCTGTGGCATTTGGAACTGACAGATCAGGAGGTACCCCAGGCCGTATGAGGGATGGGGGAGCAGGAGGGCACAATCAACTTTCTAACAACGTACAGGCCACAGTAGAAAAGCAACAGCTAGCCTCATGCTTACTGCGTACTGTGTGTCAGGCTTGATTTAAGAGCTTTACATAATTAAATAATGCATCGATTCCTCACAATTCTATGAGGTAGGTACTGTTATCATCCCATTTTGCAGATGAGAAAATGGAGGCACAAAGAGATTAACGAGCTTGTTCAGAGTGTACAGCTAGTAAGTCTTCCCAAGATCAGACAGGTGGGAAGCATATGAGCCAGATCTGGAGCCTGGAGCAGTCTGGACCCACAGCCCCACTCTTACTTCTGTGCTTTGTGGAAGAAGCAGAAAAAAGGGGCAACCTCAGTGCCTGAGCAAAGTCTGAAGGCAATGAGAAGAAATAAGTAGATTAAAAATACCTGCTCTGCCACTTACTAGCTCTGTGTTTACTTTGCTTCTCTGAGCCTCAGTTTCCTCATCTGTATGTAAAATGAGAATAGTAATGCCTATGTCACACCCAGAATTTTAGTGATGGGCCGGGCATGGTGACTTGCCCCTGTAATCCCCAGGTAGGATTGGGGAGGAAAGTGGGAGGATCACTTGAGCTCAGGAGTTTGAGACTAGCCTGGGAAACACGGGGAGACCTTGTCTCTACAAAAAATAAATAAATTAGCCAAGCATGGCGGTGTGAGCCTGTAGTCACAGCTACTCAGGAGGCTCAGGTAGGCAGATCGCTTGAGCCTAGGGGATCAAGGCTGCGGTGGGCTATGATTGAACACCTCATTTCAGCCTGGACCACAGGGCAAGACCCTGTTCCCCCCTCCCTCCACCAAAAAACAAAGAATTTTCATGATGATTCTTTTGATTGCAGGTAACTTGGGTAACCCAACTATAGCCAGCTTTGGTTACAAGTGTTCTGGAATGAAAACGTTTAGGAAGTAGGCCTGAATTCAGATCCTTCAAAGGCTCAAAGGTAATTGTCATGAATCTGTCTCCCTCTGTCTTGACTCTGTTTTCTTTTCTGTCAGTTTTATTTTATGCATATGTGCCAGTTTTAGCAGGCTGGCTCTTTCCATAGGGAGGTGGAAATGGCGAAACAACCTCAAGGCAAAGAGATCACATCTTTCCAAATACTTCCAGCAAAAATCCCAGGGTTGACTCCAGTTGGCTTGGCTTGGATCACATGCCCAGTCCTGAAACCATTATAGTTGTTTTGGTTGGCTAAGCCTGAGTCGCATGCCTGTGTCTGAAGTCAAGGGGTTGGGTCAGCCCCCTGTAGGCCCCTGGAACTAGGAGTGGGTGAGAGATGGTTCCTTAAAAGAAAATCAAGATGCTATTAGCAGAATAACAGGGGTCCCTGACAGGTAGGAACACAGATGTCCTCTCCCTCACAGTGCCGTTGTCAGGATTAGATAAGCTCATGCAGGCAAAGTGCTCAGCATGGTGCTTGGCTCTGGTAGATGCTCAGTAACCGAATCCCCTCCCTTCTTCCCTCCTCTAGGAAACAGGAATCGTGGCTCACTAAATCCAGCCCAACTGCTTCCTTGTTCACATGGGGAAATTGAGGAAGGCCTAGGGAGGGTAAGGGACTTGCCCAAGGTGCCCAGTTCATTAGCCACAGAACCCATGCCCCCAGCTCTGAAACAAGTTCCAGTTAAAGTCTTCGCTGATAACTTTAAATCCTCCACTAACCAAGGGAGTCATCTTTGCATTTGCACAGAGGAGACGGGAAAATCACAAAGCCCTTAAGGTCCAGAGGAAATGAGTGTCACTACATTGGGCTCCCAGGCTGTGCAACAAGCTGTGGACTGAGATGTCTGGGCAGGGAGCCCGGTCCAGCTCCCTACCCATCGCATCATGGAGTCAGCCATCTCCTCTGGGGACTGCACCCTCTGGGTGCTGAGAAATCCAAATGGCTCTTTTTCATGCAGCCGCCCCAAGTGTGCAAGATGGCCCTTCTCTTGATTTATTTCCTGCTTACTTTATGAGAGTCAAAGTGCATCCTTCAGGACCAAAGTGGCCAAGGGGCCAGCATGTTATTTAGAGTGATCAAAATGGACCATTTTCAACTTGGCCCTAATTCATCTCCAGAGTTTTGGTTTCCACTTGCTTTTACTTATCTGTATATTCTAGCATTTCTTTAGCAAATTTGTATTACTTTGGCAATTAGAAAAAATGACCAGTAATTTTTATAAAAGGATTTGTGTTTGATTTCCCTTCAGAAAGGCACTTTCATTTATTAAAAGATCACAATGAGAAGTGAGATTAAATTGATCTTTCTCTCTGGCAAGGATGTGTGGGGAGGAATGGGGAGGTGAATGCTGGGAGCAGAAGCCACAGCTGCAGAGGGCTGCAGTGAATGAAGGCTGGACCAGGAGACTGGACCAGGAGGCTGGACCAATTGGCTCTGTGGTCCTGAGCAAGTCACTCAGTGTCTCTGGGTTTCTATTGCCAGATGTTTGGTTTCATTATTTCTGGAGTTCTTTTTAGGAATTCTCTGTATGGATTTGGTCTTTGAGCTTTAGTGAATGTTCATATACACTGTAGGAGAACATGTAATGACTCAGAAATGTGTTCAGCATAAATTCTGTTTGTCTTTCCACCCCTGTGGGACTGATGAAAGTTCTGCTCAGCTTCTCTGCTTCCTAGCATTTGGTTTCTTCTCAGCTTCTCAGTCTCTCCATTTAGCTGTTTATGAATTGGCAAATTCATGGAAAAGAGCACATAGAATGTCAGGCCCTTGCTCAATGCATTTCTCTTCACCCTGAGATCTTGATCCCTCAAGTTCTGGCTTCCTGGATACCTCTTTTATGCCTTCTAACAGATTTTTATTTTCTTTGAACAATTCTACCCGATTTTCTAATTGTTTATGGAGAAGATTGTTCTTTACAAGCTAGTTTTTTCATAGGCAAAAGCAAAAGTCTCTTCCTGTGTTATTAAGTGAAAAAGGCTGATTATAAAATGGCATGTACAGCTTCTATTTATATGCAAAGCATGTATATGTGTTTATGCAGAAGAAATAGAGAAAAAGCAAAAGCTATACACAGTGTCTATCTCTGGCTAGTTTTTAAAAATATTTATCTATAGTTTGCAAATTTTATGTAATAGATACTGAGAATATCCAAACTGGGTTGACTTTTGTGGCCATTTATATCTGTGTTACAAATGGGAAAACTGAGGTCAAGAACATTTAAATGTATTTCAGTTGAACAATTTTTGGAGGCCTGCTGTGGGCGGAGAACTGTGCTATCGGCCACAGAGCATCCAAAGCAACATAACACCTAGTCACTCTATCTCAAGTGTCTACAACTTGTGCTAGCCTTTGGGATATGAGGATGAAGAGGACAAGGATCTGCCCTCAAGATACTCCAGTTGAGGATAAAGATATTCAAATAAGCTATCTCAGCTATGATAGAGATCAATGCTAAAATAATGATATGACAAGACTGTGATCGCATTCTAGCTGATGTAGCTAAAAAAAAAAAAAGACTGTGGTTTGTCTCTTATTAACTATTCTCTCAATATCCAACTGAAATATTATATTTCCCAGGCTTCCATGTAGCAAGCTGTAGCTACGTGACCAAATTCTGGCCAAGGAGATCTAAGGGGAAGTGTTGTGAGGATTTCTAGTAAGTCTCTTTAAAGGGAACAAGGAAACTCTTCTTCCTTTTTTTCTGCTGCTTGGAATGTAGATGTAATGCCTGGAGCTTCAGTAGCCATTTTGAGTCACACTTGTGTCACCTTGGAAAGGAGCCATGTACTGGGGTGGTGGAGCAGCAAGATGAAATAACCTCCGTCGCTAACACCATGGAGCTGCTATATTAGTCCTGGGCTGTCTATTTCCATACTTTTTTTTTTTTTACATGATAAAGACACTTGCATATCTTGCATATGTTACTGGTGTTTTGGATGTTCTCTTACATGCCGATAAACCCAATCCTAACTTATATTAATCCTAAAAATAAAGTGCTATGGGAACAGCGGTGAAGGTAGGGAGGAGTGAACATCTCCCACTCTTGGGCATTGAGGAAGTCAGAGGAGATGTGAAGGTTGTGGAGAGTTAATCACTGAGATGGGCAGCATTGAGAAGGAAGAGAGTTTCTTTCTTTTTTTTTTTTTTTTTGAGACGCCCAGGCTGGAGTGCAGTGGCCAGATCTCAGCTCACTACAAGTTCTGCCTCCCGGATTCAGGTCATTCTCCTGCCTCAGCCTCCCAAGTAGCTGGGACTATAGGCGCCCGCCACCTCGCCCGGCTAGTTTTTTTGTATTTTTTAGTAGAGACAGGGTTTCACCATGTTAGCCAGGATGGTCTCGATCTCCTGACCTCGTGATCCGCCCGTCTCGGCCTCCCGAAGTGCTGGGATTACAGGCTTGAGCCACCGCGCCCGGCCTCTTTTTTTTTTTTTTTTTTTTTTTTTTTTAAGACAGAGTCTCACTCTGTTGCCAGGCTGGAGTGCAGTGGCATAATCTCAGCTCACTGCAACCTCTACCTCCCGGGTTCAAGCATTTCTCCTGCTTCAGCCTCTCGAGTAGCTGGGACTACAGGTGTGCACCACCATGCCCAGCTGATTTTTGTATTTTTAGTAGAGACAGAGTTTCACCATGTTGGCCAGGATGGTCTTGATCACTTGACCTTGTGATCCATCCACCTCGGCCTCCCAAGGTGCTGGAATTACAGGCATGAGCCACCGCACCTGGCCAGAAGAGAATTTCAAACAGAGTGGACCAGGCAGGGAGCGTGGGAACAGGGCTGGAATAAGGAACATGGGCATTAGAATCAAACAGCCTGGGTTTAAATTCCATCATGGTATTTAAAAAGTCACTTCACCACTCTACACATCAGTTTCTCCATGTGTAAAATGGGGATAATAATAATATCAGCTTCATCTGGGTGTAGTGAGGATCTTATGAGTTAATACATGTAAAGTGCCTAGAACAATGATATTGATATTGAGAGAATAGTTATTAAGAGACAAACCACAGTTTTTTTTTTCCTACAACAACTGGAATGGGATCACAGTCTTGTCACATCATTGTTTTCATAGTGATCTCATATCACAGCTGAGATAGCTTATTTGGATATCTTTGTCCTCAACTGGAATATCTTGAGGGCAGATCCTTGTCCTGTTCATGGCACATTGTGGGTGCTTAGTAAATGAGTAAATATTGGCTGTTATGTGCTTATCCATAAAGTGGGATGTTCATAGTCCTATCTCATAGAGCAGTCAATGTGTATTACAAGGCACAGGACTCCACACGTAGTGGGTGCTCAACCATGTGGCTTTTTCTCTCCCTTTCTTTAAGGGGCTTACAAACAGTATTTAACAAATCTTCATCACGCCCCTACTCTGTGGCAGGCCCTGGGTCAGGAGGTTGCTGATTCCAGGAAGAATCAGACCTTATCCCTGCCCTTGAGTCTCAAGAAGAGAAAAGGAAAACAAATAAGCATAGTACAGTGTGAAAAGTGGGACTGTGGTCCAATTTCAGTCTGTAAACTCAGGTGAATGAGAACGGTAACTGTTTCCTGGTAAGTGAACTCAGTCTCTGCTAAGATCTCCCATCACATGCGAGGAAACCTTAATCTTTGTCAAGTCGAGATTTTCCTTTTCTTTTGGAGTTTATCATCACTTATTCACGTTGGCATCTGCTGAGACATCTTCATTCCTATCTGAGGAGGGGCCACCCAACCATACAGGTCACTGCTGAGTTTTCCCTTGTTCCTAGGTCTCATTCCCTCTCTCAGCTGCTTCCAGGGCCCTTTTCAAGTACACAGGAACCTTTGCTCGGCTGCCATGGCTGCCAGGACACAGAGAATTCTGGCAGACATATGAGGTTCTTCTGCCCACCCCTAAGCGCCCATTCATTTCTCCTCTAGAGCGTCTGCCTAGGAAGTGCTCAGGTGCTTTCTACATTTAATTTTCTCAAACTCCTTTGGGAACTCTGGTGTCTGTCTCCAAGCTCAGGACCATGTCTAGAGAAGGAACAGGTTCAAGTGCCTCTTACCTCAGGGACCTGCACCCTACCCCCTTCCCTTGTGTCTGCTCCAGCTGTCTCCCTCATTCTTGTCTGAAAACACTTATTTAGTTTCAGGGGGGCAGAGCCTTGCTCCTAAATCCCTTGCATTTCCCCATAGGGACTATCTCATCGATGAACAAGAGCCTCCTGTTGCCCCTGAGATGCTAGACTTTTGAAACTCAAAAGCCTGGAAAGGACTCTGGTTTTTCTTTTTCTACAAAGCCAGAAAAGGATAGTAGTCTCAAGATGATAGCCTAAAATAGGGGGAGGTAAGTCTCCTGGGTAACAGAAATCATCAAGAATGAAAATTAACCCCAATGAGCTCCTTCCATGTCTCTGCCAGAATGGATGAAATGTAAAACACAACATCAAGTGTTGGCCAGGATGTGGAGCCAGTGGAAGTCCATATGTGACTGGTGGGAATGCAAAATGATACTGACCCCTTGGAAAACTCCTTGGCAACTTTAATAAACATAAATCTACCCTATGATCCAGAAATTCCACTCTAAGTCATGTCTCCAAGAGGAATGAAAATATATACCCACAAAAGACTGTACATAAATCAGAACAGCATTGTTGATATTAGCCCAAACTGGAAACAACCTAAATATCCACCAATAGAAGCCTGAATAAATTCATACTGTGGGATACTCTACAGCAGTGAGGTAGACGAACTGTTACTGCCCACAACATAAAAGAAAGTAAAAATCATTACTTTGATAATTATAAACACACAAAAGTAAACATTATATAATTATATTCATATGAAGAATTATCTAAATAATTAGTAAAATTGATCTATGATTTTAGAAGTGGTTGCCTCTGGAGAAGAAGGAGGAGTACTGTTACTGACTGAGAAGGGAGTTCTGGAAAAATTCTATACTTTGATCTTTGGGATGGTTACACCGATGTATAGATAGGCAAAAATTCATTGAGCTTTACATTTAATATTTGTGTATTTTACCATATGCAAATTGACTCTCAATTTTAAAAATCTCATTTTCCTTAAAAAAAACACAGAGGCAAACATTTCAAAAACAGTATCTCACTTTAGATGAGATATAGAGGCAAGCGGGCAGCCCTACTATGAGAGCCTGGAAAAGGCATTAGACACACTGTGTGGGCTGCAGTAGGGACAGAGAGACAGTCAACGAGGACTTCCTGTGGGAGGTGATAGCTAAACATTGAAGGACCTGTGCTGAAAGTCAAGCAAAGAGAAGGCTAAGGGCATTCCAGGCTCAAGGAACCGCATGCAAGGGCACTCATCACATCCCAAGAGAAGTTGACAAGAGAAGGAGGGTGTGGGGAAAGGACAAATGACAAAGCCACAGATGTCAACAGGAGTCAGATCTGACAGCCTCATAAGCCAAAGGGAGGCCCAAGGGAGGTTCTGAAGAGTTGTGATTGCAGTTGGACTTTGAAGAGGCCACTCTGGAGGAAGGAGGAAGGCGGTTTAGAGGTGGTTGCACTAATCCACAGATGGGGTATGTGGCCTGAACTAGGGCAGGGGCCATGTGGATTGGGGCTGGGAGAAGAACTTCCAGAGATACTTAGGAGGAAGACTTTGGTAACCGGCAATATAGCGGGACAGGAGAGGAAATCATTAAGGAAACTCATGGGTTCTTGCCTTTCATGGCAAGGTAGAGCTATTTACTGAGAAAAAGATAGGAGGAGCTACATTTATTTATTTATTTATTATATATTTTTTGAGATGGAGTCTCACTCGGTCACCCAGGCTGGAGTGCAGTAGCATGATCTCAGCTCACTGCAACCCCCGCCTCCTGGGTTCAAGCAATTCAGGAAGAGCTACATTTATAAGTGTTGTCGTGGTTGACCAGCTGTTGTTTTTCTCTGTTTGGCTGCTGCTTCTGCTTTTGCTTTAGTCAGAACTCTGTCCCAGGAAGACTTGCTCCTCCCTGTTCTCAGGCTATGTAGCTAAAGTGGTGGTGACCCCATCTCTGGGCTGTAGGACATGTGATAATGACCTCTAGTTCCAGCTTGAAGTTGCTGCAAAAGACACGATTTTATTCTTTGCCATGGCTGAGCAGTATTCCATGATGTGTATGTATATGTGTGTGTGTGTGTGTGTGTGTATGTTTGTATGTGTGTGTGTATATATACATATCGCATTTTTAGACCAATTTTCCATTGATGGACACTTAGTTTGATTCTATGATTTTGCTGTTGTGAATAGTGTTGCAGTAAACATACGTGTGCGGGTGTCTTTTTGATACCACAATTTATTTTCCTCTGGGTAGATACTCAGTAGTGAGATTGCTAGATCACAGGGTAGTTCTATTTTCAGTTTTTTGAGAAATCTCCATACTGGTTTCCATAGAGGTTGTACTGATTTACATTCCCACCGACACTGTGTAAGTGGTCCCCTTTTTCTGCATCCCTACCATCATCTGTTGGTTTTTGACTTTTTAGCAATAGCCATTCTGACTGGTGTAAGATGACATCTCGTTATAGTTTCAATTTGCATTTCTCTGATGATTAGTGATGTTAAGCATTTTTCATATGTTTTTTGCCCACTTGTATATGTTTTGAAAAATGTCTTTTCATGGAGGACGTGCATTTTGGGATGGAGCTTGAAGATACCTAAAAAAGATCTGGCTTGAAGGGGGAGGATGTGTTTCACGAGGAGGGAAAAGCACAAGCAAACCCTTGGAGGCATGAAAGAAAAGGAAACACTCAGGGGATGGTGAGTAGTCAAGTTGGCCTGACCATACTGGAGAATGTGGGGGAGATGAGTCTGGGGGCAGACTCATCTGCAGCGGTCAGACCAGGGGTCACCATTCATCTACTCCTCTACAAGGGAGACTGGAGGGGTCAGACCAGGAGGACCTGGAATGCCAGGGTGAGTTTGGATTAACCCAACCAATGAATCTGCGGACTACAATAGGCATCTGGAAGTTCCAGGGATGTTTGGGAAAACTTGGTGGGGAATTTACGGAATGGCTTCTGAGGCCAGAGCTCCATGTTGTTTTTCCCATCAGCTGGCTCAGGAGTTGAATAGATGGTGAGCTCAGGGACTGGTGGACTGTCCCAGTAATACAGGGTGGTAATGTCCCTCCCTTCTCCTGCCCCAAGTCATACAAGCCTTCTCAGGCTGGGACATCTGGAGGTCTTGACCAAAAAGAACCAAGACCCTTGCCTTCTGCAACCCACTCTCCACACAGCAGGTTGAGGGCCCTGTGGACACACATCAGATCACTCTTACTGTAAACCCTCCAGAGCCTTCTCACCCCACTTAGAGGCAACTCCAGACACCTCCCTGTGGCCTACAAGGCTTCATGTCATCTGACCCCTGCACACCCTCTGTCCTCACCTTCTTTCACTCTGCCCTGGGCCCACTGTCCTCCAGCTCTTTGCAGCCCTGCAAGCACAGCAAGCTTTTGTCCTGTCTTGGGGCCTTTGCACTTGCTGTTCTCTATGCCTGGGACACTCATCCCCCCAGACACCTCATCATCATTCAACCTTTTTTTTTTTTTTTGAGACGGAGTCTTGCTCTGTCGCCCAGTGTGGAGTGCAGTGGCCAGATCTCAGCTCACTGCAAGCTCCGCCTCCCAGGTTTACGCCATTCTCCTGCCTCAGCCTCCTGAGTAGCTGGGACTACAGGCGCCCGCCACTACGCCCGGCTAGTTTTTTGTATTTTTAGTAGAGACGAGGTTTCACCGTGTTAGCCAGGATGGTCTCGATCTCCTGACCTCGTGATCCGCCCGTCTTGGCCTCCCAAAGTGCTGGGATTACAGGCTTGAGCCACTGCGCCCGGCCTCAATCTTTTTTTTTTTTCCAAGACAGAGTCTTGCTCTGTTGCCCAGGCTGGAGTGCAATGGCATGATCTTGGCTCACTGCAACCTCCATCTACCTGGTTCAAGTCATTCTCCTGCCTCAGCCTCCCAGGTAGCTGGGATTACAGGCGCCTGCCACCATGCCCAGCTAATTTTTCATATTTTTAGTAGAGACAGGGTTTCACTGTGTTGGCCAAGCTTGTCTTGAACTCCTGACCTTGTGATCCGCCCACCTTGGCCTCCCAAAGTGCTGGAATTACAGGCATGAGCCACCATGCCTGGCTTCATCATTCAATCTTTGCTCACTTGTGGCTCGTTGGAAAAGACTTTCCTGGGTAAGATAGTGCCCCTGCCTATCACTTGGCCTTCTTAGTCCTCATTGCTATCTCTGATGGTCTTTTTCTTTGTTTACTTGTTTATTGTGTTTAAGCCTCCATTTGAATGCGAGTGACTCAAACACAAGGTTTCTATCTTGTTCCTCACTGTACTCCCAGCACTTAGAGCAGTGACTGTCCCATAGCCAGTCCTCAATAAATGGTAATTGAATGAACTGTCTGCATAGGCAAGGTCCTTAGGCAATTCTGCAAATAAGGCAGCTGGGCCCAGAGAAGAGAAGGGACTTGACAAAGGTGTCCTACAAATCAATGCCAGAGACAGACCTAGACTCCAGGACTCCTGCCTCTAAGGTCAGTTCATTTTCTGTAATTCTCTTCCACCCTTTTCTGCCAAAGGGGCTGCCAGTCTTTGGTGATTTTCCCCTCTGTTGCATATGCCAGGGTAGAAAGAGCAGTGAACTAGAAGCCAGGGAACTTGAGACCTGATCTAGCTCTGCCACCCACATAGCTTGTAGACCAAGGGCTCCCTGAGAGCAGAGGGCATATCTAGTACAATTGGTGCTCAGACAAGGCTTGTTGAAAGAGTAAGATTTGCTTGCATGAAGATAATGGGTGCCAACACAGGGCAGTGGTTAAGAGCTGGAAACAGGAGCTAGGCAGGCATGAATTCAGATCTTGGCTATGTCACTTTCTAGTTGCCCTACACGTGATCACACATGAAGAATGTACACGGCATCATCTGTGATAGCTTGTGTCCAGGATGGCCCTGAGACTTTCTGGTATTCATGTTCTTGGGTAACCTACACTGAATTAGGGCTGATTTGCATGACCAATAGAATACTGCAGAAGTGACAGTATGTGATTGCTGAATCTAGATCATGAAACATAGTGGAGCTTCCACTTTGGTCTCTTATGTCACCTACTGGGGAAAGCCAGCTGCCATGTTGTGAGGACACTCAAGAAGCTCTGTGGAGAGGCTCATTTGAAGGAGAACCAGTGCCTCCCACCAACAGCCAGCATCAACTTGGGACATGTGAGTGAACTACTTGGAAGTGGATCCTCCAGCCAAGTCAAGCCTTCAGATGACTGAAGCCTCGGCCTCATGAGAGACAGCAGGTCAAAACTGCCCAGCTAAGCTGCTCCTGAAATCCTGACCCCTGAAATTATGAAAGATAGTAAATTATTAATGTTGTTTTAAGCCACTACATGTCGGAGAGATACATTATGCAGCAATAGATAATGAATACATCACCCTTGTGTTCATTACTGATGTTTATTGGGAGCATAGTGTGTGATTTTTCATTTAACCCTTCCAATAATGCTGTGAGATAGATACTTTTATTATCCCCATTTTACAGACAAAGAAACTGAGGTTCAGAATGAGTGAAGTGCAGAGTTCCTGACCTTAAGGATTTTATGGTCAGATCTGAGAGACAGAAGCTCAAAAACCTATGACTCTAGGCAAAATATGGCTCTGGGATCCCAGGAAAGGGAGAGGAATTTTGGATTCTGGCTTCTGCTTGGGCCTCATAGCTTGGGGTGACAGAGGGTACACTCCAAAGGCAGCAAACACCTTCCCTGCCCTTGAGTACCTGCTTAATCAAGGGGAGAAAGTTCAGATGCTTATGCATAATGGGTGGTATTTCTCTGCACAGAAACACACATAGGCCTGTACAGTAATGATGAAAAGCAGCAACCCATCTTAAGGGCTTGGCACTTTGTACTTACAAAGCCTTACACATCCCTAATTCCATGAAATCCCACCTGGCAGGTAAGCATGGCCCTGTACGCTTGACAGATGGGGACACTGAGGCCAGGGAAGTTGTGTGATTCTTGCAGAGCTAAGCAGCCTAGAAGTGGCAGAGCTCAGGTAAAACCCAGCAACTGGGTGTTTTTACAAGTGCTAAGGGTACAACAGGTGGTAGGCAGAGCTCCTCTGAGGGAGGTTCCAGGAAGAGGTTACCCAGGAGCAGGGTTCTGAGAATGGGGAAGTGGCTTGGTGGGGAGGATCGTGCCTGGGAGGGGCTGAGAGGAAACAGAGTGAGTCCCTAGGAGGCTCCCGGGGTGTACGAGGGCAAAGAGAAGAACATAGCTGGAGTGGAAAGAATGAACAAGCCTGGGCATGTGGAAGAGGCTTGGTGTGTTAGGTGGAATTGCAGCTGGAGGGTGTGTGCAGAATGAGAGGTCTTGGTATTAGGGCCAAAGTCAACTGCCATGACTAAGGTGGGAAGAAGGCGCTTGTTTTGCTTCTAGGGTGGAAATCATTCCTGTGATTTAGTTCTCCCTGGGGGAGAGGCGGGGTTTCATCCAGCCTCAGCAAATGCATTTAATCTTCACTACTTCTCTCTGTCAGATGGGGCGGATAGAGGTCCAGATGTGGGCAGAAGCTTTTATGTCCCATCACAGGGCAACTAAGAACAGCTGTGCAGGTCGTTCACTGCACATGGGCACTAGGCCAAAAGGGACTGAAATCCTTGTTTGCCCTTTGTTTACTAAGCATGTGCCTGCAAAACCCCACCTGCCCAGAGGGAGTGGTTCCTTTTTCTTTTCTTTTAAAAGAATTGTTTTTTTTAATGAGGTGAAATTCACAAAATATAGAATCTACCATTTAAACCACTTTAAAGTATGAAATTCAGTGGTTTTAGTATATACACAATGTTGTGCAACCGTCACCACTATCAGTTTTCGGAACATTCCCATCATTCCAAAAAACAACTCCATAACTCCTAATTCCCCCCTTTTCCCATCTCTTGGCAACCATGAATCTGAACTTTCATATGAATGGAGTTCCATAATTTGCTGTCTTTTGTGACTGTCTTCTTTCACTTGGCATTAAAACTTTTCTAGTTTTACCCATGTTGTAGTATGTGTCTCTACTTCCTTCCTTTTAATGGCTGAATAATATTCCATTGTGTGAATATTCCACAATTTGTGTATCCCTTCATGAGTTGATGGACATTTGGGTTATATCTACCGGCTGTTAAGAATAGGCCGGGCGCAGTGGCTCACACCTGAAATCCCAGCACTTTGGGAGGCCGAGTCAGACAGATCACCTGAGGTCAGGGGTTCGAGATCAGCTTTGCCAACATGGTGAAACCTCGTCTCTACTAAATATATAAAAATTAGCCGGGCATGGCGGCAGGTGCCTGTAATACCAGCTACTGGGGAGGCGAGGCAGGAGAATCGCTTGAACCTGGGAGACAGAGGTCACAGTGAACCGAGATTGCACCACTACACTCCAGTCTGGGTAGCAGAGCGAGATTCCACCTCAGGAAAAAAAAAAAAAAAGAAGAAGAAGAAGAATGCAGTTGGTCCGGCATGGTGGCTTGTGCCTGTAATCCCAGCACTCTGGGAAGCCAAGGCGGGCAGATCACCTGAAGTCAGGAGTTCGAAACCAGCCTGGCCAACATCGTGAAACCTCGTCTCTACTAAAAATATAAAATTAGCCAGGCATGGTGGCAGGCACCTGTAATCCCAGTTACTCGGGAGGCTGAGGCAGGAGATCGCTTGAACCCGGGAGGCAGAGGTTGCAGTGAACCGAGATTGCACCACTGCACTCCAGCCTGGATAGCAAAGCGAGATTCTGCCTCAAAAAATAAAAATAAAAAATAAAAATTAGAATAATGCAGCTGGCCCAGCATGGTGGCTCATGCCTGAAATCCCAACACTCTGGGAAGCTGAGGTGGGTGGATCACCTGAAGTCAGGAGTTTGAAACCAGCCTGGCCAACATGGTGAAACCTCGTCTCTACTAAAAATACAAAATTAGCTGGGTGTGGTGGCACATGCCTGTAATCCCAGCTACTTGGGAGGCTGAGGCAGGAGAATCACTGTAACCTGGGAGGCAGAGGCTGCAGTGAGCTGAGATTGCACCATTGCACTCTAGCCTGGACAACAAGAGCAAAACTCTGTCTTAAGGGAAAAAAAAAAAAAAAGAACAGTGCAGCTGTGGCCAGGCACAGTAGCTCAAACCTGTAATCCCAGAACTTTGGGAGGCTGAGGTGGGAGGATTGTTTGAGCCCAAGAGTTTGACACCAGTTTGGGCAACATGACAAAACCCTGTCTCTATAAAAAATGAAAAATTTAGACGGACATGGTGGTGCACACTTGTAGTCCCAGCTACTTGAGAGGCTGAGGGGGGAGGATTGCTTGAGCGTGGGGGAAGCTACAGTAAGCTGTGATGGCGCCACTGCACTAAAAAAAAAAAAAAAAAAAAAAAAAAAAAAATTCAGGTATGAACATCCTTGTACAAGTTTTTGTGTGAACAGGTGTTTTCCATTTTTCCGGGTATATACCAGGGGATGGACTTGTTGGATCAGGTGGTAATCCCATGATTAACTTTTTGAGGAATTGCCAAACTGTTTTCCAAACTAACTGCACTGTGGTACATTCCATCTAGAAATGTTTGAGGGCTCCAATGTCTCCACAGCCTTGCCAACATTTGTTATTGTCCATTTTCTTACAGCCCTCCTAGTGAGTGTGAAGTGGTACCTCATTGTGGCTGGCCATCTGTATATCTTTGGAGAAATGTCTGTTCAAGTCCTTTACCCATTTTTTGGTTGGGTTGTTTGTCTTTTTAGTGTTGAGTTGTAAGAGTTCCTTGTGTAGGCCGGGCGTGGTGGCTCAAGCCTGTAATCCCAGCACTTTGGGAGGCCGAGGCGGGTGGATCATGGTCAGGAAATAGAGACCATCCTGGCTAACACAGTGAAACCCCGTCTCTACTAAAATACAAAAAAAAATTAGCCGAGCATGGTGGCGGGTGCCTGTAGTCCCAGCTAGTTGGGAGGCTGAGGCAGGAGAATGGTGTGAACCCAGGAGGTGGAGCTTGCAGTGAGCACAGATCGCGCCACTGCACTCCAGCCTGGACGACAGAGCGAGACTCCGTCTCTAAATAAATAAATAAATAAATAAGTTCCTTGTGTATGTGTATTCTGGATAGTACACCTGTATCTGGTACCAGAGCACCAGATACTCTCCCGCCATAACAAAAGAAAATGTATCACTCAAGAGGACAACTTAGTACCTCCGTACCTTTACAGATGGCCTGCTATGTGCCAGGCTTGGAGGGTGTGAATCTGAAGATAACAGGGTCCATTTCCGCCCCTGTTCCCCATCCTCATGAAGGACACAATCAATCACTCAGACGCTCAAGCCACAACACTGGGGACTGACTGGACTCCTCCCCCACCACTCCACCATCCAATCAGTCACCACAGCCAATGATGACTCCGCCCACCTTGTGCCACCATCTAATCAGCCACCACAGCCCATGGTAACTCCTCCCTATCACTCCAGCATCCAATCAGCCACCTCAGCCCATGGTGACTCGTCCCCCATCATCCCAGCATCTAATCAGCCCCCAGAGCCCGTCACCCCTCCAATCTCTTCCCCATGCCCCAGCCGAGTCTAGGCGGTAATTGCCTCTCACCTGGGTGATTTCAGTAGCTTCCTGTCTCCAGACCTCAGGGCTTGCTTCTTGCAGTTCATTTCTCCATCAGTGCACGAGCAGAGTGACTTTTCTTAAATGAAAAATCCCATTAGGAGGCTGCCTGGCTGACAACTTCCCTATGGCTGCTGTCAAAAGAAAACGCACACGGAAGCCGACAGCTCCATGTCATCTGGCACCCACTGCTGTCTCCACTCCCCTCCTTGAAGTGACTCAGTCTGACTGAACTGTTGGTCAGTTTCCCAGCTCATCCCACCTCCAAGCCCTGCTGGCATGATGTACTCTGAAATGAGGGACAGTAAAGAAATGCGTCAGGGATTCCCAAAATAAGTCACGGGTTAGGCAGTAACTTGTCAGGCAGGAGCTGGGAGTTTGCTAGGGGCACGGTAAGCGTTCCGGTTAGGGGAGAGAGCCTCGCTTCTGCCTGTGCAGTCGCTTGGACACACAGGCCTGCCTTGGCGCTGATGAGTCACCCGAGAAAGTGTGCCTAGAAATGACTCTCCTGGATGTGTGAGAGCCTGAGTCCACCCCAGGGGTTTGGAAGGTGGATTCAGCTGCCTTCCTTAGATCATCTTAGGTTCTTCAAACCCCAGCGCCAAAAAAGACTAATGACCGTGTGGCCCACTCCTTCATCCCTTTGCCTCTATAAACCTCCATTCTTCCCATCTCAAAAATGGGAATAATGACATTTTTTAGATGATCGTGAGGCTCAAAGGAGATTTTCTAGACTCCCGTATGAGTTTTTTTTGTTTTTGTTTTTTTGAGACGGAGTCTCGCTCTGTTGCCCAGGCTGGAGTGCAGTGGCCGGATCTCAGCTCACTGCAAGCTCCGCCTCCCGGGTTCAGGCCATTCTCCTGCCTCAGCCTCCCGAGTAGCTGGGACTACAGGCGCCTCCACCTCGCCCAGCTAGTTTTTTGTATTTTTTTAGTAGAGACGGGGTTTCACCGGGTTAGCCAGGATGGTCTCGATCTCCTGACCT
Organism: Chlorocebus sabaeus; assembly: GCF_047675955.1. Classification (NCBI taxonomy): domain Eukaryota; kingdom Metazoa; phylum Chordata; class Mammalia; order Primates; family Cercopithecidae; genus Chlorocebus; species Chlorocebus sabaeus. The sequence goes on from NC_132925.1 coordinate 53,384,765, forward strand.
CGTAATCCACCCGTCTCGGCCTCCCAAAGTGCTGGGATTACAGGCTTGAGCCACCGCGCCCGGCCGACTCCTGTATGTGTCTTAAGTTGGATGAGGAAACTGAGGCCCAAAGAAATGAATCAGTTGTTTCCAGCCTTGACATGTGTTAGAATCATCAGGGGAGTTTGTTAGAAATAAGGATCCCTGGATCCTACTACTGGGTTGGGGTAGAGACCCAGTCATCTGTATTTTTTAACCTCCCAAGGTGTTGCTGCTGGGAACCAGGTCTAACTCTCCCCCAAGAATCCCAAGGCAGCCTCTGGCCAGAGGGTCACTGAGGTGCAGGCTGTGTGTGGTCAGCCCACCTTGCTTTTCCTGTCGGAAGCCAAAAGCTGGCTTTCCCACTGCCAAACTGCTGGGAATACAGAGGCCATTGTGGCCTATCAAGGATGTTCTGCGAGAGAAAAGCCCTGGCACACAGCCTTGGTCTCTGAGGGGCTTGCAGGCACCTGGGGTAGGGGAGGCTCAGTGATGTAAGGGAGTTGTCGGAGAGGTGCAGGATGCTCCATCATAGGGTGAATATCATTGAAACCAATGTTTAAAATGAGCTAGGTTTAGGGCTGGGCGCGGTGGCTCACGTCTATAATCCCAGCACTTTGGGAGGCTGAGGCAGGCAGATCACTTGAGGCCAGGAGATTGCGACCAACCTGGCCAACATGGTGAAACCTCATCTCTACTAAAAATACAAAAAATTAGCGAGGCGTGGAGGTGGAAGCCTGTAATCCCAACTACTCAGGAGGCTGAGGCAGGAGAATTGCTTGAACTCAGGAGGTGGAGGTTGCAGTGAGCTGAGATCATGCCACTGCACTACAGTCTGGGTGACAGAGCAGACGCTGTCTCAAAAAAGGGGATGGGGGAGGTGCTTCAGTTGTCACCTTCATGTCTGCTTCAGGCCCCTCCATACCCTTCCTATGAAAACATGTTCTTTGTACAAGACCTGGAACTCATGCACACTGAGGCACAGTTGCCTAATAATCCCAATGTAGGGCTGGACGCGATGGCTCATGAGACCTGTAATGCCAGCACTTTGGGAAGCCTCAATTACCTGAGGTCAGGAGTTCCAGACCAGCCTGGCCAACATGGAGAAACTCCGCCTCTACTAAAAATACAAAAAATTAGCTAGGCGTGGTGGCGGGTGCCTGTAATCCCAGCCACTCAGGAGGCTGAGGCAGGACAATTGTTTGACCCAGGGAGGCAGAGGTTGCAGTGAGCCAAGATCGCACCATTGCACTCCAGCCTGGGCAACAAGAGTGAAACTCTGTCTCTCTCTCAAAAACAAAACAAAACAAAACAAAAACCAATGTAAAACATGACCACATTTCCTTCTTTCTTTTCTTCTAGTCTCTCCCCTTCTCCTTTCTCCCTCCCTCTGCTTTCTAATTTTGCCCCTGGTCTTGAGCTTTTAATCTGAATTACTTTTTCTCAGGTTCTTTATTTCCTCATTTATTATCGATGTTTTCCAACTTGCTTGGCTAAACCACCACCCTGGTCATAATGTTTCCCACTTTCCGCCAACCCTGCCTTACCCCCAGGCAGCAGAACATGCCTAGAGAATGTTTTTCACATGGTGTTTCACAACCATTTTGACTGTATTCACTTGAGTCATGACCTTGAATGTTGAGAGCACTCTCAATGCTGCCTAGCAATTATACTCTGCTTCCCTAGTCATTCTCTCTCCAGCTCTGCTAGGGACTGTTTGACTGCTCTCCTCCCCTAAACCCTTAATGCTTCCTCTCCTGTCCTGTCTGCTTCCTATTCACTGAGAAAATGGAAGCAATCAGAATGTCCTGAGACCCCACCATACACCTCCCCGCCCACCAGCATCTCCACCCACACACTCCACCAGAGATGAATTGATGGTGCACTTATGTATCTGTACTTGTGCCCTAGACCCTGTCCCTTTCATTTGCTCAAGGACATCTCTCCAGCAATTGTCCCTCTTGCCACAGCATCATTTTTTACCTCCTCTGGATCATTCTCATCAAGCGCACACAATGCTATTGTTTCTCCCATCTTTGAAGTAACAACAACAATACCACCAACAAAAACCCTTGTTAAGTTTTAGGTCAGAACTGACACAGTGTTGCTTCTGCCAGATTCTATTGGTTAAAGCAAATCACAGGGACAGCCCAGATTCAAGGGGAGGGAACTGCACGGGGACTTGAATATCAAGAGATAAAATTCTTTGTGGGCCACCGAGCCACAAACTACCACTCTCCCTTTTGCAGCAAAACTCCTCCAAAGGGCTGTCCGTCCTCAGTCTCTCCAGTTCCTCCCTCCCATTTTTCTTAAACGTATTCCAATCAGGAATTCATTGCCACTGCTCCACTGGTACCCTTCGTCCAGGTCACCAATGGCCTCCACATGGCAAGATCCATGGTCAAGTCTCAGGCCTTATCCTACTGGGCATGGCACAGTTAACTGCCCTGCTTTGTTTGATTTCAGGCCTCATGCTCTCCTACTTTTCCTACTACCTCACTGGTCTCACCCTCTGTCTTTTCTCTCTCTCCAACCTCTTAATGTTGGGATGACCTGGGGCTCAGTTCTCCATCCTCTTCTCTTATCCATCTGTACTCACTCTCTTGGTAATTTCACCCAGTCTCATCGTTTGCAATCATTTACATGGGACTCTCCCATTTACATCTCTAGCCTCATCCTCTCACTTGAATTCTGACTAATAATACAACTGTTTTTATTTTTATTTTTTTTTGAGATGGAGTCTCATTCTGTTGCCTAGGCTGGAGTACAGTCCCACAATTGCAGGTCACTATGATTCTTCTGCCTCAGCCTCTCGAGTAAGTGGGATTACAGGTGCCCACCACCATGCCTGGCTAATTTCTGTAGTTTTAGTATAGTTGGGGTTTCACCATGTTGGCCAGGCTGGTCTCAAACTCCTGACCTCAAGTGATCTGCCCACCTCGGCCTCCCAAAGTGCTGGGATTATAGGCATGAGCCACTGCACCTGGTTTCTGTTTTTTGACATCTCCAGTAGGTAGCCAATGCCCACCTTAACTCCTTGTGTCCAAAACTAAACTCTCAATTCCTCCCTGCCCGTTGACCTGACCCAGATTTTCTCATTTCAGTTGATGATAATTCCTTTCTTGCAGTTGCTCAGTTCAAAAACCCTGGCATTAAACTTGACTCCCTTCTTTCTCTCACACCCCAAGCCCAAGCCACCATGAAGATTGGATCTACCTTCAGAATATATCCAGACTCTGACCACTTCCTCTCCTGGTCAGAGTCATCATCCCTTGTCAGCTGGACAACTTTTTGTGTGCCTCTTTGTAATTCTGCCCTGGCCTCCTGTGATTTACTGATTTGCAACAGAGTGGCCAGGGGGATCTTTTAAAAATCTACCCTAGATCATAGCCTTCCTCTGCTCAACACCCTCCTACGACTCCCACGTCACTTGGCATAGAGTCCTCACCATCACCTACAAGGCCCTATGGGACCTGGTCACCCCCTGACCTCTGACCCCCTCATACTCCCCACTTCACTCTCTGCTCCTCCAGTCACTCTGGTTCCTTTGCTATGGTTCCACACACACAGCAGCACATGTCTACTCCAAGCCTTTCGTCCACCTGGGCAGTTGAAGCTCCGCTCTCTGCAGGCACCTCCCTCACCTCCTTCAATTCTTTGCTCAGCTTCTCAACGAGACCTTCCCTGACCTCCCCATTTAGACTTGTATCCCACCCCCACCTCCTCACCTTTCCCACTCTCTCTTCCTTGAACTTTTCTCTTGTTTCTTAGCCCTTAACCTTCTAACATAGTTCATGATCTACATATTTATTATGGTTATTGTTCATTGTCAATCTCATTCAGCTAAAATATAAGCGTTGCAAGGGGAATAATCTTTATCTTTTGCTTACTGATGTATTCCAAGTGCCTAGAACAGAGCCAGGTACAGAGAGAGCGCTAAAATTTTATTTTTAAATTGTACTATAAGCATCTCAAATCCTTTGTGACACAAACCAGGGCATAGACAAATTCATTCTTTCATCCACCCATCCACTTGTCCAATTGATTGCCATGAATTCCCCTGTATTCATCTGTTTATCACCCACCCCACCATCCATTCCTGCCTGTGTGACTGCCCATCTATCCCTCTGTCCCATTCAACATGTGCCAAAACAATCTTCAACAAACATTCTTGGAGCATCTATTGTGAGCCAAGCATTGTGCTGGGTTCTACAGTCAAATCCATGACAGTAAGACGCAGATCTCTGGGATGGGGAAAACAGACATGACAACTAAGCAATATCTTACAAAGTGTACTTGGATAAATAACTGTTCCAGGATGTTTGCATAAGAAAACCCAACCCAGCCCAGGGACTGGCATCTGAAGATGAAGAATAATGTCGTAATCTACAGCTGGAGAATTCACTGGGTGGAGGGGACTGGGGAGGGAGAGGGGAAGTGCTTTCCTTGTTGCTTTCTTCCTTGCTCCCAGGCTGCCTCTGGCTAGCACTGGGCGCAGACTTGGGACATCTGAGTTCTACTTCTTTCCAGGTCGCTAGGCACCAGTTTCCTCATGTTTTAAAATGAGATCCTAGCACTCACCTGACAGAATTAGCTAAAGCATGTAGAAAGCTTCTTGCAACCGTGGTTCTTGGCTTGGTCACACACTCTCATACTCCAGGGAAGTTGATGTCTAGGCCCCACCAATGAGCAATTAAATCTAAATCTCTTGGGGTGGGGCCTAGGCATTGCTGTTTTTTAGAAGTTTCCTGGGGATTCTAATGTGCAGCCAGGCTTATGCGCCACTAGAGCTAGAGCAGTTTAATCAATGCTCTTTTCTGTTTAATTGATCTTGAATATTGCAGCTGGAGAAAGGCAAATTTAATTAGTGGAGGCCAGACATTTGTGAAGATGCAGATGACAATGTCTGGATACATTCAAGAGCTTCACATGTCGTGTAATTCTTGTTATATCTGTTCTCGATTTAGCTTATGCTATGGATGACACTCATGTTTATAAGGCTGATTTTGGATGGGAGAGTTAAATGTGGGTGCGGGGGAGGACATAGGAGTCGGCGAGAAACTCTCAAAGGTTGAGACCCAGAGAGAAGGTGGGGAGAGAGAGGGAGAGAGAGGGAGAGAGAATGCTATTTTCCTGAGTTAACTGGTCAAGGTGGAGAAATGGACAAGAAAAATCTGTGAAGGTACAAGGGCACTAGCCAGAGACTGCATTTCTCCACTGCTGGCTGTGAGCACTGGAGGAGGGGGCTGGGCGGGTCTCACCTCCTTACCAAGGGAAGCAGGGCGCCTTGGCCGGCACGGGAGAGACAGACTCGGGTTCCACCTGGCAGTGCTATTGCAATGGCTGGGACGCCAGTTCAGATCCTTTCAGGCACAGACGCTGAGACAGCAGTCGTGCAGGGGATTTACTGGGAGAGCTATTGTATGCTATAGTACATGTAGTGCTATACACAAAGCTCTGTGCTAGGCCTTGCACATGTGACAGTGAAGAAGACAGGCATGTCCCTGTCCTCTAGGACCCAGGGAGACAGACATTACACCTTCTTACTTAGTCAATTATGAGCAGCTCTGTAAGTCTATAATAGCTGGGGTGACCATATGATTTACTTACTAAGCCTGGACCCTTTGAGAGTGGAAGTGGGTGCCATTAATAATTATGCCTGGACAACTGGCATAAACTGGGACTCTCCTAGAGAATTGGGATATACAGGGATCTTGAGACATAGAAACATGACCTAGTTCTGAAAATCACAAGTTTTCTTGAGAAAGGGGCATTGGAGCTAGGATCTGGAGGCTGTGTAGCAGTTAGCTGGTTGCTCAGGCTCCCTTTACATGTTCTCAAAGCGGAAGGACCTGTCTTGGAGGGCTGTCACCACGGCGTGGGCTGACTGTTTGACAATTGATTCCTCACTGTTACAGGGACTCCCACATCAGGGATGTCGCCCTTGTCTGAGAGAGCGCTGTCTGGGATTCTTTATGTGGCACTGGAATAGAAATGCAGGGCACCCAGAGAGTCTGTCAAAGGCTTTCCCTCTGCCTTTTATTGTGTCATTCAGGGCAGAAAACAAGGGGCCCTGGTGGCATCCAACTATAACCCACTTTTACTTTTTTTGAGAAACTGGTGGACCTGTTTTCCCCTAATCTTTTTTTTTAATGGTAAATATATGTGACATAAAATTTACCATCTTACCCATTCTTTTTTTTTTCTTTGAGAGAGTGTCTCGCTCTGTTGCCCAGGGCAGAGTGCAGTGGTGCCATCTTGGCCCACTGCAATCTCCGCCTCCCAGGTTCAATAGATTCTTATGCCTCAGCCTCCTGAGTAGCTGGGATTACAGGCGCCCGTCACCACCACGCCTGGTTAATTTTTGTATTTTTAGTAGAGACAAGGTTTTACCATGTTGGCCAGGCTGGTCTCGAACTCCTGACCTGAGGTGATCCACCTGCCTTGGCCTCTCAAAGTGCTGGGATTACAGGCATGAGCCACTGCGCCTGACCAGCCACCTTGCCTGGCCCAAACTTTTATTTGGGAAAAATTTAAACTACACAAAAGTAAAGAGCATAGTATAATAAGCAACCATGTACCATCACCCAGCTTCAAAACTCTCTATGTCTAATTTTGTTTCCTCTATAGCCTCACCTACCCTCATACTATTTTGCAGTATATCTTGCAAAGATAGTTTTGCAGTATATCTTTTCATTTCAGCTGCAAGTATTTCAGAATATAACTCTAAGAGACAAGGCATCCTCTTTTAAGCAGAACCATAACACTAATATTATGCTCCTTCCCCTACCTGCAGCCAACAGTCATCTCTAGAGACTTTACAGGGAATTTGCAGACATTAGAGGTTCTCCTTCTCCACCAATGACAAGCAAGCCATGTCTGAAAAGGGGCATACATAGGCTGCAGATAAGTTGCTTAAGGATGCCAGCCGAAAGTCACGATTTCTTTTTCTTTCACACTTGTCTTAGTCCATTTTCTGTTGCTTACAGAAGAATAGCTGAAATGGGGTAATTTATAAAGAATAGGAATTTATTTCTTACAGTTATGGAGGCTGAGAAGTCCAGGGTTGAGGGGTTGCATCTGGTGAGGGCCTTCTTGCTGGTGGGGATTCTCTGCAGAGTCCTGAGGTGGCTCAGGGAGTCACATGGTGAGGGGGCTGAGCATGCCAGCTCAGGTCTGTCTTCCTTTTCTTATAAAGCCACTAGTCCCACTCCTGTGATAACTCATTAATTCATTAACCTATTCATTCACTATTGCATGAATGAATTAATCCATTCATGAGGTCAGAGCCCTCATGATCCAGTCACCTCTTAAAGGCCCCACCTGTCAATACTGCCACACTGGGGATGAAATTTCACCATGAGTTTTGTGTGGGACAAACATTCAAAGCATAGCAACACCCTACAGCCCAATCTTGCTGCTCTACTTTCACGTAGAATCACTATCCAACCATATGTGACCACCTCACTCCTCTCACTCTCGTTCTAGCACCTCCCCCACCATCTCTCTCCTGGACCTCTGCAACAGCCTCTTCCCTGACTTCCCTTGCTCCACCTCTGCCCCGGTACCCTCTGTTCTCTGCACGGCAGCCAGAGGGGGCCCTTAAACCTGTCAGACCATGCCGCTCCCCATCTCAGCATCCTTCCAGGGCTTCTCATCTCATTCAAAAGCCAAGATGATCAGCCCCGCCCAGCACCCCGCTCCCTTCTGATATCCTCCACCCCTCTCTTATTCTGCTATGGCCACAGAGACCTGTATGCTATTGCTATTGCGTAGATACAGCAGGCACTCTGCCACCTCAGGGTCTTCGCCCAGCCCATCCCTTCTGCCAGGGGTGCTCTCCTGCTGGCATCACTGACCCACCCAGGGTGTCCCCTCTGCCAGGGGTGCCCTCCTGCTGGCATCACTGACCCGCCCAGGGTGTCCCCTCTGCCTCGGGCACTCTCCTGCAGGCGTTCACTGACCTGCCCAGGGTATCCCCTCTGCCCGGGGCACTCTCCTGCAGGCATCCACTGACCTGCCCATGTTGCCCCTCTGCCTGGAGTTCTCTCCTGCAGGCATCACTGGCCTGCTCCCTGCCTCCTTCGGGGCTTTGCTCAGTGTCCTGTGGTCCATCCATCCGGATCCACTCAATACCAGTGTCTACTCTGCTGTGTCCCCAAGAGTTGACTAGGATGAAATCAACATCCTTCTTGGCCCTCTAGCTTCCACTGGGTTTGGCCCATGGGGGCACTGTGTAAAGACTGACTGAGGGAAGAGAGGAGCTAAGCCAGGGCATTTATTCCCAGGCGTGCTCCCCAGACGACTGTCAAGTGGTTTCTCCATATTGCCCTCTCTCTTTGTGGTTTGTCACGTGTCCTCCCCTTTCTGCCACAAGGGGAGAATAGCCCCACTCTCCCTGTAGTTTCCCTCCATCCTGCCCACATGGCTGTAAATAGTCCCTTTGCTAACTCTCCTCCAACAACCCACTTTCTGTTGGGCCCTGACTGATGCGGTGATCTCAGTGAACTGTCCCTGGTCACCCTATCTAAAATAGCGCCCTTACCCATGCCCATATCCTCTCTGGAGTCCCTGCTTTGTGTTCTTCAACATTTATCACCACCTAACATGCTATCTTATGCTTATCTATGTTGTTTGTTACTTGCCTCTCCCAACTGGGACAGTCATGTCTTGCTGCACAGGCTGTGCACTGTACAATCACAGAGGTCACCATGCACATTGACCACAATGTAATAAAGCAATGGCGACTCCCGGAGTTGGACAACAGGGTGGCCCTGCCCTCCACTGGAATATAAGCTCTGCTTTTTCCCTTTTGTCACTTCTGTCTCTCAAAGGCTTACAACAGTGTTTGGCATGTAATAGTTCTCACAAAGTTGTGTTTAAGGATTGTTAATCCCTCTTGCTTCCCATAAAAAGGGACAACCTTGATAAGTTGGTATAAGAGGCCTCAGTGACTTTTCTGAGGGTTTCTTTTGATACTGTGAGGCCCCTGGGAGTAGAGGCTACATCTTGTCTTGTTTATCATCTGTGGTGGGTGCTATTGGTGCCTCCCTGCCAGTTTTGAGAATTGTCCTCAGCCAAATGGGAGCCCCCTAGATATGGTTTGGCGGTGTCCCCACCCAAATGTCATCTTGAATTGTAGTTCTCACAATTCCCACCTGCTGTGGGAGGGACGTGGTGGGAGGTAATTGAATCATGGGGGTGCGTCTTTCCTGTGCTGTTCTCATGAAAGTGAATAAGTCCCAAGAGATCTGATGATTTTATAAAGGGGTGTTTCCCTGCACAAGCTCTCTTCTCGTCTGCCACCATGTAAGACATGCCTTGCACCTCCTACCATGATTGTGAGGCTTCCCCAGTCACATGGAACTGAGTCCATTAAACCTCTTTTTCCTTATAAATTACCCAGTCTCAGGTAATGTCTTTATCAGCAGTGCGAAAATGGACTAATACACCCCTTGTTTGGGAAGTCCTACCTTTCATACCCAGGACAAACTGTGGCCAGCCACTGACATGGGATACCAGTCCTGCCTCTTTGCCTCTCAGTGGGACCAACTCAGTCCCTGACTCACACCCATGTGTCCTCAATGCCTGGCATAGGGTCCAGCAGATGCCCAGGAAGTGTTTCTTAGCAAATGAATAAGTCAGCATGAACTGGGCTCTGCCATCCAGTAGCTGCATAACCTTGGCCAAGTCAGTTTTTTTTTTTTTTTGAGATGGAGTCTCACTCTGTCACCCAGGCTGGAGTGCAGTGGTACGATCTTGGCTCACTGCAAGCTCCGCCTCCTGGGTTCATGCCATTCTCCTGCCTTGGCCTCCCAGGTAGCTGGGACTACAGGTGCCCGCCACCACGCTTGGCTAATTTTTTTTTGTATTTTTAGTAGAGACGGGGTTTCACCGTGTTAGCCAGGATGGTCTCGATCTCCTGACCTTGTGATTCGCCCCCCTCGGTCTCCCAAAGTGCTGGAATTACATGCGTGAGCCACCGCACCCGGTCAAAGTCAGTTTTTATCTTGAGCCTCAGTTTCCCAAAAGGCCAGGTGGGGATATTGCTGTCTACTGAGATGACCCTGCAGAACTGTGAGAGACCAAGACAGGTTGTGAGCAGTTAGAGTACTCCAGACAGAGTGTTACAGCTTTCACATTCCTTATTTCCCTGAATTTTTCCAACAACTTTGCGAGATGGGGGCAAGTAAACTCCTCACCCTACTCTGCTTGGCACGTGTGTGAATGTTAAATCCTGTCTATTCAGCTCCCTCATTAGCTCCTGGTGGGGTGGCTTTCTGTTTCATGGCCTTCTTTCTCCCAGGGGACAGGGCTCAGAGGCACTTTGTGGATGCTTTTTGCTTGATTGAAAGTGCTTTTGGAAACAGGAGGAATTTCAGGAAGGAGGGCGATTTATGAACCATTAGGTATTAATGCCACCCGCCATCAGTGCGGTGCCAGACTGACTTCTCTTGAATCGGCCGAACTGGGGTTAATTAGCTTTTGGATTTCTTAGCTGCAGGGTGTCTCTTTAATCATCTGCCACCTGGCCCATGTGCAGCCTTGGTAGGAGAGAGGCCTCTAGAAGCATGAGCTAATAGAAGGCCAGTCTTGCAGGAGAGCCCCTCAGAGCTGCAACCATGCTTCAGCAACCAGACTGCCCACCTGCCTGCTCCATTTGAGGAAACTGAGGCCCACAGAAGTTAGGCCTGACCCAGGGTCCCTCAGTAAATGGCAGAGTCAAGATTAGAACACAGGTTTCTCATGTTAGGGTCCGGGGTTCTGTCCGTTTCAGAATCCCTCTATCCCTTCCACGCATAGACCCCTTGCATCTCAGGCTGGGAGGTTAAGCCTTCAAGGATGACCAAGCCAGAGGAAGACCCTCCTCTTACGGAGCTTCCACTACAGTGGAGGATGCCACCGATCAACAGGTGAGCAAGCAAATACATTGGTAATGGCCAATAGGAGAGAGGGCCATGAAGGAGACAAATAGTACACTGAAAGGAACTACTGTGGATTCCCTTCAACAGAGACATCAGGAAAGACATTTCTGAGGAGGCGACTTAATTTCCCTAAGGTCACAAGAAGTTAGAAAAGTGCTAATAAAGATAAAATAGTAGGAGAATATCATAATGTTGTAGTCTTCATTGGATTAATGGATCCAGGCTTTGGGCACCAGTGACTGCAAACTTCACAGAATGAGAGGCCAGGAGACACTCTGTGGCTCCTGGTGGAAGAACACAACATCACCTTGAAGAGAGTCTTGCCAGAAAATGGAACTTAAATCTGATGAAGCCTCTAGCCCAGCACTATCCAATGAAACACATCAGTGGGAGTCACACATGTCATGCCTGTAATTTGGAATTCTCTAGAAACCACATTTGTAAAAGTACAAAGAAAGATGTGAAATTGATTTTAATAATATATTTTATTTAACTCAATATATCAAAAATATTAGCATACTAGGATATAATCAGTAGAAAAACTGATCAATGAAATAGTTTCTGTTCTTTTCTCATATGAAGTCTTTAAATCTGGGCTGTATTTTACAATTCCAGCACACTGAAACTTGGACCAACTGCATTTCAAGTGCTCAGTAGCCACATATGGCTGGTGGCCATGGCACTGCACAGCACAGCTCTAGATCAGCTACCAGCTTCCAGGAAATTCAGAGGACAGAGGAACATGTTAAACACCACCACGGGGATGCAATCAGCAAAATCTAGATTGTGGAAAACTCTACAGTCAGCCTTTTTTTTTTTTTTCCTCCCAGACGGGGTATTGCTCTGTTACCCATGCTGGAGTGCCATGATATCTCACCACAGCCTCAAACTCCTGGGCTCAAGCAATCTTCTCGCCTCAGCCTCCAAAGTAGGTAGGACTACAGGTGTGTGCCACCATGCCCAACTAATTTTTTGTAGAGTGGGATCTCACTGTATTGCTCAGGCTGGTCTTGAACTCCCGGCTTCCAGCAATCCTCCTACTTCAGCCTCCCAACGTATTGAAATTATAGGCAAGAACCATGGCACTTGTCTTTTTTCTTTTTTCTTTTTTTTTTTGAGGCATACCTTATAAGGTGGAGAAAGCACTGGAGAGAGAACCTATGAATTAATAGAGTCTTCAGACACATATTGAGCAGTCACAGAGTGTGAACCTTGTTTGTTTTCTGGTTGAAACAAACCATCTGTAAGACATTTTATAATGTTTATGAAATAATTGGAAATCTGAATGCTGACTGAATGTTTGATGATATTAAGGATTTGTTTTAGGTGTGATAATGGTATTGTGTTTGTTTTTATAAAAGTCATCATTTAGAGAGACATACTTAAATATTTATGAAGGCATACTGAAATTATATTTTCTGGAATTTGCTTCAGAATTATATGGGAGGGGAAAAGTGGGTGGGGTAAAATGAAGTAAGATGGGTAATGGGGGATGCTGAGAGGTGGATACATGTTTGTTATACAATTCTGTCTACTTTTGTATGTGTTTCAGGTTTTCCATAATAATGTTTTTAAGGAAATTGGGATGCTATTGGAAAGGGATACGGATGGTGGAAGGTAGAGAGGAGGGTAGAGATCCCTGGCTTATTTATCACTATTTCATAGCATCTACAGAGACACGACGCATGGTGGGTACTAAGTGCCTTTCTCCTTTTTTGCAGTTATTTTTGTTCTTAAGGATTTCAGGGTATATCTTACCAAGGATGTAAAATCAAATTACTCTTTTTTTAAAAAATGATTTGTGTGGTTGGTTTTTGTAGGTTTGTTTCATTTTACTTTTTACTTTTACTCTTTTTTTTTTTTTTTTAAATTTTGGTTTTGTCTTACATTTGTATAAGATACTTGGATGGATACTTCCCAACTGAAATCTATACCAGGGCACATCCAGATTAATTCCCTGACAATTTCCCTTTGAGGGCTTACCTCCACTCTTTGGCTACAGCTAATGGGAGTAAAGCCTAGGACCCTCTTTCTTCCCTGACGGGCTGACCCATGGCCCACTGAAAGGTGACAACGTGCCAGCAGACCTCACTTGCTCTCGGGGCCTCCTCGGCCTCAGCGTCCACTGTGGGATGCAGCTGCTCTGTGGGGGTCCCTTCAGCCCGCCGTTGAGCTGTGGGGGCCCCTCTCTGGGGCTGGCCGAGTCCGGAGCCGGCTCCCTCTGCTCGCGGGGAGATGTGGAGGGAGAGGCGCCGGCGGGAGCCAGGGGCTGCGTGTGGCGATCGCGGGCCGGCGCAGTGGGCGCGAGCTCAGCGGGCCCTGCACTCGGCCTGGCCCGCCAGTGCCTGCTGGGCTTGATCCGGGGACGAGCTCCCTCTGGGCTGCAGGAGCGCCCGGGATAGGTGCCGCAAAGTCCCGCCGGAAGTGCCATTGAGAGGTGAAACTGGCTAGGCTTCTGGGTCCGGTAGGGACCTAGAGAACTTTTCTGTCTAGCTAAAAGTTTGTAAACGCACCAATCAACACTCTGTGTCTAGCTAAAGGTTTGTAAACGCACCAATCAGCGCTCTATGTCTAGCTAATCGAGTAAGGGACTTGGAGAACCTTTGTGTATAGCTAAAGGACTGTAAATGCACCAATCAGCGCTCTGTGTCTAGCCAAAGGTTTGTAAATGCACCAATCAGCGCTCTGTCAAAATGGACCAATCAACTCTCTGTAAAACGGACCAATCAACTCTCTGTAAAGTGGACCAATCAGCTCTCTACAAAATGGACCAATCAGCAGGATGTGGCTGGGGCCCGATAAGGGAATAAAAGCAGGCCACTGGAGCCTGTAAAGCCGGATTGCTCTTTTTAGATTGTGGGGAGTTTGCTGTTTTGCTCTTGGCAGTAAGCGCTCTGGTACTGCCCGGGAAGGTCTGCAGCATCAATGGTAAAGCCAGCGAGACCTTGAACGGTACTGGAAGGGATGAACAAGTCTAGATGCACCCCGTTTATGAACAGTAACACTCACTGTGAAAGGTCTGCAACTTCGCTCCTGAGATCAATGAGATCACTAAACCCGCTGGGAAGAACGAATAACTCCAGACGCGCTGTTTTTTATGAGTTGTACTATCGCAAAGGCGACAGGCTTACTCCTGAAGTCAGGGAGACCACGTAACCCACCAGTAGGAAGAAACTTGGCCCACGTCCCAACAGCAGAAGGAACAAATGCTGGACACACCATGTTTAAGAACTGTAACACCAGGAGGGTCCACAGCTTCATTCTTGAAGTCAGCGAGACCAAGAACCCACCAATTCCGGCCAAACCATCAGCCAGTCCTTGGACGTTTCTTTGCTGCTTGCCTTGGTTCCAACCAGGTTGTTTAGTCTTCACTTGGTTCTGATCTCCTAGTATGAATGAAGTAAGTTCCCTTTGGCATATATTATCTTGAGTCCACTTCTGTTGCATTTTAAGATCCTTAACTGAAGTATAGACCTTTAGCCACAAACTGAATAATTATGCTGAGTCTGATAAAGCATGCCTAGAGTTCTAGGAGAGTCCAGAACCATTCTGGGGGAGAAGTGAGCTCTGAGAATACTGAGTCAGGCAAGCTGGAGAGGTGGAGGTGGCCTTGGAGAGGCAAGCCAGGACACCTGTGTGGGAGGCATAGCTGGGGTGATTTTTGTTCCTGAGGCTCCATAGCTGGTAGTTTTAAGCCTGAGGGCGCCAGAGCCAGTGTGTAGGCTGATGCTCCCTGAACACACTAGTCCAGTCTCTCCCATCTCAGTTTACATATCACTATCCATGACATCCCCAGAGTTGAGGGCTTGTGGTTCTTCCACCGTGGCTCAGCCTTGTTTACCATTCGGAAGAAAAACCTTTGAGGTTCAGGCGTTTTTTTTTTATTATTATTATTTTGCCATATTAAGTCGTCTTGCACTTACTCCTGGACGGGCTCACTAAAATGTCTGGAGGGGTGTGGCCGGGTGTAGGGCAATAGGGACTGGTGGTGAATGGGAAGAACTTGAAAGTTTTTCTGCTGTTAGGTTCTAGTGATTGTTGCTGTGTAAGAATGAAAGCTCAGTGTGGCTAGATATCCTGGGTTTTCATGAAAATCTGAAAACTTAAATTTATGTAAATGAGTTAAATTTAATTTTATGTAAATTTTTGTACATGATTTAAAGTTTTCTTTATTTTCAATCAGTCTGAAGGCCAAATAAAATACATTTGTGGTAAATCTATCCCATAGGCCATCAGTTTGAGACTCCCAGCCTGCCATTGACACTGTGTGCTTCCTTCTCAGTGTGATCAATGGCTGTCTGCCTGTTTGCTTTTCTCACAACACTGTGAGCTTTGCGAGGGCTGAGATCATGATTCTTTTGCTTACAGGCAAATCTTGCATGACTAGCTTAGGTCCTGGCATATATTAGAGCTCAATATATGGATAGATGGGCGAATCAATAGGTAGGTGGATGGATGGGTAGATGGATGGATTAAAGGATGCATGGAAGGTTGGATAGGAAGGTGGATGAATCAATGGCAGGCTGGCTGCATGGATGAGGAACTCATAGTGATGGAGGAAGACAATGCATAGATATAAATCAGTACCATACATGATAGAGAGGGAGAGAGAAGGGAGGTGACTTGGTTTCTCAGCTTGGATGGTTATGCTGTTAGCCATTGGCAGGCTCTTCTCTCCAAGTCCACGAGGGCCAGAGTGTGCCTTCATGGAGCTGCCAGACCTTGGGCTTGGACCTTGCTTTTGGAGCTCTCGTTCCACACAGGGCAAATAATGTGCTTTCCTTGGCCCACAAAGCTTACTGCTTGTGGTTGCCCACAGCTGAGACCTGGGAGCTGTGGCTTGCCCTGTTCTTTGTCCTTGCCTGATCTCTGAGCATCTATCTCCCCCAGTCTCTGTGGGGAAGCACCTGCCTGGCCCCTTGCTGGTCACAGCCCAGGATAGGGCAGAGAGATGGGGCTTGTCTCGCTGGGAGGGGTTCTCCCATGGGTTTTAGCCCTTCTTAACTTTCTGCTGGCTTCCTTTGGTTGCTGGCAGGAGCTTCTTCCTTCCCTGGTCCACCACCACCTTGGCTATGAGGTCACAAAAAGGCTTACCAGTTGCTATAACAACACCCACCACCTTCTTCTGCTCTTAGCTGTCTGTTCCCTTTTAGATAATGGATCTGCCTTCCGAGCGACCGGTCCCCTTAAGCTGGCAGGCCACTGGCCCAGCGTTTGACCTCAGAGTTTGGTTTCAGCTCTCGCTGGCAGTAGGGTAATAGTAGCTGTAGTGTTGTTTTAAGCTGTTATTTATTGAATACTCCCTGTGTACCATATCCCAAATAACCCTTTGCAAGCACTATCTCATTTAATCCTCACAGCGACACTATGAAATAGGAATGTTACCTTCAAATTGCAGCGAAGGAAAAAACTGGTATTTTATTTTAGAGCAGGAACCCAGGAGCCAGACTGCCTGTGTTTGAATCCTAACTCTGCCAGATGCTAACCACACAGGCAAGTTACTTAATTTATCCATGCCTCAGTGTCCTCATCTGTAAAATGGAGATAATAACAGTGCCTAGAGCAGTGTCTGTCATAGAGCAAGTGCTTGTCTTGGTTACCCTAGTAGCAGTCCCTGAGACAAGGATGCTAGTGTAAGTGTTTTGTTTGGGGTGATTTGAGGTAAGGAAGGGAAGGTCACCAATAGGGGTGCTTTAGGAATTGAGTTGCTACCATGAACACTTGGAGAGGAAGTTTGCTAGGAGCCAGTGTAGGCACAACCTCTAGTTACCCCCTGAAAGGGTGATGGAGCTGGGGTATTTATCCACCAAATCGCATCAGTCTTAGGTTGAGGGTTGCTCTTAGGTGAGGCTGAATTCCTCAGCACTTCTGTCTGACTCTATGTAGGTTTTGCAAAGTCAGAAAGTCTCGGGCCAGATGATGTCGGTGTGGCAGTGGGGAACTGGGTGGGTACTGAAGGACTTAGAGGGAGACGTGTAGCGTGGCACCCATGGTATCTGCTACAAAGCTAATGGATACTTGTTGAAAGAATGAGCAAAGGAAAAGATACTGTGATAGGCAGAATGGCCTCCCCAATATATTGATGCCCTAATCCCAATGACTTCTGAGTATGTTGTGTTGCACGGAAAGAGACTTTGCAGATATAATTAAACTTACATGTCTTAAAATAAGGAGATTAACCAAAATTATCCTGGTGGCTCCAGTCTAATTATGTGAGCTGCTAAATGCAGAGAAGTTTCTCCAACTAGAGTCAGAAAGATGCAGCAGAAGTTGAAGAGTTTGTAAAAGGCTGAGAGAGATTTGATCGCTTGTGGTTGAACAGAGCACATGGAAAGCAGAAGAGGAATGTGGGCAGCCATGGAATCAAAGATTGGTCCCAGCTGACGGCTGGCAGCGAAGTGAACCTCAGCCCTACAGCCAAGTAGCTGACTGAGCGCCCTGGGCCTCTGACCTGCAGAACTGGGCGACAGCAAGCCCGTATTTTAAGCCACCCAGTCGGTGGTGATTCATCACAGCAGCCCTGGGAGACTCGTACAGAGACTGAAGGTCGGAATGGGCATGCAGCTTGCCCAGTGCCACGTACCTGTAAGTGACAGAGGTGGGATGCAGAGGAGGCAGTGCTGCCCTCTGTTCCTTGAGGGGCAGGAGGGGAGGAGGATCCTGAGAGAGGTGGTGGAGCGGCCGAGGGTAAGGAGAGTCGCAGGGTGCGCTTGCTGACTTACCAGCGTGGTGCTGGCTAAGAGCATTGGGCAGATTTGGGCTCCAAGTCTCTGTGATAAATCAGCTACATCATCTTCAGCAAAATCAGATTACTACTTGAGCCTTGGTTTCCTCATTTGTGAAATGGGGATGACAATAGAACCTTATCAGGGATAACACTGCTTCTCCCTGATTAGAGATGATGTGAGGATTAAAGGAAACCATGTTTGTACAGTGGTGTTTTGTGGTGCCTGGCGCATGGCAGGGGCTCAGTCAACTTTGCCCATTCTTACCGACATTTGCTCAGCATCTGTTTTGTGTCAGGTGCCACAGTGGCTCCCGCATGCACACAGCCACTCTGAGGTGAGTGTTATGATGCCCACTTTACAGATGAGGCAACGATGCTATGGAAACTTGTCCACAGTCACACCGCTGGGCTCAGATCCGGGTTTAAATCCAGCTCCTCTTGAGTCCCCCGCCCTGTGTCTGCCTGGCACCCAGCAGTCCTGACGTGTGTGCTTAGGACTTCACCAGCTAAGCCTGGGGAATCTGAGCCTTCCTCCTGCTGCCCTGAGGGCAGCCAGGTCAATCCCGGATGTCCCAAGAAAGCTTTCTCCTTCCAGTTTCATCTTTGGTATGGTTGTCTGAGTCCTATCTGATTTTGGCGCCAGAAAAGGGCCTCCTGGTTTCATTAACCACACACTCTGAGGGCCTTTGTTTTGTTCATCTCTGTCCTGGGCAAGGGGACATGGAGCTGGAACAGCGCTTGACCAAACCCGGGAGGAAGACCTGGTGGTGTGAAGAAGACAGACGTGATAATAACTGCAGTATGGTGTGCCCAGGTTATGAACCAGATCTGAACAGGGATGGTGATGCCGGTGACGGTGATACTAACAAACAGACCATACTGGGGTTGTTTCCTATTTGGCTAGTGAGGAGATCATAGTATCCCAGGGCATGTGTCCTAGTTAGATGTGATAAAGAAAAAAAAAATGATAAGGCAGGGAAGGAGGGCAGGAATGGTGAGGAAGGGGTGTTGAATTTAGCTTGTTTCTAGTGGAGGCCTCGCCAGGAAGGTCTGTATCAATAGTCTTGAAGGAAGTAATGAAGGAGCTACGAGGATAGCTGGGAAAGAGTTCCCCAAGCAAACGCAACAGTGAATTGAAAGGTCCAAGACTGAAGCGTGTTTGGCTTGTTCCAGAAACAGTGCGGAGGCTGGTGTGGCCAGAATGAAGTGAGTAAGGACGAGAGGGTAGGGGGCCCTGAGAGCCAGGAAGAACTTCAACCTTCATTCTGAGGTTGAAAGAGGGGAGACGAGGATCTCTGAGAAGAGGAGTGACATTGTATGAGATATCAGGATCCTTCCTGCTCTGGTGGGGATAGGCGGGGGACAGGAAGCCTGTTAGGATGCCACTGCAGTCATCCCGGTGGGAGATGGAGATGATGGTGGTTTGCGCCAGATGGTAGTGGTGAGAAGTGGGTGGCTGCTGGATACAGGAATGAGGCAGATCAATATGAACTGATGTGGAAGGATCTGAGTCATACTGTTAAACCGACAAATCAAGATGTAAAGGACAATGTGTTAGGCCACATTTTCCCAGAAGCAGACCTTGAGAGGAAGGGAATGAGAACAGTTTATCCCAGGCAGCACTGGGAAGGGAGAGGGATGGAAGACAGGGAGAGAAGGAGGCCAGCAAAGGGGTATTATTCAGCAGGTTACTGCTATGCAAAACTTGAGCTCAATCCCTGTGGGGAGCGCTGGGAGATGGTGTAGGATGTGTCTTCAAGTTGTCCCAATAGGAGAGGCAGGAGTATGGTGCAATTATACCAACTCCCATGAATCGCTGGTTGAGATTGGCTCTTAGAGGGGAGCACTGACTTTCTGGCACTTCAGACTGCCTCTGTGCAATGGATCTCAGGCACTGGGGTTTGAAGCAGGGTTGGTGTTGATGAAAATGGTGACTGGTGGGGGCACCTTGCTGGTGTCTGTTATGCAGTGCTTATTGTGCACTGCCATTTCTATCTTCACCAAGGAATGGATCTTTATGTGGATATAGAGAAAAATTCTGAAGGGACAAATAGCATTCTGGTGTTGCCTCTGGGGAGAAGAAGAATATTTAGGGTCAAGATGGTTGAGACACTCTTCACTGTGTAACTTTCTGTATACTTTTATTTTTTTACTGTGTGTTTTAATTTATGAAGTTAAAAAATGATGGAAATTTTACTTTCATTCATGGAGGAGTGACCTTTGAAAGAAGAGAGGCACCTGAGGACATGAGGGAAGCCCCAGGTCCCCGGATGTCTAACCTGGGGACACTGTCCAGACCACAGTGTGGAGTGGTGGCAGAGATTGGAGTTTGAAACTGGTGGAGCAGGTGACATCTGCAGGGCAGAATACCAGGGAGGAGGGAGTTATGCAGGGGAGGGAGGCAGAGGGAGAAGAAGTCTGCAGGGAGGTTTCTAGTAGGATCTTGGTCAAGGGCTGGTATGCACATGTACGGGGTGAGACTCCATGAAGCCCAGCAGACAGGAACGCTGTCACCGAGAGCTGAATGGAGAGCCTGGTTGTCACATGATGCAACTTCATCCCAGCCAGAGTGAAGAGGCCTCACTGAATAGCTGGGACATTGAGTTGACACTTCAGAAAGGCCACACATTAGGCAGAAGGATTAAGCATTAGGTCCACCTTCTAGCACAGAGGACAAAACCAAAATACCCTGACAATAATCAAGAACAAAACCAAACCTGACAGGGCCAAGAGGATGTGCCGGCAATTTAACTGCCTGTCAGAACAAAACTCAGTACTCTCTAAAGGAAGAAAACCTGATCTAAAATTCCTACAATATTATCAACAATGTGAAGAATAAAATAAAATCACTAGACATGTGAGGAAGCAGGAAATTCTGATCCATATCAAAATAAAAAGCAGTTAAGAGATACAGACATCCCCAAATGATGAGGATGTTGGAATTAGCAGATAAAGACCTTAAAATAACTATTATCAATATGTCCATAAACTTAAAAGATGAACTTTGGAGAGAACATATTAGCAATTCAGTAAAGAAATGGAAAATAGCTAAGAGAATTAAATGGAAATTCTAGAAGTGGAAAATACAATATGATAAATAAGAAATTAACTGGGTGAATCTAACAGTATATTGGAGACTGCAGTAGAAAGGGTCAATGAGCTTGAAGACTAATGAATAGAAATTTTCCAATCTGAAGAACAGGAGAAAAAGTTAGCTTGAATGAATCTTTTTACAGGGTATACATAGATTAAAACATCATATTGTACCCCATAAATACAATTATTATTTGTCAATTAAAAATAAGTAAAAAAATATTGAATAACAAGATAGCAAAATAAAACGAACAGAGACACAGTGACCGGTCTAATATGCATGTAATTGAAACTTTAGTAGGAAAAGACAGAATGTGTCAGGAAACGTCTGGGCATAGTGGCTCAGGTCTGTAACCCAGCATTTTGGAAGGCTGAGATGGGAGGATTGCTTGTAGGCCAGGAGTTTGAGACCTACCTGGCCAATATGAAACCCTGTCTCTACTAAAAATGCAAAAATTAACCAGGTGTGGTGGTGCATGCCTGTAGTCCCAGCTACTCGGGAGGTTGAGTGGGAGAATCAGTTGAACCTGGGAGGCGGAGGTTGCAGTGAGCCAAAATCATGCCACTGCACTCCAGCCTGGGTGACAGAGCAAGACTCTGTCTCAAAAAAAAAAAAAAAAAAAAAGTGACAGAAAAACATTTCAAGAGATAATGGCTAAAATTAACCTAATTGGTTTAAAAAAAAACAAAAACCCACAATAAAAAACAATTCAACTTAAAAATCCAAGCAGCTCAGTGACCCTAAACAGGATGATACACAGAGCACCTCACCTTGGTCCATCATATCACACTGCTGGAAATCAAGGATAGGAGGAAAATGTTAAAGGTGGTCTGAGAAATAAAGACATTGCCTACAGGGGAACCATGGTATGAATGCTGGCTGTGTTTTTACTAAAAACAAATATGGTCAGAAGACAGTAGGACGATGTATTAGTTTGCCTTGCAGATAAAGGAATATCTGAGGCTGGGTAATTTATAAAGAAAAGAGGTTTAATTGGCTCACAGTTCTGCAGCTGTACAAGAAGCATGATACTGGCATCTGCTTTTAGCGAGGGCTTCAAGGAGCTTCCACTCATGGCAGGAGCAGGCATCATGTAGCAAGAGGAAGGAAGCAAGAGAGAGGGGAGGGAGGTGCCAGGCTCTTGTTAACACTTAGTTCTCATGGGAATGAATAGAGAAAGAACATACTCATTACCTTAAGAATGGCACCAAGTTATTCAGGAGGGATCTGCCCCCGATCCAAACACCGACAAGGCTCCACTTCCAACACCAGTGATCCAATGTCACCATGAGATTTGGCAGGGCCAAACAATATCCAAACCACAGCAGATGATGTATTTAAAGTGCTGAAAGAAAAGCTATCAAACTTTTTTTTTTATTTGATGGAAAATATTCATCAAAAATGAGATTAAAAAAGACATTTTCAGATTAAAAAAAAACTAGGAGAATTTCTTGCAAGCAGAACTTGGCCATACGAATTGCTACCGAGATTCTTTAGGCTGATGGTAAATGACACTGGATGCAAACTTAGATCCACAGGAAGAAATGAAGACCCATGAAAATGGTAAGTGTGTGGGTCAATACTGTTGCCTCCCCACCCTGTGTTATCCCCATCCCATGCATTTTCTCTGGTTCTAGTTTCTCCACTTCCTGCCCACCCTGGGGTTTCATGGAATAGAGCTGTCCGCCTTCTCCATCTTAGTTCTTTAAATGTAAAGGCTATGTTCATGCCCCTAGAAGGTAAATATCCCCCATTGCTCCAGCTGGTCTTCATGTAAACTGGTTTTAGGTCACTAGCCAGTCTGGCCTTTCCTTCAAACATGCTCCAGTTTATCTAAATCAGGTATTGCAAACTTAATGCTTACGGGGGCCAAGCAAGTGACATCAGTGAGTGAGGTGGGTGTAGTATAACAACAGGGAGGGTGGGGACTGCGGCCAAAAGGAGTTTCAGCCAATTGTTGCCATGCAGAAGTGAGGACTCAGCATTGTCAGATCTAAGTTTCCAGTAGAAACAAGGAATTCGGATTTGTATTTAAAATGTCCGTATAATTTAAGTTGATTGCTAATTAATAACAAGACAGAACTAAATGCGTTAACACTATGCAGGCAAACAAAAACCTTTGGGCAGGAGTATGCAACCTCTCGTTTACAGACATCTTAAAATGTGTTACCTAAAACTGGATGTGACACTCAGAAGTGGTGGCTAACCTGTCTCATCAATCCTTCCTTGGGAAAGCCTATTTCCTCTCTCTCAATATCCACTATATCATGTCTTCATCTCCTGCATCAGGCACAGGCCCACAGTGTCCTGACCAGTCAGCTCTTTCTCCCTTTCCAGCCCCTCCTAACCACTACTGCCCAGCACACTCTTAGCACTCAAAACCCTGCCTTTAACAAAAGGGGTGGGGGTAAACATAAAGGACAATTTTTAAAAATTCTCTTAGTTTCTTTAGAAGACAACTGATAAATGCAAAAATACTAAGATTGTATTATGGGATTATATATGTAGAAGTAAAATATAAAACACTAATCCTCCAAGGGATGGAATGGTGTGTGTGTTTACATATATTTGTATACACATACACATGCTGTTGTAAGAAGACACACTGTTTAAAGGATCTTATATTTTACATGAAATGATACAACATTCTAAGTAGACTCTGATACTCATTGTAGTTCCATTAAAATCTAATATAGAAAGGTACAGTAGACAGTGGATGAACTACAATGGAATATAGAAAAAATATTTGATTAACCCAAAAGAAGGTATGAAAGGAGGAACAGAAGAACAAAAAGCAGAAGAGAAAAGTGTAAAATAATAGCAAATTGGTAGACTAAAACTTGATTATCAATAATTACATTATGTGTAAATGGACTAAACATCCCAGTTAAAAGATGAGATGGTCAAACTACATTAAAGAAAGGTAAGACCTAATTATATCCTGTTACAAGTAGTATTCTTAAAATATAAATACACAGATAGGCTGGAAGTCAAAGGATGAAAGAATATATACCACATAAACTGTAAGTCAAAGAAAGCTGGTGTTACTTGGCCAGGTGCAGTGGCTCACACCTGTAATCTCAGCACTTTGGGAGGCCGAGGCGGGTGGATCATGAGGTCAGGAGTTTGAGACCAGCCTGACCAACAGGGTAAATATCTGTACTAAAAATACAAAAATTAGCCTAGCGTAGTGGCGTGTGCCTGTAATCCCAGCTACTTGGGAGGCTGAGGCAGGAGAATTGCTTGAACCTGGGAGGCAGAGGTTGCAGTGAGCTGAGATCGCACCACTGCACTCCAGCCTGGGCGATGGAGTGAGACTCCCATCTCAAAAAACAAAAGAAAGCTGGTGTTACTCTGTAAATATCAGACAAAGCAGACATTAAGACAAAGAGTACTACCAAAGATAGAGACTTTTCATAAGAATAAGAGTCAGTTCAATCCCAAATGTACTATGCACCTAATAACATAATTTCTTGATAAATGAAGCAAAGCCCCATGCTTAAGGGAAAAATAGATAAATCTACCATCATGTTTGGCAATTTAACAACTCTCGGTAACTAATGAAAAAGTAGACAAAAATCAGCAAGGATATGGAAACTTTGAACACTATCAGTCACCTTGATCTAATTGACATTTATAGAAGCTACACAAAATAACTGCAAAATACCTAGTCTTTCCAGGTGCATAGAATATTTACCAAGATAGACCACTGGGCCTTAAGATGTCGTGATAAATTTCAAAAGATTAACAATAAGTAAACTAGAAAGATTTATAAATCTCAGAATTAAACAAGAATTCTAAATAAGCCATGGTCAAAGAAGAAATCACGAGGAAACTAAGGACATTTCTTGAACTAAATGGCAATTTTTCTGGGCAAAATTTATCAAAATTTATATGCTGCAACTATAAATATTTAAATTTATAGCTTTAAATATTAGGAAACAAAAAGTGTTAGAATAAATAAACTGGAGAGAGACACTGTTCATGGATTAAAAGACTCGATTGTTAAGATTTCAATTTTCTGTAACTTTATATATAGATGGCATGCAATTCCCATTAGAATACTGGCAAGATTTCTTTTTGGTAGATGTTGACAAGTTTATTCTAGAATTTATATGGAAAGGTGAAGGAACTAGAATAGGCAATTCTGAAAAATAATTAAATTGGGAGACTAACGTTACCTGATTTCATGATTTATTATACAGCTACAGAAATCACCTTGAGGCATTTGCAAAATGATAAGATATATAGATGAATGAAAGAGAATAGAGTCCAGAAAGAGACTCACAGGCACGGTCAACTGATTTTTGGCAGAGGTGCAAATACAATTCAATGGAGAAAGGATAGTCTTCTACATACACACATATGTTTATTGCGGCACTATTCACAATAGCAAAGACTTGGAACCAACCCAAATGTCCATTAATGACAGACTGGATTAAGGCATTGTGGCACATATACACCATGGAATACTATGAAGCCATAGAAAAGGATGAGTTCATGTCCTTTGTAGGGACATGGATGCAGCTGGAAACCATCATTCTCAGCAAACTATAGCAAGAACAGAAAACCAAACACCGCATGTTCTCACTCATAGGTGGGAATTGAACAATGAGAACACCTGGACACAGGAAGGGGAACATCACACACCTGGGGGTGGGGGGAGGGGGGAGGAATAGCATTAGGAGATATACCTAATGTAAATGATGAGTTAATGGGTGTAGCACACCAACATGGCGCATGTATACATATGTAACAAACCTGCACGTTGTGCACATGTAGCCTAAAACTTAAAGCATAAGAAGAAGACACTAAAAAAAAAAAAAAGGATAGTCTTCTATAGATTAACTCAAAATGGAAAAGAGACCTAAATGGAAAACATAAAACTCTAAAATTTGTAGAAAACAGGAGGAAAAAAACCCATGAATTTGGAGAAGAAAGCACAGGAGAAAAATTGCTATCTTTGGTTTAGGTAAGGAGTTCTCAGCTATGACACCAAAAACATGAGCAATGAAAATAAAAGACTCTGTAGGCTGCATTAAAATTAAAAACTTTTGCTCCATGAAAGCCATTAGTAAGATAATGAAAATATGAGCCATAGACTGATAGAAAATACTTGCAAATCACAAATCTCACAGAGGACTTGTGAGCAGAATATACAAAGAACTCTCAAAACTCAACAATAAAAAAGGAAACAACTGAACTTAAAAATGGAGAAAAAATGTGAACAAGCTCTTCACCAAAGAAGACATGTAGATGATAAATAAGCATATGGAAATATCTCAACATCAGCAGTTTTTATGGAAAGGTAAGTTAAAACCACAATGAGATACCACTACATACCTATAGGATTGGCTAAGATAAAAATAATTGACAAGTGCTGCCAAGGATGCAGAGCAACTGAAATTGTCATACATTGCTGATGGGAATAAAAAAAATGGTACAGCCCTTTGGGAAATAGTTCAGCAATGTCTTACACAATTAAACATACACTTTCTATATGACCCAGCCATCCTACTCTTAGGTATTTAAGTGAAGTGGAAACCGATGTTCACACAAAAATCTACCTGTGGATATTTATATTGGCTTTATTCGTTGCCAAAATCTAGAGGCAATTAAATGTTCCTCAAATGGGAAAGAGATAAACGATCTGTGGCACATATGCAGAGCATTACTACTTAGCAAGAAAAAAGAAACAAAATATAAATACAATATGAATGAATTTCAAAGGCATTATGGTAAGTTGAATAAGTCAGAATTAAAAGTTTACATAGTGTATGATTCCATTTACATGACATTTTGGAAAAGGTAAAACTAAAGGGACAGAGAATAGATGAATGGTTGCTAGGAGTTAGAGAAAGGGGAGAAGTGTTAACTACAAAAGGGTAGCAAAAGGTAATTTTTGGTGTATATCTTAATTGTGATTGTGGCTTCACAACTTCAAAAAGTAAATTTTACTGTGCAAACAAAAATTAATGTTTTCATTTTAAGAAGCTATCATAAAAGAGAAAATTAAACCCAAAGAAGGTAGAAGAAAGGAAAAAATAAGCAGAAGCAAGTAGGAAAGAGAAAACAATGTTAATTGCAACATAAATTTAATGATTTCAAAAACAGATAAACCAAAGAGAAAACAGCCAAAAGTTGGTTTGTTGTAAATATTAACAAAATTGATAAACTTCTAGAAAGATTGATCAAGAAAAAAGAGAAAGCAAAAGTTGTTAACGTCAGGGACACAGAAAGGGATAGTACTAGAGATTCTACTGATATCAAAAACATAAAGTAGAAACATTATGAACAACTTCATTCTAGTTCATTTGAGAACTTAAAGTTGACAAACTGAGAAAAATACTTATAAAAAATTTCTCGAGAAGCAGTAGAAAATCTGTATCTATAAAAGAAATTACATTGATCCTCAAAAACCTTCCCACAACAAACTCAGGTCCAAATATTTTCAGAAGTAAATTTCATTAATCATTTAAAAGAAATAATATCAATCTTATACAAATGATCTCAGAGATTAGAAGACAAAGGAATATTTTCTATCTTGTTGTATGAGGCCAATATCCATTACAAACAAGACACAGAAATCTTTGACAAAATATTAACAAGCCAAATTTAGCAGTATAGAAAAAGGACAATATGATTTGTTTGAAGATTTGAAATCTTCAACAAAATATTAACAAATTGAATTCAGCAATACAGAAAAAGGATAATATATTTATTTGGTATGCTGAGATTTGTCGAAGATTTGAAATCTTCAACAAAATATTAACAAATTGAATTCAGCAATACAGAAAAAGGATAATATATATATTTGGTATGCTGAGATTTGTCCCAGGGAATACAAGATTTATTTAGCCTTCGAAAATCAATGTGTATTTATACATTAACAAAAAAGACAATATGATCATTTCAACAGATGCAGAAAAAGCACTGACAAAATTCAATACACATTAATGTTTTAAAAACTTTCAGCAACTAGAAATAGATGAGTGTTTCCTCAATTTGATAGATACAACTATGAGAAACCTACAGTTCATATCACAGTTAATGGTGAAATACTGAACACTAGATTAAGCACAAGGCAAGGATGTCCACTCTTACCTCTTTTAACATTGTATTGGAGGTTTTCTGTTCAGTGTAATAAGGCAAGAAGAGGCAATCAAAAGCATAAATATTAGAAAAAAGACCACTTCTGTTTGCAGAAAAAGTAATAGTTTGTGAGGAAATCCTAAGGACAGTACTGAAAATCTGTCAGAAATATTAAGTGAATGTAACAAGTTTGCAGAGTACAACATTCATGTGTACAAATCAATCATACTTCAATATATTAGCAGCAAAAATAGAAAAATAAAAATTAAAAGCAGTATCATTTATAATAGCATCAGAAAGATTAAAATATTTAGGAACAATGTGTTTTATTTTTAGAGATAGGGCCTCACACTGTCACCCAAGTTGGAGTGCAGTGATGTGCATAGCTCACTGTAGCCTTGAACTCTTGGGCTCAAGCAATCCTCCTGCCTCAGCCTATCGAGTAGCTGGGACTGCAGGCATACATCACCACTCCTGCTTATTTTTTAAAAATGTTATTGGTAGAGATGGGGTTTTGCTTTGTTGCCCAGGCTGTCTCAAACTCCTGGCTTCAAGTGATCCTCCTGCCTCAGCTTTCAAAAGCTCTGAGACTGCAGGCATGAGCCACCATACCTGGCCTTAGGAACAAATGTAATGAAGGATTTGTAAGACCGGTACCTTGAAAACCATAAAATATAAAAAACAGATATATTAGATTGGTGCAAAAGTAATTGCCACGTTTGCCATTACAATAATGGTTAATGGTTCATGGTTAATTGCAGAAAAACCGCAATTACATTTGCACGAGCCTAATACCATGCTCATGAACTAGGAAACAGTAGTGTTAAAATGTCAATTCTCTCAAAATTGATTAATGCATTTTACTCAATACCAACTAAACATTTCAGCAGGCTTTTAAAAAGTATATAAATTGATGAAGTGATTCCAAAATGCATGTGAACATACAAAAGGTCTTGAATAAACAAGACAATCTTGAAAGGGTGTAGAGGATTTTTACTGCTTCAAGACTTTCTATAAAGTCTGTCATCAAGACAGTGTAGTATTGGCACAGTGATAGACTAATAAATTAATAAAATAGACTAGACAGTCTAGACATAGGCTCACACATATAAAGATAATTGATTTTTGACACCAGATGACAAGGAATGTCAATGGAGAAGATACTTTAAAAAATAGTGTTGAACAACTGGATAATCCTATGGAAAAAGTGAATCTTAATCTCTCACACTATACAGAAAAATTAATTTGAGATGACTTACCAAGCTATATGTAAAACTAAAACCACAAAGCTACTAGAGAGAAAGTAGACTTCAAAAATCTAGAGACAAAGGAGGACATTTTATAATGGTAAAAGGGTCAATGCATCAAGAAGACGTAACAATTATGAACATATATACACCTAACAACAGAGACCCAAAATAGATGAAATGAAATCTGACAGAATTGAAAGAGGAAATAAGACAATTCAACAATAATGTTAGAAACTTCAGTACTGCACTGCCAATAATGGATAGAGCAACTAGAAAGGAAATAGAAGACTTGGACCATATTATGAACCAACTAGATCTAACACACGTTTATAGAACAACAACAGAACTTATTTGTAGAACAACAATAGAACTTAGCAACAGCAGGCTGCACATGTTTTCAAATGTGCATAGAACATTCTCTTGAATAGAATATATTAAGGCTTAAAACAAATCTTGATAAATTTTAAAGGATTAAAATCACATAAAACATGCTTTCTGAAAAGAACGTAATAAAATCAGAAACCATTAACAGAAGAAAATTTAGAGAATTAACAAGTATGGAAATTAAACAATACACTCCTCCCAAAATGGTCAAATGGTAAAAGCAGAATCACAAGGGAAATTAGAAGACATTTTGAAATAAATGGAAATGTATGCACATCACACCAAACTTATGGGACACAGCAAAGCAGTGCTCAGAGGGAAAAATACAGCTATAAACGCCCATTAAAGAGAAGAAAGATTGTAAATCCAAACCCTAACTCTATACCTTAAGCAACTACAAAAAGAAAAGCAAGTTGAAGTGAAAGCAAGCAGAAGCAAAGAAATAAGATTACAGTAGAAATAAATGAAAGTATAGAAAAACGATAGAGAAAATCAACGAAAATCAAAGTTGTTTCTTTGAAAAGATCGACAAAATTGACAAACCTTTGGTTAGATGACCAGAAAAGAAGAGAGAAAGTTCAAATGACTAAAATCAGGAATGAAAGATGAACCATTACTACCAACTTTACAGAAATAAAAATTACTATAAAGGGCTGGTATTACTTTGACACCAAAACCCAGAAAAATGCATAATAAGAAAACCACATCTTATGATAAAAGTTCTCACTAATTAGGTATAGAAGGAATGTACTTCAACACAATAAAGGCCATATATGACAAACCCATAGCTAACATCATGCTCAATGGTGAAAAGTTGAAAGCTGTTCCTCTAAGTTCAGGTACAAAACAAGGATGCCCACTTCAGCGACTTGTATTGAACATAATACTAGGAGTCCTAGTCAGAACAATTAGGCAAGAGAAACTGGAAAGAAGCAATGAGGCATCCAAATTGGAAAGGAAGAAGTTAAAATATCCTTTATATGTAGAAAGATATAAAGACTCCACCCAAAAACTGTTAGAACCAATAAATTCAGTAAGGTTGTAAGATACAAAATCAACATACAAAAATCAGTAGTCTTTCTATACACCAACAATGGTCTAAAGAAATAAATTCATTTGCACAGCTATAAAAAATAGAAACAAATTTAACCAAGGAGGTGAAAGATCTTTACTTGAAACTATAAAACATTGATATAGCTGGATGTGGTGGCACGCATCCAGCTACTCAGGACCAGATGCAGGAGAATCACTTGGGCCCGGGAGTGCAAGGCCACGTGGTGTGCTATGATCATACCTGTGAATAGCAGCTGCATTCCAGCCTGGGTAACATAGTGAGACCCTGTCTCTTACAAAACAAAATTGATGAAAGAAATTAAAGATGATGCAAAAAGTGAAAACATATCCCAGGTTTATGAATTACTACCCAAAGTGATATACAGATTCAATGCAATCTCTATTAAAATTCCAATGATGTTTTTTACAGATATGTAAAAATAATCCTAAAATTTGTATGGAAACATAAAAATCCCCAAATAGCCAAAGTAATCTTGAGCAAAAAGAACAAAACTGAAGCATCACACTACCTAACTTCAAAATATACTACAAAGCTATAATAATCAAAATAGCATGGTACTTGCATAATAACAAACATATAGCTCAGTGGAACACATAGAGAACACAGAAATAAATCCACACATTTATGGTAAATCAATTTTCAACAAAGGTGCCAAGATCACACCATGGGGAAAGGCTAGTCTCTTCAATAAATGATGTTGGGACAACTGGATATCCACTTGGAGAAGAATAAAATTAGACCCTTATACGATATACAACAGTCAGTCATAGAGGAAAATTTAGATCTGGGTAATGATCTTCTGGATATTGTATTAGGGTTCTTTAAAGGGACAGAACTAATAGGATATATGTATATATCAAAGGGAGTTTATTAAGGAGAATTGACTCACACAATCACAAGGTAAAGTGGTAAAGTCCCGTGATAGGCCATCTGCAAGTTGAGGAGCAAGGTTGCCAGTAGTAGATCAGTTTGAGTCCCAAAACCTCAAAAGTAGGGAAGACCATAGTTCAGCCTTCAGTCTGTAGTCAAAGGCCTGAGAGCCCCAGTCCAAGAGTCCAGAAACCGAAGAACTTGGAGTCTGACGTTCAAGGGCAGGAGGCATCCAGCATGGGAGAAAGATGAAGGCAGCAGCCTCACAGACACACCCAGGAACAATACTTCGCATCCTTCAATCCAGTCTAGTTGACGATATTAACCATCACAGATATGAACCCACAGATACTAGGCAAAAAAGATAGATAAATGAAGTTACATCAAAGTAGAAATCTTCAGCACAGCCAAGGAAGCGGTCAACAGAATAAAGAGACAATCTACAGAGTGGGAGAAAATATTTGCAAACCACATATCTGATAAGGGGTTGGTATCCAAATAAGGAACTCAACTCAATACTAAGAAAAAAAGTTTGATTAAAAAAATAGGCCGGGCGCGGTGGCTCAAGCCTGTAATCCCAGCACTTTGGGAGGCCGAGATGGGTGGATCACGAGGTCAGGAGATCGAGACCATCCTGGCTAACACGGTGAAACCCCGTCTCTACTAAAAAAAACACAAAAAAACTAGCCGGGCGAAGTGGCGGGTGCCTGTAGTCCCAGCTACTCGGGAGGCTGAGGCAGGAGAATGGCGTAAACCCGGGAGGCGGAGCTTGCAGTGAGCTGAGATCCGGCCACTGCACTCCAGCCCGGGCGACAGAGCAAGACTCCGTCTCAAAAAAAAAAAAAAAAAAAAAAAAAAAAAAAAAAAGGGCAAAAGGGCTGCGCGTGGTGGTTCATGCCTGTAATCCCAGCACTTTGGGAGGCTGAGGCAGGTGGAGCATGAGGTCAGGAGATCAAGACCATCCTGGCTAGCACGGTGAAATCCCGTCTGTACTAAAAACACAAAAAATTAGCCGGACATGGTGGCAGGCACCTGTAGTCCCAGCTACTCGGGAGGCTGAGGCACGAGAATGGCGTGAACCCGGGAGGAGGAGCTTGCAGTGAGCCAAGATCGCGCCACTGCACTCCAGCCTGGACGAGACAGCGAGACTCCATCTCCAAAAAAAAAAAAAAGGCAAAATATCTGAATAGATGTATCTCCAAAAAAGTCATATAAACGAACAGCAGTTATATAAAAAAATGCTCAAAATCACTAATTATCAGAGAAATGCAAATTTAAACTGCAATGAGATATCACCTCACACCTATGAATGGTTGTTATCAAAAAGACTAAAGACAACAAGTGTTGGCAAGGTTGTAGAGAAAAGATAACTCTTGCACACTGTTGGTGGGAATGTAAATTAGTACAACCATTAGGGAAAATAAAATGGAGGTTCCTCAGGAAATGAAAAAGGGGCCAGGTGCGGTGGCTCACACCTGTAATCCCAGCACTTTGGGAGGCTGAGGCAGGAGGATCACGAGGTCAGGAGGTCGAGACCATCCTGGCTAACACGGTGAAACCCTGTCTCTACTAAAAACACGAAAAAATCAGCCAGGCATGGTGGTGGGTGCCTGTAGTCCCAGCTACTTGCGAGGCTGAGGCAGGAGAATGCCATGAACCCTGGAGGCGGAGCTTGCAGTGAGTCAAGATCGCACCACTGCACTCCAGTCTGGGCGACAGAGCGAGACTGCGTCTCTAAATAAGTAAATAAATAAATAAAAATTGAACTATCTCATGATCCACCAATTCTACTACTGGGTATATACCCAAAGGAAATGAAATTAATATGTCAAAAATACATTTGCACTCCCATGTTAATTGTAACGTTATTCACTGTAGCCAAAATAGGGAATCAAACTAAGTGTCTATCAACAGATGAATGGATAAAGAAAATGTGGTCTATATACATAGTGGAATATTATTCAGTCTTACTAAAGAAGGAAATCCTGTTATTTGTGGTAACATAGATGAACCTGGAGGACATTATGTTAAATGAAATAGACTGGGCACCAGAAGACAAATACTACATGTTCTCACTTGTATGTGGAATCTAAAAAAGAACTCAGGCTGAGGGTGGTGGCTCACGCCTGTAATCCCAGCAGTTTGGAAGACCAAGGCAGGCGGATTCCCTGAGGTCAGGAGTTCGAGGCCAGCCTGGCCCACATGGTGAAACCCCGTCTGTATTAAAAATACAAAAAATAGGCCGGGCGCGGTGGCTCACGCCTGTAATCCCAGCACTTTGGGAGGCCGAGGCGGGCGGATCACAAGGTCAGGAGATCGAGACCATGGTGAAACCCCGTCTCTACTAAAAAATAGAAAAAAATTAGCCGGGCGCAGTGGCGGGCGCCTGTAGTCCCAGCTACTCGGGAGGCTGAGGTAGGAGAATGGCGTGAACCCGGGAGGCGGAGCTTGCAGTGAGCCGAGATTGCGCCACTGCACTCCAGCCCGGGCGACAGAGCGAGACTCCGTCTCAAAAAAAAAAAAAAAAAAAAAAAAAAAAAAAAATACAAAAAATTAGCTGGGCATGGTGCCTTCTGTAGTCCCAGCTACTCGGGAGGCTGAGGCAGGAGAATTGCTTGAACCCGGGAGGCGGAGATTGCAGTGAGCTGAGATCACACCACTGCACTGCAACCTGGGTGACAGAGCAAGACTCTATCTCAAAATAAAATGAAATAAATAAAAATAAAAAAGTTGAACTCATATAAATAGAGAATGAATGGTGGTTACCAGGGGTTGGGGGTTGGGAAAATGCTAGTCAAAGGGTTAAAAAAGAAAAGAAAGCTACAGACCAACAACCCTTGCGAATATCAATGCAAAATCTTCAACAAAATACAAGTAAGCAGAATCCAGCAACCTATGAAAAGGATTATACATTATAGCAAAGTGGTATTTATTCCAGGAATGAAAGGTTAATTCAACATCTGACAGTCAACTAATAGAATACCCACATAATAAAAACAATAAAAGTAAAATAGAATAAATATTAATAGAATAGGCAGGGCGCCGTGGCTCAAGCCTGTAATCCCAGCACTTTGGGAGGCTGAGATGGGCGGATCACGAGGTCAGGAGATTGAGACCAGCTTGGCTAACACGGTGAAACCCCGTCTCTACTAAAAAAATACAAAAAACTAGCTGGGTGAGGTGGCAGGCGCCTGTAGTCCCAGCTACTCGGCAGGCTGAGGCAGGAGAATGGTGTAAACCCAGGAGGCGGAGCTTGCAGTGAACTGAGATCCGGCCACTGCACTCCAGCCTGGGCGACAGAGCAAGACTCCGTCTCAAAAAAACAAACAAACAAATATATATATATATAAATAGAATAAAAAAGTCACAGGATCATCTCAATAGATGCAGAAAAAATATTTGACAAAATCAAATACCCCTGCATGCTAAAAAATAATACACTAGGAATAGAAATGAACATACCTTGATAAAGGGCATTGATGAAAAAAAAAAAAAAAACATAGCTAACAGTATACTTATTGGTAAAGACTGAAAGCTTTCCCCCAAGTTCGTGAACAAGACGAGGGTGTTTGCCCCCATGACTACTTCTATTCTACAATGTGTTATAGGTTCTAACCAGGAAAATTAGGCAAGAAAAATAAATAAAAGGCATCCAGAAAGATGGATGGAAAAGAAAGAAAGAGAGAGAAAGAAAGAGGGAAGAAAAGAAAAAAGAAAGAGGAAAGAAAAAAAGGAAGGAAGGAAGGACACTATCTCTATTTGCAGAAGACATGGTCTTGCATATAGAAAATTCTGTCATTAAGGAAGAAAAAGAGAAAAAGAAAGGAGGGAAGAAAGGAAGAAATAAAGAAAAAAGGAAGGAAGGAAGGACACTATCTCTATTTGCAGAAGACATGATCTTGTATATAGAAAATTCTGTCATCAAGGAAGAAAAGAGAAAGGAAGGAGGGAAGGAAGGAAATAAAGAGAAAGGAAGGAAGGAAGGAAGAAACTAGGGCTAATAAATGAATTCAGGGAGGTTTCAGGATATGAGATCAATATACAATATATCAAAAATCAACTGTGCTTCAATATACTAATAACAAAAACCCAAAAATGAAAATAAATAACAATTTCATTTATAATAAAAAGATTAAAATACTATATTTAACAAAAGAGGCAAAAGCCTTGTACACAGAAAATTACAAAGCGTTTTTGAAAGCAATTAAGGAATACCTAAATAAGTGGAAAGACATGTGTGTTTATGGTTTGGAGGGCTTAGTATTGTAAAGACAGTAAGACTGCCCAAATTTATTCACAGATTCAATGCATTCCCTATCAAGAGTATAGCTGCCGGTTTTTTTTTTTTTTTCCCGCAAAAAACGGACAAGCTGATCCTAAAATTCATATGAAAATGCAAGAGACACAGAATAGCCAAAAACAAAAGTCTTGAAAAAGAACAAAGTTGGATAAATTGCACTTCCTAATTTCAAAACTTACTTCAAAATGACAATAACCAAGATTACATGTTACTGGCATAGGTACAGACATGTAAATAAATGAGATAGAATTGAGAATCCAGAATACTGCCCCACATTTAGATTAATTGATTTTCAACAGGGAACCAAGACAATTCAATGGGAAAAGAAGGCTTTTCAATAAAAGCTACTGGGAGAACTGAACAGCTGTAGGCAAAAGAATGATCCTACCTCATACTATATATGAATTATGTCAAAATAGATCATAAATCTAAGTGTAAGAGCTAGAACCATAAAACTCTTAAAGGAAACAGGTATTAATCTTCATGACATTGGACTAGACATTGGTTTCCTTATATGACACCAAAAGTACAAGCAACAAAAGAAAACATAAATAAGTTGGAATTATTTAAAAATTAAAAACTAAGGCCAGGCGTAGAGGCTCAGTCCTGTAATCCCAGCACTTTGGGAGGCTGAGGCAGGCGGATCATGAGGTCGGAGGAAGCCCATTCTGGCTAACACGGTGAAACTCCGTCTCTACTAAAAACACAAAAAATTAGCCCAGAGTGGTGGCACGTGCCTGTAGTCCCAGCTACCCAGGAGGCTGAGGCAGGAGAATCGCTTGAACCCGGGAGGTGGAGGTTGCAGTGAGCTGAGATCACACCACTGCACTCCAGCCTAGGTGACAGAGCAAGACTCTGTCTCAATTAAAAAAAACTAAAAACTAAAACCTCTTAAAAATTAAAAACTTGTGCTTCAAAGGACACTATCAAAGAAGTGAAAATAAAACATGCAGAATGAGAGAAATACTTGCAAATCATATATCCTAGTATCTAGAACATAAAGAACTTTTACAACTCAATCATAAAAAGATATGTAACCCATTTTAAAAACAGACAAGGCTTTGAATAGCCATTTCTCCAAAGAAGATATACGAACAGACGATAAACACATGAAAATATGCTTAACATTATTAATCATTGGGGAAATACAAATCAAAAACATGAGATACCATGTCACACCTACTATGATGTACTACAGTACTATGATATACTATGATGGCTACAATCAAAGAAACAAAACATCGATAATGCGTGTTGGCAAGGATGTGGAGAATGTGGAACTCTTATACATTGCTACTGGGAATGTAAGATGGTGCAGCTGCTGTAGAAGAGTTCTCCAAAAGCTACACGTAGAATTACCATATGACCCAATAATTCTGCTCCGAGGTATATACCCAAGAGAATTGAAAGCATATGTTCACAAAAACACTTGTACACGAATGTTCATAGTGGCATTATTTACAAGAGCTAAAGAGCAGAAATAACTCAGATGTCCACCAACTGATGAATGGACACACAAAATGTAGCAATAGACTGGGTGCAGTGGCTCACAATTGTAATCCCAGCACTTTGGGAGGCTGAGGTGGGTGGATCACCTAAGGTCAGGAATTCGAGACCAGCCTGTCCAACATGCTGAAACTCCGTCTCTACTAAAAGTACAAAAATTAGCCAGGTGTGGTGGCAGGCGCCTGTAATCCCAGCTGCTTGGGAGGCTGAGGCAGAAGAATTATTTGAACTCAGGAGGCAGAGGTTGCAGTGAGCCGATATTGTGGCACTGCACTCCAGCCTGGGCGACAGAGTGAGACTCCATCTCAAAACAAAACAAAAAACCCAGCAGCAATAAAAAGGAATGAAGTACTGATACATGCTCAACATGAATTAACCTTGAAAATATTATTCTAAGTGAAGGAAGCCAGGGGCAAAATCATGCATATTGTATGATTCCATTTATATGGAATATCCAGAGTAGGCAAATCTGTAGAATCAGAAAGTGAACTGCCAGGAGCTGTGGGAGAGGAGATTTAGGATCGACCGCTACTGATTATGAGGTTTCCTTTTGGGTGATGAAAATGTTCTGGAATTAGGTAGTGGTGGAGGTTGTACAACCTTGTGAATATATTAATACTAAAAAATTGAATTGTACACTTTAAAAGGGTGAATGCTGTAATATGCAATATACTTAATTTAAAATGTTAAATAGTTCAATAAAAGGATTAAAAGAATAACATGCATGCACAGCATTTGTATCAGGAATTTATTAACTGCAGATATCAGAAATACAAACTTCACTAGTTTAATCGATAAGACAATGTATTGACTCATGAAATTTGGAGTCCAGAGGTAGAAGGAACCTTCAGGATTAGTTGATTCAGTAGCTGAATGTTGCTGTCAAAACCCTGATTTTAAAAAATCTCTCTGCTCTGTAGTTATCAGGGTCAGTTTCATGTTTGGACTGATAGTGAGATACATCAAATGATTCCAGACATCACATCTGGACAAAACAAACTCCTTAGGAAGAAAAGAGTTCATCTGCATAAGCTGTTCTCTTAAGAGGGAGGAAAATTTTCCCCAAAGCCCCCAACAGATTGGGACTTATATCTCATGGCCAGAACTGGTTCATGTGCCCATCCTAAGATAACCATTGCAAGCAGGAATGAGATTAATTTCAGACCGTTGAGGCCTAGCCTAGATCTTAGGGTGATGTCCACTTTCACTGCAACGACTGGCTGGATGAAGAAGGGGATGGAAACTGAACAAAGTAAAAAGTAGGAAGGATGGGGAGAAATAGATGCTGGATAGGAAGGCAATACCTTTATTAAGTAATCTCAATAGCATAGGATTAATTCAATTTTTATGTATTTGACCTCATATCAATGTATTCAATGAGCTAGAAGGAAGTTCACAGACAATGTTAAATCCAGTGTTCTCCAGGGAGATTTAAGATGAAAGAGTACCAACAAAAGATGCACCATGACCGCCATCTTCCCTGCCAGAGATTCTCCAGGGAGTTTCCCTCCTCCAATCACTGGACATCTAGCAAACATGTTAGCTCAGAACAAGGAGAATCCCACCTTGGAATTGCATTATGTGTAGCTCAGCAGCAGGAATGAGTTAAGAAAGCTTGACTTATAGAATATTTTACTCCTGTTCATTAGTAAAAAAAGAAAAAAAGTTAACAAAAAGTACAAATAAATCACAAGACTATTTTTAAATGAGCAAAGGACTTGAACAGATGCTTCATTGAATAATATACATCAATGGCCCCTGAGCATGTGAAGTGCTCAACTTCATAAGTCATCCTGGAAATAGCATTTCTGAAAGCAAAAGCATTGAAAAGCCAATCGTTTTGAGGATATAAAGCAGCTCAAATAATCAAATATTGCTAGTAGGAGTAGAAAATGATAGACCCATTTTGGAGGACAGTTTGTTAGTCTCTTATGAAATTAAACAACACCTGTCGTATGATCCACCATTCCCCTCTTAGCTATTAATCTGTTAGAAATGAAAATATGCCCACAGAAAGACTTGCTCAAGAATGTTCAGAGCAGCCTTATTCATAGCAGCCAAAAGTAGAAACGACCCAACGTCTACCTCAGGAGAATGGATAAACAAATTGTGACGTATTCATACAATGGAATATCGCTGAGTAATAAAAAGGAAGAAGCTGTCTGGGCACAGTGGCTCACGCCTGTAATCCCAACACTTTGGGAGGCCAAGGCAGGCAGATCATGAGGTCAGGAGACCAAGACCTTCCTGGCCAACATGGTGAAACCCCATCTCTCCTAAAAAATTAGCTGGGTGTGGTAACAGGTGCCTGTAATCCCGGCTACTTGGGAGGCTGAGGCATGAGAGTCGCTTGAACACGGGAGGTGGAGGTTGCAGCGAGCCGAGATTGCACCACTGCACTCCAGCCTGGCAAAAGAGTGAGACTCCGTCTCTAAATAAATAAATAAAAAGGAAGAAGCTATTGTGACCAGCCCTACATGGATGAATTTCATACACATGATGTTGAGTGAAAGAAACCAGCCCCGGAAAGTACTTACTGTGTAGTTCCATTTATATGACGTTCCACAACAAGTACATCCAATTCATGGTGATAGAAATCAGGACAGTAATTGCCTAAGAGGGTTAACTGGAAAGAAACATGAGAAAACCCTCAGGAGTGGCAGCAATGTCCTATATCCTGAGAACTGTGTTGAGTACACAGGTGTACACACTTATCAAAATACATTTATCTGTAACCTAAGATCCATGCATCTCAATATATGTAAATTTCACTTCAATTAAAAAAAGTAAAAAGTGAGGGGGAGATGTGATGACTGAAGGGACAGTGTCTGGAGCCCAATCAGAAGAGCCAGGATTTCGGGGCTAAAGGGTTTGACTCTGGTGTTCTAGGGCCCTGGGGAGCCATGGGAGGTGTTAAAACAGGTTGCAGGAGGACCTGGCTCAGTATTGCCATGTGTTCCGGGCACACTGGCTCCGTCAGCTCAGCTCTGCTGCTTTGGTGGCTGAGTCAGCTTAGCCCCCAGTGTCTGGGCTTTCTCATCTGCCTCCTCCTTCCTGCAACACCTTGGAAAGCTTGTCTCTGAGGAGAGGCTCAGCTGGAGGCAGGGCACCCTTGGCACCCCTCTTCCCCCAACTGTCCCCAGCCCCTGGGGAACCAGGAGTGAAGAGCCGCCCCCACAGCCACAGCCCCTGCTTTCCTAAGCAGAGCAGGACAGAGGCTTCTGATAAATCTCATTTGGAGTGTTAGCCACCAGCCCAGCGCCGGCTCAGGCTTTCTCCTGGCTCAGCGTGGGTGATGACTCACTGCGTGGGAGGAGGCGAGAGGCGCCTGCTCTACCCAGGGAGGTCGGCTGCAGCTGTGGGAGGAAAAGCTGCCCATCCCTGCGGGGATGTGGGGTTTCCGCTCCCAAATTGTCTGCTTTCTATTCCATCCAGGCAGGATGAAGGAACAGAAAGGGCTTGAATTTTAGGGACAGACCAAGCTGGAGGACATCCTATGCAAGCCTCAGATTCTATATTTGTAAAATGGAGTGGAGGCACCTTAGGGCTTTGGGTACATGCCAGTTATTGGAAGGCTACTCTTTAGGAAAAGGTGTGAAGGGGTGGGAAAGCAGGATATGGAAGGGGAATTGGCTGAGCACTGAAGCAGCCTCAAGTAGGTCTGGCTTTGGTCTGACCCACTGGGGGCTACAGAATTGGTCATACCCTACAAAGTTGTTCCTGCCCCAGCTGAGATAGGGCAACCTTTTGCACTCCCATGTCAGTCATTAATGTGGGATGCTCTTGGAGGCGCCCAACCGTGTCTGCTCCTGTTAACAGAGACAGGAGAATGGGGACAACTGCAAGCTGTTACACAGCTGGAGGGTAGGCACGCTGGCTTGATTCAGCAGCCCCAACGGCAACTCCTACAGGGGGTAAAATACCCACTTCCCAGAACTTATGTGAGTTCACAAAATAGGCAGTGAAGACATAGTAACTGTATTTCAGCTACATGAGAAAGAAGACCTAGGAACATACATGCGTGTGCCCTGCCTACTGTAGACTGAACATGGCTGGACCCAAGGCAGGCTGAGAATCTAGTCTATGTGTCTAAGCAGGAGCAATATCAAACATACTTAGGAGCCAGCGTCTGGCAGAGCAGCTGAGGCCTGGAGGCTCCTTTTAGTTCCTGGATCATAAGGAAGTTTGGGGTGACCAAGGAAGGCGGTTGGGGTAGTGGTGGGAGGCCCTCAGGGACTTGGAACAGTGGCTGCCTACCATCTAGTGTTACCAGCTTGTCCATCATTCTGCCTTATGTCCATGCACCTGGAAATGTTCACACCTATCCTGAGCCAGGCCATGTATCTCAAGGGACGTCTGGTCACCTGCCTACACTCTTCCCCCTGATGTCTCTGTATTATGTGCAACTTGAGAACTGGCCACTGGGCATTACCTGGTCTGTCCAACACAGTACTCTGTTTTTGATGGGACTTTCCAGAAACAGTGAGTTAGAAATGTCCCTGGGGTGTCAATATCTCCTTCTAAAAGCCCACTGTACTTCATGGAAGGAAAGAACACTGACTTTGCAATCAGACAGACCTGGGTTTGAATCCAGCTCTGCCATTTGTGGGCTGTGTGATCTTGCTCGAGTTGCTCTACCTTTCTGAGCCTCAGCTTCCTGCTCTGTAGAACATGGATAAACTATGATACTGGTTACTGGGAGGACTGAGAGCCTGTCATATATTGTGTTTAGCAGCAGATAGTAGGGCCTTGATAAATGTTAGCTTTTCAAAACCACCTTTTTCTTTTCTGAAGTGATTCCACTTTCATAGGTTCACTACTCACACTAGAGGGGCAGGCTTATCCTGCTTCTAGATCCTAATGGACTCTTTTAATCTCTGGGGAGGAATACCTTATCCTGTCAGTTTCAGGCCCCAGTTCCAGGAAGTGCACCACAGAGGCTTAATTACTTCCTAAGAAATAGACATAACTATTGTTACGGGATCGTTGGGGTGCCACTTCACCAGCTGGAAACCTCTGTGGCCAGTGTGGCGACTTTGCCTGCATATTGCTCTGGCCCACTGGGCTTGCTTTGCCCACTGAGCCTGGGGGGCTGCGCTTGGCTCGCACTACTGGCCTACATCTCAAGGGTGAACCAGGTGTGGAACGGTGAGGGGTGTGTGAGCGAGTGTGAAGTATGGCCACTGTGCATACCCATTGTGGTGGGGTAGGCAGCCCCAGGTGCCGGCATGGGTGCAGGGTCCCTTTGAGGCTGCAACTGGACCAGGTATACCATAAGCAGCTTCCATGGCTGACACTGGGGAATGCGGTGGTGGTGGCTAGAAGTTTGGAGACACCAGGAACCTCAGAGCCCTTTGAGGGGGTCACAGCCCTGGCTCAGGGAGCTCCTAGGTCTAAGCTCCCCAAAGGGTCACAGCTCTTCTCTTCTTGTCACGCACAATGTGGTGAGCAAGAGGCATGTTTCAGCCCTATTTGTATTACAGCTCTTTTAGTCCTACCATTTGGCGGGTCCCCAGTTCTTGTCTTGTGTCCAAGAAGAATGAGGTACACAGACAAGTGGAGGAGCAAGATGAAAAGGAGTTTTATTGAGTGATGGAACAGCTTAGAAGAGACTCACTCAGAGGAGACCTGCAGTGGGTAGTTCCTCTCTATAGCCAGTGTCCTGACAAGTTTTCAGCTCCTAGCAGAGGGAGTTGCTGCTCTCTGCAGGCAGGTCATCCAGACGA
This sequence comes from Chlorocebus sabaeus, assembly GCF_047675955.1. NCBI lineage: Eukaryota > Metazoa > Chordata > Mammalia > Primates > Cercopithecidae > Chlorocebus > Chlorocebus sabaeus. The sequence continues at coordinate 53,427,732 of NC_132925.1, forward strand.
GTGTTCAGCTCTTAGCAGAGAGGGTAGCTGTTCTTTGCAAGCAGGTCATCCCAACCAGTGTTCAGCTCTCAGCAGAGAGGGGACCCTGGGGTTAGTAGCTCCTCTCTGTAGCTGGCTGTACTGTTGTCTCTTGGGTCCAGCTAAGACCAAGATTTCTATGGGCCTCAGAGGGGAGGATGTGTGCGCTGATTGGTGCATGGGAGGCCACAGGTGGGTCCAGAAAAGGCACCACAAGTTCCCACTCCAGTTCACAGGAATGGAAGCCTGGCCTCCAGGCATCAGACCCTTCCTAGCTTGAGGGTGGGGCTTCACCAGGGACCCACCCCCTCGACGCTGGAGACTGTCTGCCTCCTGCTGCCATTCAAAGTGCCCGGGCTGTTTGTTCCAAGGTGAACAAGGCCGACAGTGCCCTAGCTAAGCCTCATACTTATTCTGAGATCGGAGTAGGTGCTGGGAGTAGGCAGTAGGAGCAGACATCTCTGAGCCTGCAGGGACAGAGGTGACAGAGAGTGCAGAGATGCCTGGGTTTGCAGCCATTGCTAGGAGGCTGCAGCTGTGCCCAGGAGGGCAGTGCTCCTGCCTGATCCTGGCTCCCTATGGCTCTATGGACTAGCAGCACTGCCCCAGACCCAGCTCTGCCTCGGGGCCCCTCCCTGTCCACCCCTCAGCGCCCAACCACACTGCTCCCCTGCCAGCAGGTCACTCAAGACTGGCTCCATTGTGGCAGCTCCCAGGGTGGCGGGCTCTGGGAGGCTCCTGGGGGCAGACTCTGGCGACTGCCTTCCTCCTCTCCGCATTTTCCCATGGGTGGTGGGCGAGGTGCAGGTGGCACGGTGGCCCTGGTCAACCCTGCACAAATGAACCCAATGCTCTTGGGGCCGGCTCCATGAGTCCCGGCTGTGCCTTCCACTGGGTGCTCGCAGGCTCCCAAGACACAGCAGGGAGTGAGGTTGAGGCAGTGGTGGAAGCTCCTTCTGGGAGCAGGTCCTGTCCAGCTGTGTGAGGGTGTGGGTAGCACAGTCGGCTGCCTTGGGGACATGGCACACCACTGCTGCTCTAGCAGCTGCTCCTGCTGCCACCACCCATGCCTTCCTGCTGCAACCAGCGTGATAGCAGCGGCTGCTCCAGATGGCCCGCCACTGCTGTCACTACTAGATGAGCGCCCTCTTTGTGCCCCATTCAGCTGCCCCTTTCTTGGAAAGATGACCTGGCCCATGGGAGGGCCTTTGCCAGTAAGCTCTGTCCTTTCTTTGGAATCCTGAAGGGTTGGTGAGGAGCCTTACTTGGAACCTGCTGTCAGAGATGCAGACTTCATAGGGGCTGGTGGGTCAAGAATGTAGTGGACACAGGGTGGGGTGTGGCCTGAGGGTGAAGGGCAGATGCCTCAGGAGGCGCTTGGAGGCCTGAGGCTGGTCAGGGCTTGAGGCCAGACATGCAGGCTCCCCGTCTGGGCTTTTGGCTGTGCTGAGATGGGCAGGGCTTGGTAGGGATGCTGCCACATCTGGAAAACAGTTCTGGCAGCCCGTGGGGGCAGCCAGCCACGTTCCGGCATGTGTCCACACCACATTGTGCTGTCATAGCTTCCCCGAGCTGTAAACAGACATCCTCCCACCGGAAGCTTGCTTTTCTGCTATCTCTTGGACAAGGTGGCATTTTCCAAAGCTTGGTCACATCAAAACCAGTTCTTATCAGGAAGGATCAGATCATTTTTCTTCCTTTTAGAGCACAATCACACCCAGGGGATAGACTTCGTTAATTGTTTTGTGAAAACTTGGCATTTGGATACTTCCTAATGGTTTTTATTGTGCGTAGTTGGAGAAGCAACACACACATACACGTACAAACATATAAACATTTACATATCTATAAGGATTTATATATAATTGTATATTCATAGTATCTTATTGAATTATGATTACAGTACGATGAAATGAGTAAATCTTAGGTGTATGGCTTGATGAATTTTTACCTCTGTTTATACTGCTGTAACTCCTGCCAAGATCGAGGAGTAGAACATTTCCATCTCCCCAGAAAGTTCCGTGTGCAACTTTGTAGTAAATAGCCATTACCCACCACCTACTACAAAGCAACTGCCATCTGGCTTTTATCACTGCAATTCAGTTTTGCCTGTTTTTGAACTTTGCGTGATGGGATCGTAGTCTAAAGTCTTTTGTGTCTAGTTTGTTTGTTTGTTTGTTTGTTTATTTAGAGACAGGCTCTCACTCTGTTGCCCAGGCTGGAGTGCAGTGTCCTAATCATGGTTCACTGCAGACTTGACCTCCTAGGCCCAGACGATCCTCCTACATCAGCCTCCCGAGTAACTAGGACTATAGGCATGTGCCACCACACCTGACTAATTTTTGCTTTTTGTGTTTTTGTAGAGGCAAAGTTTCACCACATTGTCCAGGCTGGTTTCAAACTCCTGGGCTCAAGTGATTTGCCTGTCTCAGCCTCCCAAAGTACTGGGACTATAGGCGTGAGCCACCATGGATAGCCTGTGTCTAGTTTCTTTCGCTCATCAATAACGTTACTTGAAATTCATCCATGATGTTGCATTTTTCAGTAGCCACTCTTTTTTTATTGCTGGAATAATATTGGATTATATGACTATACCACAATTTGTTTATACAGTTTCCCATTGATGGACAAGAGCCAATTTAGTTTAAGCATAATAGACGTAGGGAATATTGAATTTCAGTAAACATAATGTCAGGGATGAATGGAGGGAAACTTAGAGATCATCTGTCTAAACTTTCTTATTTTGCACATGAGACTCAGAGAAGGAAAGTGACTAGTCCAAAGTCACACAGGTTTGTCAGGTCAGAACTAAGGCCAAATCAAGTCTTCTACTTCTCTGCCCAGTTGGGGCTGTTTATCTCCCCCTCTCCATATCTCACTGTATCTCTTAATCAGATGTGAAAAAGTTAATCCTTTACTTCCTAAAAGGATTTCTACAGTTTTTCTTTTCTTTTTTTGAGATGGGGTCTCACTCCTGTCGCCCAGGCTGGAGTGCAGTGGTGCAATCACAGCTTCCTGCAGTCCTGGGCTTAGGTGATCCTCCCATCCTTAGCCTACTGAGTAGCTGGGACCACAGGTGTGCACCACCACGCCTGGCTAATTTTCTGTATTTTTAGTAGAGACAGGGTTTCGCCATGTTGCCCAAACTTACAGTTTTTCTATGTATACAATCCCCCAAGAGTATGTAATACAGTTTACTTCCAAGGTGTCAAAGACTTGTCTGTTATGAAGTGAGATGGATTTATAAATGTTCATAAAAGAGAAAAATACGATTCACCAGAAACAGTCTGTTTGCAGCAAGGTCTGACATGCCAGAAAACACAATATAGGGTTAAGTATTTTTCAGGTAGCCTTGCAGAGATGCTAGAAGTCTACCAGCCCCCAGATATCATTCCAGGAGTGATTTCCTTTATTTCTGTCTTTTTACTGCAGTAGAAAAGCCACATAAATTCAGATGGATCTGGGTTCAAATCTTGTCTCAGACCTTTTGTAGCTGTGTCGCCTTGGACAAGAGACTGCTTCTCTGAGCCTCAGTTTCTCCCTCTGTAAATTGAAGATGATAATAGTGTCTGTCTTATAATGGTGTTGGGGAATACATTTCCTGGCATGCGGTGGATACTTAATACATCCTTCTTGGTTATAAATTTGGATTTACAGCCTAGAGTGGCTTGAAGACGGGGCGGCTCTGGCAGAAGCAAAGGCAGGGAAGTGAGAGTCTGGGTTGGGGTGTGTGGGAGACCCTTTTCTTCCTATGAAGTTTGAAATTTTCCTTGGCAAGTGCCTCATGCCTTTCAGGTCTCTGGCGCCTGGCCTTGTCTGTCTGCTTAGATTTCCCTGGGGTCCTATCTCAGAAACGAAGGCCAGGAAAAGGGCAAGGCTTATGTGGTCCGGAGGTCACGGAGCTGGGCCTTGGTGGTCACATGGCCTTGGAGTGGAGCCCCAGCCTGGTGCTGAGCCTGCAGAGGGCTGAGCCACAAGAAAAAGAGAAAGGCCCTAAGTAGGTAACTGCCATGTTTTCATGGACTTTTCAAGGCCTCAGGAGACCCGATAGAATGGGGCCTCAAGATTCGGGGTGTCTGGAGCAGGGGATGGAGTGGGCTCACTGGGCAAGCCTGGGTTGAGATCCCCGCTTCCTCATCAACTAGCTGTGTGGCCTTGAGTGAGTCATTTTCATCCCCTGAGCCTCAGTTTCTTCCTCTGCAAAATGCAGAGTCATTTCTATTGGGAGATTTCAAGGATCCAATAGGACAACAATAGGAGCATGGTGAAGAGTCCTTTCCCCTGGTCTAGCTGATGGCTGAGAAGTCACCAGCCACAACTCATTGACCTGTTAAGTTACTGAAGCCCCCCTAATCCCAGATCCTGGGCAAGCCAGGCAGTTTCCATAGGTAACCCCATAATTCACCTCCTGTCCAGCCCCAGCACAAGGCGACAAGCTCAGCACAGGCGATGGAAGAACATGGCTGCTGTTCTCCCATGCAAAATTACTTTGGGAATTTCCTGGTGGCCTTTGTCTCTGGGACTTTCCTCGTGGCCAGATACTGTTTGCTGAGAGCCCTGAACCATGCCTTCCCCTCTCTGAGTTTCTGTTGCTTTAACTTTAAATGGGATGATAAAAGCAGAAGTATTAAATTATTGTGAGGATTAAATGGAGTAATGATTGCAAAGCACTCAACAGAGCGTGGTTAAGTGCAGTAGTTAAGAGAATGGGCCCAGGATTCAGGCTGGGTTCAAATCCCGCCTCTACCATTTCCTGGCTGTGTTAACTTGGGAAACTGCTTTAGTTTTGGGCCTCCATTTCCTTATCTGAAAACTACGGATATGACTGGAATCCATTTTATAGAGTGGTTGGATAGCACTGAAATAACAGATGTGAAAAAATAAAATGACTGGAGGCTAACCAAAAGTTCGTTAAGTGGTAGGATGCAGACATCATCTATGTCGGTGACAATGGTTAAGAATTCCGTATTCTTCAATTTTGCTGTCTATCAGTCAGAGCAATATCATTGAGTTTTAACCAGTTATAGCAATAGAATTGAATTTCAGTAATACCATAGCAGCCTCTTTTTTCTTTTTAAAATTATTCTTTCTGGAATATGGTAACTGAAAAACTGAAAATTTTTTTTTTTTTTTTTTTTTTTTTTTTGAGACAGAGTCTTGCTCTTTTGCCCAGGCTGGAGTGCAGTGGAGTGATCTCGGCTCACTGCAGCCTCTGCCTCCCGGGTTCAAGCAATTCTCCTGCCTCACCCTCCCAAGTAGCTGTGACTACAGGCACGCGCCACCACGCCTGGCTAATTTTTGTATTTTTGTAGAGACAGGGTTTCACCATGATGGCCCAGATGGTCTTGATCTCCTGACCTCGTGATTCGCTCCCCCTTGGTCTCCCAAAGTGCTGGGATTACAGGCATGAGCCACTGCGCCCGGCCACTGAAAGGATTTAAACTGTTGTGTCCCAATGCAGTCGTAGAATGGTCATGTGAACCTGAGCAAGTCACTTCCTCTCTGTGGACCTCACTTCCCTCCTCTGTAAAATTGGGATAATTATGCCAACCTTGTGGGGTTCCTCTGAGGGTGAGATAGGACACTGGGGGCCCAACTCCCAGCCCACCCTCCGGCCCAGGATCCGCTTCCCACAGACTGTGATTTCCTGGCTTGCCACTGTGCTCTACAGTTGCCATGGTAGGAGAATTCTGGCTCCAGGGCATTATGACAACTCATTGCCATTAATGCGAAGTTGGTGTGTGCTTATTCTTCTGGCTGTCTGCACCTGGACCTAAGGACGAGGACTGGGAGCGGGGCTGGGTTGCAGGAAACCATCAGGATTCCTGGCTCCTCCAGCCATCAGGAAACCTGGCAAAGGAGGCCTGCTCCAGGGAAAGGCAAGGCGTCTGAGCTTTGGTGTCAGACAGACCTGGGCTTGATCTCAGTCTTGTTCTTTTAAATACGCATGCCATTGGGCAATCCCTTTGATCCTCAATAACAAGATAACAACAGCATTTACCTCTAAGGGTTACTAGGGCACTGTGTTTGTGCCCAGTAAGTGTTGTCTTCTATTATTACTGCTAAAGATGGGCCTGACATGGTTTATTGGCCGAATAATGAATGCCTCAGCAGAGTGAGCAGAGCCAAGACTTCCCTCTCATAGTTCTTCACCAGGCTCTGGGGAGTGGAGTAGGACGTGAGTTAACACATTGACATCTCATGATGTCAATCAAGTGCTTGGCAAGTAGTAGATGCTCGATAAATGATAATTCCTGCTCCCCCAACCTCGCACAGGCAGGCCTGAGTAGGCCTCAGAACTTCTTTGGGCATGGCAGTCATCATTTTCTTCTGCTCAGTCCTGTAGGAAATGTAAGGGCTCGTGGTCTACTACTTCAGCCTTCATTGTGGCCTAGGTCACCTTGTTCCAAACATGCAGGGAAGGAGACTTACCAGGGAGACTTTTAGTGGCTTCACTGAAAGTGAAGAGCTGGTATACGACAGCAACTGTGTCCACTTTGTCTATTTCCCATCCATCATTCATTCATTCAAGGAATATTCTTAAGCACTGTCAACTGAAGAATGATGAGGTTCACACAATCGGAAAGGAGATCTTTATTTATCATAAATGGAGGCAGCCTGCAGGCCAGCCATCCCATAGGCTGGGCAGCATGGCCTCTGGCTCTGCAGAGAGCAAGCAGTTTGAGGGAGGGGTAAAGGGAACAGGAACTTACGCTGAGTGAGAAGGCTGAATATACACACGTAACCAGCGACCAGAGGAGCCATGAATACTGATGGAAGGAGAAACATGTACGTGCATGGTCCAGCTTCATGCCTTTCCGTGGGTTGCATGTTCAAAAAATGACAGTGTTAGTATGATCCATGAGGGTGGAATTTTTGGTCCTCAGACATCAAAAGCTGAAGCAAAGGAGTGAAAACCCTCACTGCACATCGTCCACAGGTTGGCCAAAACTGGTCCAGAGATGGTCACTGGACGTTTCTTTCTTTCTTTTTTTTAAGCTGGAGGGTGGTCAGTTTTTAAGAAGTGATACCATTATGAAACTGGTGAGCTGTCATGTCAAAACTGCAAAGAGGAAGAGGGAATCTGGTCATGGCCTCAGACGACTGGCTAAAGGTGATAAAGGAATGAGTCGTCCGTTTCTTGTTTTCCAAATCTGTTTACTCCTTGGGAAGGAATTCTCGTTAAAAGTTAATAAGGAAGGGGCATAGTGAGATGTGTTTGGCCTCCTGTCCCATCATGGCCAGGAACTCGGTTTTTAAGGTTTCTCCTAGGTCCCCTTGGCCAAGAGTGGGTCTGTTCAGTCTGTTGGAGGGCTTAGGATTTGATTTTTAGTTATCAGCACCTACTACGCGCTCTGAGCAAAAATGGTTAACAGGACAGACTCTTCTCTGCCTTGGGAGTTTATAGCCTAGTCGGGAGAGAGATAGGAATAAATAACTACACCAAAACTTTCTTAATCACAAGGCCTTTAAGTGCTGAGAATGGGAAGTGCAGGGAGTGGCCAGAGTGTCCAACAGGGTGACTCAGCCTCCTCTAAGTGGTCAGGGAAGACCTCCCTGTGGAGGCTTATCTTGAGCTCCCCTGAGAGCAGAGCCTAGAGCAGAGACTTAGGTGCGGGGGTTTATTTGGGAGCAGACCCGGGGAGCAGCAGGGGAGGAGTGGGGAGGTGAGACCGGGCGGGAGGAAAGCCAACATAAAGGTTGTGATCAGGGTCGTTCCTGTGGGCAGCAGGACCGGCTATGTCTGGGACCACCTGAGGAGGGGACAGAGGGCCTCCTGGCAGTGTCCATGCAAAGGGACAAGGGACATCACCAAGGGAGGCCCAGGCAGCTCTCCCAGTGTCCTTCCAGTCAGAGGAACCTCAGGTCAGCCGTCCAGCACATCCAGAGTTCAGGCCCAGATGAGTTGGCTGCAGCAGGTGACATTCTCTATGCAGCTTAGAGGGCCTTAGGGGAGTATTCCAGGCAGAGGGACAGCTCCCGATTCACCTGCCTGTAAGAGGGACAGCTCATCTGCCACAGCCTGGCCCGGGCGATTCTGCTGGCCCCCCGTCTTGGAGTGGAAGCGTACATCATCCAGACCCCACCCCAAGCTGCACGACTGAGTGTCAGCTGGAGCACTTTCTCCACCAAGTGCCTCCTCTGAAGGTCTCTCAAAGGCAGGTAGGGGTGTCCATGAGAAGCAGGTTTGTGATGTGCTTCTTTCTCCTCCATCGTGGTCTTCCTGCCTCCCAGACAATCTTTGGAAGGCAGGAAATCTCCAGACCACCTATGGAAGACAGAAGCCTGCCTGGGCCTGGGGTTTGGGTCATGTGAGCCAGCTCTAGAAAGCCTTTTGGTGCCCACAGAAACCCAAAGAAAAAGAATATATGGCATAACTCTAATGAAATTTAGGAAGCCCAAGGCATTCCCCACCCTTGTCTACTCTCCCTAAACTGTCCAGGGGCTGGAGGGAAAATGCCTGCAGAGAGGTGGTAAGCTGCATTTTGGTCCATTCCAAATGACACAGAGCAGTGGCTGGGAGTGAGGAGATCTGGTTCCAGGCCCAGTGATTCCTTGAGCCATTATTGCAAAAAGACCTAAGCCAATCTGAAATGCACAACTCTAGGCTCTTCTTGGTGGCTAACGGTGTTAGTCAACTGTTAGGAGTGAATGAGGACCTGCCGCTTCCCCCAGTCTTGCTACCAGGTTCACATGAAAGCAAGTTGTGCACAGAATTCTGCTCCCACAAAGACATTTAGTAGGCAACTGTTAGGAGCAAGCAGGTCCCAGACAGTTCATGCAACATGTATTTATTAAACATGCCTAAGCAGATTCGAGGCAGACGTAAGAATATTCCAGAATCACATTCTGTTGACTGTTACAGGCCACATCAGGCAACCAGAATCACTTTTTTGAGGTGGAGTCTTGCTCTGTTGCCCAGATTGGAGTGCAGTGGCACGATCTTGGTTCACTGCAACCTCCACCTCTCTGGTTCAAGAGATTCTCCTGCTTCAGCCTCCAGAGTATCTGGGATTACAGGTGCATGCTACCATGCCCTGCTAAGTTTTGTATTTTTAGTAGAGACAGAGTTTCACCATGTTGGCTAGGCTGGTCTCAAACTCCTGACCTCAAGTGATCTGACCGTCTCGGCCTTCCAAAGTGTTGGGATTACAGGCGTGAGCCACTGTGCCTGGCCCAGAATCACTCTTAACCGGTGGCTGGACCCAGGACTACCAGGGAGCAGCCTCAAGTGCCATCCCTGGGACTTGCTGGATTCTTATACCTGGTTTGTGCCAGGGGAGGAAGTGCCTCTAAAATATTTTAACCGAGCTGTATATTCTGAATCCCACTAATTTTATCAACAAGTGCCTGTTTCCAGCATCCATTAAGCTGGCTAACAAGCCACTGATTTCACCTCTGAAAACTCATTTATTTTTAACAGTCATTATGCTAATCAGCAGCCGCTGGTGTTGATCAGCACTAAAGACAAACGAAACCCTTGTCCTTGTGGCTTCTGGAGCCAGTGAAGATGACACTGCAGTGAAAATGGCAGCTGGCTGCCACTCGACTGTGAATTTTAGAAGAGGCAACAGACTACGCTGGAGTCGTAGCTAAAAATCAAGAACACAAGTTTATATCACATCATCTTCTCTGAAGCATTCTCAGCTTCACTTTGGACATCGTGGTGATGAGATTCTGACAGTCAACTCTGCCACTGGCCCTCATGTCCCCATCTTTAATGTGCCTAGTACCCCATGCCCTTGGCACAGCCTCCTGCTCTGGGGCAGAATCTGGGGTGAGGTTGTTCTGGGCTCCCTATGGACAACACTGGGGATGACACTGGTCATTTTCTAATGCCTCTCTTCGTTGAGAGATCTCAGGGTGATTATCCTCAGAAAAATGTGCCTGTATGGGTGCAGTGGCTCATGTCTATAATCCCAGCACTTTGGGAGGCTGAGGCAAGAGGATCATGAGGTCAGGAGCTTGAGGCCAGCCTGGCCAACATGGTGAAACCCTGTCTCTATTAAAAATATAGGAATTGGCCGTGCGTGGTGGTGTGTGCCTGTAATCCCAGCTACTCAGGAGGCTGAGGCAGAAGAATTGCTTGAACCTGGGAGGCGGAGGTTGTAGTGAGCTGAGATCGCACCACTGCACTGCAGTCTGGGCGACAGAGCAAGACTCTATCTTGGAAAAAAAAAAGAAAAGAAAAATGTGCCTGCTTGCTGCCAGCAGAACCAGTCCTTACCTCTAAACACTCTTTTGTCCAACTGATCATTCATGTATTTATTAACAAGTTATTTTGGGGAGGGATTTCCATGTGTGTGCTCGGGCTGATTTTCTAGCACAGTGTTGGACCTCAGTAAATATTAAATGAGTGCATGAAGGATGACAGGAGGGGAGAAAGGGATTGGGGGCTGTGTGCAAGGGAAGCAGCAGCATGGTGTGCCTGCAAGGTGGCTGTCCATCTCACAGAGCCACCAGCCCTGCCCTCCAAAGGTTCCCTCAGCCTCTCCATCTTCATTCTTCTTCCAGGTTGGTGTTAAGCCTTTTGAGAGAGGCTGAATTAAGTGCTAGGCTCCCTTCACTGCCTAAATGCCCTGTGAGAGCTGTGCCAAGCAGTGGATTGCTAGAGCACGAGGCTGTTTTCATTGTCTGACTCGCTTGGGAGCAGGTGGTTCATTTCTGAAAAGCTGAGGCTTAGTGAGTTTTCATGGATGGAGGGGACAGAGGAGAAGGAAACGAGACAGACTGACAGAGAGCCACAGCCAGCTGATATGTGCTGAGCACTCAATCCATGCCAGGCATGCTGTTAGGCCGTAGGAATTCAGTGGTGTAACAGACAAGACTCAGGTTCTGCCCTCAGGGAGCTTAAAGTCTAGAATAGGGGTTGGCAAAGTCCAGCCTGTGGACTGATTCTGGCCTGCTTGGAACACAGCTGTGCTCATTTGTTTGAGTGTTGTCTAGGGTTGATTTCACTCTGTGGCAGAGTTGAGTAGTTGCAGCAGGGACTGTGTCGCCTATGAAACCTAAAATACTTACAATCTGGCCCTTTATAGAAAAAGTGTGCTGACCTGGGTGTAGAGGCCAAGCAGATACAAATAGCCAGAAGCAGAAAGAAGAGTGAAGCCAAAATGCACACAGAAAATGAGAGAGAGAGAGAGAAGGCACCCCCATAAATATGTGAGGTGGAAAGGCTGCAGTTCCCGCAAGTATTTCCATTTCCACTTCACCATGACAAAACTCCACCATCAGTGGCTTATTCCTTAGGGATAAGCATTGCTTTCACAAATATTCCCCTGAGAAGAGTTTTTCATCCTCAATGTATACCCTGAATATGGAGTGGCTGAAAAGACCATTCTGGAGGCAGACAGGGCTGCTGAAGATTTCCAAAAGCCAGGACAGCGGGAGAGGGAAGGCTGGCCTTATGGGTGGGAGGTGTCTGGGTAGGGCAGAGAACCATAGCCTGCAAAAGCAATTGTGTTGTTTGTCCAAGATGACCCGGTGGTAGGGTGTGTCTCTGAGCTACTCTGCAGTTTCTCAAGAGTGGGATTCTATCTGTGACCAAAGGAGTCACTCACCGCCTAAGGGCAGAGTCGTGATTCCTCTTCCATCCCTGACGTTGGGCAGTGTCGGCTCTTGGGGGTGCATAAGTGTGTGTGTGCGTGCACTGGTGTGTGTATCAGCAGGGAGCCACATTTTGCAGGGAAGGGGGTTCAGTTTATATAATTTAGGGTACCCTCTTTAAGGAAAATACTTCAAAATTATCAATATTAATTTAGGTATGCACATGCATATTTAGAATTTAAAAATAAATCATAATGTTACAACATTTTTAAAAATTGACAAGGGTCAGAAACACCACAAAATCTAGAAAAATGACATATGTATTAATCAACTTCCTGATACCCTCTGAAATGCACTTCATGCTAGTTTTGCTACATACTTTTCATGTTTATGATTTTTAATAATCTTTTCTAATAGAGAAAAGAATGATAAGTCAGCCTTTCCTCTGACAGTCGATTGAAATTTGTTTTTTCACCAAGAGTTAGGATGCACAAGATGTAACTTCATATACATACTTGCTTCTTGCAGCACAGCCTTGGGTTTGGGTCCTACAGACTCAAGAATTCTGATAAATTCAATTTTGTGTGTTTTCCGTCACAAAAAGAAAAATGTATGGTGTATTTATAATGCTATATGTTACCTTATTGGGGATATGCTGCATTATCAAGCATATGCCCAAATGGAAAAAAATATTTTTGATTAGGTGTCAAAACTGAATCCAATTATAATACTATCTGTGATGATCTGAAGAATTTTCCATTTCCATTTCCAAGACTAATTTCTGGCTATGTCCATTTCCAACCCTGTTTCTCTTCTTTGGCCCACACCTTTCTGATACTGGGCACCAGACGACACACTGAGATATTTTGGTACAGCCATAGACCTCATCCTTCATGTCATGATGTAGGGCAAGTTGGCATGGGGGCAATAGGGCTATTCTGGAGGCCATTGCTATGCCAGTGTCTTAGTCTATTTTGTGTTGCTTATCACAAAATACCTGAAAGAAAAATCATTTATTTCTTACATTTATGGAGGCTGAGAAATTCAAGGTTAAGGACCTGCATTTGTGAGGGCCGCCTTGCTGCTGGTGACTCTCTGCAGAGTCCCAAAGTGGCTCAGGGCATTACATGGCAAAAGGGCTGAGTGTGCCCGTTCAGGTCTTCCTTCCTCTTCTTAGAAAACCACCAGTCCCACCCCATGATAATCCATTAATCCACTAATCTCTGAATGGATTGATCAGTTCATGAGGGCAGAGCCCTCATGACAAAATCACCTCTTACAGGTCCCACTTTTTAATTACATGGCAAAAGGACTGAGTGTGCCAGTTCAAGTCTTTCTTCCTCTTCTTAGAAAACCACCGGTGCCACCCCCATAATAAACCATTAATCCACTAATCCCTGGATTCATGAGGTCTGAGCCCTCATGAGCCAGTCACCTCTTGCAGGTCCTACTTTTTAATATTGTCACATTGGGGATTAAGTTTTACTACAAGTTTTGGAGGGGACAAATATTCAAACCATAGGAGCCACAGTAAATAATAATAGCCTATATATGGAAGAGGTGGTGAACCACATCCATCTATGCACTGATCTCAAACTAAATGTATCGCCAAGTCAACTCTCCCCAAATGCCACCTGTCATGAGGGGAAGTGTGAGTAGAATGAGCTAGGAGTCTTAACCGGTTGTGGATAGAATGTGTTGCTTTTCCTAAATGTTCATCATTTGATGCATGGACAAACAAAATGTGGCATATCCAAACTATGGATTATTCTTTGGCTACGAAAAAGGAATGAAACACTGATACCTGCTACTACATATATGTATCTTGAAAACATATGTGAAATGAAAGGAGACAGATACAAAAGGCCACAAACTGTATGATTCCGTTCTTATGAAATACCCAGAACAGGCAAATGTATTGAGTCAGAAAGTAAGACTAGTGGTTGCCAGGGAGGAGGGAAATGGGGAGGGAGTTACTGCTAATGGTTAATTTTAAGAATGATTAAAGTGTTCTGGACTTAGATAATGGTGATGGTTGTACAACTCTGTGAATATACTAAAAATCACTGCATTGTACATGTTAAAATGGTGAATCTTATAATATGTGAACTACATTTCAATCAAGCTATTATTTTAAAGATTTTTACTTTTGTGAGTTTTACAAAACCACGTGACCAGGTAAACACATAGCTAGGGCCTTCTCCCATGATAAATTCCCCTTTGGGGATGTATCAGCTTGGGGATGTGTATCAGTTATCAGTAGATACTATGTAACAACCAACTACAGAACTTTGGTGGCACAAAACCTCAGTGGCACACTACTGTAACCTCAGTGGCACACTACTGTAAGTATTTGTTTGGCTCACAAATAAGCTGGGCTCTGCTGGGCAGTTCTTCTGGTTTTAGCTAGTCTCCCACTTTTTTTTTTTCTTTTGAGATGGAGTTTCGCTCTGTCCCCCAGGCTGGAGTGCAGTGGCACAATCTTGGCTCACTGCAATCTCCGCCTCCTGGGTTCAAGCAGTTCTCCTGCCTCAGCTTCCTGAGTAGCTGGGACTACAGGTACACGCCACCACACCCAGCTAATTTTTGTATTTTTAGTAGAGACAGGGTTTCACCATGTTGGCCAGGATGGTCTTGATCTCTTGACCTTGTGATCCGCCCGCCTTTGGCTCCCAAAATGCTGGGATTACAGGCGTGAACTACTGCACCTGGCTTCATCTCCCACTTCTGATGGTTGGCCATGGCCCCATGGGCTGTCTGATCTAGGATGGCCTCAGCTGGGGCAAATGAGGTGCCTTGCCCCAGGTGTCTCCTCTTTTACATCCCAAGTATGTTTTCACAGTGATGGCAAGGACCAAGAGACAGAGGCAGAACCACACAAGCACTTTTTCAAGGTTCTGCTTGCATCATATTTGATAATATTGCATTGGTTAGAGCAAGTCACACGGCCAAGCCTGGATTCAGCGGATGGGGAAATAGATCTTCCCTCTCAGAAGAGAGGAACTGCAAAGTCACATGTCAAAAGAAGTGAGTGTGTGGAGGGGTAATGACTCAGGACCATGAAGACAATTAATTTTACATCTGCTTCCATGTATATACCAGTGTGTGCCTACGTATGTGTTTGCAGATATATGTGTCTATATTGGTCAATATAAGTGTTTTCAGGCATCTGTGTGTGCATGTGAGGCTGTGTGTACTCTTCCTTTGGATGTATCTACATGTCCTACATGCAAGGATGAATGAACAATTTTGGAAGCTTTTCTGCTTGTGTATCTGTGCAGGTGTGAGCCTTCCCAGATAGGTGCCAAGTGTAGTGGGCCATGGATTGTGTCAAGTAGAGTGGGCCAACGCATGTGCTCCCAAACCCCCACACCAGCAGGATTCTGGGGTCTCTGGTTCCTTGTCTGTCATTTACCCAAGACAGGCAACTATTAGAGAAGCAAGAGTGTGGACTTTGAAATCAGGAAGGCTGGATTCAAACACCAGCTCTGCCGCTGACTGGCTTGGCAGGAAATTCCCACCCTAGTTTTCTGATCTGTAAAATGGGGACGCCACTTCCTAGTTTTCTTGTGTAAAAAGGCTTCGTAATGTGCACTGTGCCATGGCTTTGTTAGCTATGAAGACGCGGGAGGAGTGAATTTCCCTTCCCACTCTGTGCCCCAAAGGCTTGACCCCTTTCCAGATGCTAAAACTGGAGGTGGCTCTGCATCTCTTAATGCGTTGCCATGGCAATCACTGCCTTCTGCTCTTCTGTCAGCAGTGCTGGACAGGGCTCTGGTGTCCTCTCACTGCTGGGCCCAGGGCGAGGTGGAGGAGGAGCAGGCTCACCCGAAGTCCATTTCCTTCTGAAGCAGGTCAGGGAGGAAGGGAGGATGTGGGGGGCTGTTACCTGTCTTTGTTGTTGTTGCTCTGCTCCTCTTACCATGCCCCCTCCTACAGCAGCTTAGGGAGGTCCTGAGGCAGCCATTCAGACACTAACACACACCCAAATCACCTGGGCAGCTTCAAAAAATGAAGACTTCTGTGCCCCACTCAGAAAGTCTGATTCAGTAGGTCTGAGGTGGGTACCAGGCACCAGGCTTTTCACTGTACTCTCCAGGACATTCTGATGGAGGAAATCCAGGAACCACACTTGCAGAAACCATGCACTAGCAGTATAGGGCCCGAGGCAACCCGCTGACTTAGCTGCCAGTCCCCACAACATAACCAGTCTCCTCATTTATTTATTTATTCACTCACTCATTCATTCACCTACTCACTTGTCATTGTATTCCCTTACATCAAACCACATTTAAATAATTGTTTAAGTAATCCACTCACATTTAAATAATCACTCCCTCATTTATTTACTCATTTATTAGAACAAACATTTATTACTGTCCTAAGCTCTGGGAGATGGAGAGATAATTACAAACACAGTACCTGCCGCCCTACAGGAGGTTCCAGGGCAATGTTTTTCAAACTGTAGCAAAATGAATTTAATGGATGGACTAACATGTTTTTTAAAAAAGAAACAGAATAGGCTATAATAGAAGATAGTAGTGTACATAGCAAGCAGCAGGGGAAAATGATGTTTGGGAAACCTTTGTATCCACTGTGCATGTGAGTGTGGGAAAGGGATCTCAACGTGCAGTGTATCTCTGAGCAGAGTGCTGGGGACAGCAGGCACAGAAGCAGATGCCAATAGTACATGCCAGGTGCTACAGTGAAGATGTGCTGGGGGTGTTGGTGGAGCTCAGTCCCTCTGCCAGGCCACACCTGGGGGAGCTTCACACAGAAAGAGCATTTGAGCTGGGGGCTTGAACATGTGCAGGAGTTTTCCCACTAAACACAGTGGAAAGCAACCACAGGCAGAAGGAAGAGCATGTGCAAAGGCACAGAGGCGGGAAAGCAGAGAGGAGCTAGGTGACTGGTGGGTCTGGAGCATGGGCGGGGAGGCTGGAGGGTGAGAGGCTGGATCCTAAAGGGCCTTGGGTGCCAGGGAAAGCACTGGGTTGTATTATGACACCGTGTAGAGCCACTGGAGAGAAAGTAGAGGCATGACATGGCCAGAGTGGCATTTTAAAAAGACTGAGAGGTGAAGCTGGCCGGATTTCTGGGTCTGGTGGGGAGTTGGAGAACTTTTCTGTCTAGCTAAAGGATTGTGAACACACCAATCAGCACTCTGTGTCTAGCTAAAGGTTTGTAAAGGCACCAGTCAGCACTCTGTAAAAATGCACCAATCAGCACTCTATAAAAACAGACCAATCAGCACTCTGTAAAATGAACCAATCAGCAGGACATGGAAGGGGGCCAAATAAGGGAATAAAAGCTGGCCACCCCAGCCAGCAGTGGCAACCCGCTGGGGTCTGCTTCCATGCTGCGGAAGCTTTGTTCTTTTGGTTTTCACAGTAAATCTTGTTGCTGCTCACTGTTTGGGTGCACACTACATTTATGAGCTATAACACTCACCACGAAGGTCTCTGACTTTACTCCTGAAGTCAGACCACGAACCCACCAGGAGGAACAAACAACTCCGGATGTGCCACCTTTAAGAGCTGTAACACTGCGAAGGTCTGTGGCTTCACTCCTTAAGTCAAGCGAGACGACGAACCTACTGGAAGGAAGAAACTCTGGACACATCTGAAGGAACAAAGTCTGGGCACATCTTTAAGAACTGTAACACTCACTGCGAAGGTCTGTGGCTTCATTCTTGAAGTCAGCAAGACCAAGAAGCCACTGGAAGGAACCAATTCTGGACACAAGACCACAGCAGCAGTGTGGGTGGAGATGGCAGTGGAAGGTTCACCTGCTTTGCAGCAAGGGATGGCAGTCATGGGAGTTGGGTGGTGGTTTCTGGTTGGGGTTGTGAGATATGGATACACTTGGGAAGTGTTTTAGGAGATAAAATAAACACGAGCTAATGACTGTATAAGGGGAGGGAGGATGTGGAAGCGTCCACCCTGGTGCCTGGGTCCCTAAGGTGGGAAGCTGGGTTGGAGGGGAAGCTGCTCACTGGTATCAGGTCCCTCAATTGGTTACCAAAACACCAAGGGTTTGGTGTAGGTCCTGTTGTTTGCCACACAGAAAGCCAATGACTGAGATGATGAGTACTGCCAAGGAAGGAGGATTTAATCAGGTGCTGCAGTCCAGGAGATGGGAGCTCAGCCTCAAATCCATCTCCCTGACCTACTAAAACTGGGGTTTTATATAGCGGGGAAAAAATGTAACTACGTGTAAGAAAACAGGAACTAGGGAGGGGCAAGGAAGCAATCGTGAGAATGAGGGGTACTACCTGGTGCAGTGATCTGGTGAGTTTCAGTTCTTTGATACTTTCTGAGAGGCCAGAAGTTCCTTTCGTGAGGAAGGAACTCAGATAAAACAAATGTAAGTTTCAAGCTTTAAGCCCAGAAGGATCAATTTCTATAGTTAACCAAAAGAACAGTCTATGGGGCAGTTGGACTGGTTTCAGTCTCCCCTTTCTATTTATCAATTCCTCAATCATGAGGAATCTGGTCTCAGTACTTCTGGCTGTTTCATTCTGAGGGTGGGTGTCCTAGGCAGCTCCATACCACGGGTGACCCATGTGGCCACCCAGGAATCAAAGGTTAATCTAATATAGAGTTTTCTTCTGACACCCAATCTTTCTCTCTCCAGTTCCCCACTTCCACCAAAGACAAATCACAGCAGGACCAATGTACCTGCAAAATAAGCTTAAGTTCCATATACATGGCCTGATAACCCACAAAGTTCAACAAGAATCATTGTCCATATAGACTCTCCCAAATTGGCTTTGCTGGAATCTCTTACAAGGCCATTTTAGTCAGTCTTGAGAAAATAACCAGTTACTCCAACCGTGTCCCATTACAAAAGAAAACATGTTATTAATTGTATGCAAACAAACACATTACCATGAATAAAGAATATTCACAAAGAGTTTTCATATTCTGGATAAATTAAGCAAAGAGAGAAATAGCTCTCAAATTCTGTTTATAAAAGCATACTCCATTCAATACCCTTGAGGTATATACACTTTAAGGCTATAAATACACTTAAAGGCTATAAATAGCTCAAAAGAAAAAGATTCTCCAGACTCTGAAAAACAGAACAAAAATCATCAGCAATATTTCAAACAACAAAAGCCATAAGAAATTCTTTCTGGCCTGCATTGGTTCAGTCCATGCAGTCACCTCCTGCTCTGCCTCATATTGGATTGGAAATCTTTATGAGCACATCAGGTTTTCAGTTAGTGCCCTGGAAATTTTCTCTGTAATCTAGTGGCACAATCTCCAAAGTTATCAGAAACCTGCATTCAAGAGTCCTTTTCATGAACTTCTCCAAAGAAGGAAGCTTTGGACTATAGCTGATTGTAAGTCACTTTTTTTCTTTTGGGAAGGATCACAGCAAAACATCAATTGTGGACGATAAAAGTCTGCAGACAGCCATAGTTAAAGACATGATTGACAAGGAAACTTAATTATTTCTGTGACATAAAACAACTTAATAATAATTACTGCTGACAACATATATTAAGACATATCAGAATTTTAGGACTCTCATTCAATCCTGGAACACATACTAACAATACATCTACATAAATATAACCCAAAGGAAGCTAAATATCATCTCAGATTTGGCAGTGCTTCTTGCATAATCCTAACATAACAAATAAGCCCAATATGTCTATCTCAGACTTCAGGGAACCTAATATCCAAGAAAGTTAGTTTAAGGTCAAGAGACTGAATTTAGAACTTGAAAGTTTGCTCATAGAAAGTCTGCCAAATATCAAAGTTTTAAGCACAAAATAGTATCACAAGTCACTGTAAAAATAGTCATTCATTTAGCGGAGGTGATAAAATAAAAACGTTTACCTTTTGATAAATTTAGTTTCCCAAACAGTAAGACCTAATAAAGACAGCATGAGGCCAACTAAATCTCTCTTCCCACTCCATTTTCTCCCTGCAGTGTACTCAGAAGGTCAACATAATCTTTTATCTCTCAGTATTACACAAACATTTTATTCAAAAGAGAAAACCATATTTTACCTTCGTATGGTATATTACTAATGTTAAAGCTAATTTTAATAAAACCTTGTAAAAATCTAATTGTAATCAGTTTGACCATAAGATAAGGTTTCCATCAACTTTTAATAACTGTTTCCAATTTTCTGTTAAAGAACAGATAAATGTTCCAAGAAAACCCTGTTATTCCAACACATGGGCACAGATGCTGGCCTTGCATCAGTGAGCTTTTGATATTAATGTTTAATTTATAGATAAACTCTGAATTAATCTTATCCCTCAAAATCAACCCTTATAAGTTCACATGCCTACCTCTTCTGCCATAGTCCCTGGGCCTAGAGGGATTGAATAGTTTTAATTTCTGGCCTGTGTCTCACAAAAACAGTTAAAAACAGTTCATTCTTACTGTTACCTTCTTCCAAATCTGAGGATGAGGCTTCAACTAGTGTCAATGCCCAGAATTTAGCAGGGGCTGGTGCCTTCTTCAGACCCAAGAGTCAAAGCCCTGTAACTTAACAGCACAAGCATTCATTAATACAATGTTTTTTTTTTTGTTTTTTTTTTTTTTTTTTTGAGGCGGAGTCTCGCTCTGTCACCCAGACTGGAGTACAGTGGTGCGATCTCGGCTCACTGCAAGCTCTGCCTCCCGGGTTCACGCCATTCTCCTGCCTCAGCCTCCTGAGTAGCTGGGACTACAGGCACCTGGCACTACACCCAGCTAATTTTTTGTATTTTTATTAGAGACAGGGTTTCACTGTGTTATCCAGGATGGTCTCAATCTCCTGACCTCGTGATTCTCCTGCCTCGGCCTCCCAAAGTGCTGGGGTCACAGTCGTGAGCTACCGCGCCCGGCCAATACAATGTTTATATTATAAAAGTTCTATCATTCTAACATGTTAAAAATTAAAACACTGAAATTTGGCATTTAGGAGTTACTGCCTGCAGCACTTCAAACCACTGTATTAAGTAGTTAGCTTACTCACTGCATATATCTAATTGCTAGTATTCTAGTGACAAAACTGTGACCAAAAGCATTAAAAGTGAGAGGTCCTATGGCAAAATAAGACAGCTGCCTTTTCTCTCCATCATTAAAAAAATGATAAATGCAAATGTCAGTTTTGTCAATTCCTTAAGAGGATAAATAATTTCCTTTCACTTAAATATCACACAACAAAACAAGGACATAGTAAGGACAAGTACACAATAATTTCTTTTCAGCTATTTCAAAGAGCATCATCCCACATTTCCAAGACTGGTTTCTAGATACAGTAGTGACAACTGATTAGGTAACTTTCACCACCAAAATCTTCAAACCAGTGCAACGCCTGCACGTATTTTGTTTTCAATTACACACATGAAGGCCCATCAGTGATAAATGGCCTGGGATCAGAGATCACTAGAAAGTCTCAGAATTTTTCATTACTACTTAATCCAAATGAATGTTCCTTAATTTTAATAATGATCAACACAACTCAATTAGTTTGAGAGAAATCCCAACCAATATAATTTCCCTAAGGACAAAGCCAGTCTTTCTTGAATGTTAAAACTGTACCCATATCACAGTTTTTCCTCATTAAAGGAAAAGATCTGAAACCAACTCAAATCATTGATTTATTGATTATTGCTGATGAAAGTGGCACTCAGTGGGATGGGAAGCTGGAAAGGGGATGGAATGGAAAGGTGGTTTTCCCCTGGAATTTGGCCAGGGACTCCGAGGCACCACTGTCAAGCCACCTCTCTGAAGTCAAGCTGCTTCTCACTAATGTCACGCTGCTGCTTCTCTCCTTCTCTGCTGCACCACTCTGCCAGAGGAGACTGGGGTTTGTGTGGGTATAGGATGTGGGGAGAAGGGCCACAGTGGTTTTGGAAAAGGCAACATTTGGGCAGGAAAACAAGAATGGATGTTCTCACTTTGTGCCCTGGGTCCAGGCTTGAGGGTGAAGCCCTCGCCAGGGACCCTGCCCTTTTTTACCTAATATTTCCCTGCCTTCTGTCCCTATCATCAAGACTAAGAGCTTTAACTATGAAAATGTTAATTAGCCAAATTTCTCCAGTTCTCTATCAGGTTTTAAAGAATATTTTATTATCTAAACTTTTTCAACTTTGTTTTCTCTGTATATGTTTGAAGATAAACACACAGAGAAACGGGAAAAACTACATCTGACTTATGCAGACCATCCATGACACGACTAGGCTTTCTGTTCAGTCCCAGACTTTCTTCTTTTTCTTCTTTTCTTAAAAAACAGTCATTTTACTCCAGGAGAAAAATTAACTATATAAGATCCTCTCTCATACAAAATTATTATCTTTTCTTTATAATCCTTTTTACCAAAAGTACATCGTCATATTCAACTTTCTTCACACCTCTCTCTCTCACTGGTTTTTTACTACTTTGTTTCATAAATAACCATTTTCAAGTCCATAACTTGAAGTAATTTTAGATAACTTCTGAATTAGACAAAATTATGCTTTTTCTCACTAATAATATCTTTTTGGGTACATGTTATATAGAATTATATGTCAACTAGAATTCTTACCCTAAAATTGTAGTGAAACACTAGGAAGGAAGAAATACTGAACAGTCAGATATTAGCCTTTTATAGATAACAATTACACAATTTTAGAAACATATTTCCCCATATCATAACCCTTTCTTAATTGAAGATGACCCAGATATCTAATGAGTATCAAAAATAATTTTAAGATTTTTAATTACACAAAAAATGTATCTAAAAGCTTTATCCCATTTACATATACTCAATTCTTTCGTTTTTAACAGTTTATCTAGATTACTTCTGAAAACTGAGATATTAGGCACCATCATTTAAAGTTAGTTATTTCCTTATTAACCATTTTACAATCTGGGAATATCAGGTGTTCATCAAAATAAGAATCTTAAAGTTAACTACATGGGCATTTTCAACAATAATTCAGAAGATTCAGCTGTTTTCATTAAACCAATAACATAATTAGTTTTAGTTATCAAAAATTTGCACCAAGATCATTTTGTTTTGGCTGGGTTTATAGTTTTATAAGCTTCTATGCCAAACCCTGACACCTCAAAATATCTGTCAGAGACAAATATAAAATCCAGACAAAAATGTATGCTAACAATTCAATTTTACCCATAATCTTTTTTTTTTTTTTTTTTTTAAGACAGAGGCTTGCTCTATTGCCCTGGCTGGAGTGCAGTGGCACCATCTTGGCTCACTGCAACCTCCACCTCCCAGGTTCAAGCAATTATCCTGCCTCAACCTCTCAAGTAGGTGGGACTACAGGCATGTGCCACCAAGCCTGGCTAATTTTTGTATTTTTAGTAGAGACAGGTTTTCACCATATTGGCCAGGCTGGTCTCGAACTCCTGACCTTAGGTGATCTGCCCACCTTGACTTCCCAAAGTTCTGGGATTACAGGTATGGGCCACCAAGCCAGGCCTCATTTTACCAACAATTTTAAAACCAGCTTGTTTAGCAAACATTTACTTAAATCATATGAACTTACGTGGATTTATTTTCTTAATTTTTGAGCGCTGTTTTATTTATAAGCCAATTTGGTAGATACAACATGTAACTTACATACACATAAATACATCTAGACATAAATACACACACACACACACAGATTCAACAGCTTTTATAACACCTTGGAACTCTAGCCATGAAGTAGCAATACAAACTCACTGGTTTTACATGGTTATACTTTTTTTGCCCCAGTAGGTAGTCCAGTGAAGGCTATGAACCAAGTTTTGGGTAAAGCAGTTTCCATGGCAGTTTGCTTTTCAAAGGCCAAACGTCCCCAGACTCCAAAGAACACTGGGGTCAAACAGCACCAAGGGAGAGCATCACATACTAACCAAGTCCAGCCCTACTTAGAACAGCAGCACAAAAGCCTGGATACATGGAACTCCATCTCACTCTTCCATTCAACAGCAAACTCCAAATTCCAAACAACATTGGGGCCAAAAGTATTGCAAAATAATATAAAGTTTACCGAACTCTAATTTCCCATGACACACACACACACACACACACACACACACACACACACACACACACACAATCACCAGAACACAATCCAATTGCTACAGCAACAAACAACCCCCAAAGTGTCTGCACCAAAACAGTCAGTATGCTTGCCTTTCCCAGTTGGGCTCCTTCAAACTGCAAATGGAAATTCTTTTAAAAATTTCCTGGCCAGGCACAGTGGCTCATGCCTGTAATCCCAGCACTTTGGGAGGCCGAGGGGGGCAGATCATGAGGTCAGGAGTGTGAGACCAGCCTGGTCAATATGGTGAAACCCCGACTCTACTAAAAATACAAAAATTAGCCAGGCTTGGTGGCACACGCCTGTATTCCCAGCTACTCAGGAGGCTGAGGCAGGAGAACCACTTGAACCAGAGAGGCAGAAGTTGCAGAGAGCCGAGATAGTGCCACTGCACTCTAGTAAGGGTGACAGAATGAGATGCTGTCTCAAAAAAAATTTTAAAAAAGATTCCCAAACTGAGAGGAACAGATCCTACTCTCTGGGGCCACAAAGGACACTCACCTATGTGGATGCAGATGTCAAATTTCAAAAACAGTTCTTCCAAGGCAATCAGGAACACACTTGGGACTGGCTGTGGCAAAGCCAGAGAGAGACTGAAACTCACCTCCAGCCAAAATTGGGTGGGCAGCTGCTTAGGAGAGGTTGTGAGACTCCCAGTCTGCTGCAGCCACGCCATGAGCTCACCACACAGAAAGCCAATCGCTGAGATGGTGAATACTGCCAAGGAAGAAGGCTTTAATCGGGTGCTGCAGCCCAGGAGATGGGAGCTCAGCCTCAAATCCGTCTGCCTGACTAAAACTGGGGCTTTATATAGGAGGGAGGAAATGTAACAATGTGTAAGAAAACAGGAACTAGGGAAGGCCAAATAAGCCATCATGACAGATGAGGAGTGTGCTATCTGGTGCAGTGATCTGGTGAGTTTCAGTTCTTGGATGCTTTTTTGAGAGGCTTGAAGGTTCTTTCCTGAAGAAGGAATTCAGATAAAACAAATACAAGTTTCAAGCTTTAAGTCCAGAAGGGTCAATTTCTATGTTTATCAAAAAAATCTATGGGACTCTTGGGCCAGTTTCAGATTCAGCCCTTCCTCAGAGTTCTCACCTAATTTCAGCTCAGCCTCTCTCCTTGGGAAGCAGAGGTAGTTCCCCAGCCTTCCAAATACAGAGGGGGAGGTTTTATGACTCTCTCTCTCTCTCTCTCTCTCTCTCTCTCTATATATATATATATATATATATGTATTTTTTTTAAACTAGCTGGGCATGATGGCACACACCTGTAGTCCCAGCCACTGGGGAGGCTGAGGTGGGAGGATCCCCTGAGCCCAGCAATTTGAAGTGGATATTGAGAGGTGAAGCCAGCTGGACTTTTTGGGTCCAGTGGGGACTTCGAAAACTTTTCTGTCTTACAAGAGGATTGTAAAATGCACCAATCAGCGCTCTGTAAAAACGCACCGATCAGCACTCTGTAGCTAGCAAGAGGATTGTAAAATGTGCCAATCAGCACTCTGCAAAACACACCAATTGGTGGTCTGTAAAATGCACTGATAAGTGTTCTGTAAAACTCACCAATTAGCAGGATCCTAAAAGTAGCCAATCATAGGGAGGATTGAAAAAAGGGCATTCTGATAGGACAAAAATGGAACATGGGAGGGGACAAATAAGGGAATAAAAGCTGGCCACCCCAGCCAGCAGTGGCGACCTGCTGGGGTCGTTTTCCACCCTGTGGAAGCTTTGTTCTTTTGCTCTTCATAGTAAACCTTGCTACCGGCTCACTTTTGGGTCTCTGCCATCTTTAAGGGCTGCAACACCCACTGTGAAGGTCTGCAGCTTCAGCCAACTCCGTACACAATATGAGCTATGATTACACCACTGCACTCCAGCCTGGGTGATAAAGTGAGACTTCCTCTCTAAGAAAAAATAAATTAGATGGGTGCAGTGGCTCACACCTGTAATCCCTGCACTTTGGGAGGCCAAAGCGGGTGGATCACGAGGTTAGGAGATTGAGACCACCCTGGCTAACACAGTGAAACCCCGTCTCTACTAAAAAATATACAAAAAATTAGCCGGGCATGGTGGCGGGCGCCTGTAGTCCCAGCTACTCGGGAGGCTGAGGCAGGAGAAGGGCGTGAACCCGGGAGGCAGAGTTTGTAGTGAGCAGAGGTCATGCCACTGCACTCTAGCCTGGCTGACAGAGCGAGACTCCATCTCAAAAAAAAAAAAAAAAGTAAAATTGAGCCGGGAAATGTAGACTCATGGTGGAAATTATAGCACTAGCAGGGTGCTGTCCGTCACTAATCTGATTTCCTCTATACTGAGCGCCTGGAGGCTTATGCGTCCCCTCTCCCTTGACATGAGGCATGGCCTGTCTCAAATTCTGGCCCATGAAATATGAGAGGCGGTGACGAATGTCACTTCCATTCTGAAGCATTTAGTTGCTGCTGCTTCACTTTTCACCACTCTCACCCCTAGCTGGGACGCTGATGCCTTGTAAGAAAATATCGACCTCATAAAATCATCTGGATCTCTTAAGTGAAGGGCCCCGCCCATACGCGCCAATCCCTCTTAATAGATAATGTGAGCAAGAAATAAACTTGTGTTGCTTAAGCCATTGAAATGTGGGGCTATCATGCCACTGGCTTCCCGTCCCCTTCAGAGTTCAAGTCCAATTCCTCCCACCATGACCTCCGCAGCCCTGCACCACCCGCCCCTGCTGTGACCTCCCTCGCTCCCTCCGCACTCTTCTGGCTCAGCGCGCTCCAGGCCCGCTGACTCCCTTGGCTTCCTCTGCTGGGTGCCTTTCCCTGTGCATCCGTGCGGCTCCCCCTTCACCTCCCTTGCTCCAGGGTCGCTTTTCAGCAGGTCTTCCTTGGCGCCTGACCACCGACACGTCTAACCTCTGACCACACACTTCCCATCTGCCTTCTCCGTCTCATTATTTGCTCCATGTCCCCTTCCCTAGCAAAATGCGCACTTGGTTCCTCTTGGTTACTGTCTGTCTCCCCACCAGAATGGAGCCTCTCGGAGGGGAGGGCAGCGGGGTTTGTGGGCTTTATTTCCTGCTGAGTCCGCGGGGCCTGGCATCCAGGAAGTTCTCAAGGAAACACCGCTGAAGGGATGAAGGCCTGGGCTCATACCGTCTTCCCGCAGCCTGGAGGAAGGCTGGACAACCCGGTTCCATTCAGAGCGGGAAGCTCATAGCGGGCCCAAGTCCCATAACTGGAAGTGACCCGCAGGGCTGAGCCTCTAAAGCTGGTCTGCCCGACTGACAGCAGCACATCTCTGTCCGAAGCCTCCGACCCAGCCTCGCTGCAGGTGGTACCTACTGTCCGCGCCCCGTTCTCCAGCCTGGCACAGACTCAACTGGCAGGCTGGTTCTGCTGGGGCGCCCGAGTCGGGCCGCGGCGCCACCTGCTGGACGCACGATCCATCTGCGTCTCCAGGAGCCGGCGGGCCATGAGAGAGGGAGACCCTGCTCGCACCCTGGGACTCAGCTTTGAGGCCCTCAGAGGGTTGAAGTGCGTGCCTCAGGATGTGAGCCAAGAGACAACACCGTTCCCTCGCGTGGTCACAGCGTGGTTAGGAGCTCCAGGGCTGAGCTCTGACAGACCTGGGTTCAGTTCCTGCCTGGACCACTTCCTAGCTGTGTGGCCCTGGGCGAGCCCCCCAGCCTCCCATTCCTCATCTGTGAAACTGAAATGACACCCATCAGAACGAGCTCTCCCACCTCCCTCCAAGCCATTCTCCATCTTTTCGCCTTGCCTTTTTTTTTCTTTTATAGCACGTACCACCATCTGACATCTTAATATCCCTTGTTTAGTAACTATCTTGCCCACAAAATGTCAGCTCTAGTGTGGTAGCAACTTAGCTCACTGCTGTATCCCAAAAGCCACAAGCAGGACCTCCAGGGTTGGGGCTTCATAAAAACACTTCTCAGTTGAAACACACTTTGCACAATGACTGGTACATACTAAGTATTCCATAAATGGTATTATTATCTTCATTATGCATTCATCAATTCATGTATGCATTTATTCATTTCTTCTTAGTTGATTCACTCACATATAGTTATTTTAAAAATTGAGGTAAAATATATATAGCATAAGATTTACCATTTAACCATTTTTAGGTGCACGGCTCAGTGGCACTGAGTCTACTCACACTGCTGTGCAGCGTCACCACCATCCATCTCTAGAACTCTTTTCACCTTTCCCAGCTGAAACTCTGCACTCATGAGATCCTCACTCCTTGTTCCCCGCACCCAGCCCCTGGAAACCAGCATTCCACTTTCTGTCTCTATGAATTAGACTGCTCTCGGGATCTCACGTAAGTAGAATCATAGAGTATTTGTCCTTTCGTCACAAGTATTTTGGAGCCCCTACTACATACAGTAAGTAGTTCTTGTAGTACTAATGTGAGAATTAACTGAGATCAATGCACGTAAAGCACCTAGCACAGGGCAAGTCACAGATGGAGAGCCCAGATTAAGTTAGGGCCCCATCCCCTGCACCTTCCTTCCTGAGCTGTGAGGTGAGGTCCAGCTCTTGCCCTGGCAGGGAGTTCTCACTCTTCATTTCCCTCTGTGGCTGCTATACCCTATGTAGACACCAGATGGCCGACTTGTACCATGGAGATGCCTTTGACTGCTGCCTGCAGAGGGGAGCGGAGAGAGATGCCGGGAAAGAGGGAGCCTGTCTGGGGCTGGGAGGCAGCAGGAAATGGTTAAGAAAAGAGTGCTGTGGGTGAGACACAGGGGCCTAAATCCCCCAGGGTTTGAATCATGTGTAGATAGCAGGGACTCTACAGAGAGGAGGAAGAGAAGAGAAGGAACAGGATGTTGCAGCCGAAAGAGCACAGGGGCTGTTGCTGGATACTTGGGGAACACACTTAACCTAGCTTGGCCACTTTTCTGCTAATGGGTCTTCTGACAGCCGCTCTGCAGAGTGAGCGGGAGACTAAGTGAAGAGGCTTGCTGAGGCTCCTGGCACACGGCAAGGCTCTGTGGGGACTGATGCACGGGAAAGAGGGGCTCCCTCTGGAACCATGACACAGCCAGGAGGTGGGGGAATCTTTATCCCTCCTCACGCCACTCAGTGAAGGTCACTCCAGCTCCTACTTACTAAGTTTTCACTGCGTGCCAGACCCTAAGCCAGGTGCTAGGCAACCAGGGACATCAGCATGTCTTCAGTCCCTGTCCAGCCTGCTAGTGGGTGGCACAGGAGAGCCTGCGTCCCTGGGGTCCTCCCCCACCTGCTTGTCAACCCCTGCTGCTTCCAGGAGCACTTTGGTCTCCTAAGCAGGAGTGACCAGGCAGGAGATGCCATATGCCCACTTTATAGATTCCTCTCCGCCTCAGAAACTAGTTTTTATTGCCTACAAAAAAGTCTTATTTAAGAAACCAGACGCAAAAGGTCACAAATTGCATGACTGCGTTCTTTGAAATGTCCAGAAAAGGCAAATTCAGAGACAGAAGGTAGATTAGTGGTTTCCAGGGGCTGAGGGAGGGGATGATGGGAAGAAACTGCTTAATGGGGTTATCTTCTGTGGATGATGAAAATGTTTTGGAACTAGATAGAGGTGGCGATTTTACAACATTGTGAATGTACTGGATTGTTCACTTTAAAATGTTAACTTTACATTATGTAATTTTTTTTTTCTTTTGATGGATTTTCATTCTGTTGCCCAGGCTGGAGTGCAGTGGCGCGATCTCAGCTCACTGCAACCTCCACCTTCTGGGTTCACGCGATTCTCCTGCTTCAGCCTCCCCTAGGATTACCGCCACACCCGGCTAAGTTTTGTATCTTTAGTAGAGACGGGGTTTCACCATGTTGGCCAGGCTGGTCTTGAACTCCTGACTTCAAGTGACCTGCCTGCCTTGGCCTCCCAAAGTGCTGGGATTACAGGCGTGAGCCACTGCGCCCGACCACATTATGTAAATTTGACCTTAATGCTTAAAAACATGATAAAACTATGTTACTGCCATTGTGACCATTAAAATTAAGGGCTGGGAGAGGTATAATGACCTTCCAAACCTGGAAATCCAAAGACTGGAGCTTTTCTCTAACGATTGAGGAAGGACTGTATCCGTCCATCTGTCTGTCTGTCTGTGCGTTCATCCATAATTCATCTATCCATCCATTCACCTACTCACCCATCCATTCTTCCAACATTTATTTTATTATCTGTTTTCTTATTATTCATCCACCAATGTATCATTCCCTCTGTCTACTCACTTACTTACCCATCCATCCATGCACCCACCCACCTACCTGCCTATACTCCCATTCGTCCAACCACCCATCCATCCATCCACCCACCCACCCACCCACTCACCTACCTGCCATGCTCCCATTCATCCATCCATTTATCCACCTACCCATCCATCCATCCACCTATCCACCCATCCATCCATCCATCCACCCACCCACCCACCCGCTCACCTACCTGCCGTGCTCCCATTCATCCATCCATTTATCCATCTACCCATCAATCCATCCACCTGTCCACCCATCCATTCATCCACCCACCCACCTAACTGCCATGCTTCCATCTTTCCATCCATCCATCCACCCACCCATCTATTCACCAACTCACCCACCCACCTACCTACCATGCCTCCATTCATCCATCCATCCATCCATCCATCCACTCACTCACCTATTCATCCACTTACCCATCCATTCATCCATCCATCCACCAACCCACCCACCTACCTGTCATGGTCTCATCCATCCATCCTTCCATCTACCCAGCAGACCCTTTAGCCCCTTCTCTGTCTCAAGCATCATAATTTCAATAATAAGCAACTCAAAATCAGTCCTTATCTTCAAGGGGTTCCCTATGTCCAGTGGAAGAGATACATTCTTAAATAATTACAATAGACTATGGTAAATGTTCCCTGAGGGAAGCTTGGGAGATTGTGGGAACACGAAGCAGGGCAGCTGACCCAGCTGGGTCAGGGGAATATGGAAAGGGCTTCCTTGGGGAAGCAACGTGTTAAGTGTAGCCTTGAAGAATAAACAGGAGAAAACCCAGAAGATGTGTTTTGGTTGGGGGTGGTAGTGGTCAGAAGGGGAGAAAAGTGCTTCTTGCAGATCAAATGCCCCAATGCGGTGCAAGAACATGGCACAAACAAATGTCCAGTGTGGAAGGAGTTTAGCATTTGAGAGGGGAGAGTACAGTGGCCAAAGAATGGAAGGGGGACTCACAGACAACCTCAGAACAGGTGGATGGGGCTTCATGGGTCAAGGCAAAGAGCTTGGATGGTGGGGAGCCATGGGAGGGTTTTAGGCCAGAAAACAACCTGATAAGGTCTGCATTTTAGACTAATCCCTCCACTGCAGTATAGAGGCTGGACTGGAGGGGGCAGGCCAGGAGGTGGAAGACAGGGAGGAGCCTGGTGAAGAAGAACAGGCTTTGGGTACAGGTGTGTTCCTGGGAGTATCCTCAGACAGGACCCAGATGGTCCAGTGACAGGTGTCCTCACTGGACCCTTCCCATTCCAGCGGTCCTTAGCAGCACCCCTTCCAGCTGCCAGCGGCACCCTTGCTGGGATCTGAAGCCAGGGTTCATCACTTTCAGTGATATGCTGGTTGGGGCTTTGGGGCTCTGCCTCTGGCTGCTGCAGGGGCAGGGAGCGGAGGAGGAAAGGCAGCCTGTTCAGGGGCAGGGGTCTGGAACCCACAGGGGACAGGCCCTTCCCCTGTGCTCCTCCTCCTTCTTCCCTCCCACAACCCCTCCTGCAGACCATTCCTCACCTCCTTACTCCATTGCCTCCCTCAGAAGGGACCCGACTGTGAGTCTCATTTCACAGATGAGGAAGGAGTGTCTTGCTCCAAGGAACACACCCAGAAATCAACAGAACTGAGGCTTGAGCTCAAGCTGGCTTGATCCCAGAGCCCCTGCCCATTCAACTCTGCCAACCACTCCCTTAATATTCACCATCTTGTAAAAATTTGCTACAGAATACCATCCATGCCTACAAGTCCACATCTATACATCCACAATGAGGAGCAGAATGTTTATTAAAATGATAGCCAAGCTCGTGGGCTGTGGAGCCACAGGGCCTGGGTTGGAATCCTGGCTCTTCTCCTTAGTAAAAGGTATGTGACTTTGGGCAAATTTCTTAGCCTCTCTGTGCCTATTTTTGCATGTACTAAGAGGGATAATGAAAGTGACTACCATGTGGGGTATTGGGATGAATTATTGAGTTAATCTGAATAAGTGTAAAATGTCTTAGTAACAGCTGACATTAATTGAGGGCAGGCGAAGCAGACACTGTTCTTATACTTTACACATGTTCACTAATTTAATTCTCACAACACAGCTCTGTGAGGCAGGCATCAGTGTCAGCTCCGTTTTACAGATGAGGAAGATGTGGCCCAGAGAGGGGAATGAAGTCACCCTCAGTGATACAGCTAGGGAGTAGCAGAGTTGGGATTCCAACCCACAGAGGCCAAGCGGCCAAGTCCGCCATCTTATTGATGCCCACCTGGAGCAGTAGTTATGTTCCACAGACCTTGGCTGTATGACTACAACCACCACCATCTTCACCATTCACCATCTTGCGGGAACCTCCGGCCCTGCTGCAGGGCGTGATGTGAGTGAGACACAAAGGCAAAGGCCTTCTTTCCCCTGGGCTGGGGCTGGGTACACCCTTCCTTTGCGGGCCTCTGAGAAATGGGCTCAAGAGAAGTGAGCACGGTCCTTCCTTCCCTCCATTCTGTTCAAACAGAAAACCAGAGAAGCCAGGCAGACCCTGGGAGCAGCAGGAGCAAGGAAGCCTGGAGCTCTGCTCGGGCCAAGCCCAGAGCCTCGTTTCCAGACTTGATCTGCACATGCTCTCCCCTCCCTAACACCCCTAAACGGCTAGTGTTAGTGACCATCCTGGTGCCACCATGTGGCAGCCCTCTCGGGGGTCCTGGATTCTAATTATCAGGGCCCGCTGACATTAGCCACCCTTCCTCAGCGCCGCTAGAAGGCCCCAGCCCTGCAGGAATCTAATGAGGGATGCAGAGGTGGGAGGCTGGCTCCCTCACCACACCTTTGCCGCCCTGCCCTACCCAGCGCTGCTCTCAAGGACACCTCCCTGGCCACCTTCACGTTTCATCAGAAAGGGATTTTAGAGCCGCCGTGATCCTCACTTTAATTAAAAGGAAGCGTCCTCCTGGAGCTGTTGGGCTGGATTTTCTTTCCCTCCTTGGAACATTTGCTCAGCCTCTGAGCCGGAGCCTGGTGCCTGGTTAATTGAAAGTTACAGATGAACAAGGACATGGCCCTCTTGGGAGGGGACGAGGAGAGGCACAAGCTGGTGTTGGTGCCATGCTTTTCTGGTGGGGATGAGGGTGGCCATGGCCTAGGCTTGTGGGGAGAAGGTGGGCAGGGGTCTAGAGGTACCGCCACCGGATCAGAGCAGGCCCCACTCCAGACACCGCAGACCCTGACAGAGGTCCCAGGCACCAAACACCCGAATTCTAAATAACTCGTGTGCTCACTTTCTGCAGAAAAATGACAAAATAGAGCAAAATGAAGAGCCCACAGTGCTCCAGGCTTCTGCCAGCTGGAGATAATTGTCGGTAACACCTGGGCATGTACAGCCTTCCGGAACTTTTTGGACACTTTGCACAAACAAATGATTTTTATTGCCTCCTGTCCTTGATTGTAAAAGTGATAGATGTTCATTGGAAACAACTTGGAAAAAGCTTGGAAAATAGCTTCTTAAAAGTATATAAAAACTTTTAACCATCCACCCATAATATCATACCCAGAGGCTGGTGTGGGCCTGAATGTGTGCTCTGGAGTCAGACAATCCTGGCCTTGGTGAGGACCTTACTTTCCTATGCCTCCGTGATCCCAACTGCAGAATGGGAACAATAGTGTTGCGACTGTCTCACGGGGTTGTTATGAGCAGGAAGGCATCATTGCATGTCCTCCCAGCCTTGCTGAATAGATTCAACCAATATTGCTGCACACATCCGTAACCCTGGGGAGGGTTCCTTTGGGTGTATAATAGTATCATGCAATACAGCACAAATAATACCGTGTGCATATAGTTTTGTATTCTGTTTATACTCATCCTTGAATTTTAGACACTTTAGAAAAATGATACTTTTTTTCTTACAGTATTACTTTTAGTGACTGAGTCGTGTTTCATGGACTGGGAGTGTCATCATTTATCTGACCAACCCTATTGCTGAACTTCTGGGTGGATTCCTTTCTTTTGTTGCCATTGTTAAACGTAATACTGCAATGCATATTTTCGAGTACAAATTTGAGTCAGGGTCTCTGAGTATTTCCCTAAGAGATTCCTAGACATGGAATTGGTGAGTCAAAAAGAATACACAGGCCAGGCACGGTGGCTCACGCCTGTAATCCCAGCACTTTGGGAGGCCAAGGCAGGTGGATCACCTGAAGTCAGGAGTTCAAGACCCACCTGGCCAACATGGTGAAACCCCATCTCCACTAAAAATACAAAATTAGTCAGGCATGGTGGTGGGCACTATAATTGCAGCTACTCCGAAAGCAGAGGCAGGAGAATCACTTAGAACCTGGGAGGCGGAGGTTGCAGTGAGCTGAGATTGTGCCACTGCACTCCAGCCTGGGTGACAGAGCAAGACTCTGTCTCAAAAAAAAAAAAAAAAAAAAAAAAAAAAAGAGGAATTCTTACTGAATACTGTTACCAAATTATGATCAGAAAGCTTAAAAAAATCAATCTGTGCATCTGTACTGTGTCTCTGATGTGTTTATTTCTCTGCATTCTGATGCTGCCAGTTATGATTTTTGAAAGATCTGTAGACTTGATGGATGAGGAAGATCTTTCTGGTTGCTTTCAGTATTTGGTGACTAGTGAGTATTTTGGTATTTCATGATGAGTATTTGGTAGTTGAGAGAGAAAGTTTCTCATCTGTTTGCACCTCTGGTTTCTTCCTTGTAATTTTGGGACAATAATAATATTTATTTCATGGGGATGTTGTGAGGATTAAATGAGTTAATATAGATGAAATTTTTAGAGCCCTTCCTGGCAAATGCCAAATAAACCTTAGTGCATATCATTATCATTATTGCTGTGGTTGCCAAATTCCACAGGCATAATTCAGGGCCTGTCTCCTGATGGAAAGAGTGCTGTGTGATTTCATGGAAGTCTCTTGTCCTCTCTGGTCCTCAGTTTCTTGACCTGCCAGTTGGGGCTGAGAATACCAGTGTTGCCTGCCTTGGAAGGTTGTTAGAAGGACTGAACAAGGACTTGCCTCTCCAGAGGTGGGTGAGTGTGGGGGTTTACCTTCTCTCTTCCTTCTGGCTTCACGGGCCTCAGGTTCCTAAGAGAGAGTCCAAGATGTCTTCCTGGAGGAAGAGCACCAAAGCCAAGACTGAGAGAGAAGTTGGAGTTAGGCTGCTGGAGGGAAGGAGGCGAGCCCTCCAGGCAGAGCAAACAGGCTGTGCAAAGGCCAACAGGGGAAGAGCAGTAGAGTTTGGGGGAACTCCGTGCGGCTGAGCAGAGACTGGGTTGTGGGTGGCTGGGAGAAAGGCATGGTGAATAGTGAGAGAAGCAGCAGGAACCGGAAAACAAGATCTTAGCTGGAAAGCTCCCCAGACACCCCAGCCCACAGTGGTCTCCACATCCACTGAACTGTCCAGCTTCTCTTTTGGTGGGTCATCCCTTGTATTGTTATTCTGAATGCTCACCTCTAACCCAGGAACAACTAGAATGTCCACTCCAAGGTGGGGTGGGGATTTTCTAAGCTTTTTCTCTAAGCCTTGGTGTCCTGGGGGATTAGATGGGAGCAATGATAGTCCCCACCTCTTACAGTTGTGTCAGTGTCAAGGTTGACAACAATGTCACCTGGGCTCAGCCTCCATCTTTCTGTTTTGCCACCTAGGGAGGCTGGCTCATTTCCTTGGCATCATAGATGCCAGCAGAAACTCCAGCATCTTCACTTCACCTAGCTGTGTGGAGAATCAGAGAACGGGGAGGCTTCCCTTCAAGCATATACATCTTGAACTCTTAATCGAAGCATAACATATATAAAGAAAGGTGCAAAAAAAAAAAAAAAAAAACAAAAAAAAAAAAACATGCAGCTCAGTTGCTTCTCTGTAACTAGCACCAGCTCAGCCAGCAGAATGTCACCAGCCCTGCAGGATCTCCTATTGCCCTACCTTCCAGTTGCTACCTTCCAATAAGCGCCACCGATCTCCTGAAATCCAACAGCACCGTTCACGTCAGCCTGCTATGAGCTCTATAGAAATGTGATCATGCATTCTGTACTTTTAGTGTCTTTGCCCTGCATTATATTAGTGTGATTTACCCTGTTGTTGTGTGTAGTTGCCATTTGTTAATTCTCAGTGCTATGTAGTATTCTATTGCACGAATACATCACAATTTATCTGTTCATTCTTCTGTTGACAAACATTCGACTGTTTTCAGGTTTTTGCTATTATAAATAGTGCTGCTATGAACATTCTTGCACATATCTTTTGGTGAACATTAAGAATGCATTTCTGGGTGGACACGGTGGCTCACGCCTATAATCCTAGCACTTTGGGAGGCTGAGGCAGGAGGACTGCTTGAGCCCAGGAGTTCGAGACCAGCCTGAGCAACATAGCAATACCCCATCTCTACAAAAAATAAAATAATTAGTTGAGCATGGTGGCATGCCTATAGTCCCAGCTACTTGGGAGGCTAAAGTGGGGGAATCACCTGAGCCCAGGAAATGGAAGCTTCAGTGCACTTCAGCCTGGGTGACAGAGCAGGACAGTGTCTCAAAAACAAAAACAAAAAAAAAAAGAAAGAAAAAACAAAAAAAGAATGTGTTTCTGTTATTATGTTAGGTATATACCTAGGAGTGGACTTGCATATATTCAACTTTAGTAGACACTCAGGCATCATGCTTTTAAAACACATCATTATGAAAAGTTTTAAACATACAGAAAAGTTGAGTGAATAATAGAGTGAGCACCTGTGTACTTAAC
Source organism: Chlorocebus sabaeus (assembly GCF_047675955.1). Classification (NCBI taxonomy): domain Eukaryota; kingdom Metazoa; phylum Chordata; class Mammalia; order Primates; family Cercopithecidae; genus Chlorocebus; species Chlorocebus sabaeus. The sequence continues at coordinate 53,464,300 of NC_132925.1, forward strand.
CATCTAGATTATACCATTAGCACTCTGCCTTTTACTATAATTTATCTTATCTTCATAGTTTGTCCATCCGTCTATCCAGCTATTCATCCATCTCTCTCTCTTTCTTTTTTGGTCCAGTATCTACTTACAAGAGCAAAAACCTTCCCAGTTTCACTTCCTCTTGTCTCATCCTCACACCTCATTGGCCATAATTGCTCCCATGCCCATGATTCCACCAATCACTTCCAGGGAAATGGAGTGGCATGATTGACGTGGATCAGTCATGCCCTGGAATGAGGCCCCCGCCCCTCTGTAGCACAGGGCCACCTGATACCTGAACAAGATCAGAGTCTGGTATTGAGGAGGAAGAGGGAAATGGCTGTTGCTTCACCATTCAACTGAGTTTTTCACACCATCTCCAGAGACCACCTCGACAGGCAAGAAAATGGGCTGTGTGGGACCTGAGCGTCCCCCAGGGAGAGGAAGCGTCTCCTGCACGGCTGTGAGTGGGAGACGACAGTTGGCTTCCTTGCCTCATTTGCTCCTCCTGATGTTCCTCTTGGGTTTTGGCAGTTTCAGGGAGCTCAGGGAGCAGGGGGTAGATCAGCTTCTCCCATCAGGGCATGAGGGAAGCAGGATGCCTGGCACCCAGCCCTGCTTTCCTCGGCAGGCCAGGTGAGTTGGAGCTGAGCCCCGACCTGTCCCTAGGGTTCTGACCTTGGGGTGCTGGTGTCAAGTTGGAAGAGGTGGGGCGGAGCTAAGAGGCCGGCCCCTGAGCTCTTAGCGTGTAGCATATGTGCCCCTGGCACGTCCCAAGTGCTTAGGACGTATTCTGCTAAGTCAATGTTTCCAAGATTGATCCTGGGCTTTGGGCAAATTTCTGCTCCTCCCACGGTCTCAGGTTCCTAATCTACAAAAATGGGAAAGTAAAGAAAAAAAAAATTGATAGAGCAATCTCTGTCCCACCCTTTTAGGGTTTCTCGTCCCTGGACCAGGAAGCAGTATCCGTCACCTCCTCCAATCCTTCCTTCACTAAAGGACTAGAGAGAAAGAAGAACTCTGGACCTGTGGGCCTCAAAGTGCAAACCCCGCAACCAGCAGCCTCAGCAGCATCCGAGAACTTGTTAGACACACACATAGTCAGGCACCCCCTACCCCAGGCGTCCCGATTCCAGTGATTTCTATGTAGCTTGAGAAACTCTGAGGTCCCCAGGCGACACTCACACTGCTGCTCCGGAACTGCACTTTGGGAACCCCTCAACCCTGACTGTATGCTGGAATCAATAGGAACTTAAAAAAACGTGAAGCTCAGTCCCACTCCTAAAGATTCTGAGTTGATTGATCTGAGATGGAGGCCTAGGTGGTTCCAACCTGGAGCCAGGGCTTTCAAAGCTTGGGGGGATGCTCTGTCACTTAACTATCTACCTACATTTGTGTATGTGTCAGTTCATTCATTCTTTTGCGTGTATACTTGTTTGTTTGTTTCTTTGGGGAAGCATGTTTAATGTGCCTTTAGGTATTCTCACTGTTTCTTGCAGCCAGCCATTGCAATCCACATAGTTGTTGAACCTTTACAATGCAATAGGCATGTGCTCAGTGCTGGGGAAGCAATGTCAGGAAAAACAGTCCCTGTCCTCATGGGATTGACAAGTCTAGCTGGGGAATGAAAATGGGAAGAAATTAGTGGGGTACACTTATGCCCACATGGGCAAGTCCAGAGGCCCCAAGAACACAGTGAGGAGGGCCTGGTGCAGGGAAGGGTTCTGAGGGAGAGGATGCTCCAGAGGGTTGCAGTGGGCAGAGATCACCTCTGAACTCCTTTAGCTCTTATGCAGGATAGAAACCAAATTGACATCAGGCAGATTAACAAGAGGAAAGCGTACACTTTGTATTAGTTTTACATGTACCCAGGGATCTTCACAAGAAAGTGAAGTCAGAAGTGGCCAAAAGCAAGATGCTTTTATACTTTTTGGACCACTATAAACTTGAGAAGAAATGACAGGACAAAGAAAATTTTGATAGGAACAACAAATTTTCTAGGGGAGCCACTAGGAGATATATGGGGTACTGGTACGTGGAAGTGGATGTTGAGGGTTACTATGTTAAGTATATTCTGTCATATTTATCCATCGCAGCCCCTAAGTCTCAGTCTGTGGTTACAAGGGCTATTTTCTTACCCTGGTATGGCAAAGGGTCCCCCCTCCCTCCGAAGGAATCTTTATCACTTGCTATATGCAGGAAGAGACAGGTCAGCTAGCCCTTTTGGAAATTACAATTACTCCAATGTTTTCAACTCAAAGTAATCAATATACCAATCTGGCATATTTTGGGATGGTGCATCCTTCACTCCTCCAGGGATCCAGGAGTAGAAGCAGGAGTTCATCAAGGAACCCAGAGAGTTGAAAAGGGCACATCTGGCAGAGGGCAAAGTCCTCTACATCCCATGTTCATGGATTGGAAGAGGAAATATTGATAAGATGGCAGTACACCCTAAATCAATTGAAAGATTCATGCAACCTTATCAAAATTCCAGCTGTTTTCTTTTCTTTCTTTCTTTCTTTCTTTCTTTCTTTCTTTCTTTCTTTCTTTCTTTCTTTCTTTCTTTCTTTCTTTCTTTCTTTCTTTTTTTGTTGTTGTTGCACAAATTGGTAAGCTGGTCTTAAAATTCCTATGGAATTTTCAGAGAGGAGAGCAGCCAGATGAGTGTGCATGGGCAGCTAGATGGGGCTAAAGGTGGAAGGCCACATCAGACAGGGCCTTGCAGGGTATGGAGAGAAAGTTGCACTTGGTTCTCAGCATGGTAGGAGACAGTTGGAGGGTTTTCGGCAGGGGAGTCACCCCGCCTGGCTATGCTTTAGGAAGAGCTCTCTGGCCATGGGTTGCAGCACTGAGTGGAAGCTGGCCTTGTGGCTGCCAGGTGAACCCTAGCAGTGGTCTGGCAGAGGGAGCTGGAAAGAAGAGGCCTGCTTTGAGATATATGGGGCAGGACAGGGGAGAAGCCCAGGTCAGGGCCCCACATCACAGGCTGTGGAGCCGGGGTCTGGCTGCGGCTGAGGAGGTGAGATTCTGAATGTCCCAGTTGGCGTCAAGCCCCATGTGGGGCTAGCCCACATGACCACTATTAGTCTGTTTGGGGGTCACCTCCTTCTTTAAAGTCTAATGAGGCCATGGTTTTGTTGCAAAACAGCTTGAAAATTATTTAAGTGCAAGGGCCAATTTAAAGTGAATGTTTCAATGGACCAGGACTCGGCTACATGAGGTGGGGGTGAAAAGAGAGCCAATGTGGGTCTTACCTGGTGTCCCAGGTCTCTTCTCCCATTGGACCAACTCAGAAACCACCTGCTGCCAGCAGAATCATGAAGTCAGCCCCTCCCAGGCATCCAGCCACCATCCTCTTACTCCTGTTAAGGTGGGGCCCTCTGCTTGTACACCTCCAAGGACAGGGTGCCCACTCACTACCAAGGCAGCTGGTTCTATTGTTGGACAGTCCCGACCATGAGAATGTCCAGTTCCTTAGGTACTGGAGCTTGTCTCCTGAGGTTCCCCTCTTACCCCCTAATACACACACCTTTGGCTTCTCTAGGGTCACAGAGTACTCTGCACCTTTTTCTTTCATGCACGCATGCATGTATTCATTCAATGTTTTTTAAAGCAAGTCATTTCATTTCTATAAGCGTCATTAAGTGGGAGTAATTAGACCTGCCTTATGGGTTTTCATAGGTATTAATGACACAGAGGTTAGGCAGCACTTAGCTGGTGTGTATTGCAAAATGTTGGCTCTCAGGAATAGGAAACTATTAATAAAAGTGGATCTCTTTTAATCATTGGAATGTGCAAATTTTGTGCCAGGCCTGGGGACACAAAGACCAATTGAGACACAGTCTCCCCCAACAACTTTCAGCCCCCGAGAGGCTAATAGGCTGGGGTGGGAGGAGCACAGTGCCAAGGAGCCTTGGAGCACAGGAGGGTGCTCAGCACATCCTGGGCAGGCTCCCGGGAGGTGACTTCTCAGCTGGGACCTGAGGAGAAGTTTACCAGGAGAAGAGGGGCAATGACAGGGATGGGAGTGTGTGAGTGGGGACAGGTCCTGGTGCAAACTAGAGCCTGCTCATCCTTCCACCATCCCCCTCCCCACCGTAGGAACCTGTTCCAAACTCTATACCTTTCTCATCAAATGAAGGTGACACCCAGCTTCTTCCTAGAGTGTTTGTGTTTGTTTAAAATAATTCCAGACTTAGAAGTTGTAAAATTCAGTCGGGCACAGTGGCTCATGCCTGTAATCACAGCACTTTGGGAGGCTGAGGTTGGTGGATTACTTGAGGTCAGGAGTTTGAGACCAGCATGGACAACATAGTGAAACTCCATCTCTACTAAAAATACAAAAATTAGCCAAGTGTGGTGGTGCATGTCTGTAGTTCCAGCTACTTGGGAGGCTGAGGCAGGAGAATTGCTTGAACCCAGGGGATGAAGTTTGCAGTGAGCTGAGATTGCACTACTGCACTCCAGCCTGGGCAAAAGAACAAGACTCCATCTCTAAATAAATAAGTAGAAGTTACAAAACTCGTATAGTTTCTGTATACTCTTCACCCAGATTCCCCAAATGTTATTTTCCACATTTGCTGGCTTTATCATTCTCTCTTATGCTCTCTCTCCACACACATATTGCATATGTATATAGTGTATTATTATTATTATTATTTTCAGAGAGAGTCTCACTCTGTTGCCCAGGCTGGAGTGCAGTGGCACAATCTCAGCTCACTGCAACCTCTACCTCCCAGGTTTAAGCAATTCTCCTGCCTCAGCCTCTCGAGAAGCTGGGATTACAGGCACCCACCACCATACCCAGCTAATTTTTATATTTTTAGTAGAGATGGAATTTCACCATGTTGGTCAGGCTGGTCTTGAACTCCTGACCTCAGGTGATCCGCCCACCTCGGCCTCCTAAAGTGCTGGGATTACAGGCATGAGCCACCGCGCCCAGCCTATACCATATTATTTTTTTTTCTGAGTCATTTAAGAATAAGTTGTAGACAAGTTTCCTCTTTAGCCTGAATACTTCAGCATGCATTTCCTAAATAAAGGACATTCTCTTACATAACCACAGTGTATTGATCAAAATCATATAATTATCATCCATACAATATTATTATCTCATCTACATATCTTATTCAAGTTTCATCTATTATTTCACTAATGTCCTTTACAGCAAGAGAAAAGATATTATCTCTGGTCCGGGATCCGTTTCCGGATAAAATTGCATTCAGTTGTCATGTCTTTAATCTGAACAATTCTTTGGTTTTTGTCTCTTATGACCTTGACATTTTTCAAGAGCATAGGCCTGTTGCTTTGTATACTGTTCCTCAATTTTGGTTCCAGGATTGCTTTTAACAGTATTTCTTGATGTGATGTGTGGCTGACTTTCTCCCCTAGAAAGGCTTGAGGCGCTTATTAGAATGTAATTTCTGGGCATCAGCCTAGACTTCCTGCTTCAGAGTGTCTGGGATGGGGTCTGGGGATCAACTTTCTGCCCAGCACTCTCTCCGATTCTTATGTGCACTGCTGGGTTAAAGCTTTCTTCTTCCAAAATGCAGCTAAGGGTTTATGTACTGGGCTTCTGGGTTGGTGCTTCCTGGCATGGTCCTGTGTATTCAGTCTGTGTATTTTACCCTGAAGCCCCCTGCAGGCCCAGGAGGTCAGTGCAGGCCCTTGCCTCCAGAGCGGCTGGCAGAAGATGTGGGGCTAATTTCTGAAACTAAAATCACCTTTGCAAAAATTGTAGTAGTAAGGGAAATCGAACATACCTGCCTTCATCTTGCTTCTACCAGGCTAGTTTGCTTTTGCTCATTCTTGTGCGGAGGCCATAGTAGCCCCTTCCTGGAGCTGTTCCCTTCTTTGTTTGAAAATTGCAATCGTATTTGTAAAGACTAACAAGAGGTAACAAGGTTAGAATTATGCTAGAGGCCTACAACTTTGCTAAAGAATAGATTGAACTATAACCATCTATTGCTTGTTTAGTTTGCTTTTCTATAAGTTGCTTACTGCCCCAGAGTCACATAACCGGAGGTTGCAATATTTGTAACTTCCCCAACTGCTCCTATAGATAACTTCACTATTGTGAAACGTAAAGGACTGGTATTTGAGATATTTTTCGGATTTAGCATTCCAGGAGATCAAGAGATGCCACAGGATCTGAAATCGCCTCCCAGGAACTGACTCAGCTGCTCAAAGACAGTTTAGAGACCCCTGTGATTTCTGTCCCCAGCCAATCAATTGTTTCAGTTTCCCAGCCCTCTGCCTGCCCAATTGCCCTTAAAAACGCTAGCTTCTGAATTTTTGGGGAGATAGATTTGAAAAACATCTCCCATCCTTCTGTTTAGTTACCTTGTGATAATTAAACCCTTTCTCTACTGCAACACTGCTGTCTCAATGTTCTGGCTTTTTCTTGCAGTGGGCAAGAAGAACCCCTTTGGGCTGTGGCAAGACTCCAGCAGGAAAGGGGCAGAAGCCCCCCATATTGATGCCATGGGCTTTTCCTGATCCGTCTCTTGCCTTAACTCTGCCTGGTCTTAGATCTTTGCCTTATACCTTGTGCCATGTTTGTGACCATGGAGGCCACTATGCTATAGTGGAAGGATCTGGGCTCAGGTGTCCAGTCCCATGACTTTGAGCTGTGTGGCTTTGGGAGAAAAAGTTGCTTTCCCTCTCTGAGCCTGAGGATATTCATCTATAAATGTGGGTTAGTCCTTTCTGTGCTGCTATCAAGGAATATTTGAGACTGGGTAATTTATAAAGAAAAGAGGTTTATTTGGCTCACAGTTCTGCAGGCTGTACAGGAAGCATAGTGCCAGCATCTTCTCAGCTTCTGATGAGGCCTCAGGAAGCTTTTACTCATGGTGGAAGGGAAGGGGAGTGAGTGTGTCATGAGAGAGGGAGTGAGGGAGATGCCAGGCTCTTTTAAACAACCAGCTCTTGTGCAAACTCATTACTGTGGGGAGGGCACCAAGCCATTCATGAAACATCTGCCCCCACGACCCAAACACCTCCCACTAGGCCCCACCTCCAACATTTGGGATCACATTTCAACATGAGATTTGGAGGAGATGAACATGCACACCATATCAAAATGCCAATAATTACCTGCAGTGTTCTTTAGGTTTGTGATGAGGAGTAAACAGTATTCCATGAGAAAGTGCCAGGTACACAGAAGGCATTCAGGAAATAAGGATATCTTTTCCTTGCGTCTGCATTCCTGTAATTTGGAGAACTACTGCGGGGAGTACAGTAGGCTAGTGGCCCCAGTTGCAGTGCCTTTGGGATGTCCCACAGTGTTGAGCCAAGTTTACACTCTCCCTGGCAGCACTGACTGTGTAGTGGAGTTAATAGGGCCTGGGCATTTCTTCAATGTGGAACTCTTCAAAGGACAGCCTTTGCACTGGGGCACCCTGGCGGGCTGGCTGAGACTGTCCCAGTGCTGCACTGTGGTCTATGACTCTTCCCACTCATGCCTCCTTCCTTCTCCTGCTGTCCAGTCATCAATGTGATCAAATGTCTTCCTGCCTGGCCCTGCCCTTTGTCCCCTGTGTCATTTAAGGGTGCTTACCCCAATAGCTAGAAGAAAAGGTCTGAAATGTTCCCAACACAAATAAATGATAAACATTTGAGGCGATCGACATCCGAAATGCCCTGATTTGATCATTATACATTGTATGTGTGTATCAGAATATCACACATACCATATAAATATATGCAATTATTATACATGAATAAAAAATTTTAAGGTGTTTACCCACAGGTCCCTTTTGCTGCTACATTTGTCTTGGCATCTGTTTCCTGGTGGACCTGAACTGACACCAACCTCGAGTAAACCACCACAACATTCTCTTTGACAGTATCAGGTGAAACATCAGTAAACACATCACTGGAACCCTTGATTTCTCCTTTGCCTATGTTAGGATATTGTTAGAGTTGTCTGTCATGGTGGGTCTCCTCTCCCATGTCCCATTAGCATTTTTTGTTAAAAGAAAATTTTCCTCCAAAAGCAAAATAAAGTCCTTAATCGTACGTGCATTATAATGAGATGCCTTGTCAGTAAATTGTCCTCCTCCATATTGATAAGCCCATGTGACTTTGTATGTTTTGTTTTGTTTTCTTTTTTTAGAGATAGGGTCTCCTTCTGTTGCCCAGGCTGGCATGCAATGGTGCAATCACAGCTCAATGCAACCTTGAACTCCTGGGTTCAAGCTATCCTCCTGCCTCAGCTTCCTGAATAGCTAGCACTACAGGCATGTACTATCATGGCTGGCTAACTTTTTAAATTTTTTCTGTAATGATGGGTCCTTGCTATGTTGCCTAGGCTGGTCTTGAGCTCCTGGTCTTAACAGCCCTCCTGCTTTGGCCTCCCAAAGTGCTGTGATTACAGACATGTGCCACTGTGCCTAGCCATGACTTTGTGTATTTAAAAATATAGTTTATTATGTATTTCCTATTATAAAAATAATTATCATGTCTGACACAGACAGAAGTGCTGGATGTCAGAGTGCAGGCACGGTGGGAGCCAGTGTGCACAAAAATGAAGATGGAAAAGGCACTTGAGTGTTATGGCTGGAGCACTGACATGAGGGGTCACCCACACCCCATGGGGTGGTCCCAAGAGAGAAGTGAGAAAAATCTTGTGGGGTGGTTGGTACAGAGCCTCAGACTTAGTAGAGCCTGAATGAATAGTTGTTATCATTATCACTATTGCCATGACTGCCACTACTTCAACACCTGCCTTCTCTGAGCTGCCCCTGACAGTGGCTCAGTGAGCCTTTAAGGTGTCCCAGGGAAGGCTCCACGAGGATCATAAAAGGGATGGTTTGTGAGGACAGAGAGAAGAGTAAGCAGCTGATGCTATTGTGTGGTCACAGAAAGTCATCAGAATGGCCCGATCTGACTGTTTCCTATGTACCAGGCCCTGTTAAATAAACACCTGACACTTACTAAGCCATGAATCCTCAGCCCTCAGTGGAAGATGCAATTACTCTCATATTTCCACCCAAGAGAGGGGCTACACCAACACAGGGTTGGAAAAGGGGATGGCCAAAAACATTTTCCCAGCCTTTGGCTCAAACTCTAAAAGGTTTGGAAGTAGAGAAGCCAGGAATGGAAAACACAAAGACTTCTTTGGGAGAAGAGATTATCTATCTATCTATCTATCTATCTATCTATCTATCTATCTATATCAATCTACACACATACATGTGCATATGCATATATCTATACATATAGATATACATACACATGTACATATGCATATACATGTACGTATACATACACATATATCTATCCATATACATCCTGTGATTTATTTTTAACATACATAAGATAGTGTTAATATTCTCAATATATTAAAAATAAGTCTTCCAAACAAATAAGACACATACAAAAACAGGATGCTGGCTGGGCACAGTTGCCCATGCCTATAATCCCAGCACTTTGGGAGGCGAAGGAGGGAGGATGGCTTGAGGCCAGAAGTTTGAAATCAGCCTGGTCAACACAGTGAGACTCCGTCTCTACAAAAGAAAAATTAAAAAATTAGCTGGACGTGGTGTCTCATGCCTGTGGTCCCAGCTACTGGGGAGGCCAAGGCAGGAGGACGGCTTGAGCCCAGGAATTCGAGGCTGCAGTGAGCTGTGATTGTGCCACTGCACTCCGACCTGGGCGACAGAGCGAGAGCCCATCTCTAAAGAACAACAAGATGCTTATGAGCTATAAATTCACAAAATAAATACAAAAGGCCAGAAAGGAAATGAAAAAAAGTCCAGCATCAGTAAAATTCAAAGAAATATAGGCTCAACTATTAAGATATCTTTAGCTGTGAAATTGAAAAAGATTTTAAAAAAATAATAAGACCTAATTTTGGAAAAGGTCTGGGGAAATTGTCACTACTATATACTTCTGAGGGGAATAAAATATGGTCACCACTTTCCCTGAGGACAGTTTGGCACCAGGTATGAACAATCTTAAAAATGCACAGACTGCTTAACTCAGCGATTTCACTGCTGGGAGTTTATTAGAAAGAAATAGAGATGTGTACAAAACTTGAGCTTCAAAACTGTGAGCCATTTTCATGATCTGTATTGGCTGGATCAAAGGTCGTGGTCACCTAGCCCGGAAAATGTTTACTCCTCAAAGTAACCTCTTGTTTTAAAGAAAGAGAAATACAAAGTCTGCAGTCAAACATTTTGTAAGACATAGACCCTACCTGAAGTCCTGAACCTGTGAGGGTCCCTGGAAAAGTCAATGGGATATCCAGAACCTTTTTTTTTTTTTTTTTTTTCCCATATTATAGAGCCCAGAGGAAATCACATAATTACAAACCATCCGGGTAAGCTGAGGACCCCAAATGCCACATTTCTTTGCTTTTGCCTGGAATGATATCAGCTTAGTGCTGTCACCCTGGTTACCTCATGCTAATCAGGAGCTCTAATTAGCAGCCACATCTGATTAATAAAAAGGGGGGAAACAGCTTAATGATTAAGCGACAGTTTGGTAGACAAAATCCTTCAAAACATGGGGCTGTGGGTGGGGGATAGACCCCGATTAAAGAGGTTCTTCTAAGGGAACATTTTAGGAACCATTGCTGTAATAACATCACTATTTTTTTTTAAGTGCTCAGTTTGGGCTAGGCACCATGCTATGTTCTTTCCTTGTTTTAACTCATTTCACTTTAACAACAATTTTGTGAGGAAACTGGGGCACAAAGAGATTTAAGCAACGTGTTCAGAGTTGCTGAGAGAGTGAACGGCAGAGCCGGAACTCACATGGAGAGCTGTCTGACCCCAAAGCCAGTGCCCGCGATGGCTGTTCCATCGCCATTCCTTGCCCATCCATCCATTCTGCCATCCAGCCATCCATCCATTCATTCATTCATTCATTCATTCATTCATTCGTTCATTCATTCATTCATGTATTTGCTGAGCTTCTACTGTGTGTCAGGCACTGTTCTGGGCCTCTAGGACACAGTAGTGAATTAACAAAAGTCCCCATCTTCCCAGAGCTTCCTTTATTTTTATTTATTTATTTTTTTGAGACAGAGTCTTCTCTGTCACCCAGGCTGGAGTGCAGTGGCACGATCTCGGCTCACTGCGACCTCTGCCTCTTGAGTTTACTCGATTCTCCTGCTTCAGCCCCCAAGTAGCTAGGATTACAGGCACCCACCACCATGCCCAGCTAATTTTTGTATATTTAGTAGAGATGGGGTTTTGCCCTGTTGGCCAAGCTGGTCTTGAACTCCTGACCTCAAGTGATCTACCCACCTCGGCCTCCCAAAGTGTGCTAGGATTACAGGTGTGAGCCACTGTGCCTGCTCCAAGAGCTTCCTTAATAGTGGGGAGAGATGGAGATTAAATTAGTAAGCATGCAAATGCTGAGAATAATAAAAATAAAGCAGGGTGGGGGGCAGAGAGAGATGAAGGAGCATGTTATTTTGGCTAGGGTGGTCAGGGAGGGCCTCTGTGAGGAGGTGATAATTGAGCAGAGACCTGAAGGAAAGGAAGGAACCAGTGGTGAGGACAGCCGGGGAAGAACAGAGCAGGTAGAGAAACCTCAGACTCTTATTTTCCAACTGCCCTACAGTGAGTGGTCTAAGGTCCGTTCCTGTAATAAAGCCCTGATTCCATCATATCCAGTGGTTCCACTTCCCAGGCTGAGCCTTGACTGACAGAGAGTTAGTGAAGATAAATGTGGCGACGTGTTAACAACTGGCAAATCTGGGTGAAGCGCAGATGTGTCTGCGGAACTATTCTTACAATTCATCTGTAGAATTCACATTTTTCTAAATACACTTTAGAAAGATAAAAATGTTGAGGAAGGAATCAGTGAGTGAATGAATGAGTGCCGTTGTTCACTACATGTGCTCCTGTTCTCCTGCAGTTTTAGATCTTTATTTAGTTGACCCCATGCACAGCGAAAGCACCTCCCTCGTGGAGCGCACAATCATTTTCTATGACTCTGAAGACTCTGGGGAAGTCCGGTTCTGTTTTGTTGAGTTTTGAGCCCCAGTCTCTCTCTGCTAGGGAAAAATAGTTCTGTGTATATGTGTTGTTGTTCTGATGAAAGAGGGTATTGTGCCCCCACCCCAAAGAATTGAAGGTCTGATGTTGTATATCATAGAACCTTTATTATTTATCCTCTAAATTCTTAGAAACTTACATAACGCCCGTGCTCTAGTTATGACACCATTTATAGACATTTAAAATGCATCTTCATTTATAAATATTTTACATTTGGTCCATAGAACAGATAATTTTACTAAATAATACTGTATTTTTTAAAACAGGCTCTGTATATACTTTGAATATGTATATATTACATATATTTTTTATATAGAGATAGATTTACTTGGTGTTCTGAGAATAAATCCTTATTGCAAAAAAAGCATATACGATAATACAATATTTCCCCCGCCCCGGGCAAATACTAAAAAAAGTTACACATATTCACAGTTCTCACAGTAATTGTACGACACTTAATATTGTGCTCTATAAGATAGGTTTGGATGGAAATCAGTTAGGGGATTTCTTGCCAAACATCTCACTTAGAATTGCTTACAAACATTAAATACACTGCATTTGTCTCAGAGAGACTTGGTCTCAGTTTCACACTGAAGAACAAAGAAAGTTGGAAGTCTTCCTGCCCTTAGTCTAAAGGAATTCACACACAGATGGAGAAGTAGAACCATGAGACACAGTGATGGGTTCCTGTCATTCTAAACCCTATCATTTAATAATACGTATGCATTCTGATCATGGATTCACCAGCTGGCACTGGGGATGCCTTGGCAATGAGACTAATTTACAGATGACCTCAGGAAAAGGCTTCAGATTTCCTACACAATATCAAATGAGACCTACGTGCCACACGTGAGGATGAATGTGTATGTTGTGCGTTCATATGTGTACACATATTTTTTTTTCTCTACAATAATGTGCTTAATATTCTGAGGGTAATATCTTATTGCAAGAACTGGTATGCTGGTCACTTTCAGATGAGAATGACAAGAGATTAAAAACCCCACAGTCACAGTTATTTACCATAGTTATTAAGGATTAGTCATAAAACACGGCTTGTGAGCTAACTAGCTAAGGAGCTACGGGGCACGATGTATGATTTGCTACGTGGGAACCCATCTTCCTGGCAAATGAGACACGCGGAGCTACTGGAGCTTGCAAGAAACTGTCTTCGCTTGAAGTGCCGCCGCCACCACGGAGCCCAGTTCCAGAAAGGAACAAATCATACTTTCCAATGAAGCATTTTGAATCTCGGAAGCACATTGCGGGGGATCCTCTGGATTAACACTAGCTCCTCAGTTAGTGGGCTGGGTGGGTTTTAGTGGCAGTGAGGAGACTCCCGCTGAGGAATTTCAAGGAAGGTGAGCTGGCAGCAGCTTGGGGTGGGTGGCAGTGAGGGTGGTAGTTTAAGAAGGAGACCGAAAGATAACTGTGGATCCGTCTTGACTGTCGGACAGATCCTTCACCTTGATTTCCCCTACAACTGTTTTGTACTGTGTGAAATTGGGCAGCTTAAGAGAAACCGGAGCTCCAGTATAGGAAGTTTCCCCAGTAGGACCTGAGGCCCCTGGAATGGCGATAAAAAGAGATCAATTGTGCTTGTGGCAGTTTTCCAGCAAGCAGGGCTTGTCTGGATGGATTGCACTGGGCCAGGTCCAATCAGAATGGCCCGGCGGGGAGGGGACAGGGACATCGGGCTGCAGAACGCTCATTCATTCGGGCCGCGGGGACAAGGACACTCCACAGACTGCAGGAGAAGCGGCCCTGGGAATATCGACGGACGCCCCTGGGTTTTGTTTTGTTTTGTTTTGTTTTGTCCAGCTGCCTTGGGAAGGAGAAAACCAAAACACGAAAGCCAGAGCTCCGCTGACTTCTGGTACTTAAGAGCAAGCGTTCCCGGGAAGTCCCCATTGTACAAAATGCCCTTTTCCTGTGCATGGAGCAGCGTTCAGAGGGAAAGTAACTCCTGCAAAGTCCGAGATAACAGTCATGGGTTTCGGCAGTAAGAGAACAGTCAGGAACAGGTTTAAAAGCCAGGAGCACATGTGGCCTCGCTGCATCACGCTCCCTGGCGGAATAAAAATGATCTACCGCGGCGGTTACCAAGGCCGATCGTGGGACGCTGATGGAGCCTGGATTAAAAAGGTCACCAGCCTGCCAGGTGCCGGAAGCCACCGGGTATCCTTGCCCACGGCAGGGCCCACCTAGGGGTCTAACTGTCCTCCCACCTCCCCTTTCTGCGTGGTGATGGTGTCGGACTCGCCACTCGAGGTAGGTTGAGATGGAAGGTATCCTCAGACATCAAGTGGGGGTCGCACTCAGCCAGGTCGGGGGGTGAGAGTGTCGGGTCGGCGAGCGGCCCCCACCCTAGATGTAGGCCTCCTTGCTGGTGGAGCTGCCGGCCTGGGGCTGCTCGGGACCATTCTCTGGGCGAACGATGTCTTCGCTGGGTTGGACCATGACTTGGATGCGCTGTGGGTACCGGGGAGGAAGGCATGAGGCTCTCTGGGGAAAACCCCAGGCTGGGATGACAGGGAACCCGCCGCTTCCCTCTCCTGCCCTCTCTTCAAGTGCATCCTGTCTGCTCTGCCTCCAAACTACACCCAAACTCCAGCCACACCCCCACATCCTGCACCCCTGCCACAGTCGCTCTCACTTGGGTTACTGCAAAAACTCCCAGTCAGCCCTCAGCTTCCACTCTCGCCTTCATTCTGTCCTCTCACCAGCGGGAGAGTTCTGTGAAAACCGGACTCAGATCACGCCCCTGTACTCCTCAGGACCCACTGAAGGCTCCCATTTCCCCAAGAGGCAGCGCCAAAGTCCTCCAAGGCCCTACCTGACCTGGCTCCTGCCACCTCCCAGTCCTCAGGGTCCTCTCCTCTTCCTCACGCATCCACCCCATCTGCATGGGACTCCCCGACGCCCCGCAAACACAGCAGGCATGCTCCCGCCCCAGGGTGTTTGCACAGGCCCTGCCCTCTCTCTGGCACAGCCTTCCTCTCAGACAGGGCAGCTCGCTCTCCGCCTCCCTAGGTCTTGGCTCAAATGTTTCGCCTTCTCAGTGAGGCCTCACCTGGCACTCCCTAAACCCCCTACCTACTTGATTTTTCTCTGTATTGCTCCTCCCCACCTCACATGCTTTTATTTTGTTAGTTGCTTATCTTCCTCTACCAGAATGGGAGCTCCAGGTGGGTGCAATTACTGCTTATCTTGTTGATGGCTGTGTCCCCTGCACTGACAGTAGTATCTGGCACATCATCAGGGTTCCATCCATGTATGCTGAGTGGACGGATCTCCCACTGCCTTCGCCATCCTGCCCTGTCAGCTCACACCCTGGCCTCAGGTATGTCTTGGCCCTTCCTACCGCTGGGCCTTTGAACAAGCTGTGCTCTTTTCTGCAAGGGCATCCCCTTAACCTCTTGCCACACTAAGACCCAGCTGCTATTTGAGGCTCTTCAGTGGATCATGGGAAAAGGAAAGCTTTGGAACTGCATTGGGAAGAAAGGGCTGAAAGCCCTGGCTCTGCTCACAGCTTCCCGAACTGGGAACCTGCTTACTCAACCCCTGTGGTTCCTCAGTTTCTTCATCTGAGGTTGGAGGAGGATGACCCAGTAACTCCACCGCGGCACATAACCTGCAGCCCAGCTTCCCCGTGCCTCGGACCTGAGAGCGCTTCCCCTGGGTCTGGCAGGTGCATTTCCCAGGGAACTACAGTGGACAGCCACTCATCCAGGGCCTTCTGGGGCGGCCCTCACGCTCTGACTCTCCACTTCTCCCAGTGGCATCTTTTCAACCTGCACACACCTCATCAATGTCTCTTTGTGTGGCACCTCCAGCACTTCTTTGCTTCCCTTAAGAATTCAGTGCAATTTAACAAAGTGCGGGCATGGACAGAGAACCCTACGTGATGGTGAGGCCCCTGCTGCGGGCAGCAGGTCTTTTGTGCTTCGTCTTTCCTTGCAGGTAAGACCACATGTTCTCTATATCAATCCTACAAATGAGATCTAGAGTGAGCCCTGAGCAAATGTGATCCCACCCTCCATCTGTTCCAAGCCCTTCATGACACCCCATTACCGCCAGGATAAAGTCCAAAGTTCTTGTCCTGGTTTTCAAAGCCCTACATGATCTGGCTGGACCTGCTTACATCCCAGCCTCATCTCTTGTCACGCCCTCTCCTCACACCCCTTTCCACTTTACCCTCCAGCCACACTGATCTCCCTTCATTTCACCCAATGCAGTTTATACTCCTGGACCTTAGTACAAGCTTTCCAACCTCTCCTCCCCTCCCTCTTCTAGAAACATTCTTTCTGCTTCTACTTTTAAGTTTGGTTTATCCCCAGGCCTCTTCTTTGTTATCCCCTCTTCTGGGAAGCCTTCTTTAATCCTCCTTAACCCAGGTTGGGCTAAGGGAGGGCTGTTTGCTCCGACCCCCTTGGCTTTCCCTAATCTCAGTGTCTCTGATACTCTACTGTCATTGGCTATTAACTTGTCTGTCTCCCCAGCTGGACTGTGAGCTCCACAAGGGGTGGGGCTGTGCCTGGCACAGTGGGAGAAGGGCTCTGGCAATTTGAAGGGTGGGGAAGGGCTTACCTGCTTCAGGGAGCCCTTTAAGGTGAGGAACATGTAGGCCATGTACCCGGGGATGAGGACCATGGAAGACAGAGCCATCAGCCAGCCCACACCCTGGCCCCACTTGGGGAAAACATAGTTTCCCATGGTGAGAGGCGTCATCTGCACAGCACTGAAAATGAACACGCCCTGGAAAAGGGGGAGGGGAGGGGAGGGGAGGAGTCAATCACCCAGGATGGACCACCCTGAAGCCAGCAGGCTGACTGCCCTCCACCCTTACCACGAGGCTGACCCTTACAGAGGCCCAAGGTCTTAGGAGTCCTGCACTCAGCGCCACTGCTAGCACTTAAGGTGCCTTTGTGCATAATAGAAAAAGACACCCTCTCAGGGAAGATCAGCAGGAAAAGGCAACTCCTCTAGGGAGACTAATTAGAAAAGGGAATCCCTTCCTCCAAGTTCCCCAGCTTCAAAAGCAGAGCAAGGGTGAGGTATCAGCTCCCAGTGTGCGGTTGGCAGGGTCCCCTTATGTGGTACACAACATATGCAGTGGCTCTGCCCCCACCTCAAGAACCTCGGGTGGCCCCTTCCAGGCCTGCCCCTGCTTCAGCTCCTGCTTGTGGGGATGAGGGCCCCTGAGAAGGAGAGTCTCCAAGTGCCAAGAGCTTGGTCTTGGTTCGAATCCCAGTGCTGACTAGCTGGGTGATACTGGTTAGGTGAGCCCCAGATCCTGCAGCAGTAAAGTGAGACAATAATACTCTTTTCTGAGGTTTGTGGAGGATGATATAATGTGTCTTGTACCATACAGGGTGCAGAATAGATGCCCAACAAATGGTAGAGAGAAGTATTATTAAGGAACAGGGTTTCTGGGGGCCTCTTCCACCTGCCTCTGCCTCTAGAGGTTTCTCCCTGGACCTGAGTCCTCCCAGGGCTTGGTCTAGCCTCATCCTAATAGGGCTACTCAGGCCTTGTTCTTACCGCCACAATGATTGGTGTGAAGAAAGACCAGCAGAGTTTCCACCAGATGCAGGGCCTGGATCCAACCATCTCTTGGATATTGTCATAGAATCGGTTGACACCTGTGACATTGGGAGCAGAAGGGATGGATGAGCTGTGGGTGCTTCAGAGTCAAAGCCTGGTTCTACCACCTTCTCACAGTGTGACCATGGGCAAGTCACTTAACCTCTCTGAGTCTCAGTTTCCTTGTCTGTACCATGGGGGTAATGCTCTGGGGGTCCTCGTTACCAGGTATTTTTCAATAGCCCAATTCTCACAGCAAGTGGGTTGTGTAGGTGAGCAAGTCACTTTAATGTGAAGATATCTACCAAAAAAAGGAGGCTGACAAGATGATCCCCCCCAACCCTTGCCACTCTCAATGTCCCTCCCACTCAACATCTATCCCAGCCATTCCTTCAAAGGCTTTCCTGGGCAGGGGCTGTTTTTCCCTGATGGTCAGATGCTATAAGAAACTGGCAGTCTGCCAGACACGGTGGTTCACGCCTGTAATCCCAGCACTTTGGGAGGCTGAGGCGGGAGGATCACCTGAAGTCAGGAGTTTGAGACCAGCCTGGCCAACATGGTGAAACTCCGTCTCTACTAAAAAATACAAAATTAGCCAGGTGTGGTGGCAGGCGCCTGTAATCCCAGCTACTCGGGAGGCTGAGGCAGAAGAATCGCTTGAACCTAGGAGGCGGAGGTTGCAGTGAGCCAAGATTGTGCCATTACACTCCAGCCTGGGAGACAAGAGCGAGACTTCATCTCAAAAATAAAATAAAATAAAATAAATAAAAGAAAAAGAAATTGGCAATCAATTGCAAAGAAGTACTGCAAATCTCATGAAAAAGAAAAACCCCAAACCCCAAACTGGTGTCTTGAAGTTCACCAGAGTGGCTTTGGGCACTGCTCAAATTACAAGCAGAGTCACTGACCAGTGAGGATCTGACCATATTAGAACAGTTAGACAGAGAAGGTGTTCTTGGGAGTGTAAATTAGTGCAACCTCTATGTAAACCAGTACAGAGATTTCTCAAAGAACCAGAAATAGAACGACCATTTGATCTAGCAATCCCACTACTGTCTATCTACCCAAAGGAAAAGAAATTATTATATCAAAAAGATAACTGTACTTGTGTTTATTCACAATAGCAAAGATATGGAATCAACCTAAGTGTCCATCAGTGGATGGCTGGATAAAGGAAGTATGGTATACATACACAATGGAATACTATTCAGCCATAAAATAGAATGAAGTCATGCCTTTTGCAGCAATGTGGGTGGAACTGGAGGCCAACATCTTAAGCAAAACAACTCAGAAACAGAATGTCAAATACTGCATGTTCTCACTTAAAGGTGGGAGCTAAACACTGGGTACAGGTGGAATAACAGACACTGGAGACTCAGAAGAGTGGGAGAATGGGAGCTAGGGTAGATGATGAGAAATTACTTAGTGGGTAGAATGTACAGCTGGGTGTGGTGGCTCATGCCTGCAATTCTGGCACTTTGGGAGGCCGAGGTGGGCAGATCATGAGGTCAGGAGATCGAGACCATCCTGGCTAACACAGTGAAACCCCATCTCTACTAAAAATACAAAAAATTAGCTGGGCATGGTGGTGGGCGCCTGTAGTCCCAGATACTTGGGGAGGCTGAGGTAGGGGAATTGCTTGAACCAGGCAGGCGGAGGTTGCAGTGAGCTGAGTTTGCGTCACTGCACTCCAGTCTGGTGACAGAGCAAGACTCTGTCAAAAAAATAAAATAAATAAAAATAAAAATAAAAATAAAAATAAAAATAATGTACATTATGTGGTGATGGGTACACTAAAAGCCCAGACTTCACTACTACACAAGATATCCAGGTAACAAAATTGCACCCATATCCCTTAAATTTATACATATAGAACAAACATAAAAAAGAAGGGACAATGACAAGAGGGATGAGGTGGTAGATATTGCAAAGGGGACACAAAATATCATGTTTCTTTAAACATTTGCTCTGATGAGACGATCAAAGGTGCAGGAAAGGATGTCTTCATTTTTTACTGTCATGCAGTTGGCTCGAGAAACTTAGGCCACAAAATAAATAAAATCAATGTTTCTTTTGTTATTTGTTTTAAGATAGTGCACACTTTTAATTACAGCCTAGCTTTTGTTAAATATATAACTTTAAAACTTTAAAAAATAGTTTTGGTTTCCCTTTTCTGGATAAAATCTCCAAAAACCCTTTTTATTCCAAAATTTATGAAGAAATGTTGGCACCTATTTTAAATGAATTCATTTAACTGCTCTTATATCTTCTAAACATGGGGGACTCCTGGACTAACCTCATTTAATTGTAATATGAAGAATAAATAAATACATAAATGTAGGGAGAAGACCTGGGGTTCAAATTGCACTTGTTGAATGATGACTGAAGAAAGGAATGAATAGATGAATGAGCGAATGAATAAGGGAGGAGGGGCTGATACTCACCATAAAACCAGGAAATAGAGACACATTCAAAGAACACGAGGAACAGCAGGCTCATGCCACTGGCAGAGTAGTAATCAAAGAGTTTGAAGACGTAAATGCCCCCCTGCAAGAGGAAAAGAGGTGGGAACAGGTGCATTGCCCCTGGTGCCCATTGCATCCAGTTCACAGATGACATGGACTCTGGAGGCTGATGGGGCTGGGATTAGGCTGCACTGCAGCAAGAAGTCTTCAGGGTAGATTAGATGAAGCACTGAGGGCTTTGTGACCATGAGAGGTTGTGGACATTGACGGTCTGGGGATTGGGAAGGAAATGTCCAGGTGGTAGAGGAAAATGCCAATTTCTGGTAAGGTTGGAGGGCAGAAAGAGGAGTTGGTCACCAGTGCCATCTTTTTACAGTGTAAATCAGTCATGTCTCTCCCCTGCTTAAAACCTTTCATGACTTAAAGGAGACAATAATATAACACATAAATAAGCAGAGAGAGAGAGAGAGATCTAATCCAATCCTATGCCATCCAATCTCATCCCATCCCATCCCATCCCATCCAATCCAAATGTCTTGGCCTGCAAGGTCCGCATGGGCTGGTTCTTCGTCTCCCATCCATTGCCTCACTCCCTCTGCCTCTGCCACACTGGCTTCCCCCGCCACCCGCCCTGTCCCTCAAATGCCTCAGGGCTTTTGCACCTATTCTGCTCTCTTTCCCCAGATCTTCGTCTGATTGGCTCTTTCTTATCATTTAAGTCTCAGCCCAACTGTCGCTTTCTTGGAAAGAGAGACCTCCCTTGACTACTTTGTCTGAGGGAGCGCCCCTCCTGTCCCACTGGTCATTCTCTATTCTGCTATCCTCTTTTCTCCAGGGCACTTGACACTCTCCGAAATCATCTAATTTGTCTGTCAGTCTTATCCACCAAAACGTAAGCTCCAAGACGGCAGACACGGTAGTATCTGTCACATTAACTGCCAAATTTCCAGGGTCATGCCAGGCCCATAGCAGGTGTTTCACAACTATGAATGAAGGGATGAATGAATACTAACTCTGGAGCAGAACTACATTTTGATCTGGGGGGTGATTTGTGGATTATAAAAATCAGACCCGCAGCGCTAAACTCATGTTGCTAGAGTCATTTATATTTATTGTACAATTTACCAGCTATGCAAGCATTTCTCATTCATGTCAATACAAAAGAAAAATGGGAACGAAAGAAAGCTTTGGGCAGTGTCAACTTCAAAGGTCCATCTCCAATTTGACTTTCTGGCTAATTTCTGTGGAACTTTCTTGTTTCTTCCTTTTCTTTCTTTCTCTCTTTCTTTTTCTTCCTTTCTCTCTTTCTTTCTTTCTTTCTTTCTTTCTTTCTTTCTTTCTTTCTTTCTTTCTTTCTTTCTTTCTTTCTTTCTCTTTCTTTCTATTTTTTCTTTCTTTTCTTTTTTCTTCCTTTCTTTCTGTCTTTCTTTCTTTTTCTTTCTTGCTTGCTTGCTTTCTCTCTCTCTCTTTTCTCTCTTTCTTTTCTTTCTTCTTTCTTTCTTTTATTTTGAGACAGAGTTTTTCGCTCTTGTTGCCCAGGCTGGAGTGCAATGGTGTGATCTCAGCTCACTGCAACCTCTGCCTCTCGGGTTCAAGTGATTCTCCTACCTCAGCCTCCTGAGTAGCTGGGGTTACAAGCACCTGCCCCAAAGCCTGACTAATTTTTGTATTATTTATTTATTTATTTTTAGTAGAGATGGGTTTTCACTACATTGGCCAAGCTGGTCTCAAACTCCTGACCTCAGGTGATCCGCCCGCCTCGGCCTCCCAAAGTGTTGGGATTACAGGCATGAGCCACCACGCCCGGCCTTCTGTGGGCCTTTCAAAGCTCAATTCCTACATCCTCTTCTCCAGGAAGCAGTCCCTGGTGCCCCCAGTCCGGTTAGGTGCTTCATTCTCTAGCTCTGTCCTGTATGTCCTAGCTCTATGTTTGTGTTTCCCACCAGCCTGGGAGCCCCTGGAGGGCAGGGACCCCATCTGACTCACTGTTATGTGCCCAGAGCTTGGCACAGAGATGATGCTCAATGAAGGCAGGAAAGGTGGGATACAACAGAGGAGGGGAAAGGAGGCCCTGGGTGTGGCCCTGGGCAGTGCTGGGGAAGTGCCAGGTGCTTACTGAGCTTACCTGAGTGATGTTAGAGAGGCCGATCAGGTAGGAGATGATGCAGACGGCAGCAATGAAGAGCTCTCTGCGGTTGCGGAGGAGCCTGGGGTACTCATCCACCAGGGCTGTGATGAAGCCCTCCACAGTGCAGAACTTCAGGTGGGAACAGAGGTCAGCCACCTACAGCAGTCCCAGCCCCAATCCACCCAAAGCCTGACCTTCTAAGGAAGGACGGGAGGCCCAGCAGCACTGAGCCAGCAGAGCCCAGGGTTCAGCCTGATTCTGCCTGTGACTCACTTTGTGACCTCAGGAGAGTCCCTTCCCTCTGGGCAGCAGTTTCCCCTTCTGGAAAATGGAGAAGGTGGCTGAGCTGTTCCCTGAAGTTTCATGCAGTGGAACATTCTAGGGACCTGGAATTTCTGGTCGTCATCTTGGCAGCCTAAGAGTGGCTTCCTCTCCCTGCTTACTCGGGGACTGAGGAGTCTGGGGATGGAGAAGCTCCTGGGTTGCAGAGGGTGCCCTCACCTGGCTGTCAATGCCCAGCATCAGCAGCATGGAGAAGAAGAGGATGGCCCAGAGTGGGGAGATAGGCAGCTGGGTCACCGCCTCTGGGTATGCCAGGAATGCCAGCCCAGGGCCTGAACAGAGAAGGGCAAAAGACAAGAAAAATAAAAGATACTCAGCACCTACAGCCTTTCCAGCACATTGCCCATTTTCTAAGCCTTATTTCATTTCATCTTCAGAGTAACCTTTCAAGTGAGTGTTTTCAGCCCCTTTTTCCAGATGCAGAAAGAGGGTGGGGGATGAGGGGCCATAGTAATTGTGCCCAGAGACAAGAGGACCAGTGAGGAGCTGTGGCCATCATCTGGAGGGGGGAGAGCATGGCCTGGCCAGTGGTGGGGATAGTGCAGGTGCAGAGAGGCAACCAGATAGAGATGTGGGGGGCGGAGGGGCAGGTCCTGGTATCGGCTGGCTTGCAGGGTGAGGGAAGAATCCAGGATGATGCTGAGGTCTCCACCCTGGGCACTGGATGGTGAGACCCTTCTGTGATGGGGAGTATAGCGGAGGAGAAGCTTTGGAGCCTTGTTTGGCATGTGCTGCATTTGAGTATTTGGTGCAGGTGTCTAAAGAGATCAGGAAATCTTGGAATGAGAAGGAAAGAGATTGTAACCTCCTTGGGTCTGGCTCTGGATGGGGGTGGTGGAATGGCTGGGGAGTTGCAGAGAAATGAGATGGCGGTTGCCGTTGAAGGGGAGATTAGAACCGGAGCAGAGAATGCTCCTTTCACGGGACCAGCCCACTTCTTCAAGGGACCAGTTGTGTGGCCTCCATGAGCCTCAGGGGCCTCTGCCCTGCACACAGCGAGTTCCTCCCATTGACTGCTTGCCTGGCTGTGCAGAGAAGGGCTGTCTGGGGTTTTCCTTGGGCTCTGTGGCATTGATGACTGTGTGGTGAGCAGACTTGGCATGGCCTACTTGGTGAGAACATCTTTGGAGCTGAGACAAAAGCATGGATTTGGGGGTCTTTGTAGTATGGTGATTAACATATCTGAATTGAGCCAAAGTTTATACCCCCAAGGCAAGAGTGGATCTTCTCCCCAAAATGTCCAGGTTTGTGCTGGATGTGCCAGTATAGCCAAGAGACTAAGAGCCCAGGCTTGGGAGTCAGCCAGACCTGGGCTCCAACTCCAGATCTGCCACTTTCCAGCTTCATGCCCTTAGGAAGTGAGTCTCAGTTTCTCATCTATGAAATGGGTTAACAGTAGCATGTATCGCAAAGTGTTGAGAAGAATCACGGGTACAGTCCATGTAAAATGCTCAGTGCATTGCCTGGTACATAGGAAGTACTCAAGGCCAGTGAGCCACAGTGGTGGTGTTAATGGTGATGATGGCAAAGGCCAGCGTGGTTAGTGCCCCCACGCCAGGAGCCCGGCCCCACACAGTGTTGCACTGACCTGAGGCCGCCACGTCAGCAATGGACCTCTTGGTGACATGGGCCATGAAGCCCACAATGGAGAAGATGACGAATCCTGCGAACATGCTGGTGCATGAATTGATGCAGCAGACAATGATGGAGTCCCTGGAGAGAGGGAGGGGTGGGGTCAGGAGGGTGGGACTGGCAAACAGTGTAGCTGCTGGCTGTGGTTATGAAGGGGTGGCCCGGAGGAGGGAGCTGGGAACGGGGCTACACTTTGGGCCCCAGAAGCACAGGCCCTAAGAGCAAGCTAGGGGAGGGCAGAGCCAGAGGATCGGGGTCAGGAAAAGGGGA
Source organism: Chlorocebus sabaeus (assembly GCF_047675955.1). Taxonomy (NCBI): domain Eukaryota; kingdom Metazoa; phylum Chordata; class Mammalia; order Primates; family Cercopithecidae; genus Chlorocebus; species Chlorocebus sabaeus. Next base: position 53,488,752 of record NC_132925.1, read on the forward strand.
CAACAGGAAAGTCTGTGTCTCCAGAAGGAGTGACACAAAGGACTGGCTCAGGGAGAGGTTAAGCTGAGAGTGGCCAAAGAGGGCCCTAACACATGAGTGTGGGGTGTGGACTCGAGGGGCTAGGCCAGGAATGAAGGGGCTCCCACAGCTGTCCTCTCCAACCTGTAGACGTTGTTGTGGAAAGAGTTGTAGCTCCCAAGAGCGATCAGGGACCCCAGGCCCAGCCCGTATGAGAAGAAGATCTGGGTCGCCGCATCCAGCCACACCTGTAGGCAGAATTATCAAAGACTGTCAATAGTAATCACCATAGCCACAGCTCACCAGGGCCTTTTCTATACGCCCACCGGCTCTCCCTGGCAACAAACCCGGTCTACAGTGAGGGTCAGAAAGATGTAAAAGCTTGTCTCAAAGCTGCTAAGTGGTGGCTCAGAATCCAGGCTGGGAGGAGCACTCACCTCAGAGTCGGACAGCTTGCGGAAGTTGGGTGTGATGTAGAAGAGGATGCCCTCCTTGGCTCCGGGCAGCGTCACTCCGCGGAAGAACAGGATGATCAGCATGATGTAGGGGTATGTGGCTGAGAAGTAGACCACCTGGGAGGAAAGTGGGTGACAGGTGACGCCTCCTCCTGTACACCCTTGCTTCCTCCTCCCCAATTTCCCCTACATCCATATCTGTTGTGGCTCTGGGATTGATTCCAGTTCTTCCACCTCCAGGAAGCCTTCCCAGATCCTTGCTCTCCTTGGCCAGTTTTCTGAAGCTCCTCCTTGGAGTCTGAGCCAACCAGCTCACATTGGGTTTTCCCCTTCCCCTGTTTCATCTTATTTTTTGACTTCTAAATTATCCAAGTAATGCATATGGTGACAGGAAAACTTTTTAATTACATATGCACACACACACATAAAATGAAAGTTCCCTTCACCAGCACCTAGAATGTAAGTTATGTGGGGGGTCAAGGCTTGCGTTGTTCACATCCCCATACCTAGAACAGTCCACCGTATATAGTAGACACTCAGTAATTGTCTGGCGAACACATAAATGCATGGATGTTCCTACTTTAATGCTCTTCTGAAACTCTCCTTTGCAGATGTAATCACATTTTCTTATAAAATGAGGTTCAAATTAGGTACTTGCCTTTCCGTGTAACATGTTTAGAATTAAAAAACAAAACACAATACATACAGGTTTGTTTCTCATTTTGTTTACTAAACATTGTTTTATTGCCTTATGAACAATTTGACATTTTAATTACACAAAACAGTCCCTCAGAAGGTCCTACCATTCTCTTTTAAAGTTTCCCCACTGTTACACGTTTAGGTTACATCCAATTTTATGTGACTCTAAATAATACCACATTAAATACCCCTGTATCTTCAGCTACAAAATTATTATACCATTCTTGGGAAAAATTTCTAGAGGTGGAGTTACTGAGTAAAAGGAATAAAGTCATCACAGGCTTTTGATCCATATTACCTTGTTGCCTTCAAGAAATGGAACTTCACCTGGTATTACAGAGAGTGTCTTCCTGTCACAAGACGAGCACTGGGTATCATCATTTAAACAATTATTTTTTGTCAAATTGATCATGATTATCTAAAATTGCATTTCTTTGCTCACTAGTGTGGAAGAGCAATGTTCAAGTTCGATGACCTTTGTATCTCAGAGTCTAATGTGAGCCTGTTTCCCGGTCAGCATGGACAATTCACCAGCTTAGCTTCACCTCCATGACTTGACCCTGAGATTCTGCAAGATTAAGGAAGGCAGCCACAATCCAAGAGAAAACCCATTGTACTTGGAGCTAGGAAAAGGGAATTCAAACGCATCTGTGTCACCCACGAGTTGTGTAACTTAGGGCCAATGTCGTATTTTCTCTTAGCTTCACTTTCTCTTGTCTGGAAACAGGCACGGTCACACCCACTGCTCAGAAAGGTCAGTCACATGAGGACACACTGCAGGCTTATTATATGTCGCCTCGGTCTCGTACTTCCCCTGCCTTCTGTGTTCAGCGTGAAGCCAGGCACATAGTAGGTATTCAATAAATGCTTGTGGATGGATTGGTTGACATCCTCAATATATGCAGTGAGGGGGCCCTACTCTCTGTCCCCAAGAAGTGGCCAGTCTCTTAATGTAGCAGGAACTCTAATTACCACTCCAAAATGATTATAATTAATACTATATGTAAGGCATATGCTAAGCATTCTACTCATCTCCCTCGGTCTTTGTGACAACCCTGTAAGGTACTGTTGTTGTGACCATTGAACAGATGAGGAGACTGAGGCTCAGAGAAGTGAATGGCTTGCTCAAGTGCACACAGCTAGAAGCTCAGGGACTGAGATTCAAACCCTTCCAAAGCCCATAAGCCCTATACTTTTCTGCCCCAAAAGTTAGACTGGGAGACACTTGTGCCCTCCTCTGGCGTCCTTAGTCCTAGGAATGGATCAGAGAGATTTTTACACCAGCCTTGGATTTGAGAACCCAGTGGGTCCAGAAGTTCCCACCAGATGGAACTAGGGCCGCTTTTCATCAGCTCTGCCAAGTGTGGAATTTGTTAAGGTTCTGCTTGGTTCGTTTCTGCTACTGCTTCTAGAACCTTGCATCCACTTCTTGGGTAGTTCTGACCTTCCTGCCTCCCGGCTTATTCAGTACAAATCTCTTCTCTGCCCTTGACTTGCCATAAGATCTGAGACAACACACTTGCCCTCTGGGTTCCCTTCAGGTCAAGGCCAGTGAGAGACTCTGCTCTATTCTGTCCCCAAGCTCCTGGGGTAGGGCTTGAAAGGGAAAAGAGGTGGAGTAAGGCCAGTTTTCCACCTCCCAGGTGTCCCTGGGCTGGACATCCCAGCTTGGCGTTTGCTCTGCACTTGCTGATAATAAAAACAAGAGCAATAACAACCCCCCTTGCTAGGTGCTGAGTGCTTGACAAAATCACCATCTCATCTGATTATCATAATAAACCAACAGATAAGTATAATCATGAGCCGAGAAGGAACTCAGTTTCCTTCTCTGTAAAACGGGGCTCATGATTATACTTATCTGTGAGGCAAAATGACTTGCCTGAGCTCACAGCTAGTAAATGGTGAGGTTGGGATCTGAAATCATGGACTGCTTAACACAGAGCCTGAGTCTTTAACCATTAACCTATTCATCTCTGTTGTTCCTCAAGGGTCAGGATGTGAAGTTGTCATCTCTGGAGCTTCTGCGCCTAGCACAAGGCTTGGTGCAGAGCAGATGCTCTGGGAAAGTTTGTTCAACAGTCCAGGAGCAACATTTGCCCTCTTGTTTTGAGTTGACTCTGTTGAGCCCAGTGGAATCCCATGGGAGTTGCTGTGAGCTTCCCACTGTGCTGCACGATTTCCTTTCATCCTCATAACCACCCTAGAAGGTAAGGTAATGTTATTATTCCCATTTTACAGTAAAAGAAACTGACACACAGAGTGATGAAGGGACCTTCTTAACTCAGGGTTAGATGGGACTCCTGGGAGTCGTGGGCAGAGCTTCCTTTGTAGACCTGTTCCTCTATCCAGTGCCCTCCTGTCCCCACTGTGCACATATATCCCTTACCTTTCCAGTCCAGCCGACACCCTTCCAGATACAGAAATACACAAGGATCCAGGCGATGGCCAGCGTGATGGCCAGTGGCCAGCGGATCTGACCTGGCTTATCCAGCCCATCTGTCATCTGATGCATGTTGCGCCTAGTCAAACAGTGGAGGGAGGAGAAAGTCACACAGAGCTGGTGGGAGCTGGAGTGATCAAGGGGTGCCCAGGGCATGGCCACAGACGATATCCCCGCCCTGGAACTGTGCTGACACCATCATCACCGTGATTCAAGAGGTAGCTGGGGACTGCGAGGCCCATTATACTGATCGGTAGAAAGTGCTGTTTGGTCAAGAGATCAAAGAGAACAGGACCTCCCAGGGCCTTAGTCAGCCACCACTACTGCTCATCTGGATGGCCCGGTGGCCTCCTAGTGGGACGCTGCCTTCAGTGTTCCTCTGTCCCCTCTCCAGCCCCAGAGAGCCTTCTAAATTGCAAGTCTGATCATGTCACTCCTTTGCTTACTGCAATGAATAGCACCCGCTTGTTCTCAGAATGAAGCCCAAACTCCCTGGCCAGGCTTTCAAGGCCCTTGCATCTCTCTCTCCTCTCAGCACTCGCTGCAGCCTGCTTGCCGGTGCCTAGCCTGACCTCATCTGCCTCCCAGCCTTCACACTGTTCCTCTCCAGCACCTGCCTGCCCTGCAGTTTTCTCCTCTAGATGCCACTCCCCATCTGGGCTGGTCCAGGGGCCTCCCTGAGGTCCCCGCAGCCCAGCCGCCTGTGCTTCTGTCCTCTCTGCATTGGCCACCTGGTGGTGCCATTGCCTGTCTGCATGTCCGTGCCTATCATCAGTTGGCACATAGTAGGAGCTCAAGAAGTGTTTACTGAATAAATGATTGAATGAAAAGTTCGAACGTGCCTGAGAGCGGCATGTGGGAGCTGCCGGAAAGCAGAACCCACCGGAGCAGAATTTGATTTTTATTTGTAAGGAAACAGTGTAACCACGGACATTGCACCATGAAGAGATCAGGCAACACTGATTCTGACACTGCCTGAGAACAGTTCCTCCTGGGAGCTTATCCAAGGTACTCTGGGACCTTCTAGACTGCTCCTGGATCCTTCAGAGCTGTCCAGCATGGATGCTTCCTTCATGCCAGAGAGATTTGGGCCCCAGCACCTCACTGTGTCACATCATGCCCCCCAACACACATCTCTACAAGGTACTCCCCTGAAGATACAATCAGTATGGCCTTCACTATGGCCAGAGTGTGTGTGCGTGTTTATTCCGAGTGACTCTAGGTTCGTAAGTAGATCGGGCCGGTTTTCAGGATGAATCAGGATATGGTCGACCTCTCCACGTGATTCTAATTGGCTGTGCTGGTTATTCCCCTCCATTTGCCTCTCTGATCCACTCTCCCCCTTGACCACTCTGTGCCAGGCCCCAGGATGCTGACTACTGTGGCTACATTATCTGGTCCCCTGCCCTCTGGCTTCTAGCTGAGTTCGATCACCAGGAGGCGCTGGCAGGAGATTAGAGGCAGAGATGTTGGGGAATGTATTGTCCCTGCTAGACCGTGGCTTTGTGGGTAGCTGGATTTCGCTATCAAAGGTCAGAGTTTGTGTGTCTTATGGCTCCATCTATGGTTCAACTCTTTCTGGGGAGAAAAGGCTTTCGGCATCCCTTGTGGCTGCCTTAGCCCTTGCCCTGCCACAGCTCGGCAAGTATAGTCATGTGTCACTTAACAACGGGGATATGTTCTGAGAAATGTGTTGTTAAGCAATTTTGTTGTTGTGTGCATATCATAGCGTGTACTTACACAAACCTAGATGGTGTAGCCTGCTATACTCCTACACCATATGGTGTGGCCTATTGCTCCTAGGCCACAAACCTATACAGCACATGACTGTACTGAATATTGTAGGCAACTGTAACACAATGTATTTCTGTACTAGACATGTCTAGATGTAGAAAAGGTAAAGCAAAATATGGTATTATAATCTTATGGGACCATCATTGTATATGTGGTCCGCTGATGACCAAAATGTCACGTGACGCATGACCGTAGCCCCTGGCTGACATTCCCCGTCCCTGCCATCCCCTGACGGCCCCATACTCACTCCCAGAACTCTACCACAGCGCTGGTCATGTTGGTGGTGTTGACCATGCTGTAGTTGGAGAAGCAGCGGTCCGTGTTCCAGGGGTTGTCGCACTGTTTCCACGGCAGTGTCTGCAAGGACACAGTCATGAGGACACATCCCACTGGGCTCCCAGGGGCTGGCATGAGAGGTCCCAGTGCACCCTGCCCACCCTCATGGTCCCCAAGCCTCCTCACACCTCCCTTTCCCAGCAGCTCTGGGAGGTAAGTAGCATTATGATCCCCATTTGACAGATCAGAGAGGGACAGTGACTTGCTTGAGAATACACAGCTACTAAGTGCCAGGGCTAAGATTTGAACCTCAACCCGTTCACTATGAAAACAGCCTTCCAAGCTGCAGCTGGGGCTACTTCCCCACCATGTGACCTTGGGCAAGAGATCTTGCCCATCTAACTCTCACTGCGACGACAGCAGCAAACACTTACAGGGCTTGGTCTCGGCCAGGCGCGATTCTAAGTTCCTTACACATATCTGCTCCTTAATCCTCACGAGAACCCTATGAGGTGGGTTTCACTTTGTTTTCTTTCATTTTTTAATTGTGATAAAATTATACGTAACATTTACCATCTTAACTGTTGGTGAGTGTACAGTTTAGAAGCATGAAGTATACCCATAATGTAGCTCCCTTAGCCCCGCCACACCTCTGCAAATATAGTCATGTGTCACTTAACAATGGGAATACATCGTGAGAAATGTGGTGCCTAACATTGTCAGCGTCCAGCTCCAGAACTTTTCTCGTTTTGCAAAACTGCAGCTCCACCCACTAAACAACAGCTCCTCATCCCCCTACTCACAGCCCCTGGCAACCATCATTCTACTTTCTGTCTCTATAAATTTGACTGCTCTAGGGAACCCATATCAGCAAGATCCTACAGTATTGTATTTTTGTGACTGGCTTATTTCACTTGACATCATATCCTCAAGGTTCATCCATGTTGAAGCACGTGCCAGAATTTCCTTCCTTTTAAAGGCTGAATTACATTCCATTGTATGTACAGACCACATTTTGCTTACCAATTCATTTATCAATGAACACTTGGCTTGCTTCTACCTTTTGGCTACTGTAAATAGTGCTGCTGTGAATAGGAGTGTACAAATATCTCTTTGAGAGCCTGCTTTTCATTCTTTAGGTATCTACTCAGAAGCAGAATTGCTGGATCATGTGGTAATTCTATGTTTAACTTTTTGAGGAACTAGGGCAGATTCTAATTTTATTTCCATTTTGTAAATGAGGGCACTGAGACTCAGAGAGGTTAAGTCTCTTTTCTGAAGTTGCACAGCTGGTATATAGTAGAGTCAGGATTTGAACCCAGGCTGTCTGTGTCCATATAAAATGGACTAACAATACACACTTTAGAGGGGTGTCATGAGGATTGGATGTGAGCCTACAAGGAGTGTCTGGCTCACAGGAGATGCTAAATTCATGAGGCTATGGCTGTTGTGGGGAGACCAAGGCCCACAAAAGACAAACCGAGTTCCCCACTCCTGGAGGAATGACCTTGTCAGCAGAGTGGTGGCCACGGCAGGCGGAGGGTGGGCTCTGGGTGTGGCTCCTGCTGGAGGGGGTGGCCAAAGGGACCACTCACCGTGGTGAAGGAATTGTACAGGTAGTAGATGGCCCAGGAGATGATGACGATGTAGTAGATATTCAGCCAGAATGACAGCACAGCAGCCGCAAGGCCCACGCCTGGGAGCAGAATACAGACACACATCCATTTAATACAGACTTAACATGAACTGTCCTGGCATGTTCCATGTCCTCTACAATCTTATCGATCTCAGAGAGAGGCATTACTGAGGACACTGAGGTTAAGAGAGAGGCAGTGACTTGCTGAAGGTCATGTACATCTGGCAAGCCAAGGGGCCAGGACTCATGTCTGGGGCCCAGTGCAGACTGGTGGCAGGCAGGGCTGGGGTCTCAGCTTGCCAGACGAGGTGGGGCCCAGGCCCTCAGTCAGTAAGCATGACTCACCATGTATCTACCTGGGTGCCTGTCAGGCACTGAGCACAAGGCAAAGCAAGTCACACCCAGCTCTCGCAGGGGAAATGAATGGGCTAACAGGACAGAACAGGCTGATGTGCGGGAGATTCTGGATTGGGCTTCTCCACCTCCACCTCCCTAGTTTCTGACCAGCACTGTCATCTGCCACCTGGCCCCTTGCAACAGCCCTCATTCTGCTCAGACATGCACCTGATGGACGGATATGTGATGTCAACCCTGGTCTGGGTAGACAGCTCCCTCTCTCCAGAGGGGCAGGGGTGTGTGTGGGCAGGGGCACCACCACCCAGGGCTCTGCTCTGCAGACTTACCCTTGAACATAGGAGCCAGCTTCCATACCCCCAGCCCCCCGATGGAGGTGTACTGGCCCAGGGAGCACTCCAGCAGGAAGAGTGGGACCCCCGCAAAGATGAGCGTCAGGAAGTAGGGGATCAGGAAGGCTCCTGCAGGGGAAAGAAGACAGAGCTCGTGGCCCCAAGACTTTCAAGACCTGCCCTTGTAGAGGGAGTGCCGTGGTTCTGGGTCCCCATCCAGGATTTCTCTATACCTGCCTCAAAAGTAGGACCCACAGCCAACTGCAGGCCCAAGGACAGCCTTATGTGAAATACATCCCATTTTTTGCAGGTGAGTAGATGAACTTCTTGGTATCATTAACAGAGGACAATCGTCCTTCAGGAATCTTTTGATAAAGGGATAAGAAACAAGAAATGGGGCCTGGTGCTCCCTCTGGAGTCTTTAGGGGGGCTTTTCTCCTACAGTTGCCCCAGAAAAATGCCTAAGCAGGATCCTTTTTGCAGGGTCCAGACCCAGCCAGGAGGTCTCCAGGCCAGCACCTACCCCCACCATTTTTCCCGCAGAGATAGGGGAACCTCCAGACGTTGCCCAGGCCGATGGCATAGCCCACACAGGACATGAGGAAGTCGAAGCGGCCCTTCCACGTGTCCCGGTCGGGGAGGTCTGCTGCCTTCTTCTGCACCTTGACCACCAAGGTTTTGGGCTTGTCATTGGCCACAGGGGCCTCGCTGACCTCGGTGGAGATCTGCCCATCAGCCACCTTGCTGCCGTTGGTCGCCATGTCTCGGAATTTGGACGCAGGGGTCCTGGCAGATGGACGTGCGATGTCAGCCCCGGTCCACGTGGACAGCAGTTTTGCGGCTCAAGGGCACCCTAGGAGGACAGGGGTAGGGTGACAGGCACAGAAAGAGAGTATGACCTTGGAGTTGCCTCACCCTTAAATGACAAAAACAAAATAACCCATGAACAAACTAGGGGCTTGAAAAGGCTCTCTATAAGCTCTTCCTCTCACCCACCCTCGCTCCTGGAGGAAGGAAGGTGACTTTTATTTCCAAAGACACAGCGATGGTTCCTGGCCTAGCTTCAACTCCGGCCATCTGTGTCCAACCCTCTGTTGTATGTCCTGCTCAGAGGAGAAATCTGAGGCCACCAAACTTCCAACATGAAATATTAAGTATTTAATCATAGAATCTTTAACTTTGCCTTCAAGGATGCAATTGGGAGCCTTGTCCCACTCTGCAGCCATACTAGCCATGGCCAGGGCGAGCAAGAAAGAAGTTCAACCTGTGGTTGAATGGGGAGAAAGGTGGCCCCACTATGGAGGGTCCCAGTGAAGACAACAGAGCCTAGGAGTTACAACCTCTGATCACAGTCCACTTTTATCACTTTTGAGCTGTATGACTTTAAGTACACTCAACCTCTGTGTGCCCCTATCTTTTAAAATGAGGAAGACACTGGTACATCTCTCACTGGGTTGCAGGAAGTCCTGAGTTTATACTTTTAACAAACTCTGCTAAAGGAGATTCTTATACTGGCAGCCCAGCCCTGGCCCTCAGCTAAGGACCACTGGTTTAGAGGACCTCTTTCAGCCTTCAGTCACCGCAAGATATTCTACTGACACCCTGAAGCCTTCTTACCTTTTTATTTCCAGGGGCAGCATGGGGTACAGTACAGTGGAGGAAACTGGGCTGAGACCAGTCCTGAGTTCAAATTTCCAGTCTGCCTTCCACCAGCTGAGTACTACTGCTCAGTACTACCACTCAATACTATTAAGTACTGATCTTGTTTGTGCTCAGTTTCCTCATGTATAAAATGGGGGCAATCCCCTCTGGCTTATAGAGTTGCATCAAAACTCAGCCGTAATCGCTGCAAGAGTGCTTTTCGTCAGCCTGGTTAAGAGGGAGAACTCCACTCATGGATGTTGTTACTGTGGCTGTTGATGTTACCTGATGGTCGTCGGGGGTGGGTCAGCTCCAGAAGGGCTCCTTCTGCCACTCTGGATGAGAGCCTGCAAAACAGAGAAGGGAAGGAGAGGAGGGATGGCGAAGCAGCGGTGGGCCAGGCAGGCAGCTCCTACAGAGGGCAGCGGGGGTGCAGGAAGCCTGCCAGGTCGTCCGGGCTGTGCGTGTGTCCCGCAGAGCATCCCCAGCCAGGGTGGCCGCAGCGAGTCCATGCAGCATGGCACTGGCCCTCGGGGTGCTGGGAACATGCAGGAGTGGGGCCTGCTGCCCTCGGGACAGCTGTGGGGGTGGGATGAGGGCAGCGTGGAGAAGACATTCCATAAATTTATCAGAGGAGAAGAGAAACCAACAGAGGGGCTGCTGAGACTTTTCTCCATCCTCCATCCAAACTCGTGGAAATGTTACAAAAAGGCCACGTAAGAACACGAGAAAGAGCACCTTGTTTTGGGGTGAGAAAGGCAGGTTTCCAGAGAGTTTATTTCGAATTATCCAATTTTTGCCGCCTCCCCCCAAATTTATTTTAAAAAAGGATATATCCAAAGATGACTACAATGCTTAGTTTATGAGTGACTTTTGTTTTCTTCTTTGTGCTTTTTTTTATTTCTATAATGTTCTACAAAAGTGATTTAAATTAATAATATCACACAAAATAAACTTATGGAACCCTCGGAACAACCAGAAAATGTGAAGCACCAGTCTGCGGACCCTCAGAGGCGGGAGCTGTGCCAAAGCAAGGTGCGGTGTGAACCTGGCCCTCCCCCGTGACCTCCACCCCGCAGCTTTGCCCAGTGGGGGCCCAGTCTGCTGTGGACTGGCCCTCCAGCCCTTCACATGCAGTCCCCATTACCAAACACCATCATCTCCTCCCAGAGTTCACGGAGAACCAGGCCATCTTCAGATCATCCAAACTTTCCTGCCACCCCTGCTCCTCGTTCTCAGGGATGGCCTGCTCACACAGGCTGGTCTTGGATGCCCATCTAGTTCCTGGCCTGGGCATGGCAATGTCAGAGAGAGCTCTGGACTCAGTAGGGTGCCTGCCTCCCCTCCTCGAGAATGGCAGGAAGTAAGAGGCGGCCGATTCTGTGGTCTACCAGGGAGTCTCGGGATAGGCAGGAGAGAGCAGCCTCAGTCATTAACTGTCCTAACAATGATGCCCTTGCCTGTCCCATGGTCTACTCTTGTGGGCTCCAGCTGCCATATTTGTTCAAAATGATCCAATTACCTTGGATCAAGACTGACCACCTGACCCAGGCTAGCCAATCAAATTCCTTCCCTGGAAATTTGGCATGGGACCCAGGAAGAGGGGCAGTTTTGCCAGTGACTTGGGAACTCTGGGGCAGCCATCCTCTGCCCATCTTGTACTCAGAGTGAGAGTTGGTCTGCTGAGGAAGGAGAGAACTAGAGATCAAAAGATAGAGTGTCTTGAAGCTCCTAGTTTGCAGTTCCAGGCTTTCTTCAGGCTGGTACTTGGATTTTACAAAATATTCCCATAGTCATGAAACAGATGTTTTGCTTACATTGGCTTGGGGGTTCCTGTTGCAATCTTAAATCTCTGCACCATCCTTCTGGTTCACCAGGAAGTTCAGTCCACGAGTTCTTCTCCATGACTATATTGAGCACCTCCTCATGCCAAGCCCTGAGCAATCAGAGATGGTGGCTGCTCTGAAGACCCCACCATAAAGAAGACATACATGTGATTTCCAATTTCTGGAATATGGGGATATGTATTCAGATTCAGCTAAATGCCTATAACTTCCCTAGGAAGAGCCACATGACTATATTTGGAGTTTTCCTTTTAGAAGATGTGGCACATATGAAGATAAACGAAGTAAAGCCATGAATTGATACAACTCAAACTTCTTTGAGGATTTAGGACTGAGAAGGCTCTTTACTTACACAGCGGCAAAGCCACCCTAGTGCTAAGTCAGACAGACCTTGGCTCCCTCCAACACCTGCTAATGCTGGGTGAGTTACTTCACCTCTCTGACCCTCATCTATAACATGGGAGGATAATAATACCTCCTTCAGAGGGTTATGGTGATGATTAAATGAGATCATGTGTATTAAGCGTGTACAACTATGCCTGGCATATAGTTAGGGTTTAGGAAATCTCAGTCATTGTTATCACTGCAATCGCCGCCATCTGAGTATGGATCCATTGTTCTTAATCTGGCATTCACAACTTCCCAGAAGGCTACAACAACAACAATAATAATACCGACTAACGTTTATTAAGGGTTTACTATTCAGGTCTTTCAGTGTCTTCAGCATTTTAAAAACTCCAATGGAAATCATCCTTTTAGTCCCCCTGGGGAATACCAGCTAACAGAAATGTCAAGTCTCTTGGCGTTGGGCTCTCTTTGTACCAAAGCAAAGAAGTCTAGCTCAGCACCTTGGGCCAGTCAGAAGCTGGGAGTGGTACATGTGTTTGTTAATACAAAAAATAATTATTCTGTAATAAAGTCTGGTAGTAAAAATAATCCCAAACATCTAGTCCATGGGAGGGAATTGATAAAGAGCCTCCTGCTAGTGAACGCGCCTGGGACCCAATGCTTAAATGGAGTGGTCCCAAGAAGCGTGCCTCACCCCGCACACCTGGGGAACAGTGCTTCGGCAGTTTTAATTCCTGGCACTTCCCTCTCCTATGAAAAATAACATGCAGAAAGCGCAGGTGTGTGTGAGTTCACGGCAGGGTAACTTGGCTGTCTTTCTAGAACATTTCTCTGAAGCAAAACCAACCTTTTTACAAGTTGTTACTTTTCCTTTCCTGAGACACACCCCTGTATTTTGTGGCTCTCTGGGATCATGTTGGAGGACAGCTCTGTGGGTCTGTAGTGGCAAGACCACACGTTTCTTCCACCTTGTCCTGAGTGCCAGTCTGTGATCAGCCTCCTCTACCGGCTGGTGGAGCAGGCAGAAGAAACACCTCTCACCTTCTCATGATCTGGGCATTTTTCCAAAGCCTTCTTCCAGCGTCTTCCCGTTCTTCTTCATCAGGTAACAACATTCCGGAGACCCAGAATCCGGCTCCACGTTCCTTCAGGTGCATACTATACCATGATTAACTTAATTCCACCAAAGCCATGTTCACAGGGCACTACTAATGTGAGACCACCAGTGACGACAGGTCAGGTCCTCTGTACTCGCTCACTAACACATTCATTCTGCAAGTATGTACTGAGCACATGCTGTGTGCTAAAACGACAATGCAGCCGTCTCTTCAAGCATTTTATATTCTGAACTACACCCTGGTTGCCAGAATCTGAATCAGTGAACTAACAGGTTCCAGCAGAAAGATTCATTTATGTAAATACTTAGTGAGGCCTCCTATGTGCGTGGAGCTGGGGTGGATACTCAGGGTGTGAGAATTTAGTAAGACAAGACACTTGCCCTTGTCAAGGTCATGGCCTAGAAGGAGAAATATTTCTGCCTATAGCTGATCATAATACCCTGTGATAGTGCTGCAAGAGGTGTAAGAACAAGACACGGTAGGCCTAGAAGAAACGCGTTAATACAGCCAGAGAACGTATCCTAGACGAGGGGTCACTTGAGCAGGGCTTTGAAGGTTGAATAAGTATTCATCAGGTTTAAAAAGAGAGAAAAGGTGTTCCAAGTGGAGGGAAACACGTGTACTAAAGTACAAAGTGTGAAACTAGGAAGGTCAGTATGTGAAGGGTCTTGGACACTGGGCTAAGGAACTTAGGGACTAGCTGCAGGGATGGGGCAGGGCTGATAATGGGATCAGATTAGTAAACCAGAAGATGACTCGCTCATGGGGCCTCTGGGAAGGATGGAATTAGTGAAAGATACTCCAGGCAGGAAGATGGAGAAATGTTCCCAGGATATCCCATCCTTCCTCAGTGTATGCTCTATGACCAAGTGTTAAAGCCATTTATAAAAATGGGGCCAAACCAAGCACAAAGAATTCCTCTGCCAATCTCTGAATGACAAGATGCTTTGTTAGGGAAAGAAAACATGTACAGTTTGGAAGCCCTACATCAGAAGTGGCAAAATGGGTCAAAACTGGCCCTTGGGCTTGTTTTATTTGGCCTGAGAAAAAAAAATTCAGTCTGAATTAGGAGCCAGAAATGGGACTTTCTGGGATACAGTATTTCAAACAGAGGGAGCAGCAAGTGCAAAAGCCCTGAGGCAGGAATGAGCCTGGCACCTTTGAAAGACACCAAGGTGGCCAAAGTGGCTGGAGTCCAGTGTGAGCAGTGTGAGAGGAAACGGATTCAGGAGGAGGTGTTGGGCAGGGGCCAGGTCACACACGTGTCAGAGGCCACAGCAAGAATTCAGGTTTCATTCTAAGTGGGATGGGAGGAAGTGGGGGGTTGCAGTGGTGGGGGAAGAGTCTCCCTCTGGTTGCCCAGAAGAGGCTGCATAGGGGCAAGGGGGAAGCAGGGAGACATGATCAGAGGCTGCCTGTCCAGAGAGATGACAGCGGCTTGCATGGGGGTCACTGGACCGGCAGAAGTTGGGGAAGTGGCACTGGCACCCACAATCTATTCTGGATGTGGCGCCCTTGGGCCGTGGGCCTTGCTGGATGATTGGCTGTGAGCAGCCCAGCCCTGGACCAGATGGCAGGCAAGGGGGAGGGGAGTGTGTGGAAGCCGCCTTGGACAATCTCCCTCTGTCCCACTGCATCAGAGGGACAGGCGGCTGCATGGAGTGGGGACCTAGGCAGAGACCAAGAGGTCAGGGCTGGAGTCTCAGGGCTGCCATTGTCCCAGGCCATGGCCCCACCATGGAGTGAGTGGGGAGCCCTGAAAAGCCAGGGAAGCAAGGGGGGGGGAGCAGTGGGTCTAGAAGTAGGACCTGCTCTTCCCCTCCCCCTACCCCACACCACTCCCTCCATGAGGCTGTGCTTGCTTTGCTTTGCTCTCGTTCTGTAATTACAGAAATTACAGAGGCTCGCTTCGACTGCAATCAATCTAGTTTGCCTTTATTTCTTTTTGAAACTCCGTGGTTCAAGAAAGAAATTAATATTGAGTTTGGCTTCATTCCAAGGGGAAACATAATACAGTTTATTCTCTGCCTTTGGGAAAAATGCTAGGCTCAATCCATTGGACAAGGCTTTATTGAGCATCTGTTGTGTACCCAGACTCATGCCAGCTCCTATCGAAGGAGAAGAGCTAGCATTTATTGAGCGCCTATTGTGTGCCAGGCATTTTGCAGGCACTATGTCATCCAGGAGTCATTCCAACTATGTAAGCCAGGGCTACTTCACCCATCTGACAGATAAGGAAACAGCCTTGCCAGCCTGGGGTCTCAAATTGCCCAGTGATTTCAGGGCCTTGCTTCTCAAAGTGCGGTTCTTCAAGAGACAGCATCAGCATCACCTGAGAGCCTGTCAGAAATGCAGAATCTTGGGCCCCACTCAAGACCTATGGAATGAGAAGCTGATTTTTAACCAGGTCCCATGATTTAGGCACATACGACAGCTTCAGAAGTTGTTAAGTTAGGGATGACCCAGATTATTTCATGGGACTTCGTTCAAATCTCTGTGCAATAGGGCTAGATATCTGGCTTGCTTGAGTCCTGATTTTCTCATCTGTAAATGTGGATTTCACAGAATTGCTCTGAGAATTGCATGATAATGCATGGAAAGAGGCCAGCCAAGGGCCTGGCACACAGGAAGTGTCAATAAATAGCAGCTTAGGCTGCCGCTCAAAGAGATGAATGGCCGCAAAAGTGCTTTGTAATTGAAAAATGTTATACAAATGTGAAGACCAATTAATACTGGATGATCAGGTACAGAAGGTTAGACGGAGGTTGGAATTGTGCAGGACAGCCGGTGCTGTGGGCAGCACTTGCCACGCACTGTCCTGGAGATCAGGGAAAGCTCCCTGGAGAATGTGCCCTGATGGAAAGGGAGCCGCCAGAGAGGGTCTCCAAGGCCCAGCATTTTAACAAGACCTCAGAGGCCAGCCAGGCCTGTGGTGGGATGCAGGCTACAGGAGAAATGAGCTGGTTGGGACAGCTTGGGGCCTAAATGGGAGGCCTCCATTCTTGGATCCTCAGCCCCATGCACAGTGGTGCTTAGGGCCAAGACACAACTGGCCTCCTTCCTGGTCCAGACTTGCTCCATGCCAAACCGGTGCACCTGGTCTACCATGGCATTCTATAGATGAAGAAAAAAACTCACCGAGGACTGGTGGTTGGCCCAAGGTCACACAGCATGAGAGTGGCCTGAACATTACAGACTCCCACCCAGCTCCCAGCCAGCCACATACTCTTACTCAAGAGACGAAGGAAAGCAGTTTCATGCCTTGGTATAAATCCCTCAGTTGCCTCAACGTACCTGAGAGGGAATTTGCAGAAGCAGGTGTCTTTGTCAGTAGTATTTATTGCATGCCTACTCTTTACAACATCCCACTGTGACTTTCAAGTAAGCTACTTATTTTCTCAAAGTTTTTGTTCTGGCCGGGCGCGGTGGCTCATGCCTGTAATCCTAGCACTTTGGGAGGCCAAGGCGGGTAGATCATGAGGTCAGGAGATTGAGACCATCCTGGCTAACACGGTGAAACCCTGTCTCTACTAAAAAATACAAAAAATTAGCCGGGCGTGGTGGCGGACTCGTGTAGTCCCAGCTACTCGGGAGGCTGAGGCAGGAGAATGGCGTGAACCTGGGAGGCGGAGCTTGCAGTGAGCTGAGATTGCGCCACTGCACTGCAGCCTGGGCGACAGAGTGAGACTTCGTCTCAAAAAAAAAAAAAGAGTTTTTGTTTCTTCATCAATAAAGGAGGTCAATAGTGACCACTTCCCACTCTGTGATGACTGGATTTGAATTTTCTAGCACTGTGCTCAGTTCAGGAGGTGCTAAATACACTGAAGCTAAAATGATCGTTTGTCCCATTTTGCAGATGATGGCACTAAGGCCCAGAGAGGTCAAATGACCTACCCAAAGTCACACAGGACTTGACCCAGGCCCTCTGACTTATAGTCTGGTGCTATTTGCTTGTCTAGGAAGTGCCTCCCAGGCACTGGCCTGTGTGAAATTCCTTGAAGCCATTAGACCTATTGGGCCTCATGACCTGACCTGCCCAAGCATGCCTGCTGGATGCCAGAGGGAAAGAAATGTGACTGCATGGAGATGAGCTTGCCTAGCCTCACTGTGCTAGGACAGATGAATAAATGGAGGCTCTAGCCCTTCCCCTCTGCTCTCAGCCTCTGAGAGCCTAGAAGTCAGGTTTTCTAGGACACCTCTGAAACCACAATGTGGAAGAAGGCCAGAAGGCATCCCCACCCCGACAACCCAGGCGAGAACAAATTCAACGTTGCAACTACTGGAATATGACAGACCCATCCAATGGTGAAACAGATTCCAGGAGTATGGTTCTCCTGCTTCTGCAGCCGCTTGCAGAAAAGAAAAATTCCTCAACTTTTCATTAACAAGGGGTGAAAGAAAAAGAAGAGCTCAAGGGAGGAAGTGAGCTGGACACACTAATGTGCCAGGGGCCACTCTAAATACTTTTTGTCTATTAAATTGCTGTTAGCCCCCATTTTATTGATGGGTAAACTGAGGTACAGAGAAGTTAAAGTGACTTGCCAAAGGTCTCCCAGTTAGGAGCTAGGGGCTCCAAGCCTTGACCCAGGCAGCCGGGCTCCTGTGTCCAAGCTCTTAACCACTCTGCTGTCTCTAATGGGGTACCTGTGGAACCCCCCAAGCCCTCCATTTGGGGTGTACAAGTATGGCCTATCCCCAGCAGCCACCTCCCTCCAGGACAAACCTCCACAAGGACAAGGCCTGCTGTTCTTTTTAAGAAACTCAAGAGAGGCTGCCAGCATAAAAGCCTCTGAGTTCTGGCTCTAAAATGGCTCCTATGGTTGTGCTGGACAAACCCTACAGGTATCCAGGGAGTCTCTGGGAGGTCACGTGGGATTCTGGCTGAGCCGTGGGGCTGGAGGTTCTAATCAGAGTCCCCAGGAGGCAGCCAGCCTCTAGGGGCAGCACTGCCCTCTTGGAGACCCCAGCTGTCCTCTAACTGCAGACATGGCCTGTGTCTTGCAGCTGCCGCGAGGAGCTGACCTGAGGAGGAAGGGCTTGACACCCTGAAGTCCAGTAGACACAGGTTTGAAATCTCACCCTAAACTTACTAGCTGTGTGACCCTATGCCAGTCCCTTCCCCTCTCTGTGCCTCAGCTTTCTTCTGTGCGCAAGCAGGAGAGTCAGACTCCAATTTCCAGCTCCACCTCACTCTGATCCAATCCTGCTTGTCTCGCTCACACCATCAGTGGTTTACTAACGTCTGTTCCAGCCCCTAATTATCTATAGTGCCCAACTGAGCACCTCATTTTGTCAAGGCAATTTTCAATCCAATCCGCATCTACTGCGCACCTCCAGGGAGCCGGGCCTCATGCTGGGTGCTGAGGGACAAAGATGCAAGTTGGAGTCTGAGTCCTGCTGCCACTGTGCTCTTGGGACAGCTGGGAGATGGGCCATGGACAATCCACATCCACGGTGTAAGTTCTTCCACAGCACACAGAGAAGGAGAGGTGGCGTCCTGCCCTGGGGTCTGGGTTCAGGCAGGCAACTGGGAGGGGTAGCATTGGGTTTGGTGGAAAATGGAGCAGAAGTGGGGATATTTTTAAAATAATCATAGCTAGAGGAGCAGGACCGGACTGCTTGCTCTTAACCGCAACCCTAACTGCTCCTGGTCCATTCCAGGCAGACAGAACAAAGCCAAAATACAGAACATATTTGAAGACAGTGAGGAGGCTGGCTTGGGGGCCAGAATCTGGGGTGATTTAGGGAAACGTGGCCAGGAAGCCGCCAGTAGTAGTAAAGAACTCTGATGCAGGAAAAGAGGGCACATTTTACTCTGTAATGAGAATGATGATCACACCGAAGGCTGAGGGAGTGCTTAATGTATTTCCTGCCTTTCTGTACTGCACACTGTACAGATGAGGAAGCCGAAGTTCAGACAGTCAAACAACTTCTCAGCTCCCAGACACTGCAGTTTGATTCCAAAGCCCATGTTCTTAACTATCCCTCTCCACTGTGGGCATGGAGTGGTCACCAGGGCTGCCACCTGAACCATGGAAGGTGGGGAGATTTGATGTGATGGTGACTTGGCAAGATCCCCCAGCAGCTGTGTGGGGAGGAAGAGAGGAGAGGGAGCATGGGTGGAGGTTGCTGTAACAGGACTGGTGGAAGGATGAGAGACAGTGCCTGAGCCAGGACCATAGTGGGGGCGAGGAGGAAGGCCTGGTCACCCTATACAACATGGCTTCTCTCCTGACTAATTACAGATTCTTCTGTCTTAGCTTCCCAGCTGCACCGTCACCTCTGCAAGAACAGGGCTCAGATCTTCCACCTGCTCTGCTTCCCCGACAGCAGGCAGCTTAAACAGTGCTAGATATGCGTGCGCTCTTCTGGGTTCTGCCCTCTATGGCAGCAGACATTGTTCTTACAAGGCCTCAGCACAGGAACGTTTGCTTCGGAGAAGGCGGCAGGTCTACAGAGCAGTGGTGTGCTGGTAAGTTTTAACAACGGGCTCTTAGGAAACAAAACAGAAGACTCAGTGTGCAGCACCTGCTGATTTCTGTGGTGTAAACACTCCCACCGTGACCCGTGCAAAGTACGAATACGAGGTCACAGGATTGGGTGTGCGCCATCCGTGATCAGGCTCCAGCACACCACTACGCCTTAGGCCTGGTTCTTCTTGTGGGGCCAGTGAGGCATGCTCTCGGGCAGAAACTGGCCTTGCTTCCTGAGTGGTTTAATGCTGGAAACCCTCTTGATTGCTTCCTGTAAGGAAAGCCCCGGACGCCAGCCCCTGGGCTGGCCCTGGAGCGCATGCTGGGGCCAGTGGGTGCCCACAGAGATACCTGCTGCAGGGCAAGGAACATCGCACCCTGGGATCAGATACGGGAACTTGGAGGCATCCCCTGGGTGGATTTAAAAAAGCGGAGAGGGATGGAGAGAGAGGAGGGTGGGAAGGAGGGGGAAAGGAGAAAAGGGAGTGGAAGGAGAGGAGGAAAGAAACAGACAAGGAGGAGGCTGGGGTAAAGGAGCAGAGTGATGAGGAGGAAAACAGGAGGAGGAAAGGAGGCACACAGGAAGGGATCAGAAAGGGGAAAGAGGAAAAACAAGGGCAGAAGGAAAGAAGGACGGAAGAGAAAACAGATGTGCCATTCACTGCTTGTAAGCTGTCCAAGGCTCTACTGTGTCAGCTCACTGAACCCAAGGAGGGAGGGAGGTAGCCTACCTTTCAGCCAAGAGAAGCCTGAGGTTGGCGGAGGCCAAGGTCAAAAGTGGCGGAGGAGCCGGGATTTTTGAACCCAGGCTGCAGGGCCTCTTCCACTGACTTCCTTCAGTTGGTTCTGTGTTTGCTGGGGGCCCATTAGTCTCAACCTTCCACGCAGGGCAGCTGCCTCCCCACACTAGCTGGAGCCCCCAACCCTGTGCTGGGTATGAGGGCAAGCCCCTGTGGAACAGGTCCGGGTGCCCTCCCTCTGCACCCTCACCGCCTGTTCCAGGCTCCTTTCTTCCTTCTAGCTCTGATGGGTGTGGGACTTTCTGGAGGACTTCAGTTCCAGGGGATGCCTCTGTAAAAGCCCCGTGCTCAATCGGCCAGAAAGGATGAACTCAGACCAGGAAATAAGAGCGGCATGATGACCTTTTGCCATTCTTTTACATCACTCTTTGCCTTTTAAAACACACTTGTAAGAAGCCCATGGGGTTAAAATAGCTGTTCATTTCTGTTCAAGATGTGCTTGGAAGGCTCCGACGGGCATTAAGGTAAAGGCCCTTTAAGAACTCAGATTTGGGGAAAAGGAAACATAACACTGCAAGGGCTGCCTGAACTAAACGATGAACTAAATAAGTCACGTGCAGGAGCACAGCCCAAACGGAGAGCTGGCTTAGCGTCGCAGAAGGCACATCCAAGACAGTGGCTGCAGACAGCGCCATGGCTCTTTATCAAGCGTCCACACCTGGGACTGCATTCCTCTCTCTCTCTCAACGGCTCTGCAGGCTCTATCAGCCCCTTCTAGAGACAATCAGACTGAGCCCCAGAGAGAAATTGTCTGGATCAAGATCACACAAGGTCACAAGAAGAACCACCAGGGATCTCAACGTGGTGGTTTTGGGCCGAATGGATCCCACAAATATGTTTGGTTGAGTGGTATTGGATTTGAATTTTAGAACTTGAACTTGCATGCTTTGGAGAAGGGCAGGGGTGATGTGTTTTCTAGTTTACTACAAGTCCCACCATTACTATCATCCTATCCCTGACCTCTTTATGCATTTCTGTGACCTGTCTGGCCCTCAATGGCCCCTGAATTTGCAGTCCTTATATACACGGTGCAATCGTAGTCACTCAGTAGAGCTCTTTCTCTGAGCAGTGGAAGACGGATGAGGGTTAATGTCCCCTTCCCTAGGGGATATGTCGAACTCTTGGGGGTGGTGAAGTTTGAAAAAGCATGTTTGGTGTTATAATTTTATATTTAGGAAACAACAAATCCTATTGTTCTCTTAATAAAAGCTCAGTTGGATTTTAAAAACTGCAGAGAGACTCTGCTTTAGAATATTCTGCAAGAATGAGGGAGGCGTGTATTTTCAGAGTCAGTTAAGGGTCAGATTCCAGGGTCTAAAATATTTTCCCACAATATAAAGGCTAATTTTATTTTTAAAAGACTTGAATGCTCACGTTCACCAGTGCATCTGTTCTTGACTCACTCACTTAGCTGTGGAAAGGAATTTTATGGTATAGAGCCCCTTGTTTTTGTAAAGTGAAAACTCCTATGTAACAAGAACAGTCTACCCATTTGGTAAAATCAGATTATTTATTTATTTATTTATTTATTTTCGGAGACAGGGACTTACTCTGTCACCTAGGCTGGAGTGCAGTGGCATGATCTCAGCTCACTGTAACCTCTGCCTCTCAGGCTCAAGCAATCATCCCACCTCAGGCCCCCAGCTAGCTGGGACTACAGGCATGTGCCACCGTGTCCGGCTAAAAATCAGATTTTTATTGAACAAATTTTCTTTAAGTCCCATGA
This sequence comes from Chlorocebus sabaeus, assembly GCF_047675955.1. Lineage (NCBI taxonomy): Eukaryota > Metazoa > Chordata > Mammalia > Primates > Cercopithecidae > Chlorocebus > Chlorocebus sabaeus. Next base: position 53,510,706 of record NC_132925.1, read on the forward strand.
ACAATAAGCAATGCCCTCTTCTGCCTGCCCCTATCATGGCTCCTGACAAACTTCTGATCAGTCTATGATATCCCAAGCAGGAGCTCTTCATAAGTATGCTCATTGTTCGCGGGACTTAAAGAAAATTTGTCCTTCCCTAGGGGCAAGGACACCTCGTTTTGAGTTTCAGCTCCAGTTCAATGCTGTGTGACTGTAGGTTAGTCACCTACCCTCTCTGTCTAAAACAGAGGTGATAACACTTACTTCTAGGGCTGCTATGAGGATTAAATGGGAAAATATGTAGTTAGTACAGCATCTGGGACACAGTAAATGCTTGATATCTGGCAGATATTATAATAAACCACCTGATCAGGGCTTTCATTTATATTTTTAGTTAGTGATGGAAAAAAGTTCTGGGTGGAAGGAAGGCCAGTATTATCTTTTTTTTTTTTTTGAGACAGAGTCTCGCTCTGTCGCCCAGGCTGGAGTGCAGTGGCGCCATCTCTGCTCACTGCAAGCTCCACCTCCCGGGTTCATGCCATTCTCCTGCCTCAGCCTCCTGAGTAGCTGAGACTACAGGTGCCCGCCACCACGCCTGGCTAAGTATTTTGTATTTTTAGTAGTGACGGGGTTTCACCGTGTTAGCCAGGATGGTCTCGATCTCCTGACCTCATGATCCACCCGCCTCCGCCTCCCAAAGTGGTAGGATTACAAGCGTGAGCCACTGCGCCCGGTCCAGTGTTATCTTAACCTATACGCAATCAATATAAAGGAATGGTGGGAGTCACTGGGAGATGCTGATCAAATCAAATTCTTAGAGCAAATTGTTTATTAAACGCGATTCCCAAAGTGGTACGTGTATGTATCCTGCAATTTGGCACACCCGTTAAAATCCTGGTTAAATGTCAACTGTCTTTATTTGTCCACTGAATCAGTCTCCCTGACCCCTCTCCTGCCTGCCTGGAATAGGGGTGTCAAGATCCAAGGTCTTCAGCTCATTGCCTCATAGCTTGGCATCCAGTCCCAGAAACAGCAGCGAACAAATGACCCTCTCTCTCAGAGGACCCAGAAACAGGTTGCTATCTCTGGGGGTGGATTTGCTCAAACAGGTTTGCGGAAACAAACAAAATGGTTGCTTGCATCTAAATCATCAGGATCCCAGCTCTCACCAGCGCTTTTGAAACAGCCAAATGCCTGAGTCCAGCACCCTCTTTCCGCTTCCAAAATGGAATGGGGTTGTCTGCCAGCCTGCATCTTTGCCAGCATGCAAATGATGCACTTTGGGGTTTCACAGGGTATTAACCCCATGTTCTCCAATCCCTGATTAGGGAGGTAAGTATACTGCACCAGCTGTGCTTCTAGAAGAGAAACTAGGTGTGTGGGTGAGAGTGTTTATTTTCCAAAAGCGTTTGCAGCATGGGGTCATTTAGATAGCTGGCATAGAGCAAATACAAATTCCCCCAGTGAGGTGTGCATAGAGGTTTTTAAGGACAGTACGTTTGCAGTGAGGTACACCATTCACACTCTTCAAATGCAAAATATTTATGTATATTTTTGGTGATGGAGCTGTTCATTTGTTCTAGTGATATTTACTAGCCTGGAATGAAGAACCCTGTTATGTATCATGCTTGTACTGTATTAGCCAGTTTCACTCTTCCAACACCACAAATTACAAGCCGATACATGGTTGGGAGCGGACCCTTTTCCTAACCTCTCCCCTTTGGTTCATAACAACAGCTGCTGGTGATTGAGCTATGGCCAGGATTGGGGCTTGATGCTTTATCTGCCTCATGATATGCAGTCTCACCACAATCCTACGAGGTAGGTGCTGGTATTATCCCCATTTTGCAGATGAGGGCACTGAGGTCCAGAGAGGAAGTGACTCGCCCAGGATTATACAATTTAGGAAGTGGCAGGGAGAGATGTGACTTTGGCTCCAAAGCTGATGCTTTTAGCTACCCTGACGTTCTGTTTTCTCCTCCTCTTGGGCTGGAATTGTCATTCCTGGCCCATCAGGACCTCCACAAGCACTTAAGACTTTAGAAAGGTCTCTGTCAACCATCCCCTGGCCCCGCAGGGCAGCCTCCTTCCAGGCCTTCTGATAGCCTAGGCCCTCGTGTTGGTTGGAGGTGTAATCCCAGCTCTAGCTCTTTCCTGGTTGTGACCTGGGGTGAGTCACTTCACCTCTCCTCACCTGACTCTGCACCTCCACAAAGTGCAGGGAAGTATCCCATTCTGACAAGGCTATAGGAAGGATGGAAGTAGAGGAGGCAAGTTGCCCCACCCCGACCAGTCCCGCACCTCCTTCTTGGGGAAGCTTGAGTTCTAGACACGGTCCCCTCCACTCTCCTCTTGTGCTCACTCTCACTCTAGCAGCTCCCGAATCAGCATTCAACACACATCACTCTGCCTTGTGCAACGCCATTATCTCCCGAGGACACAGGCTCCGTTGTCACGGCAACCAGAGTCCTTCCACCAACTCTATTTAATAATTTCTTAACGGAGGAGCTGGGCTGGCTTGGTGGAAGGGAAAGAGCACTGCGTTAGGGGTTAGAAGCTCTGGGTCCTAGCATCTGCAAGACCTAGGACTCTTCCTCTCTAGGCCTCAGTTTACCCATCTATAACACAGGTGTGTCTGAAATACGTGGATTTTGTAATGTTCTCTAGCCTAGAAAGACCTGAGAAATGGCTTTCCAGGTTCAGGAAGCTGGGAACAAGTGACCTGAGCTGCTGGAAATGAGTTGGGGGTTGGAGTGAGATTTGAGTGAGACCCACAGGAAGAACCAGATGCCGCCTTTGGTGACTACACTCTCTCTGCTGAATTGCCTCCAGAATGTTACTCTTCAAATGTTTATGAGGTGTCTGTGATCCTCCAGATTCAGGGCCAGGGTTGGTTAGGAGATGGTGGTTTTGCCGGCAGCCATCATAGCCCTTATCTTCCCCATTTTGCAGATGTGCAAACTGAGGCTCAGAGACTGCAAAGGAGTTGCCTGTGGTGCCTCAGCAAGCGGAAAACCCAGCTCTTCATCCACATCATGCCTCATTTCAGAACCTGGGGCTAAGCTGTGCAGGAAGGTCACGTTGCTTGTACCTGGAGAAGACAGCCTGACCCTGGCCCAGTCCCCTGCCCACCGATCTTGCCCTGGCCGCAATCTGTGTGGCCTCTGGTTCTCATTAAAGGAACCAGCAGATAATCAAAGTAATAAAGAGGTACCCACTCTGTGTTCTTGACTACGGGACCACAGACTCCAAAAGACAGAGCATTCCTGCTCTTAAGGGATCTATGGTTTTCACTGCAAGCAGATCTTCAAAGGGCAGCAAGAGCACCCGGTTTCTTTCTACAATCCAAAATAGGACCTGGCACACAGTAGGTGCTCAGAGTTTTATTCGGTCCAATTGTTTGTCCACATCTGCTCCTGAGGGTAACTAGTCTAGGCCCCCCAGGGGCCTTTAAGAAAATCTCCCAAAGCAGCCACTGATCTATGTCTCCAAGGAGCTGCTTCAGACCCTGAGCTGAAGGGGGTCTATGACCAATGAGGGGACCCTTCCTTTGTGATTCCTGTCTAGCTCCAAGTTTGGGGAGGAGGCTGTTCTGCTCTGGCCCAGGCTGATGGCACCACTTTTAAGTACAGCCGTTGCCAGATCAGTGGCGCTATTTAACTCCTCCAGGGCTGGCGTTTTCATTTAATACCCGTGGAATAATTAACAGTGCTGCATCTGCTCTGTCATTAGTGGCATTCACTGCCATTTGGAGAAAGGGCTCTTATCTTCCTCAGTCATTAGTCTCGGGGAGGCTATTATGGAGGAAATGGAGGAGGAGAGGAGGAAGTGGGGCGTGCAACTTCCCTCCCCTTGCCTGGAGAACTGGCGCCTGGCGCAGGGAGCAGCCGATCGTCCTATCCAATGGTCCAAACCCCTTGGCTGTATGAACTGAGCATGCAAAGCCAAGAGAGGGGAAAGAACCTGCCCACGGTCCCCTACAGGCTTGAGGCCCAGCAGGAGGCAGCTCTCCCTCTTCTTTCTCAGGTCTGCAAGCCCAGGCCTCGGAGCCCTGCAGCCTTGGATCTGATTCCCAACTCTGCCCCGTGTCAGTGATATGACCTTGGGCAACTTCTTGAGCTCCCTGAGCCTCAGTTTCCTTATTGAGGATCCTGGAACGAGGCTTGTGAAGTACTGGCTCAGTGCCTAGGTCACAGGCAGAGCCCAAGACTGACAGATGTACATATCAGATCATTCTGTGTCATTATGCTGAACCAACCTGCTAAAAATGCATATGTAATACATGAGTGCATTTAAATTCCACCTTTAAAAAAATACTCTTCAGTAAGATGACTTCTTCCCTTTCCCCAGGCCTACTTTTTATTTTTTTTAAAATCATAGGTGGGTCCTTGATCTTAAGCTCTGGAAACATCTGACTTGGGCAGGAAGGGGCTTAGTCAGCTCAGGCGGCAGTGAAGCCTGGATTGCAGGCTGGCAGCTCAGACAGTGCCCAGGAAGCTGGTGGGTTTTGCTTTTGGCCACTTCTATTTTGCATTGCTTTCACTTTTTCTCAGCCCTTGTATGGCACAGCCAGAAATGGCGAATACAGAGAAAAAGCCCCTGGCTCCCCCACAGTTATCTTGTCTCAGGTGCTTTTCAGAAGCAGCGTGAGGTTGGCATCACCAAGACCTGGGTCCAGTCTTGGTCTGTGCACCCTGTGGTGAGTGACTCCACCACCCTTGGGCTCAGGGTCCCCTCTGGCAGAAGGGGAGAGTAGCACCTATCATCCAGCATCGGCCTTGGTTCAGGGACCAGTGCCCAGCAGGCCCTCTGAACTCATTGTCAGGGTCAAACTGGACAAGTTCTCTCCCCACCATCCAGCCAGGGAACTGTCAAACCCTCAGGTCTCTTGCCTCCCCCGGCACCTCATAGGGAAGCTCCTAGAACTCGTGATATTTCTCAGTCTCCAGCATGGCGACAGTCCAAAGGCAGAGGGGAGTGGGTCATGGCCAGGGTACAGTGGTTTCCATCCCATATTCCCACCCCATCCCTGCCCTCTTGCCTGGGCATGGCTCAGAAGCACATAAGCTGCTCCTCCAGTGGGTCTGAGCTGAAGCTCACATACAAACACTCCCCACAACCTTCCTGGCTATGAAGACCTTTAGATCCTTCTATGAAATCTCATGGGGGCCCCTGGTGTTCATTTCTCCCCCAATTCACTGAGAAAAGCATTCTTGTGTGCAGGTAGGTGTCTGAGAGCAACCATCCCTTCCTCTCCCTCCAGGTCTGGCTACTGCTGGGAGCCCCCAGCCAAATGATCACTCTTTGGATCCAAACTCTGGGCATAACCAAGGAGATGTTAATCTCTGGCCAGAGCTCAGGTAAAGTTAGAACAAGATGCCATGGCCCTTTTCTCCCAAACCTCACAGCTGTACCTTCCCAAGCTCTCCTGTAAGTCTCGATCTTTGAGTACTCTGTGCTCTACCTCCTACCAGAACTGGTCTCATCTGGACTACTTCTCAAGGGGCTACCTGGTGAACCTGGATTTCAGCCTAGTAAAGGTGATTTCCATCAGCTGGGAAACTAGGGGACAGAGATGAGGAGTCAGGGCTCACTGAGCCTCAGTTTCATCTTTTGGATGAGGATAATAATGGTACTAATAACAACAATAAAATTACCTTCAGTTGAAACTCCCAGGGCTGTCACAAGCTTCAACTGAGAAAACACTGTGAAAACTGAAATTCTACATAAGTGTTAACATATGCATGTAAGCACGTGTGTGCAAAGGAGCCTCATTTGGGTCAAGGTCATTCTGATTTGGGCTTTATGAGAAAACTAGCTTAAAATAAAAGTCACTCTTTATTAGAGAAAGGATTCTTCTCCAGGATCTCAAGGACCATATTTTCTTCCCCTAGAATACTTCATATATGATCAAAAGAAAGAGCAGCTGCAAGAGCATTTTTAGCAAAGTATAACGTGCAGTTCTGATGACCGGGAGTATCGTGATCAGTGCTAAGTTGCAGCAAACCGCAACACTGATACCAAATGTCTTTGCTCACCTCCCTGTGGCTGCTGCCCTCTCCCTGCACAGAACCTCCTTATCAAACAACACATTCATGAAAGCAACCTGCTGTCTATGTTTCAGGGCATCTTTGACCTTGAATGTCCCTCTGGCCAGGGCTCAGTTATCTCAGGAGCTGGCGTGAGACACAGATCTTGCAGACACCAGGCCACCGACAGGTGGGCAGAGCTGCAGGTCACTGTCCAAGGCAGTCACTAACTCCTGCATCCTGAAGCCTGGTCTGTGTGCCAGGATCCCATCCAGCCCCAGTAGCCAGGGGACTCCTTTCACAGCCAACAGGGCCCCTGGCATCCTAAAGTGGCCCGTTCCACCTAGTTGTACATCCCCTGCTTTCAGAGCGCCACAGCCAATCTCTCTGCAAGACCTGGCCTCCTTGTAATTTCCAATTTGTGAGAAATGTAAAAATAGAAGGCCATTCGCTGCAGGCAGCTTGCATGGAATTGGATGCCACTTTTGTGTCACGTCAGATCACGGTAAACGCAGCTGATGGCTTTGTCAGGGCACTCTCAATAGCTTCCCGAGCAGTAAGATGGTGGGGACAAAATTGGGAGACACCCGAGAGTTAGGGAAAGGTGGCTGAGTGCACGACATCAGTACTAGCTGCAAATGAATTTAAAATCTAGGTCCCAAATATGTTGTAACAGGCTGGACATCTCAATTTGAACCCCAGTTCTGCAACCTAGCCGCTGAGGGACCTTGGGCATAAATTCATCTCTCTGCAAGTCAGCTTCCCCAGTTATCATGCAGAAGTTATGCCACCCAGCCTCCCAGAGCTGTGGCAAAGCTCCACAGATGGAATGGATGAAGAAGTGCTTTGTAAACTGTGCAGCTCCTTAACTGGGGTGGAGGCGGTAGGGGGTGCTCATGGTCATTGCCAAGTAAGCAGTGTCAGGGGCTTTTCAGTGGCAGGGATTTAAGCATGCTGTGACTGGGTTTGGGCTTTAAGGCTATTTACTAGCCCAGTGATCCTGCAGCAAGTGCCTTAGCCCCTCCTCAGTTTCCTCACCCTTATAGGGATCATTATGCTATGTATCTCACAGGGCTTTGTGAAAATTAACGCAATGATATAAGTAAGGCACACAGCACAGTCCCTGGCATATTGCCAACATGCAGTAACTGACAGTTATTACTGTTTTTGATACAATTGCATTGGAACAGTATTTAGTGTTTTCTTCCTTTTCTGTTTATGACTGAATTCCAGGTCTCCACTGAAATATCACAGCTTGCATTCACACCTACTGCCTATGCCAGGCAACTCTCCTCTCTGCTACTGGCCCACTTCCCACTGACTCCATAGCCCCTTCCCCTGACCCCAGAGGTCTTGGGTGAGCATGGAGTAGATGAAGATGCTGGATGTTCATACGCTCACTGAGACCCATTTCCTGGGAAGTCCTATTTTGGGGTGCACATTTGGCCTCCCAACTTTTTCTTTTTCAAGCACCAACCTCTTCCCCTCCATCTCCCAGTGCCCTTCAGAAAACGGGGCAAAGTTGGCAAAAAGAGCCACCTGAGCAGGGCCTGTTTGAGAAGCCAGCATCGAGGCACTCCAAGCCACAGAGCAGTGGACACATGATGATCTTTTCACCTTGTGGGGGCAGTGCCCAATGCTTTTGGCAACTGAGGTCAATTTGAGGTTGCTGTCATCCAGCGGGGCTATACCCTGCCCAGCATTCTCCAGACACAGAGAAGCTCAGGCGACACTGTGCGGTTGAATTGAAGGGGTAGTTCCGACACAGGCAGAGACAGGCCTGCTGACGCTCGCATTTTAGTTTCCATTTGGGCAGAGAGGCGATGAAGTGGCTCTAAGTGGGTTTGGCACTGGGGCTGTGGCTGAGGAGAGGGGCTGCTGGGGCGGGGCTGGTGGTCAAGCGGAAGGTGGGTGCATTTTGGACTAGGCAACAGGGATGGGCTCCTAAGGACAAAGGAGATGGACTTCAGGATGCAGGCGGCTAAAGGTGGCGGCAAGGCTGAATCGACTGTCATTAACAACACCCTGCCTGTGAACCACTGACAAGCAAGAGGGTGGAAAAAACATCTCCAAATTCCAAGTGGCGTGGAACTCAATCTCAGCTGCTGAGCTCACAGCCAAGCCAAGGAACGGTGTCTTTGTGTGATGGCAAGAAGTGGCCTGATATTGGTGTTTTATTTCATGGTGCTCTCAGCATGTCACATGCCACCAAGGTAGAGGACCAGCCACTGCTCCAATGGCAGGCCCACAGGAACTACCACCCCATCACTTCACTTTACAGATAGAAAAACCGAGGCTCAGAGACCCACAATAGGACAAAGTTGGCCTGCAAATTAGAACAGTAGGGTTATGATCCCTGCCTTTCCTCCTCCTGGCTATGTGACCTTGGGCAAGTCACTTCCCCTCTCTGCATCCAGTTTCATCGCCTCTGAAGTGGGGATTAGAATAGTGCCTGCTTCACACGGTTCTTGTAGGAATCACCCCTGGCACATTGGAAGCTTTGGGTAGTCCATTCCTTCCTTCCAACAGGAACAAGAACGTACCCAAGGTCACCCGGCCAGAAATGGCAGTGCCTCAGCTCAAAGCAAACCCTCATCTGGGGCTCATTCATTCCCGGCTATGGGCCAAGGGGCCACATTTTATAGCCTTCCTGGCTCAACAAGACAGGTAGAGATTGCAGGTAGGTCCATGCCAGTGATAGCATCACCTTCCATACATGCAGGCTTTATTTTAAGAGATTTATTGAGGTCCTGCTGTGTGCTGGGCCACGTGTAAAAAAATGTATAGTCTTTGCTGCTCTGGGGTCACCAGGCATGTAAAATCCATGGCAGGCAGGAGAGACGTGGCCACTGTGCATCTTTCGGCTTTGATGGACTTGATTTTGCCTCATTTTTACCCTCTAAGCTACTACTCCTTGGTCTCTAGACATCCTTCCCAGCTCCCTCTAAGTTCCTGGAGACTCACTTCTCTTCAAGCCTCCAGACCTGAAATAAAGTGTCCCACATCAGTACAGAGGGTCCCTGATTTTACTTCCAGAGTGGCTGCCTCTCTCCTGTGTGTTCCTAGGGGAACCCCACTTTCCAGATGCTCTGCCAGACAGACCGGGCTGTGTCTCTCTGCCTGGGACTCACTGTTTGTCCTCCAAGGACTGGCCACTGAGCCAGTGCTTGGCTGGAGACAGAGCTCTTTCTTTGTTTGCTGCCTGCCTGACGATTTATTTCTGAGGCCCGAGGGAGGCTCAGCCATTTTGCCAGGGCTGCTCTGGGAAAAGGTCCGTCCCACTCCCGCAGGGACTCCCACTTCTAAGGGCAAGTTCTTTTTCCCCTTCTCTGCCTTGGAGAGGGTCTGTGCCTGCTCCAGCCAGACCGTGATCTGGAGCTGGGTCAGTCCTTCCTAATGTGCTCCAAAGATAAAGCGATAACATGCAAGATGCGAGTAGCTTTCACTGACCTCTTTTGTTTTGGAATTTGGGGGACAGGGGTAGTAGCCTTTTTAGGCTCCCTTAGGAGGACACTTCCCCCAAAGTTCCCAAAGACACAGAATCGAGGCACTATCCAGGACCCAACATCCCCTACTCCCTTGCCAAACACCCACCTTGTGTGTCACAGAAAAACAAAGGTAAACCCCCAATGCCACTCAGTCTGACACGGTCTCTGATTTTTGGGGTGTCACAAAAGCTCAGGAGCCATTTTATTCCCTCTCCTCGACCCCCCGCCAGCTCTTCATGGGGATAAGGCTGAGCTTCCTGGGAAAGGGAATGAGCCTCCAGCCCCACATTGGGGAGGAACGTGGTGTTATCATTTGGCTTTTAAAAATTCCAATTTTCTCCTTGAGGTTCATGTCTATTTTGGGAGGATATTAGTTCAGAGCCTCAATAGGGGACTGCCCGGTCTGAGTTTCTTGTCTGAAGACCGAGCCAAGCCTAGAACAGGACATCTGTGGGTGCCACCCGTGGGGACGTGTGCTCAGGACCCAACGGACACTGCCCGAGGCTACCGTGGTGAGCAGTGTCGTCCCGGGAGTAAACGCAGAAAGCAAAAGCAAGAAGGGGAGCGCGGTTCCCAAAGCAGCAAAGAGGCACAGTACTCCAGCCCTCTAAGGGACCTCCCGTACCCCATATCTCTTGGAGAAAGTCGGGGCTGGGGTGGCGCGACGCGAGCTCCGGTGCACTAGGCTTAGCTCCAGCGCACTCAGCCCAAGCCCAGGTGTGCTTTTAAGCCAACGTTTCTGAGAGCTTGGGCTGTCCCAGAGATGTCCCATCCTCAAGTCGCACCCGATCCCGCCGTAGCCGCAGATAACAAATGAGGGGCAAAGCTCTAACTCGGCTCAGCTGACCCCAGGATTGGGAAAGTGGCGCACGGCCCCCTAACGCTGTTCGTGTCATTCACTCCGCGTCCCCTCCATCCCCTGGGGAATGAATAGGGAGCTTCGACGGCTCCAGCAGAATCCAGCGCCAACTTGCGGGGGCAGAGGGGCACCGCAGGAGGGAAGGGGCATGCAATTCTCGCCTCTGTTGGAGCTCTCCTGCCTCCCGCGTGTCTCAGGGGATGGATGGCCCGGGCGCACGTCGGGGTCCGAGCGGCGCCCCTGCTCCTTCATGAGGCTCCAGGGACAGTGCCGCGCCGGGGCTTGAATCTCGAGGTGTCCGCCCCCCACCCGACCCGGCTCGCGGCGGCGGCTCGGGACTCTAGCCGGTCCTGCGCCGTTATCCTAGGCTCAGCGCCCCGCGCCCCGACGCCAGCCGCCCGTTCCTACCTGCGGCCGGGGCTGCACTGCCCGGGACTGGCGCTGCGCGGGGCGGCTTGGCCGCTCCGGTGCGCTCGGGACGCGGGGCCGCTCGGGCTCGGGCTGCGCTGCGCTCCCGACTCTTCCGCTCCTGGGCACAGCGCAGCTCACCCGCAACCTCTCCGCTGTCTCGGTCTTCCGAGGGCGGGCGGAGGGACGCGGGGAAGGGAGAGGAGTGGGGAGCGAGACCGGAGGGATGGAGGGAGAGGGCGGGGCCCGCGGCTCCCGGAGTCCGCCCAGCTCGGGGAGGGCCCTGCCCGCACCGCCCGCCCCCGCCCAGCGCTCTCCCGGCCCGCGCCGCGCGCTCCCTCCGCAGCTGCCTCTTGCAGCTTCACCGCCAGCAGCCTCTCTCCTTTTCACTTCACCTCCTCTCCCCTTCTACGCCTCCCCTCTCCCTTCTTTTCTCTCGCATTCTCCCGCTCTCTTCTCCCTCCTTCTCCCCTCTCTCTTCCTCCCTCCCTCTCCCCACCCCCTCCTTCCCTCGCTTGCCCCGCCGTCCCGCTCCAGTCTCTCTCCTTCCTTCTCCTTCCTTGGATGGCTCTTCCCGGCCTCATCCTGGGTCATCAGCTTGTCTGCTTGTCCGCCTTGGTCTCTGTCTCCCTGTCCTTCACAGCAAGCACTCCCCTCCTGACTTTTCTCTTTCCAGCCTTGCAGGACTGCTTCTGTTGGCCTGTCCTTTCTGTTTCTCTCTGCCGTCGTCCTCTTTTCGCCCTCTGTGGGTCGCTGTGGGTGGGGGTGGGCCCCTGCCCCCTCCCTGCTCTCGTCCTAGGGCAGCGTCTCCTGCCTGTTACACCTGGAATCACAGGCCTGGCCTGGGGTGACCAGGCTCTGGGTACCAGGTGGGAGTGTGTGTAAGAGCGGGGGTGGGAAGGACACCTTGTCCACTGCCAGCGGTTGGTCATGGAGACACAAGTAACTCTGTGTGTGGATGGACAGATGTGGAAACAGTTTACTCAAAAGGGAAACAGGGATGGTGGCAGAAGCCCCAGACACCCTTCTCCTCCCAGTTCTTGAGGTTTGAGGGATTCTCCCAGAGAAATCCCTTTTCCAACCAATCCCAATCCAGCACATAGGGACTCCTTCCCTTGTCCTTGCAAAGCCCTGACCTCCCCACTCTCTTTTATAAAGGCTCCTGGGAATGGGGCCACATCAACCCTTCCCTCTGGGCTCCCCAGGAACTCAGAGAAAAGATTCCTTCTCTTCAGCCCTGACCTACTCTTCCCCTCCTCTCTGTGTCCCCAGGGATGGCTTTTGCTGATGGATCTCCAGTCCTCTACCCCATGTAACCTCGCCTCCTCCCGCTTTCATCCATCCTTGAGTCCCCCAAGGCAGTGCTCACCAAGGTCACCTTGACTTCTGTCTCCCCACACTCTCACTCATGAGCAGGGAATCTTGATGTCTTTCTTGACCCATTCGCCTCCCACCACTGATCACCAGGTCATATTTGCTGTGGACCTCCATTGGTACTTCAAATAAGTATTTACTGAGCTCCTCCTGTGTGCCAGGCACTGTCCTAGGCTCCAGGGACAGAGCGATGGGAAAGACAGGCCACAGCTTTCAAGGTGATGCCAGTCCAGTATGGGAGACAGGCTTTCATCAAATAACCACACAAGCCCAGAATGACAAGCTCTGCCAAGAGCACACATGCAGGGGATTCCAGTCCAGTGTGGGATGGTTTAGGAAAGTTTCTTCAAGGAAGTGCCATTTGAACTGAGAATGAATAGGAGGATGAATAGGAGCTGTCTGGATGGAGATGTGGAGCATAGCCTTGAGTGGAGATACAAGGGTAGCAAAAATGAAGGTTACTTTTGCTTGCCTGACACTCATTTCAACTTCTTTGGGTGACAGAACCTCAATTTTCATTTGGGAAACTTCCCCTCCTTCACTCATATTCATATGGTTGGGTGGGGTTCCCTCCTCCTGCAGACAGACTTGTGACCCAGGGCACAGACAATCAGAGGGCACTCTGACAATCAGACAACCAGGGCACTCTGACCTCAATGAGGGGACTTGTGACATATGCTGGGCCAACGAGAACTCTGCCTGGGACTTTGTGAAAACTATTGTCAAACAGAAACTCAATCTCCACCAAAGCTCCTAAGCATAGAGCTGTTGGCAGCCATCTTTGTAGAACTTGAGCAGACCCTACCTAAAATGAAGCCAACATAGAGGAAAGCAGAAGGAGACAGAGAGCGGAGTGAGTCCTGATGTATATCAAGTCCCTGGATCCAGCCATACCTGAAGGCAGTGTCAGCTATTTATATCATTAAGTCGTTTTTCCTATACTACACAAGTTTGAATTCAGTTTATGTTGCTTAAAACCAAAATAGCCTTCATGAATCCAGTGTTGGATTGAGAATTATGAAGCATTATACAAAAGAATAATAATAGCCATTCCCATCCCCCTTTTGTCCTTCATGTTTTCTGGGTAACCCCATTCACAATTCTCTCTCTGTTTTTTCTACGTTGCTGACCAGAATGAATTCCCCTCTCTTTTTGTCCCTCTAGATTTGTTTTACTTACCTATGAAAGCAAACTCTAGCTATCAGATCAATTTCATAGGTTGACCATCGGACGCTTGAATTATCTCCACGACATTCCCTGCCCCCGCTGACATTCTCTGCCCCTGCCCTACACCCATGACTGTCCAGCATATGTCTGCATCTCTGCAGGGATGGGAAGCTCATTATTCCACCAGGAAGATGGTGTCCAGTGAACTCTTATCACAGTCGAGCTCTGAGAGCTGTCTCTGGTGCAGTGAGACTTCAGATAGGGACACTATATTGTGAAGGTGAGGTAGTTGCATGCAGGACCTCCAATGCTCTTTCAAAAAACCTGAGTTAAAGTCTTTCAGAGAACTCATATGCATACCTCCTGAGCTGGAGCTGTGGGCTCTGCAGAACAGGGTTTCCAAAGTGTAGGCTGCCACCACCTTCTTAGGTTGAAGGGGGGCTTCTCAGTGTTACTATAATTTTGGAAAACCTGGAAGATGGGATTCTTTGTTGTCATGGAGACAGAGTCTGCTATGAGCAGCAGATGGGGTCCTGGACAGGGGGCCTGGACTTGGGAGAGTTTGTTGAGTCATAGACTCACAGGCCGTTGGGCTAGAAATGGTCCTTAGATATTAGCTAGTTGAATGCTTTTGCAGGTAAACGGAGGCCCAGAGAGAGGCACTGACTTGCCTGAGGGTACTTGGCTATCTGCTGACAAAGCCATGAAAACCATGCCTACTAGCTACATGTTTGAGCACTCGCTGCATGGTAATGATTGACATATGGGGAAGCAGGTGCAGAGAGGACGAATCACTGGCCCAGAGACACACAGTAGGAGAGGAGCAGAGCCTGGATCCCAGTTCAGCCTACCTTCTTAGGTGGTATCCTACCACGCTGGTAGGTAGGATAATTTTCAGTGGAATGGAATAACTTAGAGTGAAACAGCTCTTCCCTATTCATCCCCTTGTTACATCCTTGTGATTTCTGTCAATGGGTAAGTCTCAGGTTGGTGCTAGTTTAGTCTTTAACACCTCTCCAAAGCACTGACTAATCCCATTTTAACTGAGAGGCCGCCAGCTTTGGTAGACAACAGTATCTAGTTAGAATTGAATGCTTTGCTCATTTGTCCTTGTATTTATTTTAATGGAGACCTATTTCTGGCAAGTAATATTGGCCTTCTAGTTATAGCATGATGTAAAGTTTCCTTTTGAGATACATTTATTTAATCTAAAAAAGGAAAATATTTAAGTAAATAAAAATAGACATGGCATGCAATTTTTGCAAAACTCTTGTGGCTGCTTTGCAAAGGACTCAAGTTTGAGTAGCCTAATTTAGAGAAACATTTTATCCATGCGTTCATTCACTTGACAAATATTTATTGAGCACCTACTGAGTACGAGGAATGGCGAGGACTAGACAAAGAGACAACACAGTCTGTCGGAGAGTCCATGAGAAAGGGAAGGGCTTGAGCATGGAAGGCTCACTTGCCACATTAAGGAGTTGGGTCTTGACCTTGAGGGGCACTGGGGAGCCACTGAGTGTTCTGGAGCAAAGGAGCAGGCAGGGTTTAAGAAAGCTGAAACTGGCCAGGTATGCAGGATGGATTAAAAGGGAGAAGACCGGAAGTGAGAAGATTGTCAGGAGGCTGCACTGTAGGTGTGAGGTGAGCAGGACCTGGTGCCCAGCAGGGTTCCCAGCACACAGTAGGCACCCAATAGATGGTGGAAATGATGATTGTGAATGCCATTATCATAGTCCTGTCTCTTTCTTGACTTGGGAGAGTTCATTGAGTCATAGACTCACAGGCCATTAGGCTAGAAATGGTCCTTAGGCATTAGCTAGTTGAATGCTTTTGCAGGTAAACTGAGGCCCAGAGAGAGGTACTGACTTGCCTGAGGGTACTTGGCTATCTGCTGACAAAGCCACGAAAACCATGCCTACTAGCTACATTTTTGAGCACTCGCTGCATGGTAATGATTGACATATGGGGAAACAGGTGCCGAGAGGACGAATCACTGGCCCAGAGACACACAGTAGGAGAGGAGCAGAGGCTGGATCCCAGTTCAGGCCCGGCCTCCTCCAGAGCCAGGGCTCTGGGCCTGTAAGCTCATGAATCCTGCCAGGGGGCTTTTCTGCTGCCCCAGAGAGCCTCTCATCAGGTCACAGGTGATGCTCCGGGAAGAGACCCAATCTGGGATCAGGGCCCCCAGACTTGTCGCCAACCTGCTTTACTCTCCTGCCCGTTGTCCAGGACCCCTGTCCAGGACCCCATCCGCTGCTCATAGCAGACTCTGTCTCCATGACAACAAAGAATCCCATCTTCCAGGCTTTCCAAAATTATAGTAACACTGAGAAGCCCCCCTTCAACCTAAGAAAATACCTCCTATAGGGAAGCGGGCCTTTGCTTTTTTTGTTTTCAGAAGAAATGTTATCACCTTAACCACATCCCCCTCCATGCCAGAAATTCCCCCATTAGCAAAAGGAGTCCCTGCATTAATGTGCGGATTCACTTGAGAAACCACAATACACCTCACAGGAGATAGTAGGACGTAGGTTCATTTTGTTATTCTGTCCCCGAGTCACGCTGGGCCAGATCTTGGGCAGCGAGGCCTCACTGCTAAATGTTTAAATATTTGTGCCCGTCATACCATGCTGAGATCAATACTTAAACACTCAACAGGCGGATGCCTCCAAATGGGCAACCTGTGAAAAGACAGGCCAGGAGCAGCCATGGAGATGAGCCTGCCCCCCAGGAGATGGCTTCATAAACATTTCTCCACAGCACATTGTACTACAGGTGTTATGCTGGCTTTGAGCTAGACAGACCTTGGACATGTGACCTCCCCTTTCTGGGCCTCAGTTTTCTCTCTGTAAAGTGTGAATGATTGTAGTCTCTACCTCAGAAGGTTGCTTGGAGAAAGCCAGCTAACGCCCTGGTATGTGGTAAATGCTCAGCATATATTAATTATTCTGCTGTGAATTGCAAGGAATCGCCATGCCCTACCTCCCCAGTTGACAAGATTCTAGTTGAGGTTCAAGGCCAATCTCAAATGCTACCACCTCCAAGAATCTTGACTGATTTTTTCCCAACTACATATGATTTCTTCTCCACTGAAACTCCCACACAGACCTTACTACTGCCTTCCTTCAGCCTCTTACCACTCTCCCTTTGGTGGAGGCAGGGACTGTTGCCCCTTGGACTACTGCACACAACAGGGCTCAATACTTGTTGACTGTGACCCTTACATCCTCTTGCAGAGTCCCTGGGACTCTTGAATTCCCTTCCACACTCATTGCCTGCATCCAGCCAAATGAGGCTACTTTCAGTGCCCCTCAGAAGGCTTCCACCTCTGGGCCTTCATATATGCTATTCCCTGTGCTGGAAACACCGTTCCCTCATCCTCTCTCTTCTCCTGGTAAATTCTTTCTTACTCTGCAGGTTTCAGCTTGGGTGCCACTGGGACACCTCTGGCCCGTGCAATAAATATCTTTTTTTTTTTCTTTTTTGAGACAGAGTCTCAATCTGTCACTGAGGCTGGAGTGCAGTGACATGATCTCGGCTCATGGCAACCTCCGCCTCCTGGGTTCAAGGAATTCTCCTGTCTCAGCCTCCTGAGTAGCTGGGATTTCAGGCTCGCACCACCATGCCCAGCTAATTTTTGTATTTTTAGTAGAGATGGGGTTTTGCCATGTTGGCCAGGTTGGTCTTGAACTCCTGACCTCAGGAGATGCCTCGGCCTCCCAAAGTGCTGGGATTACAGGCATGAGCCATCACCCCCGGCTGGGAACATGCAATAGATATCTATTGAATAGATGAAGGCACTAAGGAAAACCATGCGTTTGTGTCTCACTCAAGTATAAATTTTTGAGGGCCTGCGCGTCCGCCTCTCAATGGACAGGATGTAAGGAGCAAGGCTCAGAGTTCAAAAACCCTTATTTTTTCTTCCCTGGGCAGTGCCAGCCTCCTGGGAATAAGAACCCTGCCCAGTTGGCAAGGATTGTAATGTCACTGGTCACCTGTGGGTGTCTGACAACTAATCCAGACTGGATCTTGTGTGCTGCACACTGAGGACGCTGATGCGTATCTATCTGGAAACCCAAGGCTTATCTGGAGGGTAGCGAGGTGGTTGGGCTGGAGGAAAGACAGGCCTGGAAGGGAGGCACAAAGAGGCAGTCCATGCTGTGGAAAGAATGTGGGCATTGGGGAGGGAAGACTGAATTCACATCCCAGAGAGTTATCCAGGAGGTATGCGCCCATGGGCAAGTCATGTCTTTAAAACAACAAGTAACTATGTAAGTATTTATGGAAGTTCTCTCAGTGCTGGAGCCATTCACATGAACCATTGCAATCCTCCTCCAAAAGACCCCATAAAATAGGTGATGTTATTCCCATTTTATAGACTAAGACTCCACAACAGGCTAATGGGTGCAGCAAACCAACACAGCACATGTATACATATGTAACAAATGTGCATGTTGTGAACTTAGAGTATATAGAACTTAAAGTATATAATATATTAAAAAAAAAAATAAGACTCAGAGGGTGAAACCACTTGTCCAAGGTCACACAGCCAGTAAGACCCAGTTTAAACCCTGGTGAGTTGCTTACTCTCTTGGGGCCTCTGTTTGGGAAAGGGACTCATTTCTTCAAACTTCTTTTACACAGTCTGAAATGGGAGTGAGCTAGAGGCTCCCGGTATGGCCCTGAAATCTGAATGAGGTCAGCTGCAGTAGTGGAGAAGGCTCAGTAAATGCTGGCTTGTATTGACTAACATGCAAATAGCTAACATTACTGAGAGTCTACTGTGCCAGAGAATATTCAAGTGGCTGTACAGCAATCCTCCGCCAAGCCTATGAGATAGGTACTATCAAGAGCCCCATTTTACAGGTGAGGAAACAGGCACAGAGAGGTTAAATCACTTGCCCAAAAGCGTACCTGGAAGTGCTAGAGCTGAGATTTGAAACCAAGCAGTTTAGCTTGGGCTTCCAACCATTTTCTTACTATGTAGAAAGTGCCTTCATATGTATAAAGTGTCACACTTCTGTAAGGATTTTTTCTTGGTCTTATCTATAGAGCACTGACGTGTGGTGCAGATGCAAGTATGACTGTTAGAGTAATTAAGACAGGGTGGCTGGGCACAGTGGTTCATGCCTGTAATCTCACCACTTCGGAAGGCTGAGGTAGAAGGATCACTTGAGGCAAGGAGTTTGAGACTAGCCTGGCCAACATAGTGAAGGCCCATGTCTACCAAGATAAAGAAAGAAAGAAAGAATAGGAAAAGAAAAGGAAAGAAAAGAAAAGAAAAAAGAAGAAGGAAGGGAGGGAGGGAGGGAAGGAGGGAAATAGTTAAAAATCACAGCATGCCCTCACAGCTGTGTGGCCTATGGCAAGTTCCTCAACATCCCTGCTTGTGTCACTGCTTCTAGGGCTGGTTGCCTGGGTTCAATAGAGTGATGCATACCAAGTGCCCTGTGCCCAGCCAAATGTGGCAGTTTATACAAAAGCAGTCCTAGGAGAGGGCTTTTGGTGGCTTTTAAAAATGGTATCGCCTTGGAAGCAGCTCTTGAGATAAACTGTGAGGAATGTGCTTCTAAGAAGAAGGTGGGAGAATAACTTCCCTGCTGCCAGGCCCTTGGGTGCCTCCCTGATCCCACTGTGCCCACAACTGGTGGTGACAAAAGCCACCAGCCACTGGATCTCATCAACTTGCTTCTTGTCTCTCCATGGGGCTGGAGGGACCCACAGCAGCCAACACACCTTATCTTCTGGGCTGGCCAGCAGCCTGTGAAAATTTTTTTCAAATTGGGGTATAACATACAATAAAGTGCAGAAAGAGCTCTAATTCTGAGTGTATAGTTCAGTGACATTTTATGCGTACACACATCTATGTACCTACTGCTGGAGCAAGCTGTAGAACACTTTTACCTTCCCAGAGATTCCCAGTCAATATATCACCCCAAGAGGTAGCCACTATTATGACTTCCATTACCATAAGTTAGTTTTGCCTGTTCTTGAACTTCACACAAATAGAGTCATACTCTCATGTGCCTGGCTTCTTTCATTCCGCATTATGTCTGTGAGATTCATCCATGCTATTGGATGTAGTGATTGTTTGTTATTTTCAGGGCTGTATAGTATTCCCTTCTATGGATATGCTGCAATGTATTTATCCATTCTCCAGCTGATGGACATTGGATTGTTTCCTGCTCCAGGGTACTCTAAATAGTGCTGCTGAGAACATTTTTATGCATGCCCTCAGGTGCACATGTGAATGTACTTCTGTTCAGTGGTTCTTCTTTCCTATTTACTGATTTCATGATAAAAAGTCATGCATTTTTAGGCCAAGACTCACTTGCAGAATTGTCTTTCTAATATCTAGGAGTGGGATTGCAGGTCCTGGGGAGGTGTGTGTTGAACTTTGGTAGATATGCCAGCAGCCCATTTAAGAGCTCTGCGTCTCCATTACTAAGAAGCCAGACCTGCCTCTTTCAACAAGAAGGGGCTCTGAGGGTGAAGGTGACATGAGCAGGGCTCTGGCTCCACGTCCATGGTGCTAAGGGAGGGCCTACAATCCTTTGACTCAGAGGGTTCAAAGGCAATTTAACTCCTCATCTAACAGCCCTGATCCTTAACCCATTAAAATGTTTACCCTTTCCTACCCTTGTTTAGAATGATACTGCATTCTACACAGGCAGCTTTACTTACATTAAAAAAAAAAAAAAAAAAAAAAGAGTTTTTAGTGTCTGCCTTTGCTGAGGAGTGGGTGGCCAAGATGACAGTTGGACATGTCACCAGGCCCCTTTCCCTATGACTTTGACAGTCCGGGACCTATAAAGGCCTCAGGGTCTGCTGTCTAGACCAGGGGGTCAACAAACTTCCTTGGAAGAAGACCAGGTAGTAAATATTTTAGAGTTTGCAGGCCATAAGGTCTGTGTTGCAACTATTCAACTCTGCTGTGTAGTCCATAAGATAACACATAAGCAAGTGAGCATGGCAGTGCTCTAAGACTTTAGAGACTTTAGTCACAAAAACAGGTTGTGGGACTGCAGACTTGGCTGATAATTCATAGTTTGCTGACCCCTGGTCTAGACTGTCCTCAAAGTGTAATCCATGGACCATCAGCTGCATTGGCCTCACCTGGGAACTTATTATTATGCAGAACCTCGGCCCTTCATCTCCAATCTGTTTAATTAGAATCTGCATTTAACAAAACCCCAGGAAACTCACTTGCACATTTAAGTTGCAGAAGCCCTGGCCTATGGCAGAATTTTCCCTAGTGTCAGATTCTACCACTAGAGGGCCAGGAGAGGATTCCGGGTGAGACCTGGACCTGGCATTAGATGACACAGACTCACAATCGTGGAAAGTGACCTCCTCTTCAATTCACACCTAATCCTTCTGTTCACATGAAGAAGAAAGTCTCACTGTGGTGCTGCCATGAATTTAACACCTCTCCAATCCTTGCTAATCTCCTTTTTCAATAAAGACAGAGCTGGCCTCAGCTTCCTTCCTGAAACTGAGTCTGGCTAGAATTTAATAACATTGCTCTTTGTTTGTTACTTTTGTTGCATTTATTTTAACAATTTCTACTTTGGCAAGGAATACTGGCTTTCTATTTGTAGTGGCAGTGGTGGAATGTTTCCTTTTAAATAAGTTTATTGTAGTTTAAAAGTAGGGATTTATTTAAAGAAAGATATTAAGTCAATGACAATCTGAGTACGTGCAGTCCTGGCAAAATTCCTAGAGAGTGGCATGAATGTTTAAAAAAAAAAAAAAAAAAGAAACCTTTTTGACGTGGCATGTGAGTCATGGAAACTTAAAAAATACGGTCAGGGGAGGTGCAGAGAGTGGAGTCAGGGGCTCATCTGGATTCCAGCTGTCACTCTAACATGTGATTTTGAGCAAGTCACTTTCCCTCTTAGATTTTCTGTTTGCTCAGCTGGATTGTTACAGGGGTGGTACAGGACAGTGGTCCCAATCCTGGGACCCCAGTGATCCCTGGATCTTCCTGTGGACGTGTCTCTGGGAGGCAGTTACATGTGAGTGATATTTCCTTGTGTAAATAGAGTTTCCCCCATGCAATTAAACTCCTATTGCCCACCCTGGTAGCTGGCTCAACCGTGCACACTACATTGAGGGGCATGATCTGAGAGGCTCAAGGGTCTCTATCTTGAATTCAACCAGTACAGTTGCACTTTTATAAGCTGGACTTCTACTAATTATTTTGATACAATTTTTGGTTGGCTAAAGATAAAACCTAGAGGTCACTGGCCTTAGGATGTCAAAGAGCTACTGATTATTTTGATACAATGTTTATTTGGCTAAAGATAAAACCTAGAAGTCACTGGCCTTAGGATGTCAAAGGGCCATCTGACTCATTCAATTCAGATCTAGAGCGTGACTCCATCCTAAATTCCTTTGCTTGCAGGAGATGGAATCTGAGCTCAAACCACCTGAAACACCAAATGAAATTTATCGACTTGCACAGCTAAAATGCCAGGAGTATATCTTGTCAGCATGGCTGGATCCATCCCCGCCCCCCGCCTCCATTTCTCAGCTCTGCTTCCCTGAGAGTTGGCTTCATTCTCCCCACGTGTTGACAGCATGGCTGTCAGCAGTTCTAGACAAACACCCTTATCCTCTCAAGAGGAAAGACTCTTTCATTCCCAGCCTTTCCGGCAAATTCCTAAGGCTGGTTCTCATGGGGCTAACTTGGCCCACAGACTCCTTCCTGAGCCAGTCGCTGTGGCCAGAGGTATTTGTGTTTTTCTGGCTAAGCTTGAGTCATATCCATCCCATTTCCACGGAATCTGGGGTGGAATTAACCCACCTGAATCACATGCCAGGTACTGCCAGCTATTATACTCAACCTTTTGTGTGTATAAACTTATTGAATCCACACAAGACCCCATGTGGGAGGTCCCATCCTTGTTGCCCATCATATAAAGACTAGAGGCTCAGTGAAGTGAAGTTGAAGTGAACTTGCCCTAGGTCGCCCAGCCAGGATTCAGATCCACACACTCTTAACTATAGTCTTGACCATGATACTGTCCTGTGTCCTGTTAGGACTGAATTTGGAGAAGTAATTTCCTACCCCCATGCCAAGTTGAGGGTTGTAACTAGGTCAGGGAAAATGGCTGCTGAACAGGCAAAACCTATATGTCCAAATACCACTTGAAAGAGTTTGAACTTGGTGTAGGAGTCCTGAAGAAGGATGTGATTGGATCTGACTCTTAGAAAGTTCCTTCTAGAAGACATACTGTTGATGACCAAGCTTCTGTTAGAGTGTGTCTGGATCTCAGCTTCTGAAGGAGGTGATTGTTTGGTCTTTCCTAGAAGCATACCCTGACATGAGGACTTGAGTGCAGGCAGTTTATTTGGGAGATGCAGGGAACCTGGGTAGGGAAGTGAGATTGGGAAGGGAAGGCAGCCAATACAGGGTGTATGATTGAGCCAGTTACCAGGGTGGGCAACCAGAGTTTAAGTGCCTGGAAGAAACTCTAGGAAACAGTGTAGCACACGCACTTCAGAATTATCCTACTCAAGGAGAGAGGGAGCTGGAGTATTTGTACACCAACTCCTGCCAGCCGTCAGTTGAGGGCTGCTTCTCAGAGTGTTAGTTTCCCAGTCTTCTGGACTAGCGACCACTTGGGTACAACAGCCTTCTGGGGTTGTAGAAAAGCCCCCAGGCACAGAGGTGCAGGCAATGGTGGTGGGAGATCGGCCAGACCAGCTGGGAAAGGTAAAGTCTAGAGATAAGAGTGGCACACTGCATCTCCTTCAGTGGGAAAGGGGTGGGCACTGCAAAGGTAGCTTATGCCTCATAGGGCTGTGCCAGTGAGCATTACCCTGAGATCTTATTCATTTTCTGGGATTTTCACCTTCCAAGAGTAGCGGGTAGTGGAATCCAGAGGTAAGAATCCTGGCCTTGGAGTCAGAAGGCCCCAGTTCCTGTAGGACTTCCTAGCCGGGCCTCAGTCTCTTCCTTTCTTGCATGGGCACAGCCGTTAATACTCAAGAGAGGCGTTGAGAGGCGGAAGGAGTTTGTGCACTCAAGACCTAGCATGGAGTGGCTGTCCCATTAAGGCTCATGGCATCCACACATCTCTATCTTAGGAAATCCAGAAGCAGCAAATGCTCGCTCTGCTCTCATTATTTGCCATGAGAATGGCAGCTAATCACAATATCATTATTTAGGAGAAAAAAATGGATTCAGCCTTTTTATCCCAAACGGAAGCTATTGACATTCCTAGAATAGTTCTGGGAGAGGGAAAGCCCACCGTCAAATGCTCCTTCAGAAACAAATGGCAATCAGTGGGCCAGGCACAGGGCCAGCACTGAGGTCCTTTCTGGTCCGCTCTGATAAGGGGAATGA
Source organism: Chlorocebus sabaeus (assembly GCF_047675955.1). Lineage (NCBI taxonomy): Eukaryota > Metazoa > Chordata > Mammalia > Primates > Cercopithecidae > Chlorocebus > Chlorocebus sabaeus. Next base: position 53,534,367 of record NC_132925.1, read on the forward strand.
AGCGCTCCACAGGAGGCCAGGGCTGGGGGCAGGCGGGCACAAGGACAGGAATTGAAATCGTAATGGGAGAGAAACCTGCAGAGCCCTTGGATTTCTGCTTGTCTGCCCCAGGCTGATGGGAACTGGGGAGAGATTGGCAGGCGGGAGAAGAGAGGACCACAAGGTGTTTCTGCACCTGTTTCCTTCCCACCCCCTTCGTCCCTTCCCCCTCCCCTCCTCTGTCTACTTCCAATTTTAACTTTCATTCGCTCTTCTCCCCACTCTCTCTCCTTTCTTTTCTTATTTTGTTCTCTTTCATTTTCCCTCTTTAAAAATATTAATTACAGTCCAGACATGGTGGCTCATGCCTGTAATCCAAGCAAGGTAGGGGCATTGGTTGAGTTTAGGACTTTGAGACCAGCCTGGACAAAGTAGTAAGACCCCACCCCATCTCTACAAAATGTTTTAAAAGAATTAGCTGGGTGTTGTGGCGCACACATGTAGTCCTAGCTACTCAGGAGGCTGGGGGGAGAGGATCGTTTGATCGTTTGAGTCCAGGAGTTTGAGGCTGCGGTGAGCTGGGATTACGCCACTGTACTCCAGCCTGGGCAACAGAGTGAGGCTCTGTCTTTAAAAAAAAAAAAAGAAAAAGAAAGAAAAAGTTAGACTGGTTGTAGTGGCTCACGTCTGTAATCCTTGTAATTTGGGAGACTGAGGCAGGTGGACCGCTTGAGGCCAGGAATTTGAGACCAGCCTGGTCAACATGGCAAAACCCTGTCTCTACTAATTAGCCAGGTGTGGTGGTGCATGCCTGTAACTTCAGCTACTCAGGTGGCTGAGGCATGAGAATCACTTGAACCCAGGAGGTGGAAGTTGCAGTGAGCTGAGATCACACTACTGCACTCTAGCCTGGGCAACAGAGTGAGACTCTGTCTCAAAAAAATAATAATAATAATAATAAAAATCATGCAAGCATTTCAGGAGTTTACTCCTTGTAAACTATTACAACATTTAAGACGGTTCTTTTTGATCATCACACGTAATCATCACTCACTCTTCCTCCCTCCCCAGATAGAACCACCGTGAACTGTTCACAACACATCCTTCCAGGCTTGGTTCTTTCCACTTGATTTCATCTATATGTACCTAGAAAACATATGCTGGTGGGTTTTTTGTGTTGTGTGTTGACGTTATAAAAATGGTATTATACTATGCTATCATTGGACCACTTGTTTTTCTTACTCAATAGTTTCGGTGATCTTTGCACTTTGCCATGCAATAAACAGATTTTCTTCATTTTTTCTCTTTGAACTGCTGTGAGTATTCTGAAGTGCGGCCTAGAGGGGCTGTATGCACTTCCCCAATGATGGTTATTCAGGCATTTTCAATTCTTCGCCATTGCAGACTGGGTTGCAGGGGACTCTTGTTTACAGAACTTCTCTCCTTCCCCTTCCCTTTATCCTTTCTTCCCCAGGCCCCATCAGTTTTCACTGTGTTCTTTTTACAAAACAAGATCCCTTGGAGATACACCTTTTTTTGTTTTTGTTTTTTTTTGAGATGGAGTTTTGCTCTTGTTGCCCAGCCTGGAGTGCCATAGCGTGATCTCAGCTCACTGCAACCTCTGCCTCCCAGATTCAAGAATCTCCCAGATTCTGCCTCCCAGATTCACTGCAACTTCTGCCTCAGCCTCCCGAGTAGCTGGGATTACAGGCGTGCACCACCACGCCCAGCTAATTTTTTGTATTTTTTTTTTTTTTTAGTAGAGACAGGGTTTCACCATGTTGGCCAGGCTGGTCTCGAACTCCTGACTTTAGGTAATCCATCTACCTCGGCCTCCCAGAGTGCTGGGATTACAGGCATGCGACACCGTGCCTGGCCGATACACCTCTTTTAATACAATCTCAGCTGCTAACGGGGACCGAGATGGGTGACGTCTCTCCAGGAGATTGCATACTCCATCTCACAGAGAGGCAGTCACGCTTGCAACCAGGTCTGCCTGGACACGGCTGCTCCATTTCTCTGGCAGGTTTGGGGTCTGCTTTCCTTGCGGTAGATTCCTTCCATCTCAGACACAATGGGGAAGCCTGCAATCTTCAGAACACACAACTGAGCTCTTCCTCTTCAGAGAACAGAAGAGAAATAAATGCCTCTCATTCTTTTGGGGTGAGCCTGCCGGTCATCATGATTTCTAGGTCAGACTCAGTTCCCAGGGGGCCACATGCACAAGTCCCTTTTCTTCAGCAGCCAGGAGAAGGTCAGTGCTTTGAGGGAGGGAGTGTGGTATAGCCCACAGCCCTGTTTACAGAACCACACTCTGTCTCCAGGCACATGGGAATGTGATGCTGGAGCCCTGGTGAGCAGAGAGAGGAAGAGGGCGCAGGCTGAGGGGAGGTGGGGGAGAGGCTGTTTATCACTGGCACAGTAGCTACCTGCTTTTCACTTTCAAAAGCACTAGGATCGGGAGGGCGTGGGCTGGGGGCTGGCACAGGAGACGGGAGAGAGCCAGGCATGAACTTGGCTTCTGCTTGCAGCTGCGGTTCTGACAGGTTTAGGGCTGTTTAATGAAGTGTGCATCCCTTATTTGCATGCATTTGGAAGAGGAGGAAGAAGAAGAAGAAAAGAGGAGAAGGCAAAGGAGAGCCTGGGATGGTAAGAATCCTGACATCTAACGACGTTTTTTTATGCCATGGGCCATTTTAGCATGCTGGTATATAGCCCTTTCTGAAAATAATTCATTTAAATGCATAAAATACAATATACTGGATGACAAAGGAACATGGTTATCAAAATACTTTAAAAATCAAAATTGTGACACATACAAATATATACGATTCCATCAATGCATTGAGCAAGATCTAACATTGGATCTAGTCACTACTGTGATTTCAAAGTCGTGATGAATGTAAACAATATTGAAAAGACTGCTGTAACAACTGCAAGGTGATAGGAAAACATAAGTGATTGCTGCTGGCTGCAGAGTCATAGGTACGGCTAACACCATTGTGGCTTGCTATCTTTATTCCTACTGTAAAGAAATGGATGAGAATAAAGCTGTAATGTTTTCCCTATGCAAGTTCACAGACCTCCTGAGTTCTCTTTGCACCATGGCAGGCCAGGAACTCCTGGGCTGGGCTGTTAGAGGAAGGGGCTATGGTGGAAGCTGAAGAGGTCTCTTCCACAGGGGTCTGCATGAGGCTCTGGGCCCGGGGGACTCTACCCAGCCCCACAGGTGTGAAAGAGAGGAGCCCTTTCTTGTCTCCAGGTATGCTTGGCTATAGCATCAATCCAACATCTTGAGAGACAGCTGGGGACATCACCTTGACCCCAGGCATGAGCAGGGACTGCAAATGTGGATGCTGGAGAGAGAGAGCGTGGCGGCTGCACAGGAAACTGCTGTTGCCAGGCTGGTTGGTGAGCACCTAGGAGATGTCTCTTGGGGCTTCCCAGACATATTTGGGTGAAATTTTCAGGTCTATCTAGGGCCTACAGTCTAGTGAAATGTGAATTATGACTGTTATGAGGGCTTCTGTTACAAGGGGAGGAGATATAATAGTAACACTTGGTGTTTGTATAATATTTTATAGTGTAAAAATGACTCATATGTCTCAAGATACATCAATGGTTATCCCCAAATTCACAGATGAGGAGGTTGAGGGCCTAGAGAGGGACAGGGATTTGTTCAAGGTCATATGGTTAATGAATGATGGGGCCAACTCAAGTCTTGGACTCAGTAGAGCATAAAAAAGTGGAAGAGATGAGCCTGAGAAAAGAAACTAAGGAAGGACCACTGGATACCTTGAGCATGAGACTGAGGTATGAGGACCTTGTTCTGGTGCCAATGGGAAGCTAAGTAGGTTTTTTGAGCAGGGGATTGACTTGGAAGCTTTGGGAAAATTAACCTGGTGATGGTGTGTGGTGTGGGTTGGATGGGAAGAGTGACTGGGGACTCAGAGGCATCCAGGAGGTGGCTACTATTATCCAGAGAGAAACAATGACATTGTGACAAAAAACTTTGAGGACAAACTCCATACAAGGAATCCCTGACTGTCCACCTGGAAGGGCCACATGGACATCTGGTGGCATCTACTTCTAGGGCCATCCCATACACCATGAGCGCATGTCATTCCCCACACAGGTGTCTGACCCCGGGGTGGGGGGAATATGGGCTGAAATCCAGTCTGTGCTCCACTGACCAAGCCAAAGCGTGGGGCTACGTCCACCCAGAGGGGTGCTGTTCTAATTTACATGAAGGTTCACTATATGCAAGTGCAGCCCTGTACACTGCCCTTTCTTTCAGCAACAGCACCCCAAATTTCCTCAGGAGTGCCACCCCTTCACCCAGTCCAGGTCATGTAGTTTAGGTGGGGCTGGACTCACCTCCAGCTCTAGTGATGGGCACATGACCCAAGCCTGGCCAATCAGGAGCACGTCATCTCTTCCACCACAGTGATTGGTTCAGGGAGAAGCACATGACCCAAGCTGGTCCAATCAGAATTAATCCTAGAACTCTTGCTGCTGACAGCCATGTTTCCCCCATAAAAGAGTGTTTAATGAGTCCTAATGCTATCATTTGAGTCCCTGGATCCAGCCATGCCTGATGTCTCCCTGGGACTGTTATGTGACATGGTAAGTCCTTCTGACCTAGGTAATGTTTAGCTTACAGCAGTTGGCATTGGGATTTTGTTGCTTGTAACCTATCAGAAGGGTCACCTAGGTCACAGGAAACCAATCCATAGCCCATAGGCCAAATTCTGCCTACCACCTGTTTGTAGTAAGGTTTTACTGGAACACGGCCATGCCCATTTGCTCACATACTGTCTACGGCTGTAGAGCAGAATTAAGTAGTTGTGTCAGAGACCATAAGGCCCCCAAAGCCTAAATATTTACTGTATGGCATCTTACCAAAAAACCTCATTGATCCCTGACCTAGATTAATGTCTTTCTTTATTAAGGTGGAAATTGGGGCCCAGAGAAAGGCTTCCCTAAAATTGAGGCAGAGCCAGGACTAGAAACCTGGTTTTCTGGCTCCCAGCCTAGAGCCCTTTGTGCAGTCTCTTTTTATCTCTCAGACGCTACCCCTAAATGTCCATGGGTCCCCTAGGGGTGTTTGATTCACGTGGCAATTGGATCCCTCTGCTAGTCTGAGGCAAAATTCTTTTCTGCAGCCTCCCTGTGATACACCCAGGAGGTGCAGGAGTGGGGAAATTGAAATCCATAAATAACCAAGCCTCACATTCCAGCCAGTCTGGCCTGCCTCCCTGAGGGACCTGCTAACTGGAGCTGGAGCTGACACAGAGGACAACTGTCCCATTTGGGACCCTATCCAAACCCCACAGATGCTCTCCTGGCCATGGAGCCTGGGACCAGAGGAAGGCCGTGTTGTAAAATGCTTTTTCCATGCTCTGAGACTCCTTCATCTTAAGGGGGCCAAAACGTGTTTGGGAACCTACCTTAGGGGTCAGGGCTGGGAGAGGTCAGATACATGAAGGATGGGCAATCAGAGAAGGCTCCCTGGAGGAGGTGGCCTGGAGTATTCAAAGATGGAATAAAAACGTTCTTGAAACCCTTTGCTCCCTTGCTGAAACCCTGTCCTCCCCCAGCTGCCTAAAATCCAGTCACATGAGTGTGCCCTGAATATGCCAAGCCCATTCCTCCATCTGCCAGCCATGTCTTCCTCTCAGAGCTTTGCACGGATGGGATGGCTCCCTTCATCGTTCCGGTCTCTGCACGCTTGTCACTGCCAGCCTTCCCTGACAACCTTTCCGACAGCTGCTGCCCAGCCTAAGTCACTCTCCATCCTGCCTTCCATTTTCATTTACTTGTATCGCTGGCCTCTAGAATAGTAAGTTCCTGGTCTGGGGTGGGGGAGATCAAGGATCTTTGTTAAGTGATTAGCTGGGGATGCAGTAGTTAACAGGGAACTTGGAATTCAGCAGTGGAGATGCAGTTGCCTTGTGGAGTGAGGGGTGCTGTTCCACCGTTGGGTGGGGTAGGGAACTATGGGGTCCCTGTTGTAGGAAGACTTTGCTGAGTTGGTCAGGAGTTCGACAGGGAAAGCCGGGAGGAGAAGGAAAGGGCTCCTGGTAGGGGACCAGGGAGTAAGGAGTGCAGCGGGTGTGAGGTGTGAGGAAGGAACAGAGGAGGGAGCATGGGGTGCCAGAGCTGGAGAGGTGTACAGGCCTCATAGGGCATGTGTGAGGCTGAGTCTCATCCCAAGGGGGATGGGGCACCAGGGCAGGTGGTGGTTGAGATGTGACTTGACAAAATCACTCACAGCTCAGAAGGCTGGTTTCAAGGATGTGTTAGAGGCGGGAGTCAGGGCCAAACGGAGGTCTATCTGAGGGAGGGTCTCTCCCTGGGTGAGGAGTGAGTGTTGCCAGAGAAGATACAATGACCTGGACTGCCTGCTCTCCCTCCCTCAGCATCCACATCTAGGGCTCCTGTCCTGCCACTGTCCCTCCAGGCCGTTGGTCTGGCTAGCTTCCTGGAGGAGGTGACCTGAGCAGCCTGGACCCACTGAAAAAGGCTGAACAGGGAGGCCTTGATACAAGCCCCCATTTAGCTGTAAGTGGGCTGTGTGAGGTTGGGCACCTCTCTGAGTCTCAGTTTCTTCATCTGTCAAATGGGAACAATAGAAGTCCCTGTCTGCTGGGTTTCCCGACAGGTCAATGAGACGTGTCAAGTGCTGGCACGAGGACCAGCACCCAAAGAGTGGCGATTCTCTCAGTGATTATTAGGAGATGACTTTTTCCCACTGGTAGACCCGTTTAAGGAAGATGGGGACAGACTAGGAGGAGAGAAAAGTTGCTGGAGATTCGGGGGAGTCTGAGGCATTAAGAGATGTATCTTCTGGGGAGGCTTAGGGCTGACCTGTCTCCTATGGGGCTCGTAACCCTCAGGGCAGCACTTAGAAGTACAGTCCTGAAACTGGGAGGGGGACCCCATCTTCAGAGTTGGTAGCTAAGAGCAGAAGCTGTGCATTTTCATCCTGCCACCATTCCTTTGCAGCCACAGTGTGCAGGCCAGGTGGAGACAGCTACCTTGTGGAAGGTGACAGATGGCCACAAATGAGGGGTGAATGAACCTGCTAAATCATCAGCTGGGAAATTGAGCATCTCACCTCCCATCTGCGAGAGCCTCTTCCCTGTGGAAGGGAGCGTATGCTAGGGTGTGAATGTGGGGGGCGTTCGGTGTGTATACAGACGGGTTCAGACAGTGCTGCGATGAGGATGAGGATACACACATGCACTCCCTTCCCACATTCTTCCCATCACACGTGCTCTGGCACCTGCCCATTAGGCCACAGGCTTTTGCACACAGTGATCATGCATTTTTGTGTGAAACACAAAGCCTCTATGTGTTCGCACCCAGAAGCAAGACATCCCAAAGGGCAGATTTGCACGCTGGCTCTTTTTCACTTGGACCCACGTGCAAGGGAGAAGTCAAGGAAGCCATGTGCTTTTCCTCATGGAATCACAGGGGTGTAGGGTGTGTCCTTGTTCACAGGTATTTCCTGGCCTTCCCCAAGAGAGGGTTCCACTTCCCATCCTGTTGTAGTCAGGCTCGGCTGTGTGTCCACTCTGGCCATAGAATAGGGTGGAAAAGCGAGGTGTCGCTTCTGGGCAGGAGCCTTGAAAACCAGCTCATGGCTCCTTCATGCTCTTTTCCCTCTGCCACAGTGACCCGCAATATTCCAGCCAGATGCTGCCCATTTCCTCTAGGTCCTGGGATGCAGCTGAAAGAGAGCAGAGCCATAGGTGACCTGCAAATTAACTGGTAGATGCTGAGAAGTAAATCTGTGCCACTGTGAGCTCTTGAGACTGGGGGCCGTTTGTCACTGCAGCATCACCAGTCGTAGCCGACTGAAACTACACCCCCCAACTCCTGCTGGGTTCACACGCACCACCCACAGACTCACATTGGTCTCACATCCTTTACACACATCCACACGCTCATGTACACTCACACTGGGCATGTGCACACACACACATGCTTCCCCTGGGCTCACACACACACTCCTGCTGGACTCACACAGGCTCACACTAAGTACACACAACCACATTCCCCTGAGCTCACACACACCCTCACACTCTCACACACACACTGGGCACACACACACACACTCCCCTGGGCTCACGCACTTTCCCTAGCATGCTCCAGGTGAGTGTGACGTGCGCAGTGCCTCCAGCCTCTGATCGGGACCAGGGAGGGGTGGGAACAGCATGAGGTGGGAAGCAGATGTTGACTCCCTGGTGGAAATGCAGTTGAATCATTTCATCAGAAGGGGCTTTTATGTTGTCAAAGGACGCAGACCTCAACCTTGGCTGAGTGGGCAGTTTTCTGAAAACAAGGAGGCTTTCCTGGGGAGTCAGGAGTTGGAAAACTTGGTTTTGCGCCTCCCGTGGCTGTATGACCCGTGACTGTCCTTGGTCTGCCCCTCTCTGGAGACAAGAATGACTTTGAATCCAGGAAGGGAGGCTGGTCAAATGCGAATAACAATGAACAGCCCAAATGCAACCTTTGCTCCTCCTGGAGGGCACTCACTGCATGCCCAGTGTTCAGTTTGTGAGTCTGGTTCATGGAATCCCCCAGCAGCCCTCCACGAAGGTGTTTGGGTTAAAGTACCCTCAACAGATATTGGTGGGTGGCTCCCAGGCTGCAAAACTCGTGCTGGATGTGGATGTGGTGATACCATCCTGATCCCCTCCATAGACACACCTGACTAGACCCTATGACAGGAGTGGGCAGGCATGATCTTGGGATGGAGGGATGTAGGCATCCCGCCACGTCCTGGGGAAGTTTGGGAAGACTCATCTCTGGCAGGGCTTCTATAGCTGAGCTTCCAGGCACTGGTGAGGGATGGGCTTTGATGCCAGGAAGACCTGGATCCAAGTCCCAACTGCTTTACTTTCTGGCTGTGGGACCTTGGGGGAAAGGACTTCACTTGACTGGACCTCAGTTTCCTCATCTGTAAAATGGATATAATCATTGCTATAATCATGGTTGGGCTGTTGTGAGGATGAAATGAGAAGATACTCAGAGCAGGCTCAGGCAGGGTCAGTCTGTGCCTCTTTACTTGATGCTTCTTCTTCCAGGAAGCATTCGTTGATTTCTTCTTCTTCCAAACTCACAGAGCACTTTGTATCTGATTAAAGCACCTTTGTATCTGATTATCACATTCTGGCATAAGTTATAGTCCACTCATGCATAAATTTGTTCAGCATTTTGTTAAGCACCTTCTCTGTACCAGGTTCTAGGCTGGGGGCCGGGGTGTGGAGTTGAACAAGGTGAGATTGAAACCCTCCCAAAAATGACCTCCCATTGACATGTAATCAACCTGAGGGCTGTGGCTACACTGTGTTCACCTTCCTGTCCTTCCTTCAGCCTGCACAGTGTCAAGAGGAACAGAATAGGAAGGGCTCAGGCCTCATTTGAGCCCAGGCTTGGTTACATTCTTGTTAAGTGACCTTGAGAAAGCCCCTGCTCCTCCCTGAGCCTCAGTTTCTCCATCTGCAAAATGGCAGAGGAACAGATCCTCTCCAAATGCCACTGGGCTCTGTCACTCAAGAGCTACCAAGAATGAGTCTGCCCTCACTGGCGGCCTAGAGCCCACCCACTATGCTCACCTCCCCCCCGGCTCTGAGGGTGCCCTGCCAAGGGCAGTGAGGGAAAGGTTCATGCTGGAGCTCTCAGGAGACCGCCCTTTATTCGGAGTGGCTTTAATTAGCATCTGCGGGCTGATCAGAGTCTGAGTATTAATGAGCCATTGAGTCACAGCCAGTTTTCCAGTGTGCTGGGTTTTTGATGAATTAATCACTTCTGACAGCTCCAAACGCCAACTCTGTGCTCACCCCAAGCCAGGCTGGGGTGCCATTGGTTGTGCCATCCGGGGCCTAGGCTGGCCAAACTGCCGATGGCACCCCCTACTCCATCAGGATGTCTAGCAGCCCAACCTCGTCCCTTGGCCTCCTCCATCTGGATCCAGCCTCTCTCTCCATCCCACCCATCACTTTTCCTTGCTCCCCAATCCACTCCCATAGCACTGTCAAGTCACTCGGCCTCCTCGCTGGAATGGCAGCCTCTCTCCTTACTCCTGCCCTCCAATGGAAGGAAATAATCTCTCCGATCTTTTGAGTAACAATGTGAGGAAAATCATATGCTATCAGCAGCAGACGTCCCCCAAGGGAGAGACCTGTTTTATTTGGATGAATGCCTGTATACTTTTTTGTGGAGACTAGGGGTAAGATCTCCAGTGGGAATGCTGGACTAGTTACCACTTGAGGGATGCACATCGAGGGTGGAGTGGAATTGCTCCAACAGTAGAGGGGATTTTTAGAGACTGCATAGGAAGAAAAAAGAAGAGACGTGGGCACACTCTGCCTCCTTCCTCCGTGGCCTCCTGGAAGTTCCAGGGATGCACCATGTCCTTTTGGAACCCTGGGCCTTTGCCCAAGCTCTTCCCTCCACCTGGAATGCCCAGGCCTGTCTTCTTGGTTTGAGAAAACTCCTAATTATGCTTCAAAAACCCAGCTCTAATGTCTACTCTACCTTCTACAGTGAACTCTTTCTGAGTTTCCGCTCAACTCTGAAAATATTGCCTCTGAGGCACTTATAATCTTGTTCTGGATCTGTTGGTGTACACATGTGCCTCCCCTGGTAGCCTGGCTGAGAGCTCCTGAGGGCAGGTACCTTGTCTTATGCACCATTGTGGCTCCAGAGTCAGGCACATAGCATGTCGTGGAGCGGTGTGCAGGGAATGGTGGGAAATAAATGGAATTAGTCAAATCCCTGTGGAAGATTGAAGGGATGTCTTCTGGGAATAGTTGAAAACATTCACCCTGGATTTCAGTTATGTGTGCCTCCTGGCCTAGAAGCCCCATGTGGGCAGGGCTGAGGTCTGAGTCCTCTTGGGTTCCATAGCGTGGCCCAGCTCACGGGTGGTGGGTGAGTGGAGAAACCAGGGCACATGGAACTGTATGATGCCAGATGGCTGAACCAGAGGGGAGCTCAGGGGGCTGAAAACAGGAAGAGCCCTGGCTCCTTCACCTGGTGTCTTTCCCTCACCAGGCTCCATCACTCTCCCAGGCGCAGAGCCTGGGATGCAGCTCTCTCAGGGTGTCCAGTCTTGACTCTGCCAAGAAATGGAGCACAGAACATGTCCCCCATCAGAAGGTTGCATGTAGGCAGAATCAGCATTAGAACACACAGCCCCAGCTCCATCCCTTCTCCACTCTGTGTCTTTGGGCAGGTGACTCAACCTTTTTGAGCGTCATTTTCCACGTCTGCAAAATAGGACTATTGATGGGAATTACTTCATAGGGCTGTTGTATGAATTAAATGAACTAATGAATAGACTAGAAAGTATTCAGTAATATGTCCTGCCCACAGTTGATGTTCGTACAAGGGCCATTTCTTTTCTTTTTTTCCCTTCCCTTCCTTCATTTTTCTCCCTTTCACCTCCTATCTTCCTTCCTCTCTAACTTCCCGATTTACGACACAAAGGCAGAGAGAGAGAGAGAGAGAGGAGGAGGAGGAGGAGAGAGAAAAAAATGTTGGATTCAAAATGCTCTGATGGGGGGTAAGTTTCAGCGTCTGTCAGCCACATTTTTGACCAGTACCCCTAAGGTGTCTTCATAGGCAGCTGTGAGTCTCCCCCACTCCAGAGCAGGGGAGCCTTCATCTCTGTGTTATTATTTCAGAAACTGTGTGCTGTTTTTGAGTAAGAGTGTCATGGCCTGGGCTCTGCAGCCCAGGGGCTGGAGGACGATGAGAAGGACTCCCCGGGATGGCCCGAGGCCTCTTGAAAGCAGCACTCTGAGGGACAACTGTTGTCACAAGGCTTCTGATCATCTTCTGCACAGGGCTTGCTTTCATGTCTGTGATCACAGCTGCTCCCTGGGGCGTGCTGGCAGGGTGGGAACACAGGGGTGGAGGGGCAGCTGCAGACACAGCCAAGACCAGCATCTCCCGCCAGGCCCAGCTGCTGTCTCCGGGGCTTGAATTCCACTCTTTGCAGTGTGGGCTTCACCAGCTTCCCTTTAAACTCTTGCCCCTTGTCTCCCCATTAAAGTAAGTGGCTCAGACTCATCTGTGAGAAGGTACAAGGACACTCATTGATTCTTTCATTCACTTGCTCATTCATTCATTCATTCATTCACATATTACTTTATTTTCCTCTCAACCTGGTAGTCAGAGTGACTCTGTTCAATGCAAGTCAGACCACTTTGCTCCTCTGCTCCGAAGCCACCTCACTCAGAGTAGAAATCAGAGTCCCTGCAGTGACCTGTATGACCCAGCTCCCATCCCCTGAGATGACCAGCTCCTAGTCTCAGCCACACAGTCCTCCTGTTCTGGACACCCTGGGGGCAGACTCTTTTTTTTTTTTGAGACAGATTCTTGCTCTGTTGCCCAGGATGGAGTGTGGTGGCATGATCTCAGCTCACTGCAACCTCCATCTCCTGGGTTCAAGCAATTCTTGTGTCTCAGCCTCCTTAGTAGCTCCTTGGGATCACAGGTGTGCACTACCACACCCGGCTAATTTTGCTATTTTTAGTAGAGATGCAATTTCACCATGTTGGGCAGGCTGGTCTCAAGCAATCTGCCAGTCTTGGCCTCCCAAAGTGCTAGGATTATAGGCGTAGGCCACCATGCCTAGCCCTGGGAAGACTCTTGCTTCAGCATTTCGTACTTGCTGTTCCCTCTACCTGGGACTCGGTGACCTCAGATAGCCACATGGATCCCTTCTCCTCTCACCTCCTTCGAGTCTTGGCTTCAATGCTGTCATCTCTGGGAACTTTTTTTTTTTTTTTTTTTGAGACAGAGTCTCGCTCTGTCCCACTGGCTGGAGTGCAGTGGCGCCATCTCGGCTCACTGCAAGCTCCGCCTCCGGGGTTCACGCTATTCTCCTGCCTCAGCCTCCTGAGTAGCTGGGACTACAGGCGCCCACCACCGTGCCCAGCTAATTTTTTGTATTTTTAGTAGAGACGAGGTTTCACCGTGGTCTCGATCTCCTGACCTTGTGATCCGCCCGCCTCGGCCTCCCAAAGTGTTGGGATTACAGGCGTGAGCCACCGCGCCCAGCCTGGGAAGTCTTTTTTGAATTCTCTATTCTGTTGAATTCTCTATCTCTCCCCACCCCAGTATTCCCTGTCCCCTGCCCCTTCTCCACAGCATTTATTGCGTTTTAAGACCCCACACATTTTGTTTATCAATTTTGTTTATTGTTTGTCTTCTTCCCCTAGAATTGAAGCTATATTAGGGCAGGAATTTTTATTTATTTTATTTGCCTATTAGTGATGAGACCTTGGGAAAGTTAAGTCACCTCTATGCCTCCGTTTCCTCATCTGTAAAATGCAGGCAGCAGTTCTCACAATCTCACAGCTCTGTTGCCGGGGCTATGAAGGGCAGACCCCTAGGCACACCCTAAGCACACATGCATCATGGGAGGCTCCAACCTGCTGATGGGGGATTAATTGATTAATGGTGCGTATCAGATGATGGTGGTGTGGGTAGCTCCCCCTGCAATGCCCTTCAGCCCTCCACCCAAGGGGTTTCTCTTGACTGTGCAGGGGAGGCTGGACATGCGGGAGCTTCTCAGCCCTGGTGGCAGCCCTTGACCAGTGAGGGAGAGGGACAGAAGTGGGAGGATGAGTACCCAGCTTGCTGCCCTTCTGTGGGATGGCCCCAAGGTGTGGTCTGTGCAGGAGGGATTAAGACCCCATTGCTGCTGGTTGTGACCTGTTCTGAAATAGACTATTTGCTTCCTTTCCTTCTCCTCCTCCCTGCCCCACTAGTGCTTCCTCCAAAATTAACTGCTCACTTGTCTCAAGGTCTGTTTCTGGGGGAATCCAACACCGAAGACAGGTGGACTCTTGGGGGAGCACTTCATGGGGAACATGCACCATCCCTTCCCCACCAGCTCAGCCAAGCTTCTCCAGTCAACAGCTCTCTCTGTGGTTTTCTTAAAAATGTCCTTGCGGTTGTCCTACAAAATTCTACCTGGACCACATGGGAGAGGAGGAATTAATGAAAATAGTGGAGCATTTTCTTCCTTCCAACTAGAACTGTCATAGGCCTGGCGAGTGTTTATTTGGCTGAATCAAAAGACTACTAAGAGGAAAGTGTCTTGTGTGTGGGAATAGCAGGGGGATTCTTCTATAGATTCTCAGGCCATATATGGTGCGGGGAGGGACTTTGAAATACATTGGGCCTGAGATACAGGAAGAGCTCCACTGGCTCCTGAACTAGCTTATGGACTCAAGTGTTCATTCGTTCATTTATTCATCATACTTTTATGAGCCTCCACCCCATCTGCCAGGGTCCAAGGTTGCATCGGGGAGCAGGACAGACACGGCCCTAGGACAACACGGCCACCCCAAGGGCTGTGGTAGCTCCAAGCCTCAGGAGTCTAGGAGTCTATTGGACTGGAGCCCTGGGGAAGGGAACTGAGCCCATCCTCCTAGGGTCCTTAGCACTCCTCTGGGCCGTGGCATCATCAATCACTGTTTGCACCCTTGGTTGGTGGTGTTGGTACCATCTTGGCCACATCATGGAGGTCCTTTTATACCTCCTGGTCTTGCAAGGTTCTGTAATTACCTACTTGAAAGGGTAATAGAACTGTGATGTGATTTGCTCATCCAAGTAGGGAGAGAAACCAAGTCCTGGCTTCTGCCTTGTTATGCAGAGCCTGTGTTCCCAGAAGAGAATCAAGGGTGCAGAGAACCAAGCCTGAGAGAGAAATTTCCAATGAAAGTCAGAGAGTGGCCCAGAGCCCATGGGATGGAAACAAGAGGTCTTTAGGGACAATTTAGGTTCCAAGCTTCACTCCCTAGATACAGGCCTTTGGTTGTTTGCACTCCACCAAACTACCTGTTTGTCATAGAGTGGGGCACGTGTGTGTGCATGTGTGCTTGCACATGTGTGTGTTGGGAGGAGTGTGGCAGTGTAGGATAATGGTTCAGAACTTTGGGCCTTTGGAGCTAGGTAACCAGTAGTAACAGTGAACCTCTGCCCAGTACTGACCATGTACCAGGGACTGTGCTGAGTGTGCTACATGTGGGATTTTATTTAATCTTCCCATTAACTCCACAAGAGAGTGCATTAGGCAGGGTCCTAGTGGGAAATAGAAGATGCACACACGGGGAAATTGAGAAGGATTTAATGAGGGGATGATGAGGTGTCTGAGGTCAGCAACCATGGATTTAAATGGACCAAGGGAAGGAGATGTTTGGATCATTGCAAGAGTGGTCGTAGTTCTAGGAGAGGGCTGCCTGACACAGCTGTGGCTTCCACACAGGTTTCCATGCAAGGATGGAGCTGTTGCTTCCATGCAGGGGCAGAGATGTGCCCCAGTTTCTGTGACCCAACAGGGAAGGAGCAGGGGGAAGACATTCCCCTGGGGAGTGAGCAGCCTTCGGATCCAAGCACCCACTCCTCCTGCTCTCCTGTCCCCTGCCAGGGCCTCCTATCAGCTGAACCCAGCTATACACATCAGAAGACAAAGGAACCTGTTGGTGTAGCCCTTATAAGCCTGCTTCATGCACCATACGGTGGGTGGAGAAGAGTGGAGAGCAGGCCAAAAAGGAGAAACAGCATCTTCGGGAGACGGAGGTGTATTATTCTTCTCTTGCAGGACTGGTTATGTGATTTGAGGGGTTCAGTGCAAAATGAAAATACTGGCCCCCTTGTTTAAAAATTGCTAAGAATTTCAAGACAGCGATTGAAGAGCATAGTGTGCATAAACTAAGTCACATACTCATGGAGCCTGCCTTGTTTCCGTGTTACAAACTGAGGAATAGAGAGGTAAGGCACTTCTCAAAGACCGTTATGAGTCCTGGCTCTGCCCCTTTCTAGCTATGGAGCCTCAGACAAATCACTTTACTAATATGCAGGAGGGCCTCAAGACATCTAAGTACTGTGGAATCCTTGCTAAGAAGGAGGGGAGCAACCAGGGCCAGGCCCACGCCTTTGGAAACTGTCCAAGGTTCTGATACATTGCTCCCAGGGCCCTACACATCTCATGGATGCAGAAGTTGGCGGGAACTTTTGACATAATCTGCTCCCATTCCCAGTCTGTTTCTGGGCTCATATGAACATCAGAGCAATGAGTCCTGCAGTGTTATTATCTGGAGCTTGAGAAGT
Source organism: Chlorocebus sabaeus (assembly GCF_047675955.1). NCBI lineage: Eukaryota > Metazoa > Chordata > Mammalia > Primates > Cercopithecidae > Chlorocebus > Chlorocebus sabaeus. The sequence goes on from NC_132925.1 coordinate 53,550,486, forward strand.
GATGTGCTGAGCTGGAAAGAACACAGGAATGAGAATCAGCAAGTAGGGATTTACCAAGAGTGGTGTTGACATCATCTCATTTCATCCCAACCAGCCATCAGAATGACCATCATAGCCACATCACCACACCACCAGCAGCTTTATTGAACACTTACTGTGTGCCAGGCATAACCACTGCACAATTACTGTATCATGAAAGTGTTGATGCCATCCCCACTTACAGACCAGGAAACTTAGGTCGAGAGAGAGGAAGTCACAGCTGAAGATGCTGGTGTTAGGGCCCATAGAGGCAACCTTCAACCAATGATGAATGAGGATTGGATGGGAAAATGCCCCCAGCATCCTCACCTGTTTGTTGGAGATAACTCTGAGACATGTTCTACACTTTCTCCCAGCGTTCCCCTGTGGGATTAGCCTCTCGGTGCCCACAGTGGGACCTGGCTTGATATCACATCCACTATTGACCTCTATGGCTTCCCCCATCTTACTCTCTGTGAACTCCACCTGGTATCCATATCCTTGCAGCCCCTCCCACACTGTATTAGTGTTGCTCTGTGTAGCCAGTAGAATATGACAAAAGTGATGATATGTCACTTCTGAGATTAGGCTATAAAAGACATTATAGCTTCAGTCTTGATTTCTCTCTCTCTGTCTCTGTCTGATTTCTCTATCTCTCAGATCACTCACTCTGGAGAAAATCCTGCTTTCCTGTCATGGGAAGCCAGATGGAGAGGCCCATGTAGTGAGGAACTGAAGCCTGCGTCCCTGAGTAATGACCTGATAGAGTTTGGCAGTGGATCCTCTAGCCTCGGTTAAGCCTTCGGATGACTGGAGCCCTGGCTGACTCCTTGACTGCAACCCTGTGAGGGTCCCTGAGTCAGAACCACCCAGCTAAGCCACTCACAGATTCCTGACCCTCAGAAACCATTAGGTAATAAGTCTCGGTTGTTTTAAGCTGCTAAATTTTGGGATAATTTGTTATACAATAGATAATATTAATAAATTTTCCCACTTCATTATCAATATGTCCTGGGTTTACCTCCCAAATGAACTTTTTAGGCTTGAATCCTTGTTTCAGGGGCAGCTTCCAGGGGAACGCAAATTTAGTCCCTTGCCAGGGGCACTTACCTAGTAAGTGGAGAACCAGAATTCAGACCCAGAGCACATGGAGTGACTGCCCAGGGGCCCTGCACTGTAGATGTGTCGGCCACTCCTGGCTTGTGCTGCTAGTGCCTTGGCGATAGGGACTAGCTCTTGAGGGTCCTCAGCTCATTGCCTTCCATGTGCTAGGTGCTCAGTATGTGATGCTTCTCTTCTACTTCCTGCCCTCTCTTATGGAGGCTTGGCTTTGTCAAGCTTAACTCTCCTGTATTAGACTGAGACTTAAGAGCATGATCTCTGGATTTAGGCTTCCTACATTCAAATCCTGGCTCTGGGACTCACTATCAGGTTGATGTTGAATAAGTTATTTAAACATTTTTCTGCCTCTGTTTCTTCCTCTATAAAATGGGGATAATGGTAGCCACCTAACAGTCTCATGAGGAGAACTAAACAAATGTCTGTATAGTTGTGGTAAACTCCCAGCACACAGTGAGTCTAGAGAAGGGTTGCTTTACTCTGATTAGTTCATGCCTCTCCCCAGTCCCTCTGAACACACCCATCAGAAGGGTACAAATATTAGGCAGTCAGTGCCTGCCATGATTTGAGAGATGACTTTGAGAGATTCTTTTTCAATTCCCAGGGCCCCCTAGGTATCCTTACCAGTCATGTATGGCTTCGGATGAGCTCTCGTCTTACCTTGACAACCCAGAGAACAGACCCTTTTGGGGGTGGGAAGGTGGATAAGCAGCTTAGAAGATGGGAGTATGCTTCGTGAACTTCATTTTTTTTTTTTTTTTTTTTTTTGCCGAGAACAAATCCTGGCTGCCTTCCCAGCAGGTGCTCAGTAAGTACACATCAAAGGGATAGATTGGAGCAATGCCAAGATGAACATCACTGCCTTGAAGACAGGCGTGCATTTTACATAAAATAACGTCTCCAGAAGCACTCATACAATAATACCTCCAAATACACAGGCATTTCCTACCCTCTTCTCCTCTTCCTTCTGTGCTGGTGGCCCCCAACTTCCTGGCTGGAGTTGCTCTCTCCACTGGAAACCCCGAAGGCCCCATAGTTCATATTCATCTCCCACATTAGGTGAGGAATATTGGCCCATATATTCCCTGATTATGCTAATTAACTAGTTTTTTTTTCCTTTTTTTTTAAAGGAGACAATTATTACCTTCAGTTTGACAGTTTCTAGCTCCATTAGCAGTCACAGCTGCCAGCATCATGGTGCTGATAGTTACCTTGAATTGCTCGGAGAAAGACAATGATTGTCAGACTGCATCCCCAGCCTTTCTTGCAGTGGAAGTGATGGGTCACTGGGCTCTGTAGTTTCCACAGTGAGCTGGAGTCTGGGGAGGTGAGGCCACAGCTGGCAAAGTCCCCAGCTCTGACTGTGGTCTAGGCAAAGGCAATTAGGTTGGAGCAGGATGGGTGAAGATCCAGACAGCTGAGGCTGCTGCTCTGGGATTCAATGAGCCATGGGGACAGGAAGCGATGTCAGGGGCAATTCTCCCTGTTCATCTAGTGCGCCATGTGTACCAAGTGCCTCAGTGACGCTGATGGGCCCCTCTTCCCACGTGGACATCGCTTTCCACGGCTCCGAAACATTCTGTGCCCAGGGCCCATGGCTTCTCCTAATGCTTGGCTCCTGGGTTCTGCAAACTCATGGCAAACTATTCCCACAGCCCGCAGCATGTCTTTTTTCCTTTTGATTTAGAATTTTTTAAAAATCTCTCTTTTTTATTTAAGAGAGAAGGTCTTACTCTGTCACCCAGGCTGGAGGGTAGTGGTGTGATCACAGCCACTGCACTGCAACCTCAAATTCCTGGGCTCAAGTGATCCTCCCACCCCAGCCTCCTGAGTAGCTGGGACTACAGGTGCACACCACCATGCCTGGCTCATTTGTTGAAAGTTATTTTTTGTAGAGACGGGGCCTGATTATGTTGCCCAGGCTAGTCTCAAGCTTCAGGCAATCCTCCCACCTCAGCCTCCCAAAGTGTTGAGATTACAGGTATGAGCCACTTTGTCCACCCTAATTTTTTAAAATTTTTTGATAAACATTTTTTCTTTTTTATACTGTCATTGACTAGGTAGGCTCGTGATTTATTAATAATTCACGGGAATGACTTCATTTACCTTTGACAGTTCCATAATGCTTCTGACAGTTACTTTATTTTTGTCTCTGAGGGTGGGAGGGGCTCAGGCACCCACCCAGAGCTGCCTTCCCTAATGTTCTGCTTATGAGCAGTGGGTGCACCTGTGGCAGGGCAAAGGGGAGGCCCGCAGGAACTCACCTTCCACCTTGCATCAAGGACAAGGGACTGACCAGCACCACCAAAGGGACAGTAACGGGGGAAGGTGGGAGTCTGGGTCCATAGTCTCTGGCTCCCACTTCATGTCATCTTAGCTATAATCATAGTCCTCATTTAGAGAGACTTTCTCTGTGCCGGATGCTGGGCTTTATAAAAGCATTTTGTACTCATTTTCCCCCAACACCCAGTAAAATCCTGAGAAGGAGAAATCCTTGGCCCATTTTACAGACTAGGATACTGAAACTTAGAGATCTCAAGGCCCCTTCCCAAAGCCTGTGAGTAATGGATCCAGGATTTGAACTTCAGAGTCTACATAAACCCTCCTCCCCTGCCACACTCCACTACCCCATCTATAGAGTGGGGTCTTAATCCCTATCTCCTGGTTGCGGGGACAAGAGGAGATGACATCTGTGAGCACTTGGTACCAGTAACTGAGGTCCTTTCTTCCCTCTCTCCTACTTAGTCCATCCCCTTGAGAACATCTCTGTCTCCTCATGCCCCCACCTGCTTTCCCTGGGAGTGACTGGCTAGGCCTACAGTGCAGAAAGGTGATCTACAGGCCTCTCACTCAGGCAGAAGGCACCTTGGATCCCCTACTTAATCGTAGTTGTGGCTGGATTGTCTGAGCGCCCATAGGCCTTGCTGGGCCATGGTCTGGAGGTTGAGCAAAACTCATGCACATGCACACGTGGGCCCACACATTCAGATACATGCTCTTGCATGTGCACGGGGCATGAGCATGCATGTGTGAAACTGTGTGTGGACAGACCCTGGCCCCTGGCCCCTGCATCATCACATACTGCTCTGGAGCAGACAGAAGGCAAGTGGTGGGAGGAACCTGGAGGATAAGGAAGGGATTTGGACTGAAGTTGGGGGAAGAAGAGGCCCTGAGGCTGGCAGGGAGGGTGAGGCCACTAGGGAGCATCCAGACTTCCCCAATACCTGTGTCATCCATGCCACAGGTCACGGTCACAAAGATCCAACCTACTCATGGGGCCGACAAAAGAACCAAGACCCAAAGGATGGCGTTGGCCTGTGCAGGGCCACACTGTGTGTACATGGCAGAGCCAGCGCTAGGACCCAGGCTCCTACACAAGACACCGGTTCCCCTGACATCAGAATCTCAGGCAAGGACTGGCTTGAGGTAGTTCATGTGAGAGGTGACACCTGAGAATAGGAGAGAGGGAGCCGGAAGAGTGAGGCAGGGAGAGAGAAGCCAATACAAGGCCGTGCAGTCCAGGCTGCCATGGTGGCAACAGGGATGTGAATCTGCCGAGATGTTTGAGGAGCATACGGAAAGCCTCCCACAATTGCCCATCAGCTCCTATTCTCCATTTGTCAGGGGGTGCAAGAACTGGGTGCTAACTTCTCTGGACTTCTGAGCTGCACGTGCATGGGGCCCCAGTGAGCTCTGTGGGTGCCCCCCACCCCCCCACCCCCACCAACCGCATATAGGCAAAGACTCTGGCATGTCCTTGAGCATAACCTGTGAGTGCAAAGGAAGAGCCTGTACAGACAGCTGTGGTGAGGTCAGAGGGGTCAGGAGCAGAGGTGTCAAGTGCATTCCAGCAGCAAAACACACCTGCATTTCCATCTGCTTTCGTTAGGTAACTGCTGGATAATTCAGCTCACCTGAGCTCCCTGCCCCTGGCAGGATTGTTCACTTTGAATAGTAACACAGCAGTCTCCCTTTATTTGTGGGGGATACTTTCCAAGATCCCCCGTGGATGCCTGAAGCCAAGGATAGTACCAAACTCTATACATGTTATGATTTTTCCTATCCATACAGACCTATGATGAAGCTTAATTTACCAGTTAGGTACAGTAAGAGATGAACAATGATAACAATAAAATAGGACAATTGTAACAATGTGCTGTAGTCAAAGTCGTGAGAGTGTCTCTCTCTCTCTCTCAAAATTTCTTATCGTATATAATGTTTTCAAGCTGCAGTTGACTGAAGGTAACAGAAACTGCAAAACGTGAAAGTGTAGATAAGGGGGGAAACTACAATAGCAGCTAATACTCAGTAAGTCCCCAATATGTGCCAAGCCCTGCTCTAGTCACTTTATTTGTATGAACTCATTTAAACCTTCCTACAACCTGGGAAGGTCAGTACTATTATTATTGTTTGAATTTTACAGATGAGAAAACTGAGACCCAGCGAGTAAGTGGCAATGATTGGATACAAACCTGGCTCCAGAGCCTGAGGCTCTGCTTCCTCTCTTACGAGATCCCAAATTCTAAGTTGCCCACCCCCAGGAGGAGTCCTGGGACATTTCTACCTCAGTAGCACATGGCCAGCCACTGGCTCAGGTCACTTCCTGGGGAGGGTTATTGGGAAGAGTAAGTCCCTGGCACTTGTGGGAGAATGGGCTCCCCAGCCCTCAGGACCTGTAGGTGTTCCTTCCGACCCCTCAGGCCTGCCCTGGGGCCACTCTCTGCAGGCCCCTCCTGTCTCTGTCCCTCTGCTTCTGGCCACCCATCTGTGGCTGATGGGAAAAGGTGCTCACATCCTGGAGATGTGGGCACAGGAACTCTTGAGCAATAGCTGCCCCGATCAAGTGGCCTCCATGGCTCAGTTTCCAGCAGCTGTGGAAGGAGAACTGCTAGGTCACAAAGAGCTGGGAAGCTCGCCAAGCCACAAGTGCCACTGATTGCTTCTGAATGCCCCGCTCCCTAGAGCTCAAGGCCAGCTCCCCTCAGCCCACTTGGGCAGTGGCCAAGGCTTATCAAGTGGGTAGATGCTGTGGGTGAGGCTGCGTGGTGTGCTGGGTCCCCTGGCCTCCCTCCCCAGCTGGTTGGCTTGGGGTCCAGCACCCTCCCGGAGACCCCTCTGGTGAGCAAAGAGCTTAGACTAAGCCAGGTGTCCTCCACACATGGTCCTGGATCATGGAGTGGGGTGACAACCTGTGCTGGGATCGTCAGTCTCCTTGTTGGTGAGTCTGGAGCTCGTGCGTCTGCCTCCCTGCTGGATTGAGGGTCGCACACGTAGAGAGATGCTCAATAAACATGTGGTGAGTAAGTTCACACATCGTTCCCAATTATCACTGTGAATGGTTTGCACTGGTGACAGCTTGTTCTGCCGAGGCTCTGTTTCAAACATCGATGCACGTATCCTCACATAAGCCTAGGAGGTGAGCATCTCCATCTTACAGATGAAGAAAGTGCTGGAGATAAGGGAGAGTCCTGTCCCAAATCACACAGCCAGGAGGGCAGAGCCAGGATTCCTGCCCAGGTCTGGCCCTGTCCCAAGCCTAGCTTGTGGCCTCTGTTACACTAGAATAATAGGCATCGTTGCTACTGTTTACAGGGTGTTCCTCTCCTCAAGCCCCAAGTTAGGATTTGTGTAGGCACCATCTCATTGAACCGTTTTATGGGTCAGGAAACAGGCTTGGAAGAAACAGAGCCAACAGCACAAGACCATGAAGGCTGGAACTGGGGAAGCTGGGTTTGGAACTCATCTGGTGGTCCTAAAGCCTGTACTGTTTTGAACACCACGTTGCTCCCCCATCCCCACATCAGCCCCACTGCAAATAAAGTCAGGACGGTGGGTGGGAAATTCTCCTAGAACATCCAGCACAAACCAGAAGGCCCTCCCTGAAGCCCCCATGGTCTGTACTCCTCCCTAGGCTGACAAGAGGTAGAAAACAGGGTCAAAGGCCCGAGCAGGATGGGAGAGAATGCAAGATGACAGTCCCATGGCCAGCGGGCCTGTGGGCAGGAGGGACTGGAAATGGGTTAGTGTCCAGGGCAGTGCTGACCCACTTTGGGGCTTGTTTCCTCTCTGTAAGCCTTTTTCAGGTCCCTCCTCCCCTTCCTGTCAGACTTGGGGAGTCAGCTTGTCCCCCACCCACACGGGAGCCAGGGACACTGGGAGGATCTTTCCCTCTTGCTTCTGCATCTGCTGGGCAGAGCATGTGCCTGACACCCTCAGTCGCGGTCAGAGAGACCTGCCTGAGAGATTCCAGCATGCTCATCTGAGCAAGGACAAGGAGTGCCTCACTGGCCCTGGAAATTATCTGGGGAGCCATTATGAGCCCGTGTTTTCTGTCTACACATCCACAAGATGGGTGTGCCTCAAAGACAACTGTGAAAATGCCTGCCATTGATTAAGCACTCACTATGTGCTGGGAACTTGGCATACCTTGTAAAGATTCCTTGCAATGGATGGAGGGATCAGTGTATATTCAACCTCCCCTGAAAGATGAGGAGAGGGAGGCTCAGAGAGGTTAAGCAAGTTGCCTAGGATCACACAGTGAGTCTACTAAGATTTAAGCCTGGGGCTTTCTACTTCCAGAGCCCCAGGTTTTTCTTCTGTTCTCTGCTGAGGCTTGCTTGTGGTTCCTGGTCACAAGGAAGCCTGTTAAAAATACAGAACTCTCTGGGAGATTTGGAACTGGCAAGTAAGGGATGGGCGTGGGAGTCTGGATTTTTTGGAAGTTTCTGGTGGGATAAGCTGTGATGCCTATTCTAGTGTAACACAGGCCACAAAGCCAGGCTTGGGGGAGGCCAGGCCTGGGCAGGAGTCCTGGCAGCAGCCCCATTTTAAGGAGGAACGAATGTGAATGTAGAAGGTAAATTCAGGCTGTGGAGTCCTAGTAACTGGGACCAGGTGTCCTTCTGTCCTTGCCTGGGTTAAATTCCCAGCATCAGGGAACACAATGGCAGAAATGCCTGGAACGTGAGGGAATTTGTTCTGTGGGCGCCAGACCTCCTTTACGCTCTCCACAGTCAATCCCAGCAGGTTTGAACCTCTGTTGAGAGTCTGCCGTGGGCTCTCTGCTGGGAGAGGCTGTGGGTCAGGCGAAGGCAGCGAGGAGATGTTTTTGCAGCTGCTGTTTTGAACGATGGCTGAGGCCCCATCTGGCCAGAGGACTCACTCAGTCCTGGGCTGGGCTATGGTTATGGGTTCCCTGGAATGGCCTCCCTGGGAAGAGGAGATGCATGGCCAAGTGTCTGGCTCTGGCACGTAGTAGGCCCTCAGCAAAGTGCAGGAATGGCCTGCAGTGCCCAAGGCAGAAACTGGTTCTGTCCTCCTCCATGCCTCCGCGCCTTGACCCATCACTAGCCCTGCCCAACTGTCTGAGCTCTGTCGTGCCTCTCCCTGACTCGAGACCCTCCTGTCACGCTGGCCTCCTTTCTGCACTTCAGCCTGTTGCTGTGTCCTGCCGAGGAATTTCCACTCACGGTTTCCTCTCTCCCAGATGCTGCTCTCTGCACGCCGCCCAGCTGGCTCCTTCTCCCCACAGCGTCTCTCTCAGGGTGGCCTCTGCCCATTATCCCATCAGGAGCAGCTGTGCCCAGCCTTAGGCTTCCCAGGCCCAGGGATCCTTCTGAGCACACATCATTGTCATCATTTATTTACTGTTGGATGTATTTCCTCTGTTGCTCCATGAGGCAAGAAACAAGTGTCCAGTATGGTGGCTAGCTCAGGACACTGTTCAATAAGATTTTGTTTAGTGAATCAATGAATGATTAGTGAATGATCTCAAACCTGTGCTGCTAATTAGGGATCTTTGCTCCTGCCCCTGGCCCACTGCCGCTTCTGGATCCTTTGAAAATGGAAGAGAAAAAGGAACAGACACATCAGAGTGAAAAGATGACTTTGACAAAATATAGAGAGATCTGGCAAACAACGGTTCTGGCGAGTCCTCAAACCCATCAAAACAGACACACAAAGGCTGTGATGAAGTCCTTCGTCCAAAGAGGAACAATGAAAAGCAGAGCAGCCAGAGTGGCTGGGCAGAGAAGGCTGCCTAAGGCCTGGAGTCAGGGGGCATTTGCTCCCCTAGTAAGGCCTTTGGCCCCTCCTTGCAGTTTGGATAAGCGTGCCAAGACCTGGGCCATGTGGCGCTGACCACTGGTGGGCAGTTGGTGCTTGCTCCCCTGCCCTCAGCTGCCAAGGCCCCTCCACTGTCACTCATCCCTCCTGGAGCCCTGGTGGTTACTGCTCAACATTGAAACTGTCTGTGTTCCTTGGCTGGGTCTGGAATGATCACATTTGAGATGAAAAGATCAAGAAGACAATGGAAACATCTCCGGGGGAGAAAAAACTAAATAGCTCTACAGGGAAAATCAGCATGTGTGTGTGTATGCAGTGTGGTGCGCGCGTGTGGGTGCATGTGTGTGTACGTGTGCATGTGTGTGGTCCGTCTATATGTGTGCATGCATGCAGCATGTGTATGTGCACACAATGCATGTGTGTAGTGTGTGTATGTGTGTTTATGTGTGCGTATATGTAGCATGTGCCCGAGTATGCATGCACATGTTTGCGTGTGGTGTGTGCATGTATGTTTACATGTGTGCATGCATGAAGGGTGTGCATTGTGTGTCCACACGTGTGCACATTTCCCCTGGAGCTTCTCATTTCAAATCTCACCTCCTCGTTTAGAGGATCTTTACAGGAAGCTCCCCCAACACCTTTGTCTGCACAGCCCCCTCAACACTCACCTCCCAGTCCATTGGATAGTAAACAGCACAATGGCCTTCCTGATCCAGGCAAAGGGCCTGTCTCTAGCAAAGGATGTCCCAAGTGTAGACTCACTGGGGAGGGGAGACTTCCTCTCTCCTCTCACCCACGTAAGCTGCTCCTAAACCAGCTGCATCCACGGTGGGGTGGGAAGACCGTGGAGAATAAAAACCAAATCCATAGGCACTCCTAATGGCAGAACCTGAGCATTTATGCTAACCTTCAGGCCGGGCGCGGTGGCTCAAGCCTGTAATCCCAGCACTTTGGGAGGCCGAGACAGGTGGATCACGAGGTCAGGAGATCGAGACCGTCCTGGCTAACGGTGAAACCCCGTCTCTACTAAAAAATACAAAAAACTAGCCGGGCGTGGTGGCGGGCGCCTGTAGTCCCAGCTCCTCGGGAGGCTGAGGCAGGAGAATGGCGTGAACCCGGGAGGCGGAGCTTGCAGTGAGCTGAGATCCGGCCACTGCACTCCAGCCTGGGCGACAGAGCAAGACTCCCTCTCAAAAAAAAAAAAAAATAAATAAATATGCTAACCTTCTTATTTGACAGATGAGGAAACTGAGGCCTGGGGAGAGGAGGGACAGCTTAAGCTTGGACAGTCAGTTAGGGGCTGACCTAGGCGCAGAATCCTGTCTCCTGACTCTCAATTTAAAGCTTGAACTACTACACTTCCTTGCAGGGGAACAACACAGTTTACAATTCATGGCCCAGAGCAGTGTTCATTCATTCATTCATTCATTCATTCATTCATTTTCATTCATTCACTGATGCATTTACACAGCAATGCTCCCTGACTGCCAGCCACGCACACTTGCTAAAAGCATCTACTATGTATCAGGGTGAACAGAGACACTTAAGCGGAGACCCTGTCTGGATGTGGAGACTGGGTGAGTCCTGAGGGAGGGGTTCAGACCTTCCATGCTGTGCTGAGAGCAGCTAGGGAAGGGGAGCTCGCAGGGCCTGGGGTGAGTGGGGTTCATCATGGGCCAGTGCCTGGCGTGTCCTGCACAGGATTAGAGAAGCTGAGACCAGGAGATCCCGTGAGATCCCATGGTAAGTGCCTGACTTGGGGGTCAGTGACTCTCCCCATGTCGTGGGGGTGATTGAGCTCACTTAAGAGTGTGTGTTGGGGTAGCCTTGCTGAGTTCTCCCCTAGCAGCCATGATGGAAGCAGAGCTGGCTGTGGGGGCTGAACCAGGGGAATGGGAGAGAAAGAGAAGGGAGGGGGAGAGAAGACTGCTGACTCCAAACCTCCCCACAGCCAGCGAGACACTTGTGCACACTGTGGTGGTTTCCAGGCAACCATCCCCCCTCCAGTAGATACCTGTCTCAGCCCCATGGGTGACCACCTTTTCCATCCTCCTCCCACTAAGCTCAGAGTCAGTGAGCTCCAAATCTGACCCCTTCCCTCACCTCCCCCACAGTTAAAACCATTTGTGGGGCAAACATCTGCCCAGAAATGGAGCAGCTGGAGAAGCTGGAACTGAGGGAGGTGTGCTGGGGGCGGAGAAGGCCTGCGTGTTAGCCTGCCTGCTGCCAGGCCCTGGATGAGAGACAAGAAAGGAGTGAAGGGTGGAAAGATGCCCGAGTGCCACTCTGTGCCTGGCACCCAGGGAGTGCTTGCACCCACTCCCCCATTTGATTTTCACAGGGAGGGCTTGCTCTCCTCAGACCCATTCTATACACGTAGTCTGAGGTTCAGAGAGGTAGAGGGGCTTGCTCGCAGTCACACAGCAAGACAGCACAGAGCTAAGACCTGGAGGTCATTTGACTCTCAGGCCCCACGCGCACTTCATTCTACTGCATCTTATCTCTGGGCCTCAGTTCATCCATCTGTGAAATGACAGTGTTGAGGTAGATAAGAAATGATAAATAGGTCTGTCTTGCATGCCAGCACTGGTCCATTGCTGCAGCAGCTGCCTGACTGCTGTGCTGAGAATTCTGAGGCTAGGGCTGGGCTGGGTGGGAAGGAGAATGGTCGGTGCTTAGTGACGTCTGTCCCGGGCTCAGGACTCAAGGGTAATACATGTGCCCCGTGTTATCCAGCTTTCTGCAGGTCCTGCCAGCTCTGGCATTTGGCAGTAGGATGTGTTAGCCCACATCTCTAGTGACCTTGGGCAAGTCCCTGCTCATCTCAGAGGTTCTGATCCTCACTGCGCCTGACTTGGGACTCTGTGTGACGGACTCTTCGTGAAGGACAGAGCCAGCTGCTTCCACCTCCCTCTGCTCCACCTCTGCAGGTACCCTTAGCAATGAGCAGCTGTTGCCTAGCAACAGGGGGTAGGGGCGGGGGTCTGCAGAATTCCAGAGTCTGGGCAAACATCCTGCCTGTCTCCCACATCCCACACATGGGCCCTGAAGAGCCTATCTGTGCCAACCTCAGGAGGATCTCCAGAGTTGGGACCCAATTCCAGGTGATGGAGGGAGACAGGTTTGGAGGAGCCATGCCGCTGAGTTCAAGTGCTGACCTTGCTGAGCGTGCTTTGAGATTTAGGGCCTGTGGCCTCACCTTTCTGGGCATTGGAAGAATATGGCAGCAAGTCATCCCAGTCCTCACTTGGACTGCAGCTGTGGAGGTGCCTTGGGAGTCTTAACCCTGGTGCCCTCTCCTTCCTCTGAGGGTTCACTTAGAAATGCATGGCTCAGATGCCCAGCCCATTCCCCAGATGTGAAGTGTGGGGCCAAGGCCAGTCCCTGACTCCCTATTCAAGATACTGATCGCCCCCTGTATGTCTGGCCTGGTGTCAAGCGCTTTGCATGAGCTCCCTGGATTTTCATAACAACCCTAGGAGGCAGGAACTAGCTTCATTCTCATTTTACAGATGGGGAAATTGAGGCCCAGAGAGGTCAAGTGACTTGCCCTGAGTCACACAGCCAGGAAGTGGCAGAGCCAGGATTTGAACCCAGGCCTGTGTGACTCCAGAGCCTGTGCTCTTGAACTTGCACCTAATGAGGCCTCCCCTAGGTCCCTGTTTTGTTCTGAGCCTCCTCTCACCACAGCCCAGGCCTCCTCCCCACTCCCCAGGTGCTCTGCTCTGCTGCAGGACAGCAGGGAGGGACTTCTGAAAGCCACGTCCCCCTCCTCTTCTTCTTCCTCAGGATGGAACATTGGAGCCACATCCCCTAGGGCTGTAGGGTGCTTGCAGGCCTCCTCAGTATGGTGCACAAAGTGGGGTGTGAGAGAGAAAGAGAGAGTTTGAGGTGAGGAGATAAGCAGCATGGAAGTAGCAGACAGGGAGGGGTGCCTAAAGAGGAGAGGAGGAAGTCGAGGTGGCAGGAGTGTGGAGAGAAAAGGAAGGAGCCTGAGGGAGTAGGGATGGGGAGGAGAGAGAGGAGGGGAGAGGGACAGGTGAGAGAGGAGCAGAGGCGTTGAAGAGGAAAAGAGGCAGTGAGACAGAAGAAGGGAATGGGAAAGGGGTGGGAGATGCCTGAGAGAGAAGGGCTCTCCCAGGAGTAGACGGCAGAGGGGAGGGAACTGATGCGTGCCCCTCAGAAGCCCCTGAGGCTGCAAGGACCTCCAAACCGGGAGTCAGAGGCCTTCAGATTATGCCACTTCCTAGCACTGCCCAGGACCTGGGGGCTAAGTGGAAAATCCAATGAGAATTCCAGTCCCTGAGCCAGAGCTCTGGAGCTCCCACTGTTGCCAACAGGCCTTGGCTTAGGCTGCCTGGGATTCCAAGGACCCAGGCTGCCTGGGATTCCAAGGACCAAGGACCCAGGCAAGTCCACAGTTCCTCTCAGGATAGTTGCAGGAAGTGAGGGCTGAGCTCAGTCTAATGAATGGGTCAGAGTTAACTAGGAGAAGGGAGACAAGATGCTCTATCCAAGAAGAAAACACGGCAAGGCTAGAGGCCCTCTGGTGGACAGGTGCAGAGTGGATTAAAATCTGGAGTCTGAGAGAAGACCAGGAAGTTAGTGGTGTAAAATGAGGCTGGAGAGGGACAGGGGCCAGTCTCTGCAGAGCCTTGTAGGCCACTATGTAGGGTTTAATCTTAATATTTGCAGCAATAGGGAGCCATTGATGGTTTAAGCTGGGAACGGTCAGGGCTGGTGTTCAGATTTGCATTTCAAGATCATTCTATCTGCTGTGTAGAAAAGGGACTGAAGTGGAGAGTAGGGGTGGGCACTGTGGTCACAGGGAGTCCTGGAAGGAGGCCCCTGAAGTGGTCTAGGTGTGGGGGTGATGGGGCTTGGGCTGAGGGGACAGCAGGGGTGCAGAGAGGCCCCTTTGAGAGTGAACAGGTAGATCTTGCAATGATTGCAGTTGAGCGAGGGAGTCTGGGACAGGATTGATTGATGGTGAGTTTCTGGCTTGGGCAACAAGATGGCTTAACTCGCTATCTTGCCAGGGAGGAGGCTTAACTTGCCAGGGTGTAGACTTTCCCCAAACCACTGTTCCTCTGGTGCCCGCTGTTACCTGGAGAGTATCTTAAAATACTGATTCCTGGGCCCATCCCAGGCCGACTGATTCCAGATCTCTAAGGACAGAGTTGAGAATCTGCATTTTTAAAATGTGCTTCCAGGAAAGTCCAAGAATCAGTTCATGACCAGGGGCACCCTATTTTACAGAGGAAGAACAGGCCCCATCAGGAGAAGAGACTTTTCCAGGATCACACAGGACGAATACAGTAAAAATAAACAGCATAAGTTGTCTTATAAGCTGTTCCCACTCGTAGTTTCCATTCAAACGGGTGCAAACCCCGTGCGGGCTATGAGGTGGTGAGAATGCTGGCTTCTGCCTCACAAGGAGCTTGGATCAAATCCTGACGTCACCATTCCCTCCTTGCGAGATGCGAGGCAAGTCAGATCACCTCCATTAACCTCAGGGTCCTCATCTGCAAAATGGGCACAAAATATGTGCTGAAAAGATGGTTGTGGAGTTTGCATGGATGATGTGCCCAAGGCAAGCGTCAGATGCCCAGTGCAGCAAAGTGTAATTATTAAAGCTCCATCCCGCCCCATCAAGGGCGGCCTCAAGTGCAGCCAGCGGCATGAATGGCATCTGTGTTTGTGTGTGTGTCTGTGTGTCTGTGTGTGTGTGCATATGTGTCCAAATGTGTGTGTGATGGGGTGTTTTGAAGAGCCACTTCCCCTGGCCACTGACCCGTCACAGTGTCTAAATGCCCACCATGAAAGCTACATTCCTCCACGTACTATTTTATTCCATACCCTTCTGAGCCCAGAAGGATTTTGCAGAGAAGGAAGTAGAGACCAGAGAGAGGGAAGGTCATCTGCCCAAAGGAAGAAAGAGGACCCTAGCTCATGTGTGTTGCACCACTCGCCTGGTCTCCTGGTCTGGTGGCCCCTGGGTGACAGCAGGAGCCGTGGTGGGGGAGCAGGAGCATGTATTCCGCACATGGGGAGGGGGCTGGGCAAGGCGCCCGCCACAATCAAGGCGCAATCAGCGCTAATCAGCGTGTTCTTGAAATAGACCCAACTGGATGGGGGAAGCGAGCAGCCGCCTGGGTTTGTATAGCGGCAATCAGAGGGAGGCAATTTTAGATCCGAGGGAACAACAGCTCTTTGTCCATGCGCCCAGGGACTCTGCCGAGCTCTGCGGAGCCCACTGCGGCTTGGAGATAAAAACACCCCATCAGGCCTGCAGCTGCCCTGGCCCAGGAAGGGGGGCATGGGAGCAATGGGTCCAGCTGCCTCCAGGGTGAAGTCCAAACTCTCTAGCATGGTGGCTGAGTACCTACTGTGTGCTGGGTGCATGTACACCTGCTGCTTTGGTGAGAGGGGGTCTCTGTTTTGCAGGGGGAGGAGATGGAGGCTCAGAGAGGAAGAGGTTTGCCCAAGGTCACTCAGCTGAGCTGGGATGGGACTCTCGTCTGGCTGGCTCCAAAGCTGTGTCCATTGCTTTCATGGGGGCCCATCGGGCCCCGGGAGGCATTGTTTTAGGTTAATGTAAGCCAACACCCTAATGGAACTCCTAGGTCTTGCAAGAATCTTGAGGCTCGGAGATTATTGGTTCCAATTTGCAGATGAGCAAAGGGAGGCTCAGAGAGGTGAAGAGACTTGCTCAAGGTCACCCAGATGGTATAAGAGAGAGAGCCATGATTCAGACCCACACCTTTTGAGATGCCAGAGCCCACGCTGAGCTATGAACTTCTTCAAAGGCCCAGCCTTTGCCAGTCCTGGGGCCTCCTTCCTCTCCTCGCTGAACAATGCCTGGTTGTCATGCTGCTGGCCCTTGGGGTGGACATGGTGGGTTTTTGGTGAACCAGTACCATCCTCTATCTGTTGGCCCCCCCGATTTCCTTTTGGAGGGGTAACTCTCAGGCAGAAGGGAAGTTCCCTGACAGTGGTGGGCTCTGGCTCAGGTCTGCCATGAGTGCTAATGGGCATGAACTGCCCCATCACAGGGGTTGAGGGGAAGGCACCTTGGAGGAGAAGGCAGGGCAAGTGGGCCAGGAGGAGGTAGCAGCAGCCCAGGGGATGGTGGGAGGTCAAAGCAGTGGCTGGGGCGGAGGCAGTGAGTGGACTTGAGAGGTTTAAAGAGGAAGCGCCAATGAGACTCACAGGTGGATTGAATGCAGGGAATGAGGAGGTTTTCTCGCTTGACAAGCTGGCCCCAAACCTCAGTCATCCTCAACTCCTCTCTCTCTCAATCCACCAGGAAACCCTGTTGGTTTACCTTCTAAATATACCCAGAATCAGATCCCGTCTCCCCTTCTGTCTGGTACAGCCACCACCATCTCTTTCCTGGAGGACAACAGCCTCCTCTCTGGTCTCCATGCTTCCACCCAAGCCCCTGCCAGCAGCCCGAGGCGCCTTGTTAAAACAGGTCCCTTTCCTGCTGAGAGCCCTCACTCCTCCTCATCGCACATCCGCACGGGCCTTGGGGCCCTCTGTGATCTGCCCACCACCTCTCTGGCCTCCCCTTCCACTAGTCCTCCTTTGCTCACTTTGCCTCAGCAACCCTGGCCTCTTAGCTACAGATGAGCACCCACCCCAGGGCCTTTGCACACGCTGCTCCCTCTGCCTGAATGCTCCTCCTGGGACAGCTACTGCCTCCCTCCTTCACCTTCCCCATGAGGCCTTCCCTGACCAGCCTGTTTAAAATTCCAATCTCCCTACTCTGACCCTTCTTATACCTCTTCCCTGCTTTATTTTTAGCCAGATAATTTATCATCTGCAACACTGCATAATTTTACTTTCCAAAATGTCCATGGTCTTGTCTCCTCTGGGGAGAGTGCAAGTTCCTCAAGGGCAGGGCCATAGTGGGTGCTCCATCAGTATTTGCTGAATAAAGGACGTGGTTGGACAGTGGTGTCGCTTATTGAGATAGGAAGGAATAGGTTGGGCAGGGGTAGAAGCTGGAGGAGGTGAATTCAGTTGGGAAAATTGAGTTTGAGATGCTGAATGGATGTTCAAGAGGAGAGATCCAGAAGGCAGTCAGATATGGAAGTTCATATCGCAGTTTTCTCATCTGTAAACGGGGCTGATAATCCCAGCTTCCTCAACAGGTGAGTGTGGGGAGGGAGGTCTGATGAGTTAATAGAAGCAGCAGCACTTGGAACATAGTCAGCCCTCAACCAAGCATGGCTTCCCTGCTTGTTTGCTCCCTTCCTCTTTTAACAACCATGATGAGCTCCCAGAGACAAGCGGCAAGATCAAGGCCTCTGGAATGCCAGCCCATAAATGTTACGGGGAGCTCTGTGGCCCGGAGGAGGGGTCCTGCTGCATCTGCCTCTTCCTTGGCTTCCCAGGGGAGGCTGCAGACAGGACTGAAGGCAGCTTACGTGGTGACACCTCCTCTCCCCTCGTGTCTCCCTCTGGCCATGTCTTCCAGCCACAGGAGAATCATCGTTTCTTTCTCTGGAACCTTCATTTGTAACCAACCTCTTGATGGCAAGGAAAGAGGTTTTAAAAATAGCTTTATTGATTCTGGTTTTTGGAATATAAAAGCAATAGATGTTCTTTGTTAAAAAAAAATTGGATGATACAGAAAAAAATAAAAGAAAAAGGAGAAAAATAAAAATCAGCCCAAACCTTATCATTCAGAGATAATCACATTCGGCATTTCCGTGTTCTGCCTCTCATCTTTGTTCCGTGCAGGCACTCATACATTTTTGTGTTTAAATGGGTTGGGGCAAGCTTCCAGGATAGATGGAGCAAGATAGGGTCTTGCGGCATGGCCGGGAAGATACCAAGTAGGGTGTGGTCCAAGCGGCCTGTGTCATTGCTAGGTAAGCAGAGCAAAACCAGCAGCCTGTCCCATGTGCCCGGTCACCTCTCCCACCTCACCACCGTTTACACATTCACCCAACCCCACACCCTGAAAGCTGCTGTAGACATTTTCTTTTTCTTTTTCTTTTTTTTTTTTTTTTGAGATGGAGTCTCGCTCTGTTGTCCAGGCTGGAGTGCAGTGGCCGGATCTCAGCTCACTGCAAGCTCCGCCTCCCGGGTTTACGCTGTTCTCCTGCCTCAGCCTCCCGAGTAGTTGGGACTACAGGCACCCGCCACCTCGCCCGGCTAGTTTTTTGTATTTTTTAGTAGAGACGGGGTTTCACCGTGTTCGCCAGGATGGTCTCGATCTCCTGACCTCATGATCTGCCCGTCTCGGCCTCCCAAAGTGCTGGGATTACAGGCTTGAGCCACCGCACCCGGCCGATATTTTCAATAATCACCTTTCCTGATCACGTGGGGCTTTATAAAATAAATACCATCTAGCCATGTTCTCATTTCATTCTCCGAATAACCAAAGAGAAAGCGCCTGTGATCAGTGCCACTTTACAGATGAGGAAGCCGAGACTTGGAGAGGCAGTGTGTCTTTGTGAAGGCACATAGCGAATTCAGAGCTAGGGTGCAGGTCTCCTGACACTGGCTGGGGCCTTTCTGACCGTGGCGCCGAGGAAGGAGGCTCACTGGGAGAGTCACGTTCTCCCTGTGTGCCAGACGCTTGGCACACACCATCATCTCATCTCATTCTCTCAGCACCCCTGAGTGGCTTATTCTGTCCACTTGGACAGAAGAGGACGTTGAAGTCAGAGAAGCAAAGTCATTTGCCCAAGGTCACACAGCAAAGGAGTGAGAGAGTTAAGAACTCTCACTTCTGGCTGTTGGGGTAGTGCTGCAAACATGAGCTAGGGATGGGGCAGGGTGAGAAGGATGAATTGTGTGCGTTTGACAAGGGAAACCTTTCTGTCCCTCATCTGGGCACCCAGAGTGAGACCTCTGGACCCTCTAGTCTCAACTGTGGGGTCCCAGCTCCAGTTCTGACCTCACTGGCCTGAGCCTGGACCACAGGGAGGGGGCTTGGGTTTAGCAGCAGCGCCATCTGGTGGTTGACTTACTGCTAACAGAGCCTGGATCTGCCAGCCACCAGCCCAGGACTGGGATGGAGGGAAAGGGGTCGGGGAGAGTGGGTAAGGGCAGGAAGGCTCAGGACTCATTCTTCCCTGCTAGAGACCTGGGCCAAGCCAATAGTTGCCTGGTATAGAGGGAAAAAGCCAAGAATTCTGGGTTTGATCCACCTGGTTTGAATTCCGGCACAGCCTGTGTGATGTTGGGCAAGTTCCTCCATTTACCTCTCAAGCCTGTGTGCACATCTGTAAAATGAGAACAAATCACAGTTCCAGTGGTCGTTGTGAGGATTATGAAAAACACCCACCTCATCCTAGGTGCATGGTAGGTGCTCAATAAAGGACACTTGCCTTCACTCTACACTGTCCTCTGTC
This sequence comes from Chlorocebus sabaeus, assembly GCF_047675955.1. Taxonomy (NCBI): domain Eukaryota; kingdom Metazoa; phylum Chordata; class Mammalia; order Primates; family Cercopithecidae; genus Chlorocebus; species Chlorocebus sabaeus. The sequence continues at coordinate 53,570,060 of NC_132925.1, forward strand.
CCCTCTCTCCATCATCTGACCAGGGGCTCCCACAGCTCAGGCCCAGATTCCTCTGTTAGGTTTCCCCTAAATCCTTCACCTCTGGTGGGGGCTGAGCCCCTGCTCAGCCTGGGCTATAAGAGCCTTGTCACCCCAGGAATGGTTGGCTTTGAAAAGAAAGGCAGAGAAAATTCCCAGGAGAATAAGAAAAGCCAAGTGTCAGCTAGACCCAGATGGGGGATCTGACACACCCAGGTTGGGAATCTCCAGAAAACTCAGACCTGTACAAGCCTAGGAAGGTCAAGGTAAAAAAATCCTTGTCCCATCATGTACCTGCCGGCTGCCTCTCGTGGTCTGCAGAGTTCTGACCTGGCTTTTCCATCTCTGCCGGTCAGGCATCTGACCCCTTTATTCATGTTGGCTCCGGCTCCCAGTCTCTGTGCCCCCCTGTAAGAGCATTTCCAAACTACCCTCCTCCCCTTTCCTCAAAGCTACGTCCTGCATATTGCTCCTCCAGGCAGGGCCCCCCCAAGGTCATCCCAAGTACTCCCTAGGACTCTGGATGACTGAAATATCCCCCAGTAATGACCAAGGGCTGTGATATTTTTTATAACTCTTAATGGCTCTCAGCATCTCTTAATGCTCCCCAGTGAGCCTCTTTTTTTTTTTTTTTTCCAGTAGCCATTGTGACTCCCATATACTCCTGTCACTCTCAGTCTCTTGTAACTCCCAAATGGCTCCACATAATTCTACTAGGTCTCCAGGCCCCCTCCCCTTGCAACATCCCTTTCAGGTCTCCGGGGGATCCCAGGCACTTCCAATGCCTCTCACTGGCTTTAACATCCCCTTGTCTTTATCAGTGAACTCCCATGGCCTTCTATCATTTCTGGGAAACGGTGAGGGTTTCCAGAGGTCCCTAGTGTCACCAAAGGCATTGCAAGGCCCCTGAAGACCTTCAGACTTTCCCCACATGGCCTCCACCACCATCTGTAGCCTCTCCATGGCCTTCATTAACCTCTCAATGCTGATGACTGTGGTGACATTTAGTGGTTCCCAACGGTGCTGTGATGGTCAATTTCATGTGTCACCTTGACTGAGTCAAGGAGTGTCCAGATAGCTGGTACACATTGTGCCTGGCATGTCTGTGAGGGTGTTTCCAGAAGAAATTAGCAGTTGAATCAGTAGACCTAGTAAACAAGACCTGCCCTCACCAAGGCAGACAGTCATCATCCAATCCTGTGAGGACCCAAGTACAACAAAAAGGTGAAGGGAAAATTTTTCTCTGCTTCAGCTGGGACATCCATCTTCTTCTGCCATTGCACATCAGTGCTCTTGGCTCTCAAACCTTTGGGTTTGGACTGGAACTACACTGTTAACTTTCCTGTGTCTCCATGTTGCTGATGGCAGATCATGGGACTTCTCAGCCTCCATAATCGCATGAGCAAATCCTTTATCATAAGTCTCTTTGTATATATTTATATCTAATTTTTAGAGAAGTTTCTCTAGAGAAGCCTGACTACTACAGGTGGTCGGTAGAAAGTGCACGGGCCTTGGCGCCAGACACACCTGGGCTGTTACCCCAGTTCTACCACTTTCCATCTCTGTGACCTTGGGTAGCTGAATCTACCTCTCTGAACCTGTTTCCTCATTCCTGATAGAATGTGAACACCATGCCAACTTACAAGGCGGTTGAGGGCAAGGTAATGCATAGGAAAGGGTCTGGTATGGTCTCCAGCACTGAGTAGGTCTTCAATGCCTATGTATTCCTTTTCCTATGGCTCCCCACTCTGGGGCAAGCTGGGCACTTGTTAATCCAAGCTTCTGTCCTGTGGAGGGACCTGCATCAGGTGCCATTCCATGATAAGCATGGTGTTAGCTGATCTTACTGTGCCAGAGAGATTGGTGAAGATACATGAAGGGTTATAGAAAGTAGACTGGGGTGAAACCCTGTCTCTGCAAAAAAAGAAAAAAAAAATTAATTGGGCATGTCCCAGCTACTCAGGAGGCTGAGGTGGGAGTATTACCTGAGCCCAAAAGTGGAGGCTGCAGTGAATGGGGAGTATACTGGTTCCCTGCTCTCCCAAAGCCTCTGTCATCACTCGGGATGTTCCCTCATCTCAAATGTCCTTCTCTGCCTAAATCTTACCATCCCCCAAGGTGCAACTCAAGTCCCACATCCTTGGTTAAGTGGCTGGGTACATGGGCTTTATTTAGATCCAGCAAACCTGGATCCAAGCCCAGCTCCTCCACTTGCCAGGAGGTATAATTTGTATCTCTTAGAGCAAATTATTTACAGTTTTGAACTCTAGTTTCCTCATATGAAAAATGGGATTAATGACACTTACTTCTTAGATTTGTTGTGAGGCTGTGATGAGGTAATGCAGACATGACTCTGGAACACAGCAGGTGCTCCATAAACAGTTCTTATTCCTGCCTGCAGTACTCCTCCAGCACTCGGTCCATGGCACATCCTGCCATGTGGTTTCCTGTGAAGTGGCTCTGACACTTGAGCCACCCTGGACACTCAGAGAATGCTGCATGCGTTACTCTTTCCAGTATCCCTCACAAAGTGGGCATTATTTAAAAATGAGAGAGAAGTGGCCAGAGTTGGCAACAAAGGCTGACTTTTATCCCTAATGGGTAATGAGGGCCCCAAGCTCATTTGCTTTTTAACAGCTTGAGATGGTGCAGGGGACTGATTATGAGATGGGAATACAGAGTTCTAGGGGAATCTTGGGCAAATCACATTCCCGCTCTGGGTCTCATTTCTTTGCCATTCTACCAGTGGCTAACCGAGGTCCAAGGAGTGGGCAGACTTGCTCAATGCCACACTGAAGAACTCTTAACTGGCTGGAAGACGGCTAGGAATAGGAGGTCAGAATCAGAACAGCATCTCCCTGTGAACTTACCCCTGTCCAGAAGGGTATGGACACCTCTCCTCCTAACAGTAGGAACACTCAAGGGAAGGGGCTGTTTCCCTTGTCATAATAACACTAGTCCTAGGTCCACACAAAGAATATGGTGGCTGCTCAGTAAAGGGCTGCTGAATGCATGAAAGGACTCAATTTTCCAAAGTTGGCCGCTTTCAGCAGAATATGTCTGCTCTTTGGTGCCTGATCCGCTCCCCACTCCATGGGAAATGCTGTTAGGCCTGAGGTAGCCTGGACTTCACTTCCAAAGCTCCCTTCCCCTTCTCTGGTTATTTGCAGTGTCTAGTAGAGCCAGCCTGCAGAGTCCCACTTGGCCAGCAAGGGTCACTAGCACACACTGCAGCCTGGAGGGGTCTAGTGCGTCAATTAATTCTTCATGCTATTAATTCTATAGGTTCAAGAGTCTGCAAATGAAATTTCCTGGGAATGAGTGAGACTCATCTTTCTGTAACCCAGCCTCCTCTTGCATATGACAGTTGCTTAATGCAAGACACTTTCACACATGAGGAGGGAAGACGGCAGGGAACGGGTGACTGCAGCAATCCCTGTGGCTCTGTGAGGGCAGGAATTACTTAGGGACCCCGGCTGTGGATCACAGAGACTTTCTGAATTCCAGAACTCTGTGGGATGCTTTCCTATGAGCAGATATTACCACCTCAGAGAGGATGAAAGGCCAAGACAGAGTCAGGTAGACTTGAGATCAGGGATTTCAAGCAAAAAGGTTGACCAGACAGGGATGAGTAGACACTGCATAAGATGATCTTACTGTCATGAGCTGGCAGGACAAAACAAGCCTGTGGTCTCGAGTGGCCATTTAGAAATCTCAGACACAAATTTAGAGACTTTAGTCTAAGTTCTAGGCAATACTACAAACACTTTTTGAGCTTAGGCATTATTTATTCAGAATAATAACTAGTGTGAATTCAGAACCTTATCATTCACATACAGAGCTCATGGGATCTTCATAATCACCCTGCATTTGAAATAGGAGCTATTATCCCCATTTTAGAGATGAGAAAACTGAGGCTGGCAAGGGCAGATCCTGGAGCCTAACCCAGGGCTGCATACTCCAAATTCTCATCTCTCTGTGTTCTGCCTTGCATGCCTCAAACATGAGTGTCTGCCTACTAGGACACAAGCATAAGTTTTGTGGCAGCTATTTTCACCACTGTGAGGGAGCTGTTGCTTTCTTTAGGCCTCACAGCATGAGAAACAATAAGGCACTGTGGTCAGGAGAAAGGGCCTTTGGGTTAGACACACCTGAGTTCTCTTTCTGGTCCTGATGTTTACTAGCTGTGTGACTGTGGGCAAATTGCTTGACTTTTCTGTGTCTCAAAATCCCCTAACTGTAAGGAGGAGGGAGAAGAGGTGGCTGGGGAGAGAAGGGCCTTAGGAGAAAACCAGGTCCCACTGTGGCTCCTTCTCATGGGAGCTGTCTTAAAACATAGATCCTGGCTGGGGTGGCTACAAGAATAGATGGCTATCTGTAAAATAGGGGAAGTAATAAATAAAGCAAGACATAAATAAAGTGGAGAAGTACCTATTTTACAGAGTTGTTGTAAGGATTAAAAAGACAACTTCTGTAAAGCATCTAGCACATACTAGGCAAATGGTAAATACATGAACATAAAGAAGTCTGGGCCCCTAAAACACCACTGCCTTTGTTTCTAATCTGTAGTGCTGAGTTGAGACTGCAACTTCCACATGGATCCAGGAGGGTTTTGCAGGCATATCATGGAGGGAATAAAAACAGGACAAAAAACCCAACGAATACCACCTTGCTAGGAATAGCCACATTGATTGTTCATTTCTTTAATTTTTAAAAATGAGTAAGCAGACAATCTTGTACCCTTTGAATGCCCAATAAAAATGTTCATTATGCAAAACAGTACAACCTTTTTCATTTTTTAATAATATTGTAAATATCTCAGAAAGGATGTATTGTTTCTAATGAATATCAAAAAAGTCATCACAATGACATGTTCCCCTGCCCCAACATTGCCCTCCCCGCCCCCAAAGTTACCCAAATACTAGTAGGAAATTACAAAAAACAAAAAACAACAATCCACCCTCCGCCCTGCCCCATGAGTAGTGTTAAGTGAGTCAAGTGTTAACAGCCACATGTACGATATGTGTGTGTCGGCAAAGGCGGACCACAGGGATCTGTGCATCCATGAGAGTTGGTGTAGAGAACCTGTAGCAGCAGCAGTGGGAAGTCTCGTTGCCCGGGGCCTACTGGGAAGACAGCAGCCGAGGATAAACAGAAGCAGGGCCCCAGCCTGGCCCTTCCTGGGTCCGCAGAACCAGACAGCTCAGGGAGACGAGAGTGGGATGGTAGCTTGTCCATAAGAAGTTGGGCAGGCCTGAGCTGTGTGCAGAGGGGGCCCAGGCTAGGCTTCCTGTCCTGCCCAGTGGGGCACTGGGCATCTCTCTTAGCAGACACAGGCTTCAGATCGGGGCTGGCCAGAGCAGAGACGCTGGGGGTTTGCAGACTTTTGGGTGAATCAAACACAGAGGACCCTTACAGGAAACTAAAGCCTTGGTTTAGAGAAAGCCCACATTTTCACCAAATAGTATTGGGAACCTACAGAAAAAAGAAAGAGTGTGCCTTCCCCACCCTCATATAGCTCAGAAACCAAGGCAGAGGCTTGATATGAAGTCCAATTAAAAAAGAAGAAAGGTATCAGCCAGAGAGTTCTGCAGCCAGGCTGGCTGGGGAGCAGTGCCAGACTCCAGGTCCCATGGAGGGAGGAGCCAGCGGGATGCCCAGGTCTTCCCTCCAGTGAGAGCTGAGACTTCTCTCTGCCAAAGAAGGGAGGGAAGGTGGCAGGGAACAGGTGACTGCACCTGGCCACAGAAGCAGGTAGAATGGCTCCTGAACCAGGGGCAAGGATGGGAGAGAACTGAGAGGGAGGATGGTGGTAGGCAGTCGTTAGGGGACAAGAGGAGGGAGAAGAGGTGGCCTGGGATAGAGAAGGGCCTTAGGAGGAAACCAGGCCCCACTGTGGCTCCTTCTCATGGCAGGCCGGAGGAAGGTCCTAAGACATAGACCCTGGCTGGCGTGGCTGCAAGAATAGATGGCTGCTTCCCAACCCAGAAAATCCGTCCCCAAGGCAACTCCAGCCAGCCCTGCCAAGGGTGGAGAGGCAGAGCCGGGGCTAAGAGCAGCAGGCCAGGAAAAAATGGCAGGCCAGACAGAGGAGCCCCCGCCATGGGGGCTGAGGACCCACTGGTGTCCAGAGAGCAGGGCTACCCACAGATGAGATGAAATTAGAGTTTTAGGGAAAACACACATCAACACCACACCATTTCTACGATAAGCTTGATTTTAAATAAGCAGGTGGGGAGGAGGTACAACTGGGAGGGCAGAGATTATTGCCTGCAAGTCTTCAGAGGAAGCCAAGGTCCATGGCAGGTCTGCAAGCCAGCAAGGCACACAAAGAGTATCCCTAAGAGATAACCCAATCCGGCTCCTCCTCCCATTTGGGAGATGGGGAAACTGAGGCCCAGGGAGGGAAAGGGAGTGCCCAAGGTCACTTCATGGGATCAGGGCAGAGGGGAGTCTCCAGCCTAGGAGTCCTGAGTCTGCTGAACCTTTTCTTCTCTGCCACATAGCCTTGCTGTCTGCAAACCCAGTGTCCCTTGGAAAGGGAAAGTTTGAAGGAAAATTTCTCCCTGGGGTATGGAGGAGGGGCGGCTGTGGATGGTCAGAGACAAACATGGGACACAGAACAGTCATTAAAAGGCTGACAGAGGAGGACAGCCATCACTCCCCACCCCACCTGGCCCACGACCCCAGTAAAAAAAGTTTTACAATATTATACACTTTTTCCTAATCCCTAGAAAACATTGATTAAAACTGCCCTAGGACAGAAGATCTGGCAGTCACTGTACAGTGTTATCTCTTTGTAGCGGTTACTTCCATGATGACTGGGGGCGGGGAGGGGATATGACTTTAGAGCAGTGTACAGTGGCCACCTTAAAATTAACTTGTTAATAAATCCTGTGCAAAACAAGCAAGCCCCTACCATTAGGTGAAGCATAGGGTTCAGGAATTCATTTACACACATGGGGGGAAGAAAGGAAGAAGAGCCGCTCAGAAGTGCGTCTCCTTCTCTGTGATGGCTGCGATGGTCCCGTCGCTCTTGAGTTTGGCATCACAGTCATTAACTGTCACCAGCCGTGGGCTCACTCCAAGCTTGCCCCGCATTTTCAGATCTGTGCTGGGGGTCGTCAACTTCTGAAGTTTCTGGATGGTTGGAGAGGAGGGAAAGATCTGAGTGATTAGCTGCCAGGGTCCAGGGTCTGCCTTGGCCTCTCCCAAGTACACGGAGGACACCTGGGTGCTGGAGAATTCTCAGACCAAGGCCTGGGCCCCAGCTTGGCCTCTTATGGCTCCGTCCTCGATGATGAACAACCTCCCTGGGTCTCAGTTTCCTCCTCTGGAAAATGGGGACCGCAAAGGTCCCTACTCCTGGCATTAGGTCAAGAGTAAGGAGAGGCTATGGAAAGTACTTAGCCTCACACCTGGCTAGGAAAGGTGGCTGGGACTCAGAGCTGTCATCAGGGTCCCTGCCTCGTGCCTGCCCTTGGGGGACAGTGAGAAGCTGGGGTGTGAATCACTGGGTGGGAATGCATCTCCAGGGCTGTTTACAGGACAATTGCTGGATACCTGGGTGCATTTCCCATGGAAGGGGTGCCATCATGTGGGGAAGCTGTAGTGTGTGTTGGGTGCTCCTCCAGCTGTGCTCAAAGGTAGAAGCATTAACACAAAGCCCAAGGCTCACAGCCTCAGGCCGCCTTGCAAAGCAGCCAGCACCAGCTGGCTAACTCTGATAGATGCAGACTCCTGTCTCACGGCCCTGCCCCTCAGACCAGATGTGGCCCTGCCTCAGGCCCCTATCCCTCAGCTTCATCTGCACTCCCCAGGTCTCCTGGGAGAAGACTCCAGGCTAGGATTTGGGGGGTGCTTTCTGGGCATAAACCCTTTCCCAAGGAAGGCTGCAAAGCCTTTTGGGTGGCTGGTTTCTCAGGATCAAGGCTCTGTCTTCTCTTTCAGATCCTGCTGTGCCTGCTGGGGCACACTGTGCCCCAGATTCTGGCACAGATCTGGGGCTATAGCATGGGTTCCAAAGCCAGGCACTTGGGTTTGTGTTCTGGCTTTACCATTCAACAAAGGCAAGAAGCTTAACCCCCTGTCCCTCAGTTTCCCCATCTGTAAAGGGGGATAATAATGGTACCTGCCTTCTGGGGTTAGTATAAAGATCAGATTAGTTGAGTGGCCACCATGTTACCTTCCATTCAGTAGGATGCATCCTCAGAGCACATCTCTGAGGCACCTCTATCCTCATTTTCCCCTCTAGATCCTTCCCGTCCCCCAGCAGCAGCTCTGTGGGAACTGAGGCTCAGGGTGGGGGACTACCTGGCACAAGGACTCTTGGTGAGGAAAACCTGGAAACTGGGTCTGACACCTCCAAAGAATTCCCTCTTTAATAGACCCTGCTGTCCACGCTGGCAGGTGTGTGAGCTCAGGGAGATGGAGGAGGCTTAGGAAAGACTGCTCCCTCCCCTGCTTTCCCCCACACACCAGGCCTGAGATGATCTCTGGAGGATTTAGCAGGCAACACCAGGCATTTCTGAACACCAAAAGACCATCTGGAAGTTTGGGCAGCAGCCTTCCAGTGGTCAAGGTTTTAAGGCCCCAGGTCAGCTCCCCTCTGGACATGTTTGGCCTGAGATTAGAATTAACCAACTGCCCTTGACCTACAGGCGCCAAGGAGCCTGATTTGCTCTGGGGCATGAGCAAGCTTGAGAAAGAGACCTTCCTTAGTGGCTTGCTCCTTCTGGCTGGATGCATGGCTATTTCTGGAGCCCGGGCCCCTCGGTGGGCAGGCAGGTGGGCTGGGTGTAGCTGACTCTGAGCTGGAGCTTGCATTCTGGCTCTGCATACCCCCACTCCCCATCGCCTCCCGGGTGGCCAAGTTCAACTCCTGCAGTCCCTGGGGTGTGGCCTTGAGGCAGAGACAGGGCCGCACAGTAGAGTGCAACTGGTCCAGCAGAAGAAGGTGAGGCAGCAAAACTCAGGGGACAGGATCACACATGCCAGAGTCTCTGCTGTATCCTTCAGAAGGTGTGTGCCCTTGGGCAGGTTGCTTCACTTCTCAGTACTTCAGTTTCCTCATCCATGGAGACAAAAAGAATCTCCACCCCCCAGGACTGCTATGCGGATTAAATGACTTAGTATTTGTAAACTGCTTAGAACAGCGTCTGGCACACAACAAACACCCTGTGCTGTATACTAAATAAGCAGAAACCCCCTCAAACCGCTGCCAGCGGTAGGGAAGGAGAGTGAATAGGGAGTGCCGCTCTGGAGTAAGATGGGCTCCGTCACGATTCAGTTGCTGACAAAGGACCACACACTGTAGGACTCCAGTGACAGGAAACATCCAGGGTAGGCAAATCCACAGAGACAGAGTAGATCTGTGGTTGTCTGGGGGTGGAACAAGGGTTAATGGTGAATGGGCGTGAGGACTCTTATTAGGATGACGAAAGTATTCTAAAACGGTTTCACGACAACGACTGCACATTGTGGAACATTACTAAAAATGTTTTAACTGTATAGCTGAAATGGGTTAATTTTAGGATATCTAAAATCTACTTTGATGAAATTGTCTTTAACAATGTGATCTGCTAACTGTTGGCTGTGTGACCTCAGGCAAGTGACCTGATTTCTCTGAACCTGTTTCCTCTACCTGCTAACTGCAGAAAATGATGCCTATCGCCCCAGTTTGCTCTGAGGATGGCAGGAGATACAGCAGGCAGACAGCGTGGCAGGGTGACACGTCAGAATGACTGGGATTCACAGAATAGTCAGTGCTAACACTTGTTACCTTCTGGTCCAGGTCCGGGTCCCAGGGCTTTTCCTATATGAACTCACTGAGTTCTCACAGCCTCTGTAAGTTAGGTACTGCAGTTATCCCATTTTACAGACAGGAATACAGAGGCTTGGCTCCTAGAAACTGGCTCAGCCAAAAGACCTCACAGAGACACCTTGGGCACAACCATGCTGATAAGTATTGGCCAGAGAGGAGTTTGCCACAGCGCCCCCTGAGGCAGATGGGCGCATGCTGTCATCACGCACCATGCAGATGAGGAAACTGGGACCCAAGGTGCGAACCCTGCCCACATGCACCAGCCCTCCTGGGGCAGTCTCACCTCGGGCAGTGTCCCCTCTGTCTTCCACACCTTGATGCAGATCCAGAGCGGGATGCAGAGCATGGAGGACAGGGCCATGAGCCAGCCAATGCCATAGCCCCAGGCTGGGTAGGTGTAGACGTTGTTGTACTTGAGTGGCTTGTACTTGACCAAGAAGAAGATGAAGATCCCCTGCAGAGAGATGGGGGCAGGTGCCTGGGGGATGGGCCCTCAGCCCTGCTAGGCCATGAGGGGTCTCGGGCCTAGGCAGACCAGCAGGAGGCTGGCAGGGGAGGAGGCTGGCCCCATTTCACAGCCGTGAAAGGTAAGGCCCTGCCAGGACCACAGTGAGCTTGAGGCACAGCAGGCTGGAGCCCCATCCCACAGGCAACAGATGCTCAGGGAACTCGGCCCTGGGTTCTGGGACCTCGCTGGGCTGTGAGAACCTCTCCCCACCGCCAGGAGCCTCTTCCCCAGCCTCTGCCCAGTTAGGAATCTTTATTTTTCCTAGTTACTCCTTGAGACTGGTTTCAAAGTTGCTTCTCAGAACTACCACGGTCTGTGAAGATGCTGAGTTACTTCCAGTGCCAATAAATGGATGAGTGATTGGGTGTTTTTAAATTAAATGTCTGCTCAGAAAGGCTCTGCTGTGGTCCGGTCTTGGGCAGAGCATGAGCCCCAGTGTCACCCTCAGCTCTGCTGCCTTCATGGTTAACAAGAAGACGGGGACAGGTCTTTGTTCCCCACATAGTCCTCAGCCCTCCGAGGCGGATCCAGTGCCTGATTTGCCTATGCAGAACCTGAGGTCCTGAGAAGGGAAGCGATGTGCTCCTGGTCACACGGCAGCACTGGGATCCCAATGAGGCTGCTCCCTGGCCAAGCCCAGAGCCTGTGCCCATGGGTGCGGCTTTGCAAGGCAGCCTGAACCAGGGGACATCAACCTCCTCAGGTCCAGCTTCGGCCAGGCTGGGGGCTGTGGAGTGGAAACGTGGGTTGGGGGTAAGGTGGGTGGGTAGATGACTGGAGGTGGCTCCTGGCGGGGCCCTTACCGCACAGATCCCAGGGGTCACGATCTTCCAGCACCACTTAATGAGCGACGGTGGCCGGTAGCCAATCATGTCTTCAATGTTATCATAGAACCGGTTGCTTCCTGTCCGGAATAAATCAGACGGGCACATACACACCCCAGAGAAGTTTTGTACATGAGTCAGAGGAATGGCTAGGAGTGTTTGCGTTCTCCAGCCTGAGACAGAAAAACTGCTGCAGGAACCTTTGTATTGCTTAAATAACGACCAGGATGTTACATGTGTGAGGTTTCAGAATAAAAAGCAGCAGGAGGGATGCTGGCCCACTACTGGAGACAGCTCTCCTGGCCTCAGGCCCTGGAAATGATGAGTTTCTGGGAGAAAAGTGGAAGGTGATCCCTTTGGAGGCAAGGCAATCAGGGGTGGGGATGAGGATTTCTTTCTTTCTTTTTTTTTTTTTTTTTTTTTGAGACGGAGTCTCACTCTGTCGCCCAGGCTGGAGTGCGGTGGCTCGATCTCGGCTCACTGCCAGCTCCACCTCCCGGGTTCACACCATTCTCCTGCCTCAGCCTCCCGAGTAGCTGGGACTACAAGTGCCCGCCACTACGCCTGGCTAATTTTTTGTATTTTTAGTAGAGACGGGGTTTCACCGTGTTAGCCAGGATGGTCTCCATCTCCTGACCCCATGATCCGCCCACCTCGGCCTCCCAAAGTGCTGGGACTACAGGTGTGAGCCACCGCGCCCGGCCGGGGATGCTGTGAGAAGGGAAGTGGTGTGCTCCTGGTCACACGGCAGCACTGGGATTGCAATGAGGCTGCTCCCTGGCCAAGCCCAGAGCCTGTGCCCATGGGTGCAGCTTTGCAAGGCAGCCTGAAAAGGGGATAATGATTTCGAAGGCAGGGGCCTGGCAGGGCTGCTACAGAGCAGAGGCCTGCAGAGGCATCCATTCCCAAGCCACACTCATGGCAGGAGTGACCATCACTGAGCCCAGCAACCCTCACCCACTTGTTGGGCCTGGGGAGCAGGAGGACCTGAGGTGGTTGTCTATGGAAGGCCACGCACCATGCAGGCTGCTGCTCGACTACACTTTCTCCTACTTGGAGACATGTTGATGACTACTGTTATTTTACAAAGGGGAAAACTGAGTCTCAAGGGCAGAAGAACTGGCCCAATATCATAGTGCGAGCCCTGAACCCCTTCCCGTGCTGCAGGGTGTGAAAGCAGGAGGCCTCCCAACAGTGGGAAAGGGCCAAGGAATCCCTGAAGAGAAAGAAGAGGCCAGTATAGACCAAGATAAGCCACAGAGAACCAGAGCCCACCAGAGTCCAAGCACCAGGATCCTGGGCACCCGGTGAGCAGCTGGGGTGTGGACGGGCTTGGCTGCTACTCACCATACACCCAGCCGATGCAGATGCACTCAAAGATGGCCACGAAGAGAAGGCACATCCCACTGGCAGCATAGGAGTCAAAGAGCTGGAAGATGTACATGCCACCCTATAGGTCGGGGGACAGACACACAGATGGATGGGAGGTGAATGGACACACGGGAGAGCAGGGTCAGCCAGCTGGCCTCAGGAAGGTCCCTCTCTCTGCTCTGTGGCTACCACTGCCAGGAATCAGTTTCTCCCTAGTCTCCCCAGTTTGAAAATTGTACCCTCCCATCTGGGTGCCCCCTAATTTCCTGTCCTTTGAGGGCTGCTGGGACTGCAGATGGTTTGTCTTATCTCAGCCCCTCACTTCCCAGCTCCCCAAGGGCCAGAGACTACATAGAAAATCGAGATGGGGGAGGCTCAGCACCCCTACCTGGATGGCTGTAACAGCCTCCTGACTGGCCTCCCTGCCTCCGGCCTCACCCTCTCCAATCCGTCTGCATGCCAGCTTTCAGAGGAACCTTTCTCTGAAACGTGCAAATCCAACCAAACACGTGGCAGTTTAAAGTGACCCTCTGGCTCCTTTCAGCCTGCCAGTCACGGCTGCTGCCCTCCTCATTGGCCTCATCTCCCTTCCCACAGCCCCTCCTGGACAGACCAAGGGACAGCCTCACCTTCGTGCCTCTACACATGCTATTCCCTTTCACCTGCTAAGTTCCTTCAAAGCTCAGATCAAATGCCACCTCTTTCAGGAAGCCCTTTCTGATGGCCTCATTCTTTCTTTGGGCCTTCATAGCATGTTTTGTGGACTGAACTAAAAAAGGAGGGGAGCGGGGCTGGTGTACAGTAGGGGGTGATAAATGTAAGTCAAATCCTGTGGAGTGTGATCTCCATGGGTGGGGGTCCAGCTGGCTTTGTCCAGGGTTGGGTCCCAGTTTCTGGCCCAGGGCTTGGCATGCAGGCGGTATGTGGTCCATCTTCATAGGATGAAGAAATGACCACAGGCCAGCTCTGTAGCATACAAATCCGTGACGACTGAGTTTAATGATGACCTAGAATGTATGAGCTCAGCTGACCAAGGTAATCTGGGAAGGTTTTCTAGGAGGGAGGAGAGGGGAGAGGACACCAGCTGCAGATGTAGGGACAGCGGGGATCTCTAAATAAAATCTTTACAATACAGTGAGGGTCCTTAGGGGATGCAGTCAATCTCAGGGGAAATAAAAGTGTCAAAGAGCTAGGAAGGATCAGGTGGGGTGGGATCGTGTGAATACCAGGACAGTGCCTTAAGGGGCTGGAATGAAACCTGGAGAGCCTCCCGTGTGTCTTCCATGGGGACTTCCTTGGAGTTCTGCTTCCCCTCTGTGCTCCCAGGGTGCCCTGGGCCTGCTTCCTCCTGTCACTCACAGACCACACACCATGGGACTCGTTCATGTCTTCAACTAGACAGGGAGAAATATCTCAATGCCCACAAGGCCAGACAGATGATACGACTGAGAAAAGGGGGCTGGCTGTGGTACCAGGGAGTGGTGGGGACCGTGGCTAACCGGAGAGTACGGGCCCCATCTAGCTACACACCTCTGGAGGGCTGTTGCTGGGGAATGCAGCTGTGAGGCCAGATCTGCAGATTTTCTGGAAGACACCAGAAATACAGATTTTTATGGGAAATTTTTCTGTTATAATTGTTGGCAACTTCGTGTTTTTAAAAAACACAGTAAGGGCAAAACAAAATGGATCTCTGAGTGGGCCCTGTCTGGCCTGGGTTCTCCCATCTGTGACAACTACAGTGAATATTCTGGTCTGTGGGGGTCAGGAGCAGGTCTGAGGCACCTCTCTGTGGAGTGTGGGGCTTGGCTTTCTGAGTTAATACCTAAGACCTGCCCCCACCTCAAGTTGCTCCCCTCGCATGAACATCATACTTTACAAAGGAACAAAGAAACCTCAATGCAGCATTCAGCAAGCAGCAGGCTGTGTTTAACCGCTTCCTGTGTCTTAATCCAGTTGGTCCTTCACAGTGCAATTACAAGGCAGGCACTAGTGTTATCTCCACTGTTCACATGGGGAAACTGAGGCACGGAGCAGTGACAACACCTGCTGCAGGTCATCCAGCCAGCTAGTCAAGGGCTGAGGATTGAACCCAGGTCATCTGGCTGCAAAGCCCATACTCTCAACCACTCATCACACTGCCTTGGTGGAAGAAGACGTTTGTGGCCTATTTTTCTTAGAGCTGAGCTTTAAATGTGTGTAAGTGAGGGAAAGTTCCTTCCAGCAATTACCATGAAGGCCAAGGCGGCACGGCCCATTTGGCAATTGAACTTCTCCAGTGCAATTGATCACAGATAGTCCTCCGAGGAGGCGGACGGTTGGCGTGGGAGGCCCAGGCGCCTGCTGACTAACAGTCTTGGGTGACTGCAGCACTGGCTCCCTGATGGCCTCCAGGGGCCATGAAGCACCCCTTGGGCAGATGTGAGGCCTCAGTCAGAGGTTGGGTATCAGAGACTCAGTGAGCTGGGGGCACCTGGGGCAGGCAGTTCAAGAAGCACCCTCCACCACCTGCCTTCTCCAAGTAGCTGATGCCTGTGCCAACATCTGCTCCTCTTGGAATTCTGTCCGTTAGCCTCTTTAACGCATCAGGCTAACCCCCCAATTTGTATGTGACAAGACTGTGACGAGAGACTCTAATTAATCAGTGCTTAATGAGGCCCTGCTTACTGCACTGCCGGGTTTCTCTGAGTGGAGAGAGGTGAGGTGGAAACTGGGAAGCGCCATACCATTTATTTGCTCCAACACTGATTATCACTCTCATTAATATGACAATGACTGGGCGAGGTAATGATGCCAACCACTGTGCACTGAGTACCCACCCCGTGCCAGGCGCCGAATTGGCTCTGAGGGCATGAAGCCAAATGAGGGCTGGCTCCTGTTCTCACGGCCCCTGAGGTCTGGTGGGGGAAACAGGTGAACAGGTGGACCATAGATCACGGTAATGGGGAGGAGGAGACTGAACTGAGCTGCAAACAAAGTGCTAGGGGATGGGGGCATGAATGAGGGAAGGGACGCTAAGGAGGCTTCCAGGAAGAGGCAGCATATGAGTTGGGAAGTGGGGGGGATGAGTAGACGCAACAAGGTGGCATGAACCCAAATGCTTTCTAGCCTGACCTCAATATTACATCAGCTGCTTTTACTAATTCTCAGTTCCCTCATTTCTTTCCATGTTTCTTACAAAAACTCTTCTTGTTTCTAGGCAACAGTTCTTTTTTTTCTTTTTAAATTAATTAATTTTGTGCATATGGGGAGAAAAATACCTAATGTTACCTTCCCAAGATACATAAGAAGGTATTTATTTGACAGAATGGCTATGGGAGTTGGGGGAGAGAAATACGGTTTTATCAGATGGTCTTAATTTGGAGGTCATGGAGAACCTCTCCTAACCTGCAGGCCCAGCAGGGACAATGAGAAGAGGGCTACACACAGAAGTCCCAGGCTGGAGCACACAGTGCCCGAAGGTGCCAGTATCATCAGAGATGCCCAGAAAAGCCTGCTCTGAATGCGAGACCACTCATAGGTAACTGTTACAGGGCTAATAGCTGACACTGTCGCTTCACCCGGAAGTTATTCAGAGGGATGGCCCAGGCGTCCATGTGCTCACCATGACAGATCAACCCAGCGTTCCCCTGGTGAGTGTGACTCCCCTCTGTGAATAACAGCAGCGGCCTTTAGCTGAGCACTTGCACATGAAGACACTGTGCTGAGGGCTTGATGAGAACTTCCATTAGATCCTCACCATGACCCGCTAGGAGGAAGCATAAACCGAGTGGCAGAGGGCACTAGACCTGACCCGGGTCACAGAGCTGGTCACTTTCAGAGCTGGGAGTTGACGTCACACACCCACTTCACCCCGTGCAGCACAAACCATGCCACTCACCTCCGTTAACATCACGAGGCCCAGAAAATAGGAGATAACAGACAAGGCTAGGATGAGCAGCTCCCGCCGGTAACCCCTCCGGAAGACTTTGGGGTACATGTCCACCACGGCAGTCACCAGGCTTTCCACACACACAAACTGGATGGGGAGATACGATGGTGTGAAACTCAAGGAAACAGCTGCTCCTGGGGGCCCAGGCTCTGAGCAAGCGCAGCAGGCCTGAACCCTAGGCTTCCTTCATTCCCATACCCACTGATGCAGACAAGGGGCCTGAGGATAACAGTAATCCCAGAACTAGCGGAGCTCCAGTCATGCCCATTTAACAGATGAGGATGCTGAGGCTCAGAGGTGGGGAGTGACCTGCCCAAGATTATTCAGCAAGGATGTGGCAGTCAGGACTTGAGCTGGGGTCTCCAGATTCCAAATCTAGTACTCCTTCTCCCGCATGCTGCCTGTCACATGCCTATGTGCTGGGCTCTGTGCTGGGGTCGACAACTTAAATGAGACCAGTCCCTGCCCTTGAGGCAAGGCTGGGGTTTCTGTGCCTGTAGTGGGAGTTACATGCTCTGCTGACGGCAGGCTCTGGTCTGTCTCTGTGGTCTCCCGGGTTGGGATGCTTCCCTGCTCTTTGTTTCTGGCAGATGAGGCCCCTCTGTTGGGTGGAGGGCAATCAGAGGTGAGCCAACTTCCAGCTCTTTGTCTCTGCTGGGTGTCTTTGGGCCCCAGCCAAACAGTGCAGGCATCAATGACTGAGTTTGAGCCACTAAGTATCTGTATCTTGCGTGCTGAGCACAGGACCAGGTACACGGTATCTGCCCAGTTCCTACCCACCCATTAACAGCCAGCCTGAATATCCTAAGATACCAACCGCCCCCTTACCTGGTTCTCACGGCACTGGGGGCAGATCTGCATGAACCTTTTCCTGATCACTCTTGTCCCCCACTCAGGACAGTCCAACCCTCTCCTCTGTGTCCTGAGTACACCCCTCACCCTGGGGGCCGTTGCCTGCTTATATCTGTCTCCTTACAAGCAGGTGGGATCCTGGAGGGCAGGGGCCACATCATTGTCATCTATCTATTTCCTGTGTCTAGCTCAGGGCCCCTGGCACAGAGGAGGGAAAGGCTCAGGAAATGTTTGCCACATTAATAATAATAACAGTAATGATAATAGCAAACACATCATACCTGCGACGTGCCAGACTCTGTTCTAGGCAGTTAGCATACATTAATTTATGGGTCTCTACATGGTCTGTACTATTATTATCCCCCTTTTGTAAATGAAGACACAGAAGCACAGAGGAGGGAGTACACAATTTACCCAAGGTCACGCAGGCAGTAAGTGGCAACGCCGGATTCGAACGAGGCGATCTTGCTCCAGAGCTGGGCTTTACCCACCCCACTGCCCTGCCTTGAGGGAGGGAGGAGTAGTCAAGGGTTCTTTTGCCAGCCACCTTGTTGGGAAGCACCCCTTCCATGGAGCCATTTGTTGGCTCCAAATCCTTTCTGATTTACCTCTGCCTCCTCAGAAAAGGTGTTTCAACACTCCTTGTGCAGACAAAGGGAATGAGGCACAGAGTGGCAAGGTGACTAGCCCAAGGCACACAGCTCGCAAGTCATGGGGCTGGGACTCAAGCCCAGGCTGCGGCCTCGCAGCTGCTCCGCCTCAGCAGCAAGGGCTGGCTCTGTCTATCCTTTCTCCAGGTCCTAGGGAAGAGGATGGGATGCTAGGGAGGTTGTTTATCCAGGATTGAAACTGAGGAGACACCTGCACTGTGTAGGCCAAGAGGCAGACAGGCCCGCGTGCACGTCCCAGCAAGTCACTCAGTATCTCTGAACCTCAGTTTCTTCTTCTATAAAATGGAGGCAATGAAAGGACCCCCCCGCAGCCCATGTGGTTATGGTGACAATGATGTATCCAAGGCACACAGCAAGGGCAGCACGCATGGGGGTAGGCAGAGTGGCCGTCACTTTTTGTGCCAGACCTCGGGCCCCCAGGCCCAAGTGCTGGCTTAGCTCAGCCCAGGGACTCCCGAGCCGAGGCCCCAGCCCCCGCCTCCCTCTGCTAGGCAGGCCTGGCCTGTCACGCATAAGCTGTCCATCCCTCCAAGGCCTCTGCCTGCAACAGCAACAATAAGGGAAGATTATCAGCAGAAACACCCGGTGATTTGGCTCAGCAGCTTCTGGGAAACTGTTCAGGGGAAGAAATTGGACTCGACTGGCTTGACAGACACACTGGCTGTGGGGTTTGGGTGCCAAGTGACTCAACTGGCACAAGGTCATGTGTGAGGGCAGCACTCCCACAGGCTGGGCTGGGTGTGTCTCCCCACTTCACCTGGGGGCCCAGGGTGTCTGACTGCTTTGCCTGCAGAGCCGCCTGCACAGCACAGCGCTGGCTGGCCAAGACCCAGTCTCGTAGGCAGGGAGGCTGTGGCTGGGGGAAGTTCTCCAGGGCTCCTAGGGAAAACTGCTACGCGGAGTAGCAGGCAAAGGGTGGGTTTCAGGGACTGATGGAGGAAGAGTCTGGGAAAGAGGCCGGGGACCTGGGATGGGAGGCTGGAGTGTGCTCAGTGTGGGAAGCGAGCGCCTGCTGCTGTGTGACAACAAAGGGAAACGGAGTGCATGGGTGAGTTACTAGCTCCAGGTCCATCCCCTTTGCCAGGGAAGGAGGCTGCCAAGCAGAGGGAGGTCAGCAAGGGGCCTCTAGGGAGGGCCAAGCACAGAGGCAGGCAGGTGGTGGCGGGGCAGAGCTGGTGGTGACATCCAGGACAGAGACGGAGGAAGGAAGAGGAGGTGCTTTTGTATGTGTCCGTGTCCTCAGTGACTGGGTTGGGACGGGGACATGCCTGCTGTGGGACTCTCTCTGAGATTCTCTTCTGCTGTGCCAGGCAGTGCTGTTGGCAGGAGTGGTTGAGCAGAAGGGAAGTATTTAGCAAATTCTTCTAAACATGAATTGAGAGTTGGGAATTCCAGTAAGAAAAACAGTATTTGGGGAGGCTTAGAGGGGCTGGAACAGACATTTGTGGGTAAGCGTGGAGCCCACCTGGTGGATGGGGGGTGCAAAGGTTGCTGGGAGGGAAGAGGAGGGTGGAATGGGGGATGGTGGGCAGGGCCCTGATGCCAGGGCCAGGTGGGAGTGGTTGGGCCTGGGGAGCCACTCTTAAGGGTGGCGTCTGGCCTCCTGGCCCAGGTTCCCCTCCCTCCTGGGCTCCCCCTCCCCATGGCCCCTTACCTGGCTGTCCAGGCCTAGGAAGATGAGCATCATGAAGAACAAGGTGGCCCACAGCGGGGAGAGAGGCATCATGGTGACCGCCTTGGGGTACGCAATAAAGGCCAGGCCAGGGCCTGCAGTGAGGGAGAGAGAGAAAGTCACTGGGTGGAGCCCCATCCCTCATACCATTGCTAGTTTAATCCAGCATTTACTGAGAGCCTCCTCTGCGACAGGCACTGTGCCTGCCTCTCACTCAAATCACTTGTTTCCCAGCCACCCCAGGCGGTTGGTGCTATTCTGATGCCCCTTTTGCAAATGAACAAGTTGAGGCAGAAAGAGGTAAACAAGAGCCTTGGAAGGGTAAGGATTCAAGCCTAGGTTGGGCTGATCCATGGACCTTCCTCTGCTGGACATGTCTCTACTGTTCTCAAGGGGCAAGGTGCAGTTTCTTGTTAAAATGCAGATTCTCAGGCCCACCCAGTGATTCTGACTCCGTCCGCCCAGGGGGAGGCAAGGACCAGGCACCCAGTGGTTGTAGTAGGTTGGGTCCAGGCTGGAGAAATGCTCTTCCACCCTGGCAGCCTCTTCCTTTGGCTTCCACTCTCATTTCCAGGTCCACACTCCCTTGTTTTAGTTGCTCCACATAGAGGGCTGGGTTAACGTGTCCTCGGGATGAACTTTATCAATGTCAGCAGACAGATACCTGAGAGTCAAGCCCTGTGGTACAGTGGTCAAGAGCACAGGCTCTGTAGCCGGGTGTCCTGGGCTCAAATCTGTTTTCTTAGTTGAAAAATGGGGATAATAAAGTCCTACCTAAAAAAAGTAGTTTTGCTAATTCAGTGAGATGACACAATAAATGGAAAGCACTGAAGCAGGTAAATGCTTAATAGACATGAACTCTGATGAGTTTTTACTTTAAAGAGAAGCTTCATTAAGGTATAATTTACACACTAGTTTAATAGTTTAAAAAAGTGTATATACCCAGATAACCACCATGACAATCAAGCCATGGCAATCAAGCTATAGAATACTGCCATTGGCCCCTTGGGCCCCTCTGCTGCCTCTTCGCCTCCGTTCCTCATCTTCACTTTGGGCAACCATCAATTCAGTCTTTTTTTTCATCCTCGGATTAGTTTTGCCTATTCTACCTAGAAATGGAATTGCTGGGTCATATGGCAATCACGTGTTTAACGTTCTAAGAAATTCCAAACTGATTTGCAAAGTAACTGTGCCATTTTATAGTACTACCAGCAATGTTCTCAATTTCCAGTGGCTCCACATCCTTGCCAACACTTGATATTGTCAGTCTTTTAAGATGTGTCATTACAGTGGGAGAGAGATGTTATATCATAGTTTTCATTTGCATTTCCCTGATAGCTAATGACGAGCTAATGACGTTGAGTATCTTCACATGTTTATTGTCTGTTCATATGTCTTCTTTTGTGAAGTGATGGCTTTTTTTGTCCACTTTTTTCATTAGGTTGTTTCCTTTTTATTTGATTGTGAGAGTTCTTTATATGTTTAGGATGTAAATCCTTGATCAGAGGAGTTATTACAAATATTTTCTCCCAGTCTGTGGCTTGCCTTTTCATTTTCTTAACGGTGTCTTGTGAAGAGCAGAAGTAAAAACTTTCCAGTTGTTTCCTGCTAGCATGTAAAGAAGTACAATAGATTTTATTTATTTTGTCCTTTGACCTCACTGAATTCACTTATTACTTTTTTAGTAGGTTCCTTAGGATTTTTGGCTCGGTCAGTATATTTATCAAGAAAATTTTTATTCTTCCCTTTAATTATTTTTATTGTTCTTGCCTTATTGCACTCTCTAGGAACTTCATTGCTATACGGTATAGAGGCAGAGATAGCATACATCCTTGCTTTGTTTCTGATTTTAGGGGAACACATTCAATACTTAATAACTGGTAAATTAATATTGGTATAATACCATTAAGCCACAGATCTTATTCATATTCTGCCAGTTTTTCTCCTTTTGCCCCCTTTTTTCTGTTCCAACATTTAATTCAGAACTCCAGATTGCGTTTAGTGGTTGTATCTCTTTAGTCTTCTCCAGTCTTTGGTAGTCCCCTAGTCTTTTTTTTGGTCTTTTCTAAACTCAACATTTTTGATGAGTTCTGGTTGTCATTTTGCAGAATGTCTCTTGATGTGGGTTGGTCTGATATTTGCTCATGACTTATGCTGAGGCTGTACATCTTTTGGCTAGAAAACCACAGCAGAGATGTTATGTCCTTTCTGGTGTATTATATCAGGGGGTACATGTCAATCAATATTATTACTGGTGATGTTTACTTTGATCACTTAAGGTTAAGGTTAAACTGTTGTCTGCTAGGTTTCTCCACTGTAATGTTACTCTTTTTCTCTTTGTAATTGTTAACTCTCTTGGAGGGAAATATTTTGAGATTATGAAAATATCCTGTTTCTACTCTAACTTTTACCTACTGATTTTAGCATCCATTGGTGGGTCTTGCCTGCAACCGTGATTACAATGGTGTTTGCCTAATGATGATTTGGTATTTCCCTTATTCCTTCTATATTTATTAATTATAATTCTTCTCCAAGGAATAGTGTCCTTTCACACCATTTATTTATTCAATTATTTATATATGTCAGTATGGACTCCTGGGTAGTTTATTCTATGGGTTACAATCCAATACTATCATTATTTATTTTACTGTTCAAGTTATTTCAGTTTTGACCATTGGGAGTTCCTTCAAGTTGATTTCCATGGCTTTTTGACATGCCTCCATCCTTTTTTTCTGAGCACTTCCTTATTTTTTGGCATCACAAAAATGTTCTGGCTTCACCTTGTCTTGCCCTAGCCCTGAAATCAACTGCTTTGCCAAGGAGCCCTGTGTTTTTTTGTTTTTGTTTTTTTTAAAATTGAAGAATAGTGTTTAGAAACCAAGATCTGAGCCCTAGGTGTACTCATAACTATGGAGTATTATTGCTTGTAAGCTCTCTCAGCACACAAAGATAGGAAATATATGTATATTTATCCATGCATATACACATGAATATTTCTATAGCTATCTGTACACAGATGAAAACCATGAGTTTTAATATACTGATACTTCCAATTCCAATAAAAGACATTCTAGCATCTGTCCTTTCCTTATTTATAACTTCTTTCTCAGTGAAAAATCCATCTATAAAATATTTACCTATTTGTTCAATCCTAATACACACACTTATAACAGCTGCAGAATTGCTACCCCTATACTAATTGGAGCACAATACAGTTATTTTTGTCTTTAGCCTTACAATATCCAGTCAAGATGCTGTTTCTCAAAGTTACATAGGTTAGTTTTTCCTTCCCCATTCCCTTCAGCATGGTGACATTTTTCGTTTGTAGTATAGTTAAGTTCATTTGTTACTGTTTGTATTCAATTTGGGGTTCCACTACAAAAAAAATGATGGTTTATTTTGAGTGGTATGTGAAACATTACCAAGACTCAGTGCTAATTAAAAAAAAGATCTATTCAAAGAAGCACTGCTTCCTTCTCATTCTTCCTCCCTCATTCCCATTCCTCCCATCTTTCCACCCCTTTTCCGACCATCCCTGAAGGTAACCATTCTTGTTTGTTTCTAGTTAATCCTTTCTGTATTTCTTTTGCACAAATGAGTAGACATATTTTCTCATCTCCCCTTCTTTTTTCACATAATGGGTAGGATACTATAGATATCTGCTTTTTAAAAACTTTTACACACACACATCATTTCAAAAAGTACTCCTCACTTTCTATTTTCTTGATTATTTTATATTGCAAATGGGTGTTAAATTTTGTTACAGGTTTTTAAAGCATTGATGAAGCTAATCTTATGTTTTTTTGTTAGATCTATTAACATGGTGCATTATATTAATGGATTTCAATTTCTTGAGATACACTGATGCTTGTTTTGTGGCACAGTATATGGTCTATCTTGGTGAATGTTCCATGTCCACTGGAAAAGAATTGTGCTCTGTAAGTACTGAGTGCACTGTTTGATAAATATTAGTGAAGTCATTGTGGTTGATAGTATTGTTCAGATCTCTGTGTCTTTATTGACATTTCATATAATTGTTCTATCATTAGAGAGGGGTATTAAAATCTCCAACTATGCTTGTGGATTTGTCTATTTTCCCCTCTAGTTCTATCATTTTTAGCTCCCTATATAACAAATCTCTGCTTTCAGGTACAAACTCACTAGATTGCTATGTCTTCTCAATGAATTGCCCCTTTTATCAATATGAGGTGTTCCTCTTTATCTCTGCTAATACTTTTTGACTTGAAGTTTACTCTGTCCAACACTAATATAGTCAAGCCAGTTTTCTTATGTTTATTGTTTGAATGGTATATCTTTACCCATTCTTTTATACTTTATCTGTGTCTTTAAAGTGTGTCTCTTTTAGACGTTTTATAGTTGGGTCTTTTTTAAAAAAAAATCTGATCTGATAATCTCTGCCTTTTAATTGGTGTATCTGGTCCATTTAAATTTAATATAAGTATTAATATGGTTAGATTTAAGTCTATTATTTTGTATTTGTTTTCTTTTTGGTTTTCTGTTTTTGTTTGCTTATTTTGTTTAGTTTTACTCTGTGGCACTTTCCTGCATTCTTCTGGGTTAATAAATATTTTTAATTTTCAATTTTGTTCCATCTATTAGTTTTTTTAGCTCTACCTCTTATTATTTTTCTCTATGCAATTGGACCAAGACTATGCATCATAACTTATTCAAGTTAATAACATATCACTTTGCACTTCTACCACACATGTGACACTTTCCACTTCTGATTATTATTCTGACATTTTCTGTCCTAAAACAGACCTCTGGACCTAACCATATCAATCATTGCAAAATACAAATGGACCACATACTCCAGTTAAGAGATTATTAGGCTAGATAAAGAAGCAAGACCCAACTGTAAGCTGTGTAAAACTCTCCCCGAGGAGACAGCATCCTGAGTGCAACAGCATCAGAGAGACAGACTGCAGGACATGCAGGGAAGGTCAGCAAATCTCAGGCACTAGGCTTAGAACAGAACAAAATCTGAGCCCTGCAAGAAGTACATTCTGTCTCCCTGGCTCAGTCTCCAAGGTGTTCTGGGACATCCCACTGAGTGTTCTGGCATCTAATTAAGTATTTTCCAAAAATCATGCCTCAGAAAGTGAGTCCAGGTCCTTCTGAGAAAGGTGAGGTGACTACATATTCAGCTGTAACTTGCATTTGCTCCAACTGGCAGACTCCTAAAGAGGGTCTTCGTGTGATCCACACCCCCAATCAGGGGCACAGAGCAGGCTTTCCTGCTTGATGCCAACAGCAACACAAGAAAGCGAGGCAGAAGAGACCAGATCCAGGCTGCACTGCTTATGGACTATATACTCTTGGATGAACCACTTCATCTTTCTGAGCTACAAGGTCCTCGTCTGTAACAGGCACTGTAAAAGCTAGGACTGCTGTGTGAATAGTGCCTGCTGGAGTTGTGCAGGGCATAGTCTGCACAGCCACGAGTGGAGGCCCTGGTGAAACCTATGTTGCAGAGGTGCCAGGAGCATTTCATGAGGTAGTATATGAAAAACAACTGTCTTACAGCCTGACAAGTGAGACAGAGAAAGTCAATTCTAGTGCATCAATTCAATGGAATACCACACAACTCATGATAACAATCTATTTTTACTGAGGGCCAAGCTCCTCATGCTTTATTATAAATGGAAGAACTCAGCCTACATAATGCCAAGGATAATATCATCCAGTTTTGATCATCACGCTTACAGCTACATATGTAAGAAAAATCCTAGCAGGATAACCCCAAGGTGTTGCATTGGATTTGAATTTTTTTCTTCTGTTAATGTTTCTCTATTTTTCCACAACGAGTATTCTTTCAGTTTGAATAAGAAAAAGTCCAAAATTTAATTTTAGTTGGCTTTTTTTCTTCGTATTACTCCTCTCTTGGACTCCCCTCCAAAACGGAAGCAATGATAAAATGAACAACAACAGTGCTATGGCTACTCTGTCTCACGCAACACTACAAGGGAGTTTCAGGGTGTGCACTTTACAGAGGAGGACACGGATTCTCAAGGTAAGCAATGCTATTGTTGAGAAGGCAATGATCCCTCCTCACAGGGCTGCCTGTGGTTGAACGTGAGGAAGAGGCAGAGGTGTTTTGTGAAGGGCTAGGTGACCCGGCCATAGTGGGATGGAGTGGGAAGTACATGAGTTTGATAGCCAGATAGCCTGGATTAAGTTCCAGCTCTCTTGCTTCCAGCCTGCATGTTCTTAGTTAAGTGACCTCACGTCCCTGAGCCTCAGTTTTCTCATCTGTAAAATGGGGGTAGCAAAAATGCCACTTCAGAGGGCTGAGCTGAGCATCCTATGAGATGATGTGTGTAACAGTTCCTGTCCAATGAGTAGGTGCCCAGCGATTGAGAGCTTTGATCGTACTCACATCCTCTGGTCTAGCTTGTACCCCTGATTTCAGCAGGGGCACCTGCATCTCTGATAAACATGACCAAGAGCAAGGTGGACTCTGAGCAGCCATGGAGCAGAGCTTGCTGATCAGCTGCCTCCTTTGACATCCACACCCCGTGGCCTGCCGGTCTTGGTGGGTCAGAGAGGTGCTTCCCTAACTGCACAGGCCAAACCTAAACAGCCACAACCTGGACCGGGGCTCGAGAGGGAGGTGGGTCAGTTGTCACATGAGTGGGGGCAGGACTGGCCTTGAGTAGACGGAGGCCAGGGAGGCCAGATGCCCTGTGCTGCCCTTAAAAAAAAAGTCCCACTGGACATGCTTGTAGGTGAAAAACCTATTTATACTTATCTGAGGTTAGACGCCGTTTGTCATGTAAACACAAACTGTACTTTTTCATGTGCACTTAATTCTCTGGAAATTCAAATACCATGTAAATCAAGGAAACAGTTTCTCACCATTTTGCACAACCACCCAAACGATCATAACTCTGCTTGTGGTGGGTTTGCTACACACACATGTCAATCTCTACTCAAGGCTGTCACACTCATGGTGATTCTGTGTCTAGAACAGGGAAAGAGAGGGAGGGAGAGGTGCTCTCCAAGCAAAGGGGAAGCATGCGCAAAGGCCCTGAGGGAGGAGGAGAGAGTTCACTTGCAGAAGTGAAGCAGACCACTGTGGTGGGGCAGAGTGAGCATGGGGGAATGGGGGGTGGTGAGGCTGGTGAGGCCACAGGAGCCAGACAACACAGGGCCTTGTGGCCATGCTGAGTCCAGCACTATGAGAAGCCAAGCAAGGCTTTTCATCAGAGAAGACATGTTCAGATTCGCATTTTGAAAAAAAAAAAAGAAATCCCTCTGCAGGATAGAGCACGAAGTGAAGTGACAATAGCAGAGGCAGAGTCCAGTGAAAGGTTTCTGAGCCATCCAGGTGAGCAGTGATGGTGGCCCGGGCTAGTGGGGAGACAGTGGAGCTTGGGAGAAATGAATGAAGTGGGTGACAGCATCTACAAAACTTGGGGATGCCTTGGATTTGGGAGGGAGGAGGTGTCGAGGTTTTCCTCCTCGGTAATTCCCAGGGTCCTGGATTGTGGATGAATGGTGGGGCCCCTTTCTGAGGTCTGAATCCAGATGTGTGAGCCAAAGAGGAAGATGGCATTTCCATGATGACCATCACTCCCGGCCTCCCTCGCCGCCTTTTCCATCCCCTCCTTTGGCGAACTTACCTGACTCTGCCACCTCAGCAATGGGTACCCCCTGCTCGTACGCCATAAAACCCAGGACTGAGAAGATGGCAAATCCAGCCACGAAGCTGGTGCCACTGTTCAGGCAACAGAGCATGATGCAGTCCCTGTGGGGAAGCAGCGAGAGGCACTAGGGTCAGAGCGGGCGGAACCGGTGCATAGCTCAAACGTTCTCCACCCGAGCACCATGGCTGTCCTGTGGGGCAGGCAGAGAAGTGTGGGCACAGGCAGCTCCATTTTTCTGATGGAGCACTCATGGTTCAGAGAGGTTAGGTGGCTGGCTCGTGGTCACACAGCTTCTCCTGAATTTCTAGAAGATAAGGTAGGTCAGGAATCAGAAGCATGGAGTCAGCGTGGGAAGGGAGGCTGGCACATGGGAAAATGCAGAGCCAATGAGAAAATACTCCGAAACACACCGATACTCCTCCAAGTCCCTGGTAGGAGAGAAAGCCTGGGAAAGTATTCCTGGGAGCTCAAAGCAAAGAGGGCAGGAGAAGCCTCCACGGGAGAAATGGGGGCTTCTCAGCCAGGGGAGCAACCATGGGCCTTGCACCTGAAGCTCCAGCAGCCTCCGGGGGAGAGGCTTTATGGTGACATTCATCCTGGCCAAGCTGTTCACTGGAGCAGCGTCTGCCAGACCTCAGTCTGTCTCTGCTCTGCTGCCGCGAGGGAGCAGCCCCTTCCAGGTTGAACCCTTGCATGGAGAGGTTTATCAGAGCAGTGACTGTCCCCTGCTCTTGGGAGAGGGGACTCACCAGCTAAGAAGCACCAGCATAAAGCCATGGCCCAGGAGAAATCAGACTAGAAACAATGGAACTTTGTCAAGATGAAGACGGTACCCTTGAGTCCCGGCTGGTCCTGCCTCAGGCCTGGCATCCTAAAATCACCAAGTCAGGAAGTTAGCCCTTAGAATCTCAACCACTGCAGTGCCTGGACTGAGACTTAGGCATACAATCCATGTTAATACCCCATTTTATGGGGGAGGAGCTGCCAGGTGACCTTGTTCAACCTCCTGCCAGAGGCATGACTAGCCTCCATAGCATCCCTGCGGGTGGCCGGCTAACCTCTGCTTGCACACCCAGGAATGAGGAGCTGGCCATTTTTTCCAGTGGTACTTTCCCCTTGTTACTGCTTAGAGTGCTAATAACTTTCTCATATTGTATTCACCCATGCTTGTTCTCTCTGATAAAGTTAGCTTTACCCTCCAAAACAGCCTGGAGTTCCTTCAGGCTTGGCAGATCTGAAGATAATGGCCCTATAGCCCCTTGAGTTTTTTGTTCTCCGTTAAACATTCCAGTTCCCTTACCAATTCCTTATTTTGCTTGAAATCTGTAATACACTCCAGCTTATCCAGTCCCTCCTCAATGGTCACATCCAGAACTAGTCTCGACAACACAGCAGGACTCTCACCTCCTCTTCTCCTGACATCGTACTTTTTATAATGCAACCAAAGCTTACATTAACATTGTTGGTGGTTGTAACACCCTGTTGCCTTGCAATGACCCTAGGAATCAAGGGCAGAGTAGAGACAGCATTGAACTGGCGGTCGAGAGCCTTGGGTTCCAATTCTCCCTGCAATATTTTTTCTTCGAACCTGATCTCACTGGCTATACAAGGTGCTTGGATAACAGAATTTCTTGGCCTTACACTAGATCAAATCATTTTTCCGCAAGGAGTCACTCTCATAATCTTCTTCCTTGGAGTGAAGTGTATTTTGCTGCCTTCACTGACTTTGGGCTTAGTCACATGACTTGCTTTGGACAACAGGATGTTAGCAGATGTGACATAAACAGAGGCTTGAGATATGCCTGCATGATTGGATTTGTCTTATATCATTTCTGTGATTTTCCATGAGAACTTCCCCAGGGGAGCTGCTATCCCTTTGGCCTGGACCCCAGAATGTACCCACGTGGAGCTGACTTGAGTCTGGCTTGGACTTTGGAGCCAAACCCAGGGTCTTTCAATCCATAGCCTGCAGGAGAGTCTCCCCAGCTGACAAGCAGACTTGTGAGCAATACAAGCAATCACTCGCTGTGGTCAGCCCTTGTGTGCTGGGGCTGTTTGTTACACAGCAGTATTGTGGCCATGGATGACTGATACACGTCCCTTTAAATAACTCTTCTGGCACTGTGAATGCTGGCTGGGCTGGTATAACTGGGGACTTTATCTGCAAGTCTGATTTACCTCTGCTCAAAAAGAAATTCAGCTATGCCCAGGTAAGGGCAGAGTTATTCCTAAGGTTGGGATACATCTGCTCCTTGTGCCTGTTTCCTGAAGTCTGAGGCAAAATGGCCCTGACTTATCAAGCAGTGGACATTGGATGACACCAGGGAGGAAAGCTTTTGCCTACAGCCTCTCCATTCTGAAATTCTCCCACGTGATGCTCTTAGGACCTGCAGTGTGCCAGCCCTGGGCTACGTTTCACTGAATCCTGAGGCTGGGGGAGATGAGTCAAATAGATCAAAGCCCATGCTTTTGCTAGGAGCTAAACAAAAATGATGCACCCTAAAAATTATGACGAACAAATCCTGACTTTAAAAAATTGTCTCTGGGCATCCACACAGGTGTTGAAAAACAAATGTCCCTTGTTAAAAAAGTCCCATCTTCCTGCACACGTCTGTTGAGTGACTTTCTCACATTCGGGAGAGACAGAAGGAGAGACAGAGAAGCTGTTTAGAGACCTGAGGTCCCTTCCAGCCCCATACATGACCTGTCCCTCCTCCCCTCCAGTCCCCAGAACACCCACCCCTTCAAGCAGACAGAGCTTAGTGGTGTCTTCGGAAGTGAGGATTTTCCCTGCCTGGCTTGCTCCATTTCCAGCCCTCTAATTCCTTCCCCAGCTCCCACATCAAGGTAAAAGGCTTATGTAACAGTTCTTTGAAGTCGGCAGGCGCTGAACTGGGCTTTTAAGACCTCCAGAAGCTATTGTGCTGTCGGGAGAGAGGGTACTAATTTACTCCATTGGAGTTGAGAAGACCCACTTGCAGAACAATTTGGAAAAGGAAATAAAATGAACCTTCTGATTTTGCATTGCCACCCAGGGGATTTGCTTTCTTCTACTGATGGGAGAGATGGAATAAAACCCTACCTGCTGGAGGGAGAAGCAGAAGGGACTCACGGCTGACAGCACACATCATCCACACACTCCTTGGGGAAGGAAACTGCCACTGCCCCAAGACACAGGCTGGAGACAAGGCACTTTTGACCAAATCCTCTTCAACTCCAGCAGTTGGGAAACAGCTGGCCACCCCGGTAGTGAGGAATAGGGGTGCAGGAGCCAGGAAGACTCAGGTGAAAAGCCACGCTCCAGCTCTGGCAATGTAAACAGGAGCAAGGGACTCAAGCTCCACAGGCCGCTGTCTCCTTGCTTGTGTAATGGGGTGATTTTGTTCTGACTTCCCTGCATAGAAGCCAGCACTAAACTAAGTACAAGGGATGCAGCAGAGAACAAGAACATGTAGCCCACGTCCTCATGGTGCTGACGGCCTAGCTGGAGAGGAGAGTGACCAAGTGATCTCTGAAGGTTCCAGCACAGAGGTCCCCATGCTGACCATAAGCCACTGATGGGGTGTTACTGTACACAGACAGTAGCCCTCTCTGGTATCCCAAGGGGGTCAGACTTGGCCCAGCCCGGAAGCCTGCATGTGCTGTTCTTCCTGTCTGGGTGCCTCTTTCTTCCTGTCTATAATTAACACTTTCATCATGGCTGACAAAGTGCTTCACTTCTCATCCCCCATGCTCACATCCTCCACAAAACTTAGATGCCTTCTTCTGGACAGCCTGCTCTGACTGTCTCTAGCATCTCGTCATCGTCCGGTCACCCAAATACCTCTCATCCAAAAAACCCAAGAAGCAGAACTCACGGCGGCCTGATGGCACACTGGATTCTACAATAGTTTCTCTTTTCAGCACGTTGGACCTGCCCACATTAACTTTCTCATTGTCTTGATTTCCCCAAATTACAAACTCTATAGGCTGCACCACTGCTGTCTGCATCTCCCATGGCACCGACTCCAGCGCCTCGCACTTAGTAGACACACAGCAAACACTGCCGATTTAACAAGTGAGTTCATAATGTGACCACTAAGCTAGCTCTCAGAAAGGATGTAGTGGGGAGGCCAGGATGGACACAGAGACCCCAGTCAGAGTCCAGGCCCTGCCATGTCTAGCAAGGTACCGCCTCCACCAGCTTCACTTTCCCTGTCTCAAAGATGGGGTAATGTGGGAGGGACGCTGTCACTGATAAAAGTTCTTTCAAATGCGCGGTGCCACTCGAGTCACATGATGACCCAGTGATGTGGTGGTTAATTCCAAGTTCCTGTCCCACCAGCAGGCGTATGGCACAACCTGCTCACCTACCCTCACCTATGCTGAACAGGACTTGGGAAAAACACTCTCAATATTTTACGAGTATGTTGGCCGGGTGCCGTGGCTCACGCCTGTAATCCCAGCACTTTGGGAGGCCGAGGCGGGCGGATCACAAGGTCAGGAGATCCAGACCATCCTGGCTAACACAGTGAAACCCCGTCTCTACGAAAAATACAAAAAATTAGCTGGGTGTGGTGGCGGGCACCTGTAGTCCCAGATGCTTGGGGAGGCTGAGTCAGGAGAATGGCGTGAACCCGGGAGGTGGAGCTTGCAGTGAGCCAAAATCATGCCACTGCAGTCCAGCCTGGGTGACAGAGTGAGACTCCGTCTCAAAAAGAAAAAAAGAGTGTGTTGCTTGTTTTTCTACTGGTATTTTAGTGTTTTTCCTATAGATCTGTTTGTATTATTCATATGTTGTGGATATAAACCCCTTGAGTATCGTACATTGTGGGGATGCTCGTTAATCTTACAGAAAATGCTCATATTTGGAAATAAAATAATGTAGATGATATTTGTATTAACAATTTTTTTAAAAAATTATAAAAGCAATATGTACTCAGAGTTAAACAAAATAAACTAAACAAGACAAACCCATTTAAGCTGTATAGAAGGTAGAAGTGGGAAAAGCCCACCTCCCCACCTCTGACTTCCCAGTCTCACTTTATGGAGGTGGCTACTTTGAATAGTTTCTGTGTTTCTTTCCAGAAATTTAGAAGTTCTCCATATTTATGTGTACCAATCTATCACTTAGTTAGTTCTTTTGTGATTTCTTTAATTATTTTTGATGCTTTCTACATCTTTTCCCATTCTGAAATCAGTATTTCATTCCTACTTACAGGATGGTTTTCTTTCAAAAAATGTTTAACTCTTTAATCAATCTGACATTTATTATGGTGGAAAGATGAGATGATATATGAGAATCTAATTTGATGACTTCCCCAAAATACTTATCCTATGTCAGAACCATTTGTTAAACAACAAAAACAAACCTTCCTTTCTCCACTATTCTGTGATAAGGGATTTTTGCACTGTCATTCCATGCTTAAGGAGCTCTTAGACTCTAAGGAAGAGATGTGCTGTCCATCTACCAGGAAATATTAGCCTATTGTGTACCAGGCACTGAGTTCAGGGGTGCAGAGACCCCAGTAGACTGAAACGTCAACAGACTGACCATCATCCTAGACCAGCACTTCCACCACACACTGCTGGGTGACCTTGGGCAGGTCTTCTGCCCTCCACGGGTGTCAGCCTTGCTGTAAAACTCAAGCTGCAGGCATAAGAGGCCAGGAAGCCAAGGGTCAGACAGCCTGGGGCTCACCTTCTCACCTGAACTCCCTCCCAGCCCTGGTGCAGCCATCTACAGGAGGCCAAAGAGACGTGTTAGGCTGTGGGGCAAGGTGGGGCACTGGCCCCAGGTGGGGCAGAAGAGGACCCTACAGTCAAGTATGAAGGGGCAGGAAGCAGGTTTCTAAATAGTAGGTGGGAGAACAAGGCCCTTGGTGTATGTACTAGCTCTGTGACTCAGGCAAGTCACTTATCCACCCTGGGATATGTCTTTACCCATATGAGGTGGCACTGAGACCTGAATGAGATGCTGGTGGTGGCGGGGGATTGGCTTTGCAGCCTGAGAGAGACTCTGGTTACATTTATTATTCTCCTAGCTCCTTGGTGGCCCACTCTTTGACCCTTGGGTAGCGAGAGGTCAACAAACAGCCTATCTGTCTCCTCCTGGGGCCCTGCAAGGTGGGCAGACAAACATAAACTAGCCTGGCAGGTTAGAGGGCTCTGAGGGTTTGGTGGAGAGCTGGCAGGGCCCAGGGAAATGCTCACCTGTAGCAGTTGTTGTTATAATTGTTATAACTTCCCAGAGCGGTCAGACAGCCCAGGCAAATGGCATAGGAGAAAAAGATCTGCGTTCCAGCATCTACCCAGACCTGTAGGAAGGCACAAAGATGATGGCATAAACAGAAGTCAGATGTGTGGTGAGAGGGTGGCCCTGGTCTCTGAAATCCCCCACCCACACTCTACCCTTCAGAAAAACTCCACAATGGATAATTAAACTTCCTAACCTACCCAGGATCCCCTTTAAAAGAGTTCTATTCTTGGGGACCACATGATCAAGTGTAAATGTCCTCAATTAATTCGGGAATTTGCCAGACATTATGAATAATAGCTCAGTGAATAGCAAGAACTTGAATGCTTAGGACCCCAGCCTCAGCTGTGTGACCCTGGACAACTTACTTAACCTCTCTGAGGCTTAGTTTCCTTATCAGCAAAGTAGGGAAGAAACTTCCCTATCAGGACTTTGCAAGGATTCATGCAATAAGGACCACGAGCCCCTGGGATCTAGTGCCTGCTTGCAAGGTAAGTCATGTTTAAGGTAAAACGAATGCCTTGTGATTAAGGCCACCATGAGAAAAGTGTCATAAGATTCTGTCCAGGATGATACATTTGCATAGCTGACCTCAGCATAAAAGGTGGCAGGGAGAGGAGGACTGAGGGAGGCCCACCATGTCCTTCTTCCTTTCAGAACAGATTCCCCCATCTCGGCTTCCTACGTGGTACACAAGATAACTACTTTCTTAGTCCCCAAGCTCCCTTTTGATAAAAACTGCTGTGGACAGCATGACATGCACAACGGAAATGACAGTGGCTTCTCAAACACGTTCCCCAGGCTCTCTTTGAGCCTAGCCCCTAGGAGTTGCCAAGGAAAATCCAGAGCTCAAATCCCAATGCAGCTGAGGAGACTCATGCTTAGGTATCAAATGCCATCTAGAGAACAGGGCTCGCACTAAAAATACAAAACAGAAAATACTGACCTCTCAATGTACAGGCACCATGCATTACTGCCCTTCATGCATTACTGAATATTCACAGCAACCCGGCAGGGCACGGTGGGTGGCTCATGCCTATAATCCCAGCTCTTAGGGAGGCTGAGGCGAGTGGATCACCTGGGGTCAGGAGTTTGACAGCAGCCTGGCCAACATGGTGAAACCGTGTCTCTACTAAAAATACAAAAATTAGCCGGGCATTGTGGCGGGCACCTGTAATCCCAGCTACATGGGAGGCTGAGGCACAAGAATTGCTTGAACTGGGAGGCGAAGGTTACAGTGAGCCTAGATCACACCACTGCACTCCAGCCTATGTGACAGAGCAAGACTCTTGTCTCAAAAACTAAAAAAAATAAAATAAAAAAAAATCACAGCAACCCTATGTGGTAGGTGCTATTATTGGCCCCCTTTTACAGCTGAGGAGACTGAGGAACAGAGAGGTTGAGTAATGTGCCCAAACCACACAGCTGGGAAGTGGCAGGTGCAAGTCCATGAAGGTCTGCCTCTAGAGATGTATGCCCATTCAGTCCCAGAATTTCCAACATGGAATCAGCCTCAGAAGGCCTCTGGTGTAACCTCTCACTCAACACAGAACTCTCTTCTGAGTACTTCTGACAGAATAGTCTCTGCTTGCTTACCACCAGTGACAGGGAGCTCACTATCTCCTGACACAGACCCTTTCTTCTTCAGAGACCTCTGACTATTAGAACATTTTTTAAGATAAGATGAGCTCTCTTCCTGTGTTCCTCGTTCTGGGGGCACCCAGACCACATCCCTCTCCTCCATGTGGTAGCACTTTAAAGATTCAAAGAAAATACTCATGCCCAGTGGACCCCAGAACTCTTTCCTTTCCAGGCAAAGTATCGGTATCTTCTCCCTCTTCAGAACTGGATTACATGGTACAAGTCATTCTATTGTGGGTCTGCTCAACTGTGTTAAGTCATTCAACAAATTGCCTATTAAAATGGAAGATCATAATGCTGCCTCTGAACCTGAGAAATAAGTGTATTTTTTTCTCTTCTAACAAAAGGTTCACTGGGTTTAGGGTCTTGGAGCTCTGTGAGGAACTGAGGGAGAGCTTTTTCATGAAGTGCAAGGGCAGGGAGAGGCAGGTAGTGCCAGCAGACCAGAGTGCGCCAAGATGGGGTAGGAGAAACTGGAAAGAGGAAATACAAGAACAAACTCCAGACATTTTGCTGTGAGTCGGGGTAGGCTGGTAGTAAAAGGGTAAATACAATTTGGGGAAGGTTTTTGGAAATGGTAGAAGCCTAAGGATGCTGAAATGTTGGTAGGAAGGGTCCAGTGGAGAAAAGTGTATAAGACTTGAGAAGAAATGGTTGTATTTTTAATTCCTCCTGCGTTGTCTCAGTTTCCCCATTTACTACCTCAGTGGATCGCCTGTTCTGCTTAGAAAGGCCAGTGAGCCACATGGCGAAGCAAAAAGCAGTGCAGCTGCTGACCCATGAAATGGGAGGCCAAATCCCAGTGGCAACTCACAGAGCTACTCAGTGCCTGACCAGACGCTGGGCCTTCAATCCACCACACTTGTTAATGCTGCCACAAACCGGGTGCCCTTCCTTCACTGTCCTGGGT
Organism: Chlorocebus sabaeus; assembly: GCF_047675955.1. NCBI lineage: Eukaryota > Metazoa > Chordata > Mammalia > Primates > Cercopithecidae > Chlorocebus > Chlorocebus sabaeus. Next base: position 53,606,183 of record NC_132925.1, read on the forward strand.
CAGAGTGTGCAGGCCAGAGTGAGCAAAGCCCTCAGACTTGTGGGAGAGCCGCTCCCCAATCCCTACTGAATCCCATCACTCATTGGAGTGGGCCCTCTGCCTAACATGGTAAATAAATGCTCTGTGAGTTAGGCAACACCAAAGAAAGCTTTCGACCCACAAGCCCCAAAGATATGTCCCCCAAACCAATGATTGTCACTTGCAGGTTTTTTTGTTTGTTTGTTTGTTTTTTCAATTTGCTCTTTGGACCCATCAACACCAAAATGGACATCTGCTGTTTTTGCCTACTTAGCATCCATCTTTCCTTTTTGGGTAACAGTACCTCAATTTTACTTTGGAAAGCTACCTCTTCTCCACTCAGAGGTAGATTCAGGGCTGGCCACATGACCCAGGCTTGGCCAATCCAAGGATTTCTCTTGGCCACAGTGACTGGTTCATAGACAAGCATATGATGCAAGGCAAGTCAATGGGACACTTTTTTTTTTTTTTTTTTTTCCTGGGGATGTTAAGCTTGTAACTGCTGGGGGCATCACTGGCCGTGAAGGAAGAGTCTACCTGAGAATTAAAGCCAACACGCAGGAAAGCAGAGTCTAGAGCAAAGGCAGACCAATATTAGCACATGACTTGAGTCCCTGGATCAGACCTGAAATCAGACCTATCCTAGAACATTTCATTTCAGAGGCCTATAAATTCCTCTTTTATTTAAGTCATGTTGAATTGAATTGTTCTCACTTCAAACTGAAGCTAATAGCAACATTTAGCTCTTAGAAAAACCCAGAGGATATGAGCCCAAATCCTCTAATCAAACCTGAATTACTGATGGACCAGCATTCACTGAGTTCATTCACCTGTATACTGTGCAGAGCCCTGTGCCAGACTCTGAAAGATGTACCACTCAATTTCACATAGCACTCCATCTCTGTCCTCAGGTGAGATAAAACATTCACAAAACAAGGTGCCCAGTAGCTAGGAGAAGACAGGTAGGGGGAAAGAGAAACTTGTGCTAAGGCAATCAGAGAAGGCTGCCTGGAGGAGGCACACCTTTCAATATTGGAGAAGAGATGAAAGAGGGCATGTTGGGCTTAAAGATTCATGTGAAAGGTGGGTATGTTCTCAAATGATTTTTCCATCTTGCTCCCCTACCTCTATGGGGAAAAGTCTGTCATTTTTAGTCTGATGTTCACCATTAAACCAGCACCTTTACACAACACCCTTAGTCCTCCCCTTTTTTGACACAGTCTGTTGGTTCTCTGCTGTGAGGAATACTGAAATTAGCTACAGCCTCCAATTGTCTTCACTCCCTACCTGCTGGCATCCGATTTGAAGAAATATCCATTTGCTTCCAGTTAATACTTAAAAGTCAATCTGTAAACTTTTTCTACTTTTCATATATATGCTATTATCTTCAAATTTTGCATATACTGTCTAGATTATCAGAACATACAACCATCACATAATAGCCTTTACTGATTGATTGAATGATTGATTGATTGATTGAGATGGGATCTTGCTATGTTGCCAAGGTTGGAGTGCAGTGGTGTGATCATGGCTCACGGCAGCCTTGAACTCTTGGGTTCAAATGATCCTTCTGCCTCCACCTCCTGAGTAGCTGTGACTACAGGCATGTACCACCATGCCAGGCTCCTTATAGTCATTATTTAATGTGAATTTGATAGGTAACTATGAATTTAATGATCACCCCCAGCCCTTATGTTAATGCCTTTTCAGTCAATTTTGTTATCTGTAGCTTGTTCTCTAGTAAATTCCTCTGGAAAGGCTCATAGGAAATAATATTTGCTGAGTTCTTGCCTGTTTAGAATAGTTGATCTGTCACTTTCATACTTGAAAGGCAATTTGGCTGTATATAAAATCCTTGGCTCTCTTTTTCTTTTCCTGAGTATCTGGAATATATTGCTTAGTTGTTTTCTGGCACAAAGTGCTGCTGTAGAAAAGTCCGGTGCCAATATAACTTGCTTCCCCTTATAAAGCACTTATTCTTTTGGTCTGGATGTCCAACAGGTTTTGTTCTATAATTTAATAAAGTCCAACAGTGACTAATCTGTGTTGATTTTCTCAGGCTCATGGTATATTTTTTCAAGATGCAAGTTCAAGTCTTCTCTTTCAGAAGAAAAAAGATCCCGAAATTATTGTTGTATTTATTCTCTTCCATTGCTTTGGGTCTCTTCTTTGGGGACTCGTATGCACGTTGGACCTTCTTTGCTCACCTTCTATACCTATCACTTTTTCTTTCATTCTTTAAAGAGTCTTTGTTCATTTTTGACTTTATTTTTACATTTTTCCTCCTTTCCATCTTCTGTTTACTTTATCATATTATCCATGGTCTGTATTCACTATTATTCCTTCATTCTAGTTATTTTTTTTGAAAGTTTTTCTTTTGTAAGTTGTCCTTCCTGTCAGCTCTTTTTTAAAATAGTCTTTTTGTCTAACAATTTCATTTATGCTATTTGTCCCATAGTATCTATTGGTTTATTAATTTCCTTTAGCTTGTTTTGAAATATTAAGTTTCAGTGTTCCACTGTTTTGTAAGTCTGTCTTTGTGCAATGCCTTGGGACAATATCCTCCCCATAATTATTTTCTTTATCATAGCTTTGCATAAGTTTTGATCACAGTCCTCTTCTGTTGCTCACGTGTAGGTGAGATAGATTTTCCTGTACTCTTAGGAGAGGATTTTCTTGTGTAGAGGAATGAGAGTGGTCCAGGATAGATTTTTCCAGACTCACAATCTGAACTTTCCTTCTTCTTTTATTGCCAAAAACTCTTTACAACTATGACCATACAGATAGTTCTTTCTGAAATTATTGTTCTCTATTATTTTCTCCCACTCCTATCTAAAATCTCTCCTTTCACTTCCTCTAGTGTCTCTGTCCTGCTCAATTTGGATTCTGCTTCCCGTAATTTCTTCTTAATGACAATGGGGCCTCAACTGGTTAGTGTGTAGTGTTCACAGGGCCCAGACCTCTGCCCAAATTTGTTGCAGTCCTCCCCGACTTACCTAGGGGTAAGAGACTGCATAGGCTCCCTCCTCGTTTGAGGTGATGTTCTCAGATAAGTCCACCAAGCTTCTACCCCCAAAGAGAGTCCTCTCCCAGTACGTGTTAGAGCTTTCTGGGTTTCCTGGTGCTGGATCGTCAGAATTCCCTTTACCTTTATGTTCATCTTCATCTTATCCTGCAGAACTGATATCATGCAGATGTCATTGCTGTTGGCATCTGGCCCCATCTATTCACATTTTGTGGTTCATGGAGTCACCTAGTTGTGCTGAAGGTGCTGTCCATAGGGTTTTTGTTTTACTACTCTTGTTTCTCTGTTTGGATGGGAAGATCCTAGGAAGTTAAAACAATTTTTTTTTTTCTGTTGCTACCTTATCTTCTTAATTCTCATGAAATCTTTAGAGGGCAGGTTATACAAGATTGATCTTGGCTGGATGAATACCCAGATCTGAGCAATATGATGGGTGGGGGTGCAACACTAGAGGGTGATCCAGGTTTTTTTAAGGGTGGTTGAAGGTATAAAGTGGAGAAATGGGTATTAATTTGGAGAAGGGAAGTTTGAGACATCAAGTGAGATGTTCAAGAGACACATGGAAAGTCTGGGGCTACATATAGATGTCTGAGCTAGAGACATAGATTTGAACATCATCAGGATTTTAGCAGCAACTTAACATCTCCCTGACTCCAGATCTAACATTTTCTTCCCTGGCCTCTTCTATTTTTCACATTTGAAAAACCAATTTTGAGATCAGCTTTTCTGCTGAGACACATGCTCCTTTGGGCATAGCAGAGCCTGAGAATGTATGGGATTGGATTTCTTGAAAACATCCCATGAAGAACCATGGGATGCCTTCACACGGAGTCTGCATCATTAGGCTCCTTTACAGAAAGCATAACTGATATATGTTTGTGTTCTTACACAGATGCCTGTGGTTGTGAAAATGCAACATGGCTCCAAATGTCACCCTTGCCTCTCAGTCTAGAAAGGAACTAATTAACTCATCAGTGAGGTGGTGTATTTGTTAAGATAATTACTGCTAGGTTATGTTGTATTAAACAATAAATCCCCAGATTTCAGTAGTTTAGCACAATAAAAGTTTATTTCTCACCCACACAAAGATTAAAGCACAACCCCTGTGAAGGGGCTGTCTTCCACCCAATGATTTGTGATATTAAGTGTTTTTCCTTTATGATACCACCATCTCTTAACACAAGCTTCCAGCACAGCCTCTGAGGCAGAGAAACTGGAGGTTTGCTTGGGAAAGTTTTAGGGGTTAGGCCTGAGGGTTTCCGTCACTCCCAAATACACATTATTGGCCACATCCAAGTGACTTGGTTGCAACCTAAAGACAAGGAAGTCTGGGGAATGTAGTCTTCCCATTTACTCAGGAAGAGAAAAACAAATGACTGGTGAACACAGCATTATCTCCGCCAAAGCATTATTTCAAGTCTTTCACCTACAGCTACTTTCTTCAACTAAAAATCCCACAAGCACAAACAAACAAAATCATAGTGGCCATTAGAATGACTTGGCAAAAGGGGAAAAGAAAGTTAGTAAAATAAACTAACAGAACATTCATGAACCATCCCTTCCATCGCTTTGGTAATGACTTAAGAAGTGAAAAACTTGAGTTAATGTTTGTTGAAACCTACTGCATACTACAGACTCTCATGTACACAATCTCATAATTTGCCTAATGATCTTACTAGGTAAGTATTATTGTCTCCATTTTTTTCAGAAGTGGAAATAGGCTCCTGCAAAGTCAAACAGTTTATAAGGGAGAGAGTTGGGTTTGAACCCAGTGTGTTCTGGCTCTACACTTTACAGAGAAAAACTAGGACCTCCTGGTCTGCTGAGTAGGCCTGGAGTCTCAGCTGGGATTTAAACGCTCTGCAGCTGTCAAGTCAAACAGAACAAAGGCAACCCCACCTCAATGAAAGGAAGACCAGGAAACTGAGCCTACTGACCAGCATCTCCCAGGACGCTACAAAGGGAGCAGCTCAGCGGAGAAAGGGCTTCCTATTTCTCAACACAATTTGAAGGGAAAACAGTCTCAACAAAACAAACCCTAAGGAAGCTGGGTCAGCAGCGGAGAAAGGGATCACTCCCCATGTTCTGCAGCAATGAATGGGGGGCGTTCTGGCAGCACAGCTGTGGGCGGTCCACATTCAGATGTTTGGAGGACAGATTTGCATGGGAACAGGGGAGTGGGGCCCCTTTAGAAGAGAGGTGGTCCCGCCTCCAGCTCTGGGGCAACCTCACCTCTTTCAAGGCAACTGGTTCCAATGAGCCCTGGTGCACGGTAGGTACAGCGAACAATGAATAAGCGTGCAGCCCACCTTCCCAGCTAGGGCCACAGGGCTGCACAGAGTAGCTCCTTGATGACATTTGCTGGGAGAAGCAAGAAAGGATGGATGGACAAGGACAAATCTTCCCGACCCACACTTTAGCTACAGTCATCATGACGGATACTCAGCATACGCTGTCCCAGTCCACATGGACAGCACTTCACAGTTTACAAGACTGTATGTCCTATGACCTGTGTATCCCACACACTGCCCTGAGGTGAGCGTTGTCATCCCCAGGGTAGACACAGGTGAGTTGCTAGAAACATGCTCACCTTTTCTCCACATTCCTACCTTGATCACGCAAGTAGAATGTCTAATTTCTTAGATGTTTGGGGAAGAAAGCTTCACTTCTTTTTCCTACCTCTTCCAGTGACTTATCCAACTGGGGAGACTGGGGAGACGGTCATCATGCATATGTGGGCAGCATGTCTCGCTCACACACAGAACATGAAATAACATTTATGAAACAAACCTCCAGCACCGTCCTGGTTCTTACAGAGCATTGAGAAATACTCTGGAGAATATTCAGAAACCCAGCCAGGAGCCCTCATGAGCAGCAGGTGCTTAGTCAACATTTATTCCCTCTCAGGATATTCCAGTACTCAAAAACCTGGGGGAAACGAAAAGCCTATTCCCTCTTCCCCCCACCATAAGCATGCATTTAGTGTCTACCATGTACCAGGCACGAGTCCCAGGAATGGAGGCTGAAGCTGTCACTAAATGTTACAGAGCTCCTACCCTTAAGGAGCTTACACTTTAGCAGGAGAGACAGAGAGCAAGCAAAGGCAGATAAGCTCTCAAACAACATCTGGCAGAGAGGAGCAACTTGTGGGGAGGGGCATGGGAGATGAGTTCAGTGTAGTAGTGAGTTCAGTGGCAGTAGGGGCCAGGGTCCCGCCTACCCATGAAGGTACAAATGCTGCTCTGGGATTTTTACAGCATCTATGGCAGCACAGCTTTCAGAAAAAGCTACCCTAGAAATGTGATTTCAAATCTGCAAAGAGAGCCACCGGTCAGAGCAGAAGGGCACGCCTCTGCTTGTCACCAAAGCCAGCATCAGTAGGCCGACCAATTAAATCCATCTCTATGTCCTGGAATTGGCTGGTGTTCGCTGTGGTAATGCCTTAGGTCTTTGACAAATGCAGCATTAACCCATCCTGCCATGAAAGCACCAGTAAGAGGGTGTATGATGATAGTCATGCTGATGATCACAATGACACCAACTAACTTTTCTTAGCACCTATGACATACCAGATGGAAAGCGCTGTACAGGTATTAAACTCACCTCATCCACACTGTTAAGGTGGGTGCCATTGTTATTTATTAGCTCCCTTTTATAGATGAAAAAACTAACACCCAGGGAGAGGGAGTCACTTGTCATTTACTTTAGAGAAATGTACACACTGGCCAGTGTGAGGAGTCACTTTGGGCTTACAAACAAACGAATCTTCTAATTGCCCTGGGAACCTGGCCCACGTTGGGAGAAGGCACTGAAACACCAAGCCAAAGGGGCCTAAGTTAAACAAGAGAGCTCTAGCCAGGCTGCATGCCTTAAGCCTTGCAGGGGCTTACTGAAAAGGGCAAAAACTTTGGGGTCAGCAGACCCAGCTTGGAGCTCTACTCTTCCGCTTACTGCTAAGCAACCCTGGGCAAATTACTTCACCTCTTTGAACCTCAACTTCCTTGCCTGTGAAAGAAAGACATAATGAATGTAAAGTGTATAGTGGAGTACCTGGTACCATCCCCTTAATCTGGTTTCTTTTGGTGGCTGACGATACTCAATTATACTATGCAAACAAGCTCCCACGTCCTTTCCAACATCCCAGCTTCCGTTCCCATCAGGTGAACTAATCAGATTTCTGAGAAGCGCAAATGCTGAACAGTCCATCACTAAAGCAGATACACATGCCTCTTAGGGCTACCAGCTTGGGTCCAACAGGGATGGATGAGAAGAACCAACACTTCATCCCTCCTAGGCTGCTTGCTCTTCCAGCGCCTGGCCAAGAAGATGCGTGAAAACCGCCAGACCCAACAGCACATGCGGTATGGGCTTTTGGATCCAAGAAGCCAGAACAGAGCTTGGTGGCCCTCCTGGGGCTTCCAACCCACAGCCTTTTCTTTCTTCGACATTTTCCTTCAAACAGACAGCTACACACACACACACCCACAGACTCACACACACACAGACACACGCACACACAACTTTTGTAAGCAGAGCCTTAGTTTGAGGCAAAAATATAACTTATATGGCCCGGCAGAAAATGGCTGAATTAAGCTCTTTCTTTTTGCCTTTTATATTGGTAAGGATTCTCAAAAGATTAAAAGTAGGTTAGGAGAATAATAAAACAGCTGTGTTTCCAGTGTGTACCTGACAACAGCTTTTGTAGAAGTGAATGATTACATGAAAATCACTTCCTTCCCACCTCTTTCTCAGCCTCCTCTGGGTTGCTAGGCGCCCTTGCTCCTTCTTTCGGCTAATGCCACATACAGAAGCTGATGAATACAGTATGGCCATTATGAGGAAAGGGGAGTCTCGGAGAGGGATTCAAATGCTCCCTCCCTGGTGGATTCCATGGGGGGAGAGGGCTTTGGTGGAGACGACTTTGGAGATATTTAAATGCTAATGTGCTGGGCAGGCGGGCAGGGCCAGTGGGAACAGTGGTGGGAAGGGACTGAGGCTCTTGGCCTGTAAACCCAACTGGAAATATGTTCTGCAGCCTCTCGCTCTGGTGCCAAGCCCTTCCCTGGGCAGCCGGCCCTGCAGCCTACCAGGGCCCTGCCAGTAAAGTGTCACTGGGCTAAAGGGTTGCGCTGCGGGTGGTGAGGAGCCCTTCAGTTCTGTGCAGGGGGAGTTTGGGTGTGTAGGCTGACCCCAGTGGCCCCTTTGTGTAGAGCAGGGAACGAGGGTCACTGTGGCGGGGCTTTTGCCCAGGAGGCTGGACAGCCATGTCCAGGCATGGAGAGTGCAGAGGGCAGATGGGCAGTCGGCCTCCCCTTAATCTATCACATCAGTTGCTTGAGCCCCATTTTACCAAAGTGCTAAATGCGGGAGGCTTAGAGAAGGATGAGCCTGAGCAAGGCCTGAAGCCTGAAGACGGCAATTCCCAGCCCCAAGCTCTTCCCAGGATGTCCACACAGACTCAGGGAAAGACAGTTTAGGCCAGGCTCTTCCCCAAGGAGTGTTGCTTAAGGAGGAGGCTCTTGGCATCTTGGACAAGACAATTCACTGGGCAGGACTGCCCTGCTCCCCGTAGGATGTCTACCCACCAGCCCCCACTCTCCAAATGCTAGAGGTCTCCCAGTCATTCCAGCAGCCAAAACTATACCCCCACTTGTTTCTAAATGACCCCAGGCCAGCAGTCCTACCTAGTCCTGGCTAGAAGCCACTGAGGCAGGGGAAGTCAGAGCGGGCAATGATTGTGGGGCTGCAGAACCCACATCCCATGGGCAGCACTGGGCCAGGGGCTCCCAGCCCAAGCCAGACTTCAGCTCCCAATCAGGCAGCCTGATCAGGCAGGTTCTTTTGTGTCAGCTGAGCAAGCTGTTAGGATGAAGCCTCATCATCTCCCCCTAGAACCACGTTTCTTTGCTAATAACCATGGAACTTGTTCAAAGCCAGAAATGAAATGCCAAGCCAGGGTGCTCCATGCCCTGGAGGACCCAGATGGGAGCTAAACTTCAAGCAATAGAAAAGATGTCCTTGGGAGGAGAACAGAAAAGAAAACAGCCGCAATGGTGAAAGTAGTCACTTCTGTGTCTGGCTGCAGATAGATGAATATCTGAGATCATATTGTGGCATTCATTGTTTATTGTCGGTCTCCCCCAACTAGAATGGAAGCTTCCCGAGAGCAGGGTGCTCTTTCTCACTGCTGAATCCCCAACCCTTTGCGCATTGCTGGCGCATGATAAGCACTCAAGAAATGTCTACAGGGTGCCCACAGCTGCTTAGGGTCTCCAGCACACAGGAAAGGAGTGCTCAAAGCTCACACCGAGTCCTAACTACCAGGCCAAGTGGAGAACATACTGGACTGAGAGGGACAGGACACCTGGCTCCAATTGCAGCTTGCCCTTAAAGTTCCTGTGTGTTCTCCCTAAAGTTCATTGTTTTCTCCTAGCCCCAGTTTTCCAACTTGTAAAATAAGGGAACTACATTGCAAAGGAGATGGCAAATATGTGACATGCACATCCAACCCTCATTTCTGCCCAGGGGAGACATTACTGATCAATCACAGCACTCTTCTGCCTTCAGTGTAGCTATGGGGAAAGACATCCACCACCTGTCAGAGATAGTGAGTGAGCAGAAACCTGCAAGACAGAATCGTCCAGCCCAGCCATCCCAGGCTTTATAACAGGGTTATGGTTTTGGGTCAGCTGAGCCCATTTTCCATGGGGCGTTTCAACCTTGCAGTTTTAAAAGCCCAGGAAGACACTGGAACACCTGTGTTTAAGCTCCTGCTCCATACTACGGACAAACTTCACATGAAACACAAGGGACACAGAAAGGAAGGAGGAAAATGACACTATACTCATGGAGATATGTGTTTCTAGTGGATTTCTGGCACTTAACGCTGGCCTGGAAGGCTGACAGAAAGTGGCAGGCTATTCCAGTGGAACAAATGCTACAAGCAAAGGCCTACAGGGCAGGAAAGGAGAAATCTGTCAGAAGCTGCCCAGCAGAAATGCTTCTAAGCAAGAGGCTGAGAGGGGAGATGGAATAGATCTTCTAGAGCCTCATGGAATTCACAGAGCTGGTGTTTCATTCATCTCTGTACCTTTGGGCAGAAGCCACTCAAAGTTCTCAAGTAGGAAAATGCTTGTAGCAGCCACACCAAGGATACAGAAAGACACCACTCAATTCTGTGTGAAACAGAATTCTGACAGTGAATGGGAACACACTCAAATTTATGCCCCAAGGAGCCTCCCAGGGGATATCTGTGGTGGCTGAGGAGTGGGAACAGGCACAGCCAACAGTGGAAGAGCCTCCTTCCTGGCTGAGAGCTCCAGTCTTGGGATGCGCTCCTGTGGCTAGAAGGAACCAAGCACAGTCAGAGACGCAGAGAGGAAATTTCTGCATTGATATGGTTTGTCACTGTGTCCCCATCCAAATCTCATCTTGAGTTGTACTTGCATAATTTCCACATGTTGTGGGAGGGACCCAGTGGGAGATAACTGAATCATGGGAGCGGTTCCCCCATACTGTTCTCATGGTAGTGAATACATCTCATGAGATCTGATGGTTTGATAAAGGGAGACCTGTTTTGCTTGGCTCTCATTCTCTCTCTTGCTGCCACCATGTGAGACATGCCTTTCATTTTCCGCCATGATTGTGAGACTTCCCCAGCTGCATGGAACTGTGAGTCCAATAAACCTCTTTCTTTTGTAAATTGCCCAGTCTCAGGTATGTCTTTATCAGCAACGTGAACATGGACTACTACAGTAAATTGGTATTGGGAGTGGGGTGCTGCTAAAAAGATACCCAAAAATGTGGAAGCAACTTTGGAAATGGGTAACAGGCAAAGGTTGGAACAGTTTAGAGGGCTCAGAAAAATGTGGGAAAGTGTGGAACTCCCTCGAGATTTGTTGAATGGCTTTGACAAAAATGCTGATCATGACATGGACAATGAAATCCAGGCTGAGGTGGTCTCAGATGGAGATGAGGAACTTGTTGGAAACTGGAGCAAACGTGACTCTTGTGTTTTAGCAAAGAGGCTGGTAGCATTTTGCCACTATCCTAGATATTTGCGGAACTTTGAACTTAAGAGAGATGATTTAGGGTATCTGGTGGAAGAAATTTCTAAGCAGCAAAGCATTTAAGAGGTGACTTGGGTTCTATTGAAGGCATTCAGTTTTATAAGGGAAGCAGAGCATAAAAGTTTGGAAAATTTGTAGCAATGTGATAGAAAAGAAAAACCTACTGCATGTTCTCACTCATAGGTGGGAACTGAACAATGAGATCACTTGGAACATCACACACCGGGGCCTATGATGGGGAGGGGGGCGGGGGGAGGGATTGCATTGGGAGTTAACCTGATGTAAATGACGAGTTGATGGGTGCTGACGAGTTGATGGGTGCAGCACACCAACATGGCACAAGTATACATATGTAACAAACCTGCACGTTGGGCATATGTACCCTAGAACTTAAAGTATAATAATAAAAAAAAAAAAAGAAAAGAAAAACCCATTTTCTGAGGAGAAATTCAAGCAGACTGCAGACATTTGCCTAAGTAATGACGAGCCAAATGTTAATCCCCAAGACAATGGGGAAAATGTCTCCAGGGCATGTCAGAAGTCTTCACAGCAGCCCCTCCCATCACAGGCCCACAGGCCTTGGAGAAAATGGTGTCCTGGGCTGGTCCCAGAGTTCCTGTCTCATGCTATCTGCAGCCTGGGGACGTGGTGCCCTGCATCCCAGCCACTCCAGTCATGGCTGAAAGGGGCCAATGTAGAGCTCCGGTCATGGCTTCAGAGGGTGCAAGCCCCAAGCCTTGGCAGCTTCCACATGGTTTTGAGCCTGGGAGTGCACAGAAGTCAAGAATTGGGGTTTGGGAATCTCTGCCTAGATTTCAGAAGATGCATGGAAACGCCTGGATGTCCAGATAGAAGTTTGCTACCGGGGCAGGGTGCTCATGGAGAACCTCTGCTAAGGCAGTGCAGAAGGGAAATGTGGGGTCCGAACCTCCACACAGAGTCCCTACTGGGACACCACCTAGTGGAGCTGTGAGAAAAGGGCCACTGTCCTGCAGACCCCAGAATGGTAGATACACTGACAGTTTGCACCGTGTGCCTGGAAAAGTCGCTGACACTCAACACCAGCCGGTGAAAGCAGCCAGGAGGGAGGCTGTACCTTGCAAAACCACAGGGGTGGAGCTGCCCAAGACCATGGGAATTCACCCCTTGGATCAGCGTGACCGTGACCTGGATATGAGACATGGATTCAAAAGAGATCATTTTGGAGCTTTAAGATTTGACCACCCTGCTGAATTTCAGACCTGTATGGGCCCTGTAGCCCCTTTGTTTTGGCCAACTCCTTTCATTTGGAACAGTTGTATTTACCTAATGCCTGTACCTCCATTGTATCTAGGAAGTAATTAACTTGCTTTTGATTTTACAGACACATAGGCAGAAGGGACTTGCCTTGTTTCAGATGAGACTTTGGACTGTGGACTTTTTAGTTAATGCTGAAATGAGTTAAGACTTTGGGGGACTGTTGGGAAGGCATGATTGGTTTTGAAATGTGAAGACATGAGGTCTGGGAGGAGCCAGGGGCAGAATGTTATGGTTTGGCTCTGTGTCCCCACTCAAATCTCATCTCGAATTGTATTCCCACAATTCCTACGTTTTATAGGAGGGACCTGGTGGGAGATAATTGAATCATGGGGGCAGTTTCCCCCATACTTGTTCTCATGGTAGTGAATAAGTCTCACGAGATCTGATGGTTTGATAAGGGGAAACCCCTTTCACTTGGCTCTCAACCTCTGTCTTGCCATCACCACGTGAGATGTGCCTTTCTTCTTCTGCCATAACTGTGAGGCTTCCCCAGCCATGTGGAACTGTAAGACCAATAAACCTCTTTCTTTTGTAAATTGTCCAGTCTCAGGTATGTGCTTATCAGCAACGTGAATATGGACTAATACATGTATTGCATTGGAAGTCAGGGCAAAAGGTGTTTGGGGCTTTCTGCTGCTAAGAAGCTTAATGTTAAGGGGTCTATGCCCCTCATCATTTCCTGAGCACTCTGTATAGCACATGGAGACTATAGCAAGAATGAAGCTCCCCACCCCGTGCTCAGGGCCTTGCAATCTAGAAAGCATATGAGGAAAAAGAAAGTTGAGCAAGCCCCTGATATCATCCATCTGTGATTGACAGATTCATCTGAGCAGTTCTTAAATCTTATTTTTAGCTGTTTCCCTTCTGGGTGACGTAGAAGTTTTCCACGGGTCAAGAGAGAAAGGAGAGCAGGTATAAAATCTCACAAAATCAGACAGATCTGGTTGAGTTCCAGCTCTGCTGGGCCACCTGGAGGAGGTCACTTCTTTGAACCTCAGTTTCTTTGTGGGTACAATGGGGAAAATCATCATTCCAAGCTGCCAGAGTTGTTCTGAAGACAAAATGAGACTAGGTTTGTAAAGTGTGCACAGAGTACCTGGCTCACAGTAAATGCTAAGTGGCTAGAGAGGGGTCATTCATTTGGGCCTGAAAAAGCATCTTTGAAGGTGTGTGTGGGGCTGACTGGGTAGGTCCCACTTGGGGTAACAGAAGAAAAGCCAGCTTTTCTAGTCCTGGGAGGAGCTGGCCTCAGAGGCCCTGATTGTCTCCTCCCCACCCTGGTGTGGATGTTCTACAAAGGGCAGGAGGCCAGGCCCACCTGTTCTGTCCCAGAAATGCTACAACAGCTGGCCCTGCCCAACCTTCACTGCAGGGTCAATGCCTCCTCTGCCAGGCCTAGTGGACAGACCTCAAGGAACCGGGCCTTGGGGCCTCTCAGTCTCTCTGCAGGCATTCGCCTTGGGCAGCATTAGGAGTGAGAAAGGAGGAGACATCCTCTTATTATGGGCCTTTGAGAAGCCACGCGAGCTGCCCATATGAGCATCACCTGCACATGCAAAGATGACCTTTGCTCCTAAAAAAGTTTACATGGGTAAATGTGTGCCATGGTGGTTTGCTGCACCTACCAACCCATCACCTAGGTAGTAAGCCCCATACGCATTAGCTATTTATCCTGATGCTCTCCCTCCCTCTATTCCCCAACATGCCCTGGTGTGTGTTGTTTCCCTCCCTGTGTCTATGTGTTCTCATTGTTCAGCTCCCACTTATAAGCAAGAACATGCGGTGTTTGGTTTCCTGTCCCTGTGTTAGTTTGCTGAGGATAATGGCTTCCAGCTCCATTCTTGTCCCTGCAAAGGACATGATCTCAGTCCTTTTTATGGCTGCATAATATTCCATGGTGCATATGTCCTGCACATATGTCCTGGAACTTAAATAAAATAAAATTAGGAAAAAAAAGTACCAAGTTCCCAAGAGTCATTAGTCCAAACTTCATGTTGTCTTCATATTTCTACAAAAAGTAGTATTACCAACTCTCTTTTTTAATCAATAAAATGCACTCTCTCAAATTAAAAAAATTAAGTTTTAAAAAAGGTGAGTAGATTCTCTTGCATTATCTCAGCAGCAGAAAACCAGCCCTTGGAATCCTCACCCGCCTCCCTCTCTTTACTGGGCACTTCTAGGCTGTTTTTCTCCCTCAGTTCTCACAATAACACCATAGGCTGGTACTATTATCATCTCCACTTCACAGATGAAGAACACGAGGCCCTGGGAGATCACTCAGCTGATGCCTGGAAGACTCAATCCCAGATCTGTCTGATCCCAAAGCCCTCACTTTTTAAAAAATATGCTCCAAATTATTTTATTTAATTTTTAATTGACAAAAATTCTATATATTTGTGGTTTACACATGATGTTTTGAAATTCATAAACACTATGGAATGGCTAAATCAGGCTTAATAACATATGCATTGCCTTGCTTACTTTCTGTGTGGTGAGAACACTTAATATTATTCTCTTAGTGATTTTCAAGTGCACTTGATTGTATTGCATGTCATTGCCTATGTCACCACGTTGTACGATAGATCTCCTGAACTCACTCCACCTGTGGCATTGACATCTTACATCCTTTGACCCAATCTCTCCAACTCTGCCCACCCAACTCCTGGGAACCACCAATCTACTCTCTGCTCCTGTGAGTTTGACTTTTCTAGATTCTACACACAGAATAAGTGAGATCACATGGTGTTTGTCTTTCTGTGCAGTGTCCAGCTGCAGCTCACTTTCATCTTCCCAGTAGACTGCCATCATCTTCACCAAGAGGAGAGGTGGTGTAAATGAGCCTGGAGCCAAACGCTCTTATCCTGTCTCTCTGTTCTCCGCAGGCCCAATGTCCAAACCAATTTCACTGCTTGACACTCACTGACCTGCCTGCCCTGCTTACATACCATTCTCCTTCCACCTCTCAGGTCCTGCCAGCCTTCAGGGTTGCACTGCCACCTGCTCACACGGCCTCTCCTATGCTCATCTGAATGGAAGAGGTGACAGCTTTAAATGGCTCCAGATCCTTGGGAATCTGACTAATGGAGCATCCTGGTTCACATAGGCCAGTGGGAGCAGCAGGACCCAGGGGCCTGGGGGAATGGGTAAACATGCAGGGCTGTGTCAGGCAGGAAACCAGGAGGGGCGGCTAACCTCGGTGGACTAACGGGAGATGGCAGGCCACCACAACATGCCCTCCTGGATAATGTGTGGGACACAGTGGCCTTGGCTTTGGGGCAAAGTCACTGTGAGGAAGGGGCTGTCTTCATTCCTCATGCTTCCCTCAGCAATTTTTCAGGGCTTTGGGTTGAGTCGCAAAGCCAAGAATGATTAGGTAAAAATAAAGTAAGTTACAGACATCAATGCCAACATGCTTAAGGCTGAAGTGTACCGATGTCTACAACTTACTTTGAAGTGTATCAAAAAATAAAATAGATTGCATGGATGGGGCTAGAAAGATTTGTGGTGAAGCTGTCATAGTGAAACACCCATGGTAGAGTCCAGGGGGTGGGCATGTGGGTGTTCCCTGTGTAGGCAGAACCAACCCACAAGACAGCAGAAGGAATACTCTCGTCCCACAGTGGGAACTGGCGGCCTCACTGGAAGAGATGCGTTCACGACACTTCTCAGGAATCCTTTTGTGAGAAGACTATGCTTTGTGCCCAGTAACTCATGCTTGTATCAGTGGGGGGAAACTGAGGAAACTCCTACCCTGCCCAGGTGATGTCAGAAACCAAAACCAACGTCAGTCTCAGATCAGAAAAACTGAGTTTTCTGGGATCAGTTGTCTCCTCCTTGACATCCCCTCAAAGATTAAAAACACCTCTGAACTCCTGATATTATCCATCTATGATTCACAGATTCATCTGAGCAGTTGTTAAACCTCATTTTCAGCTGTTCCCCTTCTGGGCAAGGTATAAGTCTTTCACGAGTCAAGAGAGAAAGGGGAGCAAGTATAAGAAGATAGAAGTTTGCATTCCTCCAACCTCACCTTGCACAAACCTATGGACTAATTTTATATTCTGTCTCTGAGGTATTCACTGAAGAGGTCTGCATCTGTTATTTATTTTCCTCATCTGTCTTTCTTAGGGAATATTTTCTTTAAAGCTCCAAACAGGTGACAGGACTGGAGAAGAAGAACAATTATCATGGCACCCACTGTCCCAGGCAGGAGCTTAACTCTGAGATGACAAACACATTCTACAATATGCACTTAATGAGCAGCTACTATGTGCTAGGCAGTTTGCAAGCCATCATAGGAGACGTAGAGTTGAATAAAATGTTCACGTTCTGGAAGGGTTGGTCAAGTGTAGCTTGGATTAACCCCCAGGAAAGTTAATCATACACTTGCTTACAATGACATTCACCCAACCCGTTTCCCCCACGCACTCCCACAGCCTTGGGAAATCCTAATGCACTATCATCTATAACCTTGGAGACGTGCAATTTCCCCCTTCCAGGTGATTTATGATATAAAAATCTTCTCATGACCACAGGTAAATCATCCCTTCTCTCTGGGCTTTATCTCCCCCAAAGTACATTTTAAAGAATAATTTCTGGGCTTTGCCAGCTTTTATTAGTCAGACACATACAACTGCTAATAGGAACTTCCTGTCAGCACAACATGGCCCGTGTTGGTGGGTCATAAGGGGGAAAATAAAAGGGATTATTGATAGTAAAAAAAAAAAAAAAAGTGGAAGACAGTGATTTTACTACACTCTCATTTTACGGCTGACGGAACTCTGGCACCGGGAGGTACAGTGACGGTTCAAGGTCGGTGGTGTAGCTAGGTTTCCTGATTCTCAGCCTGGGAGTTTCCTACCATGCAACAATGCCTCCTGGGGTGAGCACTGGGACGTGAAGGACTGAGATGGATACAGCATAGGAGGCTGAGCAGCACCCACTGGGCCTCTACTGTTTGGAACGTCACTGAGACCCTAAGCAAGGAGCCAGAGCTATGTTTGGCCTCTGTATGAATATTATGCAGGACTCAGCACTCACCCTGTAGGGCTTTCCAGCGCTTGGCTTGCATATGAGAAGTGAGAGAAATGGAACATGAGATTCACACACCAATGAATTTTCAGAGAAGGACATCAAGTGTCACAATCCCAGCCAACTAAGAGGTATCAAAGACCCGGCATCTTGCTGCTCACAGAAGAAATTCCTGCTGTCTTACAAAGCAGTGCTAGATCAGAAATCATCAGAACACACTGCATCTGCAAAGCACACTTCTTCCCAACTATGGAGGAGCTGCAAGAACCAGTCATAGCAACTTAATAACAAGAGCTGCATACACCTCTCTGTAGCCCTTGTGTTGCTCAGAGCTATTTCACACACATCTGCCTATTTGATGCTTTCCACAGCCATTTGAGGTAGACATAGTAGGGTTTATTAATATGGAAGCCCAGAGAGGTTATGTGACCTGCCCAAGGACACAAAATTAGTGAGGCAGGACCTGATTCCATGTCTGGTCTAACTTCGTCATTTCATAGATCAGCAAATAGACTCAAAGGGGTGGAAAAGTGGCAAATGTTTCAACTGGAGGTTCTCAGTCCTGGTCCAGTTCTCCACCAGCTGTGGCCTTGGGTGAGCCATGTCCTCTCCTGGCACTCAGGTACTCATCAACAAAAGAAGATGATGGACCTATATACTGGCTCCCAAACTTATTAAAGTAGCAAATAAATGAGCTTCATGGAGTTCTTTGCCAAATACCTTCACGAGTATAATTTTCCTCTATGTGTAAGAAACAAATTTAGTGTCAGAATGTAAAACCATGGAAATTATGAAATATGCCATCACCACCACTGACACATGACTTTATGAATAAAATTGAGCTAATGAATTAAGCATGAGTGACTAAGGGTATCTCCCTTAATATTAATTGGCTACTTGAACATTCAATATATCGTGTTCAAGACTAGCAGATAAAGAAAAGTAAATGCTGAGGGTTAATATTGTTATGAGAGTTACAGAAAACAGATAATTATGAAATATTTTAAATCACAGGCTTTTAAATCTGTAACATTTTAAATCCATTTTAAGGAAGATAGAAAATTCTCCCAGATGCTAGAATGAGAAGTCAAAACTGAAAGTTGAGGAGGAGGAGGAATAGATCTAGCAACCCATAGGGACATCTGAGAAAATAGAAGTCCGAGAGGCTGAGGCTTCACTCCTTCCCAATGGTAGAGTTAAGATTGCATGCTGTGGGTATGACCAAAAGCTAATTAGGCTTACTGAGAAGAGCTGGGAGCTAGAAAGGATTGTCCCATAGTGAACCAGAAGTTAGAAACTCTACCCCTCAGCTCACCATGAAAGTGCCAGATGTGGGTATGATTACACACTGCTCTTGCAATATGGGCATCCAAGTTCAAAATATAACTTAAAAATTACCATCCTACAATTCCATACCCAGCTAAACTACCACTCAAGTGAAATAAATGTCTTTCCAGAAATACACAGACTAAGAGAGCTTAGTTACTCCAGGTCCTTGCTCAAAGAACTACTAAAGGATTAACTCCAACAAGAAGAATATGCAATCCTGTAGAAAGGAATGAAAACAATGGGTAGCAAACATATCAGTAAAGCATGTTGTGAAATACAAGTATCAACTCTTAAGAAGTAATAAGGCAGAATCAAGATATCACAGGGATGATGGGAGTGTGGGATCTGGAGCAGAATTTGTGTCCTAGAGTATTTTTTCTTATTCAGAAAGAGGACAAAGATAGTTAACAGCCACACTGACTGAGTCAGCACCACACCTCCTATCTCTCCACTGCACTCAGGGATAGACCCTTTCCTCCCAGCCCAGTGGTGCTGCATGCACAGCTATCACAGCCTCCCACAGCACTTCACAGATGGACTTCAGTTGCAGTCCTTTCTGCCAAAGATAATTGTGGCCATGGTTCTGGTCCTGACTCTTCAGTGGGCATTCTTAGAACTCTATTGTTTCATTCTTAGGAAGGAAACCCACAAGGCCTGTCAGCATGCCTTCAGGGGCCCAGGAGTGACTGCTCCATTTCCAGCACCTGGCACAATTGGAGCTCCAGTTTCTACACACCCTCCTGCTTCTTGGGCCTTTTTTCTTGTAAAGCACTACTGTTCAATAGAATGTTCTATGATGATAGACATGTTCTGTTTATGTGCTGTCTGATATGGTGGCCACTAGTCACAGGTGGGCATTGAGCATGGGAAATTTGACTAATGAAACAGAGAAACTGAGCTGTAAATTTTATTTAATTTCTATTTAAATAGACAGATGTGGTTTGTGGCTACTGTATGGGACAATGTAGTTCTAGAAAGTGGAAATCACTGAAGGGATCCATTCCATTCCCTTTTTGGGAAGCTCTGAGGTGATCCTCTCTCTCCCTCTCCCCTGGAGTGGGAGCGAGGGCAGGTGGGTAGCCCCAAGAAGGAACTCCTTCTTGTCTGGACTACTTGGCTCCAGAACTTCTGCTTCCTCTGACCACAAGCCCTCACTTGTTTGTCTGACAGGCCTCAGCCTGCCTTGAGCACTCTCTTAGACCAGTGCTCCTCAAATTTTCATGTGCATAAAAACCACTGGGGTGTTGCTAAAATGCAGGTTCTGATTGAGCAGACTTGGGATGGGGCCTGAGAGAGTCAGTATGTCTGACAAGCTCCCAAATAAGGCTGGTGCTACTGGCCTGGAGACACTTTGAGTAGTAATAAGATTTTAGAGACAGAAGCTCCTCTGAAAAGGCTACATACTGTATGATTCCAACTATATGACATTCTGGCAAAGGCAACACTATGGAGGTAGGGAAAAGATCAGTTCGGGGCAGCGGGGGCTGAACAGGCAGAGCACAGGGGATTTCTAGGGCAGGAAAACTACTCGGTGTGATACTGCAATGGTGGGTATGTCATTACACATTCACTGGAGGTACAACATTGCACGTTTGGAGGTACCTCCAAACCCATAGGAGGTACAACACCAAGAGAGAACCCCAATGTCAACTATGGACTTTAATTAATAATAATGTATCAATATTGACCCCTTGATTGTAGCAAATGTACCACCCAAATGCAAGATGCTCCTAATATGGGAAATAGGCGTTGGAAGGAGGTGTGGGGTGTATATGGGAGCTTTCTGTACTTTCTGCTCCATTTTTCTGTAAACTTAAAACAGCTAAAATTAACAACAATCTATTTATCTAAAAAAACTATACTTAATCTGCAAAATTTAATGTGCAATTTTGGGGGAGGGGGGGTTAAAGACCCTCCCCCACTTAAAAACTCCTGTCTGAGAAAACAGGAAATGTGCCTCACTCATCCTCCCCACCCAACCTCCACCCCACTCCCACAGTGCCCAGGAAATGTCTAGCAAGAATGGATACTTGGTAAATTTCTCCCGATTAATTTAAAAAGCAAAGCCTGGCATCATGCCTGGCACAGAGTAGGTACTCAACAAATATTTGGTGGATGAATAAACATGAGGTGGGAATTCTAACAAAACAGCTTGAGAATACCTGAAAACAGGCACTCAGTTGTTCCTTTTTTGTGCTGGCACAGCTCAGTTCATGACTCTCCAAGGTTCTCACCAGCCCCTACCATGACAACATCTCTCCTCTATGAGACAGCAAAATTATCAAGGGTGAAAACACCACCATTTCATCCCGTACTCTCACTGCTTGGCTGCGCCTTGCATACAGTAGGTGCACCTTGAATGTTTGCTGACATCTCTTTGAAGTGACTCCACTTCTCCTTCCTGTGTTGATCCTCTTGAACTTCTGGAGGTAGCCAGACAAACTCACACGATGGCACTAGCTCCAGTCACAACTGCCCATAGGCTGTAACATCACAGCTGCCAGGCTTCTTCTCAGACCCCCAAGACATTGCAAAGCCTTCTCCATCCTCAGTTAGATTCTTCCTTGCCATACTCCTCAAAACTCAAAGTCATTTGATGGCAGCCTCCTTTTCCTCCAAACTCATTATATTATCCAAATTCATTCTATTTGCTTGCCCTTTCTGAACAGCTAATATGCGCTTTTTCACCTAACCTTACCAAATCTGCATGGAGGAAGGAGATGAGTAAAGGAAAAGGCTCTCTCCTCTAGAAGTTTACGAGAGGATACTGAGGCTCAGAAAGGATGAGCCTCCTGCCTAATGTCACACAGTGGAGAATGAAGAGCAGGCATTCACATGCTGCTCTGAAAACATATACTCTTCGTTGATGAGCTTTGCTGAGCCTCTCTCTTATCTGAGTAATCTTCTGAAATTACAGCTCTCTTCATGCCAATCATCTCTTGCTCAAAAACATTCAACAGCTCCCTCCAGACCAATGAATGAAATCTGAACTCTTTGGCTTAGCAGTCAAGGTTCTTAACGAAGGGGCTTCAGCCTACTGATTTCATCCTATTTCTTATGATTCCCTATCACAAAATCTATCCTGTAGCTACATTGAACTATGGACCATATATATCCTGCATATACGCAGACTTTCCACCTCTGATCTTTGCTTATTTCTGAAAAGACTTTTCTTCCTAATCCTGCAGAGATCAAATCAAAGACTGTCTGTTTCAGCAGGGCATGGTAGCTCACACCTGTAATCCCAGCACTTTGGGAGCCTGAGACGGGCAGATCACTTGAGGTCAGGAGTTCGAGACCAGCCTGGCCAACATGGTGAAACCCTGTCTCTACTAAAAATACAAAAATTAGCCAGATGTGGTGGCACACAGCTGTAATCCCAGTTGCTCAGGAGGCTGAGGCAGGAGAATCACTTGAACATGAGAGACAGAGGTTACAGTGAGCTGAGATCAAGCCACTGTACTCCAGCCTGGGTGACAGAGTGAGACTCCATCTCAAAAAAGAAAAAAAAAAGACTGTTTCATAAAGTCTTTTCCAGGACATGTGACTGAAAATAATGTTGTTCTTCTCTGATTGTCTATGTTCCTTCATCTAAATCACTATATGACATCCACCATCCATCCATCCACCCATCCATCCATCCAAGCCTCCATCATACATCCATCTATCATGCATCATCCATTCATTAACCATCCATCCATTCACCATCCAGCCATGCATCTATCTGTCCATATGCCCATTCATTATCCATTTATCATTCATCTATCCATCTGTCCATCTATCATCCATCTACCCATTCATGCATCCATCTATCCATGCATCCATCTATCATCCATCTGTGCATCCTTCCTTCCATCCATCCATCCATCCATCCATCCATCCATCCATCCATCTGTCCACCCATCCGTCTGTCCATCCATCCATACATTCATCCAGTGCTGATTGGGAGCCTCTCATACACCAGGCTCTGTGCCAGGTGCTGAGAAGTTCACAATGGATAAGACAGACAAATTCTTTGCTCACATGGAGGTCACTTTCTAAATGGGGATACTAACAATGAACACATCAACAAATAAGCATGAGATTACTTCAGACAGCCATCAGCCCTGTGAATAAAACAAGGGCTTTGTTAGGTCATAGGGTCTAGGGAGGGATTTATTTATTTATTTTTTTGAGATGGAGTCCTGCTTTTGTTGCCCAGGCTGGAGTGCAGTGGCACGATCTTGGCTCACTGCAACCTTCACCTCCCTGGTTCAAGCAATTCTCCAGTCTCAGCCTCCCCAGTAGCTAGGACTACAGGCGCATGCCATCACACCCGGCTAATTTTTGTATTTTTAGTAGAGGTGGGGCTGGCAACATCCCCCAATTGTAACAATCAAAAAATGTCTCTAGACATTACCAAATGTCTCCTGGGAGGTAAAGCTTCCTCAGTCGAGACCCATGCTGTAGAGTCAGAACTACTTTACACTCATCCTAATTAAGTCTAAAGCCAAGTCCTGATGAGATTCACAGGAGAGACAGAGCTTGGAATCCTATCAAGTCCTATTGAGTTAGAGGGGCTTGGGAACAGTCCAGATTTCTACAGACCTGCACTAAGAAAACAGAGTTGAGCCTACACAAGGTTAAGGTTGTCACCCGGTAATTAAACTACGTAGTATAAAAGATTTTAAAGTGGCTACCATAAATATATAATACAAATACATTCAAATAATTAAAAGAAAATACATTCAAAGAATGTCCTATCTTATAGGTCATGAGAATTTTACTTATATATAGCATTTAGCTCCTATGTCTAAAATATAATAATTTTCAACTATTTGCTGATTGGATAAGTTAAAAGACAAGTTTCTAAAGCACAATACCTGGCATAGAGTCAGCAATCAATCAACGATAACTAGCATCAGTAGTTTTATGAGTACCCAAGCAGTGTTTCAACCTCCAGGACTGTGGATCGTAAGACACTGCTGAAACAGCCAGGAATGAAACAAGAAAAGAATAAACATCCACTACCTTTAAATGTGCGCGATGTTAGATCAGTAATGCAACTCTAATTATGGAGGAATTTACCCTCTGACTGGAAGGAGTGCACCTGTCAGGTCAGTTCCAACCCCAGCACCACCCTGCACCACTGTTGTCACTGGCTTAATCATGTGTCTGTGTCAAGAGACTGTCATTCCCTTGAAAATAAGAGCCATGTGTGATGATCTGACTTTACATTCTAGTAGTTGGTATTAGCAACAGTGAAGCTAACCCAGAAACAAACACACTGAAAGGAAACCTTGGGGGACTTTCAGTCTCAAGGAGTGGCTCCCACCTCAGTGAGGTTTGCAATATTTTCAAAACCGTATATGATGTCTCTACGTTGACGGCAATACAGACATTTCGGTTTGAAAGTCCAGCAGCCAGAAGGCCCAATTTTCTTTGGGTCCTTGCTTAGAATCAGAGTACACTGCCACCAGGTGGCAGCAATTCCATGGTAACAGCTGTGAGGTTCAGCAGGTAGGGTCTTGAACTGGGGTCTTGTTTTCCCTGATTCATCCTTTTGTGGGGTGGGGAGGCAGGGAACATTTGGTGTTCTGAGGTGCTCTCACAGTGTGGGCATCTTTCATCCCAGCCCCAGAGTTTGGACGCCTTAGCCTCAGGCTCCAGTTCCCTGCACAGAGGAGGTGGATCTGGGGAACTGGTGCACCAGTGCCCTGGGAAAGCAGACCCCGCCATTTGGATCTGTGACAGGCCTTTCTGTTCTTGCCCTGAAAACACACACTTGAAACACAATGAAGAGTGAGAGGAGCGGGAATCTGGGGCAGGAACAATATGATTTCTTGCAAGATCCCCTTAGCTCCCCAAAGACTGAAAAGACAGAAAGTAAAAATTTGAGGGCAGAAAAATGGAGTGGAAGTACTTCACACTTCAGAGAGAACACGGGGCTGACCGTGAAGACAAACAAATGTTTAGAAAGTTATAACAGACCACGGAATGCAAACTGCTGGGGGACAAAAGCGGCAAGCTGCTGTGTCACTTCCAGTTCTTGACGAGAAACTTAATTTACTGGATCCACAATAAAGGTCCTCGGTTCCAAGTTCAAAGACCCCACTTGGGCTGTGGGGCCCTGACTCATCCTGCCCAGAGCTGGTGAGGTGGAGGCAAAAATGAGGACTGCCGCTGGCGTTCCAGAGCCCTTCTGGCTCCCAGGCCCCGGGCTGGGTGCCAAAAGGGAGAAGTGGAGGTGCTCTGGGCCTCGTGTGCACACTTGCCCCACTGCCTCCTCCCTGTGCAGCCGATATTCTCACCCACAATGCACAGGTGAGAACCTGCAGCCCAGAGAGGTCAAGGGGCAGGCTGTTGGTCACCTTCTGGCCAGTGGCAGCAGAGTGACTCCCATTTCCTCCCCTCCACACCAGATCCCACTACACCAAGAATACCTCTTTCTGAAGAGCACACCCACAACTGCAACCATAACACAAAATAACACAGGCTGTACTAGAAATTGTTCTTCCTTCTGTCTTTCCTTCCTTCCTTTGTTCGTTTGTTTGGTCCTTCCTTCGACTCATTCAAAAAATGAGCACTTCCTGTGTTGCGGGGACTGTTCCAGGTCTGGAGATTGAATAGGGCAGGTAACGGATACATTCTCCACCCACATGGGGCGTACATCCTAGTGGGTGGAGAACGGTGATGCAAAATGAATGGTGTCTGCGATGGTGATGAGTGAAAGCCAGGAGGACGGATGAGATGCGCCAGGAGCACGGGGGGTGGTGGTGCGATTTCAAATAAGGTGGTTGGGACCTTCATTGTGACTGCACTGGTTGGGTGCACACCCCGTTAGACTTTCAAGCAATTTTCACAGTTCTCTCTCTTGATCAGTGGAGAAGGTATTCTCCCCACTTTTGCATAAAGAGCAGGAAAGTAAAATGGCTCCCAAGTCTCCAAAGAAGGAGCAGAAATGACTTGCTGTGCCATCTCAGCCCTCAGGTTTCCCAGCTAAGTTCTTCTCACCCTTTCTGGCTTTACTGGCCAGGAGGGAGGATGAAGGGGCCACCGTGAAGGCAGCCACAGCCACCCAGCTCAACACTTCATCAGCCTTCATGCAGAATCCCTGCTGCCCACATGTGGAGGGGCAGGAACACCCTCCTAGGGAACGTCCTTGTATAAGGCTGGAAGCTGGAGTCCGGAGCTTTGCACCAGTTGGATGCCCTGTGTCCCCTTTAGAAATGTAAATGACATAGCAAATAGGCATGTCTGAGCCCCTTGTAATCCTGAGGGAAGGGGAGCTGGGGCTCAGTCTGGAATTAATGGAGATCCTGGATCATGGAGGGGCCACAGGGCTAAACTGGGTGCACATGCCCGCCTGTCCTGGCCCAGGCCCAGTCTTCATGAACCCCACACACGTTTGCAGAGAAGTAAGCTCTGCTGATAACATGCCATCCCCATGGTTATTACTGGAGCATGATGGCAGGCTGGCCCTTCATGGAGCCACAAGAGACAAGGCAATTTTGGGGTTCTAACGCAAGGTGCACCAGCTAACAGCCCTCCTGACTTCCCACTGGACCTTCCCAGGAATTTCCTAGAAAGGCAAGAGAGGGAAAGTGACGGTACAAATGCAGCCACTCTATTTCATTTACTTATTTATTTATTTTTGAGACGGAGTCTCGCTCTGTCCCTCAGGCTGGAGTGTCGTGGTACTATCTTGGCTCCCTGCAATCTCCACCTCCCAGGTTCAAGCAATCCTCCTGCCTCAGCCTCCAGAGTAGCTAGGATTATAGGCGTGTGCCATAACATCTGGCTAATTTTTATATTTTTAGTAGATACGGGGTTTCACCATGTTGGCCAGGCTGGTCTCGAACTCCTGACTTCAAGTGATCCACCTGCCTCAGCCTCCAAAAGTGCTGGGATTACAGGGATGAGCCACTGTGTCCAGCCTAAATGCAGTCACTTTAAGCCCACTCTAATGTATAAAAGGCATAAGTCGTTCACAGGCTCTGGTACTCAGATTATTACCAACAAAAATTTGCTACTCCTTCTCAACAAACTGTAAGAATGGAGGAGAACTTCTGGTCTCATCCAACCCCACTTCCCTCTTCCTCTAGGGAGGGATCCCCAGAAGAGGTGAGACTCCACCCTTTCCTATCAGACTGTGTGCTCCCTGGGGACAAGGAGGCTCTTACTCATTCTACATGCTGAGTACCTGTCACAGGCAGCGGGGAATAACTACCAGTGGAACAAATTAAGGAAGGGTTGCTGGGCTCTGGTGATAGATGAGTAGGACACATGATTGTTGTAATTCCTGCCCTCCTGGAGTCCACAGACTAGGAAGGACTCCCCGCCAAGTGCTCATTTCACCCCCTCCCGGCCCTCAGTCCACCTGAGCTCATCCTCATCCTCCAAGGGACTAGATGGAGTAGCCCTGGGGACCAATGGGGCTCAGAGGCTGGAGACCTGAATGTGTCCTGGAGCTCAGCCTGAGGCCCAGCCCTCTGACTTCCTGCAGGCTTCTCTTCCTCCCCTAATCATCTCTCCTTCCTATTTCCTATTTCTCCACTTGTAGGAGAGATTTTACTGGCTACAGAGTCACCCCTTTAATTTCTTATAGCTGCAAGAGGCCCAAATACTACAACTGCTGGATTATCCCAAAGAAACAAAGGTGCCCATACTCCCAGACTAGCCCAACAGCCAGGCCTACGGCTGGGAACTTTTCTTCCACTATCTGGGAACTTCTCTTCTTGGTGCAATTTGAAGTGCAGGATCATTTCTAGAAGTATAGGAAAACTAAGGATCATTTTCAGAAAACAAACAAATAATCTGGACTTGCTAAGAGGGCAACATTACAAAGAGATACAAGATTGAAACTTTCACTGACTTCATGATAAAATACTTCCAGTCGACCCCTCTTACTAATCTACTCTCTCTAAATTTGGGAGCTGTGCCTCAGTTGTCTGTAGGGTGACCATGTGGCTATGGAAGTCCTAAGACTAGCTTAGGATGTTTCTCTAACCCCACAGCACCGTGCCTCAGATGTTGGCCAGCCACCTTCCACCTGCACTACATTCGTCATGTCCATGTTTGTTTTAATAATTTTTTAACATTTGCCTTTAAATTAGCCTCACTTTTAATCGTATACATGGCATATATATGTCCAATGAGCTCCAGTGCTCATTGAAGCATTTCCTTTGAGAGCCATGTCGGCACACAGAAAGTTTCAAACTTTTGAGCGTTTAGGGATACTCAACCTGTATATATATGTATGTATGTATATATGTGTGTGTATCAGATCATACATATCATATATATAGTTTCATTCTAGCAATAATAGCAATAAAGTCATGGTTTTGATATGGTTTATGTCCTGGTTTTATTCCTAATGCCTATTAACATACATACATAATTCAAAAGAAAAAATATTTCTCCATGACTGGGCCATCAAATGACTCCACCTTCAAGGCCATCTGCTGGGGCAGGCAGGTGCAACCTGTGACTGAGGGAGGAGGGGACAAGGCCCCCTAGAGGCTAGGGGCCTTACTTAAGGTCATATCACCACTGCAGGAGAACAGGAATGGAAACCATTCTGCCTCTCCATGGGCTGGGTATTCACAAATGGGGACAGTTGGAATCAGGCCACATTGGGCTTCTTCCTGCAGCATACCCCAGCTTCCAAAAATCACCAACATACATGGGGTTTTGTTTTCCTTTCCCTCTTGGGGTCGCTATCCTTATTTATGCCACAGAAAATCAGCAGTTGCTTTCTGGGGACATAGTTGCTTTTGGGACACACACAAACACACACGCATGCTTCCCAGCCATCACTGATAGAGAATCAAAAAACATTACAGCTCGCAGATTTGGTGATCTGGAGGTCATTAGACTTTTTGTTAAAGAGAACCTTCTCGTGAAAAATGAAAATAGCCCTTATTCCTATCATTCAACAAACATGTAAGGAACACCTACTGTGTACCAGGCATTGAGCTCATCAGGGACTAAGGATACAACGGTAGGAAAGGCAGATACAACGGCAGGAAAGGCAGATACAACGGTAGGAAAGGCAGATACAGACCTTGCTCCCAAGCTGCCATCTCAGCCAGTGGCCACCCTGTGGAAAACTGTCAATGCCTACAATAATCTCTGACACAGAGTAGGCACTCGGAAAATATCTGTTCAACAATAAATGGACATTGAACAAATAAAGATCACACACAATTATATATACACACAAATATTTTACTGTAAATATACAGGATATGTAGGTGCTTTGGAAAATAAGTATGGGGTGCTGGGGGGTGGTGCATGGTTGGGCAGTCAGAAAAGACTTGCCTGAGAAAGTGATGTTTAAACTAAGTCCTAAAGGATGGGTGGGCTGGACACTGTGGATCACACCTGTAATCCCAGCACTTTGGGAGGCCAAGGTGGGTGGATCATGAGCTCAGGAGTTCAAGACCAGCCTGGCCAACATGGCAAAACCCCACCTCTACTAAAAAAAAAAAAAAAAAAAAATACAAAAATTAGCCAGGTGTGGTGGCGCACACCTGTAATCCCAGCTACTCGGGAGGCTGAGGAGGAGAATTGCTTGAATCTAGGAGGTGGAGGTTGCAGTGAGCTGAGATCGCACCATTGCACTCTAGCTTAGATGACAGAACAAGACCCCATCTCAAAAAAAAAAAAAAAAAAGGATGAGCGGATGGTTGCTCAGCCAAGGTGGGGAAGGCGGGTCTGGGGAAGAAAGAAGGAGTGTTTCCAGCAGAGAAACAGCATGTGTGAAGGCCCTGAGTTAGAAAGGCCATGTCTATTGGAGGCCCAGAGAGGAGGCCAATATCTGGAATGAGCTGAAAGAGGGGGAGAGTGGTAGGGGATGCAGCCAGGAGGCAGCTCACAGAGGACAGTGGGGACCCCACCATTTGGATCTTGTTCCAAAGACCACAGGGAATCCCAGGAGGGATTTAAGCAAAAGAGGTGCCCATCGAATTTACATCTCAAAAAGATCCCTCTGTTGCTGGGTGGGGAGTGGCCTAGATGGTCAAGGAGCCGTTTCTGCATGACCAGTTAGGGGGCTGCTACAGTTTTCACATGGGAGATGGTGGTGGCCCGGACTAGGCTGGTGGCAGCAGGGGTGGAGAGCAATAAGGACGGAGTCGGGGGTCAGGTGGAGTGGGGCCCATCAGCCCCTGCTCACACGCCCCTGAGGGTACTCCAGTGCACTGCCAGCAAACATTTTCTAGAAAGAGCCAAGCAGCAAACACTTGAGATTTTGCAGGCCTGTAGGAAAGAGTCAACAGAGCAGGCCCAATGTCGCTCCAAAGTTGGGCCCATTTGTAGTGTTGGCTCTTGCCTGGTGTCTGGGAATTGGGCTTTTAGGATGCTCCCTGTGGTACTAAGTGACATGGTTGTTTCGTATGCCTGGAACACTGAATCCCATAAAGGCTGCCTGCTTCGACCATTTGTACAGCAATGTGATTTCTGGTAAACGCCTGTGTTTCCTCTGACAGTCTGGGAGTCAGAGGGTTGTGGCTGATCATGGAGGCAGGGAGTACCTGTGCAGTCAATAAAACACCTTCACTAAAAACCTGGACTCTGCATTGTAGGAAGGCTTCTCTGGGCAGAAACCCTGCACGCATGCTGCCGCATTTCCTTGCTGGAGGAAGGAACACAGTCTGCATACCTGCTCCAGGCAGGAGGGAGGGAAAGTGAGAAACCTGCGTATGGATTCCTCCACATTCTGCCTGGTGACTGTCTTTGTCTTACTGATGATGGAAACAAACCACATCCATGAGTATAACTGCTTCTGTGTCCTGTGAATCCTTCTAAATTACCAAATATGTAGGTAATCTTGGGACCACTCCCCGACACAGAGGTCCACAGGGTTTCTGTCTCAACTACTCAACTCTACCTTTGAGTGCTAGAACAGCCATGGACAATAATATGTAAACAAATAACAGGCTGTGTTCCAATAAAACATTATTTATAAAAATGGACAGAGGGCTGGATGTGGCCTGGAGGCCAGAGTTTGCCAGCCTATGCTCATGGAAAAGCAGGGACTCTCCAAATCCATTTTGAAAACTCTTTCATGTCACCAGTGGAGAAACTGAGGTCCAGAAAGAGGGAAGGGAGAAGGAACTTGTCCACGGTCACTCAGGATCCATGGCAGAACCAGGAGAACCCAAGTCCCAACTCTCAGACCAATGTGCTCTCCACTACTTAATACTGGCTGGTGGCCAGGGCCTAAAAGGAAGGAGATGGTAGAAAATGGCCTGGCCTGACTCATTTCTGTGTTCGTTCTCCCTCTCTCTCTCTCTCTCTCTCTCTTTCTCTCTCTCTCTCTCTCTCTCTGTGTGTGTGTGTGTGTGTGTGTGTGTGTGTGTGCAGGGCTCTGAAGTTTTAGGTGCCACCTGGATTTTCCCAAACTTTTTTGATTATAAGAATCGCCTCTGAGGGTTCTTAGTAATATGGATGCCCAGGTGCCATCACAGACCCACTGCAACTGGATCTCCATGAGTAGAGCCTGGAATCAGCATTTTTAACCAGTTCTGAGGTATTCGGATGATCAGCCAGATTTGGAAACTCTGGGTGACACTCAGTGGCTCTTGAATGACTACCAGGAAAAAAGAAGCCCATAAGCAGAGGAGAGAAGGGGAAATCTGTCTTGGATCAAGGCAGAATTCATGGCCATCATAAAAACAGACCGACCAGTGGTTTGTAGAATATGTTCTCCAAAAGTGCTCCTTCAACTGAGCCTTTGCCATCAGAGATCAGGAACTGGCAAAGCCAACATTTGAAGCTAATTTCCTTCTTCCCAGGGATTCTGCCTGCAATTCAGAATGCCATGCAGGTGCCTAGCGGTATCCTCAGCCTCAAGGCCCTGCAAGGCATGGCAAACTGAGACAAAAATGAGCTCACCTCCCACTCCGCCCACCGTGATGAGGGGCTTCTGAGCTGCACTAACCATCCCCCCAACAAATGCTTCCCCCTCAAGCTCCCCTAACAGGAGGTGGCTGGAAGCCACAGATCGCAGACTTGAAATTTCCTGCAAGCCTCATTTCCTGTTTGGAAACTGTACTGATTCCATGTGTTCTGTGTTTTAATAGAAAAATTAGTGCCTGCTCGCCCACTCAAATGTCTGTGATTAAGTTACTTCACACACTAGAATGACCTAGAGGCCTTTAAAAGATACTGACACCTGCACCCAGAGAGTTCATTTTAATTGGTCTGGGTTGTGCTCTGGGAATTCACGTTTTCAAAAGCTCCCCAAGAGCTTCTGACATGTGGTTGAGGTTGAGAACCACCGGGCTTGTGAGATGTTCTGGATATAGTCCAGGGCACACCACCATGTGCCCACTTAGAGAACCTTAGGCACAATTACTACTCACCACTCAGAACAACAAATGCCTTACCAAAGACAACTGATAGCTTAGCCAGTTTCTCCAACTCTTTTTTTTACTATGAGCTACTCCCACAAAGAAAATCAATCACGAACAAAGACCCAGTTTCTCTCACCGAGAGGCACTACTGCAGAGATCTGTGATTTGGGGTAGAAATTTTTTTTGTTGTTTTTTTAATTTTTAGTTAACTTCTAACTGAAATGTAGCATTTGTTTCAATTTTAGATGCAGGCAACAAACTGCAGTCCTGTTAGCAATAGAAATTCCAGATGTTTTCATATCATGGTATAGCTATCTTGAAGCGTCACTTATGCTCATTGCTGTTTTAAAGTCACAGTAGTCGTCAGACTTGCTGCTGGATCTGGCTATGTAATGTCCTCATTTTAAAATGTACATCTATCCCCATGTCACAAATTGGCCTGTTTAAAATGTTTCGGTAACGGTATTTTAAAATATTTGATTTCCTACGTATTAAATTTATGCATTTAAAATTATTCTGGGAAAGAGTTCACAGGCTTTCCACTGTTCAACCAGCTGTTGAATCCCAGTGGCCAGTGGCAGGGGCTCTGCAGAAGGCTTCCCAGTGGTGGTGGTTGATGCTGTACATTGAGCAAGCGACTCTTACCTGTGGGTCGGAGAGCCGGGAGAGGTCAGGGTACAAGTAGAACTTGATGCCCTCTGAGGCCCCGGGCAACGTGACCCCTCGTATCAGGAGGATCAGCAGCATGATGTAGGGGAATGTTGCGGTCACGTATACAACCTGGGCACAAGAGGAAAGGAGAGAATCAAGAACAGGGTGAGAGCAATGGGCTTACTTCACTCAGCATAACGTCCTCTGGGTGCATCCGTGTTGTCGCATGTTGCACCAGGACCCTGTCTCCCAAGGCTGACTAGCATTCCCCCCTGTGTACAGACCACACTTGCTTGATCCATTCATCTGCACAAGCCAGTCACAGAAGGACAAATACTGCATGACTCCACTCATGTGAGGTACCTAAAAGAGTCAAATTCACAGAATCAAAGAGTGGGATGGCAGTTGTGGGGAACTGGGAGGGGTGAAATGGGGCATTACTAATGAAGAGGTATAAAGTTTCAGTAGTGAGATGCATCAGCTCCAGAGACCTGCTGGACAGCATTGCCCCTACAGTCAACAACAATGCAATGGATACTTACAAATACGTTAAGAGAGCAGATCTCATGTTAAGTGTTCTTACCACAATAAATAAAATTAAAAAGGAAAAGGAAGCAGGGGTGATAGGAGTGGGCCACAGAGGGGGTAAAGGAAAGAAGGGCTTCCTGGTGCAGCAACAAGAAGTGACCCCTACCATGGTCTGTCCTCCTGCCTCATACCTCACCAAAGGCGAGGTCTTTCAGTGCTATCTACTGAGTGCCTGTGACGTGCTTGAGAGTGATGCTTGTTGAATTTTTTTGACCACAACACAGAAAGAAATATACATCACAATCCACCACACGTAGAGCTGAAAAGGAAGTTTCACAAAATAACACATGTGTGATACATGCTAATATTTTGTATCATATTCTTTTTTTTAATAAGCTGGTCGTGATGTTCTAAATCCACTTCAGAATTCACTATTGGGTCAATACTCATATTTTAAAAGCCACAGCTCTTACTAAAAGTTAAGTATTCATAGCTAAAGAGAGACTAGGATAGCACAGGATAGTATAGGCTAGACTAATGTACGATAGGATAGGATGGCATAGCATAGGATAGCATAGCATAGCATAGCATAGCATAGCATAGCATAGCATAGCATAGCATAGCATAGGATGGCATAGCATAACAGGATAGCATAGCATAGGATAGCACAGCATAGCATAACATAGGATAGTGCAGCATAGCATAGCATAGGACAGCATAGAGTAGCATAGGATAACATAGCACAGAATAGGATAACATAGCATAGCAGAGCAGAGCATATTATAGGATAGCATAGCATGGCATAGGATAGCATAGGCTAGGCTAGGCTAGGCTAGGATAGCATGGCATAGGATAGGATAGGACAGGACAGGACAGGATAGGATAGGATAGGATAGGATAGGATAGGATAGGATAGGATAGGATGGGATAGGATAGAACAGGATAAAATAATGAAGGTGAGAAGAGGGGAGGGAAAGGAAGAAAAGGGCAGAAGACTTTGGGGTCAGTAAAAACCTAGGGCCTGCCTGGAACCATTTGGGCTTAGTCTGTTTGGAGGCAGGTGATTGGACCCAATGAACCCGAGAGACCCTTTTAGCTAGTGGATTCTGGAGAGGAATCAAGACACTCAAAGACACAAACCTCCTCTGAGCTTCCTAGCACAAGAGCTGCCTAGAAGGAGGCATCAAGGCCCGCAGGGACTGTAGGAGTTCCTGTCCCAGGGGCTGCCTGTGGCGCCGGCCACACCCCTTAATTGAGGTCCCTGTAGGACTCAGTGTCCTGCCAGTTTTAACTTCTCTCTTTTGTCACATTCACTCCTCCAATCACTTGGTTCTGTCCTCTCAGTGGGGCCTGCCCTCTCCATCTGTTCAGATCAGCAACTTGTTGACATTTGGGGTCCAGGGACACTTGTGAGAATCTAAGGACCTTCCCTCCAAATGTGCTCAGATGCAGATATGCATGCAAGCTTTGGTTCAGAGACTCCCATTTCCCAGATATTAGAATCTATGCCCTGAGACTTCCAGCTTTCTAAGTCAGCCTCTCACTCCCGTTCAACCCAGGGTTTCTTTGACCAGTGCTTCAGTCCTCCACTCATTTGTTCATTCATATATTCCTTTACTCACTCAGCTCATCCACCTACTCACTTGCTCACCAAAACACTCTCATGCACCAAGCACTGAGCTAGGTCCTGGAAGGTAAAAATAAGACTGAATCACAGGAGGGAAATTTCTGCTTCAAGCAACTTCCAGTTGGTAGGAAAGAAAGACTTATAGACAGGAGGTCATGCCTTATGTCATCAGGGGAGCAAAAAGAATGGAAGAGCACAGACAGAGTGAGCCCCTCACTGCAAGAGCAGTCCAGAAGGGCTTCTCCAAGGAGGTGTCAGCCCATAAAGGATGATGAGGAATTCAGGACTTGGAAAATGGGGATGGAAGGAAGAAGGCAACAAGACATCCCCACTCCATGCCCAGCCCTTTATACGTGGTAATAACAATGGCTGCATTTACTTAGCACTTCCACACACGAGGCATTCAACAAGAATGAGTAGGCATATCCCTTATCTTTTTACACATAACAAAGGTCAGAGAAGCTACTCATAACTTGCCCAGGATTGCCCAGTGAATGAATGGCAACCAGACATGGGGGTCACAGCAAGTCCTGCCTGACTCTAAGGTCACACATTCAACCACCAGGCTACCTATGTACACAACCTGCAACACTCATGACAGCCATGCAAACCCTGTGTTATTTTCACATTTTGATGTGGCTACGCTTGCTGGTTATGCTATGTCCAGTCTATATTGGTTGGACTAAACCAGTGGGGAGTCATTAAGAGGGTCACTTATAACCCGGCCAAATGTACCCTCACTGTGCCCAGGCACCATGTACAGAAGACTGCTCCTCAATTACTACAGTGACATGGTTTATTAGGTGGCTGAGGATAATTCTGAAGCAATTCCATTGTTTAGAGTTCTGAATCGATGCTCTCAGAAAAGTCAAGTCATTCAGTTTGTAAGTGACACAGCAGAGATTTTAAACACAGTCCTCAAAAATGGGAAATTAGAACCAGTAAAGGTTGGTGACAGTGGGTCCTGTGGACACACCCTGAAAGGCTGGATTATTTTATTCAGAAAATGTCTCTATTCTACAATGATGGCAACCTCCCCAGCCCACTCATGGCCCCCGCACCACCAATTTCTGCATCCCTGTTTCCAAATCAACCATCAGCTCAATTGACATGTCACATAATCAACACAATCTCTTGCTATCATATGTAATATAATTCAGAAAAGGTGCAGGTCAAATATATTATAAAAGAGCAGAAATCAATATTAATATTAATAAAAATAAGAGGCCAGTAATCAATAAGGCTTGATGGTTTCTGCAGAGAGCTAAAAGTGCTATAAAATCTCCAGTTTCACTTAGCTTTGCATGCAGCATCCATGATAGATCTTTGGCATTTCGTATACATTCTTGATTCATTTCCTTCAAAATTACCACCCCCTCCCGAAGCCAATCAGCTTAAGTCTATCAAGCACCAGGGTGAGGCTAAAAACCCATTGCTTTCATTTAGTAGTTTCCACTTTTGTCTGTATTGTGTGGTAGAAGATTAATTATCCAGAATGTCCAAGAGCTGACCTGTTCCAGATACATAATATTTGGAACTCAGCTATCTTAATTCCCAATGCTCACAAAATTTAAGGAAAATAACATTACCGTGTAAAACATAAGAACAACTCAAAAATCATAAAAATTTGTCCTTCACCTGTGGGAGTACTTTGATGTGACTACACTTGCTGGTTATGCTATGTCCAGTCTATATTGGGTGGACTAAACCAGCGGGGTGTCATTAAGAGGGTCACTTACAACCTGGCCAAATGTACCCTCACTGTGCCCAGGCACCATGTACAGAAGACTGCCTCTCAATTACTACAGTGACATGGTTTATTAGGTGGCTGAGGATAATTTTGAAGCAATTCCATCATTTAGAGTTCTGAATCGATGCTCTGCTTCTACATTATATTCAGGAGAACTACATTCCCTCCACTGGTATCCACACCTTCATTTTTACACTTCTTTTATAAAACCACAAACCAAAGGAAATAAAACCAAGGGAAATAAAATATTCAAATCAATTGCCCAAAGATCACAGTGCAGACAAAGAGTTAGGCTGCCAAAATGAAACCACTGGCTGGCAGGCATTAGCGCAGAAAAAACCATTTGTAAGCTGAGGTTTGAGAACCTCGAGTCAGGGTACAAAAGGTGGTTTAGGGGCATCATTATGTAAGGCACACAAGCGGAGAGTGGTATGAAGGTTGAAATTCAATGCTGAGGATAGCCTGTGTCTATAGCTCTTTTAAAGCCACTTTAAAAAGTGACTCTTTAAAAGTTACTTCTAATCTGTTTCTACCCTTGGCCACACCAGACACTTGGACATCATCTTTCATTTTTCCTGAGAACAACTATGTATTGTCAAAACCACACAGATTCTTGTCATCCAGAGACTGCACATAAGTGATACACATACTGCCACTCTTCCCTCTTGTGCCTTGCCAGACACCACTAATAGATCACAGCATTCTTTGCAGCTAAGCTTGGATGCAGCCTCAGAGCCCTCTACACAGCACT
Source organism: Chlorocebus sabaeus (assembly GCF_047675955.1). Taxonomy (NCBI): domain Eukaryota; kingdom Metazoa; phylum Chordata; class Mammalia; order Primates; family Cercopithecidae; genus Chlorocebus; species Chlorocebus sabaeus. The sequence goes on from NC_132925.1 coordinate 53,643,601, forward strand.
CCAGGCAGCCCGCCGTAATCAGCTGGGATGAAACCCATCTATCTGCTACCCTTGGTCTAGTCCATGTTTCATTTATGCTTTCTCAGACTCTCCTGCAGGTCAACAGAATGGTAAGACCCAGGTCTTGTCCTTGAGGAAGGAATTTATGCACATGAGCATCTAGGAATGAAACTCCTGGGATCATGACACCATACAATGAGAGTCACACAAGCAAAGGAGGCTATGCAGACAGGTTGGGAAGGTGCTTCCAGTGTCTCTGGGAAGGGATCCAGCCTTCTCCTGTCTGTGAACATGGGCTGGAGCAGGTTTTCCAAAGATAAGCAGGAATGGGAGAGGCTGGGTCAGGCAGGGAAGATGTGGAACTAGCCAAGGATGTAGAAATAAGCAGAGGGCATTGTCTGCCCCCTCGTATATCCAGGAACCTCCAGGTTGTCACTCAGGTGTGCTCAGAGTTAGCTTCACCTCTCTTCTCAGCTTCCCCCACATTCGATCAGTGATCAAGTCTTGCCAACTAGATATCCAACTACATTCTGAAGTTACACCCACTTTTCACCCCCACTGCTGGTGCCATTCATCACCTTTCTTCTTGGTCACTGACAGCCCATACTGTCCATACTGCAGCTGCAGTTACAAAAATAATAATCCTGTATGTGTCTTCCCTGTTCCTGAGTCTAACCTCAGCCTCGCATTCAAGGTTGTGGGATATGATGAAAGGGTTGGGTTTAGAGCTGGATAATGCTGGTTCAGTCCTGGCTCTGCCCGGGCTTGCCGTGTGACTTGGCCAGTCTCCACCCTTCCCCAGACTACCAGGTTCCCTGCTGTTGGGGAACGTGCCAGGCCTCTTAGGCCTCCTTGCATTTTCTCAGTCTCTCTTTGTCCACAGAGTCCATCCCCAGCTCCTTGGCCACCCAAGACGTTCGTCCTGTGTGTGTCTGAGTCCCCACAGGCAGAGGATTCCTCCAAGTCAGGGCCTTGCCCTCCAGTTGAGAATTCATTGTCCTCTCTATCTTAAAGGTCTGGAAGCCAAGGCTCAGAGTGGTCCATTTAGAATGTCTGTCTCACTATAGAAGCCACCCTCTTAGCCTCATAAACCATACTGTTTGCCCAGATGTTGCTGAGAGGATGAATTCTCCTGTCCTCCCTGAGCCCCATCCCACATTCATCACCCTTGTCATTCTGCATCCTCCCAGCACCTAAAATTGCTCTCCATCAGCATTTTTCTTGCCTTGTAAGTTTAAGATTTCTACAATATAAGGGTTTGGTCTTTTGTTTTCCTTGCTGTATCCTCAGCACCCAGAACAGTGTATAGCACATAAGGTGTGCTCAATACATATTTGTTGGACAGAGGAACAAAGAAGCAGGCTGAGATCTGGAACTCTGAGGTTACAATGCAGGTCATTAGGAACACTGCTTTGTGCTGCATCCATATGTGATGCTGGGTCCACATAAAACAGGATTCAGAAAATTGAATAGGATTTTCAGAGGCATGTTTATAAACAAGGACATCACAAAGGATTTGGCTTTAAAAGACAGACCATGTCAGATACAGAGGGCAGGGCAGCTCAGATGCAAAGTGTCCCTTTCAAGATGTCTGAGGCCCCAGAATTTGTCTGGAAGAGGCAAGAGGCCACAGCAGGGTTCAGGCATTATGCTGAATTATGCAGCATTTGGTGATGGGTCTAATAAGGTCTCTGACAAGGTATCATCAAGCCTGGCTGTTCTTGGCCACTGCCAGTAGTGGCCCAGGCCCAGAAGGGTGGGTGTGGAGAAGGGAGGGTCTAATCTGTCAGAACCCTCAGTCCATGAAAGGAGGCATCACTGCCCAAAACACACCCCTTGGTTAAGAAAGAGTTTTCACTATTGTTTAATTCCCTTTTCACAGGTCAAGGCTTTCTGAATATAAAGGTTAGCACAATTGGTGGTAATTATACTGTATCCTGTTTTAATTGACGCTAATTGCTCATTTACATCCCAATACTGGGATTGTGGGGTGGTTTTCCCCCTACTTCCAGGACACGGCCATTTATTTCAGAGCAAGGAGATTGTCTGATCATTTGGAATGCCACAAACATTGTAGAAGGGCCACCCCACCCTAAGTTTTCCAGGATAATGGAGTCAATTGGAAAGCCAAGTCTTGTTCAAGAGGCATCCAAAAAAGCAGAGTAGTGTGGGGCAAGAACCTAGGACCACAAAATCAGAAGATCCAATGTTCTGGGCAGCTGGAGCCAGTTCCATACCCTCTCTGGGCTGGCATTTACCATCTACAAAGGGGCAAGGATAGACTAATCCAAACTTCAATCAGTCATAGTATCTTCCCAGTATTTTTTTTTGGCCATATACACATATCACCTTTGTATTATTTATTTAATATTTTTTAATTTTACTAATATTAATTAGTACATTCTTTAATATTAAACAAATATGCATAATGAGAAAACTGTGAATTACCACCATAAACAGAAAACTATGATCTCTTACTGCAAATGGAAAGTAACTACAAAAATAAATGTGATGAAAATAAAATGTGATTAAATTCTAGCCAAAGGCTCTGAGTCTGAGCTGTGTTCTGTCTTTGTTCAAAAGCAGTAAAAGCAAGTTCTAGAGAGGTGCTAAAGATAAACCAGCACCTCAGCGTACCTTTCACCTTAAGGGACATGAAAAGGGAAGAGCTGTCTCACTTCGTAATTGGATGCTCTGCAGTCTGGGTTCATGGATTATCACTGAAATCATCCTGTGAACTACCAGCGGAAAGAGCTCTTTCTGGATTTGTGGGAAAGGACCAGAGGGATGCCGTCTGAGGTCCTTCCCTGCTCTCTCAGTCAGCCACAAATGACTTGAGTCCACAGCCAGGACTCCTTGGAGCTATCCAGGGTCCTGACACGGATTTGGGTTGAACCTTCTGTGAACCTGCTACCCAGAGCCTTGGAAAATGCTGCTATTAACAGAACACCTACCAGGTGCCAGAAATATCTCATACAGTATCTCTAACTAATTTTCACACAACTTGAGTAGGTGCTTTCCACACTTTGCAGACAAAAATTCCTCTGAGCCTAGGCAGACAAAAATCTCTCCAAGCCTAGGGAGCTCTAGGTCACAGAGCTGGAAGTATTCAGAAGTCTGCTCTCTCCAGCACACATGCTGCACTCTGCCACACATGTGCTGCCATCTTGTCGTCTCCTCTGGCTGTCTTTAACCTCAAGTGTTCAGTTTGCTTGACATTTGGCAGCAACTCATAATCCATCGCCCACTCTCCCAGCCAGGGGGACACTGTGCAGTTCCGCCCCTCCCCCACGTCCACTTCCAGTCAGTCTCGCCTCTGTCTCTCAGGTGCATCTGCCCATCCCATATGGCTGGAAAGCATGGCACTGAACATCCAATCCCTAGACAACCACTCTTTTAAATATCAACTGATATTTCTCCCCTTCGTTTTTTTAGAGACCACTACCTGCATTCCCAGGAAAGAACACTAGAGCAGTCAACTAACAGTCTGGCATAACTCCCACAAAGACACTATTTATCTTTGGGAATAAAATGCTAAGAGAATGCATATCTAAAGAAGGCAGGCCACCCTGGACACATCTGGCCTCCTCACAATTTTTACCACTGTTGGAGGTGTTGTTCTAGAACATTCTAACAGAAATAGTAAATGTAGGGGAAAACTTTCTGTTTTAAGCAACCAAATTCTAAATAGGTAGAGTCATGTTTTCACAAGAAAACAGTGGCATTTCTTCAAGGGGGTAATGGTATTTTAACAATGCAGTGGTATTTCCATGAAGAGCTAAAGTTATAATTTTTTGTACAAGTGTAAGTGGTGTATCATTAGCTGTGAAAATTAGCCCGTGTGTGGGGCCTAAAATAATCTAACTAAACACTGACCCATGTGGGATCCACATTTCAGGGCACTATCGCTGGGCTGGGTTGAGGAGGAAGAGAAGAAAGGTATTGAGAGGCAGGACTGGAGCTGGGAACAGCCCAGCAGGCGGTCCCCATCCCACCACGGCACAAAGACCATAACTCTATTCTCCCTCTTCTGCAGTAACAAAACCCCTCATTTTCGAAAGGACCTATGGCTGCCCTGAATAAAGACATCTCCCAGCTTCCTTTGTAGATGGATATGGCCATCTATGTTTTGGCCAACAAGATAGAAATGAAGGTGCCATGTACAGCTTCCAGGTCATGTTCTTAAAGGGAAGGGCTGTATCCCATCCTTCCTTTCTTGCCCTTTCCATAGGCTGAAATGAAAACAAAGTCTTGGGCCATCTTAAGCCATGTAAATGAAGGTAACACCCTAAGGAAAGCAAAGCAACAGAACAGAAGGAGTCTGGGTCCCTGAAACCAGGCAGCTCACACCCATGCTGTTATGTGAGAGAGAAATAAACTATCCTATTTATGCTCCTGTTCTCTGAGGTCTCCATTATAAGGATGGAAGCTAAATATCTAACCACCAATTGCCTCTGTGATCTTGGGTGGGTCCTCTTTCTGCCCTGAGTTTGTTGTTTTTCACCAAATGGAGGCACTAGCCCAAATGATCCACACTGTTTCCTTCTACTCAGACATGAAGAGAAGATTCTGAGGACAACCCAGGAGCTAAAGGTGGACCCTTAAGAGTGACCATCCTTCTATACCTGGAGTCAACCAGGAACAGCAATAAATGGAAACAGGAAGTCTTCAGAAAGTTTTGTCTGTGTAAAGAACAGTTAGAACAGCTTTGCCAAAGATATCACCGTGTCTTGGGAAGCCACAGTTTTGTTGTTGTTGCTGCTGTTGTTGTTGTTGTTGTTGTTGTTTTTGAGACAGAGTCTCACTCTGTCACCAGGCTGGAGAGCAATGGTGAGATCTCGGCTCACTGCAGCCTCCATCTCCTGGGTTCAAGCGATTTCCTGCCTTAGCCTCCCGAGTAGCTGGGACTACAGGTGCTTGCTACCACGCCCAGCTAATTTTTTGTATTGTTAGTAGAGACGGGGTTTCACCGTGTTAGCTAGGATGGTCTTGATCTCCTGACCTTGTGATCTTCCCACCTCAGCCTCCCAAAGTGCTGGGATTACAGGTGTGAACCACCGTGCCCGACCACCACAGTTTTATCTTTCTCTGCCACAGTTTAAAACGGGCCTGATGGGATGGCCAGATTTGGCATGGGCCTCATCACCAAGCACAAGCATGGGCTTGGCGGTCCACGAGACCTTCCTAAGCTTCCATCTTCCTTCTGTGTGAAATGAGGATAATGCCTATTTCAAATGATGTCGTGAGGATTGGTTAGAGATCACTCTGCAAAGCATCTGACATGAAGACTGCTCAATAATTAGAAAGCTTGTGGCTGCCTTCACTCACCATCACTGTGCAATAAGCAATGTCTGTCCAACCCAGTGAGCGAGTGGCCTTGGCTGGCAGAGAACAACATATCTGGGGGTTCAAGACTACAGACAAAGAGGCAGGAATGAGCTCTGTCTCAGCAGTGAAGGGCACTGGGAAATGGCCCTTGACAATCCTTATGGATCTTCTCCCTGATAGATAGGGGTGGCAGTGGAAGGCTGGTGTTAAGAGGTGATAATCCATTGGCTGGCAAAATCTGAGTGAATAGAACCCAGAGACAAGAAAGACCTCAGGACAGAGGAGAAGCATACACAGCTGTTTGGAGGAGCTGCAGCAGCCAGACTCGAATGAAGGACAGAGGGAATCAGCCAGAGTGGCCACTACAGATGAGAATCCTCTCTGAAGTCCTAACTGTGGCAGCTGATGGGCCAGGGTGCAGAGAGTGCCTAGAAGGAAGGGAAAAAATTATATCTGGATGAAACCAAATAAGATCATACTCCAATTTAAAATGATAGAAGGCACTCAAAGCTGAGTTGAAGGGAAGCAGGGGACCCAACTGCACCATCACAGATACACACAACAGGGAGGAAGCCTGCCCTGTAAAGAAGGATGCTAGGCTTTCAGGAGTAGCCAAGGTCAGTGAACATCTCCAACCTTTCGGATGCACCAGGAACCTGGTGAGGAAGGAGCTTGGGGGCTCTACATTGAGTGGCACATGGTTGCTGGGGGCTCATGCACAGTTGTGAGGGGAAAGTGGCTGAGACTTCTCAGATACTGACAGGAAAACGCCCCTCCCAACCCTGAGAGGTCACAAGGGAGGGGCATTTTCCTGTCAGGCATCATCGGGGCTGGGGTAAGAAACCAAACAGCTAGGAGCTTAGGGAATAGTGCCACTCTTTCTTCTCACCGATGGCTGGGAACATAAAGATCACCTACAGCCATGGCTCATTCCAGCCTTGAGAGTCCAAGACTCTCTTATTTGGTAATGAGAGACATCTTAGTTGGACACAGAGGGCTCAAGAGGAAAAAATGCTTCACTTGGGAGAAATGGAAGATCAGAAGACAGCTAATAATAATAGGACTGACATTTATCGTTTGCTTGATGTGCCTTATTCTTACATTACCCAATTCTAGAAGACAGAAAATATCATTCCCATTTCACAGAGATGAACACTGAAGCACCCAGAAGTTGAGCATTTGACCTGTGGTTGCAAAGCTAGATAAAGGCAGGATTCAAACTCAGAGCCACTCAGCTCTGAAGCCCTGAATGGACCCCTTGGGAGTTCAAGTTCCCCTATGAGCCAACTATGTTCATCTCACACCATGTCCTCCTGTGTCCCCTGAACAAACCCTGCACATCCCTGCCTGCAAACCTTTGCTTTTGTGTCACCCTTCACCTGAGTGGGACAGTGGAGGTGAGCACCTATGAAAATCTTGCTGACCTTCGAGACCAGTTCAATGACCATGTCTTCCAGGACTCAGTAAGAGGCCATCCAGGCAGAACAAAACACTCCTGTCACAGCCTACAACACACTGAGCAATGTGGCATACAGATATGGGGAGCCATCTTGGCTTCAGAAAATCAAAGTTCACATCCAGCCTCTGGCACTCTGTATGGATGTGGCTGACTTTTGGCAAGCTATTATCTTTCTAGGTCTTGATATTCTCTTCTGTAAAGTGGGGAGAGCAATGAAGCAGATGAATTCAATCCCTTTAAGCCTCAGGCTCTTAATCTGTGAATCACAGACCATAGTTCCCACCTCTTTTGGTAGGTGTGAGGATTAAATGAGCCCATATCTACACAGCACCAGGTACAGTGACCTGACACATCAGCCCTCAGGAGACAGTAGCTCTCCTTCCTCCTTCTACTTAGCCCTTATTTCATTCTGCCTTGTAACACGGGCAGCTGTTCACAGATCTGGCTCTCTCTTTACTTGGTATCTACTCAAAGGCAAGGGCTTTTTTCATCTCTACAGGCTCTGAAACACTTCCTGAGAAGACCTACATAGACTGTAAATAGTTGATGAATGAATAAATTCAGACCTCAATAACATGGTAAGAACAAACAGAACATAACAGGACATAACCCCATATGTCTGCAATAGGCTCTGGTGTGAACAGTCCATGTTCGCATTTCAGCCTCTCCATCTGAGAGTAAAACACTCGCAGTTGAATTCCATTCATATCCATCCACGGAGCCCACAGTGTGCCAGGCCCTGTGCTGGATTCTGAGAGCATGCTGATGAATGACCTGGGTCCCTGCCCTCAAGGGTGTGTGAGCTAACCCTAGCACAGATGTATATGACTGACAGTTCACAGGATGACAGCAGAGGGCCTCAGGCACATGCACAGTGGTGTGAGCAGCTCGGGTGGCAGTGGTGCGCCAGAGAGCTCCACCTGGAGCTGAACTCTGAAGGGGGAAGAGCATGTTCCCATTGCTGCAGAGTCCTGATCTGGAATGTGCTACATGAAGAAAGTCCTTAAAGCAAGAAGAACCCAGGACACAAAGCAGGCAGAGTTCTTCAAGCTGGAAAAAATCACCTCCAAGGAAAGACACGAGCCCTGTATGCAACGGTGACAAGATACTTAAATAGCAACCATGCTCATTAAGAAGGCTGAGCCCAATTTAAATCCCTGTCCACAGGATATCTAAAATTCACTGGACGAGGCAGTCTAGTGTTTAAGCCTATTTCATGGTGAATTAAGGTTAGCTAGGGAGTCAGTGCTATTGATTTTTACATAGCTTTACCATAAAGACCACGAAAAGAAAACAAACCCAAAATGAAAACAAGCCCAAGCAACATAAACATTCCACACAGTGCCCAGCCAAGCTTACACTGGTATTAGAAGCTATTATTTACTGCCTGGAAAACATACGAGGAACCTTGGCTAATAATGATTTAAATCCCGTCCATCTCTCTTAGACTAGAAGGCTGGTGTCACCGTGGCGACCAAGGTCACCATGAAAGCACACGTTCCCCAGGCAAGGATGTACCAGTGGCGGGACACTGACAGACGACAAGCACCACCCCATGTCCTCTCACTCCCTTAAAAACACTTGCGATGGAGTTGTAGAGAGGAGGGATCCGATATTCAGGGGCCGCATTTGGAGCCAGAAAGAGCAAGGTGCTGCCTCGTTCCTACAAGCATCCCCTGTTCTGAAAGGCAGACTCTCCTCCCATCCATCCAATTGACCAAGGACTCTGGGTTCTCCTGGGTCCTTACTCAGGGATCCTGAGCAACATGGATCCCTCCCAGCTCACCCATGCTGGTTGCAACATGCTCCTTTCAAAACTGCTTCACTTCTTGGAAGAAGAATCAATGCTCACCTCTTGTTCTCACCTCACTTGGAGACAGTCTATCCTCTTTCTTTCACTTCTCTACTTGGCAGCCATCCCACAGGACACCAGGGCCCCCCAGGGACTATTACAATCGTCCAACCTAATGACTTCTTCATGCTTGCTCGTCTCCTATCTTTGCAGCTTTAAAACTTTCCTTCATTGGACTTTTCTAGTTTTCTGCGTCCTTTCTCCATGATTTTCTTAAGTCTCTTTCACAGATTCATTACTTCGTGCTTTTTTTATTTGTTTTTATTTTTGAGACAGAGTCTCACTTTATCGCCCAGGCTAGAGTGCAGTGGTGCAGTCACTGCTTGCTGAAGCCTTGACTTACTGGGCTCAAGTGATCCTCCCACCTCAGCCTCCAAAGTAGCTAGGACTACAGGTGTTCACCACCATGCCCAGCTAATTTTTTAAATTATTTGTAGACATGGGGTCTCACTATGTTGCCCAGACTGGTCTTGAACTCCTGGGCTCAAGCAAACCTCCCACCTTGGCCTCCCAAAATGTTGAGATTACAGGTTTAAGCCACTGTGCCCGGCCTCTTCATGCATTCTTTCAATCAATTAATCAAATAACCAATCAATCAATCAACTTCAATTAGCATCTGTTATCTGCCAGCTACTGTGCTAGGCACAGGAGCAAGTCTTGCCTCACAGGTAGCTCTCAAAGGAAGCTGCTCTCTACAGATTTCCAAACTGTTTCCCAGAAGTGGGGCCTCACCCAGATCGTATTCTCCACTCTCCTGGGTTTTCTTTCCTATTCCTCTGGGTTTAGGAGCCACCAATGTACTGATGCTGTTTAATCCTCCTCATGCAGTGGTATCTCTTGAATTTAAGACACATATTTTCAACTCTCTTATGTATATGTCTACCTGGATTTCCTATGAAGACCTACAATTCCTATGAAGACCTACAAAGTTGAGCATGTGGATACTCAACACCAAAATTATCACCGTCTCCCCCAAATCTGTTCCTCCTTCTGTGTCCCCCTTTTAGATAATGGTGTCATCCAAGCTACAACCTCCATGTGTCTTCTTTGATTTCAGCCTCCCTGCTTCCCACTCTTCAAGGATAAACCTTTTGACAGGGAGGAATGCATAGTCTGACTCCACTTCCCAGAAGTTCCAGCACTCCATGGAAGGTGCTGTTACCCACTATGGCCAGTTTCAATGGACGTGCCCAGCCCAGCACACGTCTTACAACCCTTGCCCTCCTTCTCCCGCCTTGAAGCCTCATTAGCCTGGATTTTCCCTTCTTCTCAGGGAACCCTTCAACTTCCTCTTCCTCTCAGCCCCTTACATGTTGGTGCTCCCCAAGTCCCATCTTCTCCCCTCTTGTGCTCTTCTCTCTTGCATTCTCTTCCTGGCTATCCCACTTGTTCCCAGAGTTTCAATTCCATCAATTCTAAGATAAATGTTTTAAAAATGGTTCACCTTATTATCTCTGAAATCAGGATGGCTCCCAAGTGGCAGCTGCAATGTAGTTTCCACTGCCAGAATGGAAGGGACCAAGGACATAGCTGTTCCTATTGTCATCACTATAGCTGAGCTAAGGGCTTTGTTGGATAAAATATTTTAAATTAATTTAGTCAATTACTGTGTGAGATTTAGAATGTCTTTTAAAAAGATTACACTATGTCTCTGCAGCAAGGCACAGAAACAGGGATAAATTTTGATACTGTAAAGAAAATAGAAATCATTTGTGAAATGATCACACTTCCATATTTTCTTGCAAAGAAACAATGAATTATTTTGTGGATCCAAGAAAAGAACATATCCCCAAGTAAATGAAGCTATGTTACATTCTGTTACTACAATACACACAAACTGATTGCCAAAAAATACCCCAGAAAACACACCTGAGAAGAAGAATCTGCCAATTCCTTTGGAAGAAATGTCAAAGCAACAAAAGAGAGTCTGGTATGACTATTCCATGTATCACACAGGAATAATGTTAAAGCAATGGATAGTAGATTAATTGGGAGTGTTTTTACTTCTGGTAAATGTTCTTAATTGAAAGCATTATGTACCTTCTGGTACATAAAATAATGATGTAACTTAGATTAGACAAAATATGGCATATTAGAGGTTTCTCATTTTGGGAAGACACAGGTCCCTTCAAAAATACGATGGTATCTACAGACCCTCACCCTAGAAAAATGTACATTTCACACAATCTCAGAATTTTTATACAATTCCAAGGGGTTCATGGACATGTTGAAACATCCACAGACTCCAGGTAAAGAAATCCTAACATATATGCTAACGATTCCACTCCACCTGAGCTCAGACATACCTGTCTGCTACCCAAACATCTCTACCTGCAGAGTCACAGACATTGCAGACTTAATGGGTCCCCAAAGAGTGGTCTCCCTCAACTCCAGCCAAAACTCTGCCTGCTACCGTATTTCTCCATTTCACCTACCAGCACCACTGAGCACTGGGCACTCAAGCCAGAAAGCCAGGCTTCATCTGGGGTTGCTGTGTCTCCTTTACCCTCTACATTGGGTCACAGAGGGCTGACTCATACTCTTGTGTATTTCACAAATCTTTCCTCTTCTCTCCACCTCAAAGTTGTCACTATCTCCTACCCAAACTACTAAATGGCATGTGTTCTGGTCTCAGCCCCTCCTATTCATTCCACATGCCACATTTTATGGTGGTCTTTTTATAAAGCTTGGTCATAGCATCCCCTGGCTTTAAGCCTTCTGGTGCCTCTGCATTGCTCTCCATTTCTTACCAGGCTTGTCTACAAGCCCTTCATAAGCTGATCTCTACCTACCAATCCAGCCTGCTTCTCTTCATGCACCCTCAAGGGCTGCCCATTCTGGGGATAAAGAACTTGTTCCATTCCTTTCCAGAGCCATGTTCTCTCTCTCTCTCTCTGGACAATCCCACATGCTGCACAGGACCAAGTCTCAGATATTTGCCTTTATGTCTCCTTGACTTACTAGAATACCTAAAAACCAGTAGGTGTTTAATAAGTGTATGTTGCATTAATTTGAAGGCACATAGCTCTGTAAAACAATAACACAGTATTAAATGCCATAGTGAGATAGAGACACAGAGTGGGTTCCAGTCCCAGCTCTGTGACCTTGAGCAGGTTACTGTACCTCGCTAAGTCTCAGTGTGCCCACCTACAAAGTGGAAACAAAAATAACTACTTCAAAGAATTATTGTGAAGATTAAACGACATAACGTAAGTTAGTGGTCACAACAAGAGCAGTACATCCTCTAAGGGTCAACCTGGAGACATGTAGAGGCATTTCGAGTCATCATAAAGATGGAGGTGATGCATTTGATGGCCAATAACTAGAGATGCTGGGAATCCTACAGTGTGTGGGGCCATCCTCACACAGCAAAAAACTCTCCTGCTTCTCAAGATTTCCGCATGTGCCACTTCCTGTGGGGTGGGGAGGAGCTGTTTATAATTATTCGAGTGAGAAGCTAACTCTGTTTTACATATATCCTCAAAGTTTTTTTTAACCTCATTTTAATATAGACTGAATTTTCCAGAAATGCAATTACCATGTAAAGTGAGGAAAGGCTGTCTCTTTAACTCAGTACTTTACTAAGCATTGTTCATCATTTCAGAAAATCATGTCACTAATGGCTGCACTGTCCATGGAATGTGAGTGATGGACACAACCACCATTGTATTAGTCACTATTTCAGCTATTGCATTCATGGTGATTCTATAATACCATATGTGACTAGTTCTTATTTAAAGATGTAAAACATGGAGAAAAAGTATGGACAATATTCAGTGGTGCATCGGCTCTCTTGTCTCACATCCATATGTATTTCTTACAAGCTGGTGCCAGCACCTGACTACCTCATTATGTTTTCTTGTGTGCTCGAGCATTTACATATTGAAATACATGCTGTTTTATTTATAATTTGCTCTCTTTTTGCTTTTCCTTTATAATATAGCTAGGGCATCATATCAATTTTCTTGAACGTATCTGTGCAGATTATTTATGAGTTGCATTTCAGGGTGACAAAAGCCATGTTACAAAATCCTTGTCATAAACAAGGGGTGCAGGGTGTGTGAGTGGCTTGTAAAAGCCCTGGCACCAAGGCTGGCATAAAGTATGCATTTGTTTCCTGGGTGTTGGTACTATTATGATCAATACACTGAGCCGATCACAATTATGACACAACTTAATTGTGATTCAGGATAAGGCTCTTGTCTGGCTTCAGCCGAGTGAATTATCATCTGCTCCAATGTTCTCACTGGGGGTTCTAGTTCATTACACATCAGGGGTTGTCAAACAGGAAGGAAGACAGCTGCTACCCAGCATAGAGCACAATGTGAAGCCTGTTGGTGCCACGTCCACTTTCCCAAAATACACCCCCTACTCAGGAACATCAATGGCTCCCCGCTGCCCATGGGACCTTCCTCTGATAATTGTGCTTCCTCTACTCTGAAGTCTGGCCCAGCCTATGGCTTCCCAACCCCTATAGCCATCCTTGGCTCTACCTTTCCACAGCCCTCCTCCAATGTGAGGTCTAGTTCTAGCCCCTCCCCTTGCTCAAAGTGATGCTGAAATCACACCTCTTCCAGGAGGTCTTTTCAGACCACCCCGGGCCACTATAACCTCCTTATCCAAACTCGGTACCAACACAGACTGTGCCAGGATTTGATAATACTTACTCCAGAATCATGTTGATTATCTTCAGGTGAGCGAATCCAGTCTTACTTCCCCCACTAAATCGAGAGCACTTTGAGGTTGGAGCATGGATTTGTAAAAACTACAAGCAATAATGATGAGACTTACATTGGGGTGTTCCCTGCATATGAGCATGGGGGAGCACTTCCACACATCGCCTCACTTGAGCCTCATAACAACCCGTGAGGTGGGGGGCTCTCAGTGCCCTCGGTAAAGCTGAGTAAACAGCTCAGAAGAAAAGAAGGCCTGTGCCCAAGGTCACCAGGGAGGCAGAGCAACCATTCAGACCGGGGCCTGCCTGATTCCAGAGGTGGTGAAGCCCATGGGCTCTGCTCTCTTCCACCCATTCATTTTCAAATTACCCAGCCCACCACAGGTACCCGGCGCATCATAAGCGCTTGTCCTGGTGGGTGGGTGAATGTTTGCCAAGGCAAGGAGGGAGGGCCAATGCTTGTTGAGGACTCTGTGGGTACCAGGGAGAAAAGTACCGGTTTTGGGGTCCACCTTGGTAGACCTGGGTTTAAATCCTGACTCCTCCACCAGCTGTGGAACCCTGTGCACATCACTTACCTCTGTGGGCCTCAATATCTTCATTTGTAAAGTGGATTTGCCAACACTTGCCTGACAGTCTGTTGTGAAGGTTAAGTTAAATCATGAAAGTGGAGGACCCAGGACAAAGTCCAGCAGTGCTCTGCAAACGATGTGCCTCAGCTCAGCAGGAAGGACCTGGGTCTGTCTGACTCCACTGCTTTCGGGATTCTCTCTTCCCATCATTTCCCTGCTTCCTTCTCAACCTGCAGTCTCCCTCCATTTGCTCCTGGTTTTCAGACAAGTGTCTTGCACCTAGAGCTGCACTCTCAGAACCACACACAATTTCTATCAATCCTTGCTCGATTGTCACTCCTCTTCCCCAAGACAAGTTTTCCCTCTGCTCTTCCCTTAGCCTCCGCTAGGGGTGAGGGAGAAGAGCAATTGGTTGAGTGACTGCCTGGAAATGCTAGCATTTTCACCCCAATCAATCAAACGGGTGCTAGCACATGACAGGCATCACAGACTTGCTGGCTGATGGAATCAATCAACAAGTGACCACTCATAGCACATCCCATGTGGCTCACACTAGGAATAAAAAAATACATGCTCTTAGAGTCCCTGGCATGCAATGGGTTCCCAATCAACATAGGCAAAGAGGAAGGAAAACCGAAGAGAGGAAAGAGGGAAAAGGGAAGGAGGTAAGCTTTCTGGTCATTGGACACATGGTTTCTTTTCCCTAGAATCCCCTACTTCTCCTGCTTCTGGGAAATTAACAACTATCCACATTTCATACCTCAGCTTAACACCACTGGCTCCCCAGGGTCATGTTTATCTTTATCACAGGGAGATTTTGTAACTGTCTGTTTACTAGTCTGACTCGCACTCCAGCCTGTAATCTTGTTTAGAGTTGGTATCTGCAGTGCCTGGCACAGGACATGGTACACAGGACAGGCTTAGTAAATATTTGTCTCATGGAGTAAGAAATCTCCCTGGACCCACAAGCTTGACAGAGACACAAGAGGCAAACTTAGGGATGCTCAGCTGGATGCTGCTGCTGCTAAGAGCTATGGCAGGAGTGAGGAGATGGCCGAGAAGGATGAGGGTAGGAGAAGTCAGGGAAGGCTTCCTGCAGGAGCAGAAGACAGCAGGGTGTGGCAGAAACAAAAGAGATGAAGAAGTAAGGGATGGAGAATCTAGGTCTGTGCAGTATTCTAGAGGCAGAAAGTTGCTCTGGATTCATTATCATAGTTCTGCCACTAAAAATTGACTTCAGCCCATTACTTAACCTTTAGAGCCTCAGTTTTTCACATCTGCAAAATGGGGTGATTAGTATCTACTCCACAGGGTGCTTGTATCAACGGGAGATATTTTACTTAGCTAATTGTCACTTGTGTGTTCTCAATCATATCACAGCCTCATTAGTAAAGTTAGAGGACTGAATTTGCTGATTAGCCCTCTGTCTATCCATCTACATAGCTATTCACTGCGCCCCTACCCATCTCCCCATTCCCCACGTATCTACCTACCCGCCTACTCACTCACCCACCCACCCATCCATCTATTCACCCACCCATCCACTTACCCACCAGTTCACCCATCCATCTACGCACCCATCCACACATCTACTCACGCACCCATCCATCTACGCACCCATCCACACATCTACTCACGCACCCATCCATCTACTCACCTATTCACCATTTTTTATTTAGGCACCTGGTTCAGCACCAGGCAGTCTGTCCTTTGGGAGCTTATTTTATAATGGGTCAAACGTGTGTGTAAACATACAGAAAAGTTATAAATATACTAAGTCTACACTACAGGAGGTAGGGAGACTGGACTGAAACAGAGAAGGACCTTGAATGCTGGGCTCAGGAGTGATATTACGGCAAGGACTCAAATCAGACAGATGTGCATCCGCATCTTGGCTCTATTACTTACTGTCTCTGAGACCTCGAGTGGCTTCCTCAGCCTCTCTCTGCCTTATAAAAGGCAGGAGGGGGATAACAGCATGAGACCCTGGGAGGCTGCTGGGAAAATTAACGGAGAGGATGCTGCAAGCTGCTTGGCACAACGCCTGCCTGTGGCCAAGCCTCCCGCAGTGTTAGCTCTGATTACACATGCTAAGGATTAGAGGGCAACACATGAACAACGAGAGAATGTACAGTGGTGGGATTGGAGGGAACTATTCTTTCTTTTTATTTCTTTTTTTTTTTTTTTGAGATGGAGTTTCGCTCTTGTTGCCTAGGCTGGAGTGCTGTGGCGCGATCTCGGCTCACCGCAACCTCCGCCTCACAGGTTCAAGTAGTTCTCCTGCCTCAGCCTCCCGAGTAGCTGGGATTACAGGCATGCAGCATCACGCCTGGCTAATTTTTTGTATTTTTAGTAGAGACGGGGTTTCGCCATGTTGGCCAGGCTGGTCTTGAACTCCTAACCTCAGGTGATCTGCCTGCCTCAGCCTCCCAAAGTGTTGGGAATAGAGACATGAGTGAGACTATTATTTTGCTTAGAAATAGCTTGTTAAAAGTATTGTTTGGACAATTTTTGAAAATCAGTGTCAGTGCCATAGGTGACAGGGAGTTACTGCCGGGTTCTGAGGGGAGAGCTACACAATGAAAACCATATGGAAGGAAGCTGCGTCTGGCCATGGTACACAAGAAAACCAGGACCCCAGCAGGGTACACAGTAGGGTGGCCCACTGGTGCTACCATCCAGGTGTGAGGCAGGGCATGCCTGCATGAAGGCACTGTGCTGGCTCTGCCATGTGCAAGGTGGCTAAGGCTATGGTTCCCAGTCATCCATCCAACATGAATCAAGGTGTTGCCGTGAAGATATTTCATAGATGTGATTCACATCCACGGTCAGGTAACTTTACATCCAGGAGGTTATGTGGGATAACCGGGGTAGGCTCAGTCACTCAGAGGAAAGGCCTACAGAGCAGAGCGGAGACTTCCCCAATGAGGAAGAAGTTCTGCCTGTGAACAGCAGCTTCAGTTGCGTGGAGAGTCCCAGCCTACACCCCCCCCGATGGCCTGCCCCCACAGTTACTAATTCCTCCACTCGAGCTCTTCCTCTATATCTCCTACTGGTTCTGCTTCTCTGGTTGGATGCCAACTGACACGGGTGGTAAGAGGGATGGAGGGGAGGGGTGGCCTTGGCAGGTGCTCTGGAGGGGGACCCAGCTCCACATCAATCCTGACTGCACTGGGGCGAGTGGGTCATTGCCCGCAGGCAACAGCAAGTGGGGGTGCCCTTGCAATATGCCAGCTGCGGCTTAGCCATCCAGTCTCAGGCTCGTGTTCTCTCTCCCTGCTACCTCAAATGCCCCTTTGAGCTTTAGCTCATCACTGTTCCTGCCACATCTGTCCAAGGCGGCTCACAGGTCCCCCTGCCTGGAGCTGCCCAGACATGCTGGCCCCAGGGTATCTTTCTTCACTGCAGCCTACCTTGGCTGCCAGGCTCACCTGACTCAATCATCCCAGCCTGGGCTCATTCTTTCACAAGTAACAACACTCCACTGTCACTGCATGCGTCATGCTTTAACCCTGACAGAAGGGGAAACTGAGGCCCAGAGAGGTGAAACAGCCCTGGTTGGCCCACACTAACTCACACAGTTGGCAAGTGGTGGGGCAGGGCTCCCGACTCCCAGCTCCTGCTCGTTCCACTCCCCCTACCATCTGTGCCTCATCTTCTCTTATTTCCCCAATTCTTGAGAGCTAATCATTCTTTTACCATTCTCCATAGCACCTAGCACAGAGCTAATATTCAGTAAACACAAAACAAATTCCCCACTCGTTTCTGGCTTAGTTTTCCAAAGCTCTGTGCCTCATCCTGCACTGAGAGCAAAGCCACTTTGAATATTTGGTGCCTGCCAAACAGGAGGGTGGCTTCCTGTTTCCCAGGGAGACCCATGTGCACAGGGACAGGACTGCACAGGCACCAGGTACCAGGAGGGGCTCGGTAAGGGTTAACTGCAGCACCACTGCCTGCCCCTGCCACTGGGACTTCTGGCCTTCTCCAGGCCGCCAGCCACAGGACCCCCTCCCACCCAGCAATCACTGGGACTTTGGGGGGCCTTTGTGCTTTAATAAAGACAGTATTACCAAGTCGCAAAACTTCCCTCCTTTCCAAGCTTCCTTGCTGCCAGGGTTCCTGCTAAAGGTGAAGCCCTGTCATTCAAGGCCAGAGAAAGGGCTGAATCAAGATGCTGAACTCTTTTGACTTAATGTCACAATCTACCGCTCTCCCTAAACCACAGTGGTGTGAGAAGTGCTCCCAACGGTATGGCAGCTTCGGTGTCCTTGGGTTCAGGGCCCCGTCGCAGGGGCTCTCCTGTTTGGCCGCCCAGGCGTTCTGCATGCATCTCATGAACGCTCTAGTTTCCTCTCTGAATGCAGACATCAGTCCCGGCCCCTGGGAGAGTCCTGCCACCAAGGCAGCTCTCCTCTCGCTTGAGACTGCAACAAAGGCCACTTGAGGGCCCAAAGACAGCGCTGCCCAGTTCCTTTCCTGGGCCTGTCCTCTGCTCTTTCACACATCCCTTCCTTTTATTTCCCCAGCCCCCCTCTACTCATGCTTTATGCCTCATTGAGCCATTAGACACTTAATAGGGTGCTCCTGTAGAATAAATTTTCTATGTGGAGCTCCTGATGGCTCTCCCCGCTGGTGCTCCAGCCCACCTTGGTGGCAGTGGGGGAGGGGAGGAGCCTCCTGCAGCCCCTCTGAGAAATGCCTCCATCTGCAGATTCAAGACCTGCTGGCTCACCCCATGGTAAGCCATGATGGGCTCTGACAGCATCCCCCCATTGTGATCTTAAGGCTTACACACCATGCACCTTTGTTTTCTCGTCTGTGAAATGGGGACGATCCTCACACCTTCTGCATAGGGTTGTTGTGAGCACTGAATGAGTTAAGGCTTTGGAGCAGGGCCTGGAGGGAAGAAGGCGCCACTCAGGGCTCGGCCTTGCAATGACCATCCTCCAGACGACACGATCTGCTTAAGAGTCCTGTGCCACCTCCAGTTCCTCTACTTGTGGGTGAATGAAGGAAGGGAAAGAAAAAAATCAATTCAAGGCTCTTTGCAGCTGTTTCTGTGTGAGTGTGTCTGTGTGTGTGTGTGTGTGTGTGTGTGTGTGTTTTCCTTGCCTTGGTGTCCTAGAGCTTTGAAAAGAATAAAAACAGAGCCCCAAAGCAGTGAAAAGGCATGATTCTTCTTAAAATCCCAGTTAATCCTGCAGCTTCCTTTAAAGTGGCAATAGGAGGAGGCGGGGAAGGGACCAGAATTGTTTCTGCAGTACCCTCCCCTCCCAGCCACTGCTCTTGGAGACCAGGAAATGAGGGGGAAAAATCCATAAATCATCCACCAAGAGAAGGACAGAAGAAGGAACCAGGCAGTAGGGAGAGCAAGGAACAGAAGCCAGCTGGGGAGGGTATAGGGGCAGAGTTGAGGGACACTCGACTGTCTGCTAGGTGGAGGTGGCTGTCTGCAGAGGGCAGTGTCCGGGCCAAAGGTCGGGTCAGCCGTGCCTGTTCAAAAGGCAAAGGACAGAAAGGTCTCAAAATCTTATATGGAACCAGGCCCTGAAGAACAAGGGTGAAACCCCGAGAGGTGTCTCTGATCTGACCACCTCTCTCCATTCTCCTGCCACCTCCTCCCTGGTCCTATGCTAACAGGGCCACACCCTGCCACAGCCCCACCACTCCCCACCAGTCCATTCACGACAAGCAGCCAGAGCCAGCTTGCAGGGATGAAAAGAGACTGTGTTATCCCTGCTGGAAAACCTGCAGTGGTTCTCCAATGCACTTAGAAAAAATTCAACAATGCCTGACCCCCACCGCTTCCCTTCTGATCTCATGCCACCATCTTTCTCAATCACTGACTTTGCTTTGCCTCACAAGTTCACCAAGTCCTTCCCACTTGAGACTTCACATGTGCCACTCACTGGCCCCGTCCCATCCTTCTCATCACAGACAGAGGCCATCCCTGACCTCTCTGAGGAGGACACCTGCCCTCATGCTTCCCTCTCCCAGCCCCATGCTCCCTCTCACTGTACTTATGTTGCTGGGTTATCTTCATCTCTCTACCCCATGGTAAGCCCCATGGTCTGGTTCACTGGCCATTGAAAAGAATCCCCAGCCTGGTGCCTGGTGTAGCAGGTACACAGTAAACACTTGCTGGGTGAGTGAATGAATAAGCGAGTGAATGAGCAACCTCTCTAGCAAGTGAACATGTGGACATGGGAAATATCCCATTTGGGGCTGGAAGGCTGGAGTGAAATTTTTAAGGATCCTTTAGAAAAGCTCTCCACTGAAAACCATCATGTTGCTTTTTAATATTTGAAATAGCTCACACTTTGGGTGATAGCAATTTACATATTAGCTTCTTGTTAAGTGAGAATTTGTTTGCATAAATTATTTTAATAAATTAGACCATCAGTCCATAAATTTTTTCTATAAAGGGCCGGGTCACAGATATATTAGGTTTTATGGGCCACACTACGGCAATTACTCCACGCTGCCTCCGTAGAAACACAAAAACATCCAGGGATAATATGTGGGTGAATGGATGTGGCTGTGTTCCATTAAAACTTTATTTACAAAAGCAGGCAGCAGACTGGATTTGGCCCTAAAACCATAGTTGGCCAATCCCTGGATTAGATTAAAGCTTACCAAAACCACAAGAGAAGGACACACAGTAATGAAAAGGGTTTTTTTTCTTTTCTTTTCTTTTCTTTTTTTTTTTTTTTTTTGGCTTCAACAAATATGCACAGAGATACTAGAAAAATACCACAAAACATTAATATTGCTGTGCATGCTTTGGCCTAAGATAGAATTTACAATTCTGAATTTATGTGAAATTGTAGTTTCATAGAATATAAAGCATTTCAGTTGTTATCATTCTGCATGTCTGCAATGTTTGTGCAAATGGGAAATTCGAAGGGCAATTTTCATTCTGGAGGTACTAGGGAACTACTGAAGGTTCAATGTTTCTTGAATATGTGGGTGGGAAACAAAAATGGAGAGGACAGGATGTTTTTGGTGTTTTTCTTTTTAAACAAAAATAGACTTGGTCAATAATTGGATGAGAGGTATCCAACATGCCTGAGTGGTTTCAGACCCAGGAGTCCAGGAAAAGGAGCTGGTGACAGGGATGGGCAAGATGGATTCAGTTGATAAAAAAAACAAAGACATAGGAAAATCACAAAGACGTCTCCACTTTCTGGTCACTTAATTTCAATTATCCCCACTCCAATTATCCAAAGTGAAACTTTGCATCATCCAGAAGATACAGTCTGGAAGTTTTCTCCTGAAGAAAGCAAGCACTTTAGAATCCTATGTTTACGCAGGACTTAATACACAATTGAGAAAGGCTTTTTTTTAATAGGAGATTTCTGAAATTTCCAGTAGTGTCTAGAGCAAGAACTAAAAAAACTGCTTCTGAGCGAACAGATTGCTCATCGGACCCCGAGGTTGGGGGAAATCCCATATGCCTAACGTCAAAAGATTGTGAGGCATACTGGGAGGTGCCCAAGGGGGTTCGTGGAGAAGAACATGTGTGGATGTTGTCCTGGCAGGGAGACACTAATGCCAGTGCTTCTAGGACTTCACCTCTGGTGTTGTTATAGCCCCATTTGGGATCAACTTATTCATGACCTGATCCCAAATCCTCACTTATAGAACCACCTGCTGAAAGGCCAGGTCTACACTGTCTGCCTCCCTGAGCAGGTGAAATGCTCACTGAATTGACTTAAAGTTGGGGATATTGTTTTAATATCCCTTGGAGATAGGAGGGGTCTGGGGACTTTTTCTTGAATTAACCAACATTTATTATAAATGGAAATTTGTGCTGAGGCTTGACTACGGGCAGCAAGCTGGAACTTCAGGGAAGAGATGAAGAGGGAACACAAAGCTAGTCGCAGCTGGACAATAGCTGGGAGATGGGTTTCTTCCTATTTGAACAGCCTCGTGAAAAAGGATCTGGCTAGGGTCCCACAGGCCAGGGGCAGGGGTGACCTCTGCCCACTTGGGAAGTTTCAAATGACCCCATGTTTTATTTTTAGCTGTTTTTGTACAGAACACAAAAAAACCTTTGGGTGCTGGGCTCGTCTCCAAAGTGAAGCAAGTCGTAAACAGGAACAAAAGTGCCAGATTCTCCCCCGAAAAGCCTACCTATCAATTCACGGACTCGGGGTTTCTCTAAACTGCCAGATGTGCCCCCACGGAACCTCATCATTCATAACAAGCTGAGAAACTGGGGACCAGGCTCTCACTCCTGGCCTGACACTTATTCACTATGTGACCTCAGGCAAGCCCTTCCACTCTCTGAGCCTCAGTTTCTTCATCCATAAAATAAGGGCAGAGGTGAACCAAACCATTTCTAAGGATTCTTACAGCTCCAGCAAACTGCATCTCATCCAGGATACTAATGCTGGCCTTGGGCACAGGACACCTGGAGGAGAAACCCAGTCTTCAGGAAAATACTTACTTGGTTCATCTGGTTTCAGCATTTCTCTTAAGAGCACCATTTAGAAAGAGCTGCAGCCAATAATCATTGAGCACCTACTATGTGCTATCTCATTAAATACCTCTTCATAACCAGTCCATAAGAAAATCACCATAGTCCCCACATCACAGATGACAGGTATGACAGTATATCCAGGACACGCACTGCATGGTCCCCAACGCTGGAAGTTAATCCGAGTCTTCTGCTTCCTACCAGAGGGTCCTTGAGCAAATTATTGATCCCTCCATGCCTCAGTTTCCTCATCTGTAAAATGGGGATAACGACAGCCCCCATCTCATGGGGCTGTTCAAAGCCTAAATGGAGCAGGCATGAGAAGCACAAAGGAAGCACTCATAAATATTAACCATTACTACTGATAATTATCATACTGCCATCACTACCACTCCTACCAGAGATGACAAAAACGAGGTTCAGGGAAGATGTGTGAAAGGACACCACTCAAAACAACACAATGTTCTACATCTTAATTGAGAGTCCAGGGGGAGGCAAGGAGGGAGTAGCCTGGGGTCAGTGTTGAGGCAGGGTCACCATGCAACGATGGCCAGGCTGCCCACCCCCCCTTAGCCCCAGGTTCTCCACTGGTAAGGTAGAGGCAGCAGCTCACCAGGCTGTGAGGATCTGTAGCTCTTGCAAGATGCCAGGGAGCGGAAAGCAGTGGATAAGTGTTCACTCCCTTGCCTTCCCCATAAACCTCTTGTGAAATCTCTGAGATCATAGCTGTCGGCCCTTCCTCGAACTCAGTTCTTTGCATTAGAATTCTCCAGCGCTCAGACTGAATTGCCCAGTCAGCAGCGAAGGGCCCCACTATGGGACTGAGTCTTCTCCTGCTGGCTAAGCGAAACTGCACTGCTGTAGCCCACAGTCTGGGGCCTGCAGCTCAAGGCCATACGAGGTCCTGGAACAGCCCAACCATGTCCATACACAAGCCTCGTGCAGGCAACCTTTCCTGTACCCACGCACAGCCGCCACCCCGCCAAGCCCCACAGGTCTCTGTGTCAATTCCCAAGAGGTGGTAACCATAGCAGAATTAGTAATAATACCAACCATGATACCTCCTCCCTTCTCTTCACGGTTCATGAAGCACTTTCATATATTGTCTGGGTAGGGTAGAGGCTGTGTTTTATTCATCTTTAGAAACCTGCTGAATAATGCTAAGTATATAGTAAATACTCAGAAACAACGACTTGAATTATCTTTATAATGAGATTTTTAAAGATTGCCACTTAGTCAGCATTTACTATTAGTTACTCTCTCTGTTGAGCATGGGCCATACTCAACTCTCCTTGCATTTCATCCTCACAACCACCCCATGTGGTGGTAAGCTCACTTATCAATCACATCTTACAGAAGAGGAAACTGAGGCTCAGAGAAGTTGAGCGACATGCCCAAGGTCACGACTAGAGAGTGACAGACCTGGGGTTTGAATCCTTGCTCTTATACCCTCCAGCTTTTTTCCTGGAAGAGGCAGCAAGGAAGATGATGAGAGACTGTGTGAGGAGTCTGAAGAAGTAGATCAATAATGACACAGTTTTATAGTTGGAAAAAGAAAAATCCTATTTTCTTCATGATACAAACTACAAAAAGCAAATATAAGCAAAATCACTTTGGCTGCAGGGACATGAGAATCTCTGCTCTACTTTCAGCGGTCCCTCTGCATCTGTGTGACTGTTTTAAGTGCACCCTCAGCTTCCAGATAGCCCGTAGCACGGAGCACCTTGGCTTCCTTCCTGCAGATCCACCCACCTCAAACATTCTAGCAGTTTCTTCTTCATCCTACCCACCACTGTGGGAGCTGAGGGGAACATCTTTTGGAAAAGGGCCCAGAATTGTTAAGTTCCTGTTTCCCTGGAGGTTTTATCTCCAGCAGCAGCCCCAGCCAAGAACTTAGAGTTTATGAGCAATGGCCTATGGGAAGGAGGCAGGCAAGGAGGAATGTGGTCAGTGCAACCCAGGCATAAGAGATGCTTCATTTCCCCCTTTTTTGTAAGAAAAAAATGAATAGCAAAATGAGGAAACCATTGGCATCAACACTCAGCCACAGGATTGGGGGCGATAGGGAATGGTGGGGACTGTGGCCAACCAGAGCTCCCTGGAAGGAGGTGGCAGCTGCTCAATTCAAACAGATGCCGCTGTGTGGGCAGGCAAGTCCAGGGTTGCCAAATCTTACTTTCCAAGGGATGCCAGAATCAGATTTCTTTTTTCCACATGAAATATCCTGATTTTTAAATGTTGTCAACGAATTCTTCCCCTCCCCGCCTTTTTAAAGTAAACACAGAAGTGAGTTGGATTTGGCTGCAAGTTTCTAACCTCTGTACTGATCCTTGCAGTGCACAGCATTTTCACTCCCCAAATGTCCCCGTGGTCCCCTCTGCTTCCCAGCCCCTGTGCAGTAGGTGACACCGTGTCTCAGGTAGGTGACACCGTGTCTCAGGTTCTGGCCAACAGCCTGTGAGTGGAAGAGCCACGTGTAACTCCCAGACCATGGCAGTTAAAAGCTAGCCTCCTCCAGTTTCTCTTCCCTGGTGAGGCAGCAACCCGGGAGACTGCATGGTGCAGGTGACACAGCAAGGCTGCAAGATGAAGCAGTTTCTCTTTCCTCCAGACTCCAGGTGAGGGAGGAATACACCCCTGAGATCTTGGGGTCTGTCAGTGGAGGCAGCCAGCATCACCTGCCCTCATGCACACCTAGAACCCCTGTCTTCATTACCAAAGAATCCTTGTAGTAGTTCAGCATTTCCCAATTTTCAAAGCACTTTAACCCCCTTACCTTGTATAACTCTCAACTCAATAAGACAGACAGGGCAAGGCTTTATTATTTCATAGACGCGCAAACTGAGGCTCAGAAGGTAAAATTGAACTGTCCTAAGGTGGGCGGCCAATAAGTGCTGAGGGTGGGTAGAGCTCACTCTGGTCCAGTGTTCCTCCCACCTCCCAACTTAAGTGCTAGCCTCTGCAACATGAACTCCCCATTATTCTCTGGCTCATCTGTGAGCTCGTGCTTTCCCCTGCCACAATTAGCTGCTTGAAGATTGACCTCTTACCTTTCCTGTAGACTTGGTCCCCTTCCAGATACAGAAGTAACAGATGGTCCAGGCTGCCAGGAGACACAAGGCCAGCTCCCAGCGAAGGTTCCCGATGTGCTCGATCCCATCGGAGATGGCCAAGACCCGGCGCCTGCAGAAGGTAGGGTGGAGAGTCACTGGGGCTGGGGCTGGGGCTGGGGCTGGCCCATCTTCAGCAAAGCTAGTGCTGCAGAGGAGCAGGGATTGGCCCATGTGCTCATTCACCCATGTCCACCATGGGCCAAATGTCTCCTCTGGGGAGGACATGGGGCCTCCGAGAGGAACAAGACGCAGCCCTCTGGACCTTGGATCATGGATTCACTCTCTGGGGGAAAAGATAGGCAAGTCTGCAAATGTAGTACAAGAACAGCATGGAAAGGGCTCCGATGGAGGATGCATCCAGCCTACCTTGGGGTTCCCAGGAGATCATATTACCAGCCATAAACATCCTATATTCCTCCCTGAAGGGAGCCCCTACATCCTGCCCTGACAAACTTGAGGGGGGCCATAGGACTTGCTTTGACCATTGTTTGACCAACAATAAAACACGTGCCATTGCAGATAGAAGCTTCCAGAGACTGGGGGTATGGTTCTCCATCATCTCTTCTCCCTAACTCTGCTGTCATTACAGAAGCATGTGTCAAGACAGAGCCTTGAAAAACCTGAGTTCCTGAGTGACCACCTGCTACTGTGTCAGAGACATAGTCTGAGCAGGAAATAACTTTGTTGCTTGAAGCTGCTGAGCTCTTTGGGGACATTTGTTACTGCAGCATAACCCAACATATCCTGACTGCTAGAGCGGGTCAGGGAGAGCTTCCTGAAAGAAGTGATATGTGACCCAAATTGTGAAAGGTAAGTGGAATTTGGTCAGAAGAAGAAGGAAGTGGAGATGGTTTTAGGTGGAAGGAATGGCATGACCAGAAGTAGAGGATGGTGTGCTTTGGGAACAGCAAGCTGGGGTGCAGGGATCAGAAGGAAACAGCAGGAAAGGTAAGCAGAGGTGGTACCAGGGGGAGCCTTGACTATCATGCCAAAGGGTAGAGGCTTCCCAGAGGGCCCAGGCCACAGGACAGGGAGGACTCTGGGTGAGCTAAGCTAATGCCACCAGGCTCACTTCCCTCAGAACCCATCAATTCTTCAGAGCTGACGCAGGCCTGGCTCTCAGAGCCCATGCCTGGGGTTTGTGTTCCTTTAAAGTCAAACTCGCCACGCTCCATATTGTGCAGAACTATGGCACCAACACAAACCCCCTCTCCAAGCTTGCTCCACGAATCCCATTCCGGCTGCCAAACCAACCCCCACCAGACCATGCCAGTCGCCTCGGCACTCTGGGAACGTCCTTTGAGAAAGGAGCTCCCATCCCACCAAGCATGAAAGCCACCCTCAGTGTCTGTCTCCCTGGGAATCCGCTCAGGGCCTGATTCTGCATTAATTACTCAATGACACCAATTAGCACTGGTCTACAGGCTCCCTCCAGCCCCAGCCCCGCCAGAGAAATCAGGCAGGCCCCCAAACAAAATCAGACTGTGTGCAGTCATAGATTTACTCAAAAGGAAATCAGCTTTCATATCCTTAGCCAGGAGAAGTGGGAACATCCACTGAAATACAATACACATTTACTGAGCACCTACTAGGTGCCAGGCACTATGTCAGACCCTAGGATAAAAAAGATAAGCATCATACGGCCCTTGCTCTCTACTAGAATAAGGTGGACCAAAAAAAGGTCCCAGTTGGCAGCCATTTAATTATAATAACAATTGTTACTTTATTTGCTTCTTATGTCTTAGCAGTCTCTGGCTTTAATTCATTTTAAAACTACAGGCCTTATTAAATGAGGCCTTTAAGAGAATCTATGAGTATAACAGAGTAGCATGTCCCCGAGCATGATCCCTAGGCATGATCCGTGATTCCAAAGGTTTGCCAGAAATACAAACCTTTCTGCACCCCCACCAGACCCACTGGGTCCCAACCTTTGCAAAGTGGCTCCCAGGGAGCTGCACTTTGTGATTTCCCCTAGGAGTTCTCATACACAGTAAGGCTTGAGCACCACAGAAGTAGAGTTTCTTGGTAATGAAGAAGTGATCTCCAAATGCCACCCGAATCATTTTTAAACTTATTTATTTTGGAGGGAGGAGGAGAGGGGTTTGAGGGAGGAAGTCATGGATCCCTTGAGAAGTTACCGAAGGGATGGACTTTCTCCCCAGAGAAACACACTGGCTCCCAAAATGCTGCAGGAATTTCAGGTACCTACTGGCTCTCCTTTGCCCAGATTAAGAGCTGTGTGGGCTTACCCTGCCTTACACACGGCCACCCAAAGCATCCCCAATCCCCATCAGCTGGTGAACTACAAGGGACAACCCAGAGCTGGAAGGAATCGGGGCTGCTGCTGACAGAAACAGCCCAGGTGTACTCTGCACCAGCCCACTCGAGATGCTGAGCTTGTCACTGGAGGAACACACGAGGTCCCTACTGAACCGGGGTGTATGCACGCGTATGCACACGCACACATGCATGTACACACACACACACATATACACGCACACACACACATGCCTACTTGTTGAAGTAGTTGTTTTCGGAACCTGGGACCTGAAAACTGGAACCCGCATGGGGACAGAGGGAGAAAGCGGGGCAGGCCCGCCAGGCACAAGCTGGCTCAGATCCCCTCTCTTCCACAATGTGGATGCTGCAAACTTTTGAGTCATGCAGCCTGCTCCGGCACCCTCTCGCTTAATTGAACAATCTAATTCCCAGAATGGGAAGCAGATTACTAAAAGCTACAGAGGATGAATTGCTCTTTTGTTTTACCAGACACTGTTTGAAAACATCCTCAAACTATTTTCCTCAGGTTTTACCAACGCTGACTTCAACTAGGAATGGACCTTTGGTTTCTAAAGGAGAGGGAGCTCAGGGGCCAGGTTCTCAGCCTGTAGGGCAGTGGGGTTGTTTTGAAACCCACAAGGGCAGCCTTTGAGAGGATGGGGGCTGGGGCACTCAACTCCGGAGACTTGGAGAAGGCACAGCTCTTCCTGGGAAAAAGCTTTCTTAATGACCCTCCCCCATGAAACGCTGGGACAGAAGAAAGGTCTGAATAAGGAAGAGTTTGCTGCCAACACCCTGGCCAAAAAGGACCCAGAGACAGACCTCCCCCGACACTGTTAAGGGAGCGGGAAATGCTAAAGCCTAGATGGGTCTCTGCAGAGGGATCCGTTTACATGAGTAATATTTAGTGTGTACCTACTATGCGCCAGGCCCTACAGCAGATTCTTCACGAAGCACCCTTTTCAGGCCATAGTAGAGTAGTATATCTGGAGCTTTCCACCCAGAAGCTGCTCAAATCCCAGCCCTCTCCTTACCAGCTGCTCCACCTCGGGGAAGCGGCATCACCTCTCTGAGTCTCAGCTTCCTCATCTGTAAAATGGGAATAATGATACCTACCTTCAATGGCTTTTCAAGCATGAATGCATCTAACCCTCCCCCACAGTCCTTGAGATGAGCACAGTTATCATCACCATTTCAAAGACAGCGAACCTGAGGTGTAGAGAGGCGAAGTAACTTGCCCAAACTCACATCCTCAGCAAGAAACAGAGCTTGGATTTGAGCCCCGGGATCTTGGCTCCAGAGCCCACACTTTCAGCTTTGATTCCTCCATAACCCTAGCATCACCCACCACTTTCCTTTCTTAACAAATTAAAGCTACAGTAAATGCACACCCCAAGGCTGTCTTACATGTCTTTGTGTACTACGAGAGAGGAGTGTACGGAACATGGCATTCACGCATTCAGTAATTTATTTAAACAATACTTACGAAAGCATCATCGGTGTGCCAGACACGGAGCTAAGCCTGGGGGTCTTTAAAGAGCCCGTGGTCTAGTGGAAAAAGCAGATAAGGAAACAGCAGCACATGGAGAGGATGGGCACAGAGAAAGGTGGGGGAAGCTCCCAGGCACAGCAGGAGACCCTTGTGGGGATCAGTATCAGAGTGGAGGTTTGGCGGTCCTGAAGGGTAGGAGGAAAGTTAGCAAAGAAGAGGGGGCATATGCAGGAGAAAGGCCCCCAAGGGCAAAATCCAGGAGGCTGGGAAGAACACAAGGCCAAAGAAGGGTACGGTGGGCTAGGTGAGTGCAGCTTGGGCTGGGTGAGAAGTAGGGTGAGGAGGCGGCCACGGGGGGAGCAGGGGCTAGACTGTGAGCCTTGCTGAGGGGCCAGGGCTTCTTCCTGTGGGTGACAGAAGCCTAGGGAAGTGTTCAACAGGGTGAGACCCCATCAGATGTGCGTTTTAGAACACTGTGGCTGCCATGGGAAGAATGAACGGTCAGGGTGGGGCAGAGGAGTCTGCCTCCGTTTGAGCAAGCAATAGGGAAGGAAATAGTCCTAGAGAGGAATGGGTGGCTGGAGAGCAGCAGAGGAACAAGGTGACTGCCTGGGGCAGCCAGCGGCAGGAAAGAGCCAGGGCTAGGCGGACACCAGGTTCATGCCACGGATCCTTGGATGGGTAGGGTGGGTCTTTAGGCTGAGCAGGAGTGAAGTGGTGCTTGGAACAGAGGAAGAGATGATGGCCAATTATTCTTTTAGATAAGATGATGTGGAGCTGTTGGCAAGACACTCAGGTTGCTGCAATGCCCAGAGGCTACTGGGTCTCTGAATGCCACCCAGAAACGACATGCAGACAGGGAATTCATACCTGAGCCCTCAGCCTTCAGAGTATCCCGGGAGACCTGGAGAAGGGGGAAGATGGGGCCTACAACCAAGCCCCCAGAACCCCAACATCTTAAGGCAGCAAAAGGAAGGGAGTAGCCCTTGGAGAAGCAGGGAAGGAGTGGGCAGAAAGTCAGGGGAGCAACCCAAGGAGGGGGTATCCTCAAGGCAGAGGAAGGGGCATCTCCAGTAGGCAAGTAGCTGACCTGCAAAGGCTGCAGGCCAGCCTGGTGAGAGGGCAATGCCTGCAGGACTTGGGACCAGGAGTGGGGAGGCCCGGAGAGCCACTGTTTGATCTTAGAGTAGACTGGGTCGGGGGCAGATGAGAGGTGAGACCCTGAGCCACGTGGCTCCTTCAGGAAGTTTAGCTCCGATGAGTTAGGAAGAGGTGGCAGCAGCTAAAGGGGCCACAGGGTACAAGGGTTGTTTGATCCACATTTGTTTTGCTTTCAGGTTGGTATAACTGGGCTAGTTCACCAGAAAGATATGGAAGGAGGGAGAAATTTCAGAAACAGGAGGGAACAGGGGATAAGAGAGGAGGAGAAGAAGTGAAGGCCCTTATGATGGTGGAAGGCAGAAAATCCATAGGTGGAGGTGTTAGGCCAGCCAGGCATGGAGATGTCCTTTCTACTCAACAAGAGGGAAGGAGTGGGGGAAGCTAAGAGGGTGGCTCAAAAGCAAACTACATCCTTCCTTGTTAAGAGACTTGGAGGAAGGAGCGGAACTGGGAGGAGATGGCAGTGGTGAGTACTGTGCTCAGCACCACCTGACACCCTCCCCCATCTCGCTTCATTCAGTCTTCATGGCAACACCACTGCTGGGGCATGATTATATCCATTTCATGGATGAGGAAGCTCAGGGAGGTGAAGCAACTTGCCCAAATTGAGTCTTTTTTTTTTTTTTTTTTTTTTGAGACAGAGTCTCACTCTATAGCCCAGGCTGGAGTGCAGTGGTACAATCTTGGCTCACTGCAACGTCCACCACCCGGGTTCAAGTGATTCTCCTGCCTCAGCCTCCTGAGTAGCTAGGACTACAGATGCCTGCCACCATGCCTGGCTAATTTTTGTATTTTTAATAAAGACAGGATTTCACCATATTGGCCAGGCTTGTCTTGAACTCCTGACCTCAAGTGATCCTCCTATCCTGACTTCCCAAAGTACTGGGATGACAAGTGTGAGCCAACCATGCCCTGCCCCAGACTGAGAGTTGAAACCAAGTTTTTCTGATGCCAAGAATTTCTGGCTACACCAGAAAGTGAGCCCAAGGTTGAGAGGGTGTCTCTCACTCAGGGCTTCTCCTGTGCCTGATGGTCAAAGGACAGTGGCTGGAATCCCATGTCTGTTCCCTCTGGGCAGCTCACATACACACAGCTGCTGAGTCTGGAGAGAAGGAAACAGCCTCCCACCTGAAGCTTCCGGCTCCCAGCACAAGGGCTGCTTTGCCCAGAGAGCAGAGCTGGAGCAGAACTCCCTCCAGCCTGGCACCCAGGAGGGCCACGTGGGAACAGCTCCCAGCCCAGCCTGGGGTGGCCTCATCTTTATGTTGTGCACGGAGCCGGCAAACAGATCACCTTTCTTTAACCTGCCACCGAGGAAAGTGCTGCCAGGGCCCTGGAGACCGCCCTAAAAGCTGGCGCTGAGGGGCTGAGCTATAAATAGCCCTGCTGGTCTCCCAAAGCAACAAACACACAAACCAAAAAAGGCCCATCACCAAAACAAATGTGCTTTCCTGGCCCCCGCAGGGGAGCTGGCTGCTGCCTTGGGGAGTCTGCTCTCACTTCTCCAGGAAGAAAGAAGTACAGTCCCCTGCACTCTCCACATTCACGGGGGACTCCGACAGAGTCCACAGCAGGGGCCCCTAAACCAAGCCAGGGACTCAGCCAGGCCTCCTCTGCAGGAATTTCAGGCCTCTGCATCACACACTCATTCAGTCCACGCTACAGTGATGAATAAGCAGGCTGTTCCACCTTAGGGAACTTACTGTCTAGGGGTATAAAGGTATCAACAAGGATAGTTACAGCTTGCAATTCGCACCTGCTCGTCATGCCATGTGTAAAATCTGATCTGACCTTCTCTGCATCTTCTCAGGTGAGGACAGCTATTATTCCCACTCTACAGATAAGGAAAGTGTGGCTCAGGCAGGTGACATGCCCAGAAAGTGGGGACAGATCTTGAAGCCATATCGGTTCAATGTCAGAGGCAGAGCTCAGAATCACTGCCCTGTCTTGGGAAAGGTGGGGAAGTGTGTGATTATGGGTGTCAGTGGAGCCAGGACCCTGGGGAGCCAGGGAGTGCAATCAGGGACCGACATAGGCCTAAGGGGTCTGGAGCTACCTCTCCAATTCCCTCTGTCCCTGCAAAATCCTACTCTTTGTCCACACACCAGACTCCATCAGTCCCCAAACATCCTGCACTTCCTCACATTGCAGCATTCACTCCCGTGATTCCCTCAGCTGGGAACATCCTTCCCAATTCTCCCCAGCTATCTATATTCTAACCATCCTTCAAGCACCAGCTCAAATAACACTAAGCCTCACAAGTGCTTCCTTGGTCCCCACCCCAACCCCAGGACCAGCCCCTTCTGCCATTCACACTAAGCAAATGAGCACCTCACTGTGTACCAGGGACTTCTAGGCCAGAGCTCAGCAAGCTTTTTCTGTAAAGGGCAAGGCATACAGTCTCTGTCCGAACTATTCTCTATTCCTGCAGGGTGAAAGCAACCACAGGTCATTTGTAAATGAATGGGTGTGGCTTTCTTCCAATAAAACTTTATTTACAAAAACAGGCAGCAGCTGAGATTTGGCCAGTAGTTTGCTGACCCCTGTCCTAGGCTAATGCTTCCCAAAGAACACTAATCCTCCAATGTCCTGAGTTCCCAGGTCAGGCTGGGCTCTCATTTGAGAAACTACTGCACGCTAGAGTTTCTTAGAGATGTTCATTGCTTAGCAGAATATTAAAGGCTCTGAGAAGTCCTGAAACAACATTTGCATAGCTTTATCTAACTCAATGTTTCTCAAATTTATTGAGAAGTGTTCCTCATTGAAATGAAAATTAAAACCACAAGATATACCACTTCACACCTACTAGGAGAGCTATAATCAAAAAGTCAGACAACAACAAATGTTGGTGAAGATGTGAAGAAATGGAACCCTGATATATTACTGGTGGGAATGCAAAATAGTTCAGCCACTTTGGAAAGCAGTTTGGCGTTTTCTTAAAAAGTTGAACACAAAACCCAGCAATTTCACTCCTGATATAAGCCCAAGAGAATAAACATATGTTCAAACAAAAATTTGTACACAAATGTTCATGGCAGCATTTTTCGTAATAGCCCAAGGTAGAAACAATCCAAATGTTCATCAACTGATAAATGGATACACAAAATATGGTCTCTCCATGCAACAGTATTTTATATAGCTACAAAAAGGAATGAAGTACTGATTCATGCTACAACATAGATAAACCTTGAAAGTGTTATGCTACACGAAAGAAACCAATCACAAAAGACCACAAGTTGTATGGTTCCATTTGTATGCAATGTCTGAACAAGGCAAATTCACAGAGATTAAAAAAAAAATAGCTGAGTGTTGCTTGGAAGTGGGAATGGAGATTAATGGTGAATGGGCAGAGAGCTCTTATTCGGGGGATAGAAACACTCTAAACTTGTATCGTGGTGAGGGCTTCACACTTGGTAAATTTACTCAAAACTGTACACTTAAGAGGAGTGCATTTTATGGCATGTAAACTACAATAAACTTTCTAAAAAGTTAAGAAGGAAGGGCTGCCCTCTCCCATCCCTGTTTCTGCTTTTCCAAAGCAATACTTCCTAACATCCTGGAGAACACACACTTGGGAAGGCGTGTCAGGCACTTTTGTGTGTTATCTTGCACACCCATTGTTCAGAGGAAACTCAGGCTCCACAGAAATAGCTACCTTGTCCAAGATCACAAAACCGGTAGGTAGCAGAGCCTGGTCTTGAACCTGTTCCTTGATCCCAAGTTTAATGCCTGTGCTGCCCCTCTGTGGCTGGAGGGCGAGACTGAGGGCAGCAGGAGGGAGTGCAGGGAGGAGAGTGAATCTAGAAGTGGGGACTTTCCAGAGGAGCAGGAACCCAGGGAAATGCCTCAAAACTTAGGCCTTACAGGGAGAAGTGAGCAGAGGTCCTGAAGGTCAGGAGGCAGAGTGCATAAGGGGAAGGTGAGAGATGGAGGAGCTGCTGCAGCTGTGAGGAATCCACCACGGGTTATAACGCAGCCATTCTCACTTGCAGAACGTGGATCCTACGTGGCAGGAAGGGCCTCCCCCACCCCACGGCTGGGGTCCGGGTCCTCAGATTCCTGCCCCTTATTCCTCCTCCCAGGACTCAAGGAGCTCAAAAATGCCACCCAGGTCACGGCTGCCCCACAGGTTCCCCACACGTGCCCAAGGGGAAGCAAATCTGCATTCAGGAGCAGCCAGAAGCTCAAAGCTGGCCCACCTGTGCCCTGGCCCCTCCGAAGTGGTCTGCATTAAGGATTGCAAGAAGCCACTGTGTGCACTGGATGGGTGGTGGCCAGGATAGGCATGAGAGCATCAGGAGCAGCCCTGCACAAGGAGGTCAGAGCGGGGAGTGGATGTCTGGTCCCAGTCTGGGTGCATCCCACTGGGAGACCACAGGTGGTCACCTGTTTTTGGAATGTCACTTCATCCACCTCAGCTCTAAAATGAAAGTGAGGATGGGAGGTCTGTGGAAGGGGACTGGATTGTGAGGAGTTACCGCTGACCAGCAATGTCACACTGTCTACAGCTCACTTCATGCCAACTGCACTTTTAAGTGCTGTCTATTTACACCCATTCTACAGAGGAGGAAACTTGAGCTTCGGCATTACCTGCTCAGGGTCCCAATTCCTAAATGAAAAGGTCACGTTGCCCCAGCTCTGGTGCTTCTCCCCGATCCTG
This sequence comes from Chlorocebus sabaeus, assembly GCF_047675955.1. Classification (NCBI taxonomy): domain Eukaryota; kingdom Metazoa; phylum Chordata; class Mammalia; order Primates; family Cercopithecidae; genus Chlorocebus; species Chlorocebus sabaeus. The sequence goes on from NC_132925.1 coordinate 53,678,675, forward strand.
CATGTCTTCCATCTGCCCCTTAGTGAGAAGAGTGCAAAGCACAAGCAAGGGATGTGTGTGTTTGGGAGTGCATGTGTGACCGTGGAGAGTTTTATATACTTCCTCATCGTTTTATTAAAAACAACCTAGTCAAGTTATTCTGCTCCTGACCCTGAATTAAATCATTCACTCATCAGTGCCTTGTGCCACTGGCTGGAGGGCCACATGTCACACACTAGAGGCCAGCATCAGTTGACAACTCATCACCACAGCAAATTAGAGTCAGGACGGGTCCTGACTCTAAAGCCACTTCCTAAAGAAACCCTCTGACACCCAGGAAGTACCCAACCCACGGGGCTTACATTGTTGCTGCTGGATGCTGAAGGCTTCTGTTAAGCCATTCCTCATGAGTTTCTTCCTTCATCCCTTCCTCCCTTTTCCTATCAAATATATTCCCCATCTGCTGAAAAACAAAAAACAAAAAAACAAAACAAAAAAAAAACTTCTTTCCAGAGCCTGAGTCCATGGGGCTGCAGAGAGGCAGCATACAGCAGTCCAACTCTGCACCTGGGATAACGCAGGCAGCTGACCATATTTCACACACAGGAAGAAGCCTGGAACGGCGGAGAGATGCAGGTGGCTGGGTTTCAGACCAGCTCGGGCTCTGGCCCACCATGAGAGGCATTTTGGTCAGGTCCCTTAGTATCTCACGTCCTCAGAATCCCCCGTGTGAGATGAGAACTCAGATACTGATACCACATCATTTATAACCTGGGTGGATGGGTTAAATGAGGTCATGTGCTTAGAGGGCCCTGTGCAGGGCCAGGGTATACAGTAGGTGCTTAGTAACCAAATGTGACTTCCTTTTCTCTACTGCACCCATCAGGATGTAGAAAGAACCTCAAAAAAAACTCTTGCAGTTCAGTAAGTTGCTGCTTCCTGTTCTATACTGTAAGACATCTAGTGTGAAAAATACAAATACCCATCTGGCTAATTTTATACACAAATATGTTTACTGTAATGATCAAGAACTAATAATAACAGGCGACCACAGCTATTCAGTATTTATTAAGCCCAATTACTACTAGTAGTGCTATAACAACAATTATTCCCATTTTGCAGACAAAGACAGTGAATTGCAGAGAGATTTAAGCAACAAGTGGAAGCAGCAGGATTCAAATTCTTGCTTTCTGGCACCAAAGCCCAAGTCTCTAGGTCCCCACACCACACCACAGCACAGCACTTTTAAATAGCGTTTCAACAACTGTGCATACAAGCAGATCCTTGATCCTCGGCTGAAGGGCTTTCAGTATAGTATTCGGATGGTGTCATCACTAGAAGCATTAATTGGTCCTTCTGGGGAGGTGTTCTGGGCAAAAGGCCATCCCTGGCATTGATGGTTTAAGGCAAATAGACCTTGGGTTCTCCCTCAGGCCTCCACCCCTTACACTTAATTGGCAGTGGGCCAGGCTTGGTGCCTCATGCCTGTAATCCCAGCACTTTGGGAGGCCAAAGTGGGTGGATTATCTGACGTCAGGAGTTTGAGACCAGCCTGGCCAACATGGTGAAACCCCAACTCTACTAAAAATACAAACATAGCTAGGTGTGGTGGCGAGTGCCTGTAACCCCAGCTACGTGGGAGGTTGAGGTGGGAGAATTGGTTGAACCCAGGAGGTGGAGGTTGCAGTGAGCTGAGATCGTACCATTGCACTCCAGGCTGGGCGACAAGAGCGAAACTCTGTTTCAAGAAAACAAAAAAACAAAAAACAAAAAAACAACAACTTAATTGGCAGTGGAGAAGTGCTTCTTGGTGCCTGGCAGATATGGGTCCTGGCTCTTGCTTCAGGGATGGCCACCAGGGTGGGTCTGGCTGGGACAAGGGAGTGGAATTGCAGACTTGGCATGCCCCTCCCTACTTCAGCAGCTTGGAAACCCAAATCCTGTTGTATGCTGTATTTTCTTCCTTTACTTAAACCTACTTCCTACATTTTCTACAAAAAAGGACACAGATCACTTTTGCACTAAAGAAATCAAATGTCCACTGGAAAACCTGTTTCTATGAAAGGGAACCGACGGAAGAGGAGAATTAAATTTCTGAACCTGGGAACTTGTATGCTTTGACAGACAGGGCAAAAAGGAGAGTAAGAGGAGTGGTACCAAGAGTACAGGGAAATATGGGCAGGAGGAGACTCAATCGTGAACAGAGTTCTCTCTTAGGGAAAAGGGCTAGGGGAGACACATTTATAGGTTATATTTAATCTGACATGCAAACGTATACCATTTATATGTCTATTGTGTTTTCACTGCTTACAACAATAATCACCTTTTTTTTTTGTGAGATGGAGTCTTGCTCTGTTGCCCAGGCTGGAGTGCAGTGGCACGATCTCAGCCCACTGCAAGCTCCACCTCCCAGGTTCACGCCATTCTCCTGCCTCAGCCTCCTGAGTAGCTGGGACTACAGGCGCCCACTACCACCACACCTGGCTAATATTTTGTATTTTTAGTAGAGACGGGGTTTCATCATGTTAGCCAGGATGGTCTCGATCTCCTGACCTCGTGATCTGCCTGCCTCGGCCTCCCAAAGTGCTGGGATTACAGGCATCAGCCACTGCGCCCGGCCAATAATCACCATTTTTACCATCAGTTAAATATTCAACAATTAGAATAAGAAGGTCACAACACCCTGTTAGGGCAACAAAGTGTTGATCTGGCTTTGCTTTGGTGAATTGGTGAATCTCCTGAGAGTACTGCATGTGGTGCAAGCCCCCACTCAGCACAAGTCTGGTATGTGTCCTCAATGGGACCTCTTCCTGTTCCCCCGAACCCTAACCAAGGATCCCCAGCGCCTCCCTGGTGTGGGGAGGAGTAACAACGGCCCTCTCCTTGAGAGAAGAGATCCTCTGTGGGGCAGCTGGTTGGTGGGTTTGGGGCACCAGGGCTGCTTGGGGCCACTAGGAGCCAAGAAGCTGGTTTTGGGTTCTGGGAAATCCCTCAGCGTTTCCGAAATTATGTTTAGTTAATGGTAAAATTGAATTTTTTTTCTTCTACCTGCATTATAGGCATTAGTTCATTTAAAAAATTAAATGAACTAATATCAAGACAAATGGTAACTAAACAAATAAATACATAAAGATTAACAAGGTGGAAGCTTCTACTAGCTTCTTCTCAACGTCTGCCTACAAACTCCCTTTGTGTTAAAATCTTCCATTCACTGGAAGGAAACAGTAAATGATGAAGCATTCAGAAAGCAAGCTTCATTTTACTTTTCAGGGCTAGATATCTCTGTGGGCCTGTAGGCACATATAGGAGAAAGAACGAACTACTGGTTTCTTCACAATGTCTGCCTACAAACTACTGTAAATGGGATTTGTTACACAAACAGGAGGGTTCATTATGATAAATAACAGCTTATTCACTAACCCTGTGGCTCCTATTTTTTAAATTATGAAATCATGTTCCTAATTTTGTTTCTAGTTAAAAAAGTACAAAGCAAAAAGTAAGTCTCTCTCTATAACCTCACTTGCCCCCAAGTCCCACTCCTGGGTAATCTGTTAATAGTTTCTTATGTATACTTCCAGACATGGTTTATGGTTATAAAGGCGTATACAACACATGTATTACATACGATATCATACACAACATTCTACAACTCACCTTTTTCACTTACTGTTAGCTTCTCTGTGTCAACACATTTTCTGCCTAATTCTTTTTTAGCAGTTGTATAATTTTATCTAATTGGTATCATATTTAAGAACATTTTACATGTCCTTTTTAACTATCATATACAGTGCTGCTAAGGACATGCTCAGGTTCTATGTAACTAGTGAGGTCATATCACGAATAAACTTTAGAAGTAGGATTTGGGGACAAAACTTATGTGCAGCCCCAGTGCTGCAGGTTATTGCTAAATTGGCTTCTGTTGCTGTTGTTTAGAAAAAAAAAAAAAATGGGGCCTTGAGAGTTCAGGCAGATTAAGAGCTGCCCATCTGCCTGCATCAGAACAAGTTCACTGAGGACGCATGAGGTCAGAAGACCTCACAGCAAGTGGGAGGCTATGGAGGAATTAATATATCAGAGAGACCATTCTCTTACTCCCTTCAGTGTATTCTATGGACAAGCATGGTAAGACTGCTTCTACCCTGTCTTTTCCAACAGTGCAGGGCACCACCACCCAGCTTCCACCTCCGCAGGAAGGAGCCTTAGGTTCCTGCACCTGGACCACATCCATGGCCTCCACCTGCAGCCTGGGGAGGCTGCCTTATCCTCAGGCCTGATTACACAACTCTAGGAATAGAACATTTGCAGGCATCCCACAGAATCACTGCAAACCCTTTAGAAGTGTACAGAGGCCCTTCATGCTCTTCTCCAGGCTCTTTGACTGCCTTGCCATTCCCCAAACAGCCTCCCACTATGGGGTCACCACCCCGCTGCTCCCTCGGTCCTGTAGCTCCTGGGACCTCCACACAGCTTGCTCCCTCACTTCTCTCAGTTCCCTGACTGACATGCCACCTCCTCAGAGAAGCCCTCGCTGACCCTCGGACACTTCCTGCCCTCTAACCCTGCTGACTTTTTCTTCAGGAAACTGATCTCAGCTTAATCCAATATTTTCTGCTTATTTGGTTGTTGGTGCTCTCAGATCCGTAAGGATGAGTTTTTGCTTTGTTCATGTTGCATTCCAGAACCTGCAATGAGACCTGACATATAGTAGGTGCTCAATAAAGACCTGTAAGTGCATAGATGCTCTGGCCCCTGCCTGCTCTTCAGTAAAGTCTACCCTTAGCCCCTAGGATCTAAATGCAGTAGCATTGTGGGTAAAATCCATAAGCTGCAACACACAACTTCAGATCTCTGCACTCTTGCTTTTTTTATTTTCTCCACCTGCTATGTCACTTACTCACTCCATAGCCAACCACATGAACTTCTATTCATCCTGCAAAACCCAGCTAAAGTATCACCAACTCCATGTAGCCTTCCCCAAAGTCCAGGTATCCAGGTTTCCCCAGCCTCACTCTGCAAGCCTCCTACAGATATATCTGTTACCTCGTAATTAAAAAACTCTTTTTTTTTTTTCCCTACTTCCCAGCTCCCCCTGCCAGGCTATGTGCTTCTTCAGGGAGAGCCAGTGTCCTCCTCATCTTTCTGGCTACTTATAAGATGTCCAGCACTCAGTATTTACTTAGAAAAATGTCAAAAGAACAATTAGAAAAATGTCAAAAGAACAATTAAGTGAAGAAAAAATGCACTGAGAAAGCTCACCATGCCTACTGTGAGGGGAAAACAAGGCCTTGCTTGATGAGCCTTCTCTAAAGAATCTTAAAAAGAATCCACACAGACTTGTAGAGATCTGGATAAAGTCTCCTGTGTAAAAACAGCTACTATTTATTAGCACTTACCACATGCTAGGAGTTTTGTAAGCATCATCTCATTCCATGCTCTTGACAGCGGGGTGGGTACGTTTACCATATGTCATCCCGTTTTCAGAGGAGCAGACAGAGGCTCTACAGGTTAATCAGGGTCACATACCTGACAGGTGGAAGGGGCAGCTGCTTAAACTGGGCTCTAGAACTTGCCACTAAAATCTGCACTTTAGCTATGGGGTGATGTGTTGGGGGTATGGTGGGGCCAGGTAATCCAAACTAGCAGAACAGGATGTTGCCACACAGCATGCAGTGCTGACCTAGGAAAGGGTCCGAAGGGCACTTCTGATGCTGAATCAGGAGGCAGGAAGGCTACTGTAGGCAAACAGACCAACTGTGCACAGGCCTTGGCAGCTTGGGCCCAACCATGACTCTGTACCTGTAGAGATGGGGCTGGAAGGGACCCTGTGCCTCCAGTAGCCAGAACTAACACAGGCACCCCACTTATGACCCATCAAAGTTCTCAGAATGTGTTTTCTCATTTAATCCTCACAGCAGCCTGGAGAGGTTGGTAAGGCAAGGAACAGAGTTAACCCCATTTCACATATGGGAGAACCAATTGCAAAAATCTATTTACATATTAAAACCTTTCCAAAGAGCTTAAGATGGGCTGGGCTTCCTACAGGAGAAGTCTCATTCATTCAATCTTCATCTCAGCCTTGCAGGTGGGTGTTCAGGTAGGTGTTATCATCATTTCCAATTTACAGATGTGGACACTGAGATCCAAGGGGGTAAGAAACATTCATTTATTCACTCTTCCATTCATTCATTTCAACAAATATTTATTGAGCACCTAGAATGTGCTGGCAAGACAATAATGAACAAAACAGATATCGTCCTTGCCAGCATGGAACTTAAATTCTGATGGAGAAAGAGAATAATCAAATAAATATACAAGGATTTCAGATAATATAAGAACTATTAAGAAAGAGTGATAGGGCATTAAGAAAGCGTGATGGGGTTGAGAGGGACTGGGGTGCAGATTCCATGGGCATGGTCAAGGAAGGCTCCCCATACGACATTGACATTTGAATTAAGACTCAATGGTAAGAAGGAGCCAGACATACAGGATCTGATGAGAAATCTTCTAGCAAAAGGAAAAGCAAAAGCCAAGAGACTGACCCTGGGACAAGGCCCATATATCTGAATATACAGAAAGGAGGACAGAAAGAAGGCCAGTGTGGAGGAGAGTAATGTGCAGAGGGGAAGACAGGCCTGGGAAAGAGGCAGGGAGTCACCCCAGTCCCACAGAAAGAACCAACCGTCACTCTAGTTCCTCTGATCCCAAATCTCATGTCCAAAGAAAATCAGTTAAAACATCCACGTGACTCAAAAATAAACACTAAAAACAAAACTCCTCCAGTGAAGATAAACCAGAAAAATAAGGCCTTATCCTTCTGAATAAATAGAACTGAATACCCTTAGAGCTTAATTTGGGCCCAGCACACAATATGTGCTCAACATGTGCTTGCTGAATGGACGCCGCGCAAAAACAATTTTGGTTGTATACATAGCAAGAATGGAGTTGCTCCCCCAACCCTGGACTAACAGGACTTGGAGGCTTGAGAAAGGGAAGTGAAGATGAATCAATGTCCATCTGATGCCACAATATTGGTTACGCACTAAATTGCATTCAATCCCACCAGAGGGTACAGGCTCAAAATTTAGAACTGCAGACACATTTAGATAAATGCACGGATGCCAGATGCATAATGGGTTACTAAGGGAAACGAGGGTGGCCTAATTTTGAAGCCTGACATTAGGAAGACAAGCAGCCCTGGCCCTGTAGGACCCCCCATAAGAGTCAGAATCCAGGACCGATCTAGGGCCTGAGCTTCTCTTGTGGACTAAGCCAGCAAATTTAATTACATCTGAAAAGGGAATTGACACTTCAAGATGCGGGGTGGGCAGGCCAGGTGCCCATGGCCAAGGCAAAGCCATGGCCAGATGCAGGCAGAGAAGTAGTGCCCTGTAAATGATTTTAAGGCAATCTGTGGGCTTGTCTCACCTCTGCTTCCAGATACTAGAACCTCATCTTCCATCTTTGCTTCCCTTAAATAAGACACCGTGTCTTATGTGTACCAGGAGCTCAGATGTTTGTCAAATGAATGAACTATAATAACAGACAGCCTAGGCAGTCTACTTTGAACAATGTGGCCCTCACTGAAGTCCCTAGAGTTGGAGGCAGTATGAAAAGGACAACAGGATCCCATGAAACCAGACACACAAGGAAACAACAAAGAGAGATGAAGAAATGTTTTTGAGGAAGCTTGATCCAATACTTGAAGAGTGCTGTCACACATAAAAGGAATTAGGTATGCTATGTCAAAGCCCCAGAAATCAACTTTTGGCTGAATTTAAGGAAGAATTTATTCCTAGCAAAATGTTTCCCAGACTGCATTTAGCGGAATGCGAGCATTCAGGGGGTGGAGTACACTGGGGCAGGGTCAGAGAGAGAGAAGGGATTCTAATTTAGTCCATAGGAAAATAAGTTTGGGAATTTGGGTTCAGCAAAGGTAATTGGATATTCTCACTGAATGACACAGCTTTCATCCCTTCTCAAACTCAGGTGGCTCAAAAGCTTTTCATAGGATGATATGAACATCTCACACAATCTCTATATTCCAATCTCAGCTCAGGAGTAAAGAAGAATTAGAGGTGTCTGACAAAAGCATAATTGTATGAAGAGGTGTGTGTCCCACTAGTATTTGAGTACTTTTAGGATACAGGATTCAACACTGCATGGATGATACAGACAGAGATGCAATCTGAATAGAAAACTAGAACCATGGGTTCATTTTCTAATGAACTTTCATCTTGAGTAACCAAGTAGCTGGCAGGATGGTCCATACTGATGAGGATGCAGACAAACTGCCCTTGCCTGCCCTTGGTGTCCAAATAAATGGATAATATGGATATTGCAAAGGGGTCCTGGAATTAATCAATGCTGTTGGGTGAGAGGCTTAATGACAGCATGTGTTCTTGCCAGAGCCCACTTTGACTCTTCTCATATAGTATTTTCTAGGACATATTGCCTGCCTGTCTGCCTTCCTCATCCGTCCATCTAGTCTATAAATATTCACAGAGGACCTTCCATAGCCTGGCAATGATGAGTATAACCAGACAAGGTGCCGCTTCATGACTGCCTATTGGGGAATACAGACAACGAACAAATACGTTATACAAATAATGATTTAATTAAGGTTTTCCATATATGTTACAAAGGAAATGAATGGTGCAAAAACAACAGTAACTAACACAGAGACCTTGTCCAGTCTGGAGTTTCAGGGTGAATTCTCTAAAGGAGCACAGAAACTGTTCTGCAGACCCCCAAATGTGCAGGTCCAATACAAGTCTCTGACATTCTTCCAGGAAACCTCAGCCCAATGAGACTGGGAAAGACCACAAAGGCCCACCCAGCACAGAAGTCTCCTTTCAAGTACAAATCTAATGGATTTGAGACTATGATTCAGTAGGCCTGGGGTAGGTAACCAGGTGATTAAAATACTGCTACTCTGTAGACCACATTTAAGTAGCACTACTCTATAAAGCACTTTAAAAGATATAAACAAATGGAGAACTAGCTATACCATGTCCATAGACAGAGAGGTTGGATCATAAAGATGTCAAATTTTCTCAAATTAACCCATGAGTTCAATAGACTTTTAATCAAAACTCTCACAGAGTTTTTTTTTAAATTGCTGTTCTTGTTTAATTCAACAAACTGATTCTGACATTCATTTAGAAGACTAAAACAATTTTGGAAAAGAACAAGTGAGAGACTTGCCTTACAGGCTCAAGGCTTACAAAAAAACTATAGGTGTGGTATGGGCACAGAGACAAAGAGACCAATGAAACAGAACAGAGAGCCCAAACACAGACTTGTGATTAAAGGAAATTATGTGTAGAAGATGGCACTACAAATCAGAAAAGAATGAATGATCAGTAACTCCTGCTGGGAAAATAGGTTATTTATACATTAAAACCTGGATTTCTACCTAAAACAACATTAAAAACATAAAATTCCAGATGGATTATACTCCTAAATGTGAAAAAAAAAAACAAACTGTAAAACTCTTAGAAGAAACTATGGAAAATTTTTTCAACTTTGGGGTAGGGAAATATATCTTAAATAAGACACCAACTGCGCAAACCCAGAAGAAAAATTGACAAATTCGACTTCAGTAAAATGGAAACTTCGGTATACCGTAAATAACAAAGAAAAGCCACACACTGGGAAAAGATAATATCTAGAATGTATCAACAATTTCTATCTGTAAGAAAAGACAAACAATCCAAATAGAAAATAATATAAACCTGAAGTTCACAGGTACAGAAATCAAATAGCAAAAAACAGACAACAAAACAAAACATAAAAGGGTGCTTAACCTCACAAGTAATCACAGAAATGTGAATTAAGATATCATTTAATGCCCATTACACTGGCAAAACAAAAACTGAACAGACCAAGTGCTGTCCAAAATGTGAAGCTATAGAAATTCTCACAAACCCTTGTTTGGAGTGTATTAGATTAATTTTTTTTTTTTTTTTCTTTTTTTTGAGACAGAGTCTCGCTCTGTCGCCCAGGCTAGAGTGCAGTGGCGTGATCTCAGCTCACTGCAACCTTCACCTTCCATATTCAAGCGATTCTCCTGCCTCAGCCTCCTGAGTAGATGGGATTACAGGCATGAACCACCACACCCAGCTAATTTTTGTATTTTTAACAAAGACAGGGTTTCACCATGTTGACCAGGCTGGCCTCAAACTCCTGACCTCAGGTAATCCGCCCACCTAGGCCTCCCAAAGTGCTGGGATTACAGATGTGAGCCTCCATGCCTGGCCTAGATTAATTTCTTTTGAAAGCAATTTTACATAATATGATAAAACTGACAACGCATGCATGCCACAACCCAGCAATTCCACTCAAGGAAGAACAGACTAGACATTTTTACTCAGTGTACTTAATAATAGTGAGAAATGGGCAATAGTCTAAATGCCCATCAGAGGACCTGGATAAATACAATATAGGCCATTCATACAATGAAATACTCTGGTAGAAAAATGAAAGAACCAAAGCTACATGTGCCAATATGGATAAATCTAAGAACCAATATTGAGAAAAGAAATAAAGTTATAGAAAATGTAAGTAATAGATACTAGTAACATAAAATTTGAAAAATATGCAAGAAATACCTAGGTGCTATTTGGGATATATATACGCCATTATAAAGATGTACATGAGAGTGGTAAATCTAAATTCAGCATAATGACCTCTAGAGAGGGCAGGAGATGAATGGTATCTGGGAAAAGAATAAAAATCACTCATAAATCACTGCCCCACCACACACACATACACTACTATTAATCATCATCAGAGTAATGGAGGTTTCTTCAATGAAGCCAGGACTTTTTAGATTGCAAGGCTTCAGAAAGCATTTAGTCCAGCCTTTGACCCATACAGGAAACTTCTCTCCAATACCTGGGGCAAGGGATCCTTCTACCTTTATAACAAACTTGCAAGTCAGGGCCACTGCGTATGGTTATACAGGTCGGGCACCACACAATTCTGGAATGTATATTTCATACTGCAAATTATGACCCCTTGGGTTATTCAGTGTGCAGTGTACACAGCCACACTCGGCAGACCTGTGAGGGTCACAGATCCTTTGGAACTCTGATAAAACTCGGCCAATTTCTGGGAAAATGCCCATCCACACAAGTACTACTTACAATTTCAGTGGATTCAGACACACCCTCAACAATGATTGGCAACCCTATACTGGTCAATTTCCAGGGACGGGTGCTCACAACCTTCTGAAGTACTTCCAGACAATGCAATGCTGTGAGACCAAGCTCTTCCCTATGCACATTTAAAACCTGCTTCTTTATAATCTCTATCCATTAAAGTTGATCTCCTTTCTTTCCATATGACAATTCGGCTACTGAAAGAAAGCTAATCCATCCCCCCTAGAGATTTACGCTTTCCAGGCTAAATACACTCTTGACTTAGCTTATTGCAAACAGGCTGCATCTCTTCTTTTGCTCAAAATGAATTTTTAAACTGTCTATCCTTTCACTAAGCACTTCCTGCCCTAATAAGCAACTATGCACGCTGACATGTTATCAAAGAACAAGAGAACATTTCTCTCAGCTGCCCCTTTGGGAAACCTCTGAAGATGTGCACTCTTGCTTCCGAAGCCGTCGAATGCTCACAGAAGCCAGGAAGTGCCAGGCTGGAATGAAGGATCAGGCTTTTTCCAGGAATACGGGCAAGACCAAGTGAGCAGAACCAGGACAGAGCCCCCACAGGCCAAGGGAGACAAGTTCTTCTCCACTTACTCCCAAAACTCCATGACGGGGGAGGTGGCATTCTGCAGAGACACATGGCTGTAGTTGCTCACATTCAGTTTCTGGAACTCCACACAATTCTCTACAGTGGAAACAGACAAGAAATAGAAGAAAATTAACCTCCATGAAAGCTGAATCCTGAAAAACATTCAGGATGTGCAACTAGGCATTTTCATGTAGCCGCTCCAAGTAAACATGCGTCAAAGGGCATTGGAGAAAATCAATATTTTACAAACAGTTAAGAGGTTTGGACTAATTAGAACAGGAGGAAAAGTTTATGGGGAAGGAGACCTTCTCTCTCCCATTCCCAACCAACACTCCCTATCAAACTGTCTCCTCTACCCTTGTTCCCAAATCTTTTCTTTTTTCCACTTCCCTGTCTGAGGCCCATCAGTAGCATTTAGTTGTCTGGCTGAAGGGCTCTAGTGGAATAGAAGGACTAAAGGAATGGATCATCCATGGTGACCTTGGGGCAGTAATGCAGCTGAGACTGTTTTACTTTATGTGAAAAGGGGCTAATGCCACAGCTGTCTCATCAAAATGTGATGACTGGAGGAAATGGTATGAGCCAACATATGTCAAGAATCCCTGGTTTCTTCATCATTCCCTCACTCGATCCAGTCAATCAGAAAGGATTTACTGAATGCCTCTTCTCATTTCATGAAATTTGATGTCCCAGGGAGATTTAATCTCAAGTAAAAGCAACCTAGTATTCATCCTTCAAGGCCCAGTGCCCCTGGGCCTTAACCCCTCCCTCCAGGAGGGCTTCCCCAACCTCCCTCCCCTGAAATCTAAGAAAGCAAGAATTCAAAGGCCCTCCAAGGAATCACCTGCTCCAACTCCCATTATTTTGAGGAAGAAGAATCTAAGGTTCATAAATAGTCAAGGGACCCCCACCTATACCCTTTTCCTCCTATATAAAGTCACTGACCAGTTGTGGATAGAACTGAAATAAACTCCAGCCAGGGCTCCATCTACTTTGCCATGGGTATTGCTCAGAAAAGTCCACCACCATGGGACCCATGTCCCTCTGTTTAGAGACACCTGGGGCACCAGACTGTGAGCTCCCCAAGGGCAAGGCCTCCTGTATCCATTCACCTCAGAGGCCCCTGCACCCCGCACTATGGCCAGCACAGAGCAGGTGCCTGGTTGGCTTCACTCTTGCATGTCTTCCATCTCAAATACATATGAATGCTCCAAATCACATCTGTAATCTCTGCAGGCAGGAATCACCTCCTATATGTGATGTTTCACACATTGCAAGTGTTCACACACCTTTAGAGAAAGGGGATTGCAAACCATTTGAAGAAAGAGGTTTGCAGTCCACTGGGGAAAATCCAGATTGTCTGCCTGCTTGTTGATCCTCTTGGCAAGCGCTAACTATGTTCTGAAAGGAGGTGGTCTGTGGGTCCTCAGTCAGGCTTGAGAGGAGCCTGGAAACCTGAAATTATAAGCAAGATTTCTGAATGTGTCCTGTGCCTTTTTCTGGAGACAGGAGACCTTGATTTTTATCGGATTGCCTAAAATAGGATTTCTCAATTCTTTTTTTCTTCCTGGATTAAAAAAAAATTTCTTGGACACCCAAGTTGACCAGTTATTTTTATTAAAATATTTAACCACGTACAAATAAACAATGAGTTATAAAGTCTTTGTGATTATAGTATTTATACAATTATAAAAGCCAAATTAAAGTATAAATTAAATACCAACCAAACTACAGAACCAACACAATTTAAAGTGATAACAGAAAATAGATGCATAGGATAATGCCATTTGGTAAAATTATATTGCTTTCCCAACAGAAAAATGAAACTGACACGTAAGAAGCAGAATCTGTTGAGTTCAGGTGGTTTATTCCTCCGTGCACTATTTGAGATTTGATGACACCATTTTCCTCTGGTTACACTTCTGCAAAACCTTCATTCCTATGGCGTGTTGCATTCTCAACTGGACTTTGCTTAGTAATAATGCTCTATTTATGAATTAAATCTTTCTGGTCTTTTTCCCTTGGCCACCATCATTCTATTCGCCACGAATGCATCTTAAATTATAAACACGCATAGTCAGCCACTGGAACATCCTGACTGTCCTCAGTTATAAGGTGTTTGCTCAGACCATCCAGAACATGTGCATATTTTTAGAGTATCCTCAAAATAAGTACACACAATTAAATTATCCTAGAGGACTCACAGGCCTCCAAGAAAATGTCCTTGAATTTTAGTTTGATAAACATTTCTATGAGTTCCCTGGCCAAAGGAAGGTTAAAAACTAGGGCCCTAAAGAGAGAAACAGCAAAAGCTCCACAAAATGCAACAGCCAGGGGTTGGGCGAGTGGGGGAGTAGGGCAGAGTCAGGCATCGCATAGGGCTAGAAGCCACACTGCAGCATCTCTAGGTCTACCACCTGCGGTTCCTTCTACTGGTCACCAACATCCTACCCAATCTTACTGGATCTCAGCCGTCAGGACGGCAGGCCACTTCCAGACACAATCTAACACAGGTTATCATATGGATGGTGAACAGGTCAAAGTGTGTGTGCCAATTCCAGTCAAAAGGCAGCAGCTGTCTGGAGCACTATTGGAGAAGGGTTCTAAGGCCAAGACTAGACTGAGAAGGAAAGAGTGCTACAATTGATTAGCGATGTCTTCTGTGAGTATGGCCAGCTTAGACAGGGATTGGGCAGGGAACTGCCTTCCTTGGATTATCAAACTCAATGCTAATAGGAGGATATATGGAAAAACAAAGAATATATCAGAATCAAAAATAATCTAAAAGATTATCCATTCCAGCAGGAGTGGGGTTGGAGGTTAAATTCAAATGTCAGCTGGGTTGGATTGATAAAGTAAACGAATAAAGTGAGCTGGGTGGGGTTTGTGATAACTCAATGACAGATTTGTCATTGAAGGCAATAGCCACCTTTTGGCGTAGCCACTGCCATCAAGCAGGAAAGTGGGTCTGGTGTCACCAGATTGTTTAAGTTTTTAAGATAGGCTGGAAACCTGAATTTTTCAGGTGAAGTCTTCCAACTTTTTAAATTTTGGCAACCAAATCCATTTTTTAAGTTTGCCATTCACTGATCTAAAGCCTGGTTGGCCTGTAGGTCCTCTGTCTGCAGCCTTTGATCTGGTCTAACCCCAGTTTTACAGGGGAAAACTTGACATTAGAGGCAAGACTGGTATTGGAGCCCTAGTCCCCTAAGTCTAAGTCTAGTGCTCTTCCTCACACCCCCATGCTACCTCCAAAGGGTTCAGTCTCTGCATTTGACAGAAGACAGAACATCTCCATTCTCCTAACCATGCCAGTCTCTGGGCCAATGCTCAGCTCAGCCTTTAGGGCTGCAACTCACAGAACATACCAGAACAGGTGCAGAGCTGACCCCTGTTTCAGCAAGACTACCCTAGAAAACTAGACTCTTGATGAGAGGCCAGGGACCAGGACTGGCCTGGAGGGCACGAACAAACCCCAATCCCAGGTCACCCAGCAGGACCAGCAGAGAGACCTCCGTGGGGCCATACCTGTGTTCCACTCATGCCCACAGGTAGCCCAGGGTAGCTCAGTAGTGAAGCAGTTGCTCAGGTAAAAAATGGCCCATGCCAGGATGATGATGTAGTACACATTCAGATGGGCCTCAATCACCTGCGTTGCATAGCCAATGCCTGAAGGGACAAAAGAAAGGAAGCAACTTGAGTCTATCTTTTCAAAACAATCTGCCTTTGCAGTTTACATTCCCTGTGCAAAATTTTATTTTCTCATTAACTCAACACATACCTTCAAATAAAGGGCAAACTTTCCTCCAACACGTAATGCCACCTTCACTTGTGAACTGCCCCAGAGCTGTCTCCAGGAAAAAAACAGGAATTCCACAGCAAATAAAAAACACCACGTAGGGAATCAGGAATGCCCCTGTAAGGATGCAAAGGAATAAGATGAAAACTGTCCTTGCCGTTTCATACTTGGCGCAAGAACTCTTTAATAAACACCTACTACAGGCCAGACATGATGTTCTTTGAACTTGAGTTCAAGTTCCCATTATGAGGACCAGAGTCAGAAAACAGGGCTAGGTTTATGTGAGTCCACCTCACATCTCCAAGCCTCAACTTCTCCATCTGTAAAATGAAGCTTCAGTTTTTAACATCTGCACTGCTTCCCTCATAGAATTGTAATGCAGCTAAGATGATAATGTAAAAGAAATTGTTTCACTGGCTCATTAAAAAAAAAAAATTACATTTCATCCTCCAGCATGGGGCAAATTCATTCCTTCCCTGAATGTTGCACCCTTTTTCATTTTAAAGTGACCTCAACAGACCAAGTGAGGGGCACACCTTCCTCTTACTTTGGAAGTGACCTGCAAACAATCTTTGTCATAAAGAGCATTCTCAGGGAATTATACAATGAACAATATCAGGCCTCAAAGAATTAAGTACCCCTACACATGAGGCCCAGGTGTGGTGTCAACTTGCAAGGAGTCTGCAAAAAGAATCTATCTAGCAAAGGCTGGCTTTGAATTGGTCCAGGAAGAGACTACCCTAAGTATTAGTGTTCCTATTTGAAACACAATACCCATTGCCTGGGTCTTTCTGTGAAGCAAATTAAATAACTGAGGTGAGCATGAACTATTACACCCAGAATGGGGATTTTTCCAAATCCCTCATTCTGTCCCTCCTGTCTAATAACAAAGCATGGAAACACATGCTATTTGCTACCATCTGATCTCACAAATGAAGGCTTTAACTGAAAGTGCTTTTTGCTAAATGAAGTCTCCTTAACTGCAAGGATTAATAGCAACAATTTTGATCAATCCTGATAGCAGGACCATATCTATCAGCGTTTGAAAGTGTCTTAGCTTTTCTGGGCAAGCAGCTAATTTAAAGTTTCATATTGGGAAATAAATACTTTAAACTATTGTTGGGATCTATAAGGAGGGCAGAATGGATGTTTTTTAAAAGGTAAACAGTTGAGAAGCAGATATCCCAACTACATTAGAAAGCAAAAAGTGTGGAAAAGGAGATAAGAGGATCTGTTTACTGACTCTAAATCTAAGTGATTAAAATCAGCTGCAGCAGGTCCCCTAACATGCTGTTATTTACCTGTGAAACCTCTAGAATCTAACGTATAACGTATGACGTATGACACTTTCGGAAAGCCTTTTGACCTGTGTATTCACAAAGCTACTAAATCCTTAGGATAATAAACTCAATCAAACCAGGAGATCTATGCATCTCATGGAAACTCTTGGCAAGTCAGAAGAAAAAAAAAAAAAAAAGAAAAAAAAACCAACAATGACTCTTTTTAAAAACTTTACTCACTACAACCCTTTTTTTTTTTAGGAAAAAAAAAAAATCTGTGACAGAATTTGTAATTAACCCAATTTACCCTGTTTTCTGCTTTTAGGAATGCTTTTTGTTTGGGCACAACATTTCCTGTATGAAAAAAAGATGTTAAAACAATTTGTGCCTGGGGACTACCCTAGATTTCCACAGGTTTCCAAGTGGACGCAGTTTACAAACGCTGAATGTGCAAAGAGAGGCGGGATTCAGAGCCGAGAGCACAGGGCACGTTGGGGGTCTCCAAGTCCACTCCCTCTCTCTCCCTTGCCAAAGCCATCAACACCGGCGGCCACTTCATTACCAGTGCAGAGCAGGCTTGGAGCAGCCTGTGCCTTCAGGATGAATGTCCCCAAAGAAAGGGCCTGGGCCAAGCAGTACCCTTCTCGTTCTCCCGGCAGCTGCTCGCACAGGAAGTCCTGCTCTGCTCAGACAACGCGGTCCCTGCCAGCCAACTTCTGAGCCACCTTCGCTGGGGTTTGGGAATTTGCTGGAGGGGCAGGGGCACAGGAAAGAGAAGAGGGAATATACAGATACAGGCTCTTCCTTGGAGATTCTGTGCCACCGAAGGAGGTTTTATAAGATCCCTTGCCATGGACCCGCCCAGCTGTCCTGCTGATATGACAGGAGGGGGTCCTGAAGGCTGGAGCCCCTTCCCTGAGCTGGGAGAGTTACAGATTCGCTGCTGCATCTTATGTCAAACTGACTTTGAGAGGCTCTCACTAGAAAGGACTCTCTCGTCACCATCCTTTCCCTCTGCCCTTCTACATCTCTACGGCAGAGCATCAGCATTAAACCAGTGTTGCTGTTTGTCGTGGGCGACTCTCAAACCCGTAAAATAAACTGTTTGTTGCCAATTCTTCCACCAGAGGGGCCCCAAATAGTGGCCCTAAAAATGGGCTTAAGAGTAGACGAAAGACTAGGCAGGAAACCATCGAGCAATGCCTCGCCTAAAAGTTCTCCCTGTGATGAGTCCAGTTCCAGTTTAAAACAAGGCCTTTGACATCAGAATCCCATCTTTATTTTTGGTCAAGTGAGACTTCTCTGACCCTCAGTGTCCTCATCTGCAAAATGGGTAGACCCCTGCCTACGAAAGTGACCGAGAGGATGAGATGAGATTATATAGATCAAAGGTGCTCGGCACTTCAGTAAGCGCGCAAAAACTGAGACCACTTTGATCATCAGGAGTCCGTTCTCCACAGGCCTTTTTCCCAGTTAGGAAAGCTGAGGCTCAAAGGGGCCAAGTCCCTGAAACATCAGGGCGCGTACCCAAAGCAAGTGCTCCCTGGCCTCGGTCTGCATCTCACGCTGGGGACAGAACGCGGGCAAGTCCCCGCGCTGGCCGGTGGAACCCTCAGGTGCGAATTGACACGTGCGCGTGCGCACTGGCACAGGTGGGCCGCGCTCCGGGGCGAGCTCACGCGCCAGGTGCCTGGAGTCTAGGTTCTCCGCTCGGGTTCCGCTCCACGCAGGCGCGGGAGGGGGTCTCGCGCTAGCCCCTGGTTCCCCGCCCCCACCGGGCGGGTGGCGCCACCTCCCCTTCTCCCTATCACCTCACCTCCTCCATTCTTGTAGCACAGGTAGGGGAAGCGCCACACGTTGCCCAGCCCGATGATCTCCCCGGCCACGCTCAGCACGAACTCCACCTTGTTGTTCCAGTGGCCGCGCTCGTGGACCGCCTTGTCGCGCTTGTCGCGCGGGTCGCGCGCGGGCGCCGCGCCCCCGCTGCTGCCGCTGCTACCCGGCGCCTCGGACTCCCGCGCCTCCTCTGCAGCCTTCCCATTGCCCAGGGGCAGCGCCTTCTCCGCCGTCATGGCCGCGCTGGCTGCCTCGTGCGCCGGCCCGGCTCTGCGCCGCCGCCCCGGGCGGGCTGGCTTTTCAGGAGGCGCGAGCAGGCGGGAGGGGGAGGCAGGGGGTGGAGCTGAGGGACCAGGCCAGGCCAGCGCGGAGACGGGGACTGGGACACGGCGCGGCGCGGAGGCCCGGCCCGCAGGGCGCCCACGCCACCCTAGCCCGGCTGGGCCAGAGAGCCCGGGAGCACCGCGCGCGCGCCGAGCCCCTGCAGCGCCCATCCTTCCCGCAGCCCTACCCACTGACCTGCTGGGACAAGAGTGGAAGCGCCCATTTAGGCCTAGGCTGGCTCCATTCACCAAACCCCAAAGTTCTACCACCGTCCATAACCTTCAAATGCTTGGGCCTCGGTTTCCCGTCTCTAATAAGAGGAATGGGCTCTAGACCAGACTTCTCCAACTTGAACTTACACACCAGACACCTGCGGGTCATGTTTAAACTACACATCACGGTCTAGTAGATCACAGTAGGCTGAAGAGCCTGCGTGTCTGACGAGCTCCCCAGTGATGCCATTATGTCTGGTCCAGGGACCACACCTTGAGGAAAAGGGTGTAAATGAACTCGTGGCTTCTTCCCAGCCCTAGACACCCTGCAGGTCTTGTTCATACTGGTTTCCGCAGCTCTCAACATAATCAGGACCGGGTGGCAGTTAAGTGCTTGTGTCTAGAAACAGGTAAATCTAAGTTGTGTGATTTTGGTCAGTCATCTGATCCCTCTGTGCCTCAGTTTCCTGATCTGCAAAAGGTAATACCAGTAGGGTCTTGTAGGTTTTAATGTAGGGGATGGATTTTTAGGTAAAAGGTTATTAAATGCTTATAAAGGTCTTGATACCTTGGAAGTGCCCAATGAACATTGCCCATTGTTAGTATTATACAATGTGTAGACATACACACATTTGTCCATCTTCTTGTATAATATTTGTCTCCTCAGTTGTAAGGATGATATACACTGTCTTGTTCATTATAATAGCCACAGAACCTAGCACAAGACTTGGTGCATAGTATGTGCTCAATAAATATTTGTGGCTAGAGAGGAAGGGAGGAAGGAAGGAAGAGGAAAAGGGGAAGAAGGAAAGACTATTAAAGCTGCTGGGGGCCATAGAGATGAATACTTCCACCTCTTCCATTGCACAGGCCTGGAGAAGTCCAGCCACATGAGTCCCCACCAGCTCTGCTCTCCATCTGTTCCTTGGACCTCCCTCTGGACCTCTCTTAGGGAAAGGCTCCCTGCCTTGTAGGCTTCAAACTCTTGCCTTCAGCTTCTCCTTTCGTTCTGGCTCACAACTGCTCAGGTCTCTCCCAACCTCCATCTCCCCAGAAAGCCTTTCCTTCCACCATCTTCCCCTTTCCCCTCCCCCCCACTATCATATTTCTTGAAAGAGTAAGTTGACAGGCTGCCAGCCCTGTCTTCACCTCCCACGCATTCCTCAGCCCACAGCAATCTGGCACCCACCCCCACCACTCCTCTGAAAATGCTGTGAAGTCCTGGACGCCCTCTCAGTTTGGCAAATTCTGCGGTTCCTTTTCCATCCCCATCCTGCCTGGCCTCTAGGTAACTTTCTGCACCGTTGCTCCCTCCTTTGCTTCTTAAAATTCCCACTGGTGTGGTTTTCTTGGCATTGCCTGACACAGCTACCGTTTCTCTCCCTGCTTCTCTGGTTCTCCTTTCTCCCTCCTTAAATTCAGCCTTTCTCATATCTTGAACCACTGAACTAAATGTGGGTGCCTCCCAAACCTCTGTCCCCATGTGCTGCCCAGGTTACGTTTAAAAGCAAAGATGCTGCAGTGTTCAGGGTGAGAGTATACTGAATTCAGATCGATGTGGCTTCGCATCCAAGCTCTGCCCCTTAGGTGCTCTGTTACCTCTTTGCCTCACGCTTCTCACTTGTTAAGTGGGCTTCACATGCGTTCTGACCTCATAGGGTGGGTGTGAGGGTTAAAAGCTTCAGCAGGAGCTCTGTGAACAGTAGCTATTATTGTTATTTATTATCTCTATTTTTTAAAAGATGGAGTCTCACTCTGTCACCCAGGCTGGAGTACAATAGCACAATCTTGGCTCACTGCAACCTCCACCTCCCAGGTTCAAGCAATTCTCCTGCCTCAGCCTCCCGAGTAGCTGGGATTACAGGTGCCCACCACCACACCCAGCTAATTTTTGTATTTTTAGTAGAGACAGGGTTTCACCATGTTGGCCAGGCTGGTCTTGAACTCCTGACCTCAGGTGATCTGCCCGCCTCAGCCTCCCAAAGCGCTGGGATCACAGGCGTGAGCCACCACTCTTGGCCAGTAGCTATTGTTTGTATTGTGAGGAGGAGGAGGATGGTTAGTTCATTCCCTTGCTTAAAAGCCCTAATGGGGGGCCAACATAGCAAGACCCTATCTTTAAAATTAAAATAAAATAAAATACGTAGCCAGATGTGGTAGTGCACACCTATAGTCCCAATTACTCAGGAGGCTGAGGCAGGAGGATGGCATAAGCTTGAACTCCCCCAGGAGCTCGAAGCTGCAGTGAGCCATGATCATGTCACTGCATTCCAATCTGGAGTGCAGCACAAGATCCTGACTGCAAAAACAAACAAAAAAACCTTCATTGGACTTCCTTTTCCTACAGGACAAAACCAAATTCCTGGCCCCAATATTCAAAATTCCCCCTCAATCAAATGGTCCCCACCTTTCCTTCTACCATTTTTGAATGCCATTTTTATCCCACACTAAGACATCATTATTTTTGTTTTCTTTTGGATGATCCTCAATGCCATATATAGAATAAAGGAAGGAATTTACCTTCAACCCCAATGATCCTTATGCAGAGTAGGCACATAGTAGCTAGGAGTCAATTTGTTAAATGAACAAGTACATCAAAAGTTAGACATATTCCTGAATCTTACTATTGCAATATTAGGCTGTCACTCCAGAATCTGTACAAAGCTCCTTTGAAACTAATTACATTTTCGCTTTGTGCTGGCGCTCAGCATAATTAGCTCCAGGAATTGACTTCCTCTGAGCAGCTGTGATTCTACCAGACCTGCTTGGGAAGTAACACTGAACCAGCAACAGAGGGCTGGGGCTGGCCATCATCTGGTCTGGGACCCAGGCCCAGTTCTGCTGATGGATGGTTTTGTGGCGTTGGGTACATCACCCAATCTCTCTGAGCTCTGGTGTCCTCATTTTATTCAAATGAGCACAATTATTCCCATGTCCCAGGGTGGTCATCAAGGCAAAATGAGATCACACGCAGGGAAGAACATTGTACAAATACTAATGTTGCAAACTCACCTCTCAGGTTTGAATGGTTCCCTTTGTAAAAGTTAGCCAGGTCAATTTCCTATTTGAATTTAGTAAGTAAATATTTAAAGTCCATCTCCTTGGTTATTATATGGCCCTTGAAAAGCCTTGATCTTTTTACTCTGTCCTTCTCCAGAAGAGTCCACATCTGCTTCATCATTGCAGGACCTCATCTCTAGACCTTTGCCACTTCATTTCTTTGTTGAGGGACAGTGGGCTGAAAAGCACACACTGATTGTGGGGTCGATATACAGGGATTGGGACACAAATGGAACACACATCTTATCCCCAGGGCTGGCCCTAATGCAACACAGCACAGTGGGTAAGAATGTTGGTTCTGCAGTGACACTGCGTGGTTTCAAAGCCAACTCCAAATGACCTTGGAAAATGACTTCATGTCTCTGAGTTTCCGTTTCCTTATCTGTAAAACCAGGGTAGTAATAGTATCTACCTTTTAGTTGTCATGAGGATTGAGTGGGTTAGTATTTGTAAAACATTTGGATTTGTGCCTGATAGACATGTTTGTTATAAGCAGTCTTCAGAGGACAGAAATGTCATGGCTCCCTTATTCCTTTCTTGGGGCAAGCACTCAATGTCTTCCATCTTCTGGAAACAACAGTTGCTGTCCTGAGGCTCATTGAAACTTCACCATTGCTCATTCATTCATTCATTCACCAAATGCTTTGGTTCTTTTTTTTTTTTTTTTTTTTTTTTGTATTTTTATTAGAGGTGGGATTTTACCATGTTGGCCAGGCTGGTCTCAAACTCCTGACCTCAAGTGATCTGCCCGCCTCAGCTTCCCAAAGTGGTAGAATTACAGGTGTAATCCACCATGCCCGGCCTTGCTTTGGCTCTTTAATTATTTTCCGGATGCAATATCGGTCACTAGGGAGCAACACCAGATATAAGCCTCACCTCAATGGTATGCTCGAGCTGGCTCACACTAGCTCATGACAGCCGATTATTGCATTTTCAGGGATTTTGCAAGGCGCCATTGTTGGTATCTTGAAATCTTCCAAGGTGGTTGCATTTACACCGTGGGAATTTGCAAGTGCCACAGATCAGCCCTATCCTCACCAGCCAGTGTGCATGCCCCATTACAGGATGGTGGCGGAGGCAAATGTTAACCAAGCCATCACAGAAATGAAAGTTAGAGGTGCTCAGCGATGTGCAAGGGAAAAGGCTGTGTTGCTAGAGAGCTTGTAACCCAGCAATCTGGCCTTGGCAAGGAGATAAGGCAGAGCTCCCTGAGCAAGGTGACAGATGAGCGGGAGCCTGAAGGGAGAAAAACAGTGAACTGAACAAGGAGAGTCTGGGGTTCCGGAGGATGTTTGCCAGGGTCAAGGCTGGAGAGCATGGTGTGGAACAAGATGTGCTTGAAGGTGAAGCATTTTTAGCAGTGGGTGCCATGAGAACACATTCACATTGTAAAAAGATGACTTCTGACACAGCGTGAAAAGTAGATTATAGGGCGGGGTGGTGGTGGGGGGCAGTGAAGAAGCTACCACACTGGTCCAAGCAAGAGGTGATGGCAGCTTAGACTGGAGAGAGGAGAGTGACATTGAAGGCTAAACTCAGAGGACTTGACTAGGTCTGGATATGAGCGTGAGGGAAGGGAAGATGTCAAGTACATCTCCTGGGTTAGTAGAGCTACAGCAGCCCATCGAGAGGGTAAAAGTCCCCCTCCGCTTTGTGCCAATGCACCCATGGTTGTCTCACTTAGGGTGTGATAAACCAGAACCACTGGGTCAGTGGATTGTTTTCAGATGCGTGGATGGCTGCCAAGCCAAAAGCCTACATGGCGAACTAGAATTGGGGAGGAAGCAGGAAGGAATTAGATGCCAGGAAGAACTTCCTACAAGTCATTCAGTGACAGAATAATCTTCCCCAGGCGTGGTAAGCCGCACAGGAGAGGTAGACATAGAAGCTGGACTATCATAGCCTAAGGCAGGGATACCATGAGGGGACTTCCCAGTCACTGGAGTCTGAGATGGGATTTCTGAATCATGAGTCTTCAATTGCAACGTTCTGTAAAACCCTTACCTTGTTACTACAACCAGACTTTTTCTAGTAAGTTTGCACGTATGATCCCAATTCTTTACCCTTCCCTGTATGCATGCCATCTGCCATGTAACTTTGTAGCATCCCCTGCAGTACACAAGTTCAGCCATATGACTTGCTTTGGCCACTAGAATGAGACAGAATTGACACACTGATATGTGTCAATCCCAAACCTTGCCTTCTTCAACTTCTGCCGTGACCACAAGAAGGATGTCCCCAGGTCAGTCTGTGGGTCCAAGAGGAAAACTAGATACACACAGAGTAGAATGGCCCCAGCTGAGGTGCCCCCAGGAAATCCCAGACTAATGCAGAGGCCTCACCAGACTCAAAGACGTATGAGCAAACCCAACCCACATCAGCCAACCTCCAGCCTCATGACTTACAAGCTACAATAATAAATGTCTGCTGCTTTCCGCCACCGAGTATTGGCTTCTGCTCATGCCCTTCCCCTTTCTGAAAGGGGATAAGCTCCCCTCTGCTTATCAGATATAACCCATCCTCTTAAGCCCGGGTTAATGCTTACCTTCTGGGTGAATTCTAAAATGATTTCTCTACCCTCTCAACTCTCAGGGCTCCTTGATGACATTAATGCCCAAGATGAAGCATCATTTTGCAACCTTTATATACCTGATTTAGGAGCTACCCTGGCCAGGTAACTGTAGAAACATTTCTTCCTTTGATGGCCTCAGTGCTGGTTCGAGGCATGATCTTTTTACTGTTAGGGCCAGAATCAAGATGGAAGGATGGGGCGACCTCTTCTGGTAACATGTCCTTCCCCTTACCCATCGGCAATCTCCTACGTTTTTATACCATATACTCATCTTCTGCCACAATGCCTAAGACATTTCTTTGAAAGAAGAAGATACTATAAGAACTACCCATTTTGTTCCACTGAAATATTTGGATGAGTGAACATGAACAGATGATAATTCTATGTGTATACTATTTCTATTTGTAGTAACGAATTACTGGTCCTAACTTCTCACTCCCTCATAATCATATGCTACATCCTCACTCCTGCTGTGGCCCATGGTTGACAGACTTTGCTTCTCCAGACCTTGACTTTGGGCTCAGTCATATGATTCACTTTGGCCAAGCAGAGGTTTGAAATGTACTTGCATAGTTGGGCTTGCCCCCTCATCTGCCTACATTACTGTGGAAAGAACACACTTCACTTAGCTGCTGCCTCTCCAGACTGGGCCCCAAAAGGAGATAATGGAGCAGAGACACCTTAGCCAAAACTTCAGATCCATAGCCTAAAGCAGAGCTGTCCCAGCCAACCCTACAATCACAGGAATGAGAGATAAATGCTCATTGTTATATGCCACTGACATTTCGAGATTGTTACACAGTACAACTGACTGATACACTTCACACAGCCTGTGCTTAGGCCCTCATGTACCCTGTCTCTATTATGCTACACAGCATTATGGGATAGGGATGGGAATATCTTTACAGATAAAGAAACTGAAGCTCAGATTGAGCAACTTGTCCAAAATCACACAGTGGAGCCAGAATTCAAACCCAGTTCTCTGACTTACACTCTACATCCTAGTGGGTCCCACTTCAGACCTCTTCTAGCCAGAAGAGGTTCACCCACATGAAGTTTGTCTTCTATAATTGATTTAAGTAGAAAATAGATGGGACAAAGGAGGAAGTTCGTGTCCTTTTTTTCATCTGAAGGGAAAAGCCCAAGAATGTTAGCTTAAAACTTAATCATTGGGCTGGGCATGGCAGTGGCTCATGCCTGTAATTCCAGCACTTTGGGAGGCTAAGGTGGGAGGACTGCTTGAGCCCAGGAGTTAGAGACAAGCCTGGACAATATTGTGAGACTCATTTTTATTTTGTTTTTAATTCTTTTTTTTTTTTTTTTGAGACGGAGTCTCGCTCTGTCGCCCAGGCTGGAGTGCAGTGGCTGGATCTCAGCTCACTGCAAGCTCCGCCTCCTGGGTTTACGCCATTCTCCTGCCTCAGCCTCCCGAGTAGCTGGGACTACAGGTGCCCGCCACCTCGCCCGGCTAGTTTTTTGTATTTTTAGTAGAGACAGGGTTTCACCGTGTTAGCCAGGATGGTCTCGATCTCCTGCCCTCATGATCCACCCGTCTCGGCCTCCCAAAGTGCTGGGATTACAGGCTTGAGCCACCGCGCCCAGCCAGCTATTTTGTTTTTAAAGATAATCATTGTGTCCCGAATGCTAACCTGGGGAGAAAAGCCCCTATGTGGGCCCTGTTTCTATGAGAGAATGCTTTCCAATTTCCAAAACACTGAGTTTATACTAGGCCTTTGTGCTACAGTTCTTCTGGATGTGGGCAGCATCTGTGTGTGTGAATGCACACAGTTTCTTATGTTCTGAGTTTCCCTGTGTTTAATCTCCTGAGATCCTGGCTCAGATGTCTAAAGTCAGTGGTCTGTCATAGATGTTCACCTACAGGTAGACTTTCAGGATGAATGCATCCAGCCACACAGGCTGCGCATGCTCAGCTCCAGGGACACCATTCATAAGGTCACTCTGCAGTGCCCTGGAGTTGTGCAACAGGGGGACCCTGAGACCCATATTATAGGTCAAAACTGCCCTTAGGTCACTCAGCTGGTAAACTGCCCTGCCACCCTTGTGAAATTAATCATGTATTTCTTGATGATTATAAGCCCATCAGCTTCAGATGTACAGTGCCTTGTAGCTGTATATCAAGGCCCAAACATTTCTTAGAGAAGATCATAAACTAAGAACGGAACAACTATTAAAGCTACATACAGCCTCAAATCCGAACTCCTTGGTTCAGAGTCTCTCTGGAAACAATAATACCCTAAGCAATATTTTCTACCACTTTCTTTACTATGACCCATCTCTCTCTCTCTCTCTCTCTCTCTCTCTCTCTCTCTCTCTCACACACACACACACACACACACACACACAAAATAATGGGGGAACTTTAAAACAAATTTTCCTGGTAATCTAATACCTTCATCTCAGAGCAAGCCCCCAATTGCCCCTAAAACCAGCAATGACTATTGCGTGTCTACCATGTGCCAAGCAATGTGCTATGTGCTGGTGGCTCAGAAATGGTTTTGGCCTTTCAGTAACATTGAAAAGATAATAAGCTGGTATGGCAGGCACTCAAACAGAGATGGGTATGGGGTCCTGTGAGGACACAGGGAAAAAGGGAAACCCTCCTTCTGGGGGATTGCATAAGACTTTGGGGACAAGGTAACATGTAATGCTAAGCCCTTGAAGTATGAGTGGGGAAAGGAGAGAAGGCTATTCCAGGCAGAGGGAACAGTGTAGGCAAAGGCCCAGATATGGGACAGTTCCTGGTGGGCTTGAGTGCATCAAGTACCTAGAACATGTGGTTACTAGGTTTTTTAAATGTGGCTGGTCCTAATGGAGCTGTATAAAACACAGTCTAGATTTTGAAGACTTAGTATTTTTAAAAGGAATGTAAAATGTCTCATTAATATTTATTAAGGATTACATATTGAAATGGTGATATTTTGGATATATTGGGTTAAATAAGTAAATTAATCTCATTGTTTTCTTCATATTTTTAAAAGTGTGGCTCCTAGAATACTTTAAATTACTATTATGGACTGAATTGCATTCCCCTAAAATTCCTATGTTGAAGCCCTAACTCCTAGTACCTGAGAGTGCGACTGTATTTGGAGATAAGACTTTTAAAGAGGTGATTAAGGTTCATAGAGGACTCCATCCAATAGGACTAGTGTCCTCATGAGAAGGGGAAGAGACAGTGATGTGCGTGTCCAAGGAGAAGGCCACATGGAGACACAGGGGAAGATGGCCACCCACAAGCCAAGGAGAGAGGCATCTGAAGAAGCCAACCCTGCTGACACTTTGATCTTGGACATCCAGCCTCCAGAACTGTGGGAAAATAAACTTCTGTTGTTTAAGTCATCTAGTCTGTAGCATTTTCGTTATAGTAACACTAGCAAACTAAGAAGACTACTTATGTGACTCATGTTATATTTCAATTAATGGGGATTAATCTGGAAAAGTTGGGGCACCAGAAGGCAATAAACTCAGATTTGAGCCTTTCGTTCAGCTATGGGATGAAATGAGCCTGTGGACCTGCCTGATGTGCCATAAGATTCACAATACCCACCACCTGCTGCTATGTGAGCCCCGGTATCTTCACACTCTTACATTCTCTGTGCAGCCTCTGAAGTATCTGTGGCTTTGACCCTGACACCTGTGTGGTTGTCATACTCCCTGGAGTGGCAGCCCGAGCAGTGAGCATGCCTGCTTTTCTAAGCCAGCACTGTCCAGTTGAGATTTAAAGACAGGAGGACTTGACTCTCATTCCTGGGCTACCTGGGAAAAAAAATCGGCCCATGTGGCAAACCCAATTTAAGTACCCAAAAGCCAACTAAGTAAGTTCTTGGCTGGGCTATTTTAGGTCTCAAATTGGAGATACTGCCAAATCCAAGTCAGATGGCTTCCTGCCTGAGTCTGGGTATTCAGCCGTAACTTAGAGATTAGGCACCCCCAGTGGCCATTTGCTTCACATCAAGCTGTGAGTTATGATGTGCTGTGCCCAAGTCTAACTGCCCATCTGTTCTCCTCTTTGGAGAATGGCAAGGGTACAGGTGTCTGTCACTGCCCCAAGCAGATCTTTCTCAGCTGTCTCTTTTGCAGATTCCCTCATTCAGTCCGCACAACAAATAGTGTGGTTTGTATTCTCATTATCTCCAATTTACATTTGAGCAAACCAAGACCAGAAGAGTTTGAATAGCCCACATAGTTTGTAAGTGGGATCAAAGGGACTTGCACATGGGTCTCCCGACTCTAGAACCACCTTTTCATTGCCCAACCTGGTCTCAGTCTTATAGTGTCATCTGGCTTCCCAAGCTTCAATCATAAGACTGTGTTAGTTAAAATAATGCTGGTGGCTATACCAGATAAACTCTGAAATCTCAGTACTTTAACACCTTTGAGGTTTATTCTTACTTATGCAAAGTCCTATGCAGATGTTTGGCAGACAGCCTTCCATGAAGTGATGCAGGGATCCAGATTCTACCCATGCTGGGGCTCTATCATAGTCAACATGGGACTCCCAAGATCTCTGTGGGGGCTTCCCATTGGAGGATGTGAGGGACAGACAGTACGACAAGTGGTAGTTGCATTCCACTTCTAGTACAGAGAACCAAAATGACTGTTTCTTGAAGGCAGAAAACATGCCTCTTCTTCCCTTCTTTCTTCTCTTTGCTGCTTAAAGTGGATGTGGTAGTAAACTATCTTGAGCCACATAGGTGAGAGAAACATCCTAGGGATGGCAGAGTACAAGAGAGGAGCCTGGTTCCCTGAATAACCGCATGGAACGGAGTCAGCAGCCAGCCTGACACTGCCATCTCCAGACTGTATGCAGGAGAAATGAATTTCTGTCTGGCTTAAGCCACTATTGCTTTGGATACCTGTCACATGCTGCTGAACCTAGATCCTAAATACAGGGATCCTGCTCTTTTTGCTCACAGCAGGACACTGCCCAGCAAATATTGGCTAGAAAAAGATGTTACTCAACCCACAAGCCCCAGCTCTTGCAGAAATTTAGTTGAGTGTGTAGGGGACAGCAGAAGAAATAACTCCTTTTCGGCATACAATGCATTTTTTATTGTGGTAAAATATACATAACATAGAATTTGGCATTTTAACTATGTTCGAGTGTACGGTTCAGTAGCATTAAGTATATTCACATTGTCATGCAACCATCACCACTATTCATCATCAGAATGTTTTCATCATCCCAAGCTGAAACCTCATAGCAATCAAACACTAACTCTGCATTCCCTCCCGCTGAGCCCCTGGCAACCACCATCCTACTTTATGTCTATGAATTTGGCTATTCTAAGTACTTCACATAAGTGGAATCATATAGTATTTGTCCTTTTGCAACTGGGTTATTTCACTTGGTGTAATGTCTTCAATGTTCTTCCATGCTGTACATAGCATGTGTCAGAACTTCTCTCCTTCTTAAGGCTGAATAATATTCCGTTGTATGTGTAGACCACACTTTGTTTTTGCATTCATCCATTGATGGACACTTGCGTTGCTTCCACCTCTTGGCTAGTATGAATAATGCTGCTATGGACCTGAGTGTATAGATATCTGTTAAAAAAAAAAATCTCTGTGGGAGGGGGAAGAAACTGGATCTTAACTATATGTGCTTGGCAGTGGCACATAACCTGTCAGGTCACATTCCATTGGCAAGAATTAGTCATAGGGTATACTAGTTATGTCTTGCAACATGACAAATTATCCCCAAACTTAGTGGTTAAAGCCATAAGTATTTTTTTTTTAATTTTCATTCAGTGAATTTTATTTTACATTTAATTAGTCATAAAGTAAACATAAGTACAATGTGGATACTACACATTTAAGGCATAATCAATAAGTCTTACTCATTTTGTGGAATCAAGTAGAAGGAATCATTTAATTGTCCCTAACAATTTCTCTTCCATCCTACTACATAAAACTCTCCCTCTAACTAAAGGCATAATATGAATCATGTCTAGTTCTCCAAATCAACTGTGTTTTAATGTTTGTTCTAGGGTTGGTGCTGGGGGCAAGGGATGCAAGATGAAATAAGTTTTGGTAATGATTGGTGAACCAAAAGGGAACAAATTAAATGCTACTGAGTTTCTCAGAACTTCTAAAATGCTGGTGTTCACTGAGAACCTTGAAGAGGGATGATTAGCCCATTATTGTTTTTGCAACATAATTCTGTTTGGGGGAAGACTGTCATCTTCCAATATTATTTTTTTTTCCTCAGGGCATAATGTAAACATCATGTGAGGCAAAAATCTAGGAGTCCTTCTCAAAATTCCCCTACCAATCCAAACGTCATCTAGTTCTATTGATATTTCCATCCTAAATCTGTTTCTGAACTGAAAAGTATCTCACTTTGCCCTGCCACCGTCCTCATTTAAAGTAGATCATGTCTCACCTGCACTACGACTACCTAGTGATCTCCACCTCTACTCTTCTCTCCTCTATATCTGTTCTCCACTACTATGGTCTGTCAAATCTCTTCCGAAAATATATGCAGTTATACCCTCCTATAGAGACATACAAATATTCATGTACACTCATTCTAATGTCTTCATGGTAACTTTGAGCACCCAAATCTTTAAGATAAACTAACTTCGACTCGTAATGATATATTCTCTAGTGGGTTTTGTTTTCCAATATTGTTCTTTCCTAATGTTAGGAAGAGATGGGGCAGGGTGGGAGGCAGTTTTCATGGTACCTTACTATTGTATCTGTGCCCAGTACAGCCCTGGTACAGAAATGATTAAAAAAAAAGTGTGAAATGATGAATGAAGAAAATAAATAGAAAATACCACTCTGTGTCTCCCAGTAAACAGATTTTCTTATGGTTCATCTATTCATTCAAGAGATATTTACAGTGTACCTAAATACCACACTAGAATTTTCAAGGCCTTCAATCCCTAGTGAATGCATGAACAATAGATTATAATTAGGCTAGACATACTCAGTGGTCAATTCTGCCCTGGTTTTCTTGAATGGACCCATGGTATATACCGGTAGATATGAAGAATGATCCTCCTCATACTCACGAGTGAGTTTGCCAGTTACACGTCGGAACTGGCTTAGCTCAGAAAGCTCTTTCCTTTCCCTCACTTAGCGCAACCTTGTCCTCATTTAACTTTCCACCCTGATCCTGGAGGTTCCTTCTCTAGAAAATCACTTAGTTGAACAAAAGTTTGTAAGTCAATAATTCCTTTTTTATTTTATTTTATTTTATTTTATTTTATTTTATTTTTTTCTTTTTCTCTCTCTTTTTTTTTTTTTTAATTTATTTATTATTATTAAACTTCAAGTTGTAGGGTACATGTGCACAACGTGCAGGTTTGCTACATATGTATACTTGTGCCATGATGGTGTGCTGCACCCATCAACTCGTCATTTACATCAGGTATAACTCCCAATGCAATCCCTCCCCACTCCCCCCTCCCCATGATAGGCCCCGGTGTGTGATGTTCCCCTTCCTGAGTCCAAGTGATCTCATTGTTCAGTTCCCGCCTATGAGTGAGAACATGCGGTGTTTGGTTTTCTGTTCTTGTGATAGTTTGCTGAGAATGATGGTTTCCAGCTGCATCCATGTCCCTACAAAGGACACAAACTCATCCTTTTTTATGGCTGCATAGTATTCCATAGTGTATATGTGCCACATTTTCTTAATCCAATCTGTCACTGATGGACATTTGGGTTGATTCCAAGTCTTTGCTATTGTGAATAGTGCTGCAATAAACATATGTGTGCATGTGTCTTTATAGCAGCATAATTTATAATCCTTTGGGTATATACCTAGTAATGGGATGGCTGGGTCATATGGTACATCTAGTTCTAGATCCTTGAGGAATCGCCATACTGTTTTCCATAATGGTTGAACTAGTTTACAATCCCACCAACAGTGTAAAAGTGTTCCTATTTCTCCACATCCTCTCCAGCACCTGTTGTTTCCTGACTTTTGAATGATCGCCATTCTAACTGGTGTGAGATGGTATCTCATTGTGGTTTTGATTTGCATTTCTCTGATGGCCAGTGATGATGAGCATTTTTTCATGTGTCTGTTGGCCGTATGAATGTCTTCTTTTGAGAAATATCTGTTCATATCCTTTGCCCACTTTTTGATGGGGTTGTTTGTTTTTTTCTTGTAAATTTGTTTGAGTTCTTTGTAGGTTCTGGATATTAGCCCTTTGTCAGATGAGTAGATTGCAAAAATTTTCTCCCATTCTGTAGGTTGCCTGTTCACTCTGATGGTAGTTTCTTTTGCTGTGCAGAAGCTCTTTAGTTTAATGAGATCCCATTTGTCAATTTTGGCTTTTGCTGCCGTTGCTTTTGGTGTTTTAGACATGAAGTCTTTGCCCATGCCTATGTCCTGAATGGTACTACCTAGGTTTTCCTCTAGGATTTTTATGGTATTAGGTCTAACATTTAAGTCTCTAATCCATCTTGAATTAATTTTCGTATAAGGAGTAAGGAAAGGATCCAGTTTCCGCTTTCTACTTATGGCTAGCCAATTTTCCCAGCACCATTTGTTAAATAGGGAATCCTTTCCCCATTTCTTGTTTCTCTCAGGTTTGTCAAAGATCAGATGGCTGTAGATGTGTGGTATTATTTCTGAGGACTCTGTTCTGTTCCATTGGTCTATATCTCTGTTTTGGTACCAGTACCATGCTGTTTTGGTTACTGTAGCCTTGTAGTATAGTTTGAAGTCAGGTAGCGTGATGCCTCCAGCTTTGTTCTTTTGACTTAGGATTGTCTTGGAGATGCGGGCTCTTTTTTGGTTCCATATGAACTTTAAAGCAGTTTTTTCCAATTCTGTGAAGAAACTCATTGGTAGCTTGATGGGGATGGCATTGAATCTATAAATTACCTTGGGCAGTATGGCCATTTTCACGATATTGATTCTTCCTATCCATGAGCATGGTATGTTCTTCCATTTGTTTGTGTCCTCTTTGATTTCACTGAGCAGTGGTTTGTAGTTCTCCTTGAAGAGGTCCTTTACATCCCTTGTAAGTTGGATTCCTAGGTATTTTATTCTCTTTGAAGCAATTGTGAATGGAAGTTCATTCCTGATTTGGCTCTCTGTTTGACTATCACTGGTGTATAAGAATGCTTGTGATTTTTGCACATTAATTTTGTATCCTGAGACTTTGCTGAAGTTGCTTATCAGCTTAAGGAGATTTTGGGCTGAGACAATGGGGTTTTCTAAATATACAATCACGTCATCTGCAAACAGGGACAATTTGACTTCTTCTTTTCCTAACTGAATCCCCTTGATTTCTTTCTCTTGCCTGATTGCCCTAGCCAGAACTTCCAACACTATGTTGAATAGGAGTGGTGAGAGAGGGCATCCCTGTCTTGTGCCAGTTTTCAAAGGGAATTTTTCCAGTTTTTGCCCATTCAGTATGATATTGGCTGTGGGTTTGTCATAAATAGCTCTTATTATTTTGAGGTACGTTCCATCAATACCGAATTTATTGAGCGTTTTTAGCATGAAGGGCTGTTGAATTTTGTCAAAAGCCTTTTCTGCATCTATTGAGATAATGATGTGGTTCTTGTCTTTGGTTCTGTTTATATGCTGGATTATGTTTATTGATTTGCAAATGTTGAACCAGCCTTGCATCCCAGGGATGAAGCCCACTTGATCATGGTGGATAAGCTTTTTGATGTGCTGCTGGATCCGGTTTGCCAGTATTTTATTGAGGATTTTTGCATCGATGTTCATCAGGGATATTGGTCTAAAATTCTCTTTTTTTGTTGTGTCTCTGCCAGGCTTTGGTATCAGGATGATGTTGGCCTCATAAAATGAGTTAGGGAGGATTCCCTCTTTTTCTATTGATTGGAATAGTTTCAGAAGGAATGGTACCAGCTCCTCCTTGTACCTCTGGTAGAATTCAGCTGTGAATCCATCTGGTCCTGGACTTTTTTTGGTTGGTAGGCTATTAATTATTGCCTCAATTTCAGAGCCTACTATTGGTCTATTCAGGGATTCAACTTCTTCCTGGTTTAGTCTTGGAAGAGTGTAAGTGTCCAGGAAATTATCCATTTCTTCTAGATTTTCCAGTTTATTTGCGTAGAGGTGTTTATAGTATTCTCTGATGGTAGTTTGTATTTCTGTGGGGTCGGTGGTGATATCCCCTTTATCATTTTTAATTGCGTCGATTTGATTCTTCTCTCTTTTCTTCTTTATTAGTCTTGCTAGCGGTCTGTCAATTTTGTTGATCTTTTCAAAAAACCAACTCCTGGATTCATTGATTTTTTGGAGGGTTTTTTGTGTCTCTATCTCCTTCAGTTCTGCTCTGATCTTAGTTATTTCTTGCCTTCTGCTAGCTTTCGAATGTGTTTGTTCTTGCTTCTCTAGTTCTTTTAATTGTGATGTTAGGGTGTCAATTTTAGATCTTTCCAGATTTCTCTTGTGAGCATTTAGTATTATAAATTTCCCTCTACACACTGCTTTAAATGTGTCCCAGAGATTCTGGTATGTTGTATCTTTGTTCTCATTGGTTTCAAAGAACATCTTTATTTCTGCCTTCATTTCGTTATGTACCCAGTAGTCATTCAGGAGCAGGTTGTTCAGTTTCCATGTAGTTGAGCGGTTTTGATTGAGTTTCTTAGTCCTGAGTTCTAATTTGATTGCACTGTGGTCTGAGAGACAGTTTGTTATAATTTCTGTTCTTGTACATTTGCTGAGGAGTGCTTTACTTCCAATTACGTGGTCAATTTTGGAGTAAGTACGATGTGGTGCTGAGAAGAATGTATATTCTGTTGATTTGGGGTGGAGAGTTCTATAGATGTCTATTAGGTCTGCTTGCTGCAGAGATGAGTTCAATTCCTGGATATCCTTGTTAACTTTCTGTCTCGTTGATCTGTCTAATGTTGACAGTGGAGTGTTGAAGTCTCCCATTATTATTGTATGGGAGTCTAAGTCTCTTTGTAAGTCTCTAAGGACTTGCTTTATGAATCTGGGTGCTCCTGTATTGGGTGCATATATATTTAGGATAGTTAGCTCTTCCTGTTGAATTGATCTCTTTACCATTATGTAATGGCCTTCTTTGTCTCTTTTGATCTTTGATGGTTTAAAGTCTGTTTTATCAGAGACTAGTATTGCAACCCCCGCTTTTTTGTGTTCTCCATTTGCTTGGTAAATCTTCCTCCATCCCTTTATTTTGAGCCT
The DNA here is from genome assembly GCF_047675955.1 of Chlorocebus sabaeus. Classification (NCBI taxonomy): domain Eukaryota; kingdom Metazoa; phylum Chordata; class Mammalia; order Primates; family Cercopithecidae; genus Chlorocebus; species Chlorocebus sabaeus. The sequence continues at coordinate 53,714,652 of NC_132925.1, forward strand.
ATGTATGTCTCTGCGTGTGAGATGGGTCTCCTGAATACAGCAGACTGATGGATCTTGACTCTTTATCCAGTTTGCCAGTCTGTGTCTTTTAATTGGAGCATTTAGTCCATTTACATTTAAGGTTAAGATTGTTATGTGTGAACTTGATCCTGCCATTATGATATTAACTGGTTATTTTGCTCGTTAGTTGATGCAGTTTCTTCCTAGCCTTGATGGTCTTTACATTTTGGCATGTTTTTGCAATGGCTGGTACCGGTTGTTCCTTTCCATGTTTAGTGCTTCCTTCAGGGTCTCTTGTAAGGCAGGCCTAGTGGTGACAAAATCTCTAAGCATTTGCTTATCTGTAAAGGATTTTATTTCTCCTTCACTTATGAAACTTAGTTTGGCTGGATATAAAATTCTGGGTTTAAAATTCTTTTCTTTAAGAATGTTGAATATTGGCCCCCACTCTCTTCTGGCTTGAAGAGTTTCTGCCGAGAGATCTGCTGTTAGTCTGATGGGCTTCCCTTTGTGGGTAACCCGACCTTTCTCTCTGGCTGCCCTTAAGATTTTTTCCTTCATTTCAACTTTGGTGAATCTGGCAATTATGTGTCTTGGAGTTGCTCTTCTTGAGAAGTATCTTTGTGGCGTTCTCTGTATTTCCTGGATTTGAATGTTGGCCTGCCCTACTAGGTTGGGGAAGTTCTCCTGGATGATATCCTGAAGAGTGTTTTCCAACTTGGTTCCATTTTCCCCCTCACTTTCAGGCACCCCAATCAGACGTAGATTTGGTCTTTTTACATAATCCCATACTTCTTGTAGGCTTTGTTCATTTCTTTTTCTTCTTTTTTCTTTTGGTTTCTCTTCTCGCTTCATTTCATTCATTTGATCCTCCATCGCTGACATTCTTTCTTCCAGTTGATCGAGTCAGTTACTGAAGCTTGTGCATTTGTCACGTATTTCTCGTGCCATGGTTTTCGTCTCTTTCATTTCGTTTGTGAGCTTCTCTGCATTAATTACTCTAGCCATTAATTCTTCCACTTTTTTTTCAAGATTTTTAGTTTCTTTGTGCTGGGTACGTAATTCCTCCTTTAGCTCTGAGAAATTTGATGGACTGAAGCCTTCTTCTCTCATGTCGTCAAAGTCATTCTCCGTCCAGCTTTGATCCGTTGCTGGCGATGAGCTGCGCTCCTTTGCCGGGGGAGATGCGCTCTTATTTTTTGAATTTCCAGCTTTTCTGCCCTGCTTTTTCCCCATCTTTGTGGTTTTATCTGCCTCTGGTCTTTGATGATGGTGATGTACTGATGGGGTTTTGGTGTAGGTGTCCTTCCTGTTTGATAGCTTTCCTTCTAACAGTCAGGATCCTCAGCTGTAGGTTGTAGCTGTAGGAGATTGCTTGAGGTCCACTCCAGACCCTGTTTGCCTGGGTATCAGCAGCAGAGGCTGCAGAAGATAGAATATTTCTGAACAGCGAGTGTACCTGTCTGATTCTTGCTTTGAAAGCTTCCTCTCAGGGGTGTACTCCACCCTGTGAGGTGTGGGGTGTCAGACTGCCCCTAGTGGGGGATGTCTCCCAGTTAGGCTACTCAGGGGTCAGGGACCCACTTGAGCAGGGAGTCTGTCCCTTCTCAGATCTCAACCTCTGTGTTGGGAGATCCACTGCTCTCTTCAAAGCTGTCAGACAGAGTCGTTTGCGTCTGCAGAGCTGCTGCATTTGTTATTGTTTACTGTGCCCTGTCCCCAGAGGTGGAGTCTACAGAGACAGGCAGGTTTCCTTGAGCTGCTGTGAGCTCCACCCAGTTCGAGCTTCCCAGCAGCTTTGTTTACCTACTTAAGCCTCAGCAATGGCGGGCGCCCCTCCCCCAGCCTCGCTGCTGCCTTGCCGGTAGATCACAGACTGCTGTGCTAGCAATGAGGGAGGCTCCGTGGGTGTGGGACACTCCCGGCCAGGTGTGGGATATGATCTCCTGGTGTGCCTGTTTGCTTAAAGCGCAGTTTTGGGGTGGGAGTTACCCGATTTTCCAGGTGTTGTGTGTCTCAGTTCCCCTGGCTAGGAAAAGGGATTCCCTTCCCCCTTGCGCTTTCCAGGTGAGGCAATGCCTCGCCCTGCGTCAGCTCTCGCTGGTCGGGCTGCAGCAGCTGACCAGCACCGATCGTCTGGCACTCCCCAGTGAGATGAACCCAGTACCTCAGTTGAAAATGCAGAAATCACCGGTCTTCTGTGTGGCTCGCGCTGGGAGTTGGAGACTGGAGCTGTTCCTATTCGGCCATCTTGCTCCGCCCAAAGCCATAAGTATTATTACCTTTATGGTTTCTGTGGGTCAAGAGTTAAGGAGAAGCTTAGCTGGGTAGTTTTGGCTCAAGGCTTCTCATGAGGTTGCAGTACTCAGAAGGATTGACTGGAGCCAGATGACCTGCTTCCCAGATGGTTCACTCACATGACTGTTGGCAAAAGGCCTCAATTCTTTGTCATATAGACTACTCCATAGAGCTGCATGAGTATCCTCAGAACGTGGCAGCTGGTTTTCCCCAAAGTAAGTGATCCAGGAGAGCAAGGTAGAAGCTACAATATCTTTTATGATCTACCCTCGGAAATTCTACACCATCATTTCTGTAGTAATAGCTATTAGTTACACAGGCCAGTCATATTCACTGTGGGAGGAGGCCACACAGGGGGCAGGGGTCATTGAGGACCATCTTGAAGACTGGCTACCACGGAGGTCACATGTAGTTGTAAGGGCATCTGGAAAATGACGTCCCTGGCTGAGCAGGTATTTCCCAGCGATAGCCCTTCTTTTGGAAGGGATGATATTTGGTGAATAACTGGCCATCTTGGCCATAGAGCTCTCCCAAGGAGTCCTGGTGGTGTCTCTGACTATCTATATGACCTCGTCCTCAGTTTCCCCCTCTGTACAATGAGTTTGTTCTTTCCCACTGCCTGGAATTATCACTAGTATTTTCTGTGTCGTCTTACAGCCTCTGTCAAGCAGTAGGTGATGCTCACTGGTACAGGTCAGATCCAAGTCAGAGAGACTGGCAAGGGGCATCATTCTACAAAGTTTGACTAGGGCTGAACTTGGGGGTTGGGGACACTGGAAGCAGTATAGCATGTCAGGTAGGAGCACTGGTTCTGGAGTCAGTTGTCTGGGTTCAAAACTCCCTTGAAGTCTATATCCTTGGATGAGTAATTTAACTCTTGGGAGCCAGTTTCCTATATAACAGGAAAAGAAAGTAGCATTTATCTCAAAGGGTTATTGGAAGGACTACTGATCTATATCTAGTGTTTCCTAAACTTTACCATAACTATCTCTTCAATTTTTTTTTTTTTTTTGAGATGGAGTCTCACTCTGTTGCCCAGGCTGGAGTGCAGTGGCATGATCTCAGCTCACTGCAACCTCCACCTCCTGGGTTCAAGCGATTCTCCTGCCTCAGCCTCCCAAACTGCTGGGACTATAGGTGCTCACCACCAAGTCCAGCTATGGTTTTTTTTGTTTGTTTGTTTGTTTTTTTAGTAGAGACGTGGCTTCACCATGTTAGCCAGGATGGTCTCGATCTCCTGACTTTGTGATCCGCCCACCTCAGTCTCCCAAAGTGCTGGGATTACAGGTGTGAGCACTGAGCCCAGCCTCTTCAATTTTTTTTAATATTCATGTGTCATCCGTAGGGATTTGGATCATAATCCTGAAAACACAGTCTCAGAAGCTATAATCCCGTACGTTGAAATCCCTAAATATCGAACTTCCTGAAGTCTAAAATCCCTGTCATCTAAAATTCTGAAAATCTCAATCACAGAATAGTTGCATTATGTCAAGAAGAATTATTACCTTGATATTTCCTTTATGGAGAAGAAAACCAATTTCAATCTCCAAACCATAGTAACAGATTTGGAATTAGGTGTGATTAAGGTTTCTAAAAGTGAGTTTCAAGGTGTTACCAATAAAGTTTGTTTTTTCCATTCAGCCCAATGCATTTGGCAGAAAATTCAGATGAGTAGCTTGGCTGACCATGCCATACAAGGGAAACTTTGGGTTAAAAATGTGTTATTTTCCTGCATTGGCATTCCTTTCCAGCTGATGACATTCCAGGAGCTTTTAATGAATTAAAGCTACATTTGTCTGAAGAAACTAAGCAAAGTTACTGACTGGTTCAAAAATAATTATGTAAATGGTAGGATAAGAAGACTCTTATGCAATGGTGCTGCTATTTGATCACCAATATTTTTTCCACCAAATTTGTGTTCTGTGTAAGTACTCATGAAATGGACTTCTGGGTACCCAAAACAGGATTAGAATCATGGCACAGAAGAGGGGAAAACTGAATAGGGAATACTCATGTTCATGTATATCGAATCATAGAAGCATTTTAAAAAGAGAAGTGCCAGGTAGAAATTGAATATGAATATATTCTCCAAGGAAAGAGATGTCCTAAAAGAAAAAGAAAAACAGCTATTCATTGTGATACATGACTTCAAAATAGAGTTAATGATCGTGAAAGCTGGCCAGCTCTTATGGACTAACTGCACGATTGCTCATAATCTACCCAACCCTGTAATACACATTTTCATATGTCAAATTTTCTTTTTCTTTTTTGTTTTTTCTTTAGTTTTTTTTTTTTACTGTTTTAAATTGTCAGCATTGTTTTTTTACAATCACTATGCTATGTATTTCTTCACATCATCTCCAATCCTGAAAGTGTAAATTACGTAAAGACTTTTAGAGAGTTGTAATTCTCTGCATGCATTCTTTCTGCAAATGTGACTCCTTGAAAGTTCATTGTCACAACATTGATTTAGTGTGTAAGCATTGTGCAAATCCATAAAAACATTAAAACTCCCTCAGGAAGTGAAAGCATGTCCTTTTTGTGCATCTACATTTGTGAAAGTTAAAATTTGTCAAGATCTTGACTATTGGGCGGTTGGTGCTATGATAAAGCAGTGCGGACCAGTCCATGTTTTTGGCCAGTCTCGCCAATAGGCTTAGACTGTCCATCATGGTATTTCAGGTGACTGCAGTTATAGAGTTGGGTGCACGCAATTACCAACCATAGTGATGTACACTTATACTATTCCTTTATGAATAAGGGTCACCTGTTCATAACAGTTATGCCCCTGTTTTCACAAAAATATATATCTATGATTGCCTCTTTTATTATATAAAGTGCCCTATGAGGAGTTCTGCTGTGGATTTATGTGTTTTTTTTTTTTTAATAAACCTCTTTTTTTTTTAAATAAATCTCTCTCTTTTTTTTTTTTTTTAAATAAACCTTCTCTCTTTTTTTTTTTTTTTTTTTTTTTTTTTTTTTTTTTTAGGACGGAGTCTCCCTCTGTTTCCCAGGCTGGAGTGCAGTGGCGCGATCCCGGCTCACTGCAACTTCCACCTCCGGGTTCAAGTGACTCTCCTGCCTCAGCCTCCCGAGTAGCTGGGATTATAGATGCCCGCCACCATGCCTGGCTAATTTTTTGTATTTTTTAGTAGAGATGGGGTTTCACCGTGTTAGCCAGGATGGTCTCAATCTCCTGACCTCCTGATCCGCCCGCCTCGGACTCCCAAAGTGCTGGGATTACAGGCATAAGCCATCGTGCCCAGCCCCAAATCTCCTTTTAAAAATGTAAATAAATACCTTTAAAGTAATTTGTAAAATTCTTTTTCCAGAATTATATTTTTGGGTTGTGATCTTTCTGGATTTCAACATTTGGGATTATGGCACTGGAGACTGTGCCTTTTGAGATTGTGATCAGCTTTCCAACTATAGTATTATCTAATACGTTCTTTACATGTTTTATAATGGTTTTATTAATACATACTTCACATATCATACAATTTACCCGTTGAAAGCATACAACTCAGTGGTTTTAGTATATTCACAGAGTTGTGCAAACCATCAACACAGGCATCCCAATTTTTGTTAACCCCCACAAAAGAAACCCTGCACCCTTCAGTAGTCACTCCTTATTCTCCCCACCTAAAACTCCTCCTGTCAGCCCTAGACAACCACTAATCTACTTTCTGTCTCCATGGATTTGCCTATTCAGGACACTTCATATGAATAGAATTATAAAATATGTGACCTTTTGTGGCTGGCTTCTTTTACTTAGCAAAATATTTTCAAGATTCATTCATGTTGCAGCATTCATGAGTACTGCATTCCTTTCAATGCTGAATAATGTTCCATAGTGTTTTATTAATCCATTCATTAGTTAATGGACATTTGGGTTGTTTTCAGTTTGGGGCTATTATGAATAATTCTAGGAAGATCCCTGTATAAATTTTGACATGGGCATACGTTTTCTTTGTGGGTATATAGTTAGAAGTGGGATTGCTGGATTGCATAGTAATTTTCTGTTTAACCTTTTGAGAAACTGCCAGTCTCTTTTCCAAAGTAGCTGAACCATTTTATATTCCCACCAGCTGTGGATGAGAATTCCAACCTCTCCACATCCTTGCCAACATTTGTTAGTATCTGGGTTTTTCTTTGTTTGTTGGTATGTTTTCTTGCAGCCATTCTAGTTGGCATGAAGTGGTATCTCATTATGGTTTTGATTTGCTTTCCTCTTGTGTTGACTCACTTTATCTATATTTATTTTAAACTAGACTTTACAGTGCTACTCTAAGTGGAAAGACAGTACTAGTTACCATAAATACAAGGTGACTTATAAATAACATAATGATCAAAACAACATGTGTCTGTATCACATGCTATAATCAATGTTTACCATTTGGGAAACCCTAATACAGTCTAGGTAAGGATCTTATCGTAGAACTGGTATAGAGTTAGTACTTAATAAATGTTGAGCTATTATTTTATTATTGTTCGTGAGGCATTGACAAAGGTATAAAAGGGGCTTTGATTTTGTTTTCTTCAAGAAGAGGATGGGGTGGGAGTCAGAGATCAGAAGGTCCTTAGTAAACAGGGGGTCCATCTGGTTAGAAAGAGCCGGCTTAGAAAAAATGACGACTACCAGAATATGGATGGCAGAGAATTTATGAGGTAGGGCTAAATATAAAATCTGAGATCAGCCTGCTGGGTGGCAGCTGCGAGAGTTCAGGCATTCTTTTCTGCAGGGTATGTTGGTTGATCTTAACTTTTCCTCACATCCTTGCAAAGCATATTAATGTATGTGATCTCAAAGCTTATCCAGGGCGATGATGAGTCTGGTTCAGCCTTAAATGCTGTCCTTTTAGTCCCAGTCTTCACTGCAGCAGCTCAGACACTGTGTGAGAGGGCAGGGCAGGACAGGGCAGGACAGGGCAGGACAGCGCAGGGCAGGGAATCCTAACCTGGCAGCTGGAATTGTTGTTCAGAGGAGTGTGGAAATTTGCCCAAGTTCCCCAGCTCCTAGGCGGGAGATCTGGAGCTAGAATCCAGGTCTCTTGACCCTCCTATCACTTTTTTTTCCTAGAGCCCGTTCTCTTTGCATAATGAGACGCCCAGAGATTCCTTGTCAGAAGACTGAGATGTGCTGCTCAAAGGGTGGTCCATACCAGCAGCATTGGCATCACCTGGGAGCTTGTCAGAAATGCAGGATTTCTGGTCTCCCTTCAGACCTAATGAGTCAGAGTCTGCATTTTAACAAGATGTTCAGGTGATTCAAATACACATTAACATTTCAGAAACCCAGACTAAGCTATTACAGCTGGGCTTATTCATCCAGAACCCTGATTTCAGCACTTACTATGTGCCAGGCTCTGATAAGTGCTAAGCATACATAGAAGAATAAGTTCCCCGTTTCTGCCGTCAAGAAGGTGCCTATCTAGTCCAGGAGATAGGTGAGAAGCCAAAGATCCCAGACCTCCTACCGACATCCTTTTTTCTGTGATTGAAAAAAATAATTGTTTTATCGCTTTTTCTAAAAAAATGATTGCCAAGAACTCCATAGCAAGCTGCTGTGGGCAGTGGTATATGTCTGCTCAGAAGCTATGTTTCTTTTCCCTTTTATCTTCCTCCAGATCCTCTGGAAAATTTTGCCCCACTCATTCTTTTTAAACTATGTTATTGAGGTATGACTGACATACAAAAAGCTGTACATATTTAATGTATACACCTCAATGAGTTTGGAGAGAAGTATATACTTGTGAAACCATCACCACAATCTGTGCCATAAGCCCACCCACCACCTCCTAAAGTTTCCTCCTGCCTTTCTTTTTCTTCCAACTTTTATTTTAGGTTCAGGGGGTACATGTGCAGTTTTGTTACATGGGTAAATTGCATGTCACTGGGGTTTGGTGTACAAATAATTTAATCACCCAGGTAATGAGCATAGCACTCATTAGTTTTTTTATCTTGTCCCTCCTTCCAACCCCCACCCTCAGGTGGGCCCCAGTGTCTATTGTTCCTTTCTTTGTGTCCATGTTTGCTCAGTGTTTAGCTCCTCCTTATAAGTGAGAATATGTGGTTTGTGGTTTTCTGTTCCTGCATTAATTCACTTAGGATAATGACCTCTAGCTGCATCCTTCATGCTGCAAAGGACATTATTTTGTTCTTTTTTATAGCTGTGCAGTATTCCATGGGATGTTTGTACTGCATTTTCCTCATCCAGTCCACTATTAATGGGCATCTAGGTTGATTCTATGTCTTTGCTAGTATGAATAGTGCTATGGTGGATAAATGAGTGCATGTGTCTTTTTGATAGAACAATTTATGTTACTTTAGCTGTATACCCAGTAATGGGATAGCTGGGTTGAATGGTACTTCGGCTTTAAGTTACTTGCAGAATCTTCACATTGCTTTCCACGGGGGCTGAAGTAATTTACATTCCCGTCTGCAGTGTATAAGTGTTCTTTTCTCCACAACCTCACCAGCATCTGTTGTTTTTTGACTTTTTAATAACAGCCATTCTGACTGATGTGAGATGGTATCTCATATTAGTTTTTATTTGCATTTCTCTAAAGATTAGTGATGTTGAGCATTTTTTCATATGCTTTTTGGCCATGTATATTTCTTCTTTTGAGAAGTGTCCGTTCATGTCCTTTGCCTATTTTTAAGGGGGTTCTTTGTTTTTTGCTTGTTAATTTGCTTAATTAAGTTCCTTATAGATTATGGATATTAGACCTTTGTCAGGTACATAATTTGCAAATGTTTTCTTACATTCTGTAGGTTGGCTGTTCACTATGTTGATAGTTTCTTTTGCTGTGCAGAAGCTCTTTAAGTAGGTCCTACTTGCCAATTTATTTTTGTTGCAATTGCTTTTGGAGTCTTCATCACAAAATCTTTGCCAGGGCCTATGTCCCAAATGGTATTTCCTGGATTTTTTTTTACCTGGGGCCCTCTTTATGATTGTTGTTGTTATTGTGATGATGATTATAAGAACACTTAGCATAATATCTACTCTTTTAGCAAATTCCAAGCATAGATTACAGTATTGTTAACTGTAGGTGCTATGCGCAACAAATCTCTAGGACTTATTCATATTGTATAATCAAAACATTGTACCCTTTGACTGATATCTCCCTGTTTCCCCTTCCCCCAAGCCTCAGGGAACCACCATTCTACTCTGGGTTTCTATGAGACTGTTTTAGATTCCTCCTATACGTGGTATTGTGTAATATTTGTGCTTAGTATCTGGCTTATTCCACTTAGCATAATGTCCTCCAGGCTCATCAACGTTTTCTTGAATGACAGGATTTTCTTCTCTAACAAAAGTTGAAAAACATTCTGTTGTATGTATATATCACATTTCTTTATCCATTCATCTGTCAATGAACACTGAGGTTGCTTCCATTTCTTTTTTTATATATATACTTTAAGTTCTAGGGTACATGTGCACAATGTGCAGGTTTGTTACATATGTATACATGTGCCATGTTGGTGTGCTACATCCATTAACTCGTCATTTACATTAGGTATATCTCCTAATGCTATCTCTCCCCCCTCCCCACTCCCCACAATAGGCCCCAGTGTGTGATGTTCCCCTTCCTCTGTCCAAGTGATCTCATTGTTCAATTCCCACCTATGAGTGAGAACATGCAGTGTTTGGTTTTCTGTTCTTGTGATAGTTGGCTGAGAATGATGGTTTCCAGCTGCATCCATGTCCCTACAAAGGACATGAACTCGTCCTTTTTTATGGCTGCATAGTATTCCATGGTGTATATGTGCCACATTTTCTTAATCCAGTCTGTCACTGATGGACATTTGGGTTGATTCCAAGTCTTTGTTATTGTTAATAGTGCCACAATAAACATACGTGTGCATGTGTCTTTATAGCAGCATGATTTATAATCCTTTGGGTATATACCCAGTAATGGGATGGCTGGGTCAAATGGTATTTCTAGTTCTAGATCCTTAGGGAATCGCCACACTGTTTTCCACAATGGTTGAACTAGTTTACAGTCCAACCAACAGTGTAAAAGTGTTTCTATTTCTCCACATCCTCTCCAGCACCTGTTGTTTCCTGACTTTTTAATGATTGCCATTCTAACTGGTGTGAGATGGTATCTCATTGTGGTTTTGATTTGCATTTCTCTGATGGTGAGTGATGATGAGCATTTTTTTCATGTGGCTGTCGGCTGTGTAAATGTTTTCTTTTGAGAAGTGTCTGTTCATATCCTTTGCCCACTTTTTGATGGGGTTGTTTGGTTTTTTCTTGTAAATTTGTTTGAGTTCTTTGAAGATTCTGAATATTAGCCCTTTGTCAGATGAGTAGATTGCAAAAATTTTTCTCCCATTCTGTAGGTTGCCTGTTCACTCTGATGGTAGTTTATTTTGCTGTGCAGAAGCTCTTTAGTTTAATTAGGTCCCATTTGTTAATTTTGGCTTTTGTTGCCGTTGCTTTTGGTGTTTTAGACATGAAGTCCTTGCCCATGCCTGTCCTGAATGGTACTACCTAGGTTTTCTTCTAGGGTTTTATGGTATTAGGTCTAACATTTAAGTCTCTAATCCATCTTGAATTAATTTTCATATTAGGAGTAAGGAAAGGATCCAGTTTCAGCTTTCTACTTATGACTAGCCAATTTTCCCAGCACCATTTATTAAATAGGGAATCCTTTCCCCATTTCTTGTTTTTGTCAGGTTTGTCAAAGATCAGATGGCCGTAGATGTGTGGTATTATGTCTGAGGGCTCTGTTCTGTTCCATTGGTCCATATGTCTGTTTTGGTACCAGTACCATGCTGTTTTGGTTACTATAGCCTTGTAGTATAGTTTGAAGTCAGGTAGCGTGATGCCTCCAGTTTCGTTCTTTTGGCTTAAGATTGTCTTGGCAATGCAGGCTCTTTTTTGGTTCCATATGAACTTTAAAGCAGTTTTTTTTTCAATTCTGTGAAGAAAGTCATTGGCAGCTTAATGGGGATGGCATTGAATCTATAAATTACCTTGGGCAGTATGGCCATTTTCATGATATTGATTCAGAACAGAACTGAAGGAGATAGAGACACAAAAAACCCTTCAAAAAATCAATGAATCCAGGAGCTGGTTTTTGGAAAAGATCAACAAAATTGATAGACTGCTAGCAAGACTAATAAAGAAGAAAAGAGAGAAGAATCAAATAGATGCAATAAAAAATGATAAAGGGGATATCACCACCGACCCCACAGAAATACAAACTACCATCAGAGAATACTATAAACACCTCTATGCAAATAAACTAGAAAACCTAGAAGAAATGGATAAATTCCTGGACACATACACCTTCCCAAGACTAAACCAGGAAGAAGTTGAATCCCTGAATAGACCAATAGCAGGCTCTGAAATTGAGGCAATAATTAATAGCCTACCAACCAAAAAAAGTCCAGGACCAGACGGATTCACAGCCAAATTCTACCAGAGGTACAAGGAGGAGCTGGTACCATTCCTTCTGAAACTATTCCAATCAATAGAAAAAGAGGAAATCCTCCCTGACTCATTTTATGAGGCCAACATCATCCTGATACCACAGCCTGGCAGAGACACAATAAAAAAAGAGACTTTTAGACCAATATCCCTAATGGACATTGATGCAAAAATCCTCAATAAAATACTGGCAAACCGAATCCAGCAGCACATCAAAAAGCTTATCCACCATGATCAAGTGGGCTTCATCCCTGGAATGCAAGGCTGGTTCAACATATGCAAATCAATAAACATAATCCAGCATATAAACAGAATCAAAGACAAAAACCACATGATTATCTCAATAGATGCAGAAAAGGCCTTTGACAAAATTCAACAGCCCTTCATGCTAAAACTCTCAATAAATTCGGTATTGATGGAACGTATCTCAAAATAATAAGAGCTATTTATGACAAACCCACAGCCAATATTATACTGAATGGGCAAAAACTGGAAGCGTTCCCTTTGAAAACTGGCACAAGACAGGGATGCCTTCTCTCACCACTCCTATTCAACATAGTGTTGAAAATTCTGGCGAGGGCAATCCGGCAAGAGAAAGAAAGAAAAGGTATTCGATTAGGAAAAGAAGAAGTCAAATTGTCCCTGTTTGCAGATGACATGATTGTATATTTAGAAAACCCCATCGTCTCAGCCCAAAATCTCCTTAAGCTGATAAGCAACTTCAGCAAAGTCTCAGGATACAAAATCAATGTGCAAAATTCACAAGCATTCTTATACACCAATAACAGACAAACAGAGAGCCAAATCATGAATGAACTCCCATTCACAATTGCTTCAAAGAGAATAAAATACCTAGCAATCCAACTTACAAGGAATTTGAAGGACCTCTTCAAGGAGAACTACAAACCACTGCTCAGTGAAATAAAAGAGGACACAAACAAATGGAAGAACATACCATGTTCATAGATAGGAAGAATCAATATCATGAAAATGGTTGCTTCCATTTCTTGGCTATCATGAATAATGCTGCAATCAACATGTAATCCAGATATCTCTCTAGGTCCTGATTTCAGTTTCTTTGGGTATATACCCAAGAGTGGGATTGCTGGATCATACAGTAGTACTATTTTTAATTTTTTAGGAACCCCTACACCTTTTCCATAGAGGCTGCACCAATTTACTTTCTCACCAACAGTGTACAAAGGTTCTCTTTTCTCCATATCTTTGACAACATTTGTTATCTTCTGCTATTTAAAAAATAATAGCCATCCTAACAGATGTGAGGTGATATCTCATGATCTTGATTTGCATTTCCTTGATGATTAGTGATATTGAGCACCTTTTCATATATATATATAGGCAACTTGTATGTCTTCTCTTGAGAAATGTCTATTCAGTTCCATTGCCCATTGTAAAATCATTGTAAAATTTGAGAGGTTTTTACAGTTACATTATAGTAGTTCCCTATATATTTTGGATAGTAATCCTGTATCAGATATATGACTTGTAAATATTCTCTCCCATTCCATAAGCTGCCTTTTTATTTAGTTGATAGTTTCCTTTTCTGTGCAGAAGATTTTTAGTTTGATGTAGTCCTACTTGCTATTTTTACTTTTGTTTTCTGTGATTTTGGTGGCCTATCCAAGAAATCATTGCCAAGTCCAATGTCAACATGGTTTTTCTCTATGTTCTCTTTTCAGAATTCAGTGTTTCGAGTCTTATGTTTAAGTCTTTAATTCATTTTAATTTTTGTGTATGGGGTAAGAATCCAATTTCATTCTTCTGCACATGGATGTTCAATTTTCCCAGCACCATTTGTGGAAGAGACTATCCTTTCCCTGTGGTGTCTTCTTGGCACCTACTCATTTCTTTATTCAAAAATATTTATTGAGCAACTTTATAAATGTTCTAGACACCAGGAACAGAGTAATCAAGAAATCAGACAAAGCCCCTCTTTTCAAGGAGTTTATTTATATTCTAGCAAGGAAAGAGAAATAAAGAAGATAATAGCAGAGCAGTGAGTTTTATCGAGAACATTAAACAGGCAAACAGGGTCAGGGGTGGGGTCTACTTTTGGTAAAGTGATTGGGAGCAGCCTCCTGAGGAAGTAACTTTCATGCCCATGCCCTGAACAGCATCCAGTACTGTGGCATCTCAAGGAGGAATGGTTGGTTTTGATGGAACTGTCACTTGGGGTGTCTTCTCTGCCCTCCTTTTCATTGCTATGGCTGCCCTCTGGCCACAATGATTGGTGCAAGAATGAACAAGTGATCCAGAAGAACCAATCAAAGTCTTTTCTGGGTTTGCTATATAGCCACAAAGAGTGATCTGTTTCTAGTGATTTCTCTGTGACTGTGAATAAATCAAGACATCACAGCACTGGCTTCTTTGGGGGTCTGTCCTCCCTCTCTCCTTCTCAGATACACTTCAAATAACAATTTTAATAACTGAAGCTGACTCCTGCTGGAAAATTTTGAATGGCTAGCCTCTGCCTAACAAGAGAAGTCTATCTATTGCTCCCACATTTGTTTCACAGCTAGAATATGAGAAGAACATGGGCTCAAATCCTAGTTCTGCCTCTTACCAATTGGGTGGCCCAGAGAAAAAAAGCATAACTTCTCCAAGTCTCAGTTTCTTTATTTGAAATGTGAGTATAATAATAGTCTCCAACTTATAGGGTCCTTCTGAGAAGTAAGTGCACTGTCACATGTACCTCTCATTCCCAGAGATTGTGATTGTGGATGAATGTCCACTCTCCCCAACATGCATCATGTGGGCATGAACTGGGACTGATTTTATATGCAAAATTGTAGCCATTTTATTATTGTGGTCGTTATTAAGAACAAAGTTATGACTGATTTTTGTCTCTTTAAATAGCTATACCGAGATTGTAGAAAGGCCTGGGCTAGGATACAACCTCTTAGGAGTCTCTTGTGAAAGTGTTGGCTTAGAATAAGTGAAAATAGCAGAAGGAGATCAGAACAGGCATCTATTGAGCACCTTCTGTGTACCAGTCAGTATGTAAGAAGCCTCTGCATGCCATGCCCATTGATCCTTCACCATGGTACCATGTCATGAGTACAATTTTACCTATTGTGCAGATGAGACATTGGAAGCTCAGAGAGGTTAAGAAACTTGTCCAGGGTGACCCAGCTAAGAAATGATCAAATGAAACTGAAACCAGCCTGACTCCCAGGGCCAACTCCTCACTTCTTCACTATGTGGTTCTTCAGAAGTGATGGGAAGAATCCATCCTTGGTCAGGGAGATAGTACTCTCTGGCAATTGAAGAGGGAAGAAGAGATGCCACATATGAACTGATGCTTCTGTGCTGAGAGGATGATCTTGGGCTGAAAACAAGAGGCATCAACCTGAGTGGCCAAAGAGCTGGGGTCCCATAGAGACCAGAGCTCAACTGCCATTTGTTGAGGTTTCTGCAGGCTGTGCTGTGTGTTTAGATTTATCAACATTCCCTCACAACAGCTCAGGAGATAGGGATGTTCTAAGTCAGACCTGACAGATGAGGAAAGTGAGGCTCAGAGAGTTGAAGCCATTTGGTGGATGCCACACAGGTAGTAAGAAGCAGAATCCAGATTTGAATGCTGGTCTGCCTGATTCCAGAGCCCATGCTGTTTAACAACATCATGTTACAAAACAAAACTAAGTGAAGTAAATGCTTCCTTGTGTAATTCTGGATCTTCAAGGGAGAAATGAAACAACAAAAACAGTGGAGAGAAAAGAATCCCAGATCACTTGGCTTTCTTCCCTACACCTCTCCTTATACCTGGACACCGCTCCAGCACTCTGTTCCCAGGCCCTGTCATTGCCATAGGCAAGTAGGTCTCATCCTGTGTGCCCAGGGTCCTGCAGGTCTGTGAAGGCAATGGAGACTGCTTGGGCTACATTACATATTTCCAAGAGTTTAAGATTATGCAGATCCCCACTTTAGGAGGACACAAGGGAAAAAACACAGTAATTGCTTTTGTTGGAGGTAGACTTTCTTCCACCCAGGAAAGAAGGAAGTTGTGTCCAGTCATTAAATAGACCTATGTCTTGCTTTCAACAGATTACTCAACCTCTCCTAAGCCTCAATTTCTCATCTGTAAAATGAGATAATAGCAGCACCTACCTCAAGCGCTGCCGTGGGGATTATCCACACTGCTCAGTGCGGCACCTGACCCCTGGTGAGCGTGCAATTCAGCAAGTCCCTATGTCTGTGCAAGAGTGACTCTGACCAGCTCACACAGGCCAGAAGATCTGATGGCCCGTTATTTGTCTTTGATTGATAAAGTGTTATGATACATAATAATTGCTTTATAAGAGGTGGTGTCCTAGAGCGGAAAAACAAAACAAAACAAAACATAAAACAGCAGGTTAATTGCAATGCCAGGCAAACTATATCTGAATACCAGCCCTGCACTCCCCAGCTGTGTGACCCTGGGCAGTTCAGTTCCCCTTGGGGAGCCTCAGTCTCCCTGTCTGCAGAGTGGAGTGTCAACGGGTTTCCCTCATGAGGTCACCTCTGTAGGGCAACTGGCCTGCCGACAGACAGAAGTTCTCTCCCTTTTCATCAGTGTGGTTAGTTTTTCAGATGTAGTGCTTTGGAAGGTGTGAAGAAATGATAAAAGGGTGCCACAGTGGGGAGAAAGTGGGGACATCAGGGACGCATGGTGGGGATTATGGCAGACCTTGGTGCATGCTGTCCAGACCCTCCTTTAGGGACACATTGCTGCCAATGGCAGAGTGCTATCTGCAAGCAGCCTCTAGCACTGGCTCCTTCGGGGTCAGCTTCAGCTGTGGAGAACCCCTCACTGAGGTCATGCCCTTCCCAGCTGGGTATATAGATCTCCAGCCATTTTGGCTGGTGCAGGCTACCCTGGTAGTCAGGACTGGACCAGAGCTCCTCTTTCCCCCAAAAAAATCACAACCTCAAGACTTTTCCCTCTTCCTTCCACAGGTATTGACCCCCTAATAAGCATCTTGCACTCAAACTCTTTCTCAGCCTCTACTTTTGGGGAACCCAACCTTCAACAGTTGGCACCGGGACTGGTCTGAGAGAGCAGGTGAGGAGATGGCCTCTGGGAAATAGATCCCTCACCTCTGGCTGGGGGGAAGGTCCCCATCACTGGTGGCTGTTGAGCAGAGATAGCCCAAAAGCTAAGCATTTAACCAGCAGGGATTGGTAGGGTGTACCTGTGGAAGGGAATGCACTAGCAGCATACTGCACTGGGTATTTGACGCGGGTGCAGGAAATACTGGCCACAAGGGTGCATGGGATTGGATGACTATTGCCAAGCTACAGGGGTCGGCAAATGATTTCCTTAAAGGGCCAATAGCAAATATTTTAGGCTTTGCCATACGTAAGATTTCTGTGGCAGCAACTCAGCTCCACTGTTGTAATGCAAAAGCAACCATAGACAAATATGAAAAACAAATAAAACTCTTTACAAAAGCAGGCTGCAGATCAAATTTGACACAAGGGCCGCAGTTTGCCGACTCTTGTTTTACACAAAAGAAAAATAGTTAGCAGCTAAGGGTAAGTAACAGACAAGCTGAAGCCAGAGGTTCTCTTTGGTTGCATCCAACGAAACTCTTTTTGTTTTTTTTCCTAGCAGGATAGAGAAGAAAGCTAAGGATGTAATAGAGTGAATTTTAGATGGTTAAATGACCAATCACGACAGGTCTGCCAAGCTATGGTCGTTGCTGTACAGCTGGCGATTTTCTGAGGAAAAAAAATCCAAATTGATACAATTTGTTGATTTCCCACATCATTTGCATATTCCAAGTCACCATGGTGACCTCACTGAACATGGAGTTGGGGCCAGATGCTCAGAACTGGCTCTCATTGATGGCACAAGCCAGCTTCCTGCACATCACAGCTTCACTCATGTCCTAACCTTCCTGCCTTTGTCCATCAGTTCCCCCTGCCTTGGAAGCTCTTCCCCGCTGCTTTTCTCATAGCAGGCTCCACCTCACCCTCCAGCTCTCAGCCAAACATCCCTTCCTCCAAAGAGCCCTCCCTGACTGACCACCCCAGCCAGATTCTCTCTCCAGCACCCAGTTGCTTTCCATCACAGCACTTTCCACAGTAAGCCAAACAAATCTTTTTTTTTTTTTTTTTTTTTTTAAGTGTGACATACATATATAAGAAAAGGGTAGCAATCACAATGGTACAGCTGGGTGAATTTTCACAGGGTGAACACACCTTCATAACCAGAACCCAGATTAAGTCATGGAGCCGGGCCAGCACACGGAGCCCCCTTCACATCCCCTCTCAGTCACTACCGCTCCTGAGAGTGGCTACTACCTTGAGTTCAACATTGTAGACTACTCTTCCCTGGGTATGAGCTTTATGTAAATGGAATCCTACCATATGTTCTCTTTGGTATCTGGCTCTTTTTTTCAACATTATAACCACATGGTTGAGCTTCCTCCACGTAGTTATGGTTTTGTTTGTTTCCACAATGTGCAGATACTGCCATTTATTTATTCTATGGTTTGATGGCCATTTGAATTGTTTCTGGTTTTGGCTGATAGTGCAAGTGCTACTGTGAATATTTCTATGTGTCTTTCAGTGAACACTTGCACACATTCCTGTTAGGTGTATACCCAAGAAGTAGAAATGTTAAATCATGGGGGGTATATATGTGCTCAGTTTTAGTCAATTCTGCTAGAGTTTTCACTATGGTTATATAGTGAACACCTAACAGTAATGTTGGACAGTTCCATTTGCTCCTTGTTCTTGTCAACACTTGGTATTGTCTGCCTTTTCCATTTTAGCCATTCTCCTGGGTGTGTAACAGTATTGTTTTGGGTTTTTAATTTACCTTTTTTATATGTATCTGAGGGTAATGACACTTTGCAAATTTCATATGTCTATTGACCATTTAGATATTACCCTTTGTGGAATGCTTGTTCAGGTTGTCTGTCCATTTTTTCCATTGGGCTGTTTGCCTTTTAAATTTACTTTTTGTAGGAATTCTTATTAAATTGTGAATATGAGTCTCATTGGATATATGTAACACAAATATTTCTCCCACTATGTGGCTTTCCTTTCCAACATTTTAATTACTTATAATGAAATACGATTCATCATTTTTTTCTTCAAGTTTTGTGCTTTTTATCAGTTTAAGAAATCTTTGCATACTCAGGGGTGTATATATTTTCTCTTATGTTTTCTTCTAAAAGTTACATTGTTTTGCCTTTCATATTTAGATTATGAACCATCTGGAATTTACTTTTGTGTATGTTATGAGCTAGGAGGCAAGATTATTTTTTTTCTATGTGGATATCTAATTACTCTAGCAGCCTGTATTGAAAAAACATCCTTTCTTGACTTAATTGCAGTGAAACTTGTGTAACCATATACATGTGGATCTCTTCAAGACCTTCTGTTCCATCAGTCTATTTGTTCATTCTTGTGCCAATACCACACTGTCTTAACTACTGTAGTTTTTTTACTAGGTCTTGAAATCTAGTAACATAAGTCCACCAAACTTTGTCTTGTTCTTTAACATTATCCTAACTATCCTAGATCTTTTGCATTTCCATATACATTTTTAAAATAATTTCTCAATTTCCACCCCTCCAACCCATTGGGGGTTTTGACTGCAGTTGTGTTGAATCTATGGATCACTCACAGGATAATTGATATCTTGAAAATATTGGGTTTTCCTATCATTAACATGGAATATCTTTCCATTTTAGTATGTTCTTTTTAATTTCTCTCAGTCATGTCATCTAACTTTCAATGCAGAAGGACTGCACATCTTTTATTAGATTCATTTTCACATATTTGACATTTTTGGTGCTCTTATAAATGATATTTTTAAAATTTCGTTTTCCCAGTGCTTGTTGCTTAATATATAAAAATATAGTTGAATACAATTAATTTTTACAGCTTGATTAAGGTATAACTGAGGTACAAAAAAACTGCACATGACTGAAGTATACAGCTGGGGAATTTCGAGGAACATACACACTGTGAAACATCACACAATCAAGATAATGTAGACGTGCGTCACCCCCAGAGGTTTCCTTGTGCCACTTTGCTATCCACACTCCTATCCCTTATGTTGCTTCATGTATCAAGTTGTTGCTGAGTGTTCAGATACAACACAGTTCACTTATCCATTCATGTGCTGATGAATATTTTAACTATTTCCACACTGGGGCTGTTAAAAATAAAGCAGCTGTGAACATTCATGCACAAGACTTCTGGTGGATATTTACTTCCATTTCTCTTGTCTTGGGGAAAAATACCTAGGAATGAGATGACTAGGTCATAAAGGTATGTTTAACAGTTTGAGAAACTGCAATCTGTTTTCCAGAGTGACTATGTTATTTTGCTCTCTCACTAGCAGAGTGAAATTTCCAGTTGCCTCATATCCTTGCTAACATTTGGAGTGGTCAGTCTTAATTTTAGTCCTTCTATTGGCTGCATAGTGATATCTGTCTCATGGTGATGTGAAATTGCATTTCCCCAATGACTAATGATGTCGAGCACCTTTTCATACACTTATTTGCCACCAGAATATCTTTGGTGAAGTGTCAGTTCAAACCTCTTGGCCATCTCTAATTGGGTTGTAGATACAAGTCCTTTGTTGGATGTATATTTTGCAGTTTTCTCTCAGTCGGTGGCATGCCTTTTCATTTTTCTCAGTCGGTGGCATGCCTTTTCATTTTTCTAACAGTATCCATTGAGGAGCAATGGTTTTAAATTTTGAAAGAGCCCAATTAGCCTATTTTTTCCCCTTTGTACTGTGTGCCTTTTATGTCCTTTTAAAGAAATCTTTGCCAAATCCAAGGTCACTACGGTTTTCTTTCATGGTTTCTTCTAGTGTTTTATAGTTTTAGTCTTTACATATAAGTCTATTATCCATTTTTAGTCAATGCCTATACATAGAATGATATGGTAAGAACCTGAATTCAATTTTTACTTTTGAATATTCAGTTGTTCAAGGACCATGTGTTGAAAAGATATCCTTTCCCCCATTGAACTTCCTTAGCACCTTCATTGAAAATCAATTGACCATATATCTGAGGGTCTATATTTGGATTTTTTTCTTCTGTTCCATTGAAGTTGTACCTTTTGCCAATACTACACTGCCTTGATTACAGTGTGAGTCATAATAAGTCTTGAAATTAGATAGGCTAAGTCATCCAACTTTATTCTTTTTCAAAATTACTTTGGGTATTCTAGGTCCTTTGATTTCCATATGACTTTTATAATAAATTTGTCAAATTTCTCCAAAAAATCCTTCTTGGATTTTGACTGGGATTGATTACATCTTTAGAACAATTTGGGAAGAATTAGCATCTTAGCAATATTTAGTTTTCCAATTCATGAATATTATGTATTTCTCCATCTACTTAGGTGTTCTTTAATTTGTCTCAGCAGTGTTTTGTAGTTTTTGATGTGCAAGACTTGTGTATCAGTTTTTTCAAATCTATCACAAAGTATTTCAGATTTTTGATGCTATTATTAAGTTTTAAAAAAATTTTCAATTCCAAATTGTTTCTTGCTGGTATATAAAAGTATAATTAATTTTGTATGTTAACTTTGTATCCTGTAATCTTTTTAAACTCACTTGTTATTTCCAGTACTTTTTTTGTATAATCCTAAGGATTTTCTACAAAGATAGAATGTTGGCATGCAAATAAGTAGAGTTGTACTTCTTCCTTTTCAAACTGTATGTTTCTTTTTATTGCCTTTTTGTACTGACTAGAACTTCCAGATATTGTGGAATAGAAATAGAGGGACTGCACATCCTTGCCCCTCTTCTGATCTTAGTGGGGAAATTAGTCTTTCACCACTAAGTATGATGATATTAGCTAGGTTTTTATAGAACATCTTTATCAAGTTTGTTTCTATTCATAGTTTCTGCCATAAATGGTTGTTGAATTATGTCAATTTTTTATTTCTTATTTTTTGTATCTACTGAGATGATTAGATGCTTGCACTCTTTTTTGTTCTCCTTTAGTCTTTAAGTACAGTGAATTAATTTATTTTTAGTTGTAAAACCAACCTTACATTCTTGGAATAAACTTTACTTGGTCATAATCTTTTTGTATATGATAGTTATGATTTATTCAAATTTTATACTTTTATAATGATGTTTATGAATATATTAATCTGTAGTTTTTCTCATCTTCCTCTTCCTTCTTTTCCTTTTTGTAATGTCTTCAGTTTTGCTATTGAGTTAATGCTGACCTCATGTAATTTTTTGGGAAGTGATGCTTTCTTCTCAATTTTCTGGAAGAGTTTGTATAGAACTGATATTATCTTTCTTAAATGCCTCATAGAAAATATCAGTAAAGCCACCTGGGTCTGGAGTTTTCTTTGTGGGAAGGATTTTAACTACAAATTCAAGTTATTTAATGGGCATAGGGCTGTTTAGGATATAAATTTATTCTTCCATAAGCTTTGGTAGTTTGTGTCTTTCAAGAAACTTTCCACTTGATCTAAGTTGTTGAATTTATTGGTATATGATTGTATATAATATTCCTCTAATAACTTTACCATCAATAGGATCTATAGTGATGTCCCCTCTTTCATTTCTGTATTAATTTATCTCTTCTTTTCTTTAATTGTTTTGATTAATCTGGCTTGAGGTTCATCACTTTTGTTGATCTTAAAAAGGGATTTTGATTGCCTTTATTATTTATTATTTTTCTGTTTTCTGTTTCATTGATTTTTTTTAGCTTCAACTTTTTTTCTGTTTTTTTTTAATTTACATTTATGTTCTTATTCTAGATTATTAAGAAGCCAGGTCATAGAACCTGTCTTCTTTTTAAAGTATAAATGTTATACTTATTATAAAATTAGTACATTAGTATAAATTTGTTAGTATCAAATTTTACTTAAGCACTGTAAACTCACATATTTTGATATGTTGTTTTTATTTTCATTCAATTCAAAATATTTTCTAATTTTCCTTGTAATTTCTCCTTTGACCCATAGTTTAATTAGAACTTTGTTGCTTAGTATTTTAATATTTTGGAATTTTCCATATTCTTTCCACTATTGATTTCTAATTTAATTACACTGTGATTTAAGAATCTGATTTACATAATTTAAATTATTTTACATTTATTAATTTTTTGTATTGATTTTGCATCTAGTGACCTTGACAATTTCATGTATTTATTCTAATTATTTGCTTTGGCCCTGAGGTTGGGAGCAAGGTTATGAACATCCTTACATTATTCCCAACCACAGGGGAAAGAGAGCAATATTTCATCATTAAATGCAACATTTCATCATACTAGGCGTGGATATCTTGTACATATGCATTATCTGTTTAAAGAAGTTCCTTTCTATTCCTAATGCTGAGAGATTTTTATCATGAATAGGTGTTAATTTTCTCAAAGGCTTTTTTTTCTAAATCTCTTGAGTTTATTTCTGTTAATATGGTAAAATATATTGATATGTGAATGTTAAATGGCTCTTGCATTTTTAAATTAAACCTCACTCAGTTATGCTATGTTATCCTTTTATATGTATCATTGTATATAAATTTGCTAATATTTTGTTTCTGATTTTGCATCTGTATTCAAGATAAATATTGTCCTATAATGGTCTTTGCTGGTAATATCTTTGTCAGTTTTGGTTATCAGGTGTATGCTTGTCTCAAAATAAAAAGGCAGGAAATGTTCCCTCTTTGTTTTCTGGAAAAGACAATGTAAGATTGGCATTTTTTAAAGTATTGGAAGAGTTATTTGTCTTTTTTTAAAAAAGAATATAGGACTGCTCAGATTCACTATTTTTTTCTGTTTCTGTTTCAGCAAGTTGTGTTTTTCAAGGGATAATGGCATAACATTCCCCTTTCAGCATGATAGTATGAATGTCAGCTCCTCGTTAAGTTTCCTGAACCAGAGAGCTTGCTCTAGCTTATCAACACACGAATGTGGCCAATGGGCAAATCCAGAAAAGTCATCTCAACATTTTGGGGGAAAATATTACAGGAGTGTGTGACCACATTTCTCTTGTTGTTAAGTGTATGCTTAAAGGTTGTTGGTTTCCTGCAGGGTGGGGGTATATTTTAGAGTGCCTGAGGCATTCTTTTGCTAAGCCTATCTTCTGTGCTAAGATAAAATGGAAAATGTAGGTTGCTAGGAGTCTCAGGAGTCTCTTAACTTCCAAGGAAAACTGCTGTATGTGTTTACACTATCAGGAGTATCAGGAGAGTTGACCTTCTTTTGGTCGGTAAAGAACCAATCTAGAAATCACTTCCTCCAATCACCCCAAATAAGCCAAGAATTTCCTGGATGCTGTTAAAATAGTGCATGAGTCAGAAAATAATTCTCTAGGATCTGAGGGTGATGCTAGCAAGGTCCAGTTCAGAAACAAGTACAGGCCAAGCCATGAGTCCCTCAGCTAAACTCACCTCCTAACAGAGGGCACTCTACCCAGCAGCCTGCCCAATCCTCTCATTTAGGAAGCAGGGACCATCCTAAGTTCCCAGAGTCACTGAGTGAGCCATCTTTGACTGGAACAGGGCAAATGTCAGGGTAGTAATTTTACCCACTCATTGGTCCTGGGTCACTACTGAGGTATTAGGGCCTATAGGTGACTTCTTACCTGGTGGCCACAATACTCTCTTTCCCTGCTGTGGTTTCACCTTGTCTTCCTTTCTCTCTCCATGTTTTCTTTCCCTCCCCATCATCCCTTCCTTCTCTCCCTTCCTCTCTCCTTTCCTCCTTCTCCCTATTCTCTCCACGTTCCCCTTCCTCATGTCCACTCTTCTTTCCTCAATGTTTCCTCCGATGTTTCTAGAAATCACTTCCTGCAATCACTCCAAATATTCAGGCTGAGGATTTCCTGGAAGCTGTTAAAATAGTGCATGAGTCAGAAAACTGAGTTCCCCAACATTGGAGGAAGTGATTAAGAAACATTTCTGCCACCCTCCATCCCTACTGCATTTCCTGTCAGAGAGTAGAACCCTGGAGGTGGTTGCCACCTGGAGGCGGTTGCCAGGACACCAGACTGAAGCGGGGACAGAAATGCACTCTGGGAGATTTGTGAGCAGGAGTAAGAATTAAACCGATATGCATATCAATAGATGTCAAGTCACAGACCTTTTGGGTTCAACCAGCTTTTCCTGTCTGGAAGGAAGGACCAATAGTTCTTTGGCCCTTTAAGGGGACAGAGAAGGGCTACATAGCTGTACTTCTTGTGGTATGCACCAAGAAATCAAGAAAGAAGAAAGAAATTGCAAATTAAATTTAAATCTAGAGAAAGAAAGAAAGAAGGAAGGAAGGAAGGAAGGAGGGAAGGAAGGAAGGAAGGAAGGAAGGAAGGAAGGAAGGAAGGAAGGAAGGAAGGAAGGAAGGAAGGAAAGAGGCAAATGTACTTTCCAGAACCAGAGGCTCCACTTCAAAATGGAAGTTTCCAGGCATGTGATAAGAAAGTCACAGTTTGAACCTTCAGAGCCCCTGGTATTCATGCCTCCATGTCAGTGGTGCCCTGGAACAAAGAAGACACCAGGAATCTTTGTAAAATGAAATTCACTGAGAGTAAATTTCCCTGGGGGCCTTTGCCAATGGGCAAACGACACAAGCCTGCAATTATGTAAATGACCACTAGGGGAGGCAGTGATTCGTGAAGATTTGGGGCAATAGAACCAGTGTGTGTAACTAAGATCAAATAGTATGTGTGTGCATGTGTGTGTGTCTGTTTTTTCTTAGAAAGGTCCAACTCTTTATCAGAATAATGGCAAATATTATTCAACTACTCTAAAACTATAAAGTCTTGATATCAAATTTAGAATAAAATAGGGAAATTACAAATCCAATTTGGATATCCTCTTGTATTAAACTTCAACTGGTTTCTAATGTTGCATATGTAGAGTTGGTCCTTAGTGTGACATTAGGAAGAAACAGTGGCTTTCTGGGCCTCCTGGGTCCCCCGCTCAACTTCTTATTTCTCTCTGTGAGGATTTCAAGTTATTTATCTTAAAAGCCTTTAACTATTCATTTGCTCTTTTCAGATAGAAGGAGGTAATTACCCTTTTCAAACTATTTCAACTTGAGAATTTTCTGTGCTAACTACCTCTCTTGTCTCATTTCTGCCCACCGCCCTGCCCCCCGCCTCCACCCCACACTATTCAAATATAAGAATTATCTTCTACCTGAAGGGCAAAGCTCCATTCTTGTATGCCATACTCCAAGACTTTTCTTTGAGACAGGGTCTCACTCTGTCACTCAGGCTGGAGTACAGTGGCGTGATCATAGCTGGTGTAATCATAGCTCACTATAGCCTCCTACTCCTGAGCTTAAGTGATCCTCTTGCCACAGGTATGAACCACCATGCCTGGCTAAATTTTTTGTGTTTTAGTTTATTACAGAGATACGGTCTCCCCATGTTGACCAGGCTGGTCTTGAACTTCTGGGCTCAAGAGATTCCCCCACCTTGGCCTCCCAAAGTGTTGAGCTCACAGGCGTGAGCCACCATGCCTGGTTCCTTAAAAGATTTCTTAAAATGTCCTTAAAACATATCCAATTTCCTCATACCAGTTTTGCATGACTATTCTCCTTTTTAAGCAGAAGAATGATCCCAGACAACTAAATTATTACTTCCCTTCTTACTACTGCTTTTAAATTTCAGACTGTCAGTGTTATTCACTGCAAACAATGCAAAAACAAACTACCTGTTAAAACTCTACTAGTACAGCCCTTCCCCTCGGGCCTAAACGTTGGCAATTTTTTTTCCCTCTGGATATTTAAAATTTCATTTTAAAAACACTTGAATAAATGAGTTTTTAACCAGTGTTGCAACAATGGATCTTCTTCCATGATCGCAGATTCTTGGGAACAGAATTACTCAGAAGCCAATGGGCAGTGCAAAGTAGCTTGTCTTCTGAGCCAGCTCATTTATTTTCTTGGGACAGTGAATGCTCTAATCACAGCATATTTGGCTTCATTTGTAGTACTGGAATTCCTTAAGTGTCCTTGGACACTTTTCAATTCCCAAATATTAGTCATGCCGTTTGACACTCAAACAAATCCCAAAGTCGACACTCTTAAACACATCCTTTCCTATTTGCATGGAAATTAGATTTTAAAAACATCAAAATGAAAACAGGCTTCATAGCCTGTGTCCGCAAAATGCCTCTTCATCGGTAAGTGGACTGTAAACTCTGCTTCCAAGTAGTGGCTTTCAATTCCATTAGTTTATGATGCTTGAGAGGCTAAGCAGGAATTGCAAGCTGGCACACCTCAGGGTCAATGGGGGAGCTCTCCCTCTGTGCCAGCTTCATTGGTTTTGGCTTTGCTTGGGTCTGAATGGAAGCACCTTTGATCCTTTACTTTGGTCCTTTTATTATACATTAAAAAAAATTAAATCAACTTTCCATGTCAAATCTGTAAGATATCACAATCATTTTTTTAAAAATCATAAGTTAAAAAAAGCCACTAAGCATCTTTGACAATGCACAGAAAACTCACTGCCTCCATTGTAGGCATTAGGAATGATCGTATCTCAATTATATCCTGACATTTTCAATTAACTTACTAATGTTTTATTAAGTACCTACTATGTGCCAGATGCTGGGGACAGAGAGGTAAATATGATGGTGCTCATCGTGGCTGGGAAAGAGACCTGTGAAGAGATCTGAACAGAAAGCAATACATATTATTGGAAAGGTGAGGGGTGAGTGAGGTCTGTAGGAGCAGAATGGCTGATTTTTCAGGGGAGTGAAGGAGGGCTTCCCAGAAGAGATGCCACTTGAGCTGTGCCTTAGAGAAGGAGAAGTACCCACCTAGCAGAAAGTTGTGTGTAGGACATGTGAAAGGGTAAGATTCACGAAGGACTTTAAATGCCAGGCCAAGAAGTCTGGCATCATCCTCACGTGCATTTGGAAACCTTTATTGATTCATTGCTTGGTTGGTCCCTGGGTGCCAGAGAGACAGTGATGAACTGGGATCTTCGACTGGTTCCTCAGAGCCTCTGGGAACCCTCCTCTGACCTGGGAGGCTGACCACATCAGCAGGCCCCCTGCCCTCTGGCTGCTTGTTAGAGGTGGCAAGTTAGTCGCACCAGCAAGAGACCAGAGGGCGAAGGGAGAGAGTGATGGGCTATTTATCACCCCAGGCCCCTCCCCTGTGGGCCCGCGGAGATGAATCCCCTGACCACTGCTGCTGGCAGGCTGCCCTCTCCAAACAACTCTCTTGGGGTCAAGGAAACTGCTGCCTCTCAGGACCCTCCAGGCTAGGTTGGCAATGGATCCCCACCGTTACTCATCCTGGGTGTTGCACTACCTTTGCTGCTCTCTTTAAACTCTGCCCACATCCTTTTAAGTAGTCCCTTTACCAAACTTTCCTCAGTTCCTCAGCTTGGTGTGTGTGCCATTGTCTCTCCCCAGGACCATTACTCACAAAAATGATAATCGAGATCCCAGCTCTCATGAAGTGCAGCTTGCAATCGCATAAGCAAGAGAATGCCCGGAGCAGATATGTATGTTCTGGAAGAATCACTGGATGACAGTGAAGTGGAAGACTGTGATGTGATGAGGATGTGCTTTCATCCTCAAGACAGATGCGGGTGGCCTACATCAGGGATGGACCTCGGAGGACGAGGAGGGCTGGATGACAGAACCACTCGGCAAGCCAGGTAGGTTTGGCCAGACACAGTGAGTGAAGGAAAAGCTTCATGAGGTGCTCAAGCCCTGGCCTAGTTGACTGGATACAGGCTGCATTCCTGAGCTGTGGAGCCCAGGAGAAAGAGCTGACTGGCCATCAGAGGAAACGATGACTTTGATGTTGAACATATGAAGTGGTATTGCCCAGGGGGCATCCAGGTGGATGTGTCCAGGCAGCTGTTGGCTGTGTGGGTTGGAGTGTGTGGGAGAGGCCAGAGAGAGAAATATATCTGGGTGTCATTGGGGCCTGGGTAGGTGTGAGGTCGAGGAGGTGGGTGAGATGACCAACAGGGACTGTGTTGAGTGAGCACCGAAGAGTGCTTTCAAGTGAGAGAGAAAGGAAGATGGGGGAGAGAGGGCGACCTCACTTGCTGGGTCATACAGAGCATTCACCAATGACTCAAGGGCCTCAGGCTCCCCACACCCAGGGTGTCCCCTTTTTCCAGCCACAAGGTGGCAGTCAGGGCCTTAGGCCACCCATGTGTCCAGGGGATATCACTGAATCTGTCTTTGATGATAAGGTTTGCCAGGTATCCCAGGCACTTCATTCTGCTGGCTGTGAAGATGGATAAGAAACAGGGTAAACATTTAATGTGAGTCTGAATTAACCCCAGTATTCTGAAAATGGGATTTTTTTTTTTTAATAGCATGCCTGGTATGTTTGCTGGTGTGGCTGAGACCACCTAGCTGCAGCGTGATGGTACTGAGGTGGAAACGGAGGTCAGTTCCCAAAGCTCCGACCCCCATACTAGGGGAGCAGAGAACAGGGCAGGGCTGGCAGGGGCTGGCCAGGTGGAAGAAGGGCCACGGGCATCCAGGGAGAGGTGACTGCTTGAGCAAACAGCAGAGAGGGACACGCGGACAGCTTGCTTGCTGGGGTGTGGCAGCAGATGTGCCTGCAAGAAGGTAGACCCCAGGGTGTAGAGCCTCACATGTCACCTCCGGTGAGTCCTCGGGCCACAGTCACTGAGGGCTGCATGGGGGAGTGTCACCATCTTCTTTGTGCTTTAGAAAGACTCTCTTATATGGAGAACCTTCCCGGCACAAGGCACCAGAGGTTGAACTTGGAGTCCAGTTCAGGTGCCCCTGCAGGAGGAGTTTGGGATCCATGAGCCATACCCCACACTAGCCATGGGGAGTGGGAGGGAGGGGCTGAGATTTGCCTCCTTCCACTCCCGGGAGCAGGACCTTGGACTGGGGAATGCAGGGGCCGAGAGCAGAGGAGAGCTCCACGCCAGGCAATTTCCTGATGCCTGCCTGCCATGTTGCTCAGAAGGTGGCTGCAGTTCCTGGGAGGCCCTGTGGGATGGGGAGTGAGTGGCCCAGGTGAGACCCCCAGGAGAGAGAGCAGAGCCTGCATAAGTGAGCTGTTCATGAGGTAGGCCTGCTGCCAGCCCAGTTCAGCAGGGCCTGGAAAAGGTGATCCCTGTGGCTGGAGCTCAGGGGTGCTGGGACTCTCGAGGAACTGAGCTCATAGGAGGGCACGAAGCCCTGTGCAGTGGCATAGTTAGCAAGAGGGGAAGGTGCTATGGGCTGAATTGCATCCCCTGCAAATTCCATGTTGAAGCCCTAACCCCCCGTACCTCAGAATAGGACTGGATTTGGCGAGAGGGTCTTCAAATAGGTGATTATGTTAAAAGGAGGCCATTAGAGTGGGTCCTAATCCAATCTGACTGGTGTCCCTCTGGAACAGAAGGAGATACCAGGGGTGCCCACACTGGGGTATGGCCATGTAGAGAAACAGCCCAGGACAGAAGCCTCAGAGGAAACCAGCCCTGCCAGCACCTTGACCTTAGACATCCAGCCTCCAGAACGCTGACAAAATGAATGTCTATTGATGTCTATTGCTTAAGCCCACCCCTGATTGACGGTGTTTTGTTACGGCAGCCCCAGCAAACTAACACAGAAGGCAAGATGATCATGGGAATTAGGAAGTCATGGCATTTCTCATTCACCACACTTGCTGCAGCCGTTCAACTCCTGCTTCCTGAATCTCCTTTTCACCCCAAAATAGCAGAAGCGACTTGAAGGATGAGAACATTTCCTATGCTTTAGTGCCCTAACATTTGCAAATAAATAAGTCGTTCATTCAAGAAAAGCAATCAGTAGACATATACTAATTGATAAAGGAGAACAGACAATGGATGGTTACTGTGTGCATCCAGGGACCCTGTGATTTCTATATAATCTCATTCAATCCTCACAACAGCCCTTTCCATTGTACCTTATTCATTCCTGAGCTGAATAATGCAGAGAGGTTTGGTGACTTGCCTCTAGACACAACCATAAGCAGCAGACCTGTTATCCAAACCCAGGCCAGCCAGAGTTACATCACTGCTACTTCCACAATCATCTGTGCTGAGCGCCTGGGGTCTTAAAAAGAAGACAGAGACCCTGTATCCCCTCATCAAGT
The DNA here is from genome assembly GCF_047675955.1 of Chlorocebus sabaeus. Taxonomy (NCBI): domain Eukaryota; kingdom Metazoa; phylum Chordata; class Mammalia; order Primates; family Cercopithecidae; genus Chlorocebus; species Chlorocebus sabaeus. The sequence continues at coordinate 53,745,444 of NC_132925.1, forward strand.
CTTATAGTCTCACTTACGAGATGAGGTGTCTACAAATGCAACAGTAATGAGCAATGCAGGGTGATACACCTACTTGCCATGTGAATGGTGCTATTGGGAATGAGGTGTGCTCTCAAAAACACCCGGAAAAGTTGCCTGGTGGCACTGGGCTGTATAGAGAGATGCACAGTGAGGACTTTGGCCCTGGAGACTTTGCTTTCAGACCTTACCCCAAGATGTAGTTTTCTTGGTTCTCAATGCCAAGCCCAGTTTTGCCTTAGCAACTGATTACCTATCGCTGTCACCCTGCAACCTCAGCTAACATTCCCGGTTCTTTGACCTTGGCCTGTAATCTCCGCATCTGTCCTGGCTGCAACCTGCCTTTCACACCCTTTGTGGCTTTGGGGACTCCCACTATGCCCGAGCTCACTCACCAGTGCCTGGATCTGATTCCAGGTGGGAGGAAGAGGCGGAAATCATTCTGAGCAGGTAATGAACAGGAATAAGGGGAAAGGAGTACCTGTGGGGAACAGAAAGCCAGAGGCATTGAAAAGGGTTTCAGACACTGAAAACAATCTCAATAATGGCTTCAGCATTGTGATCTACACAATTCCTTTATCCTTTCCTAAAATCCATGCACATGCTCAGTCTGACTCATGATCAGTCTCTAAGAAGGCATCAACACACATGTCATCAGTCAAAATGCATATAAAACAGGGTGAAGAAGAATTTTAAGTCACAATTTACAACCCTGAGCTGAGAAAACTCAGATGAGTGACAGCAAAGAAATACAAGTGACACACATGGAAATGAGGGTGAGCAGGAGAAACTGGCAGGGGAGGGTAGTGTCCCGGATGGAGCAGAACATGAAACAGAAGGAATGCCAGTCCTCACAGGGCAGAAGTTTCTAGTAATTCCTGTACTGTGCTAAAGGTGGCATGGAGGAGGTGGCACCTGCTGTGGGGTTAATTGAGTGGTGAAATCAGGGAAAACATAAAATGAACAATTCACACTTGGAGGAGGCTGGAGAACAGGAGAGACTCTGAGAAATGCCACAATATGCCTGATGGAGCTGGTTTCTGTCAGACTTGTGGTTTCCGATCTTGGTTCTGCACCCTCAACTTTTCCCAGGGGGAGTTCCTGGGGGCCAGACCCAAATGTGGGCTCCTTGCCACAAATATCTTCTCTGGAGACATTCTTGCAGCAGGGTTGGCTGGCTGGATTTTAGGAAAGTGGAGGCCATTGGAGAGCCTGCACATGCCCCGCATCTTCCATCTGTCAGTGGCCTCTGCCAGCCCCAGCCTTTGCTCAGCTGCAGTCCTGGAGCTCTTGAACTTGGAGACTCAGCTTCCAATCCTTTCCTGGGTCCATCCTGTCCCACAGGGTTGTGTATGTTATGGGGGAAGGGGAAGTTGTTTTAAGGCTGGGGTCCAAGAGCAGCACCCCAATATCAGGTGAAAGGCTCTGTTTCTCACACGCACCCCCTTCTCTGTGGATTCATCTGTTAAAAACAAAGGTGGCGAGTTGATGTAACTTCACTTGGCAACTCTCATTGAGAAGGACATAGAGATTCCCAGGGGGAATATTCTGCAATGGGTTTGTCATGTCAGCCAGAGACATAGGCTGCAGAGTGGTGGCAGGCAGGTCACAGACATGGCATCCCAATTAGGTCACATCCACTGCTTGCTAGACTTCAAGTGTCGTTGCAACCTGCATTCTCCTGCCACACCCAGAACATCAGGTGCCCTCTCTATGGATGCCTGCCACAGCCAACTCCAGGAGCGGTGTTCCCACTGTCCCTGGCTGACCATCCGTGGGACCCTCCCTATTGCCGGCTTAGTCTGTGCAGTCTCCACTTCTGTCTGATCCCAGCTTCTTGCTTAAGTAAATGAGCAAATGCCTGTAGCACAGTTGGGAGTGTCTGCACATAGTAGGCACCTCATGAGTTTCTATCCATTTTATTACAACCGTCTGTCTTCCTTAATCAATGACACTCGAGTGCCTGCTATGTGTCAGGTGCTTTCTATGGCTTCTCCCATTTAATTCCGCTCCACCCTAGAAGGTAGATTCAACAGTCATAGTTCCTATTTTACAGATAAGGAAGTTGCTGCTCAAGAAGTGAGGTTCCTTGGTCAAGGTCAAGGAACTTGTGAGTAATGAACCAGGGATTCAACCCCAATCTTGTCTGGTGCAAAGCTCAGGCTCTCTCCAACTTGAACATTGAACCTTCAGCCCCAGTTGGGGCATTCTTCCCCACTCAGCCCTCTACAGCCAGGCCGAGGAGCTTCAGTACTGACTGCTAGTGTCAGCCCGCACTTCCTGTCCGCGGAACAGTTACCCTACACTCACCAGGAGCTTCTGAGTGTCCTTGTGCTGTTCTTGTAGGACAAAGTCACCGACCCGTGCCCAGCATCCTTCCTCACCCCTCCAAACTCTCCATTCCTCTCTGGACACAAATCTGGGAGCTCAAGAATTGGCTGAAAGGTGCTGCTGTTCCCACCAGCCACCTGCCACCTTTGTATTTCTGGCAGGGAAATTATACTTCATTACCATTAAATGTATTTAATGGGGCATTCATTCCTGAATTTTCCACGGAAACTTTTGAAACAGGAGAGAAAATACCTCAAAGGTATGATTTAAAGGGCCTTCTCTCTGGAGCTGGTCTGGCCACATGCGGGGCCCTTCTTACTTCAGAAGGAGCCCCCAGCCACCCGGCTTCCCTGCTCACATGGGTACCTGCTTGACCGCCCTGATGTGCAGAATGGAGAACTGCTGTGTGCTCTCGAGTGAGGCAGCCTGGATGTGGACTTAGCAAGTACAGAGAGGGGAAGCAGAGAGAATGGACGCGTTCTGCTGGTGGGGAATCCCTGGAAGCATGGCTGCGGCTCCTGGGCCACCCTCCCCCTGCCTTTGTTCCTGCCTCAGGAGAATACACTTACTCCCCTTCTTTCCCATACCTGGTTCATACCTGGCCATTCGCTGCCTGAACATGCACCCCAATCTCTAAGTCAACCCAGGAAATATGCCAGCAGCATTGGCATCAACATCCAGTCACGCCTGACAATTCTGAGCCCCAGGAAAATAACACCCAGTGGGCAGGTGCTGCTGACGCCCCACTTTCCCTCTGCATGCTGGTGGGTTTCCTATAGAGAACTGGTGGGTAAAAGCCCCTGCTGGGATGGCCTTGAGGGATGTTCTACAGTGTCTTTCAGAGGTCCACAGCAAGACTAAGCTCCATCTACCCACAGGGTCATGTGCTCCATAACAGCCTTCCTGCCCCTGCCTCCTCCTCCCCAGCCCCAGTCAACTGGTATTTCCTAGGATCACCTGCCACATAAACTGTTCATGCTTGACTGCTTGTCGCAAGTGTATTTCAGAGAGCACCAAACCAGGACAGCCACACACATCATTCTCAGAATCTCCCGGCTGCCCCCAGCTCAGGGACAAGCGCCCCCAAGGACTCTCCCTTGCTGATCAGCCACATGGTTCAGCCCAGCAGCTGGGCCTCCCTCTCTCCCTACACTTCCTTTCCAACTTGTGTCTCAGGCCACCTTCAGGACTGAGGCCTGACTCCCAGCTGGGGTCTTGCCCACTGAGGTCTTAAATACGGCCCATCATCTGGGTCCCACCCTTCTCTCCATCTGTCCCAGTGGCAGCAGCCATTCCCAGCATCAACTAAGGCCCTTGAATCTGTCGGGCCATGAGACTGGTACAGCTGTAACCTGAGAGTCAGGTCCTCACTCTTCCCCTCCCATCAGTTGAAGAACCTGACCTCAGACAGGCAGAAAGAGATGAAATGCCCTGGACTGAGGCAGTCATGTTTGGTGGAAAGATATCAAGAGTAGGAGGCAAACAGCTATGTGCTCGTACCTCAGCACTGCCATTTGCAAGCTGCTCTGCCTTGGGTGAGTTAATTTCTCTGAGATTCAGCATCTTAACACGTAAATGATATGTGGCAGAGATGGCTAACCATCCCCCATGCTTTGTCCCCCCTCTTCTGTAGCACAAAGTGAGATTGGGGCTGCGTGGGCAGGGACTACATTTCTGAGCATTCCTTACACTGAACTGACTGCTATTTATCATTTAGTTGTCACCAACAAAATGAGTGGAAGGGAGGCCTGTCACTTCCAGGCCAGTGTGGTTGAGGTACCAACTTACCTTCTTCACCATCTCTCCCAGCATCCCCCCAGATGCAGGGGACTCCAGAGTTCTAAGCCTGGGTCCCTGACTCACCATATGGAGGAGAGCTGCCTGTTAACCAGAAGTACCAGCATTGTATTATTTGAGCAAAAAATATTCATTAAGCTACTGAATTGTGGAGGTTTATTTGTTATAGCAGCTGGCATTACCCTAGCCAATACCTAATCATATCTCCATGTTGTGAAGAGCTAAAGGGAGCATACAAATAGCAGTTACGTGTAATGAGCATTTACTGTGTGCCAGGTGCTGTTCTTAACATGAATTGTCTGTCTCACTTAATCCTCAAAGCAGCGACATTATCCACATTTTATAGCTGGGGAAACTCAAGCACAGAGAGGTGAAATTATATACCCAAGGTCACACAGCTAGGAAGTACTAGATCTGACAATAAATCTGTGTTCTTAACCATTAAGTTGAACTGTTCCCCAACGCATGGATAGCATTTAATACAGTGCCCGGCACAGAGTGAGTGTTTCACAAATGGGCACAGTCACTGTTAATTAGGCTGAGCAAATGCACACCCCAGGAGCATCTCCTCCTCTAGGCACTGATGTGGGTGTACTTGCAGCTTATCCTGTTGCCTGATGTTCCACTGCCCCATCTGCTGGTGACTAACATCAACTCCCCTCCACCTCTATCCAGTGCCCTTACTGGTCTGCTGTCCCCTGCTCAGCCATCGTGCACAGGTGTATCCCTTTCCTCGACGTTCTCCTGAGCCAGGTAAAGTGGGGGAAATCTGTCCAGGGTCTCCTGATGCCTGTTGGAGTCTTTGTCTAAGTGGGGCTGAGGCTCCCACTCTGGGCAGATGAATGACACAAGGGCGCCCTCTCTGATGGGTGCAGCCCTGGGGTTCCAGCCTCACCTGAGTGCCCTCAGTTCAGGACGCAGCCTGCCTACCTGAACCCTGACCAGTCACGGCTTCCAGATGCCCTGAGTCACTCCTCAACAGGAACCCCTGCTATTGGGGAGCCTGAAATGAAACCCAAGATTTCCTGAGGCTAAAACATCCCTCACAGCCCTTCCCTGCAGTCGACAGCCCCACGGGGGAGCCAACAAGCTGTCCCCTGCTCCCCTGGCAGAGGCCTCTGTGAGGTCCCCTGGACAGCTTCTGGCCTTGGCTTCAGCCCAGCCTCCCCTGGGGCTATTTCTGGCCAGGCGGGTAATAGATTTCTGTCTCCTTTTTGAGGGCCTTTTATGTGCCGTCAAACCTGGGGCCAAATGCTCCCCATCCAAAAGAAAAAAAAATAATAACAGCCGTGCTTCCAGCCCCTGCACTAGGAGACTTGTGGGGCCGGACGACCCCGGAGGGAGCTGGCTGAGGTTTCATTTCTGGTAACTGCCCACCCCTCTTCCTTGAGCCTGGCTTCACAAAGCTCGCTTGTGGGACACCAGTGAAGCATCTAATGTGTGGGATATATGGAGGCAGGGGTGCCTGCCCTGCATTTCCTGGCCTGTGATTTATGAGATGGGGCTGGGCTTGCCTCCCTCCACGGCCTGACCCTGCCCAGTCCAGGAGATGCAGAGGCTGGAATTCTCCCCAGTGGGGCCCCAGGATCAGGCACTCTGCCACACAGCTCCAGGAACCTGCTGTGTCTACTGCCTGCCCATTAGAGGCTAAAGGAACCCATGATTTCCACATTATATATAAGGAAACTGAGGCACAGTTAGGCAGCTAGACTGGGGTACCAACTGGGGGAGCTTGGGCCAGCAGAAATTGCCTTCTCTGGAGACCAGCATTTTTCATACCTGTACTCATTGGAATCTCCTGGGAGGTGTTCAAAAATGCTGATTTCCAGCAAGAGCTCTCAAGAGACTGACTCAGCCATGTTTGGGACACATTGTCGTAGAGGGTTCACTTTAATTGGTATCAGACAGCTCCTCAGGGATGATGTTGAAACCTGCAGAAGTCCCAGCCCTGACCTGAGCCTGCATCACATCCTGAATCTGTAGGGGATGGGCCTGGGCATTTTGCTTTTAACAAAGCCTGAAAACTCCTGAATATGAAAGGCGAAAGGGACTGTGACATTACAGAGTCCAGATTTCCTGTTTTCTGGATGAGAAGACTGAAGCTGGGAGGGACAAGGGGTCTTGGCCAAAGTCACACATCAGGGTGGTTGGGCCTTTCCTTGAGGACAGGAGAGGAGAGAGGTGTGGGCTCTCCAGGAACCTGGAGGAGGTGAGAGGGAGAAAGGAAGAGCTTCATCAACCCAAAGGCAGATGGGCTTGAACATCCCTACCTCTGGGAGGCTGGAGTCAACGCCCAGTCCCAGGCATCTGTCCCTCCATCACTCAGGGTCAGAAACCCCCCACACCCTACTTTCTGCAGTGGGACAGAAGTTCCTCCCTCTAGTTACTATCAGGGCTTGGCATCTGTAAGTTTGTCTTGAAGGCTGCGTCAGGCCCCTGGACAGGTATCAGGTCCCTGCTGTCCAGGAAAAAGCCACAGCCATCCTCGAACTGCCCAAACATGGACCGAGTCAGCTTTTCCCCATGACCCACCCCCAGAACCCTGGGGCCCCTGGGGCACCCAGTCCCCAGGCCTGGGCGCAGGCTGCTTAGGCAGCATGTGGATGTGTGTTTGCCTGAATTAAAAGGAAATAGATGGATGGAAGGAAAACTGCGTACAATTAATAAATGATGGTGCTTGGTTTGGAATTTCCATTGCTTTCAACTTTCAGAATATTGCTCCCATGAGAACGGACAGCTGTGACCCGACAGAGGAAGGCCAGACATGGAGCCAGATGCCCAGGGGCTCACCTCCCAGCCTGGCACATGGCTGGGTGTCTTGTGAGTGCTGCCATCCCTCTCTGAGTCTCAGCTTCCTTGGCTATAAAGTGCAGGCCGCCAACTCTCCTTCACCGAATCTCCCTCACAGCTTCCTGGGAGCCTGATTTGGGATGACACAGGCGGAAGTTCCCAGCATGCACAGGTGCTGGATAGACAATTGTCCCCTAGAAGGGGACACACAAACAATTCTCAGAGGTAGGCCTCTGGCTTGTTCACTTGGAGATTCTGCACATCAAACACATCTTATAAACAGCATGTGTTAGCTAGCAGACATGGCTGTTCTTTCACTGTTGAGGAAAGGGGTGGAAATGTAGTCAGGTAAATATTTTTCAGGAAAGATCTTTCTCTCAGTACTTTTTCTGCCCCCAGACGTGTGAAAATTGAGAGAATGAATATAGAATTATCTTCTTGAGAGATTCTCCCCACTGATCCTTACTGAAATTTAACAGACATATAGGAAAATGCACGATCCTAAATGATAGCTCAATGGGTTTCACAAACTAATCATGAGACATCCATGAAACTTGCACCCAGGTCAAAAAGCTTCTAGCACCAGCATCTTAGAGTTTCTGTTGACCCAAAGTCCCCTCCCAGTCATGAGCCCCCCGCCCACAGCAAGCATAACCACTATCCTGAGTTCTACTAGTCTGCTCTTTAACTGTGTGTGAATAAGTCCTACAGTATGTAGTGTTTGTTTGCTATCTGGCTTCTTTACCTTGATGTTATGTTAGTGGTTTTAATTTGCCTTTCCCTGATTGTTAATGAGGTCAAACCTCCTTACATATACTTATTGGCCATTTTGTAAAGTGCCTGTTCTAATCTTTTACCTGGATGTCTATTGGAATATCTGACTTTTTATTGATTTTCAGGAGCTTTTTATTTATGATGGACACTCTTGAGGTATTTAGGACCTTTATGAAGCCTCCCTACCTCTTACTCAGACTTTTCATCCTGAGGACTTCATTTCTGGTCCTCAATGGAAACCCACTGAATACAATCATTCGAGAGACTCCTCCCTACCTCTCAATAGCAGCTTGATGCTGCCTTCTTCAGAGTGCACTGTGGCTCCACTGCACATAAAGAAGCTGGAGAATTTTGTCTCTGGGTTCCTCTTGCCTCTACCTCCCTCTGTGCCTCTTTTTCACTTTGGTAACCTACCAGCTAGGTTCTGTTTCCATGGGCCTTTCTCTCAGCTGGCAAAAAAAAAAAAAAAAAAAAAAAATCACTTTTAAGGTGTATGGTGACCAGGTAGCTCCATGTCTTTTGGTTTCTGCATGGATGGGAGTGTAAGGAGGGTGGGAATGGGACCTCAGGGAGTAGCTGGCACCCTCCTACTGCCTGTCACTGCACCTGGGACTCCCCAACTAAAGCTTTAATCCTCAATGACAGCAGCTATTTACAACATGGGGGAACTATTTCCGTATTCAACTGCAGGTTCAGGTGCCCCAGTGTGTACCAGCTGAATCCCAGTTTGCCTGTTGCTGAGCCCTGACCAGGTCTGTGGCGTTGGGCCGATTTTCCTCTTAGCCTCATCCCTGCCTGGGCCCAGAAGGAACAGCATGTGCTGCTTCCTCTGGCTCACCTGCATCCCATAACATCACACTTTTGATCCTCAAAACTTACGCCAATCACACATTCGTATTCACAAGTCAGCAGCTCACTTTTGGCCTCCATTGGGCGAAGCACCATCACAGAGCTTTACGGGAAACTTCAAGGGATAAGGCAGCAATGCGAGACCACAGGCACCATGGTAGATAGGCTGAGTGAGGGAGATGTTTTTCAGCAGGGGTCAGATTTAGGGAATCCAGCTGGCTTCGGTGAACCAGCGGGAGGCCGAACTCCATGCTGTTCCTGGACATCTCTTTTGGGGCTGGATATACATTACTCTCTGTTGCCTAATTGTCCCCAGAGCAGCAAACCAAAAGGTCTTGTGGAAGTTATTGCCTTGACATTTTGACTGAGCCATTTCCCCTCCAGGTGGGTGACCCAGAGCCTGTGTGTATTGGGCAGAGACCAAAAATAACATTCACTGGTTTTAAAGTCATGTCCCCCAAAGCGTTCCCTTCTGCACATCTAAGTTCTGAAATAATACTTTTTAAAGGTTAGGCATCTCCTCCAGGAAAGGCATTTTGTTGTCTTATTTGAGCAAAGAATGCACTTAGAGCTTCCAATTGACCCTGCCAGCCTAAGCAGAAGAGAGATTTCATCTACAAGGGTCATCATGAGGGTGAAACTTGAAACACATTTTCCTTCTTTAATGGAATACGTGCTCAAGAGGAAAGATTCAGATGATAGAGATGGTCTGAATGCTCAGCCTAAATGTGCAGTGCTTTATGGCAAGAACAAGCATGTTACCAGAACCATTTCCATGAGTGCATCGGTCAGTGTAAGCTATGCTATGCTGTGGTAACAAGTGAGCCCCCAAATATCAGTGGCTTGCAACTACAAAGATTTCTTTCTTGCTGAAGTTACTTGTCCATGGGGGATTAGCTGTACTCTGTTCTGTGTCTCCTTTACCCCAGGACCTGGGTTAAGGGAGTAGCCCCTTTCAGGGATGTTGAGGTCTCATGATGAAAGGAAACCAGAGAACTCAATGGTGTCAGGCAACAGCTTTTAAAGCTTCAACCCAGAAGGGATAAACGTCATTATTATTGTATTTCATTAGTCAGAGCAAGTCACATAGCCAAGCCAGTGGTCAGCATATGGAGAGTGCATCTTTTGATCAACAATACAATCTTCATGATGGGCAAAGGTCAGAATGAGTTCTGCCTCTATAGAGCTTTTGTTTCTAGTATTCCCAGGACTTTCTCACCCAAAAGGATGGCTTGTCTGAAACCTCTTCATTCCACATACCCCTGGCTCCGTGGATGCTCAGTCCCCAGCATGCCCTAACGTGTGTTCTGCAGAATGTTATCTTTCCAATGTCAACAGTTGTTGGGAGAGGAAAGGGTTCCATGGTTAAATAAGTTTGGGAACCACTGAGTTAAACAGGAGTCTTTACTGCAGGGTCTCAGAGCCTTTAATACCAAGTGAATTGTCCATTTTAAAGGAGATAGTCCACGGGGCCACTGCCTTGTCCTTCTAGGTCAGTGTTCGTCATTTTAGCTGCACATTAGAATCAGCTGCGGAACTTTTAAGGCCATCCTGATGGCCAAGCTGCACCCCAGACCAATATCCTTACCATCTCTGTTGGCAGAACAAGCATGGGCATTTTCTAAATGTTCTCCACATCCCCCTCATGATTCCAACGGGCAACCAGGTTTGGGAACCACTTTTATGGGGATGATCCATATAGGAATTGGCTGTCCACAGGGTTGATCTAGCAGTCAACACTCAAGAGGAGGCTGGGGTGGATGGGTAGCAGTTTCTTGCACCTGCCGAATAGACAGGCTGCAGCCAGAATATCCAGGACAGTCCAGATGGGCAGTGGTCTTTAGAACTGAACCTGCAAAGAGTGAGGAAGAGGCTAATGTAGAAGCAGCCCCAGCTGTATTCCACATAGGTTCAATCTTGAGTCATCCCTGGGTAGGACAAAGGGGAGTCTTGACTGCTGCATCACTTGATAACTCATGGGGCCAGGGTACCACCATCAAGGTCATACTCCTGCATCTTGTACCTCCCCACTCACCATATAGTAAGAAAGTAATCAGTTGCTCCATCTGTAGGTAGAGGTTGGGACTTACTCACCTCTATGTCTCCCTGATCCAGTGCAGTGCCAGGCACATAGTAGTTGCTCACTAAATGTTGCACAACAGAGGGCAAATACATCCCTTGTCTTAAAGGAGCCCCTAATAATCTCAAGGCTTTTGCTTCCCATGCCTGTTGTACAGGGTTCAATTCAGATAAACCACAGGGAAGCAGGGTAAGCTTATAGATTCCTTTGATATCCAACATGGGGACTATCAGCACAGGTTTAAGGATTCGCAGCTTTACTGTGGCTGCAGAGGAAATGGAAAATTATGGCTTACGTTTTGGATTATGAAATGGAATTGGTTCCCTTTATGCCTCTCAGAGGAAGAGAGACACATTTCCATCATCTCAATTTATAAAAAGCAGTCTTAAGGCCAAGAAGAGATAAGTACAGTAATTCAGAAACCCTTAATTTGGGCCATTTCTTAAATCCTACCACTCTGCAATTAGTGCACATGAACTTCCCTGCAAGTGTTGCATTTCCTGAGGCTGGCTGTTCCTCTGAGAGGCAATCCATCAGGTTGAGGGGACTGTGGCCTAGGGAGCAGGACAGGGACAGGAAGGGAAGGGTGGGAGCAGAGTGTGGTAGCAGATTTGAATGACAGGCTGAGCATATGCACTTTATCTCCTGGGCCAGTGGCTCGGGCCTCAGTGAGTATCCAGATGCTGTGAAACTGTGTTGAAAACAGGACTGCCTAGACCTCTCCCCATACACAATTTTTGTTCAGTAGGTGTGGGATAGAAAGCACCTCTGGTGGGTGAATTTGAGCAGGCAAATGACTTCATAGTGTAGGAAGCCCAGCTGCTGGATTCAAAGTCAGTTCAAGTAGTGTAACAGAGACTGTGGGTGTCCTGGTCTAGCCCCTCGCCTGACCCCTTCAGTGCACATCTGCCTGACTTCCACTGCCTGCCCTGCATCCCTTTCCTGAGGTCTCTCTCTGGCCCTAGAGCCACTCTGCCCTTGCAAATAGCAGGCTGGAAATGCTAGCGAATTAGCACTTCCTGGGAGCAGCCCTGAACCAGTGACTGATGGGAGTGGGGTATAAATACCCCAGCTTCCTGGTCCGTTAGGTAGGATAGCTTGGAGGTGCATGCTCTACCCAGTCTCCCAGATGCCCCCAGCAGGATTGAGCTCCAGTTGCCACACAGCGGCCACTTGATAATACACCTTTCTTGGGCCTCCTTGCTGTCCTTGTCTCACTTCCCACTGCCCAGCTGGTGTTTTCTGGAATCTCCTGCCCTCCTACCCTTGTCTCAGACTCTGCTTCTGGAAGGACCCAAAAGATGGGAGTCAGTGAGAGTTGTGTTGTGTGACCTTGAATACACTGACTGACACAAAATAAAACTACGTATAAAGCTTGGTGATAGTAGACACAAAATTCAGCACAGTGGTTACCTCTCGGGTGCAGGGAGAGGGGCTGGCAGGGGCAGTCTTGGGGTTGGTCTATTTTCTTATCTGGGAGGTGAGTTCAGGGATATGTATTTCATGATTCTTTATGCCTTACCCATACATTATATATTCCTTTTTGGAATGCATGGCATAGACTCCATAATAAATTATTGTAAAATCATCTGGGGACCAGATAAACCCTACTTTCTGGCTGCACCTAGGCCACCTGTTTCTGACACCTCCCTTACAGATGAGAAAACTTGGACTCTGAGGGCTTTCAGCCATGATATATTGCTTCGTTTTACATTTTTACAAATTGGGAAATTTCACATCAAAATAGAAATGTTAAACTCCCTTGAAAGACAATCAGAAGATCGGACAAGGCTGGACCCACGTTTCTACAGGGTAATAGCTGCCAGAGCTGCATTGCTGGGGACCTGCTAGGCGGGGCAGAGTGCCTGCTGCTCCATCCCCAGAGCAGCATCCGTCCTTCCCATGACCTTTCTGTCCTCCCCTATAGACGTCTGAGCCGAGCTTACACATGGGAGAATCTCTCCAATGGTTCACCCATGCAATGCCCTCGGTGGAGAGCCCAGCACAGGCCCAGTGCTAAATAAAGCCACTCCTTATCATTGTGGTTAAAGAAGATAACTCCAACACCCGAGGGGGCAGCCGGGCTTAGTGTCCTTGTCCTGAGCCTGCTGAGGTGTTATGATGAGGCCAAGGTCACCGTCTGAACAGCAGCGCAATCAGGACTCCACCCGGTCCCTGGGGCATATCTGCAGGTCCATTGGGCCTCAACTTCAGGGAGCAGGGGCCAGGCCGAGCTCCCCAAGGCCTTGGGTGCCCCAGCTCAGGCCAGCTGCTCTGACACAGCCCACACTTTGTGGCCAGAGGCGAGGCAGGGCAGTGGGGGAGACGTGCCAGACAGGTGGCATCTCAGGCCTCCAAGATGAGTGGGACAAAGGGATGTGCTGGAATTCCACCTCCCAGAGCAGCTCCTCCCCTGGCCAGGGAACAGAGGTAGACTTTGGGGCCTGAGAATCGTTGCCAGCGGATGGAGGCTTTGTTTGCTTCACTGAGTCCCCAGACCAGGGGCCGGCCGGAGAGAGGGCTCTTTCCTGAGAGGCTGGACTTTCCCACAGGAACAAAGTGGGGCTTGTTAGCCGGGCATGAATCTTGGCGTGGGGCGGCCCAGGCCAGGCTCAGCGCTGCCAGGCGGCGGCTCCGCGATATCAGGCAAATTCCGCCTTCCCCACAGCTGGGGCTGACAGCAGGAAGCCCCAGGGAGGCTCCGGACAAAGGCAGAAAAATGGGCCACGTTTATTCATTCACTGACCAGCCCGGGCCTGGCTGGCCCAGGGGCCCTGTCTCCATGGCTACGGGCAGGCTTCAGTGCTCCTGGTTGGCTCCTCTGTGACCACAGCCCCTCCACGGCCACACACCCCAACACACAGAGACACAGCATCATGAAGGCAGAGGCTGCCTCGGGACGGCTCTGCCCCGGGGAGTGTGGGGCCATCTGAGCCAAACAGAATCGAGGGCTTGGACACAACCCAGGGTGTGAGTTGAGCTCTGAATGTCAAGACCAGTCCTGGGTGAGTAAGGCAAAGGCAACAGGTTCAAATCCACACACCAGCTAAGCACCTACTGTGTGCAGCGCAGGAGTGTGTCTGTCAAGCCAACTCGGTTTGTTCTCACTCGCCCGGTTTGAAAATAGAGGCTGGGGAGCCCAGTGAGGGAGGCACACACTTTGCCTTGGGAAGGTATCAGGCAGGAACTGTCATTGGCGTTGAGTCTTGAAGGATGCATAGCAGTTTGCCAAGCAGGGAGGCAAAGGGCAATCCAGGCAGAAGGAACGGCTTGAGCACAGGCCCCGAGGCCTGCAATTAATGTGTAGAGTGATTAGGATAACTGAAAGGCTCTTTGAACTGGAGTGGAGGGAAGAGGACGCAGCTGAAAATGAGGCAGTTGTGGGGGCGGGACAACCGTGCAGTGTGACTCAGAGAACCGGGGCCGTCTGCTCCCCTGTCACTGTTCTGCTAGAGAAGGCCCCAGTAATTCCATGAGTTGTGAATTTCAGGGAGGACAGAGGTTAACTTATAGCTAATACTTTGCCGTTTGCAGAGGCCTTTCATATATTCACATGATCTTATTTAGACCTATGGCCACCCAGCTGGGAGGGAGCTGACAGATGAGGAAACTGAGGCCCAGAGTGGTGCCGGAGGTCTCCAAGCCAGGAAGTGGCCCGTGGGGACTGGAATGCAGGGCCCTGAGCCTGACAGTACTCTCTGGGAAGGGGCTGGAGCCCCGAAGGATGAGCAAAATGATCATGATGATCTTTGTCCCTTGCTCGCAAGTTCTAGAACTGCTACAAAGGAGCAGCCACGCGTGTCCTCCCTCCCAGACCACTCCAAGCTGCTTCTAGAGGGACTGGAGATCCCCCAGCAGAAACAGGTATAAATCCCGGGCAACTTAGAATCTGGGATATGGTGAATGGCTCAGAGGCTGGGAGCAGGCACAAGAGTGGCTCTCAATGTCTGATGGCCTAGACCACACTTCCTGTCTTTCATGGGCCCACTCTGCTTCTTTGGCCCTGGGTCTCCCAGACGGAGCAGATGGGCTGGGCCTGCAAGGGTGACCTTGGGACCCAAAGGCTGGTGGGAGGGGGGTGCCATCAGACACTGCTATGACATAATGTCATTTAGTCTTCACAGCAAACTCTGTTTTGCAGGTGAGGAAACTGAAGCTATGAGAGCAGTAGCTCCCCTGAGCCGTGCAGTTGGAGAGTGCTGAGCCGACGGCAGAGCTGGGGCTTTTTGAAGGCGCACAGAGGAAAGGTTTGCTCCCCTTGCCGAGTTTCCTCATTCTCATTTCCACCCCCAGCCCTCAGGTGTGTCTGACCTCTGCCCACTGAAAGGCGCCTTCCCTCACTCTGCTGCTGGGCTCGGTTGTCTGCTGTCTTTCTGCTGTCTCTGACTTCTGCCAACTTGACCTTGGCTTCTGGTTCCTTCTGCCTTTCAGAGCTTGACATTGTTGATCTTCATCCTGAAGTCTCGCCTGAGTCTCCTTCACCTGGTTGTGCTACCCTTAAAATAAAAAAAGGAAGAAAAAGGAAAAAAAAAAAAAAAAGATAATAAGCAAAACCAAGAAAAAGGAAGAAGAAGAGGGCTGTGGGATTAGCACCAAAGCCTCCTGGGTGCAGACCTGCCCTTTGACCTCTTCTCAGGGTGCTTTTGGCTTTGGGTAAAGAAGAAATGATAATAATGATACCTAAAAACCATTTAGGACAGAAATGGCCAAGATAGCATAGCAGGAGCGCCCTCCAATCTGGCACCTGAGGCAGGCATAACTAATCAATCACAGCACTCTCTCTGGCTCAGCTTGGCCTCGGCTTCAGCATTGTTCTCAACACAGGGATCAGGCAGCCATCACCAGGCAGAGTTGACACCCAAGATAACCTGCACTTGTCACCTTGCCTATGAGTCTGTGCTCTCCATTCGAGCTTCACTTTTGCCCCATTTGTCCAGGCAGGTGTAATTATCTTCATTTTACAGGTGAAGAGACTGAAGCTCAGAGTGATATTTTCTGCAACACACAGGTACTTCATGACAGAGCTAAGGATGAGAACTGAGGCCTCTCTCTCTGTCCCTGCTCAGGACATGTTTAAAAGGCCCCATGCAATCAAGGAGGTAGAATTTGAATAGATGTATTCTTCCTCCTTTTTTGTTTTCCAGTCCCATTTTCCACTGCTTTGGTCAGGGAGTGAGTCCTCTGATGTCATCCGAGGATATGAGGCATCGCTAAATCTGGCCATCCCCTGAAGCACCCAGCCTTACCGACTTCCTGAAGCGTGGATGAACGCTGCTGCCACAAATGTGCTGTGACAGCCACTGACAAGGAGAGCGAGTGATGTTTGTGCCACCCTGCTGAGCACGAGGGAGCTGCTCGGGGAAGCCAGGGGCTGGGGCATCTCAATAGCACTGAGGGCAGCCTCGGGGGGATTCACAGCACACCCACCCCCAGATCACTGCTGATTCTGGAGGATAGATGACAAAGCTTTCTGACCTTGCACTTCCCTGTGGCTGCCAAACTGAATGAAGCCTGCTTCTTAGATCCAAACCCCTGCTGAGTGTCTCACTCTCTCTTCTGGCCATCCCTGTCCCCAAACCCAGAACCCTCCTCTGCACCTCCACACGCAGTGGGTGCCAACTGTCTCCCACCTACCTGCCTGGGTCTCTGCCCCTCAGCTGCTCACAAGTGGCTGTGTTCTTCCACTCACCTGCTGGGACACCCACTGGCTCACCAGCCCCCATCCTCTCCACACCTGGTCTCACTTGCCAGGCTTGCCTTCTTCCCCGTCACCTGCAGACAGGTCCTTTCCCAGACACACCTGCCCTACTCCGACTGGTTGGCATGGTGAGGCCCTCACTCCCTTCTCTCCAGGGTCCCATGTGCTCTCCTGGCACAAATTCACTCAGACATTTCTTGATCTAGCTCTGTCCAGAAAGTGTTACCTTTGCAATGGCAAATACCTGTATTAACTGCCGTGCAAGTGACACATACTTATCATATGCTTGCCTGTTCCGGGCACCGATGGCTGTCTTTTTTATTTTGTGACAGGTTCCAGTGAGTGAGTCTGACTTATAATTGTATAGACTTAGCTCACATTCTCCTTCCTCCACCTTGACAATCGTGCTAATGACAAAGTTGTCATTTACTGAGCACTTGCCATGTACCAGTCACTGTGCCAGGAGATTGTGCATGGACTCACAAAATCTTTGCAATGTTCTGGAAGGAGATGCAAGTATGTTCCTCTATGTTGTAGATAAGAAAACTGGCCTCAGAAAATGAAGCCATTTTGCCCCAGGTCACCCAACCAGCAAGTGGCAGAGCTATGTTTAAAAGTCAGGATTGTCTATTCCAGAGACCCTGTGCTGCCCACCATGGCACACTGCCTCTCCAGTCAAAGAAGGGTAGCTTAAAGATATCTGCCTTCCAAAATGCTTGGATATTTGTTAGAATATGGAAGAAGATAATATATGGTCCTGTCCTTGAAGAATTGATACTCTATTTGGGGAAACAAAGCAACTCACATTGCCAGTCAATATTTATTTAAATTTCATCTCAGAAAAATAGCAAAAGAGATTTTATTTAACCTGTCAACAGTGATTATCTGATTATGTCTGCTTGAGTATTCTGTAGGATAGACAGCTAAGGCAGTCATGGACTCAGTGGGAAAAAGTTCAGCCATCCATTACTAATGTCTGTTTGGGGCACAGGCATGGGTAGTGGAAGTAGCTGTGCC
Source organism: Chlorocebus sabaeus (assembly GCF_047675955.1). NCBI lineage: Eukaryota > Metazoa > Chordata > Mammalia > Primates > Cercopithecidae > Chlorocebus > Chlorocebus sabaeus. The sequence continues at coordinate 53,762,798 of NC_132925.1, forward strand.
ACCAATTTCATTTCTTTGCTTCTATATAGTAGAAAACATGAGCATTTCTAATAAATTCCTAACTATATAAAGCAGACAAGAGAGGAAAGAGAAAGATACCGGTATGATTGGGAGAGGCTGCCTGAGGAAAGTAAGATATGATCTGTTTGGGGTCACTGTAGCCCTGGGGCATGAGGCATCATCAAGGCCAGATTGAATTTTCTAAGGTATGATAAAAAGTTTGGTTCTTCCTTGTGCCTTGGTTCCTCTTCTCTAAAATGGCTAATTCTGTCCAACTAAGATCTACAAGGCCCTTTCTGATGCCAAGGTTTCTAAATAAAGATATCTAATAAGGACGGAACACTTCACAGCTCTCAACCTCCTCTCAGACCCATCAGCTCATTCATATATCATAACAAGCCCATGATGCAGCCATTTTAGAGATGAAAACCTGAGGTCCAGAGAGCTGACACCCATGTTAGCAGAAGTTAGTGGAACCCAGTTCTCTTAACTCTAACCGTTCTCTAATCCAAAAGTATATTTACAAATTTTCAAATAATTAGGAAATGTTAGTAATATTTAGAAGCTCCTCAGGTAATTCTAGTTTTCAGCCAGGGTTGAGAATGTTGCTAAAAAGTAAGTTTTATGGCTGATTTCAGAGAAGGAAACAGAGGTTCAGAGTGGTTAAGCAACTTGTCCAAAGTCACACAGCCAGAACATAGTGGAGTGGGAATTCCACTGAAGCAGGCTGGCTGCGTAACCCATGTGTCTATTGTGCCCCAGGCACTGTCACATATTATTTCATTTAATTCTCTCAACAACGTTATTTATTTTTAAGTCTGAAAACTAATCCAGAAAAGTTAAATAACTAGCCCAAAACTGCAGAACTAATAAAAGGCAGCTAACAATGTTTTCTATCTTGATTCTATTTGGGTGGACAAGTGTGTGCATTTGTCAATGGTCACTTGATGGGTCACTTAAGATCTGTACATCACACTATATGTTGATTTTACCTTTAAAAGGCACAAATAAACTGAACTCTGGGTAACAACATCAAGCAGAGATATTCTGATGTCTCCCTCTTATTTGGAAATGCATTTAAAAGTAGAGTGAATGGATAAGGAGATAAATAAGTGGGCAGTATGTAATAAAGATGGTGGGTCTATGGGGTTCACTATGTGGGTGCTATTCTTTCAACTTTTCTGCAGGTTTGAACATTTTACATAATAACATGTTGCATGGGGGACAGCAGCCCAAACATTCCATAAGACTGAGTTTAGTGATGACAGAGATCTCTGCCTGTTTTGTGACTGAGTCTCCAGCACCAGGAATAGTGCCTGGCATGAAGCAGGTGCACAGTAAATATTTGCTGAATGGAAAATGATGGGAGGGTGTTTAGCCTATGGCTTTAACCCTTAAACTAAACATCTTGGAGAGAGGATTGGATGATATATGTGAACAAGGGCTGTGGGAGGAGGGACACTGGGCAGAGTAGGGCGAGTGGGCACAGTAGGGCACAGAGCTCTGGTGGCTTTGCAAGCATGAACTCCGCAAGTTCTTACTTCTGGAAGCTGTAGTGAGATCCTCATCCCCAGGCTTAGCTGCAGTCAGAGCTGGGCTTTATACGGGCGTGTGCTGCCCTCATGTGGCCAAGCCGAAGAATATTGCACTGCTGTTGGAAGGGCCTCCTTTCCCCTGATCCCTGATGGGCATTTAGTTACGCAGATGCTTGGAAGCAAAGGTTGGGGCCAGAGGAACCGTGTCTCTGGGGCCTGGGGCTTCATGCCCCTCTCTTAGATAGGAGATGTTGGTCATGTTTAAAACTTCCTCTGGGCAGGGTGGCACATCTGTAGTCCCAGCTGCTCAGGAGGCTGAGGTGGGAGGATGGCTTGAGCCCAGGAGGTCAAAGCTGCAGTGAGCTATGATTGTGCTGCTATACTCCAACCTGAGCAACAGAGTGAGACCCTATCTCTAAAAAGAAGAAAAGTTTCTCATGCTTCCTATTAGCTAATGTTCTCCCAATAGGAGTGTGGGTTTCCCAGAGCTCATAACCATCCTGAGATTTGAGAGAAGCAGCCGCCATGTTTCAGCACCCACTGCTGTTGCTACTCCTCCATGGGCTGTTTTATTTGGGCATCCCACTGACCCTGCCAATGACCATACATGAGACCACGCAAGATCTCATTTGCAGGCCGGAAAGCAGGGGCTCGGAGAGATCAAGTTACACGCAGCACTTTGGGGACAGGGAAACTGCCTCTGGGAAGTCCAGAGTGTAACAAAGAAGATGATAGCTTCTCTCTGTGGGCTTTTGAGAACTCCCAAATTCTGGCTGAGAAAAGCTGGCAAGGAGCCAGGCAAGTTTGAAAAAGCCCCAGTACTCGCGGTACACAACCTGAGCCCTCAGCAATCACAGAGGCAAGTTGGAGCTGTCATCCACCCCTTCCATCCCTGCCAAACCCAGCTGTGTGACCTGGGGAAAGTTACTCAGCCTCTCTGAGCCCTACCTCAACGTGTCAAATATGGATCATAAAGCCCTCACCGTTTAGGATTGCCATGTGTATAAACCATACAGTGCATACCACACATGCTCAGGAATTACTCCTTTTTGACCACAAGGCAGACATTGCATCTATTGTGTTCACTCCTGTGACATGTTTGGATGGGCCAGTTCTCAAAGATGAGCACGGTAAGAGTTAAGAGTGAAGTCTTTGGAATCAGATACCTGGATCCAAATCCTGGCACTGCCTCTTCAGTCTATGTGACCTTGAACAATGTATCAATGTAGTGAGGGTTGTGCTGATGAATAGGTGAGTGTGAATAAAGAGCCTGGCATGGTGCCTGACACATACCAGATGCCCAAATAAATGCTCGTTGATAGTAGGATGACTCAAAGATGGGTATTCAACATTAGCTATTGTTGTTGTGAGCCGTTGTGGTAATAGTAAATTAGTCATGCGAATTTCCCCTTCAAGGCTGCACTGGCTGCAGCTCTGCCCTGACTTCATCTGAATATATGCGTTGGGTGAGAGAAGAGTGGCAATGATAGGAGTGCCCTTCTGTTCCCTGGACACGAATGACCCTGCACCACCAGCGCAAGGTCACCCAGCCCTCAGTCATGATGGTTCCCAGTGAAGGGGACCAGGCCCTGCATGCACTCTGCACCCCCTGAGCTGACATGGTGGGCTTAGGGTCTGGGCTGCAATGCAGGGGCTTTCCTCTTCTTGGGATGCTCATATTGGTCTTAACATGCTGGCCTGGCTGGCATGAGGGCCAGACTGAACAGTGGCAAGAGAAACAGCATGAGTGTGGTGGCCTTCAAGGCAGTGAATCTCAGATGTCAATGTGCACAAGACTTCCGGTGGGACGTGCATTGTGAAAATGCGGGTTCTGACTCAGTAGTTCTGGGCTGGGACCTGCGATCCAGCATTTCTAAAGCTCCCAGGTCACCCTGATGCTGTTCATTCAAGACCTCACTTTGAATATCAAGGTTTCAAGAAAAGCAGGTTGAATTTACCTCCCAGGTGCAATGAGGGCTCATTGCAGCAGGTCTGGAATCAGCCTGGGCTGCTGTGCTGAAGTAGAGATGTGCCTGCACAGCACGGACCCCTGGGCAAGGCATGAAGGGTACTGACTGGTGACCACGGGTGGAGACAAGTTTCAGGGTGTCTGGTATCAGCTTGTGAGCATTGTCTGAGGGTCACAATGAGACTGATGACCTGCACCTGGCCTCAGGGGCTCCCTCAGGGAACCTGGTGCAGTGCTGGGGCTGGTGACGCAGCAAGTGTGCCTACACGATGAGCCTCCATTGTGTGCTTCCTGATTCTAATATCTCAGGTGTATCAGTAGTTCTGATCTGAAAGAAAAAGCACATTCACATGGTTGTCCCATGTCAGTGTAACAATTGGAGCTCTCCCCTGACTCTCAGAACCCCTCACTATGAGGCAGCCTTTGGCCCTGATGCATATCCTCATTTTAATGCCCTTAATATCTTGTATTTTTTTCCTGAAATAAATCTTAGCTTGCTCAGCATGGCCATGTAAGGTCCTGTGAGTTTCACTTGCACTGGAACTCAGTCTAACTGCCACCGCTAGTGCAATATGGATTTAAAAACTGCTCCATGTGGGCAGGACACTGTGCTCAGTGTACTTAGAAGTGGTTACAATTCCATTCTCTGCTCTCCCAGGAGAGCTGCAATTCGCAGCCCTAATTAGCTACACTGGTGTTGCCTGGGGAGATTTAAAAGCTACTGAGGCCTGAGCTCCATCCCCAGAGACTACCGGTGGAATATTGGTCTTGAGGTGTTTTGTTTTTTGTTTTTTCTTTTTGGGTTTTTTTTTTTAAACTTTAAGTCCTAGGGTACATGTGCACAATGTGCAGGTTTGTTACATATGTATACTTGTGCCATGTTGGTGTACTGCACCCATCAACTCGTCAGCACCCGTCAACTCGTCATTTACATCAGGTATAACTCCCAATGCCATCCCTCCTCGCACCCCCCTCCCTATAATAGGCCCCTGTGTGTGATGTTCCCCTTCCAGAGTCCAGGTAATCTCATTGTTCAATTCCCACCTATGAGTGAGAACATGCGGTGTTTGGTTTTCTGTTCTTGCGATAGTTTGCTGAGAATGATGGTTTCCAGCTGCATCCATGTCCCTACAAAGGATACGAACTCATCCTTTTTTATGGCTGCATAGTATTCCATGGTGTATATGTGCCACATTTTCTTAATCCAGTCTGCCACTGACGGACATTTGGGTTGATTCCAAGTCTTTGCTATTGTGAATAGTGCTGCAGTAAACATATGTGTGCATGTGTCTTTATAGCAGCATGATTTATAATCCTTTGGGTATATACCCAGTAATGGGATGGCTGGGTCAAATGGTATTTCTAGTTCTAGATCCTTGAGGACTCGCCATACTGTTTTCCACGATGGTTGAACCAGTTTACAATCCCAACAACAGTATAAAAGTGTTTCTATTTCTCCACATCCTCTCCAGCACCTGTTGTTTCCTGACTTTTTAATGATTGTCATTCTAACTGGTGTGAGATGGTATTTCATTGTGGTTTTGATTTGCATTTCTCTGATGGCCAGTGACGACGAGCATTTTTTCATGTATCTGTTGGCTGTATGCATGTCTTCTTTTGAGAAATGTCTGTTCATATCCTTTGCCCACTTTTTGATGGGGTTGTTTGGTTTTTTCTTGTAAATTTGTTTGAGTTCTTTGTAGGTTCTGGATATTAGCCCTTTGTCAGATGAGTAGATTGCAAAAATTTTCTCCCATTCTATAGGTTGCCTGTTCACTCTGATGGTAGTTTCTTTTGCTGTGCAGAAGCTCTTTAGTTTAATTAGATCCCATTTGTCAATTTTGGCTTTTGTTGCCGTTGCTTTTGGTGTTTTAGACATGAAGTCCTTGCCCATGTCTATGTCCTGAATGGTATTACCTAGGTTTTCTTCTAGGGTTTTTATGGTTTTAGGTCTAACATTTAAGTCTCTAGTCCATCTTGAATTGATTTTCATATAAGGAATAAGGAAAGGATTCAGTTTCAGCTTTTTACTTATGGCTAGCCAATTTTCCCAGCACCATTTATTAAATAAGGAATCCTTTCCCCATTTCTTGTTTTTCTCAGGTTTGTCAAAGATCAGATGACTGTAGATGTTTCATATTATTTCTGAGGGCTTTATTCTGTTCCATTGGTCTACATCTCTGTTTTGGTACCAGTACCATGCTGTTTTGGTTACTGTAGCCTTGTAGTATAGTTTGAAGTCAGGTAGCGTGATGCCTCCAGCTTTGTTCTTTTGACTTAGGATTGTCTTAGCAATGCAGGCTCTTTTTTGGTTCCATATGAACTTTAAAGCAGTTTTTTCCAATTCTGTGAAGAAACTCATTGGTAGCTTGATGGGAATGGTATTGAATCTATAAATTACCTTGGGCAGTATGGCCATTTTCATGATATTGATTCTTCCTATCCATGAGCATGGTCTGTTCATCCATTTGTTTGTGTCCTCTTTTATTTCACTGAGCAGTGGTTTGTAGTTCTCCTTGAAGAGGTCCTTGACATCCCTTGTAAGTTGGATTCCTAGGTATTTTATTCTCTTTGAAGCAATTGTGAATGGAAGTTCATTCATGATTTGGCTCTCTGTTTGTCTGTTACTGGTGTATAAGAATGCTTGTGATTTTTGCACATTAATGTATCCTGAGACTTTGCTGAAGTTGCTTATCAGCTTAAGGAGATTTTGGGCTGAGATGATGGGGTTTTCTAAATATACAATCATGTCATCTGCAAACAGGGACAATTTGACTTCTTCTTTTCCTAACTGAATACCCTTTATTTCTTTCTCTTGTCTGTTTGCCCTAACCAGAACTTCCAGCACTATGTTGAATAGGAGTGGTTAGAGAGGGCATCCCAGTCTTGTGCCAGTTTTAAAGAGAATGCTCCCAGTTTTTGCCCATTCAGTATGATATTGGCTGTGGGTTTGTCATAAATAAGCTCTTACTATTTTGAGGTATGTTCCATCAATATCGAATTTATTGAGAATTTTTAGCATGAAGGGCTGTTGAATTTTGTCAAAGGCCTTTTCTGCATCTATTGAGATAATCATGTGGCTTTTGTCTTTGGTTCTGTTTATATGCTGGATTATGTTTATTGATTTGCGTATGTTGAACCAGCCTTGCATCCCAGGGATGAAGCCCACTTGATCATGGTGGATAAGCTTTTTGAGGTGCTGCTGGATTCGGTTTGCCAGTATTTTATTGAGGATTTTTGCATTGATGTCCATCAGGGATATTGGTCTAAAAGTCTCTTTTTTTGTTGTGTCTCTGCCAGGCTTTGGTATCAGGATGATGTTGGCCTCATAAAATGAGTTCGGGAGGATTCCCTCCTTTTCTATTGATTGGAATAATTTCAGAAGGAATGGTACCAACTCCTCCTTGTACCTCCGGTAGAATTCAGCTGTGAATCCATCTGGTCCTGGACTTTCTTTGGTTGGTAGGCTATTAATTATTGCCTCAATTTCAGAGCCTGCTATTGGTCTATTCAGCGATTCAACTTCTTCCTGGTTTAGTCTTGGGAGAGTGTAAGTGTCCAGGAAATTATCCATTTCGTCTAGGTTTTCTAGTTTATTTGCATAGAGGTGTTTATAGTATTCTCTGATGGTAGTTTGTATTTCTGTGGGGTTGGTGGTGATATCCCCTTTATCATTTTTTATTGCATCTATTTGATTCTTCTCTCTTTTCTTCTTTATTAGTCTTGCTAGCGGTTTATCAATTTTGTTGATCTTTTCAAAAAACCAGCTGCTGGATTCACTGATTTTTTGAAGGGTTTTTTGTGTCTCTATCTCCTTCAGTTCTGCTCTGATCTTGGTTAATTCTTGCCTTCTGCTAGCTTTTGAATGTGTTTGTTCTTGCTTCTCTAGTTCTTTTAATTGTGATGTTAGGGTGTCAATTTTAGATCTTTCCAGATTTCTCTTGTGAGCATTTAGTGTTATAAATTTCCCTCTACACACTGCTTTAAATGTGTCCCAGAGATTCTGGTATGTTGTATCTTTGTTCTCATTGGTTTCAAAGAACATCTTTATTTCTGCCTTAATTTCGTTATGTACCCAGTAGTCATTCAGGAACAGGTTGTTCAGATTCCATGTAGTTGAGCGGTTTTGATTAATTTTTTAAGTCCTGAGTTCTAGTTTGATTGCACTGTGGTCTGAGAGACAGTTTGTTATAATTTCTGTTCTTTTACATTTGCTGAGGAGTGCTTTACTTCCAACTATGTGGTCAATTTTGGAATAGGTGCGATGTGGTCCTGAGAAGAATGTATATTCTGTTGATTTGGGGTGGAGAGTTCTGTAGATGTCTATTAGGTCTACTTGGTGCAGAGTTGAGTTCAATTCCTGGATATCCTTGTTGACTTTCTGTCTCGTTGATCTGTCTAATGTTGACAGTGGGGTGTTGAAGTCTCCCATTATTATTGTATGGGAGTCTAAGTCTCTTTGTAAGTCTCTAAGGACTTGCTTTATGAATCTGGGTGCTCCTGTATTGGGTGCACATATATTTAGGATAGTTAGTTCTTCCTGTTGAATTGATCCCTTTACCATCATGTAATGGCCTTCTTTGTCTCTTTTGATCTTTGATGGTTTAAAGTCTGTTTTATCAGAGACTAGGATTGCAACCCCTGCTTTTTTTTGTTCTCCATTTGCTTGGTAGATCTTCCTCCATCCCTTTATTTTGAGCCTATGTGTGTCTCTGCATGTGAGATAGGTCTCCTGAATACAGCAAACTGATGGGTCTTGACTATCCAATTTGCCAGTCTATGTCTTTTAATTGGACCATTTAGTCCATTTACATTTAAGGTTAATATTGTTATGTGTGAACTTGATCCTGTCATTGTGATATTACCTGGTTATTTTGTTTGTTAGTTGATGCAGTTTCTTCCTAGCATCGATGGTCTTTACATTTTGGCATGTTTTTGCAATGGCTGGTACTGGTTGTTCCTTTCCATGTTTAATGCTTCCTTCAGGATCTCTTGTAGGACAGGCCTGGTGGTGACAAAATCTCTAAGCATTTGCTTGTCTGTAAAGGATTTTATTTCTCCTTCACTGATGAAATTTAGTTTGGCTGGATATGAAATTCTGGGTTGAAATTCTTTTCTTTAAGAATGTTGAATATTGGCCCCCACTCTCTTCTGGCTTGTAGAGTTTCTGCTGAGAGATCTGCTGTTAGTGTGATGGGCTTCCCTTTGTGGGTAACCCGACCTTTCTCTCTGGCTGCCCTTAACATTTTTTCCTTCATTTCAACTTTTGTGAATCTGACAATTATGTGTCTTGGAGTTGCTCTTCTCGAGGAGTAGCTTTGTGGCGCTCTTTGTATTTCCTGAATTTGAATGTTGGCCTGCCTTACTAGGTTGGGGAAGTTCTCCTGGATGATATCCTGAAGTGTTTTCCAACTTGGTTCCATTTTCCCCTTCACTTTCAGGCACACCAATCAGATGTAGATTTGGTCTTTTCACATAATCCTGTATTTCTTGGAGGCTTTGTTCATTTCTTTTTCCTTTTCTTTCTCTAGACTTCTCTTCTCGGTTCATTTCATTCATTTGATCTTCAATCATTGATACTCTTTCTTCCAGTTGATCGAGTCAGTTACTGAAGCTTGTGCATTTGTCACGTATTTCTCGTGTCATGGTTTTTATCTCTGCCAGTTCGTTTATGGGCTTCTCTGCATTGATTATTCTAGTTATCCATTCTTCCATTCTTTTTTCAAGATTTTCAGTTTCTTTGCGCTGGGTACGTAGTTCCTCCTTTAGCTCTGAGAAGTTTGATCGACTGAAGCCTTCTCCTCTCAACTCGTCAAAGTCATTCTCTGTCCAGCTTTGATCCATTGCTGGCGATGAGCTGTGTTCCTTTGGAGGGTGAGATGTGCTCTGATTTTTTGAATTTCCAGCTTTTCTGCCTTGCTTTTTCCACCATCTTTGTGGGTTTATCTGCCTTTCTTCTTTGATGCTGGTGATGTACTGATGGGATTTTGGTGTGGGTGTCCTTTCTGTTTGTTAGTTTTCCTTCTAACAGTCAGGATCCTCAGCTGTAGGTCTGTTGGAGATTGCTTGAGGTCCAATCCAGACCCTGTTTGCCTGGGTATCAGCAGCAGAGGCTGCAGAAGATAGAAGATAGAAGATAGAATATTGCTGAACAGCGAGTGCTGCTGTCTGATTCTTGCTCTGGAAGCTTCATCTCAGGGGTGTACCCCACCATGTGAGGTGTGAGATGTTGGTCTGCACCTAGTGGGGGATGTCTCCCAGTTACGCTACTCAGGGATTAGGGACCCACTTGAGCAGGCAGTCTGTCCATTCTCAGATCTCAACCTGGTCTTGAGGTTTTTAAAAGCTCCCCAAGTGATTCTAATATGCAACCAAAGGTGCAAACCACTCATAGATAATGAATACAAAGCAGCAATAGTCTTAGAAGGCCAGGTTGAGAATGGAACTAAGCCACCACCACTGTCTGGGCCTTTGCAAACTCCTGTCCCAAGGGTACAGTTGTTGGTGTTAAATTTCCTACCCAAGGCTAGAGGTCAGCTGTGGAAGTCTTGCCTCTTTGAGGCACTGGTTTCCTTCCAAAGGAGGGTCCAGGAAGAAGGTCAATGCTCAATCCAAAAAACCCCTGCTGTCTGCAAGGGTGGAATTTCTGACTTCATCACGCCTGGGTGAGGGAACACTTGGAAACAAGAGATCACATGCTTCTCATGACATACACTGAATATAAAATCCAAATGCCAGACACATTTAAGAGAATCCTATAGGCCTCAGGAGACGTACCATATGGGACTAATGAGAGCTTTACTTTGAGACTTGAGTCTGTCTTCCAAATTTCCCAGCTTCTCATGCCCATCACAGCTCTGGGTTTTGCATATTTGCTATTGACCTTGAGCAAGTCATTTTCTCTCTAAGTTGTATTGTGATTCTTGCCTCAGAGTGGCATCATAATCCAGCTATCCTGAATTGCTATGGCATCAGGGCCTCACAACCTCTGTAGCCACAGTCAGCTAGTATGTAGTGACAAGCCCCAGAAGCAACTAAGCTGTAGCCAGGCAAGAAGCAAAGCAAATTTTGGACCAAGTAGGAGCTCATACTTTCTCCAACCAGCACGGAGTCAATCGTTGTCCAGTGAGCTATGATAAGCACAATGACCATTACTCAGACAGTGAGCCATTTGTTGGTTTTTAAGTAGCTCTTTCACAATGTAGGCTTTCTGCTGGGGAAAGAGTAAAAGGAAGATAGTGTAAAGCACAAAGAACTGCAAAGCCTAGAGTCTTTATGGACCACTCTTCTGGTGCCATTAGATGGGGATACCTTGCAGGAACCCCAAAGATCCATTGCTGCTCTCTGAGGAGGAGTTAGAGTCAAACAGGCTCCTAAACCCTTTGCACATCTGGTTTCTCTTGAGAATGTGAGGCATCATTGTGGTAGGTCATTTTGTGTCACTATAAAAGAATACCTGAGACTGGGTAATTTACAAATAAAACAAGTTTAATGGACTCCCGTTTCTGGAGACTGTATGAGAAGCATGGTACCAACATCTGCTTGGCTTCTAGTGAGGCCTCAGGAAGCTCAAAATCATGGTGGAAGGCAGCAGGGAGTCAGCATGTGACATGGTGAGAGTGGGCACAAGAAGTGGTGAGGGGAGGTGCCATGCTCTTTTAAACAATCAGATCTCTCATGAACTACCAGAGCGAGAACTCACTCATCACCAGGGGTATGGTGCTAAACCATTTATGAGGTATCCGCCCCTGTGATCCAATCACCTCCCACCAGGCCCCACTTCCAACATTGGAGATCACATTTCAACCTGAGATTTGGAGGGAATACACATCCACATCATATTGAACATTTTAGGGGTAACTTTGTGTAGTTCATTTCACTTCTCTGGGGCTCTAGGACCAAATACACACCCTACTCACAGAACATGAGCCACTTATTGTTATTTTTCTTTTCTCTTTCCTTTTTTTTTTTTTTTTTTTTTTTTTTTTTGTAGCTCTTTCATTGAAAACTTTCTGGTGTTAAATTCCTCCCCGAGGTTAGAGACTAGCTTTGGAACCATAACTTGACCACTGCAGGTGATGATCATGTGATGTAGCCAGATTTGAGGTTGGAATCTCAGAGGGAAGTCAGTGACAGTCATTTTCCACCCCAACACTCCAAGATTCTATTTTTTAGCCTCTGCGTCCTTGGATAACACAAGTTCTCAACAGAGTGCAAGGCCTCCCTTTCTTTAAAGGTCAGAAAGGGGTTTGAGGAAGGAGACCTCTCCCGACTAGGCCAGATTTGCTGCGCGGTGCAGAACACGGAACGTCCGTCTGGCTCGGAGCTCTCCAGGGTCCTGACGGGTACTGGCTTGGGTTCTCCGTGCCCGAGGCCAGCTCTTCCTCCCCGGCCCACCTCTTCTCTTGAAGGTGACTCCTCAGCTGCAGGTGCTGGAGGGCAGGATCCAGGTCTGGGGCAACCTTGCCACGTCACCCTGGAAAACATCTATAAACCTGTGTTTAATCAGTTTAAACCTAGTTACTCCCTGCCCCCAGTGCTTTTATGACTTACTGAACAAATATTTTCCATCTAGCTCTGGACCTTTTTGGCTTTTTATTCTTCTATTGTATTTGTCCTTCAAGTAACACCTTCTCCTCTTCTCATCTCCTCCTTCTCTTCTCCCTCTTGCCTCTCTCTCTCTCCCCCTTTTTTTAACCTTTTTCTTCTCTTCTCAGATTGAGTGTCTCCTTCCAGGGGTAGAAAGAAACACATTCTAACTATCTTTTGCAAAAATGATTCTCATAGACCTCACTGTATTCACATTCTGAATCTGAATTTGAATAATCCTAAAGTTCTCCATTCTAGAAAAACCTTATTTCTCCACAAGCTGCCATGTTGTTAGAAAACTGTCTTGCCCTTTGGGGATGAAAGCTTGACTGAAATGGATTGACCCCATTTCCTACAATTGACCCCATAGTCCACCCTATGGGGTGGCAAAGTGGAGGATCTTTGGTGCAACATCCACTCATTCAACAAATTTGCACAGAGCCTCTTCTATGTGCCGGGCACTGCTCTCCACACAAGAAATGTAGCCGTGAACAAGACAGATACAAATCCCCGCTCTCAGGGAGCAGCCACGCTCATGCAGGAGATGGGAGTGTACGCTGTGATACAGAAGGAAGCCTTCCCACTGTATGATGAAACAGAGAAATTGTTTATCTAAGAAGTGAATGAGAGAGAGCTCTAGAAAAAGCACACATCCTTCCTCAGAACCCAAGAATAAAATATTCCCAAACATCCAAACCGATCTCAAAGTGTGTCGGTGTTGGCTGCAGTTTTGGATTTATTTCCATCCTGATGCATGGGACCAAGGCTGGGAGCCTTCTCATTGGGGGAAGTCAGCGGAAGTGATAGGCAACAGGAGAAAACAAGGAGAAACTATTCCTCCTCTGAAATCTTTTACTTGTTCCAGGTGTCAGAGCACTGGGGAGACAGGGGGAAGCGCAAAGAGGGAGAATGCTTGTGGCCAGTGGAGTTTTCAAGGGGTGAACTTTGAGCCTAATCACAGCTTTGCCTGAAGGGGCACCAGCTCTTCCTCTCCAATTCACAATTTGCCCAAAGCCTCCAACTGCTTAATGTGTCTAAACAGGGTTTCAGAGATTCCATGCTCACACTCACGGCTGTCCCCTGAGCACCCTTCCAGGCCCTGTGTGTGCAGCTGTGAAACGGTGCAAGCCTCTGGGAGGGCCGTCAGCCAATAGAGGTTGAGACCCACATATTTTAAACCAGAAATCCCAATTCTGGGCATTTATCCTGAAATAATTTAAAATAGAAAAAAATGCTTTTATGGAGAGGGGGAAGCACATTAGAACTGTAAAAGACCAGAAATAATATAAATGCCAACTAGTAGGGCTAATTGGGTTATGGCATATTAATTTTGTGGCATATTAAGTGTATAATTAAAATAATAAGCATAATGCCCAGTGGATTATAAATGTCAGAAATCCCAGAAATCAGCTGCTTCTCTTAGAAATGAGGAAACTGACTTCCAGAGAGAAGTGACTTATCTGAGATTTTGAGCAAGCCAGGAACTAGGCAAGAACTGACTAGGCAAGAACTGGCCCTGAAGGTTGCCTTGAAGTCTAGCTCTCTTCCCAACATTCCAGGACCTTCCAAAGGGGGCAGCTCATGCATCACTTGGAAAGTGAGTGTGCATTTTGGGGGAATGTAAGTGGAACATCAAGTGCCATGAATTCAGGGGCATTCAGTGCCTTGGAAGGACCTCGTGAGAATGGAAGTGCATCGCCAAGGTCTTTCTGTCCCGATGGCTTCCATGGGAGGGTCTCAGTGGTCTGGAGCTCCTGGGTCCTCAAGGCATTCAGACACTCACTGAGCTGACTGATCTTCACAAAGTGCCACAGGCATGAGGAGGTTCAGACCAGAGCCTTTGGCAGGTAACAGCCAGTCTCCATCTAGCATTTAATCACATTGTTTTTGTTTTTATTTTATTTTTATAGTTACACTCAAATTTTGGCTAGTCACATGGATTTCCCACTTCTGATAGTATTATAAGGTTTAAAGTTAAAAAATAACTTTATCTGACTGGGCTCAGTGGCTCATGCCTGTAAATCTCAGCACTTTGGGAGGATCACTTGAGCCCAGGAATTCAAGAACAGCCTGGGCAACATGGCAAAACCCCATCTACACACACAACAATTAGCTGGGAGTGGTGGTGCATGCCTGTAGTCCCAGCTACTCGGGAACAGGAGGATTGCTTGAGCCCAGGAGATTGAGGCTGCAGTGAGCTATGATTGTACCACTGCACTCCAGCCTGGGCAACAGAGTGAGACTCTGTCAATAATAATAATAATAATAGCATCTAAATAAAAAAGTGAGTTATTTTAAATAAAGAATACTAAGTTGAAGAGTGTAAAGAGGGTGGGAGAGGTGGCAAAAGTTGGGAAGTGGAACCAGAATGAAAGAAATTCCAAAATACTACCTTGAGCCATCTTGCATCTAGAACGTCACCATGTACGGGGAACGATTAGGCGAGGAACAGGACCTCAAAATTTATGTGCACATAGATGGCGTTTATGTAAAACAACAACAACAACAACAAAAAAGCCATGTGTAGTTATTATGGATGGTGATGGGATCATGGAAGGCTTTTCATTTTTGCATGACTCCATGAGGTTGTTTGTGGTAATTCTGCAAAATGTGACTTGGTGTTGAGAGGAAAAACAAAGACAATAAGTTCAATAGGCAAGGAAAGGTTTTTGTTTCATTTTGTTTGTTTTAAACAATGGAGACTTTGGACACGATGGAAGGATGAGGGGAAGATTTGGTAGCGAGGTGGACATTTATTCATTCATGTATCCATTCAGTCATTCTATAATATATGTTTATTATATACCTTGTGCCAGGAACTGCGACAGGTGCTGGACATACAGCAGTGAGCCAAAACAGACGACACCCCTGGTTTCGTGGGGTTTGCGCTGGAGAAACAGCCAAGTGTGATTGGGTTGGGTGAGTCAGGGGGAACATTAGGGGAAGAATCAGAGAGGTAGCAGGTCAGGATCACGTGGGTCCTCATAGGACAGAGTAAGGACTCTGGCTTTTCTTCTGAGTGAAATGGAGGTCCACCAGAGGGTTTGGAACAGACATGTGTCAATATCTGACTGGCATTCTCTGCAGACCCTTGTGTTGAGAGGAGACACCACGAGGGCAAGAGAGACCAGTGAGGAGGCAATTGCGATAGTCTTGACTGTAGATCCCAGTGGCTCAGACCAAGGTGGTAGTTGTTGAATACAAATGTTAAATAAATAAGAAAGGAGATG
The DNA here is from genome assembly GCF_047675955.1 of Chlorocebus sabaeus. Lineage (NCBI taxonomy): Eukaryota > Metazoa > Chordata > Mammalia > Primates > Cercopithecidae > Chlorocebus > Chlorocebus sabaeus. The sequence goes on from NC_132925.1 coordinate 53,778,121, forward strand.
GTAATTAATGAAGAATCAAGAGACTGCAGAAGGTGGGAGTGAATGAGATCAAGAGAACAGAGGTGAGGAAGAGGGGTGTTGGCCTGAACAGGGAGATAGAGTGTTATCCCCTGGGGAGAAAGGAAATGCAGACCACTGAGGAACAGAGACACAAGGAGGAGGAGGTGAGGAAACATAAGGGTGGTGGGGTAAGACTTTGGGCACCCCCAGGAACCAAGACCCGGGTTTCCGGGTCCTTGCATAATGGCAAGGGAGGAGAGATCCATAGGTGGAAGGAGAATGAGGACTTTCTGTCCTCCCTCCTATATGGCGAGCTCCACGAAGGTGAGTTCTTGTGTGCTGGGGTCACCTCTGTCTACTGGACCCTAGTGCAGGGCCTGGCTTACAGTGGGCACTCAGGTAATTCTATAATTAGTGAGTGGATGACATGAATAAGAGAATGGATGTGTAGTTGGATAGGTGCAAGGATGGATGAAAGAAAGAACGATGGATGGAAAGGAGAGGAGATGAATAGAAGGATGGAAGGTCATAGCCTAGAACATCAGTCTATCGCAACTCCTGGGCTGTAATTCAAAGTTCCCCCCACCCAACTTTACTGACATATAATTGACAATTAAAATTGTACATATTTAAGGGGTATAATGTGATGATTCGATATATGTATATATTGTGAAATAACCACCACAGTCAAGCTAATGTTTGCACATTTCAAGTATACAATCCACATTGTTATCTACAGTCACATTGTTGCTGCACATTAGATCTCTAGAACTTATTCATCCTGCATAACTGAAACTTTGTACCCTCTGACTGACATCTCCCCGCTTTTCCCCTCCCCTTACTGCCTAGGAACTACTGTTCTAATCTCTGCTTCTGTGAGTTTGACTACTTCAGATTCCGTGTATAAATGAGAGCATGCAGCGTTTGTTTTTCTGCCACACTAAGTGAAAGAAAGCAAAGTTACTTTTAAATGAAGGAAGGAACAAAGAGTGAAAGTGTTCTGAATAGTGCATTGGGGGATAACAGATTTTTGGGGGATAACAGATTTTTGGGGGATAATTGACAGGTCAGAGGTTCCTTGGAGGAACGGAATGAGAGCGGAAGGAGTTGGTATTCTGAAGGGATGTCTTAATTGAGCTGCCCATCCTGGCAAATGCAGTTCTTGATTCAATATGGGGTTGGGAAAATTGCACTGTTCTTGGAGTTAGGGAGTCTGGGCTCACACGAAGCCATTTTTCTTCTTCTGCAGGTCTAGAGGGAAGAGCTCAGTCCCTGGGGAAACAGACTGAAAAGACAGGTTGTCAGGCACCCAACCAAGCTGAGTTGTGCTTCACACTTAGGAAGACTAAATGTTTTCAGCAGAAATGGAGTCATACAGCACACACTCTTTCTCTCCCTTTCAATACCCTCCACCAATTTACAGGCATGGAAACTAAGACCCAAAGAGAGGAAGTGACTTATCAAATCAGAATGGGCAACAGGGTCGTAGAAAGCTGTTTAGAGGTGATGACACTTGGGTTGAGCCTGGGAGGGAGATTAGGTGTTAACGAATGAAGGAGAGGGTAATCCTCCAAGCAGAGGGAGTAGCAAGAATGCAGGCATGAAAATGTGGGGCTCTTCAAGCAGTTCTAGATACATAGGAATGAGACTTGGAAAAAGGGTGGAGAGGTGAGGTGAGCCAAGTCACAGATGACCTGGCATGCTGAGCTAAGGAATTTGGACTTGCGCCTATAAACAGTAGAAAGTCCCTGAAGAATTTGGAGCCAATCATATTTTAGGAAGTAAAGTATAAGAAAAAAAGATAAAATATAAGCCAAGAGCATGGACTTGGGAGCCAGACTGTCTGGGTTGCTCACATCCTGCCTCTGACACCCATTAGCTGTGTGATTTTGGGTCAGTTACTTCACCTCTCTGGGCCTCAGTTCCCCATCTGTAAATGATACTGTCTTCATAAAGGTTTTTGTAAAGATCATAGATGCTATGTAAGTGCTAAGAATCATGCCTAGCACCTACTAAGTACCCTGTGTTTCTGTGCTAGCAGTTGTCATGTTGTTACTGTTGTCATCATCGTCATTATTACTATTAGTTCCATTTTTTAAAGATTCTTCTTAGTAGCCAATGTTTTTACTGGATGGAAGCAGAGTCAGACTGCAAGTAGAAAGCCCAGGTGGGAGTTACTGCGGTAATTCAGGCAGTAAGCTATGTCCTGGGGGCCAAATCTGGCCCGTTGCCTGTTTTTGTAAATAAAGATTTATTAGAACATAGCCACACCCATTCAATTACATACTGGCTACTATCACTTTCACACTACAGCAGCAGTAGTTGCAACGGAGACTGTATGGCCCTCAAAGCTAAAAGTGTTCACCATCCGGCTCTTTACAGAAAAAGGTTTGCTGACCCCAGAGGTCAGAGGAAAGTTCAGTTTTGGGGCAGGAGATACTGGAGACACCATTTTGCCTTCCTCCAGCCATTTTAGGAAGGGACTGCCTACCCTCTCTAGGTCCATGATCCACCTGGCTCTGCATTTTCCGGTATAGTGATCCAGGTGCGTAAGATGTTGAGATTCTCCCAGCTCAACTTCCCCTCCGATTACTTTGTACTGCCTTATTGTTCTTTTTCAAATTAATTCTTGCATCTTCAAATCTATAAAGGAAAACAATATTGAGAGCAGCCTGTGACCTTTCTGGCAGCTTTCAATTTCTTTCCTCTTCATTTTTAGCTTTTATTACCCCTAGGATAGCATCTAATTATTTCTTGAATAATCACGTCTCCTGGGCTCAGAGGAAATTTGAGAAGTGTGCTCCCTATTATGTCTTCCAAATTAGTTTCTCTTCCATTTTGGTGCACTTTCCTTTGTCTTTTCATTCTTGGTTCAGCCAAAAATAGTATCTCAAATTGAGTGCTAAATTCTTCGGTATTTCATTCACTTCAATTAACTTTCCTTAAGACTCTCTTTGGTTTTTATAAATGAGGCCTTTGGTCCTCAGGATCTTGGTCCTAGGCCACTGTGCTGCCTTTTCATGACAGCCCAATCTGGATCCCCTCCAGCCACCTCTCTTGTCCTGATCCTTTGTATGAGTGTTATTGGTGGCGTGAGGGAACAGGGAAGGGTAACAGGTGTAGAAAGCGGTAGTGAATCTGGTGATCTGGATTCTGTAACTTGTAAGCTAAAAGATGTTGGGAAAGTTGACTTTAGTTTTTCTCATCTATCAAATGCAGGGAGATGCCCATCGACAGAGGAGCTCATCAATGAGAGACATCCATGTGTTAATAATGAGAGCTGGGGGCAGGTGGAGAGTCAGCCACCCATGATCAAAGCCGCTCTTGAATTCTGGAAGTCTGATGCCTGAGATCTCAGCACTAGTTTACTTCACAGGAATGATTCAGAAAGTAATTGATAATAATTTGTGATGATCATAATAAGATCACCTGTATAGCAAAATACTTTTCCAGTTTACAGATTGCCTTCACACCCATTATGTTATTTCACAGGCCCCTGAAGTCCTGTGGGTAGACTAGGCCAAAGCATCAATCCCATTTTACAGATGAGGAAACTGAAGCACAGAGAGGTGAAGTGACTTGCCTGAGGTCACACAGCTAACCTGGGACAGAGTCACTTAAAACACCAAATCTCATCTTTTCTCATGGCACATGCTGTCCTTCCTTTGTTAGCTTTTCTATGGTGACCAAGTGGAGAGTGCTGTCTCCTGCATGGTTCTTTTGCTGCATGTGTAATATTCCAACAGTGCAAAAGCCAGGATTGGCCCAGCCTGAACTAGGAGTCTGGTTACGACTTCAGTGGCATGAGCCCCACCTGACACGTGGGTCCAATGTCCCTCATGTCAGGCCAGTGACATCCAATGATGGTCTGAACTGGTGGACATTAGGAGCTGGGTCACATTCTTCTCAGTACCCCCAGCTCCCAGGGTGTGCTGGGCACCTCCAGTGGCTCAGTGGACTCCACAGGATGGGTGAGAACATGGGTGAAGCCCAGTGGACTAGGTGTGAGTCTTGGTTCTGCCACTTCCTAGCTGGGCGGCCTCAAACAAGCCCCCCAAACCCCTCAGCCTCAGTCTCCTCACCTTTTAAGTGGGAGAAATAATGCCCATCCCACAGGGTGGAGGTAAGTTTCAAATAAAAAAACATGAGGGTGACCCTGGAACCTCGTCTGTCCTTTACTGGGGCTTAGTAAGCATCAGGGCTCCCCTCTCCTAGTCTCTTCTTTCCCCCCTCCCTTCCTCTTTCTTGCCCTCCCTAAAACCTTATTTCCTATAACTCCTTTTTGATCCATTGATTAGGAGTTTTCACAGGAGCAAGTCTTTAAACACAAAGAAGAGTGATCAGGGGTGGGGACAGGACCTTCCGAAGGGAAAGAAAGGGCGAGAGTGGAGATTTCAGAAGACCGGAGTCCTCCACAAAGTTGCCTTAGACTGGCCCTGTTGGTGCTGGTGTTTTCTCTCATTTGCTTTCTCCTTTCCAAATGTAAAACCACTTATAAAGTACAACTAAAGAGAAGTATGCATAAAGCTGTTTCTTGGTAGAAGTTTTCAAACCAATTTTTCTCAAGGAAGTATCTTTTTCTCCAAGATTTGTACTGATAACCCCTAAAAACTTAAAAGACCAGGAAGCCTCTATGGCATCGTGGCTTGGGATCTTGGGCTCTGGGGCCAGGAGACTTGAGTTCAAATCCTGGCTCAGGCTTGTTCTAGCTCTGACCCAGGATCAGTTACTTCACCTCCCTGTGCCTCAGATTCCTCATCTGTCAAGTGATGGAATAGGGGTTCCTAGGTCATAGGGAAGTGTGGAGATTAATTATTATTAATTTCATGTTAATGATTTTATGACAAGTATATCTTGATTGCTAATAACTATTCATATAAATATGCACAAATATATATTTAATAGTCATTAATAGTAGTCATTAATCTATTAATATATTACATTGATATATATTAATATATTATATTGATATATTCATACATGACTATATTCTGTATGACATATATGAATATATTCATATATGACTATATTCTGTATGACATGAATATGTTCATATGTAATATATGAATATATGAGATATGAATATATGAAATATGAATATATTATATATTGATGTATGACATGAATATATTAATATTTATATATGATATATTAATATATGACATATATTACATTAACATATTAATATGTTAATCTAATATATTAATATATAATCTAGGAATGTCATCATAGTATATCATATATTAATTATAATATCATCATAATAATATATTAATATAGTATCAATATAATATATAAACATATTGATATTATAAATATATTAATTAAACATTAATATATAATATATTGATTAATATATTACATTAATTAATAAAAATATATTAATAAAATAATATAATATCCTTATATTTTATTATATTAATATATTAATAATTATTACTATAAATATAATCATTACATATTATATATTAATAACACAAATTATTAATATATTTTATTTCTAAATTATATAATAGTATTATATATTTATATAATATGACATATTTATAATATATTACACATAGTGATAATATACATTATGTATAATAAATGTGATAGATGTAATTATATATTATACATAATTATATGTAATTATATATGTAATTATATATCATATATATTATATAAATATATTATATCATATATAAATATATTATGTTATATCATATGGAAATAAAATGTTATATAACATTATGTAATATATAATAATAAAACTATTAAAAGACCAGTCGGGTACAATCCTTCCACCTAGTTTGAAGGCCTCTGAACAGACCTGACTAGTAAGGGGGGGCCCAGCAGAATGTTATTTTCAGGCTGACTTCATTTTACAAGAGCGTTGCCTCTGCCCCTTGGTTGCTCCCTCCTCACAATGATCATTTGCAGTGGGATTTGATATTCCCACTGAGATTTGATATTCCATTGCATTCCCTGCCCTCTGGCCGCTTAGTCATTTTGCTGCTTTAATTTACTCAGGCCATGACCTTCTGGACCCACAGTGCTTCCCTCCTGGAATTTTAAGTCCTTCTCTTAAACTTGCAAGTTGATGAGGATTGAAGAATCAGGTGTGAAGAATCAGGTGAAAGGCGGTGTTCTTAGGTGAGGAGGGAGCAGCCTGAGTCATCACAGAACCCTAAAGCCTGCTGCAATTCCCAGAGGCCAGACACAGGTTGGGGAACACCCCGGTGGGGCTGGAACCGGCAACTGCCCTGCCTGGCTGCTGTGGTGGCGCCTGGCAGCACTGGGTGGCAGGCTTGTCCTGCTTTTGAGGACACAGTGTCCCCTGCAGTGCATCCTGGAGTGAGCCTGGAGGAACCTCTGCTGCTTGAGCACCACAGCGCCTCTTCCCAGGCCTTCTGTCCTTCTGGGTGGAGCCCCACTTGCTTGGAGTGGAGAGACCCCAGGCACTCTCTTTCCTGCCTCTTGGAAGCATGCTGGGCCCTGGACTGCGCTGACGGTCAAGATGCCCAGGACTTCCCATTGCCTGTGTTTTGCTCCAGGATGCTCTGAGCAGAGAGCCAGATCTCAATAGTTCTGCCACCTCCTCTGTTGCCCCAGCCAGAAGCTTACAGTCCACTAGTGGAGTCCGTGACCCCTAGCCCTGGCCCCTGTCTCTACCCCACCTCTTGCCAGTCCTGTCCAACAAACCCATCCTGGTAGGGCCAGGCCATGGCAACTCCAGAAGTCAGTGGGGGTGCTAGGGGAGGGCTTGAAAACATTTGGGACCAGCCCACCTTGTCCAGCCCTAGCCTTCAGACAGTCTCCACTCTGGGGACTGCCCTGAGGTCTGCCTAGGGCCCTGCCCAGCCTCACTCTCCCTCTAGGGGCACTCCCAGGCTCCTTGCAACAGCCAACCATGTTGCTGCCTGACCCCCAAGCTCTCAGCTTCCATCTGTACTCCATCACCATGGGACTGGTCCTTCCCAGGAGCCACCTCACCTGCAGTGAGACTGGCCTGTGCTGTCAGCAGGTAACCACTCATCCACAGTCATGCAGTGACACAGACTTGGGTCCTTTGCCCAGGCCCCTCTCACCACTGGGTGACCTTGGGTAGGTCAGCCTTCTTTCTCAGCTGATACATCATCACGTCCCAAAGAGAACCGATAATCCCCACCTTGCAGGATGGGTGAAAGGATCAATGCAAAAAGCATCCTGCTAACTCACATCAACTCCTCCATCAGTAGGAGCATTCATTCGCTCATTCATTCATTCAATATTTATTATTTCCTCTGAGCGCAGCCCTGTGGATGCAATGATAGACAAAGACCAGACCTGGCCCCTGGCTTCATGATCTTGGCCTTCTTTTGAGACAGACATAATAAATAGATGCACAGTTAGCACAGAATACGAGGGGAGTGACTGGTGCTTTGAAGAAAGAGAGCAGTACATGGAGTGTGGGTAGGAACGCTCCTTTAGCTGTAGAGGAGGGTTGGGGGTGTCTTGGAAGGTGATGTTTGAGCAGAGGCCTGGATCAGGTGGGGGACAGTCATGCAGCTGTTTGTGGAGGAGGGCACTGCAGTGCAAAGGCCCTAAGACCGGACCATGCCCGGAGTGCCTGAGGACCAGAAAGCAAGGAGGCCAGCATGGTCAAGCAGGTGGAGCAAGGGAGAGAATGGCAAGAGATGGGGTCAGCAGGGTTGGCTGGGGCTGCCCTGCAAAGGAGGCTTGGTTTTAGTCCAGGTGTGATGGGAGCCAGTGATTGGAGAGCTGTTGCAAGATGATCGGATTTACATTTTTGAAGGCTTCTATTGGCTACTGAGTGCCTGTGCTGGAGTCACCATGGAGGCCGTGGGAGGATGATCTGATTTTAACGGACTCAGGCCTTTGCCATGTGTGAGCCTAGAATCAGGAACTCACCAAGGCAGGAAGGGAAACCAGCCAAGGTTCCCAAGGGTCCTGGACCCTAAGACTGTCCTGGGAGGCGTGGCTGGCCACTTCCCAGCCCTAGAGCTTCCCTGAACCTTGGCCCCAGATCTCCCTGTCCCCATGTGGCCCAGGCATTTGGTGTAGCTTCCCCAACCGCTGGCCGAGTGGGGAGATAAAGGATGAAGGCTGAAGACTCCCAGTGCCCACAGCCACCAATCGGGCAGGCTTCCCACCTCCAGGCTCCAGTCTCAGGGCAACTCAGTTTTAGTAAGGAGACTGGTGAAGGGGGAGGGAAGAGGAGGAGGAAGATGGAAGAAAGAGAGTGAGAAGAAGGAGAGGGGGGAAGAGGAGCAGAGGGAGAGGAGGAGGAAGGGGAAGAGGGGGGAAACACCATGGCTTCAGTTTTCCTGGAACTAAATTTCAAATTCTATACATGACTCATGCTTGGGGGAAACTATGTCAGAACCCTTCAGATCCATCAGTTTTAGACACCTACAAGTTTTAGGAGTTGGAAACCAAGTCGTTGTAGAAAAAAATCTGTCCTAGTTTTGTAATTGGCTCCCAGGGCCCTGCTCAACGATTATTAAAATACTGACATGAAATCTCTGAGAGAAATTGCTCTGGGCCCTCTATTTATCATTTGCGTTGGTGAGACAAGTGGAGGCCTTTCTGTGGGGTGTCAGCTGGGGTACGTTTCAAGGTCAGATAATTAATGTTATTGAGAGAGTCAGATTTACAAAGGGACTAAGAATGAGACTTGGGTGGCCCTCGCTTAATGGAAACTTGCTGAACAGAACTCAGGGTCTCAGGATGTCTCGGATCTGACTTACGTTGTTTGTTTGAACAGTGGTTCTAAAGGTGAGGTCCATAGATCCTCCCCTATTCCCAAAGCACATGGAGAGGCTGCAGGGGAATCCATGAACCTCCTGAAACTGCAGACAAAGTTCTATTTGTTTGGGTTGCTGTGCATTTTTTCTAGGCCAGTGGTTCTCTCAGTGTGAGGCCAGTGGTCACCTCACCTGGGAGCCTGTTAGAAATTCATATTCTCAGCCCGTACCCTGGACAAGCAGAGTCAGAGACTCTGGGAGTGCAGCCCAGTAACCTGCATATTAACAAGCTCTCCAGATGATTCTGACGCACGCTCAAGTTTGATACACATGAAAGCTATGCTCTATGGTAGGAGACAGCCACTAAAAGTAGGGACCTGGGATCATACTGACCTGAGTTCAAATCTCAGTTTGGCCACTCAGCAGCTGTGTGGTCCTGTGCAAGTTCCTCAACCTTTCTAAGCTTCTGTTCCCCCATCTCTAAATTGGAGATAAAACCTTGAGAGACGGGAGAATTTTAATCTAGCAATGATGACAGACAGCTTCACAGTCTCCATCAAGTGACAGATAGATGATGATGACGATGTTTTTTGAGGAGAGTGGCATGGACAGAAGTGTGGGTTAGAAAGACAGCTCTATCAGATGGATTAGACATCTGGCAGAGTCCCCAAGGACTGGGATCACAGCTGAGCAGCAGTGGTAGGAAGGGCCATCTTCCTACTGCATCAGAAGGCCATCAGAGATCCAGTGGACAAGACTGGCAAATGATTCCATTCATTCAACAAATATTCACTGAGCACTTCTGATATGTCAGGCACTGTTCTGGATGCTGGGACACAGATGACAGAGTCCTTGCCCTCATGGAGCTCCCATGCATGCAGGAAATAAATTCAATGAACAAGCAACCTCATAGATGAATGAGGGTCTCAGAGCACAGCCAGCGCTGGACAGGGCAGTGAGGTAGCAAGTGACAGGGGTCAGTAGGGTGGCCAGAGGAGGTGACATTGAGCAGAGAGTTGAATGATGAGGAAGAGCCAGCCAGGAGAAGACCCTGGGGAAAGACCATGCAGGCATAGAGGGAGCAGTCAGTGCAAAGGCCTGGAGAAGGGAGTGGGCTTGGTGTGTTAGTGGGACAGAAAAGGGTGAGGGGGCCTGAAGAGTGGCTCTGAGTGTGTCCAGGGTATTGAAAGTTCTCAGCTTTCTGGGACTCCACTTCGTCTGTCAAATGGACTCCACTAAAGAGCCATCGTGAGAAACTGATGATGCAATGAATATAACCACGTCTAGCACATAGTGGGCACTAGGAAAACATACACCATGGCCCTGCAATGACCAGTTCAATCTCCCTCATGTCATTGCATGAGGATTCTAGCCATCACAAACAAAACCAGCTTGAGCACTGGAAATAAAAGTTCTGATAGTTTTAGGCCAATATCAGATGTTAAATAAGAGGCAGGTTTCTGCAAGCAACAGATACTCATTTGAGCATCCGCTGAGGATGATGTCCTTGAGGATAGAGAAGTGGAAATGTCCCTGACCCTATTCATGTCCAGGCCCTGCTGTGAAGTAGTTTTGTGGTTTGGGGAAATCCCAGCCCCCTGAGGGCAGCAGTCTCCTCTGAAGGGAGGAGAGGTTTCCAACAATACTTTAGCATTAGAAAGTATTTATGCAGTCAAGCTCTCTAGAACAAGCAGTGATGAGTTCAGAGCGGACCTTTGACAGAAGTGGGGACCTTCCACAGTGAACAGCAGGGAAGGTAGGGAGCATGGTGTGAATTATGAGAAACTGCAGACTCCCTGACTGGAAGATGACTGGTGAGGTTCCCTCCTTCTTAACTTCACTGAGCCTTAGTTTCCTCCACTGTAAAATGGGTATGATCCCAGTACCCAACGTCTATGGGCAGCGGTGGGGATTAGGTGGTGTCATGCTGTACAATTCTTAGCACAGTGCCTAGAGCAAACTAAGCCCCCACTAAAAGGCAGCTTCTATTATTAATATCCTTATCCATATCCATATCCTTGTCATCAACGCTATTACCAGGAGGGGAAGTTTTGCCTCGGGACTGCCTGTGCCTACGCCTGCCTCTGTGGCCAAGTACAGGGCCCTGGGAGGATAGCCCTCTATCCACCAGGTCTAGACTGAGCAGAAGCCCTGGAAGAGAGGGTAGTGATGCTCCAGCTGTGAGGACAGAGGGGCAGGGCTTTAGAGAACACGCCAGTGGCAGTGGGAACAAAAAGGAGCTGAATTGTGGTCACCTCCTCCTGGAAGACTTCCTAGATCACTTTGGGTGCTCCAAGAGTCCCTTGCACTTACCTTCAGGAGGCAGAGATCCTGCTGTGGTGTGAGAGCCTGTGCCTCCCTCAGCCTGAGGGCTCCTTGATGCTAAGCCTGGGCATGATCTATCTGTGTACTTCCAGGGTCAAACTCGGTACCCAGAAAGCAGCGGGTGCTTGAATGAACAAACAGATGAATGAATAAAATGAAGAACAAACGCCTAAATGAATGGAGGTAAGAAGACTGGCTGGTCCAAGGAGGAGTCAATTTGGGAACTGGGCGGGCAGAAACACTTCTCTCTGCCTTGGAAGAGCTGCACTTACAGCAGCTGCGCCTCTTTCCTTGGACACCAGGGGACGCCATCACTGCACAGCTGGCACGGGAAGGCTGAAGGGCTCAGAACCCTCAAGTAACGCCGACGTGATGGTTAGGGCGAAGGCACCCGGTTCTTCTAGGACACAAACCAGTCTCCCCTTAGGCTCAACTGATGGATTCCAGAAGGAAGAACGTGCTGACAATGACAATCAGCTTACAACAGCGGCAGCGAGCTCCGCGTGGCTGCAGGCCTCTGGAGTCCACCCCAGGCCCTTTCCCGACCACCTTTGGGGGCGCTGGCGCTGTCCTCTCTCTGTTGTGCAAGAAATCCCCAGGGGTTTCACCAACACCGGCCTGAGAGGGAAAAAGGGGCCGTCGACCCTCTTCAGAAAATCCTCTTCCCACGGGTAGCACCTTCATCAGACAACAACGGCAAGAAAACTGCCCAAAAGCAACTTTGGGTTTGTATAATAATTTCAAATTTACAGAAAGTTGCAGCAGTAGTAAAAGGAGCATTTTCCCCCAAGTCATTTCAGGGGGAAAAAAGTAAGTTGCTAACATGGTACTCCACCACCCCCCAAATATTTTGTGGATATTTCTTACAAATGAGAACATTCTCTACCTAACCACAAGCACCAAAATCAGGAAATTTACACCCATGCATTGTAACCGCTTAATCCTCAGACTCCATGCAGGTTTCACCAGCTATTCAGATGATGCCTTTTAGAGCAAGGGATTCCGTCCTGAATCCTGCACTGCACTTAGTGGTCATTTCTCCCTAGCCTCCCTCGTTCTGGAACAGCTCCTCAGTCTTCCATAGACTTGCACAACCTTGATGCTTTCGAAGATTTTAGGCTACGTATGTTGTAGGAGGTCCCACTCTAGTTTGGCTGCTGTTTCTTTCTTATTAGTTTCAGATTGCCTGTTTTCAGTAGGAATATCACAGAAATGATGCTTTGTTCTCATTGCATCCTAGTAGGTAGCACACAATTTCTCTTTGCTGCATTACTGGTACATGAACGTCAATCTCTTTATTAAGGTGGTGCCCGCCAGTTTTTCCTTAGTTCTTCTTTTCCCCTTTGTCACCAATAAGTATTTTCTTGGGAAGGTACTTCAGAATGGTATCATTCATCATCAAACTTTAGTTGTAGCAGTCTTTGGTGATTTTTGCCTGAATGAAGTTAATACTAACACAGTTGTCAAATGGTGATTTCCTGATTCTGTCATTCCTCCTTCTCTTCCTCCTCCTTCTTTTGTTTAGAGTCAGGGTCTTGCTGTGTTGCCCCAGGCTGGAGTGCAGTGGCACCATCATAGCTCACTGCAGCCTCTAACTCCTGGGCAAGTAAGTAATCCTCTCGCCTCAGCCTTCCCAGATAGCTAGGACTACAGGCACATCGCACCACAACTGGCTAACTTTTTTAATTTTATTTTTTTTTTTAGAAACAGGGTTTCACTTTGTTGCCCAGACTGGTCTTGAACTCCTGTCCTCAAGCAGTCTTCTCACCTCAGCCTCACAAAGTGCTGGGATAACAGGCGTCAGCCACTGTGCCCAGCCTCTGTCATTCCTTCTAAATGTATCAGTTGGCAATCTAACTGTAAGGAAAAGATCTCTCTTCTCCCCACTCATTTATTCATTCATTCATTCATTCATTCATTCATTCATTCATTCATATATGTACTTGGTAAGGATTCATGGATTCTTGTTTTATTTAATGGGTTATAATCTATTACTGTGGCTATTTCTTTCGATATTCAAATTGTCCCAACTTTGGCCAGTGGGAGCCCCTTCAAGCTGGCCCCTCTGTCACTTTAACATGCCCATGTCCTTCTTTGAACACTTCCTTATTTTCTGGTACAAGATAATATTAGTATTATTTAGGCTTATTTAGTATTCTTGCCCCTGCTTTCTGTGTTTAAAGGAATCATGGGTTTATTATCCTGCAAAGGAGTGTTTTGGAAACTCTTTCCCTCCAACCCCCCCCAAGCCCTAGGAAACCACATTACACAGGAGGTAAGAGATTGGACTTTGTAGTGAGACTGATCTGGCAAATCCCACATCTTATCAGCAGTGTTTCCTTGGGCAAGACTGAAAGCCTCTCCTCACCTGTAAACCAGGCATTTGTAAAATGCTGCTGCTGCTTTAATATTTCCCCCAGCACCACCATGTAGCCAGTGGTCTGGGAAATTGCTGGAGGGGTTTCCTTGATCTGCCTTAGAGGGTAGGGAGATGAGTGAGAGTTTCCAACTTGATTGAGCTCACCTGTGGTACAACATTACCTGTCTGCGTTCCCACCTTATGCCTTCTAACAGGACTCACATTTATTCCCTGTCTTCCAGCATGTTATCAATGGGAATGACAGACATTCATAAGAATGAGATATACCTGGGGTTTTATGAGCAGCAACCCATACGTCTTAGAGCTGCACTGCAAAGTGCTGCCCCTGAAGCTCAACTGAGATAAAATATCTGGCCTGCAGTAAGGCTCAATAATTAATAATCCCTGCTATGCCTCTGCTCTTCAAATGGTCAAATGAGTTGGGAAATGTTCCATTCCAGAGCATTATTGGAGATTCATCATAAGACAAGTTAGGATAATACAAACCCTACTAGTACGGACTCATAGTTTGCTTCTGGAAAGTGGGGTCTGTGCCTTCCTTATCTCTGAACTCTCCACCGTGCCAGTAGCTCAGAGCTTGTAACATAATAGATAGGCAGTAAATGCTAAACAGACCAACAGTAGGTTCACTGAAGGGCTTGGGGTGTAGCCTGTGGAATCCCCGGAGTGTACTGCAGGCTGGAGTCAGAGACCCAGGGAGGGTTTCAGGTATGGGGTGATGGAGGCTCTGGCTAAAATTCTCTCCTCCTTCCCCTCTGTCCTTGATGTTCTGCCTTTCAGTCCCACCTCTGTGGCCTCTCAAACCCATCACTGCATCTCTAACTGCCCTGCAGTGGTCCCAGCCTCCATCACCCCATACCTGAAACCCTCCCTGGGTCTCTGTCTCTAGCCTGCAGCCCACACCAGGCATTCCACAGGTTACACCCCAAGCCCTTCAGTGAACCTATTGTCTATTCACATCCATGCCAGCTCCTTAGTCTGGCATTCAAGACTCACAACTCTCCACCCTGTGGGCTAATCCCATCCCCAGGTAGAATCTGGAATCCACGTTTTAGCCAGCTTGTCTCAAGGAATCCTGCTTCACTGCAGGATATATTAATAAAGCCCCTCCTGGTTTCTTTAGATTAATATTTGATGGTATATTCTTTTCTATCCTTTCCCTTGAAGCCTATCTTTGTATTCAAAGTGGGTTTATTGTAGATAGCATGTAGCTGAGTCTTGCTTTTTTATTAAGTCTGACAACACTTGCCTTTTAACTAGAGTATAAGCACCACTTAAATTTAATGTGAATATGGATAGAATTTAGTGTGAATCTACCATCTCACCATTTGCTTTCTATTTGTCCTATCTAGTCTTTGTTCATTTTCCCTGTCTTTTTTTCTGCCTTTTTGGGACTGAGCATGTTTTTATGCTTCTTTTTATCTCCCTTGTTAGCTTATTATATGCTTAATTTCTTAGTGATTGCTTTAGAGCATACAACTTACAACTTTGAATTTATCACAGCCTATATTCAAGTACGATTCTGAAAATATAATAATTATATTATAAGGACCCTACAACAGAATATTTCATTTTACCTTGCTTGGCTTTTGTCCTATCACTGCCATGCGTTTTACTTCTACTTGTATATAAACCATGTAATAGATTATTATTTTTGCTTTAGACACTTAACTATATTTTTAAAATCATTTAAAGTATATTTTTATTAACTCATATGTTGATCATTTCCAGTACTCCTCATTCTGTTGTACATATCCTTATTTTCCATGTAATTATAATTTTTCTTCTGCCCAAAGGAATTTCTTCAATATTTTTTGAAGTGTTGGTCTATTTGTGGTGAAGACTTCCAACTTCTATATGCTTGAAAAAGTCTTTATTTCACCTTCATTTTAAAAAACCAGCTTAATTGGGATATAGTTTGCATATTATAAAATTCACCCTTTTAAATTGTATAATTCAGTGTACAATTCAGCCATCACCATTATCTAACTTTAGAACATCTTTATCACCCCAAAAAGGAGTCCTGTACCCATTTGTAGTCACTCCTCATCCCATTCCTCCCCATAGCCTCAGGCAACAACTAATCTACTTTCTGTCTCCCTAGATTTGGGTATTGTTGACATTTCCTATAATTAGAATCATGTGGTGTGTGACCTTTTGCATGTGACTTTTTTCATTTAGTGTGTTTTTGAAGCTCAACTATGTTGTAGCTTATATTAGTACTTAATTCTTTTTTAAGGTTGAATAATATTATATTGTACGGGTGTCTTAGTCCATGTCATATTTCTATAACAAAATACCTGAGACTGGGTAATTTATAAACAATAGAAGTTTATTTGGCTCATGTTTCTGGAAGCTGGGAAGTCCAGGAGCATGGCACCAGCACCTGGTGAGCACCTTCATGCTGCAGCATTCCACAGGAGAAGGCAGAAGGGCAAGAGAGCCAGAGAGCAACAGCACAGGGGGGCCAGACTCACTTTTATAAAAAACCCATTCTCAAGATAACTGCCCCACTCCTGTGATACTGACATTAATCTATTCATGAGCCCTCAGGACCTAATCACTTCTTATTAGGCTCCACCTCTTAACACTGCTACATTAGGGATTAAGTTTCCAGCATATGAACTTTGGGAGACACATTCAAACCACAACCATGGATATACTACATTTTGTTTATACATTCATCAGTTAACAAAGGTTTGGGTTGTTTTCACTCTTTGGCTATTGTAAATAATGCTATTATGAACATTCATATACAAGTATTTGTGTGAAAACATATTTTCAGTTCTCTTGGGTTCTCTTCCACCTAGGGATGGAGTTTCTAAATCATATGGTAACTATGTTTACCCTTTTGAGGAATGGCCAGATTGTTTTCCATACCCATAGCACTATCTTACAAGCTCCCTAGCAATACATTAGGTTTCCATTTTCTCCATATCTTCACCAACACTTGTTTGTTCACTTTAATCTTTGAAAGATGTTTTTACTATATATAGAATTCTAGGTTGACAGTTTTTTTTCTTCCAGTCCTTTAAAAATGTTCCACTTTCTTCTGGCATTCATTGTTCACAGTGAAAAGTATCCTGTTATTCTTTTCTTTTCATTGAATCTCTGTACATAACCGATGCTTTTTCTTTGAGTGCTTTTAAGATTTTCTTTTTATTAGTCATTTTAAGCAGTTTGATTTTAGTGTGATTTTCTAATGTTTCTTTATGCTAGGGCTTGGTTAAGGTTTTTGGGTCTGTGGATTAACAGGTTTCATTAAATATTTGGCCATTATTTCTTTGGATAGATTTTCAGTCTGTCTCAAACCTTCTTTTTTCCTCTCCTTTGGGGGCTCCATGCAAGTATTAGGTGCCTTGCTCTATAGCTGATGGATGATTTATCCTCCCCCACTTCCTTTTTCTCCCTGTATTTTATTTTGGATAGTTTTGATTGCTGTCCATAGAATTCACTAGGATGTTCTTCTGCTGGATCTAACTTACTGTTAATCTTATTAATATCCCAGCCATTCTACTTTTAATCTCTAGATGTTTGATGTGTGGCTTGTTTATATATTATATCTCTCTACTTTACATACCTATGATTTTCTTTGTCTTCCTGAATGTATGGAGTATTTGTTTAATAGCTGCTTTAATGTCATTCTATCAGTTTTATAATCTGTGTCATTTCTGGAACCATTTCAATTGAATGAGTTTTGTGTTCATTATGGGTCACATTTTCCTGTTTATTTGCATGCCTGGTAATTTTTTTTAAAATGTATTATCAATTTTATATTGGGTGATAGATTTTGTTGATGTTCTTTAAATATTTTTGAACTTTGTTCTGAGCTGCAATTAAATTACTAGAGAACAGTTTGATACTTTTTGAGGCTTACTTTTAAGTTTTGTTATGTGGGAACAGAACATCTTTTAGTCTAGACCGAATTTGCCCCACTAATGAGGAAAAAGCCTTCTGAGCAGTCTAATTAATGCTGTATGTGTTAAAAGGTCTTCCCACTCTGGCTGGTGTGAGTAAAAACCATTCTAGGCTCTGTGTGGGTTATGGTAATTGTTCTCTCCACTCCTTTTCAGTGGTTCCTTTCCAAGCCATGGGTAGTTTCTGCACATGCATGTGCTGATTAGTACTCAGCTTAAGATTTGAAGGGAACCTTTGCTAGCTCTTCAGCACTCTGTAGCATTCTACTCTCTCGTACTTTGGCCTGATAATTCTAGCCTCCATCAATTCTTAATTCTCCCTCCTCAACTCAAAAAGACTACCAGTCTCTCTTTGGGCTCCCTCTCCCTGTCCTGTGGCCTGAAAAGAACTCTCAACACAAACAAAGTAAGATGTGGGATCACAGAGCTGTCTTCCTTGGTTTCTCTCCACTCAGGGATCACTGTACTGTGCTCCTATTGTCCAATAGCTGGAAACCATTGTTTTATATAATTTTCTCTGTTTATCTTTTTATTTTTTAAGGTGGTGTGTGTGTGTGTGTGTGTGCGCGTGTGTGTAAGAGAGAGACAGAGAGAGAGAGAAGCTGGTCACTGTTACTCCACTGTGGCCAAAAGAAAAAGTCCCTATGATTTGTTATTAAATCTTTATCAATTTGCTTGGCAAAACTGGTTTCTCATTGTTTTACATTTCTAACATGTTTCATTACCATCAAGATTTACAATTTTCTTCAAGTATGTACAAGCCATTTATAATGCCTCTTTTGTTCACATAGCCTTTGCTCATTTTTCTAGTGAGGATGTCTTAGTGTTTATTACTTATTTTTATCTACTCTTTACATTTAAAGTTACTATCTCTTATCAATTTGTTGTGGATAACTTGTCATCTGTTACTCTTCAAAATAAATTATTTTATTGCAATACACATAGAAAAGTACACAAATGATAAGTGAATTACTTGATGAATTATCACAGTGAACATACCTCTGTGACCACCACCAAATTCAATAATTAGAGCCTTGCCAGTATCCTAGACACCTCCTTTGTGCCCCTGCTATTCGTTACCACTACCTTCTTCCCCAAAAATAACCATACCCTAACATCTAACATCAGTTAGGTTTGCCTGTTTGAACTTTATAGAAATAGAATCATAATAGAATCATATAGTATATGTCCTTTTGTATCTGACCTCTTTCATTCAGCATTATAATTGTGAAATTCATTCACATTGTTGCATGCAGTAATAATCTGCCCTTTCTTATTGCTGTGTGAATATACAACAATTTATTGATCTGTTCTACTGTTGATGAAAATTTAGGTTGTTTCCAGTTTGGAGCTATTTTGAGTGACAACTGCTTTCTCTTATTTTTCACATTTGGATCTGAAGTCCATCTATCATAAATGTTTGCATGTGGTGTGAGGTAGGGGTCTGGGCTCATTTTTTCCCCCATGCAATTATTCAGTTGATCCAGCTCTATTTGTTGAGCTCTGTTTCATTCCACTGGCATTTTTGCCCATCTTTGTTTTAATATCACTACTGTGGGCTGAATGCTTGTGTCCCCCCTAAAACGTACACATTTAAATCCCATCCCCCAGTGTGATGATATTAGGACGTGTAGCCTTTGCAGGGTGATTAGGTCATGAGGGTGGCGCCCTCCTGAATGGTACCCTTATAAGAGAGGCCCCAGAGAGCTTTCTCACACTTTCTGCTGTGGGAGGACACAAAGAGAAGACACTGTCTATGAATCTGAATGTTGGTCTCCACCAGACACTGAATCTGCTAGTGCCTTATTTTGGACTCCCCAGCCTCCAGAACTGTGAAAAATAAATGTTTGTTGTTTATGTTGCCCAGCCTATGGTATTTTTGTTATAACAGTCTAAATGGACTAAGGTAATCACACTGCCTTAGTTTCTGCACGTTTATATCTTGATATCTAGGAGTGCACGTATTCTTACCTTGTTCTTTTCCTTTTTTAACAAGGAGGAGATCAGCTTCTCTTTCTTGCAAACCAAAACAGTGGTAATGCAAATCAAGGAAAGCTTGGAATTCTCTGCTGCAGAAGCCACCTGAGGCTCATGCCTGGAACCTCTTAACCTACCCTCTCCCACTTGCTTTTGTTTCTGGGACTGAGAGTCTGGATTCTGACAAGCCTGAGTTCGAATCTCATGTCCGCTCCTAACTGTGAGAATTTGGGCAAGTTGCTCGTCTTTCCGGGCCTCTGTTTCCTCATTTATAACATGGGAATAGTCACAGTACCTAACTCAAAAGGTTACTGTGAGGCTTAAATGAGACTATAAAATGCTGAACACAATGCAGCAATGGACAGATCAGCATCACCATGATCATCACCACCCCATAGTTCCTGTCACTGGGAGAGGACAGACCCTCAAGTTGACCATCTTGCTGCATTCACACTGATCATGGGGTCCCTTCTGAGAACTGGGCTTCAGCTATATTCTTGAGCCAAGGCCTGATTTACCTATAACCCCTCTCTTTCTGTCTTCCCACACACTGCTAGCTCCGCCCTTGGCTCCAGAGATTCAGCTCCTGTATTCTCCCACATATTGTTAGTGGGCCCAGCTCCAGGCAAGTTTCAGGGTTGGAGGCAAATGCCAGCTCCACTGAGGTCTTCCTTGCCCACACCCCCATCCCAGTGAAGAGGAGGTTACCAAAAGGAGGAAAGGAAAGAATCCTCTTTCCTTTCCTCAGGCAGGAAGGATTGGGTGAGAAAAGGTGTGGAGGTGAAAACAGGCATGACAAGTGTTCTGGTTACCTGTTTCTGTAAAATAAATCGCCCTAAAATTTAGTGACTTAAAAAAACAACTGTGTTATTCTCTCTCATGGTTTCTGTGGGTCAGGAAATCAAAGAGGGCTCCCCTAGATAGTTCTTGTTTGGCATCTCCCCTAGGTGGCAGTGAGTCAGTGGCTGAGCATCTCTGTCTTCATGTAGTCTCAGGACCTCCCCATGTGATCTCTGCCTGGGCTAGTTTGGGCTTCCTCACAGCATGGTGGCCTCAGGGCTGTCAGCTGCCTTACATAGTGGCTTAGAGCTCCAAATGCAGACATTCAAAAAGACTCAGGTGGAAGCTGCATCGCCTTTTATGATGTAGCCTTAGAAGTCAAATACAGTTGACCCTTAAACAACATCAGCACCAACCCCTTGCACAGTCAAAAATCCATGCATAACTTTTGACTCTTCCAAAACTTAACTACAGATAGCCTACTGTTGACTGGAAGCCTTATCGATAACATAAACAGTTGATTAACACATTTTTATATGTATTATATACCGTATTCTTACAATAAAGTGAGCTAGAGAAAAAACGTTATTAGGAAAACCATCAGGATTAGCCAGGAGTGGTGGCAGGTGTCTGTAATCCCGGTTACTTGGGAAGCCGAGACAGGAGAATTGCTTGAACCCAGGAGGTGGAAGCTGCAGTGAGCTGAGATCATGCCACTTGCACTCCAGCCTGGGCAACAGAGTGAGACTCTGTCTCAAAAAAAAAAAAAAAAATCAGAAACAAAAGATTTACTACTTTTATTTAAATATTTTATTTATTTACTATTCATTAAGTGGAAGTGGGTCATCATCTTCACACTGAGTAGCCTGAGGAGGAGGAGAAAGAAGAAAGATTGGTCTTGCTGTCCCAGGGATGAGAGAGGCAGAAGAAAATGTGGGTACAAGGGGATCTGTTGCAATTCAAACCTGTGTTATTGAAGACTCAACTGTAATGTCATGTCTACTGAACTCTATTGGTCAAAATAGTCAGAAAAGCCTATCTAGTTTGAAGGGGAAAGCATGTAAACTCCACCTCTTAATGAAAGGAAAGTCAAAGTCACATTATAAGAAGAGCATGTGGAATGGGAGATATTATTGCATTGCTCTTTGGAAAATACAGTTCTGTCACAGCAAGTCTGAGGGACCTGCAGGAAACAATTTTGGCTGTACCAAGTGAGTCTATGTGGTAGTTTGAGGAATTAAGCTTGTGGAGGTTAGGAGCGAGCAGTGAGCTTGTTTGAAAGGATGTGTTTAGACTTGGACTGGAGGCACAGGGGAGCAAAGAAGGTCTGTAAAATCAGGAGCTTTGCATGGCTTGGAGGGAGGTAAAATTTAGTCCTGCTCAGGGAAAGGATAAAGAAAGGAGAATCACTTAGGGATGGCAACAATACCGTATGGTTGTCTCAACTTGTGTGCCTCTGGGACCCCCAGGGTCTTTTTCTTCTGTGCTGGGGCTCATTCACACATTGGCGTTGCTTTTCCACCTACCAATGTTACAGTTATTGCTTTTCCACCTCCAAGAATTTGGTAAAGTTTTGTTTTGTTTTGTTTTGTTTTGTTTTTGCAGGACAGTGATTTTCCATTAGTCAGGGGCACACTGATGGTTCTTCTCTTTTTTTCTACCAGAGTATTAGCAATTGCTAATGCAGCATCATCTGCAATTTTTTTTTAGTTCTGTAGGATGTAACATTGGATGAAACTGGATGAAGGGTGCACAGATCCTCTTTATTCTAGCTTTGCAACTTCCTGTGATCTATAATTATTTTAAATAAAATATTTTCAAAATTCATATTATATTTTTTCTTCTAAAAGTTCTAGTTGGCTGTTTTCATCTCTGCTTTCACTCTGCTTCTTTTATTTCCATAAATATAAGTATTTTCTATTCTGTACCTGATAATTCTAATGCTGGATCTCGTTTTGTGTTCTGTTTCTGTAGCCTGTTAGTTTTCCTGGTTCTTATTTATGGTGCTTTGTTTCTGATATATTTTGAAATTTTTAACTCTGAGATTTTTATTTTCTTTAGAACATTTATTTTTGCTAATTCTTTGAAGTCTGGATTTAAGTTGAATTTTTCCAGAACAAATTTCTTTTTGCTTCTGCTGTCTGCTGGGAGTGGTACCAAACCTAGATGATGTTACATTTAATTTTCCACCTAAGGCTTTTGGACCATGCAAGTAACACAAATTCTTAAGGGATATTTCATGTTCTTGTCATCTAGTAGCAGGGTCAAGACAGGTGAGTTTTGTTTCTGTCTACTGTGGTGGGCTTTGATTTTCCACTCATTCAACACCTGCAATTTTGATGAGTGCACTCCAGGACCCCTTGCCTGACCATGGACAGGGCTAGGTGGACGCTGGCCCTGACCTCCGTAGACCTGGTCTGATGCAGACTCTGAGCAGCCTCCTGCAGGGAGCCCCCGGCACTGACTCTCCCTACCTGCAAGACTTGATAGAATTACTTCACCTCCCTGTAATGGAGATTAAAGCAGCACCTACCCCATAGAGTTCAGTTGAGGATTTATACCAATAAGCCATGAGATGGGCTTACCCCAGAGCCCAGCCTCCAGTGACCTCTCAGTGAGCTTGAGCTGTTGTCATTACTAAGGTCTGGAGAGGGTCATCAGGTGCAGGATCAAAAGCCCTGTAGGTAGGGTAGAAAGAGCACAGGATCTGCAGGCAAAGATCCAGGTTCCAGATCCAGCCGTGCCATTTGCTAGCAGTGTGACATTGGACAAATCAGTTCATCCAGTCATTCACCCATCTGTCTATCCAACAACAATTTGTTGAGTGCTTTCTCCACCTGGAAGTGATTCCATGCCGGAGATTTGTTAGTGAACGAGGCAGTCCTAGCCCCTGTCCTTATAGAGCTTAGAGTCTCTTAGGGAAGACAGGTGTTGAACACAGGTAGTGGAGCAAGGTGCTAACTCAGTTCTCAACAGGGGGGCAATTCTGTCCCACCCAGAGGATATTTGTTCATGTCTGAAGGCATTTTGGGTTGCATAACTTTGGAAGAACTACTGGCATCTAGTGAGTAGAAGCCAGTGATATGGCTAAACACCTTGTAATGCACAGGGCAGTCCCACAGCTAACAATTGTCCAGCCCAAAATGTCAGAAGTGCCAAAGTTGAGAAATTATGTGTTGTAGAATGCGTGGCAGGGGGTTCCTACTAGTTAGGAGGTGGTTTTGGGGAGTCTATCCTAAAGAAGTGACAGTGGCGACCTCAGGGACGAATTAGGCAGTGTGTGTGCAGCTGCAAGAGAGGTTGAAGGGAGAAAGAGTGTTCCTGGCAGAGGGAACAGCATTGCAAAGGCCTGGAAGCAAGAGAGTGAGCAGGGCCCCTGAGGACCTGAGGCAAGTTTATTGCTCCTGGGATACAGAGGGTTGGAGGCAGGGCAACAGGTGAGATCGAGTGTGGGAGGCACATGCTGCAGGGAATAGTGGCCACTCCTGACATTCAGTAGGCCGGGTCTGAGCCCTTGAAATACATTATCTCATTGCATGCTCACCATAACACTCTATAATATGTATTGTTATTTTGTCCTTTATATAGATGGTTCCGAGAAGTGACAAGTTGAAGGTCATGATCCTTTTGCTGACACAGAGCCTGGCACATGGAAGGCACCAAACACATGTTAATCTAGGCACTGAGGAGGAGCTCAAATTGTGTTTGTTTATGGTGAGCAAATGAAGAATGACTAAACAAGCACAAAGCTGGGCGTCCTAAGGTAGAGCCGGGCTAAAGAAAGTGACTGTCTCTAGGGCCTTCACAATTGAGGCAGGACCATACCCACCATTTGACCAGGGTGAGGAAGTGTGCAGGGCACCCAGGTGTGACCCAACCATGTCCATTGTTCCTCTCTGTCCCTTTGATGGAGAGCCTGTACCCACGACAGTCTTCCCAGATGCTGCCCGCATCCTAGCTCCCTGTCCTATCACCTCTGCATGGAAGGATGTGGAGTTGGCCACATTGATCCCAACACCAATGGGATCACCTGAGAATGGATCTGGTGACTGACCTTGTACCTTCTCACAGTACAGGTTTTGGGATCCACAGCAACCCAGGCAGAGTTCACAACAGTGCAGGTTCCCGGACCCCATCCTAGGCCCCATCCCAGACTACCTGAGTCACTCTGGGCCTGGGCCAAGGAAAAGTTAACCATCTGGAGACTGTAGATTGTAACAGTTTCCTTAGGTGAATTCCAGGCAGGCTAAAGTGTATGAAAGAGTGCCATGAATCAGCAAAACAGCCAGCAGTTCAATGTGCAACCTGCACGTCCCACAGGGGTCCCAGCCTTCGTAGTGCCAGCTACATTTGCTGAAGTGTGAGGCCTAAACTGAAGGCAGGCTCCAGGCCACCCCTTCCTTGCATGGCTTGTATGAGATGCTGGTGCCATTCTCTCCATTTTACAGATGAGGGAACAGAGGGAACAGAGGCCCAGAGCACCGAAGCACCTAGCTAAAAAGCTGAAACACCATATTACCCTGCCTCCCTGACAGCTTTCTTCCATCCAAGTGACCCAATCTGTGGTTCAGAAAATACAGCCTTATTAAAGACAGGTGCTGGAAACCATGGCCTGGAAGAGGAAATCTGGTTGAGCTTGCTTTGCTAGGTGGTAAAAAAGCCCAGCCTGCCCTGCCCTGCGCTGCCCTGCCCTTCCTTCTTTTTCCCTCTCCTCTCCTCTCCTCTCTCCTCTTCTCTCCTCTCCTCTCCTCTCCTCTCCCCCACCTCCACTCCCCTGCCCTCCCCTTCCCTTCCTTTCCCTCCTCTCCCCTCCTTCCCTCCCCTCTCCCCTCCTCTTCTTCCTTCTTTCTTTCTTTCTTTCTTTCTTTCTTTCTTTCTTTCTTTCTTTCTTTCTTTCTTTCTTTCTTTTCTTTTCTTCCTTCCTTCCTTCCTTCCTTGCTTTCCTTCTCTCTCTCTTTCTCTCTCTCTCTCTCTTTCCTATTTTCTTTCTCTCTTTCTTTCCTGAGTCATTGATTCAACAGAAAAGCCCACAGAGGTTACTGGAATGCACTGAGAGAGATTCATCGTGCTTCCAGCTCCAAAGGAAGGATGAGAAGAATCAGAGAGCACAGAGGCCAGAAAGGCCTGGTGAGGAGCTCAGACAGGGACCTATCAGGGCTGGTGTCCAGTGTGAAGGGGATCGAGCCTCTGAGAGGTCCAGACAAAGCCATCTTGTGCCTAGACGCAGAGTGATGGCACTTGTCTGTAAACAGGGATCTTTGCTTAGCGACTAAGAATGTGCCTGCTGGGCTGAGTCTAAGACCCGGAAATGCCTCCAGATATCAGTGTCTGGTCGCCCTGAAACATGTGTTGAGAAGGACAGCCTCAGGGTGGCATTGAGGGTTTGGGGATAGGTCCAGAGATCTGCATGGGACTCCCAGTCAGGCCCCTTTGCTGTGTGAGTTTTCGTCAACCCCCAGCCCTCTCTGAACCTCAGTGTTACCTGTGTGATGTTGGATTGGAACTGGTTGCTTTCTAAGGGTCTTCTAGTTCTAGACTTTAAAGTCTTAAACTCCAGGCCTGGTATAGGGTAGGTGCTTAATAAATATGCCGTGAATAAATACATTTGCTTTTACACAGGTTTCTCCTCTTCCTTTGCTGGAACTGAGGTTGGCGCAGTATTCAGCTCCTTCTTTCCATTCCATTCCAACCATCTGTCAGACCCCAACTCCCATCAGGCTCTTTCTCTAGCTCCTGTCTGCAGCCTCCACCTTCCAGGTATACCATCCGGCTGACTGTCCCAGGCTCACCCTCCCCCACCCTCTTTCCCAACACTTGCAGTCTTGTCCCCTCCAATCCAGCCCCTGCAGTACAGCCAGAGGGGCTTCCCAAGACATAACTAAAACTACGATCCTTCTCGCAAACCTCTCCCCTGCACTCCTGCCTTTGGCCTAAACCACCTTCCCAGTGCTTTCCCATCATTCTTTCCAAAGCCTGGCCCTGAGGGTTAAGTTGGGAGGAGCAGGGCAGAGTGAAGCCAGTCCACCTGTGGGCCCCTGTCTCAGCCAGCCCACCTCCCAGCAGTGTGGAGAAAGGAGGATGCACTGGGCCCACACACATGCTGTGCACACCAGCAGCCCACCCTGGGTGCAGGAAATGTCACAGTGCCGTAACTGACCCGAGGGGAGGGCAGTGGGGGACAGGTGCAGGGAAGGTCTTTGCTCACCCTTTTGTGGCCAACCCGAAGACAGCAGTAGCCTAGATCAGCAGGAAGTGCAGCCAGTCGGGAGCAAAAACCCTGTTTGTTGTGGCCGTGCCACTGACCAGCTGTGAGCCAGAGTGAGCCCTCAGCCTCTCTGAACTCAGCTTCCTCATCTGCAAAAGGGGCTGGCATGATTCACCCCTCTTGGGTAGCATTCCACGGATTATGGACAGAAAAAGCATTGTAACCTCAGGAGTGCTTTGTGTGTGCTTGGTGCTGTTATTGGGCATTACCCAGGAGGGCTGGCTGCCAGCCAAAATCTGCCAGCCCTGTATCCTTCCACTTTCAGCAGCTCCCAGTAATAGCCTGCCTGATGAGGCCGGCTGCTTTTCTGATTTTGGCTCTGAGGCGAGTATCGATCTGGGGTGTGCTTTGCGAGGATGGATGAGTGGACACCCAGCCACTCTCCAAACTGGATCTCAGGCTCTAAATGATTCATGTGTCAGGCTGCAAATAGTACCTTTCGTTCTGGTGCCTCCAGGATGCTTGGGAAAGCATATAGCCTCCTCAGCACTTTGGAACTTGATGCCGAGGCTGAGATGTGGTCCTGTTTGCTAAATTTAGGGTTGGCTCCTCCCTGTGCGTAAACAGGATGCTGCAGAGTTGAGGGGACAGGGCTTTTCTCCTTCTTTGTTCATACGCAGTTGGAGTTTTCTTTCTTGGTAAACTGGAAAGAAACCTGGGATAGGAATGAAGAGGTGTGCATTTGGGTTTTGACATTCTCTTCAACTGGTTGTGTGACTTCTTCAAGTTTTGGCTTCCCGCTTGTAAGACAGAGACATCAGTCTCAAAAGCAAATGTCAGGCTGTAATGAAGCTTCTGGGTTTGTTGGACTCTGCACATCCAATAAAGATTGCCTGGGGCCATCTACATGGGACCCCGTGCAATCTTTAAGCTCACAGATGGGGCATGAGGAGATGTCCACTGGCCCTGACTTCATCCCAGGGCAGCTGAATTTGGGCACCTGGGTCTCAGAGATGCTCCTTTGCTCTCTTTTGTCCCTTGGCACTTAGGACAGACCCAGCATATAGCAGACTCTCAGAAAAGTGGTCATTGGGTGCATGAGGGCACCATTACAGTGACAAAGATCAGCCTATCCAGCCAATCCCACAAGGAGAAATCACTAGAGGGAAATATCCCATATAAACTCCCATCTTACCTGTAGGTGACCACTACAGTGGGATCCCTGGGAGAGCAGGAACAATGGCCTGGAGTTACATTTTTAAAATTTAATTTGTTGCCACCATTTGAACCCACCTCACCCTAACTTCACCGACATGAACATCTGCTAGAGGGAGCTGAGGCTGTAATGTCTTCACATTAGAACAGAGTCCACCATGGAGACAAGCAAATGCACAAGAACTTTCTCCACCTTTAGGGGTACAATTGTCAACTCAAAGACAAGGAACAGCCAGGTCCTGGCATACAGACTTCCCTTTTGTTTCTAGTCTGTCTCACTGGTTCTCAAATTTTACTGAACCTAAGAGTAACCCACACAGAAGTCTGCTCCTGAAAACTGCAACAGATAGGATCTTCATGGGAAAGCTGGACTGCCTCATTTTCGCCACCTGTGCCCATGTTAGACCCCAACTCCCTTACCACCATAGCACATGTAATTCTGCCATACATCTGCCTTGATCACTGCCGCATCCTTGGCACCTAGTGCAATGCTTGGCACATGTGTATAATCTCAATAAGTATGTGTTGCTTTGTTGGCTTGGTGAGTTAATTAGTGGAGCAGACAAACCTCAGAAATTTCAGTGGCTTAGTGTAGAAAAGGTTTATTTCTTGCTCATGAGAAGTGTTTTCTGCATGTGGTGACTAAGGGACCTCCTGGTTCTGTCATCCCAACTTAGGGCCCTGCAAGTCTCCATGGCAAGGAGGGGAGAGATGAAGGAGGAACATCAGCTTTTGTCTGTGTCAGCCTAGAAATGATATGCATCCCCTTGGCTCATGGCCCGTCGGCCAGAGCAAGTCAGGTGGTCCCAAGTTAATAGCACAGGGGGTTAGGGAATGCAGGTAAGTTCCTGGGCTATTTGAAGCGCCCTCACTGCTGCCCCATACTTTGAACTAAGGCCCCACCAGGGTATGGGCCTTGAGCATCCAACTCAGGCTCACTGGGCAGCTGCGTGTGCCAGATCCTGCCCGGGGGCTTTTGCAACATTTCCCTCATGATCCCCTCCCAACACTCTAGGGAAGTAGCAATTACTAACTGCAATTAGCAGAGAAGGATGCAGAGGCTCACTGTGGTCAACTTCTTGCCCAAGTTCACACGGCCATCAAGGAGCAAAGCCAAGACTCGAACACAGGTTGGTTTGCTATTTAACTCCAACCCCAGTGCTTTCCCCATCATGGCCCAGAGACATTCTGGGTATAGACAGTCAAAGGGGCCTTCGAGACAAGGAAGGGATGGGACCAGAGAACACAAGGGAACGTGGTAAGGAGAGAAGAGCAGAAAGGATCAGACACAGCCTGGCGGCAGCTGGAGAAAATCTATCTACCATCTTCCCATGGTGTTGTTCAGGAAGGAAGCACTGGACTGGGAGAAATAGCTACTTTTATTGACCAGAGATGAAGAAAGAAGATGCCTTCTAAACAGGGTTTAATTTATTGGCTGCCTCGTACAAAAGTCCTTTAGATGCTCAAGAGAGTCATTTAGATTTTGTCTCATCTTTGAGAAATGGGGACCATCACTCCCTGCTCTCAGGTTATTTTTGAAATGAACACTTTCTCCCCACAGAGAAGCTATTATTCAGAGTACCTTTTTTTTTCCCCATCAACTTCTTTTTTTGGTCTAGTTGAATCCCAGAGGGGATAATAAATATATGGAAACCAAATAAAAGGAAAGACATAAAAACAACCACAGTTTTCAACAAACTACTTCGAACAAATGGGTTCAGGGTTGCTAACAGGTCTTCATCTGATGTTCTGAATACAATTATTGCAATTTGGAGACATCCTCTGCTAGGGTGCTAGTGTCCACAGACAACTACCCAGCCCAGGCCTGTTTGAGTCAGGGGAGCTGCCTCTGTTGGGCAGCTCTCCGGAGTGACCCACGGAAGACCACTTGGGCATGGGGCAGTGCTCATCTTGAGAAAGTTTGCCTTTCTACCACCTCCACATCTGCCTCTCTAGCCCTACAATTTACATGCCCTAGTTCTGCCCCACTTGTGTTTCCTGGGACAATCTATAGGGGCACCTGTTTTATCAAATTTCTCACTCAGCACATGAAAAGTAGGCCACTGATTTGTTTCACAGAACCTGAAGCCTTGACCCTCAAGACATTTCAGGTTGTGTTACATCAGGTCATAGGTGGCTGCCATAGCTGGGGAAGTGTGGAAACCAGGACAGGACTTTGGTCCGGGGCCACAAGTGTTGGTTGGGGAAGGTGCGTGGAGTCGCAGAAGCTCTCCCAGAAAAGCATCCCTGCTGCTCTGATTATGTCACACGCTGCTTGAGCCCACCCATGGCTCCCTGTGTCCATTAGGAGGAAATCCAACAAATCCCCATCATGCAGCTTCTGAGGGCTATAGTGTTCCAGCCTCTACTCATCATTCCAGCCCGTATCCCATGATTTCAGTGTCCCGCATCACACTCTGGGGGCTGAGTCACTTCCAGTTGCTTCCATGTCCCATGCTGCTGTCACCTGATTGCCTTTCCTCCTGCTATGCCCACAGCCAGGCATGCCCTTCCTCTCTCTCCTGTTCATGCACATATATGTGCACACACACATACACACACATTCACACACATATAGACACATGCACACACACACATATACACACATACACACATGCATGCATATGCATTGCTATAGACTGAATGCTTATATCCCTCTCAAATTTCTGTGTTGAAATCCTCACCCCCAAGGTGACAGTACTAGGATGTGAGGCCTTTGGAAGGTGATTAGGTCATGAGGATGGAGCCCTCATGATTGGTAACATGAAAAAGCAACACCAGAGAGTTTTCTTACCCCTTCCGTCATGTGCAGACATGGTGAAAAGAAGGTCCTCTGCAAACCAGGAAGTGGTCCTCACCAGATACCAGTTCTACCAGCGCCTTGCTATTGGACTTCCCAGCCTCTGGAACACTGAGAAACACATTTCTGTGGTTTACAAGCCACCCAGTCTATGGTATTTTGTTGTAGCTGCCTGGACAGACTAACACACACTACACAAGTATGTGCTCACACATACTGTCCTCTAGGACCACTTCTATTCACTGCTTAAGATTAAACTCTGGATTGCCTCATCCCAGAGGCCTCTCTGGCTGACCTTGGGCTAAGGAAAGGGAACTTTGTCAGTCCTGCCTTGTTTCCCCCTCATACAGGCCAGTGAGCTTGGATGGAGAGTGGTGGAGGGTGTCTCATTCATCTGTGTCTCCTTCCAAAGGAGACTTTGCTACATTCTACATTCAGCCAACAGAAAGTCTTGGGCAGAAAATATAAGGAAAAGGACAAGGGCCATCATGATTCATTTTTTTCTGATTTGTTTCTCTTGAAAACTAGAGCAGCATTAAAGAAAAAGAAAAAAGGCCGGGCGCGGTGGCTCAAGCCTGTAATCCCAGCACTTTGGGAGGCCGAGACGGGCGGATCACAAGGTCAGGAGATCGAGACCATCCTGGCTATCACGGTGAAACCCCGTCTCTACTAAAAATACAAAAAATTAGCCAGGCGCGGTGGTGGGCGCCTGTAGTCCCAGCTACTCGGGAGGCTGAGGCAGGAGAATGGCGTGAACCCGGGAGGCGGAGCTTGCAGTGAGCTGAGATCCGGCCACTGCACTCCAGCCTGGGCGGCAGAGCGAGACTCCTTCTCAAAAAAAAAAAAAAAAAAAAAAAAAAAAAAGAAAAAGAAAAAAAAATGACACACAACACAGAACTGTTTTCATTCTCTATTTTTTCTTTTTGTCCTTTTTTTTTTTTTTTTTTTTTTTTTTGAGACAGAGTCTCGCTTTGTTGCCAAGGCTGGAGTGCAGTTGCATGAACTTGGCTCACTGCAATCTCTGCCTCCTGGGTTCAAGCAATTCTCCTGTCTCAGCCTCCCAGGTAGCTGGCATTACTGTGTCTCAGCCTCCCGAGTAGCTGGGATTACAGACACCTGCCACCACACCTGGCTAAGTTTTTTATTTTTAGTCGAGACGGGATTTCACCAAGTTGGCCAGGCTGGTCTCGAACTCCTGACTTCAGGTGATCCACCCACTTTGGCCTCCTGAAGTGCTAGAATTATAGGCCTGAGCCACTGTGCCCAGCCCTCCTTGTCCACATGTATGCATAACTTAATAGTTGTAATCAGTACTGACAAGCTTGACATTTCCCCTGCTAATGAGAACATTTCCCCTGGTTCCTTTCTTGGGCTCAGTCCTGGGTAGGCACAGAAAGCTTCTACCCCATGCTGGAGCCGGTGGCAGCCCTTTTCCTAAAACCCTCCCTGCCAGGTGCTTGGGTTCCAGTTCCATTCTAGGCACCACCCCAAATCCTTCCTCCTCACTCCACCCCCCAGTACCCCCAAGTATCACTCCACATAGCTGCCTTTGTTCCTTAATGGGAGGGACTTGGCATTCATGGAACCCCTATGACATGCTTAGTGCTTTCCACAGAGCAGCCGGTTAATGCCTGCAACAGCCTTGCAAGGCAAGTACTATGTCCCTTGCTCTACATATGTGGAAACTGAGGCTCAGAAGTGAGGCAGCTTCCCCACCATTCCAACTCTCCAACCCTGAGGCCTGGGACCTTGACTGTTCCTGAATCAACTGATCCCAAGTCACCCACTTGGTACCCCAGGTACCTAACAAACACAGGACTGCCAGATGGCCACTCACACTCCTGTTAGGGGCCAATTCTCCAGGTCGGGGGTAGAGTCAGGCTCTAACCGTGAAGTGTGTCCTTCCTAAGAGCGAGGGAAAGGCTTGGCTAAAAGCACAGAGGCACTGGACAGTCAGGACGGTGTGATCTCAGGAAAGTTCCTTCACTTCTGTCTCAATTTCCTCATCTGTGAAGTGGGATCTACCTAAGGGATGCTGTGAGGATTAAATGAACTGGTAAAAGCAGAGTCCAAACAGTGCCTGGCACATAGCAAGCTATGTATAATTGCCATTATTCTGATTATTTTCATCATCTCGGACTGTCGTACCTCATTTCTAGGCTGAATATACTCACCCCTAGTCTTCTGGACTTTCTACTATTTTTAATTAGGGGGTTGAAGCCTCACGAGTCATGGGGTTTCCTGATAGATAACATGATGCAGCCACACTATGTGACAAGTTTTTCTTTCTTTTTTTTAAAATTATACCTTAAGTTCTAGGATACAAGTGCACAACATGCAGGGTTATTACATATGTATACATGTGCCATGTTGGTGTGCTGCACCCATTAACTCATCATTTACAATAGGTATTTCTCTTCATTCCATTTTTAATGTCCATCATCTCTATTCCTGACAACAACACTGCAAAATAGGAATCACTGCCACCAGTGGTTAGATGAGAAGATGGAGGTTCAGGGTTCCATGGTAGGCCAGACGCAGGGCCAGAAATCGCATTCGGCTCAATGGGGCAGCAGGACTCTGGCTGTCCAATTCACCTTCCTAGCTTCACTGGATGATGTGGTGCTCAGTGCACGGAGCCACTGGGCCCACTGGGCCCTCCTCCTTGAGGATTCTGACGAGTGTTTTAGTCTTACTTGGATGGTGTGACACCCTTTTCAGCAAGGAGCAGTAGCTTGGGGTAGAGGGGGTGGATTTGATTTTCTAAATCATCCCAGCTGTTGGTCTAGAGAGGCCAAAAAGACCAGGACTCTGTCCTCTGGGTCCGTCCCCAAGCCTGTAACCTCAGCACAGGTGCTGGTTACCATGGCGGCCATAGCATCTCTTCCCAGGTCTCTGGACAGTTTT
Source organism: Chlorocebus sabaeus (assembly GCF_047675955.1). Classification (NCBI taxonomy): domain Eukaryota; kingdom Metazoa; phylum Chordata; class Mammalia; order Primates; family Cercopithecidae; genus Chlorocebus; species Chlorocebus sabaeus. The sequence continues at coordinate 53,811,356 of NC_132925.1, forward strand.
CTTGGGAAAGTTGGGGTAAAAAGGCTTTCTCAACCCTTCCTTCCTATCGCCTTATTCACTCATCTCCACTTAAGTTTAGAGGCCTGCTCCATGCCAGGTCCTGCGATGAGCAGTAAGGATACAGAAGTGAGCCAAAAAGATACAGTCTCCTCCCAACAGGAGGAGGAAGAGGATCAAGAAGACACAGCCCCCTCCCAACAGGAGGAAGAGCACCAGAAAGACTCAGTCCCCTCCTAACAGGAGAAGGAAGAGGACAAAAAAGACACAGCCCCTTCCCAACAGGAAGAGGAAGAGGACCGAAAAGATGCAGTCCCCTCCCTGCCAACAGGAGAAACAAGAGGTCCAAAAAGACACAGCCCCCTCCCAACAGGAAGAGGAAGAGGATCAAAAGATGCAGTCCCCTCCCGACAGGACGAGGAAGAGGACAGGCCTGACAGCAGGCCCTCAGGGAAAGATGCAGGCCACAGAAAGATAGAGAATGTCTTCTGTCCTTAGAAGACAAGATGAAAGCTGAGATCTGAATAAGTGCGTTTGCTGTTGGGGGAACAGGGAGGAGGCCAGCATGGCTGGAGCCAGGTAAAGCCAGGGAAGAGGGAGAAGATCCCCTTAGCTACTAAGACAAGAACAGCAGAGTCATCCTCAACTCTCTCCTCACCCTCACATCCAACGAGTTATCTACATTCCCTTCTAGAAGTTTCCCAAACCCATCCCTTCTTATCCAGCCCTGGGTGCTTACTTTGGATCAGTGTTCCCCTTCTCTGTGTGACATTGCCATGGCCACCTCTCCAATTGTCTGCAGCCTTCATCTGCTCTCCTGAAATCCATCCTTCCCCAGCTTTCTGAAACTAACATCTGGCTGTGTCACTCCTCACCTGCAAAAGCTTCGATGGCGCCCCATGATCTATGCTGTGCTGTCCAATTCCATAGCTGCAAGCCGCAGATGGCTATTTAAAGGTAAATCAATTAAAGTTCAATGAAATGTAAAATGCAGTTCCTCAGTTACATGGGCCACATTTCAAAGGCTCAATAGGCTCATGTGGCTAGTGGTTACCATATTGCACAGTATAGATACAGAATACTTCATCCCAGAAAGTTCTTTTGGACAGCACGGGACTCTATGGGAAACAAAAATCCAAATTCTTTGGCCTGGTATTTAAGTCCTTAAACAATCTGTCCCCGGCTGGTTCGTCCCGGCTCATTTCCCACCAGCCCTTCCCATCACACTCAGCTCCAGTGTTTCACATGAACCTACAATTCCCAACCCTACCTGTGGTAGTGTCCTCTGTACCTTTCTGGAATTTACTTGTGCAACACATGCAGGTATGTATGGAGTGTGTGTGGACCTGTGTGTGTGTATATGTATTGTGACTGAGTGTGTATGTGTGTGTTAGTGTGTATGTGTGTATTTTCTCATTTTCCTCCCTTTCTTACACTAAGGTTTCTTTGGGGGATGACAAAAATGTTACGAAATTAGATTATGGTGATGGTTGCACAACTCCATAAATACAGTAAAAGTCATTGAATTGTCACTTTAAATGAGTGAACTTTATGATATGTAAATTATATTTCAGTAAAGCCATTTTTAAAAAGAATGTTACATATACTGATATATACTGGTTTGCACCTTGTTTGTTCAAGAGAGCCTAGCACTCTTTCCCCATCACTGAATACAGAGCTTCCTCATTCTTTATACAGCTGCAGTGTATTTTGCTGTGTAAATGTTCCATCATTTATCTACCGTGTCTCCGACTGATGGCCTCTTGGGGTGTTTCCAGACCTTTACTATTCTGGACAATGCTGCAGGAATAGCATGTTCCAAGTGTGCGCTGGTATATCCACGGAACAAATATCTCCAAGTGGGGTTGCGGGATTGCAGAGTAGCTGCAGTTGTCATTTTGACAGATGTTGTACAGCTCCCTCCACGGAGCTGGACAGATTTGCACATTCCCACCTGCAGTGGTTGAGAGTACACGTTTCCCCAAGCCTCACTGATAGCTTGCATCAGACTCATGTGGTCTATCAGTGCGCTTTTAAGTACATTACTCTTATAAGGGAGCTTGAGCAGCTTTACAGATATTTAAAAGGCTTTTGGATTTATTTTGGGGGGAACTGCCTGTTCGTGTCCTTTGCCCGTTTTTTATTAGATTACTGATCTTTTCCATCTTGATTTCTAGATGCTCTTTATACATTGTGGTGATTAAACCTTTACAATACATTTTTTCCAATTTGTTTTTTGTCTTTTGTTTTATTTGCCACATAGAACTTTAAAAGATTTTTTAAATCTTATTAAATTCATCAATATTATCTTCTCTGGCTTTTGGATTTTTGAGTGTCAGAAAGCCCTTACCCCTCCAAATTTTTAAAGGAGTTTGCCCAAACTTTGACACTTCCTGGCTCCATGCTTTTGCAATTAAATTAAAATTAAATTAAAATTGTGATCCACTTGACATTTGATCCACATGGCATTTCAAGGGGTGTGCATTGGTGTATGGTGTATGGATCGAACCATCCTTTTCCACATGACCACCTGTTTGTCCCAACATCATATATTAAGTATTTATACTGCACTGATTTGAGATATTGCCTTTATCATATACTAATGTCCTGGGTGAACTGGAGCCTATTTCTGGACTTTCTACTCTGTTCTACTGGTATGTCTATCTCTTCATGTGCCAATACCACACTGGTATAATTACTGCCATTTTAGGGTATAAAACAAAATTGAATCCAACTCGCCTGTGAAGCTTTCTAAGTTATCCTTAAACACATAGATCTCCCTCCCCTCTCCTCTTAATATACCAAGCATCTCTGCCCGGGCTTTGAGTTCCTTAAGAATAAAGCCTTGCCCTCTGAGCCTTGCCTATGACTGCAAGTCCCAGTGCCTGGGGTGGGATCTAGGACATTCGTCCCTCCCATCACAGTAATATCCATCAAGTGCACAGGGCTGTAGTTTTCCGGGTGTCACATTTGTCCTTACTTCGAAAACCAAGACACAGTGTCCTTTCTTCAGCCTTCTGACATTGTTTCCAGAGTCCTCCAGGATGTCTCAGACCCCTGGAATGGTGGTTCTGCAGTGAACTTGGCACCTTTTCTGGACTGGAGGCTCCTCTTCAGACTCCAGACACCAAGAGCCCCCAGGGGCTTACCCCTCCTCTCTTCTTTTAGACTTCAAGCCCTGCCGCCCCAGCCCTTCTGTGTCCAGTGGGAGGTTCCCACTCTTTGTGCAGAAAGTGAAGTTGAATCCCTATTTACTTCTCCTTCCATCAACATGACAAGAAGGGCACTTTGCCTGTTTTTGGTGGTCACTCTTTACTGTAGATACCACAATGGAAAAAGCCATTTCTGTTGACTCTAGATATATATTTTTGCAAGTCTGGGCCAGCTCGTGGCTATCAGCTCTGTTTTAACATCAAGCCAATTTAAGAGCTTCCCAGCATTTGGCAAACATATCTGGAGCCTATCCTCCCTACCAGACCTGTGCCAGGTGCCAGAGGACACCAAGGCTGTGTCAATCTGTCCTTAGAGAGCTTCATTTCCAGTGCACAGAATGGATCGACACAGAAAAAGAAAACCCCAAATTACGGCATTTCATGGAATGTGCATTGCCTGGGCTTGCTGGGTCCCCGATCTTTTTCCTGATGCAGAGGTTATCACACTGTGGTGCTTTCTCAAGCTGTCTAGTCCACCTCCTTACCCCATTTTACGAATAACAACAGAGGCTCAGCAAGTCCCAGGGAGGCCAGATGCAGAGCTCAGGATTGGAGCCTGGAGCCTGGTTCTCTGGCCTTCCACCAACCTGTCTTCTCCCTCCCTCCATCCCAACCAAACCAGTGCCACCGCTAGTCACAACAAACCTCCCAACATCTCTCAATTCCCTATATTTCCCACCACCTTTGCTACTATACCTGGAGTCCAAGCCAGCATCTTCTTTCACCTGCATCATTTCACTGCCTCCTAACTGCTTCCTTCTCTGGTACTCAGGATGCTAATGGGATTTTTCCAAAATGACATTCTGATCAGGTCATCTTCTTGCTTAATAATTCTCAATATCGACCTGGTGCTTTTTATTCTTATTATTTAAACTTTTATTTTGAAATACTTGTAGATTTGCATGCAATTTACAAGAAATTGTAGGGAGAGCCTGTGTACCTTTTATCCAGTTTGTCTCAGTGGCAACATCTTAAATCACTGTTTCCTGTTGCTTTTGAGATAAAGATGGAGATTGGTATTATGGTTTCAGCCTGGAGTTAGCGAGACCTGGGTTCAAATTTCAACTTCAACACTGACTGAGTGACCTTGGCAAGTTATCATGCCTCTTTGAGCCATGGATTCTTTGGGTATAAAATGTATAAGGGCATATATACCAAAGAGTATCTTGAAGTTCAAATAAGATAATGCTTATAAAGTGCTTAAAAAAGAGACTGACATATTGACTGGCATTCAGTAAATTGTAAAACATCTTGGAAAGGTCTAGCCCTTGTCTACCCCTTTCCATCCACAATTCCCCTTGCTCTCTCTGTGCCAGCCATGCTGACTTCTTCCTGATTCTTCCTCTTGTCCTTCTTCTTCTCCCAGCCCAGGACCCCTGCACATGCTGTTCCCTCTTTCCTGGATGTTTCTCACCCCCGCACATTGTTCTCTCTACTTACCCTTTAGTCTTCGACCCAAGTGTTTCTTCATCAGAGAAGCCTTTGTTGACCACACAGACCTCACGTTCCTTCTCTCAGTGCTGTGCATGCTTAATTTTCCCATACAAATACTCCTTTCAGGATGAAAACATATAACCATTTGTGTTTTTACGGATTATTACCTCCTCCACCACACTATGAGTCCATGAAAGTCAAGATGGTGTTTTGTTCATCAAAGTATCCCTAGAACCTAGCACAGAGCCTGGCATTGAAAAGAGACCAATAAGTAGTTCTCAACTGAATCAATGAGCAAATGGCAAGGAGGGAGGAGAGGCAAGAAGGGCATGATGAGGACGATGGTGAAGATTTTATTAACAAACGTTTACTGAGTGCCTATTAGATGTGACATAATATGCTAAACATGCTGTATGGATTACAACCCAAATGTCCATCAGTGACAGACTGGATTAAGAAAATGTGGCACATATACACCATGGAATACTATGTGGCCATAAAAAAGGATGAGTTTGTGTCCTTTGTAGGGACATGGATGCAGCTGGTAACCATCATTCTCAGCAAACTATCGCAAGAACAGAAAACCAAACACCGCATGTTCTCACTCATAGGTGGGAACTGAACAATGAGATCACTTGGACTCGGGAAGGGGAACATCACACACCGGGGCCTATCACGAGGAGGGGGGAGGGAGGAGGGATTGCACTGGGAGTTATACCTGGTATAAATGACGAGTTGATGGGTGCTGACGAGTTGATGGGTGCAGCACACCAACATGGCACAAGTATACATATGTAACAAACCTGCATGTTATGCACATGTACCCTAGAACTTGAAGTATAATAATAAAAAAATAATAATTCACAAAAACTTTAAATAACTGCAATCATTCTTTATCCAGCTTGATATTTTTCCTTAGCTTTTTACCCTGCCTGATAGTATATATTTATTTAGTATCAGATTTCATCACTAATGTGAGCTTTGTGGACTCGGAGATTTTGTCTTCTTCCATTCTATGTCTCTAGAGCCTAGAACAATTCTGGTACATAATAGGTACCCAGTAAAGATCTTTGGAATGAATGATTACCGAAAGAATGAGTTATCACAAGAAACATGCAAGGTAGGTACAATTATTGCCTGATCCACATTTTAAACATGAGGAGACTAAAGCTTGGAGAAATTAAATACCTAGTCCAAGTAAGAACGAGAACCAGGGCTTGAACCTGGGCCCTCTGACCTCAAAGTTTAACTGTGATGCTCTCCTGGATTTGGTTTCCCCATAAACGAACCCCAAGACAAGGATTCAAGTACAGGCAGTTTGTTTGGGAGTTGATTCCAGAAAATACCAGTGAGGGGAGAGGAGTCGCAGGGAAGGAAAGGCCAAAAAAGGATGCATCATTAAGCAACCCACAACTGGGGGCCACCGGAGCTCAGTCCCACCAGGGTCCTCGGGGCTTCAGAGCCATCCTCCCCGAGGGCAAGGATGCCGGAGGATGTACACGCCAACTCCCATAGTTACTTGTTGAGGGCTGCTCACAGCGGGTACCAACTCTCCAACAGGTCTGGCTTACCCGGTATGTGGGCTGATGGTATGCCTGCTGTCAGACAAGGGTTCTCAAGCAGAGTCACACATTTACCCAGAAGATTGGAATGAAGCAATACCAGCACCTTTGTTGGATGCCATGCAGAGTCACCCCATCAAAAGGATGCTAGATCTTCTCTAAAGATGATGCCTAAAGACCAAATATTTATTGGAGAAAAACCCTTCTTCCTCCCCTGGACTCAGCAGCCCTCCTCACCTCCACCTTCTTCCTTTTACTTCTTGGGGTCCTAATGTCCTTCAAGGTCTGAATGAAATCCCATCCTAGGTCCATGCTGGGAGAAACCACAGAGATTGCATGACCCACCTTCCCACCCAGTGAAGGGGATCAGCCTAAGCCCTCAGAAAGGTCCTGTCCTTTGGAGGCAGCAGTCTGATCTCTGGAGAGCCACGTTCGACCCTTTCTACCCACAGATTGCATCTGACCTGTCTGGGACATCACAATTCACACACACAGCCTGAAGACTCCTCTCCATCCCCAGTGTTGTCTGCAGTTTTCTGACATGACAAGGTTTCCTGCCTACAACTGCACTCACTGTTCCAGCAGCTACCCTGGCAAATATTAAATCTATGGTCAATTTGAGTCCCCAGTGTTCTCCATCAAATACATGGCTTTCAAGTTAGATGGAGATTTCCATCTGAACTTGAGGGATTGCATCCTCAGTACCACAAATCAGGACAGGCTCTTTGTCCTAATTTAATTCCATCTTAATAAACACAGTCCCATGGTGCTATCAGTCCTTTAAGATACCATGAGCCAGAGTTGGCCCTCTGTGCTACACTGGCCTAGGTTCAGCCCAATGGTCATACTCTTTCTTGGGGAAGTGTAGTCAAATGAATTTCCCTTATTTCTAACCCCACCCCTCAACCACCACCACGATCTATATCTGTGCCTTCCTTCCCTTACTACAGAACCCAGCTAAAATGGCCCAGGTTTGCTTTTCTGAACATTTGGCTTTGTGCAAACTTGAGCTTTGGGGGTCCATCTTCTTTCCTGGGCTCCCCATGAGCCCAGGAACACGTGTGTTGGATCAGTGGATGGATGAATCCTCAGCTCGGCTCCCAGGACCTATAGCTGCGAGCTCACCTTCCCTCTTGCCTCTCTCCTGTGCCTCACTTTGCCCCACACCCCTCACACCCCTCCCCTTCCATGCATTTCCATGCCCCGATCATGTGCTGTGTCTGCCTGATGCGCCTTGCTCCTGTTTCCTCATGCTCTTAGAAACATCCTTCTAGGATGGATAGGAATCAGCTGGCCTGGCTCTTCCCCTTTCTAGATCAGTGCCTTTGCTCATCTGTGACTTTTTTTCCTCAACTGCAAAATGGGGATGAGAAAATGATCTGAAGTCAGGTTCCCCAGAAGCAGAGCCTGAGGTGGGGATGCTTATGTGCGGGGTTTATTGACGGTATGCTCACAGGAGAAATCTATAGTAGAAGAAGACAGGCAGGATGGGGGCCAGCGAAGATGAGGTTCCCAGAGAAATCCACTCTCAGCCTGATACTACAGGGACGACAGGTGTGTGAATTGCACCGCAGAGCTGCGGAGGCTGTTGCCACCTAGTGGTTCCCGTAAGCCAAGGACAACATCCCCAGCAGAAGGGAGCAAGTGTGAGAAATCAGCACCTCCACAGAGCTAGGGGCTGGGCAGGCTGGGGTATCAATAGCCTCGCTCACAAACACCTGCTCTATAGCATTGCTGGGGGGATGAAATCAGTATATTTCAAATACTAAGAAGAGTAATTGACATTTAACAGAGTTTAATGATTGTTTCTGTCATTCTGTTACTCTTTCTTTAAAACTCAGCTACAACTCCACCTCTGAAGTCTTCCTCACTGGCCATCTAGAGAATTAATTGCTCCTCTCCCAGGCTATGTCAGCACTTGGTGTTTTTGTCCTTTTTATTTAAATTTTTAAATTACACCAGTAAAACGTAGAAATATTGTTGTAACAGGATCTGAAATATAGAGAGTAGAATGTCTTCCTCTCTAACCCACGTTCTCCCTGGGAGGAAAACCCTGTTAACTATTTATTGGTGGCGCTTTTTAACTTGAGTATATTATCCTGCTTTGTTTGGGAGGAATTGAAGTTTCCTGGCCACATTTAGAGTTTTTTAATGGGAAAGACCTGACTTGTGATTCTTTTAACCCCTGCTCAAGAAATGCCTGCTTAGCGTTGAGCCAAACTTTCTTGATCATAGTGGGGTGGGGTGTCAGAAACACATTTCCAGCCTCTGTGCCCCGGAGATTCCCACTCAGGAGACCTGCACAGGGCCAGGAATCTCCTTCCAGATTCTGGTAACAAGTTCTCCCGGTAAGTTAGGTGAAAATCCAGCTTGGAGAACGTTGTATTAAAGGTGGCTTCCATCGTATGAACATCTTGCTTATCAATTGGTTTAGATGCCTCCATTTTGCTTCATAGGATGATTATTTTGGGTGTGGGCACACATTTTTACTGTGGCTACAATAGTAGCACATTGTCATTGTGAGAACTAGAATACTTTTAAAGTCACCTTTAGCCCCAGCACATGAAAACCACATTTAAGGGGCGTTCACAGGCCCCATGCATATTTTCCAAGTCTGGCCCTGGGACCACCCCGCCATTCCCAGTTTTGCTCTCAGATATTTCCATCCCCTGCTTCTGCCACAGACTGACAGGGACCAGGGCTTCCTTCTCTTCTCCTTATGAACTCGGGGATGACAGGTGCACCTGCTTACCAAGCACCAGCCGCTTCCCCGTCTCTTCCTCATCCTGCAGAGGAAAGTGGCCATTTCCCCCATCGCCTGCTGCCCTCACCATCTCTCAAGAAGTCCTCTGTTTTTTTTTTTTTTTTTCAAGTTATAAAGCAGAACATTTTTATTTACACAGCAGTGTTTTAATAACCAGCAAAATTCTGGAAAAGAACTAGAAAAATAGTTAAAAGATAAATGGACTTATGCTTCAATGTTATGATTTTTCACATACACTAAAGTTCATTTTTACTTTTTTAAATCCTTGAATTTCGAAGTCCTCAGGTTTTAAGAGTCTGTCAGGACACTATTTTTAGTGGACTGAGACTTCTCCTGGGTGGCCAGATTGTTGCGGCTTCCTCATGACCAGATGTGTGTCTGTGTTGGCAGTGGAGCCTCCTGTGGCCTCAGCCTGCACATGCTGGTCACCTCGCATAACCTTCTGTCCATCCGGCAATTCTGTGTGTGTGAGTGCGCACACACACACACACACATGGCCTGCCCATTCTCAGAGGAGGAAATTGAGGCGCAGCGAGGACGCACAGTAGGGACAGAACCAGAATCAGGACTGGGATTTGATCCCTCACCTACCACCTTCCCGCTCCTGTCAGCTGCAGTGAGGTGCTGCTCCCACTCCACTCCCATGACCTCTGCATCTCTGAGGTGGACATGACCCCCGATATCTCGCCAGAGTGAGGAGAGGGCTGTGTGTGTATGTCTATGTGTGTCATAAACAACACTGATCTTCTACCTATTCACCCAGAGTCCAGTAGCTGCCAGCCTGCTAGTCAAAACCTTATGGCAGCTATAACTCTGTTTGATCTTCTCAAAGTTTAGAATTTTTTTTTTAACCAGTTGGTGACATTTAAAAATCAAGAATATTCACATAGAAATCCAGATGTCCACCTTCTCTGGAAAAAAATTGAAAACTGGCAGTCCAGGCCCACATCCCTGCTTAGCCACTATCCAGCGGAGTTGGGTAGTGGCTGTACCCATTTGACACCACAGATGCCACAGTCCGCACTACTCCCTATTACCTCCCAGTACAGAGCCAGTGCCTACTGCTGCTTGCCACCTCACATACACTGTTGCTTTTTCTTATTGGTAGATTCCAGAGGAGAAAGCCATAAGCCAGAACCAGCCCACCTCCCTAGGTAATGCCTGGTCCTGCTACACATTTGAGTTTGAAATCCCTGCCATCCCTCAAGTCCCTACCCAATAATCTGTAAATCTCAGAGCCTTGGCATACAGTAGGTGCTGAAAAAAAACTGTAGCCCCCATTTACTGAGTGCTTATCCTGGGTGAGGCTATGGAACCTATCACCTTTTAACAGATGAACCAACAGGCTCAGAGTTGGAGCCGTGCCCAAGGTGAGTTTTGTCACTAGGACTTTTGTGGTGTCACTCACTTTTGCACTGAGCTACCTCTCATGGTGTGGCTTTTCATGCCTGTTCCTTTTGCCTTCTCAACTTACTTGCTGGTTTCAGAAGGTTTCATAAAAGAGATAGTAATTAAGGCCAAGCCTCAGCACCGTGGCTGGGCAGAGACTGAGAGAAGAGAAAGGCATTTCACAGGAGGAAAAGGAGAGAGGAAGACATGGTGCAGTGCTAAGGGTGTGCTGGGAGGGGCACTGGCAACCCAGGTGGGGAAGGAATGGAAAGGGCACTTGGGGCCAGAGTGTGAAAGGCCCTGCATGGCATACTGGGGCTGTGAGACTTCTGAGAACACTGGGGAGCTATGAAGGGTTTTAGAGCAGGACTGGGCATGATGAAGGCTAGTGCGGCAGCAGGATGGAGGCAGAGAGGATGGCACTGTGAGAGTCCAGAAGAGAGGTGTCGGGGACCTGAAGAAGAGCCCTTCAACAGAGAGAAGAGCAGATTCCAGGCCCCGTCAGTGAGGACATGGTGCTGGGGTGGGCTAAGGGAGAGTGCCTGGAGCTGACCATCTGGACATACTGCAGTGCCATTAGCTGGGATGAGGATGGTGGGAGGAGATATGGATTGGGGGCATCCCTGGGGTGATGTTCTCTGGTGCCCAGTTAGAGAACAGGGCTGCGGCAGGAGATGCAAGTGCTGCCTGCCAAGCTGAGTGCCAAGCAGCGAGAAGGGAGTGCTCTGGGCCAAGAAGGTCCTGGAGACAACTCCTGTCACACCTGCTGCATCACCTTCTCCACTGGCCTCCCTGGCCCCCTCTCTCCTTCCTGTACCTAAGCCTCCAGTAGTGAATGTCCTCTGCCCCATCCCCGGGCTGCAGAGAGTAGGTCGTGTTGAATTTTGGCCCTATGAATGGGCATCCCTGCCACTCCCAGGAAGCAGATGTTCCAGACACTCAGACCCCAGGGTCCTCCCAAGCTCCTCAACTCGTCAGAGCAAGGCCTGGGAAGGGGAGTTACCATGGTCAGTCCCTCCCCTCCCCATCTCCTCACTTCCTGCGAGCAGTGCATTTGGCTTTTTATAAAGCCAATAAATAAATAAACAAGCGGGCATGATTAATTGATGGTATGGAGCAGACCCAGGCGCTAGGAGTCAGGTGGCCCGGCTTCCTGGTGGAGCTCGGCTTTTCAAGGACCTGGGGCCTGAGCCAGGGAGGGGAAGCCTGCTTTGGGGAGGTGCTTTCGGTGCGTGTCTGGGATTTTCAACTTTCTCCTCAGGCAGGGCCACTGTCCTGGACTCCTCCAGGCCTTAAGCAGGGCCAGACTGGAGGCTGGGGGCTAAGCGTGCCCTTTCCCCCTGCCCTAAACTTTCTCACCTCTGAGGAGGGCCCTTAGGCTAAGCTCCCTGGAATTGGCCCCGCGGTCCCCTCACTCCAAAGCAGGTCTCCCCATCTGCCTACTCCATACCCCATGGGCTCCACCCCGTGTGGCCAGTTCACAGGCTTGGGTGTGCAGGGGAGGCTTGGGGCGCCCTGACCCCTGGGGAAGAATGGGGAGGATGCCTCCCAGAGCCAGGCTGGCTGTGGGGGTGGGGAGGGGACAGGGGCCTGTGCAGATGGAGGTACCTGGAGACACACCCCGGGGCAAGACTGGAGACCCTTCCCCGCAGCCCCACTGGTGCGCGCGGAGGTGGGCGCGGGCTGGACCACGCGCTCCGGTCCCGCGGGGCGCTCTCCGTGCGGAGTTTGGGGAGGGCCGAGGGGGAGAGCGCGGGGAGGAGGGAGCGGGGAGGGGGGGAGGGGGAGGCGGGCAGAGCGCAGTGCAGCGGTGGCAGAGGCGGCGGCGGAGGGAGGGAGGCGGGCGGGCGGCGGCGGGGCCGCGGGGCGAGGCGAGCGCGGGGCAGCCTCGGCAGAGGAACCGCAGCCGCAGCGGGGCCGGGCCGGGCCGGGCGCGCACCAGTGGCGGCGGCGGCGGCGGCGGCAGCGGCGGCGGCGGCGGCGGCGGCAGCGGCGGCGGCAGCATCTCGCTCTCGGAGCCGGCGCAGGTGAGGCAGGGGCGGCCGGGCCCGGGCTCTGGGCCTCTTCCCCTCTCGCTCGTTCTCTCGTCGCTTTCCCCGCTGGCTTCCCTTCCGCGGGCGCTCGGCCCCGGAGACCCCCGCCGGGCCAGGGCGGGAGCCCGAGCCGGAGCGTGTCCTGGTCCCTTCGCCCCGCTGAGGCAGGCGCCTTATCAGCGGTGACCTTGAGCGGGCACGAGGCTGCGGGCGGGGCGGGGCGGGCCGGGCCGGGATGGGCGCCCGCGGACCCGGCGCCTGCGGGTGAGAGAAGGGGGCGCGCCTTGCGCCTGCTGCGCGAAAACTTTCCGGGCTCGGAGCAGCCCCGGAACTGGGGGGCGTCCGGGACGCTAGAACCCCCAATTTCTTCTTCCCAGATAGCTCCGACTTCCCCACCTGGCTTCTCCTCAGTGTGGGGGCCCCCCTTTCTCCTGGCTCTGGTTCCTGCATGCTGGGGACAGGTTGAGAGCTATAGAGACTCACCCTGGGCGGGGGGGCTTCTCCCTTCCCCACAGGTGGTTTGCAGCTGCTAAGAGCACAGGTGCTAGCACTCTGCCAAGTGCTCTCCGCATCTCTGGCCTCACCTTTTCCTAGCTCCCCTTCTCCTGGCCCCCCTGGCCACAGCCCTAACCCCAAGCTTGCACGGGTCCCCCACCTGGTGACACAAGAGCTCGGAAGCCTCACATTCAGTGGGTCCTCAGATCCACAGCGTGATTTTTCAGCCCAGTGTCTAAGCCTCCTTCGGAAGGTGGACTTGGGCAGGTGCCTCAGGCCCTCAGGACGGGCCAGTATAGCATGTTTCTGGATACCGGGACTCACCCAGGGCCTGGCCACCTCTCCTTGCCCTGAGGCCTCAGGAGGAAGGGATACTCTTGGCTTTGGTGATGTCCTAGCTCTAGAAGCACTGCGTCCTAGAACATTAGCCTTGGAAAAGGGACATGAGGCCCAGAGAGGGTGAGTTGGCCTCAAGGTCACACAGCAGGGGGCAGGAGTGAAAACTGGACTTTCTTATAATGGGTTAGAGTGGATGAAGAGGACTGCTGTTTGGTTCCTACACCTGAGGGATTTGGGCTCTGGGACACTGTCTCTTACTAACTGTGTGACCTCTGGCAAGTCACTTCCCCTCTCTGACTCAGTTTCCCCACCTTATAGGGCTACTCTAATGGCTGAATGAGTTAATATTCTTAAAGTTCTCACTGTTATGCCCATGCCTAGTGTATGGTCTATATCCAAAACATTTTGGCTACCAGCTTGTGAAATTTCCTTTCTGAGCCCTGGAAGGGAAGCCAGAGAGGGTTAATCGTTCCCATGCCCTTCCTCTTCTATGTGTGGGCTGGTAGGGACAGCACCTGCTGGGCTCTTGAGCATCTGTGCCTGTCTATAGAATGTTGGATAGAGACAATCGCCCCAATGCCCTCAGAAGCCCACTGGAGCCACTGGGTGTGCTAACTCTGGGCTGTGATTTCCTGCTGCTGCCATGGCAGAAACCAATACCTGATGTCTGACAGAAATGACGACAAAACCTGGCCATAGTGTCAGGAAGTGGCCCCCTCTCCATACAGTCTGGTGGGAACAGCATCATCTTCAGTCCTCCTCCATCTGTACCACTCTTCTCCCCACCTCTGTGTGAGGTCATGCCTTCCCCCAGAGGTACTATTGGCAACAGAGGAGATGGCAGAGGGGTGGGGCTCATTCATTCATTTACTCACTCCCCAAGCCTTGATTCTTGCCTTCTCTGAGTCAGGAGGCATTTAGAAATACAGAGATCAACCACAGCTAGTGGAAATCAAACTCCTACCAGGTGCAAGCACTTACTAAGCACTCTCAGAGACACATTCATTTGTTCATTTGATGAATTTGTGTTAAGAACCTAATATGTGCTCAGCACTGTTTGATGTGCCAGGGACATATTACTAAATAAAACAGACCTGGTCCCAGCTATGTAGGCTGGCTATATAGTTTGTCATCCAAACTGAGATATCTTGAGAGTGAGAGAGGGCATGATTTATAAAAACACTAGGACTACAGAGCATAAACCAGGAAGGTCCAACCACACTGGGCTGCAGGGCCACTCTGCGACCTTGTGGAGTTTATATACCAATGTCTGGGGAGAATGGTTAGTATTTTTTGAGCAATTATTTTTTGCCAGGCTGTGTACGAAGCGCTTTTGGGGTTTCATCTGATTGAATCCTCACAATGCTGTGAAGCCGGTGTTACCATCTACATGCAGCTGGTTAGTAGTAGAGTTGGGACCACTCTGCTACTGACCTGCTGGGCTACCATACTTGAAATGGGTGAGACCCAGAGTCCAAGTGCTTGCACTGTCTCAAAGAAGACTCGTAGGCAGTAGCACAGATGATGTAACAGATGTGCAGTGGGAACAGAGTCTGCCTGGAAAAATCAGAGGCAGCTTTCTGGAGCAGGGAACTTCTAACCTGCACCTTGAAACATGAGTTATGACTTTGACAGACTGTGGGGAGGACGTTACAGGCCCAGGTTGCTAGGGCTTGGAGGTGTGGGGGTATGTGGTCTATTTAGGAACACCACCCCCACAATACATCCAGATCCAATGGCAACAGGACAAGAGTTAGGTCTGAAACAGCAGGAGTCAGCAGAGATTAAGTCTAAGCCTGGTGCTATGGGACATGATAAGTTCTGAATTTTCGAAAGATGTTCTGAAGATTTGACTGTTCTGTAGGTAGGGAGCAGAGAGAGAATTTGTTGTGCAGGATTTCTCTTGACAAGAATTTACTATAACCCAATCCATACTATGGACTGCCTGAAAGGTCATGGAAATCATTTTGTTATATGGAATCACTGCAGAAGAATTTTACCAGCATTTGTAACAGCACAACAGTTTCACTAAGCAAACTGATTGCCAGCAAGAGAAATATTAACCTACTTAAGGGAGAGGATTTTTAGTAGCATAATTTGCAAATAAGAGAATATGCTCATTATAAATTAAATCTTTTCTTTGTGTTAAATTACATACAAGAAACTCTAACTTCCTCCTCCCTTCCCTCCTCTTTGTATCTCCCCTGTTGTCATATAAATCTGTTGCAAAGTAATAAAACTGCATTTCTTTAGTAATGTCTTATTTCTCAGACTTTTCATTAATTCAAACTGGCCTCCTTTCCACCCTCTCCAATTAAGTGGAATTATTAAAACTTTATGGTATCTAAAAATTGGAATCTGCTAACTGAACCCAAAAAGGGAGCTAACTACTGGGGCCTTGAGATTGAAAAATCAGGCTAGAAATATTTGGGAAGCAGAAGAGAATTTGATGGGAAGGAGGAGGGAGCAGGGCCGGCTTTGTGGACATGTGGCCTGTGCTAAGAAGGGCTTCCCACTGGATTTAATGCTCTGCAGTCACCATATTGCAATTCTTAGCAGTTTTTGAATAGGGGGCTACATGTTTTCATTTCGTACTGGGTCCCACAAATTATGTAGCTGATACTTGGAAGGAGACAGCAGGGAAGAGGTGGGTGAAGAAAAAGGTAGAAAGAAGAGGAGAGCTATGGATAGGGCAGAGAGAAGAGAAACTAGTATTTTTTAAAGCCCCTGCCATATGCCACGTGCTGTGTGAGATGCTTTTCCATGTGTATCTATTTTCATGGCAATTCTAAGACGTAGGTGATATTATCACAGTTTTAAAATATAGGTTTTATTATTATTCAGTTATGGCAAGGCCAACCACTCAGAAAACCACCCTGAAAAGATTTTTACTTGAGATTCCTAAGAGGTGAGGACATGCTATGCCATGCAGGGCCACATGGGGAAGCCCTAGGGTCAGTCAGGAGGCAGAGGGAGTGAGGGGAAGATGGGGTAAGAGCCTTTACTGTGGTCTCCACCGGGAGGGACGGGTGAGGCAGGCTAAGCAGGCTCAGGGTTGGCTACTTTGAATAGTTTCAGCAGGCTCTGGGGCACAGTGGCTGTTCCTAGTAGTATGGTACCTGGCCCCAGGTGATTAGGGCAGGGCAGTGTGGCCCAGTGGGCAGGGACTCCATAAAGGAAGTGGTTGGGAAGATGGGCTGAGCATTTATGAAAGGCGCCCTCATGGGCCAGTCCTTCACTATGTCAAATAGTCCCTCCAGGGTTAGCAAGGCCCCAGATGTCAAAGCATCATTTGCAGAAGCTAGAAAACATGGTTATTATAATCCCCATCTGACAGATGAGAAAACTGAGACTCGAAGAGATTTCCATAAACTGCCCAGCCAGAATCACTCAAGTAGAACGGCTGTGCGGGCTGAAAGGTGTGTGCTGATCTGGAGTTCTAGGAAATGGCAGATGTTGGGATGGTGTGGGAGTGGGCCCCATAAATAGCATCTCTCCTCCACACCCCTCCAACAATTTGAGGAACAAATGAGTGGCAGGTAGAGAACCCGAATATACATTTTCTCCCTAATAGAATAGAAGTAAAGTTGGAGGTCCTGGCTTCATGTGACAGTGAGGGTCAAATGGGGGCCTGCTAACTGATTCCCTAGAAGGAAGACCACGTGGAGGTCCTGCCCAGGTAGGCTTCACTCAGGTACAGAGGGCACAGCCAGGACAAGCTTTCTGCGGGCAGGACTCCCTCCCAAGAGGAAAAAGGGCAGAGATGCTGATTGTAGCCCATCCTTCTTCCCCAGTTGACCAATAAGAGAAGATACCCCGCCTCCTGAGGGTGGAGCCAGGAAAGGCAGGGGGAAAGGCTGGGGTGAGCCACTGAGGATTGTCTCCAGGGGAGAGACCTTTGAAGAGTGGAGGACTGGGGATGTTCGTGCTAAAGCCTGTGACCACCTTTCTTCCCTCATATATAACAGTCTGTAAGGTTGGACATTTCACAGGGCCATAAGGAGAGGGGCTGCATAGCTTCCATCAGTCTGCCAGAGGGCTCTGTGACCCAAGAAATAGGAAGCAGACCTAAGTTACAGAGAAAAGGAATGATGGGAGTGGGGGAATGAACAAGCCTCAGCTAATCTCATTACAGAGTAAAGGGAATATCCATTGATATTAGGAGAATGAATATGACAGGGAGAAAATGCCTCCCCGTTTTTTCCAGCAGCAGCTCAGGTGCTATAAATACTATGGCTTTGTAACATAGCATCTAGGCAGGATTCTGGGTAGATATAATGAACCGGTTCCTTATTTAAAAATACAAAAAGTGGGACTTAGGAAAATGACCAAAGCTTGTGCTGGGCTGAGCCCAAATGAATGGCCGTGCACGCGGATGAACCAGGAAAGGCCGAGCAGATCTGTTTAGTGTGTCCGTAGGCAATGACAAACATCAGCCCTGAGCTAGGCCTGTGTGATGTTCCATCCTCTCTATACCGTTCTGCCTGGGAATGAGTCAGTGCTTTCTAATTCTGTCGCTGTGATCTTGGGTAAGTGCCTTCAGTTCTGTCTGTCTCAGTTTCCTCATCTATAAAAGCGATCCTAACAGTGGCTGCCTCATGAGTACTTTTGGGAGAATGACAAGGACTAAGACAAGTCAAGGTCTCAGAATAGTGCCTGGCACACGTGGTAAGCACTTTCTGGATGTCAGCTATTAGTGTTACTATCGTCATCACCTTGTAATTTACAGAGCACTTTTCACATATAATTTTTACCTTCTAATCCTCACAGCAAGCCTGTGATGTGGCTAGATAAATACCACTTCCTTTCCCCCACAAGGTGGCTACTCATTAATGAAGCCAGATCTCAAATCCAGTCCTTGGGTTTTCAGTTCCAAGCTGATCTCACTGCTGTGGTAGCCACTCTGGGTAGCTGGAAGCCTACTGGTATGAAGATGTTGCTATCAGCTACTTCCTGACTTCATGAGCTTGGGAGATTGGAAAACAGTGAAATATTAGGCCCTGATAGGGGGAGATTGTGAGAAGAACAAGGAGTACCCAACAAAGGAAAACTGGGCCCCAACATCTGTTGCCCAGTTGTCACTATGTTTCTCAGAAGGTGAGACTGACTGGCCCTCTTCTTTTTCAAAAAAAAATTTGCATCCCCAGACATAGGCACATAGTAGATGTGTGTAAAGAGTGATGGAGGACTAGAGATGTTCTTGCTAAAACCTGTGACCAACTTTCTTCCATCATACGTAACAGTCTGTAAGTCAGGGCATTTCGCGGGGGCGTAAGGAGAGGGTCTGCATAGCTTCCCTCAGGCTTCCAGAGGGCTCTGCAACCCGAGAAATAGGAAGCAGACCTAAGTTGCAAGCAAAAGAAATGATGGGTCTTTTCTTTTTTAAAAAAAAAAAATTGCATCCACAGACCTGGGCACATAGTAGGTTCTTAATAAAAGTACATTGGATGAATGCATTTCTTATACAAATTGTCACTCCTCAACAACAATGATGGGTACAAACACAATGAAAACAACTCTCTGGGATGAGCCCACCTTGCCTAAGTGATTGCTGTTCAGTGTTTCTCAGAAACTCATGGTAGGCTGTCAACTTGTGATTAACTTGAAAAATCTGCTTTTGGCACTACTTGGAGAAATGAACTGTTGAAGTGAACATTTAGCAGCCATAATATAGAACTAGGTGAGCCATGATGGGTGAGGGCATAAGGATGGTGCAGCATATAGGTGGGATATAAGAGGCTTCGTATATAAGAGTGGTATAGAGACAGATGCCACATTGAATGGAATCTCTCCAATGCTGTCATAAGGAGTAGATAAGAGCACAAGGCCAGGAAAGTTCCACTGTCTCAGCAGATATCGCAGCAAATCAGTGCCTTTCTTGTCCTCTTCCTCCTCCCCCTCTTCCTCCTCTCTCTCTTCTTTTTAATGTACTAATTTGGTTTGGTTAGTCATTCGTGCTATAGAAATATCTCCAGTTCCTTACTCTCTAGCCACATGATAAATTGAATTTATTTACCTCTTTTGACATTAGTCATAGCCACATGCCTTACTTTGGCCAATGAGCTTTGAAAAGTGACATATGTCATTTCTGGATGGAAGCTTTAATAACCACCATGCTGTTTGCTAC